>NC_092536.1:11725000-13053750 GCF_037038585.1 Patagioenas fasciata
GTTTGCTTCCTAAGCTGGAAACGGGTGTCTCTTGTCTTTATTTCATTTCCAAGTCAAGCCTGAAAAGAAAAATGCTTGTAGAAAAACATATAATTACTGGATCTGATTTTCATTTGAACTTTGATTCTTTCATATGGTACCAACAACTTTCCAAATTCAATGAAGCTAATGTAATTACAATTTAGATGGAAGAACGAATGGGAAAGTTTTTGAAGGGCACATGTATGATAGACTGTACAACCATAAGAGAAAGAATGTACTTACGGGATTGATACAGTCATTGGAACTGTAATATATGAACGAGCTTTCCTGAAGAACCCAGCCTCCATTTGGGCATTAAAGTAAGTGGCTAGATTTTCAAAACTCCCTGGCTTCCACCATGCTGAGCAATTTTGATTATCTGGCCATAAAAATGTCTCAGTGAGAACTGCTGGGTGCCAAGCACTTTTGGAAATCTGGGCTCAATTGTGGGCTCTGAGCATTTAAGAAACCACTAGCTCCAAATGTAAATAGCGGTTACATGAAGCAATGGGTGAGAGGCATATAAGAAGCATAATATGTGTCTTAAAGTATGTACATTTTCTTAGTTTCCCTTAAACGCTCTAATTTGCATCCTCCTCCTGCATGTTACCATGTAAAAAGACATAATCATGTTGCAAATCTTTCTCCTGAAATAAAAAACAAACCTCAAAATTAAACTAAAATGTGTCATAAATGCTTTTTGCTTCAACGTGTAGTCTTTCAGGAAAACTATGATGATGCTCCTTAAGAATGTTCTGTCTATCTTTATGATGCAGGATAGTGCCAGCAGAGGATAAACTTAAATACCATGGCAGGAGGAGTCATTAAGTGCTAGATTATGAAGGACCGGGTTCATAACACATCTGAAAGTAACAAATTCTTTCCAAGCCCACAGAAAACACAAATACAGAAGAATAATATGATTAGAAACAATGAACACCTGTGCCTAACGAGACAACATCAAGACCTGCGCCATTGCGCTTTTTAGCTATGGTAGGAGTGCTCGGATTTGCTTTGCAGACAAAGCCACCTGGTTGTTTCAGCTATCGAGTCAGCACAGCCCAGCTTCTCCAAACAGATCTGGGAATGCCAACTGTTTCACTGTCATTTAAACACTGCCTTGGCCATCACGGGCTCCTGCGAGTCCCAGCAAGCACTGCTCGGGGAGGCTGTGCAGAACACGGCTGCTTCGAGGCTCATTCACACAAGTGCCCTGTGATTTTATGGAGTGTGTCCCTCACTGAGACCTTGAAGAGAGGACTGAGCTCCCTAACGCTCCTGAAAACCAGGAGGATCAGCTCACAGGACCGCTCTGACCAGCAGTGCCGCTCGGGGAACGTTGGTACATGCTGATCTGCAGAAAGAACCCATCACAAAGGCATTTCAGCAGTAATTACTACCATATTGGCCCACTCTCTGCAAACACATTTTCCACTAGAAAAACTTGTTTGTGGGTAAGGAAAACGCTACGAGGAGTTGTGCCCCTCAGCCTCTGCACAAGTGCCTGTTCTATCAGCACTCATGTAGTCTTACTGATAAGGCTCTTTTGACACTGAGCACTGTGTAAATAAACCAAAATAAAAATGCTACCCCATGATCTAGATGACAAACTGCATAAAATATTGTGAGTACTCAAGGAAAAATAATATCTGAAAACTATTCGTAAACAACCTATGAACTGAAATATATTCATATGCAACATTTTTTAGTGTTTTCCAATGACAAGCAGAATAATATAAATGCTTACAGAGTATCTATAGACAAATTTTGCCAGCCTTATGTAATCCTTTTTCTTAAAAATAGTTTTTCCAGCTTAATTTGCAGCTATATTACAATAATGCTTTACCTAGTACCACTATCTGTAATAGTTTAGGAGAAAATGAACAAATATCTTGAACAAATATCACCTGATTCAAAAAGCTGCAAGGTAAACAGTTACAGTTACTTTTATGAAGAGGATCTTTCTACTAATCCTACATACCAGCCACTTTCATTTTATAAAGAAAAGGAGTTTGAACTGTTGGTCAGTGCCCCAAGGGACTTTGCAGCTTTGTACAGATGCTGCTAATCTCAATGGGCAGGCCAGAATCACAACAAATCAAACACCCCACACAGACACAGCTTCATTAAACATTACATTAAAATGGCATTAATTAGAAAAGCATTGCTTAGTGATTTAATGAGTAGGATGGACACACAGAAAAGAAGGTAAAACAGGAAGACAAAGAGAAAAACATGAGTGGTAAAAGAAAGGAAGAGTGGCATAAAACATTTTCTTCAATTGCTTTTCATGCTCTTCAGAAGGGAATACACAATGCCATGAAGTAACATTGGAACAAAGAAGGTATTTTTGTTCCAATAAACGCTTCCTTTCCCTCAAATCTGGATGGCAATGCTTCCTCTTTCAAAAGTGCCTCCTATTGATTCATACTAGTTAATCCCCTCATTTTTAGGTGACTTTGCAGGACGGGGGAAATCAGGAAAAAGGGGTTTGTTTTGATTTTACTTCCCTCGCTGCTCTCTGAGAGCTTATGAAAAGCACCTTCTTACCTGCAACAAGATTTCCAACAACTGTGATTCAAATGTGTTAATAGAAATGCTGGAAAAAACTGCAAACTTTTACACATGTGACTGTTTCTAAATTAAAACAATGAAACTTCTGTTCTGAAAGCTTTGGCCGAGGTTTGTTTGCTCCCGTCTCCTCCTTCAGGTGCTTAAGAAATCAAGTGCCTGGTTTGTGCTTCAGTGTAGTAGCTTGTACAGCAAATGGATCAGATGGTACAGATTATGCCCTTTAGGCCTTTACAACCCCAAAACAATTTTTCTTTTTTACCTGGATAAACCAAACATTTCTTCAAAGTACCACTATTATTAAGCTACACCAACCCCCTTCAACGGTATCAATCAGAAAATAATACTCGTATGCCGGAAGAGGTTTGGTGCACTCACATTCGCCAGCTTTAATTACAGTGAGGAAACTGTCTGAAGTTCAAGTGCACGAATCATTGGGAAATTTTCTCTTACTAACGCTGTAAATTGTTCTCAGCGATGTCAACTGGATAGAAAGGGCTCCTAAATGGCAATATGCAGAGTGACTCTGCAACAAATCTGAATGTGCTCCACAATCGATTGCAAGAGTGCGCAGTCAGCCCAGTGTGCTGAGGATGTCGGGCTGACCAGGCCTGCTCAGATTGGCCGTACAGTGTGGTACAACACAGCTCAGATCAGCCCTACGCCGGTACACGTGCACGGGTACAACGCAGTTCTGATCAGCCCTACACCGGTACACGTGCACGGATACAACACAGCTCTGATCAGCCATACACCGGTACACATGCACGGGTACAACGCAGCTCAGATCAGCCCTACACCGGTACATGTGCATGGGTACAACACAGCTCAGATCAGCCCTACACCGGTACATCCACACGGGTACAACGCAGCTCAGATCAGCCCTACACCGGTACACGTGCATGGGTACAACGCAGCTCAGATCAGCCCTACACCGGTACATGTGCATGGGTACAACGCAGCTCTGATCAGCCCTACACTGGTACACGTGCACAGGTACAACACAGCTCAGATCAGCCCTACACCGGTACACGTGCATGGGTACAACGCAGCTCTGATCAGCCCTACACCGGTACACGTGCACGGGTACAACACAGCTCAGATCAGCCCTACACCGGTACACGTGCACGGGTACAACACAGCAGCAGCGTATCCCATACCTGCCAACACTCAGCAACCACAGCAAAACTAGAATTCCAGCAAGGCTGCTGAATGTCAGGAAATCCTGGGCAAACAGGCAAAGCACAAAGGTCCTTTCTATTTATAAACAAAATTTCTGGACAAATCAGATATACAGTAGCCCACACAGAGTTATAAGCCACAGGTTACAAACGATCATCACTCTGATAAAAGGAGGACTTGGCAACCCAGGACTAAATGGCCTTTGAGTACAGCACTGTTTTGTCAAAAATAAACCTACGTGCATTCTGCTCCATTTTGCACAAATGGCCAGACTTTCGGAATGGCTGTCACTTCGGCTCCAGGGTGACTAGACAGATTTTTGGAACGAGCTCAACACATCTTACGCATCCTGGATGTAAAAAGTATTTTGAATCCTTTTTTATTTGCCCAGATGAGAAGTGAACCCTTCAGAAAATCTGCTCTACCATGAGATAGCAGTGAGAAATCTACTTAGTTTTAGTGTAAGACTAAACAAATCCTTCTGAATTAGGCCTGGTTAGTATTAGATTAGCTTCTACTGGACCAGAATTTTAAAGGTAAGTCATCAATATGAACTCATTTTATAAAGTGATTATTAGCAGAGATTATCTTTTCCCACTTCATTGCAACTTTTAGCATTGAATTGCACTGCAAGTCCCATAAAAGGTAAAGGATTGAGAAATAAGTCTTCGAACCAATATGTATTCTTCCATTTCAATGGTAACTACTACATTTTAACCTAGAAGTAGCTACATTTCAGTAGAGAATGACAGAAGGTCTCTTATAGAAATCCTATCCTACACAGAGTGGCTGCAGCACCTTCTTGGGGAGGAATTCTCAGGAAACTCCCCCGATGGCTGAACAGCTGTGAGCAAAAAGCTGCAGAGCTCCATCTCCCTTCCATTCTGAGACCTCCTGACACCAGAAAATTCCCACTCTCGCTCCCAGCCTTAAACATCCCAGACTTCCAGCAGATTTCTGGGAAGATGAGAAAAAGAGAACAGGTACTTTCCCTCTTCCCGATCTGTGCCATCAGCTTCTCGCACAGACTTGCACGGTGCCCAGGTCCAGCGTGTTCTCCCTCACTCACCCTCCCGACAGCCCTTTCTGTCCCCTCGGCATTGCCCACACGGAACATCCATGAAACTACGAGGGATTAAGCTTGAAAACATTTTCTATTACAAGTGCATATGAATATATGCAAATTTGCTGTTGTTAAATTAAGTGCACTACACACAATAGTAGGCTTTATTAATGTTTTTTCCACCATCAGTACGATCATGCCTATAACCATGAAAATGAATCACATGCACAAGAAAGTGATGTGGTTATTAAAATGTCCTGGGGTTGATCTGTTTAATGGCATTTAGTTGTGTTTGATTTTTATGCCAAGAAAACAAGAAATACAGTTATTGTCTCTGTAGGTTTTTTCATCCCAGTCATGCTAGGTCAGAGTCATAATCCTGAGAATGGTTCTATACTTTTTTTTAAAGTTGTATTAATACTTATTAATAATAAATGTTCTGGAATTATATGCAGTATTAATTAGAGGCTCATTGTGGGCGCAAAAGAGACTTGATGAGATGTGCTGTATTTATGTACGGACGCTGCTGACAAGCAAAGATAAAAGGCAAAGCTATTTTCAGTGCTCACGGAAGATAAAAATTGTGAATGTACATAATGTACATGGCCCGTGCACAACGTGCAGGACTTGGTGCCTTTTGGGTGCTGGTGAGCATGACCACCAAGAGCCTTTTCAGGACAACTCTGGAGACCTTTGTAGCATCTGAGTTTCACTGCCCAAAAATACAAATTATTTCAAACCACCTTCCAAAATTTAATCAGCTAAGTATTCATGCAATTGCAGTGTATAAGACTCCACTTTATTCTGAATTTCAGTCCTATATATCTCAGATTACATTACTCTGCTCATTTCTCATTAAATACGCAATGATAAAACACTGTTTCATCTTGGAAATACTCCATGTAAATGTCTCACAAAAATAAAAATATAAATAAACCCACCAGGATTTCAATTGCAGCCGAAAACAAAACACACAAAAATATCTCTCGAACTGTTTTACTTCTTTTACAGGAACTGTTCTCCAAAATTACACTGGTTGCTTTGCTGCCTATGGCCAGAATTTGTAAAACTATGTATAATATTTAAAAAACAAAAAAAGAGAGAATGTGAAGTGTGAATATAAGTCAGTCAAATACCTAAATAAATGCTCAAGTGTTTTCTCAGGGAAAAAAAACCAAGCATGTTGAACCTGCCCTAAATATCTATGCATTTTTAAAGTATATTTATGCACATAGGATCCTGTCTTGTTTCAACTGTTTTTCGAGACAGCAAAATCATCTGCATTTAATAGTTAACTGCCAGCAAGCAGTCGTGATGGATTTCCAGGGGATATTTCTTTCTATCTATTTTTGAACACTGCAAACATTGACGATACCTTTGAATTCGATTTCCTCTGTCACTGGCTTTTAACTTGAGAGAAAAAGGAATATGAGCCCTTCTCTCTTGTGTACTTACATGAGCTGAGATACATGGAGGCTGAGGGTCTGTTTAATAGAAAATTATTTCCTAGTATTTTCTGCCTTGCTTGGATTTCCTTTCTTTCCAGTATTTTTAGATCCCAAGATAAAAAACCCCTTGGTTTATTTGTGTTGTAAGACAATCCACCAAATAAAGCATGGATCACTGGGAGACTTTCTTCAATGAAAGGTCCAGTTTAACTGGTTCACTTTTAATTTAATGAATGGCTCTTTCCCCCAGACAAGGAGAAACTGCCACAGACATTTACAAAGACACAAAAGCCAACGCCGGGCTGTTTTATGTTAGTTTCTTTTCTTAAAACATTTGTTTTTAACTTGAAACCTTCAAGGCAGAACCTCCAGATATAAATCCTCCCCCTATAGAAACAAAAGTGTTTATATAGCCCACGGTAAATAAATGCTAATTAAATGTATCCATCAACTCTAGTTCTTTAATTTCATTTATTATCTGGTACACACTCTTTCTTCTTTAGAAATCTATCATTTCTGATATCTGCGGCTTCTTACTAGTAAATCCAGTGCAACTTTCTGCCCTGTTTGGAACCATTTAGACAGAATCCATCACCATTTTATGCCACCAATTGCTGCCTCTAGTTTAGTCCAGCTGATAATTACTGTGAGTTTCTACAGAACAGTATTTTCTCTTTTCCTCCTGCTCCAAAATTAAAATGCAAACAGCTTACAGCTCAGTCAACACAACAGAAAGCATTTTATTTAAAAAAAAAAAGAGAGAGAAATAAGAAGAAACAAGAAACAGGCCATCTAATATAGTCCAGAATTTTTTTCTATTGTTGTTACAGAGGTTTACAGTGAAAAGAAGAAGGAAAAATTCATATTTTGTTCTCTGCCTTTCTAGTGGTTTGTGCTTGTTGTAGAAATAAAGTATTACAAATAGAAACCAGAGAGAGAGTGGGGGGGGTGAAAAAAAAAAAAAAAAAGCTCGTTTAGTTTCCCTTTTTCATTTCCTTAGCTGGAATACTGGTTTGGAACATCTGAAGACAAAAAAGCAGGATTTTCAAAGTTGGGGTTTTCTGTTGCTGGTTAAACGGGCGCTGCGGGCAGCGCCGCCGCCGCGGGAGCTGTGGGGTCACAGCGCCCCCTGGAGGCCCGCGCGGGAGCAGCCCCGGGAGGCTCCAAACGCCGCCGGGAGCTGAGGAGAGCGCGAAAGGACCTCAAACTGCTAAAAAAACCCCACTCTCTCACTTTTTCCCCTTAAAGCCACTTTGTAGCTGAGGTCTGACCTTGGCGACTTGCAAAAGATTTGTATCTTGTACGGGTCTGGATGGCTGAAGTGCGAGCAGGCGCGGAGAAACGCTCAGAATTATTTGAAGTCTTCACAAACAAACTTTGTTTTTCCAATAATATAACCATCATTATTATAAGCTTCCCAGGATTTTATGCTTTTTTAAGCTCTTATATTTAGTGGTAAGTGTTTATCATGTGAAGTCTGTCATACATAAGCTTTGAAAACGTACTGAGGGTAAGAAACCGGTACTCACATCCTGCTCTAGCTTTATTACAAAACCGCCGATTTCAGTTTGGTTTCAAAGTCGGGAAATTCAGTCACTTTTCTGTAAAATTAAAATACCTGAAGTGTGGTAGACCGTAAGGATCCAGTTTATTGCTTCCTTAAGACACAATTAATTATGCAAAATATCTTGGGGGGGTACAAAGCAGAAAACTAATAATGATATTTTTGAGACATAAAGATCTGTTGATCCCAAGTCTTTTATTTATCTGATAAACAAAATGCTACAGGGGCATTTCATTAGAGACTTCATTGCAATGTTTTAACATTTCAAGACGTATAATTAATCACAAATTTGGGCCAACATATCCCATAATTTTTGTTACACAATTTCACTGTTACTGCCTTCACTGTTTTTCTTAATATTGTGTCAATTCTTCCTTCCCAAAACATTCTTTTGGGTGAAACTAGATAGAAATTCACTGCAGCAGGAAATACGACTGTTTAAGTTTCAGATCAGCAGTACACAAATGCGTTTATTTTCAATGGTAAGGAGAACACCAGGCTCAAGAACTCTGAAGTCACTTGGATATTTCATGTGATTTTAACATTTATGATAATTTTTTCCTCTAGATATATACTTAAAGAAAACTCAAAATCACATTCAATTAACCTAATATTTTTAAATGCTTGTGTACCAAACTCATCTGAATAATAATAATAATAATAATAATAATAATAATGGCTCAGAATAGGGATCTCTACAAATATCATATGTCCTTGGTACCATCTTATCTAGAACGATGCAAAACATCAATTTGCGCTTACAGGAACGTTTTTTAAAGAATCTGTAGAACTTCAAATGAGGTTTAATATATAATCAATGAAGATGTCTGCCTTGTAAGCTATCTGAGAAGTTAAAGATCTAAAAAGATACGCACATGTGAAAGTATTTCAAATTCTGTTGACAATATCATGAAGTAGAAAAAAAACGACTATGTCAGATAAAAGCTGCTACAACTTGTCAATTATGTAGGTATACACACGCACACGTTAATTAATCACCTGGAGAGCAGGATTTATATTCTTTCACACAAGAACGCTGTACTGCAGTTGTCATCTCTTACACCGCTGACTGCAACGGCATCTGGACCCAACCTCATCATCGTGCCTGCAAGGAGACAACAGATCTGATCAGATTCACTCCTTTTCTCCATCCCACTGCGCAACTTTCAAGCAAGTTCTGTATTTCCTAAATGTGCCACGAGACAAGAAGCTGTCTGGGTGGCTCTCAATGCAGTGGGAGCAGACTAAAACACTGAACCCTAAAAATAATTTGTAAAAAACAGCTTTAGCATGCGTTTGAGTGAGAGACACTGCTCCATCGGGAGGAGGAATTCGTTGGTCTCCAATGGTCATTTAAATACCTGCTGGAAATCCCAAAGTGAAGTGGGTTACTTAAACACAGCTGGGAAATACAGGAGGAGAGTTTTCTAAGAAATTCTGCTTAAATTCAGATTCCCCCAACAGCTGATGTTTTGGCTGCACAGATAAATCTTGTTTGTATACGTTACAACATTCTGGAAAACATATTTGCCCTCTTTTTGAGGAAATTAAAGACAATTTTTTAGGGTTGTGACATAAGCCAACAAAAGCCAGGAAATGCAGTGTTAGGACTGACGCTGTGCTCTTCCCTCTCTCATCATTGTGCTTTTTCCCCACAAAATGTACTTACAATGGTGTGAGGCAAGTAGGGAATATCAGCCTTAACTTACATTTCCTGGCTTCTTCCAGCTGGTGTCCAAAACCTTATTGTTGTTTAGGCAGAACTGAGTTCTTTTGTGTTTCAAGTTTGCGTTGTGCATGCATAAACACAAAATGCGTCTCATTATGAAGACAACTAAGAGATTGAATAGGAACGTTTTGGTGCACTTAAAAAGACAAATCATGGGTTTAGTTCTATGTTAAGAATGTGGAAATAACTAACAGGAGTAGCTACCAAAGAGAAACAAACGTTTTTCCGTCATTAACTCTACACAATGCCTTGTACTATTTAACATCACATCACATTTTGGATTATGTTATTCACCAAGGGCACCAATGTAATGCAAAAAAGGCTGCCTCAATTCCCCAAAGATTCCTGCAGAGTACAGTTGGTGAGAAATCCAGGGACACTTGCAGCATTTTATCTGAAAGAATGTCACAAAGGAAAAAAAGTAAAAACAAAATTGACAGTTTGAATACTACTCCTATTAGTTTACTGCTTAATACTTCAATAATACTGAGTGATGAAAGACTGAACATACAGGTTTTCTCCATGTTGATTCTCTGCAAGTTCTTTTGCATATTTTCTTCAGCAAAATGTTTAAACTTTAACTATATTTCAGCATTTGAAGCATGATATATGTGCATGTAAAACTTCCCCGTGTGTACATAGTTATTCATTAAAACAAGCTTTACAACACTCACAGTTTATTTCTGTATTTTTAAGGTGCATGCAGAACATTTCAATTGGATTTCATTGAATGTGTTGTACACCTTGACATTTTAGGTACTTTAATGGGGGTTTTCTTAGTTACAAAAATGAAGTTCTTGAAAGAGAAGTTTGGGGGGGGAATCCTTTTAGAAAAAAAAGGGGGGGGCGCGGTATGGGTAAAAAGACTTTATTTTCTAAAGCTCAAATTCCAAAGGAGGAAGACGGGGAGAAATAGGAACTGAAACTAATTTACCTGCATTCCTTTGTCACTGCTTGGCCCTTGACTAGTAAATGATTCCTTTCACTAGCCAATAAAACCAAATCAAAAGCAGGCTTAGGGAGCAGAGGGGGAAGGGGGGGCAACAGAGTAGAAGAATCAACTTCAACTTTGACAAAAGGGATAAAAAAGGAAAAAAGCAAACTCACTCCTGTTGCTTTCCAGAAGCTCTCAGGAGCTGTGTGCCTGACTCCTCCTGCTAACTTCCCAGCATCAGCACAAAGACATTCTCTACCTGCTTTCTTGCAGCACCAGCTACGGTATTCCATTGTTCCACATGACACCGAGAGTCGCTTTTGTCTCCATTTAACGCCGGCCCCAGCAGCCCTGCCAGTTTACGTACAGCGCAAGGCCCAGACAACTGCTTCGGCAGCCAACTGTGTGCAAGAACACGTTTGGCCTGCACAAACTTGGTGCCTACACAGCGTATCTCAGAGAACGCTAAGTGTTCAGTTAAAAAAGTGCAGTAGAGCAATGTGACAGAAGCATTCAAGAGCTCTGGAGAAGATGAGTCAGGTATTGCTGGCCACGTGCAAACATACACAGTGGTACGTTCTGGCCCTAAAGCACTTCACATTCTAGAGAAGCAAGACAGAGAGGGATGTAGGATGCACTGACAGGGTCAAATACTCAAAAGTGCTCACATGTTTAAGGCATATAGAAGTCTATCGAAAAATACTTAGAATTCTGAATTTAATTTTTACCCTATCAATAATCTATAGTAACTGATGATCATTGGTAAGAGATAAGTTCTTCAAAACCAGACAGCTGAAAGCGCGATATGGAAATTCTCTGCTCTTAAAACCACCATGTCATATTTTTAGCACCCAAAGGGCCTCCTTACAGCGGACTATACAGCATGTTTCAGAGTTGGATTTTTTTCTTCTTGCATCCCTCTCAACTAGAAAGAAGAGCCGGGCAGCAGCCAGATAGACAAGCAGGGCAGTAAAGAGCATAATGCACAGAAAAAGCCAAATGCAGATCTCCCAGTTACATGTGTCTCCAAGTGGGAGCTGTGATGCCCACTACAAGTCATGAGGATCAGTCGTGAATGGAAACATAGATGATCAGCCAAGACGGGTAGCTCTAGACCTCCCAAGGTAAGGGTCACTTAAAACTTTACTTTTTAATGTTCAGTTATGATCAATTTTTGGAGAAACTGCCCAGGAACTGCAAAGGGGGCTTCCTTCTTTTTCCATCATTTTCCTCCTCCTGTGACTATAGAGTCAAAGGTAATCTACAGAGGGTAAAAAAACTTCATAAACTATAAAATCGAGATACTGCTCTTCTATATTCCTTGAATTGAGTGTTTTGGTTGTTTTTTTTTTTTCAAAGGGGGCATGGGGAAGCCTTTAATGTTTGTGGGTTTTTTTCTGAATGTGTGTGTGCAGATTCTAGAAGCAGGCTCAAAAGTGACAGGTAATACCACTCAAGTCCCCATTCTGTTTTCCTCTGAGGCCTCTGAATGCTGGGCAGATAGCATTCTCCTGATTTTCTCTTAATCGGACTCATGATTAGAGCCTTTCAAAAACCAGCTCACATTGATTTTCAGTGGATGATCAGCATTTCACTCCTTGTGGCTTATTTGTAAAATCCCAGCATGCATGTTCTGGGGAATCTTTCATGCTTGGGAAAGCAACTTTCCCTGAAACCCAGGGGACAGTCCAGAGTAAATACTGCCTGAACTTCCCACTCAGAACTGCAGACAGACACCATGAGTCAGCAAGCTCTGGTGCACAATTACTCAAATATTACACGGGATAAATGTTAGTGCCATGAGTCATAATTACCAAAAGGTGTAAGATCTAACCACGTCATAAAATACCAGGGAGTACAATGAAGTCTATATGCAGGTTTATTCTTACATTGACAGCTACCAGCTCATATGGCTGCATTCACTGAGATGTCAAATCTGGACAGTCAAACCCCACTGAAGGACGGCTGTGTCCCAGAAGCTCCATGTCTGAGGATGGAGGTGAAGCATTCCAACGGGCAGTTTGGGTGACCTTGTATTCCCTCTCATCTCTCTCAACCACCTTCCCACTCAATTGCAGGCTAAGTATGTTTTTAAGAAAAAAGAAAAAACACAAAACTAAATCACCACACGTGAAAGAACAAACAGCAAAAGAAAGTTAAAATGGAAGAATATAGCGCCACAGCCTTTCCTGGTGGCTCAGAGAAATACATCACTGAAGTATTAGCTTTTCAGCGAAGATGTTAAACAAACAAATACATTTTTCCTTTTGTCAGAAGACCTTGACCAATTATATGCACACATCAGATATTTAGACACATTTGGAGAAATGGTAATGGGAAGTAAGATTAACTATTAAAAGCAAACTGAATCAGCAGGAAGCTATGATGTCTGTAAGCCTACCTAAGAGGAGGTGTTAGGAGCTGGGTTTGAATGGAAGTCACTAAGCCCACAGCAGAGGTGAATAATGTGAAAATGAACAGCTGGAGAAACTAGAGGGGAAGTCCTGAAAATCCAGTGGAAACACTGGGAAAATCTGAGACATTTACACCAAACAAAAAAAAAAGCATCAAAAGGTGGATAACTCAAGGAACAGGTAAAGTGGCCCAAAAAAACTCTACTGAAAATAAATTACCATATGCAAGTAAAACACTGCCCAGACAACCAAAGTCAGTCCAGACTGAGATGTCACTGTAGTAGGCATAGTAGGAACATATAAGAAGTCACAGCCCCTGTCTTCAAGTATTTGCATTTAAGATGACAGAAGGAATTAATAAATGCTGAATAGTTTGGATGTTCTATGGTCTGTTTGCAGATAAGCCATGAGCAGAAAGAGGGATAGAAAAAATTAAATTCATCAGCAGAAAATACAC
This sequence comes from Patagioenas fasciata, assembly GCF_037038585.1. Classification (NCBI taxonomy): domain Eukaryota; kingdom Metazoa; phylum Chordata; class Aves; order Columbiformes; family Columbidae; genus Patagioenas; species Patagioenas fasciata. The sequence goes on from NC_092536.1 coordinate 11,738,384, forward strand.
ACTATTACTTATACCAGCAGACTGCTACAAAGCCAAGAATGTTTTTTTTGCCAAATGTACCATTGACGACCTACAAATATATAGTCTATAATTCAATGGAGCAGGATGTTTCAAGATATTGCTGAGGCCGTTATCTCTAGTTATATTCATAAACTTGTCTCCAAGACACACCCAAATTAACACTTACCACATGGGTAAGACCTGTTTCCCATCGAAGGCACACCAAATGCCTTAAACCCTGTGGACAATGTTTCAAAGTATTATACAAAAGAAGAAATAGGTAGGGCAGGGCAAACACAGACATACACACATGCAAAAAACCACTGTCAAATACAAAAGCGAGCAGGCTGTGCAACCCATTTGCCAAGCTCTAAGTTTCCTCCAGCAAACAAGTCAGCAGGAAACTCCTCAAACAAGGCAGAGTTGGCCACACAAAAGTGTAACCTATCCCTTCAGGTGCCATATTGATAATGGGGCAATCCCTGGCCAGAGGGCTTGAGAAGTAGGAAGGCAGTAAGAGAAGTCTTTGAGATCCAGCTCATGGAATCCAACAGTGAAAGACTGCCTACCAGAGCACAGAAAAGTACTTCATCTCCAGCAACTTCCCCCGCAGTAGATACCCTGATCTAAAAGCACAAAGTAGATGGTTCAGTGAGACAAAGGCTTCCCCCAAAAGTATAGAACTACTTTGTCAGTCATCTGTAATTTGCCTAATAAATACATAAATGCACAGCAGGTGAATATCGGCATTGACACATTCATCTCAAAAGGGCAGGGAGGTAAGCAGTGAGCATGTCCATCCACATCGGCAGCCAGCCAGCTTGCCACCTCTGTGTTTTCTAGTTATACAGAAACAGGAGATGATGCTGGTCAACTGTAATCAGGTCTACAAGTGGAAAACACCATTGATTTCTGCCATACGATTTTGGTCTGAGCTACAGTTGCAAGTTCTTATCCACTGAAAACACTACAGAAACAACATTTTCTTTTAGACCAACCTAATACCTTCTGAGCAATCATATTCCTACTCTACCTACTCTCTTCACAGACGCACACGTTAAGCGCCAGGCTTGGCTTTAGCTAAGATCAGGCTGATTTGCAAACACTCAAGATCTCGTGGGAACAGAATTGCAGATAATTTATTTTATCTCAGGAATTCTCAGAACTCTCTCTCTCGACACTAGAGAGCTGGGGCAATGCACCATGTTAAGTAACCAAGCGTTGGTCTTAGTTCTCATCTGGAGAAGGAAGTACCTTCCACACATTGCCATTTCCAGGCCTTTCTTTGAAAATCCTTTCTTCTCTTTAAATAACAAGGGGTAGCAGTCAAGTGAAAGCAAGGGCTACTTGATCCATTGTTTGGCCCACAGCCAGGTTCTGCTGGTCCCGCTTTCCCTCTCAACCACCCGTTTTTCTATCGTTCCTGTAATTTGGGGAGATTAAGATGTATAGCCTGTAAATTGGCTAAACTTTTCCAGGCTGCTTTAATGAGACTTCATATAATGGGGCTGGCTTTTTTTTTTTTTTTAATATTTTCCTTAACGTGACCCATATGGAAATAAAAAGATATATTTTTTAATGTATGCTAGATTATGGCCGACGTTTTCCTCAAATTAAAATCCACGCTTCAGCAGCAGCATACATTTTCAATGATGTCAAATGTATTTTTTCAGCCAACTGGCTGGGGTCACCCTTATAACTCAAAGTTTAAGTGTGCTGGATAATCAGTAGAACATGTGAGTCTCTGTAGGGCACTGCGGTTGCCTCAGAGCCTGCTGGGGAGCACACAGGACCGATTCTGGTCCTGGTGGCAGGAGATGCGGTGTAAGAAAGCACCAAAGCTCTGCTGCTGAACGAGCTGACAGCCCCGCGCTCACAGCAAGAACCATGTGGCACGAACCCATCGAGTTCTTCCAGCAGAGATCACCAGAACTCACTCGTCACACAGCTACAGACTAAGCCTGAGCTTACAGACTAAGCTAAAACCATTAGGCACTTACCTATTGATAGATGAGATGCCCTTCAAGCCTCGTCAGCCACCTGTGTTATCATTTGGGTTGGAATGATTCCCAGCAGGGGCAACTGTGATCCAAACGAGGGCCGCTCTCAGCACACACCTTCCTGAAGTACTTATTTCCCTGCCATTTCCCACCTTAAAAATAGGAATAAAGTAGGAATATTAGTTGTAGTATGGCAAATGTTTGGGCCCACTTACACTATGTTTTCAACTCATGCAGCTGTGTGACTATGTCTGAATCTGAATTTAAATGAATTTCAGCTGACATATCTGGATAGTCTAAATTCAAACAACTCGGACAAATATGTACCAAATGTTAAAGCAAAAGATAGAAATATAAGAATTTCCATGTAGAAGCTCTGTTTCCTTTTTGATGACTCTTTAAACTAAAAAACAACTGATAATGAAAGCACATTTGCTTGGGAAACCACAAGAAACAGTGGGATTTCAGCTTTCAATCATTATTCATATTTTCTTTTCAAATATTTTCATACTACAGTTTGCTATTGGAAATTGTGTTTTTTCTACAATTCGGTCAAAAATTTCAATTTCTGTCAAAAGGAGGTTCAGTTAGTGTTCCAAAACAATGTGTTTTGGCTAATTGCATAGGTTGCACAGGAACACAACGGTAGTTTAGGATGGAAAACTAAGACCTTGCTTGTACTAAAAAGTTGCATGTGTGTATTGGTGAAGGGTAAAGACAGTTACCCCCCAGTAACCCTAATATGGATGCATTTCAAATGAATAGGAAAAAAAACAACAACAAAACAACAAACAGTCAATTTGCTTACATAATTTATCGTGGGGAAGAGGAAATTCTTACAAAGTACCTTAACACAATAATTCTTTTAATATAGAAGCTGTGGCTCCAGTTAGAAGATCTGGGCTTAGAGCTCCATTAGCTTATTTATAGTAGCAAATGCTTTGTAGTTAATGCATAAACACCCACCAAAACTCCATTTACAGTTGAAACAGTAGGCGATTTAGATATAAGAGATGATGTTACTTCAACAAGGATTCAAAATGGTTATGTGATACAAGTGTTGGACTTCTCCTATAAATATGAAAATAAATAAAGTCGTGCAGTCACACCTGGGTTGCCCAACCCCTCCATCTCCTCATCAGTATCTGGCTCCTCCTGTTTAATGTTTCATCACATGAAATATTCATTTTTAGCCCAGGTCTCACCCACACGGAGGCCCTTGGAGCCCTCCTGTATCACTGTACAGCCCACAAATAATGGGAGTTATGGCTAAACAACTGTGCTAAGAACGGATTTCTGAGTGTGCACATTCACAGGTTCCCTGGACGAGCTGAGGGAGCAGATCTGTGCCACCAAAGGCTCCAAACCTGAGTTCTACCCAGGACAGAGATGAACTGGGGAGCAAAACGTGACCTGCTGAATGCATTTCAAAGAAAAATAGCATTTTAATGAAGGCCGTCCACCTCTACTAGCACAAATAAACATAATATTAGAAATACAGGCTTTAGAAAAAAAAATCTTCAGCCTTTTAATTGAAATTAGCTTTAAATTGCTTCTTGATTCTGAAATAGCACTATCAAAAGCTACGGGTTATTCGTATTCGTACTCTTACCCCTCCGCGCCTCAAGCTTCGCGAGCCCCGGTGGGACGCGCGCGTGCCTGGCGGGCTGCGTCTCGAGGGCCTCTTCACCGCTACTCGGTGCCGCCCGTATCCCTCCGCACCTCAGGTTCGCTTCACTCCTCAGTATCCTACCGCGCCTGCGGGGCTGCCGAGAGGCGTGGGGGAGCTGTGCCCTGCTGAGCGGGGCAAACCCGAGCTACTTCAGCAGGTACTTATCATCCTTGGACTGCGAGGAGCGCCACAGTGCTAAGAATACCCCAAGGTTTGCACCCGGGAAGGGTTGTCCTGTCAGAATGAGAAGAAAACGCGCCCATATAGTCCGCCATGCTGCGAGGGGACGAGGCGCTGACGGGGCAAGAGAGGTGAGGGAGGTTGGATAGATGCTTTTGTGTGACACGGGGAAAAAAAACACAACAGGTGTGATCTGTGGGTTTCTGATGATTTATGGCATTAGGATCCTGTAAAAGGAGAATATTGGATCATCCTCGGCCAGGAGGTGAGGATGGCTCTTGCAATGGGTTAACTTAGCCGACTGCTGTGGAATACTAAAGACATCTTGAAGCAAACAACAGGGCATTAACTTCACAGGCAGCTCCACCGCTGTACACGGGGGATGAGGAAGGGCGGGCAGTTCCCAGAAAGCAAACCCAGCTTCGTGGCTTTCTGTTAAACTAATGAAACAGACAGAAAAAGCCCCTGGTTTCTCTCCTATGGGCTCAAGGGGAGTTCAAAGAGCAAGACTCAAGCATTCAGACAAAGACAAACTGAGAGGGGAAAGAATCAAGTCCTACAGTTTTGTAGGACTAAAATCAGTGTTGGCTGTATATTGTTGTGTTTGTTGAATTAAAGCAAAAATACAACAGGTAACTGAGGCAATTTCCTGAAAAGTAAAGAAGTCTCCCTGGGGTTCTCATCATCCTGAAATTAATTGTCATAGATCTTGTTCTATACTCTATTTAATCAGCTCATTGCCCATTGATACTGTATTACTGGGTCTATTTAATCAACTCGTTGCCAATTGATACTGTATTACTGGGTGTTGCAGTGTATGATCGTCAAAAGATTTAGATATTCTCTCTTAAGAAATTAAAAAGTGTCTTGAATGTGTTTAACATTATACTGGAATGTGCTGATGGCTGGATGGTAGGAATCACTGGTATGTTGACAGGATGAAACTCCTAGCAAGGGATAAATGTGCCGTGCAGTGCCTGAACCAAGGCATTTATTTAGAATATTGTGGGAAAAAACTTTTTGTGTGTGTGATGTTTCAAATATGTAATTCCTATGTGGTACTGATGAACTGTGTGTGAAAGCAAGTTGATATTTAGTGTTCCAACCACTGGTCTGGAAGTGTTGATGTGGAACAGAGAGGATGATTAAGAAGAGACATCTGTGCAAAGTCTACAAGGGAGACAGAAATGCAAAGCAGTTGCCTTTGGAAACAGTTGAGATACCTAGTTTTTTAGGCCCAGAACCTTACATATGCATTGCAAAAGTCATTTGAGGTATCAGGACTTGCAAATAGTTCGGAAATAAACCAGTTACATTATGAACTCTTCTCAATTTTATGAAACAAAAATCCTTATAGGGTCCCAACAAACTGCTTCTACACAGCAGCAGAATATTGCTATGCAAGCCATCAGTTGGAATGTGATGGTTCTGCTATCTTAGCTATATAGGATTAACCCTAGGACTTAATCTGCGGAAGGATCCATTGCAAAGAGCGACTTGACACATACATTTTCCCTATCATAAATATCAAATCATTGTACTTTGCTAAACCGAATTTGTAGTGTGCTGGCACAAAGCAGAGAGGCCAGTTTCTGAAACCTCTTGTTCTCTTTGGGCTGGAGGGAATTCCCTAGCAGATTAAGGAGGCTGATTTCAGCCTTTGTGCAAGAGAAGGGAGTGGGCTTGCTGAGGCAATACGGGGGAAAGAGGTGTAGTAGGCACTAGAAGAGAAGTTAGTGAACTATTTTGTCAACATACCTGCTTTTGCATTTATCTGCAGACATTATATATTTCTGCAGATTTTCAATGCTGGCTACAAATAATAATACATATGTTGTTCAGTGTGGTTTCCAGTCCCTGCACTTTATTTCTTTTAGTACATACAGTGCTGCTTTCCTCACCACAGGGTATGTAATTCTACATCACTACAGATCTGCATCCTTCAAAGACGAGCCAGAGTCATATAGAATAACACATGACACATGACACAAACCGCAGTTCTGATTAACAAGATGATATTACTACATTTTAGCTGAGCACATTGCTGAAGAGATTTGTTAGATAGTGAAACTGTCTTCCAATGGAACTCACAGAGGCCCTGTTACTACAGGCATTCATAATTATGTTGTGCAAAATATTCTGCAGGGAGCAGTTTCAGGACAAGGACAAACTGATATTCTCTCTCCAGGATTTCTGTGATCTGCTGCATGAGCCAGAGGTGTTAGCAGCTGTGAGAAAGCCTGTCGTTTTCTCGCTGATAGGCCTAGACTGTTCACACCTGTGTGTAGTTAAAAGTTCACTTCTATAAAATCTTCAGAACTTTCTGGAAGGTGGTAAGTAACCTTGACTTCCACTGAATTCACTGAAGTGAAACAGTTTTCAGTGACAGAGAAGGGTTGTAGCTGCAGAATCAGGCCCCTAATGAAGTGGGGGAATGGGCAAGAGTAGCCATCGTTCAAAATGTGAATAGAGCATTGAAACGCTTATTCCTTTTGGTCATCAAGATTTTCACACTGCTTAGCAGTAACCAAGGCATTAAAATTTGCAGTTAAATCTCCTCATTCCGTAACTAAAACAAGAAACCTCTTCTGAACTTTAAAAAAGATGCCAGACTATTTTTCTTCAAACAAATAGCTGTTCTGTATCTGCTGGTTTCATTTGGGAACTGAAGGATGAAATGGAACTAAAAAGCAGAGAGTGATATCTCTAAATTGACCAAGACCCAGATATATTAGAAATTTCCTTAAAATAATGCGTTACTTACGAGAACTCCAGAGAAATATCCAAAGTGATCCAAGTAGAATAGAGAAAAGGGTGAAGAGAGGGAGGGATGCAGGTTTTTAAAGAAGTTTTGAGATGCTCAACAGAATAATCTCCAGTGGGCAGAAAGAAAAAAAGGAAGATCCAAGATACTGTTTTCCCCTGCAGCATGAAGTACTGCAGAAGCACCCTGCTTTGGCTGATGACAGGAAAAGACAAGGGAACAGAAGATCTTTGAATACTCAACCATAATGATCATCTGTGCCCTCTTTTTAGGATGCCCAGGCAATGGAGTGATTTGAAAACTCATCTGCGCCCTGATACAGCTGTATTCAGTCACATCACCATGTAGAAGCAACCTTTGGTCTACCTGCCAGGATATCCAGCATGTAGAAGTAAGTAGTACAGACTCATGCCACTTCCCAGCCCTATCTGTGTGTACAGCAGGAGCCACAGTGTCATTTTGAGTGGAGTGCCATCTCATTTTCCCTGGTCAGGTACTCCACAGTGTTACTGTAAAATTGTTTCAAGTGGTCATCCAGTACAGGCAAGTGTTTTTCACAACATTGATTCTAACAAAGCCTAGAGGGGAACCCACATTTCCTAGTGTTCATTATGGCACTTCAGGAATGAAAACAGCTCTAGCCAGACTAAACAAGACTAAATTAAATGAACATCCCTTCTATAGGACAAGCATAATAACTTCCAGTTATGGGGCAGTGGAGGAACTGATAGCGTTGTTTCTTTTGGATACAGTGATGTCACATTGCACAGGTTTGATCTGTTGACCAAAGGAGATTTTGTGTTTCCATGTATCTTATCGTCAGCACTTTCAAATCAATTTTATCCTTTTGAGAAGGGAAGTAAGAGTTGGAGGTTGGGTTTTTATTAGACACAGCTGGTCCGAGGGACGTCATTCCTTCCTAAAGCTGGGGCTGTCTCATATGAAACCTTTAGCAATGGGGGTGGATGGTGGGCAAGGGGAATCACTTGATGTAGTTTCAACAGCTGGAGGTCAAATTATAGAGAAAAGTGGAGAGAAGTGAAATTTATAATCTATAATTTGAAACCCAAATAAGAATGAGACAAGCTTATTTGAAGGACTGGAAGGAAAAGGATGTGATATATGGCCTGATACAGCCAAGCAAAATGAACGCTGCCATTGCACTATTACTTTGTGGACAATCCAAAAAACCAAAAGGGCCTATTAAGGCTGTCTCTGTGGAAATCTAATTAGGTCATACAAACAATCCCTGTTGTTAATAGGACCCTTTAACCATACATGGATGCCTTAAGAAGTCTGTAGCAGATGTAGGAAAGGTTCTGATCCGTGAAGGGAATAAGAAGTGAATGAGAGAGAAGGAGTAACAGATGAGGAATTGGCTTAGGGGAAATCTATAAAGAAGTAGTGAAGAAGTAGGAGAGGAACACATAAGAACCAAATTTTTCCCTAGAGATGATGCTGTCGTATTATGTGGGATATAATCTGCTTTGTTTGCTTGAAGTTAAAAAATGGAGAACAACAATTGGAAACAATGTATTTTGATGGAAAAAAGCTTCCAAGGAAAAGTGTGGGAAAGGCCTCCTTAAAAGAATGTCCTTCCTTAGAGCAAGTAACTGATACCAACGACTGCCTGTAGCATCCTAGTGAAAGAGATGTAAAGGAAAATCAGTGTAAATTAAAATAGAATTATAAAAAGATGAGTGGGACCACTTATAGCTTCAGGTCATCACTCCAGAAAGGTGTCAGAAGTGTGTGGGTCCTCACTCAGTGCAGGCTGTACTTGTTGAGACACCACCCTGACAGAGTGACCTCCTCACCCTTATGCTGAAAGTGTGATCCTTTTTCATACTTCTTTCCTTCCTAAGCTCCCAGGTAGCAAAGAACTATTTCACACCTATTGCTCCTATTATGTCCCAATAATATTCTAACCACCTCTCTAGCAGAGAACCCTGCTCCTGTACTTATTATAACTGTTGAGTAATATTTCTGTGAACATATCCTAGAATTTTGAATGAATTATGGACTTAATCATAGCAGGATACTCTGTAGGGCTGTGATTGTTCAAGTTATATAGCACTGTACCTACAGAGGGATAATTTAATATCTGAATATTTGCAGAAAGCACACACTGAATGGTACAGTTGTTTATAGCATACTTGGAATGTGCTGTTTGGTAATCAGTGAGGGTACGGCATTCACATCACTTGAGTCCTGGAACTAACCGATTTTGGTGAATTTGCAGATGGGATATTCATAGCAGGCTAGTTATGAGCTATTTGCAATAAGCAATATTGCACTCCAATATTTCAAAGTAATGATACATAATTTAATATTTTCCACTGTCACAAACCACTTAAAAACAGCGCAGTACTATAAAGGACCTAATTCAGTACTCAGTGAGGCAGAATCTTCCCACAGACTTTTAAGTCCCACTGAGTCAGACACCAAAAGAGTCAAACCATGAGGAAAAAACCATACTTCAGGCACTTCCAGTAGTCTTAAGCGTTTTAATCCAGCAATGCAAAGGTCCTAGAGCATTTTACCAGCAGTATTTAAGCTACTCAATACCCATATGAGAGATGGAAGAATTGTACTGCTTTGTTTATGCTGTACTGAATAATTTCCTGAATATTGTACAGGGAACATGTAGTTCAGCCTGTAAAAAACACCCCACCCCAATCCTTGACTCCCCATCAAGGTGCACTGCAAGTATAACTGTCCTGGGAAGGAATCCTTTCTGCCATGTTTTCTGTGATTCTATGCTGTGTTCCACAAAATAAGTCCGAGACTCCCCCCTGCATGGATACTTAGCTGTCCCAGCAGCACATTACAACCAGACAAACCATAGTGAAGTGATTGTCTCTACTTGTTACCTTAGATAGTTTTTACCAGTGTGTGTTGCCTCAGAACCAAGAGCAAAATTTCAATACTGCTGGTCACAGGAAGAAACCATGAATTTTAGAAACAGCTCAGAAAAAGGCCTCTATAGTGCTAGCTACCTGAAGCAGAATTTCTTCTACATCTGAATAGGAAAATACCCTCATTGCTGATCACTTAATTTAGTCACATGCCTACCATTTATTATTGGATGTGCAAAGGAAGCAGTCAAAGAGCTGCCTGGGAGTTCAGCTTGCTGTGACTGAGCTACATTTCACTTTAGATAGAGATGGAACTTGTTTACTATAGATCTTTGCCTGTTGCAAGTAAAGCTGCAAAAATTTATTAACGGGTTTAAAAAAGGTCAAAAATAATTTTTATAAATACTTAAACTTAGCTGTCATCTTTTTAAGTTATATATATGCCAATTATATGCACCTTGTACATCAGCAAGTGCCACCACATATAGGAAACTGCAGGGAGTGATTTGGTAGCAAACTAACTGAGTTGATACGGTATTTTACTGGCTCTTATGACATCATCATTGCCGGATGGCTCTTTGGAATAAATAACCTCTTCTACGTGTCCCTAAGCACACAGTTCCCAAAATAAATTTCAATTGCTGTAAGACTCAAGGACATCCTAAATCACCTTGGGCTAATAAGCAGCAGTAATAGAGGAGGAGAGGGACCCGGGATTTGTTTTCATTTTTCCACCAGAAATATTTCAGATGAAGTAATTGTTAAATGTGTTAGATACAGTGCATGGCAATCAGGAAATAAAAACTTGAAGGCAGGAGGGATGTTTATATCGGATTTACATACTGAAAGCATGGTGGAATGTAGTGCTGTAATTCATATATTGCCAGGCTATACTTGAAATCATGACAGCATTGAAGATGGGTTGAGATTCCCTAACTTTTTAAAGAGTGGTGTGTTTGTCGGGTGTCTTTGAAGAGGTCTGTTAATGTGAAATTTCCCTGAGAAAAAAAGCCATAGTAATATTTGAAAAACATGAGTGCACTTGCATTCTCACTCACAAACAGTAAAATTAACTCCCACATAGGTGATTAGTGCAGGACGTGTAAATATAACTCCTGCTTAGAACTGATCTGTAATTTTGGAGTATAAATGGTGCCTTTATTTCTTGCTGTCCCTATGAACAGGGAAAATTTAAGAAGATCTGAATAGATGTGCTATGGCTGAATAATGGAGAAATGTCAGTTCAATTAGAAGTGTCCGGAGTAGTTACTTGTTCTTCTGGAACTAGCAAGTGAAAATAAGTCCTTAGCCAGTTGATGCTGGATCTCTACTAAAAGAAGTTGGAATTAATTATTCCACTGTTGTCCTTGCTTACCAGTCTGTAATACAGAGGAAATTGTCTCTGGGGATTAACTTGTAAGTGGAACATTTGCATGTAGCGTGACCTATCATTGCAACAAAAGATAGGCTCTATCCTAGATACTCAGCTTGTGTTTTACTGATTTGAGAGTTTTGGATGCAGCTTCAGGCCTTGTACATTTAAGCGATGCACCGCAGAGAATACCAGGGTTGCATTCCCTGAAACTTTGTGACGCTTGCATTTGAATATGAATATTTATTGGGTTCCAATCTCTAAAGACATCCAAAATCTCTTAATGCTCTTCATAGCAGCACAAAATAGGTCCCTCTCCTGTTAAACCCAGAGCTTCTGGACATGAAATTACCTTTGTGGAAAACTGTGTGTGGTAGAGCCCCGAGAAGCCTGCTGCCCTCTGAGAATTCTAGCAACTTAGTGTTCACAGTTTCATGTGCACTTAGTGTTGCTTTTGAATTGCAGTTTTCCTAAAATGAGTTAAAACCTTCCTGCTATACAAAGAGAGAAGAAAAAACATTGGTTTTTATATCTAGGCATGTATATCCTTGCTGTTTTTTAAATATGATCACACACTGCTGCAATGAAGGGCATTAAATAAAAACTGTTGGACAGATACATGGCTGAATAGCTATTTCATTTAGATTTGGTGCATTTGCTCCCATGTCGTCCCATAAGGTTTGAAGTCAGGCAGGACTCTCCAGAAGAGTCGGGGTTCTGCAGCCTAAGAGATGATGATTTACCTCTCTGAGTTGACCTCACACAGACATTCCACTTCATTCAGTATTAAGCTTGCTGAGTGTGACCTTCTCATCTGCAGAAGAAATATCTTTGCCCTTTCCTCACTGTCTCTGAATCTATATAGTGAAATACCACCATAATGACTTCAGCCTGTCAGGCAGGTGGTAACTGGACAGAAGCAAAGGTTCACAAACTACTTGGCCAATAAGCAAGAAGAAAAAGGGCTAGCATAAGTACACTGGTGTAAATGAATTATAAGTACACAATGTACAAAGATCTTGTCCGTATGGCTAAGGAAGAGAGATTTCTTTTTGCATGTGGTGGGAAGGGACTGGAAAATAGAGCTGGGAAAAAGCGATAGTGCTTTTGAAATATCAGGCTTTCCTTCTCTCCCCTGTTATGTTTGTGATTTGGTTGGTTGGGTTTTTTTTTCGGCTTAGAATCAGTAATAGCAAAGTATAAAAGCATAAGAGCATGGCCTGAGTAGTATTTTCCCTTCAAGACCTGTAAGGAGACCATTTAAAAGGAATTGCTACCTCTGTACAAAATAAAAACTGAAGCTGGAGCAGTCTATCTGCTTTCTGTGAGAAAAAACAGGCTCAGCTTGTAAATGCAATGGGAGAAGTGACCAGTGTCCAGACACAGATGCCCCCTTTCTTTTTTTGTATGTTGCGTGCAGCAGCCCCTCATACTGAGCTGAAACCACATTCTCCCTAAAAGTAATACATATAATACTGCAAAACCCAAAATCTCCTGGAGATTGAAGTTTGAAGTCCTTTGTCTGGGTCCTAATAATACACTAAAGAACACAATGCCATTTTAGTTCACGATAGAAGATTAAAAAGCAAACCAACAAAACAAAACACTTTGTGGATGTTGGGTGGTTCTTTGATTGGTATCATTTGGCCCATCAAGTGGTGTGCAGAACTGGACTGGACTCAGAAGCTGTGATATGCAGTGTCTCAATCAGAGAAATATAAGATTTGAAAGTCCCATTGTGCCACTCATCTCTGCTATTCCTCACAGTAAAGTGTTTTCTCTTTGTTCAGCACTATCTTAAACAACACAGACATCATGGTTTTACAAATCCCTTGCAGAGTCTGTTCACCATCTCAGATTTCATCCCATCACTGCTTATTATACCCCCCAGAGAAGCTGAGGCAATACCTTCCAGTGCATGGCATTTGTTTGCTGGTGTGTTCAGCTCACCTCAGCCAGGGCAGCTGGCAGAGGTGGAGGTGATTGGAAAGCAATGAATGAGAGACCAGAGAGGAGCACCTGGCACTGTGAGATCACACTGGTAATATCTGGTTTAAAATTTCTGTCAGTGACAGGCAGCTGAAAGACACTTGACAGTTTTATCACAGGATAGTGGAGCACACTAATTTCAATGCTTACATGGCACATGTGCTTGCATTTTACTGGTGTTTGTCCATCTCCCAATGTATCTGACACACCTATCTGAATGCAATGACTTGAGTCACAAAGTTGCCTTGCACTCATGCTCTCTCGGCCCTATAGCACATTACACTGGAAACCCAATAGGGAAAAACTGCATTTATTTGCCTCATCTCCCAGAAAATACTGTCAGAGACTGGATATTTCTTGAGAAAACTACAGTTTCCGTTGTTTCTAGCTACATATATTCACATCAGATACCTGAAGGACTGTGGAATGGAATAACTAGTGGCACAGTGGTGTTTCGGAGGTTCTCATCAGTTCTAGTCAGATGCTTCATCTTTGTGTTCTAAAAGCTCCGAGCTTAGATCTATACTATAAAGATCCCAAACCATGTTGTACTATCATACCATGCTTGAAATTGCACATGCAGCAAGCCAGACCTTCATGTTAAATCTGTTGAGGCAGAGACCTTGACAATCATTGAACAGAAGCGCTAAAGATGCCTGCATTAAGCCAGATTTTTGTAAGCCTTAACTTGTTCCACAGCCCTTCCACAAACAGTGAGAGCCTTGTGTGGCAAATTCTAAGTATGCCATTCAAGATTGGTCTCAAGATTATTAGCATGTGAAAAAACAAACTACATGCTTTTCCATAACAGCGTGGCATGGTGCCTGGTACATCGAAGCAACTGAGTTGGCGGATGACCGGTGTGTGCTCTCTGACCTCCCAAGAAGAGAACCCAAGTAGATTCTGACAAGCCTCGTCCTTCACACCCAGGGAGCTTGCTATAAGCACTATTTCTCCAGACCAGTCAAGGCAGCAAGAGGAAGGCTGGGACAGAGGACAGCAAGCGCAGGGAAGTTTAGTTTAGCAGACTATAAATCCCCCTTCCCCTCCTCCCCTCTTTATTGCCTGTCTTTGGAAAACACAATCCGATATAAACCAGAGAGAGTGGAAGCAGGGCAATAAAACTGTACGGCAGGAGCATGGAGTGTCGCAGGGGTGTTATATTACTGGCATTCCAAGTGGCTGATGTCAGGCAGCGAGCAGCAGGGCCCACAACCCACTAGGGCAAAGAAGTTTCCCAACTGTCCCTTGTGGTCCTGTGACATCCCTTCTGCTCATATCCATTCTCTGCTGCTGTGCTGTTCTTCTCTTCTGCCCCTTGCTACTCTCAAGTCCCTGAATTATGATTTGAAGGGCTCTAGTTTCAAAGCCATTCAAGTTGAGGGCTCAGGCCTTATAGCTGCAATGTTTTGAGTCAAGATGTTCTTGAAATGCACAGCATGTTGTCTGATCCATGTGTCGCATGATCAGCAGTGCCACACAGATAAAGATTGTTTCTTGATATTCATGTGGCTGAGTTAAAAATATATGTATTGACCTATTATTAAAAAACCAAAACCAATTTACATTACTAACTCCTTTTACATAAGGCAGAGAGTTTTAGAACTGATCAGTTGTTTTGAATGCCCTACATGAGTGATGGTTTTCACAGAGTGGGCTCCCAGTGCTTTCTAAAAACCACATCCCTTTAAGGTACTATAAATTGGTTGCTTAAAAGACAATTTACAACTGTCTTTGCCAATGCTTGCTGTGACAGTTTGAAGAAAGACACTTAACCACAAGGAATGAGGTATAAGTATTACTTCCAAACTCAGACTGACTTCCATTCGTAGGAGCTTGCACAAGTATGATTTTGTGGAGCTAGGTTTCTTTTTCTTCAATTGTCCGAGTTAGTTGTTTGCTATAAACTAACTTGCAAAGCTCATATCATTGGTAGAGTGAAAGAAATATCTGTGGAAAACAATTCATCCTGCTGTTTTTAGGATATAGTTACACAATCGAACTTAAGCCTGCCTAAGTCATCCTGCAGTGACTCTTCCGTAACTAATCGTTTTCTCTCTCTTGTTGTTGTTATTGTTCAGAGTTGGTTTTAGCTGGATCAGTTTCCCGACTCAATTTGTTACGCAGCTGTATGAATGCTTGCTGGCACAAGAGAGATGGTGAAAAATGCACCTAGGGAAAAGGGAATATGAGGTGAACTTTTTTTGGGACAGCATCCTCTTATGTTGACTTAAAGCAATCATAGAACAGCAGCCTCAGAGATGCATACCAGAATGGCTTTGGCATCTTCTAGGTTTGCATATCTTTTTTTGCAAGAAGTTTAGATGAGAGACCTAACTTTAGATAACCGAAATTTGATGAAGTCAATCTCGCCATTGTTCATCATTGTAAAAATACTCCAGTTCTGAGGAGTACACAGCAGTACCAGTAAGCTCATTGAAGCGGTAAGTTCTGTGCCATTTTATAAACACAATACACATACTCTGTGGTAGTTTCTGAGCATGTCAGGAAAAAATATCCAAAATAACTTTTGAAGTGGACCAATTAAAGCATAGTAAATCCCTATGTAGACACTCTTCCTGAGTATCGAAGAGGCTTTAATTCAGGTCAACCTAATTTATTTTGTATTGAAGTAAAACAAATCAAATAAAGGTCCCTTTAATCCTAAATGAGAGTGCCTGTGCAGGCAGGTGGAGGGGGCTTAACGCTATTCAGAATTTAATAGTATTTGATAGCAATTACTTAGAATAATCTCCTTTATGAGGTTCCTGGACACTCCTCTCAAATTCAGTAGTACTGCATAACTGTTTGTTAAATTACATAGAATTGTTAGAGATGACATTGCGGAGTTAACATTAGAAATTGAATTCCAAAGGGTTCTCTCTACACGAAATGTAGAGAGTTTGAATGACCAAGAAAGCAAGAAAAGGACATTTGGTTATCTCACCATTATAGATACACATTGTCTTCTATATCATTTATTTCTATACATTTCCGCAAGTCTGCATAACACTTATTTTTGATCTGAGCTAAGTTTCTGGTTCAAGTGAACACAGCACTTTCAAGGGAAAGCTTTCAGAGTAGTGGTTGATTTTCCTGATGTATATATGAAGGGAGGTTCTCTTCCATTCTCTTCTCCATCTATATGGATATTTAATGAACTGAATAACATACTATTTTGCATTAACATATAACACTTTCAATCCTGTGATCCTAAAGTGTCTTTTCAACATCAATAAACAAAACCTTTCCACTGCCGATGAGAAAATCAGGTAAGTGCCATTATCCGTTTTACAGATAGGAAAGACACGATCCTAAGAAGTGAATTGCCTTGCCTGAGGTCACACACAAGGAGAGAATGACTGCATGGAATAAAACAAATTCTTCTAAATCCCTGTCTTGTGACTCAGTCACAAGACTGCCCTTCTCTATTGTTTTATAACAAGCCTTTATTCTACTATCTCCCTTTCCAGAAATTCTGCTGTCAATACAGGCCTTTCTGTGGCAGCCTTGTTGTCTGGTACTATCTGTTAAGAAAGATGCAGAAGTTACTGCTCATCTGGTTTAGGGCTGCCGTGGCAGTTCAATATGGTGGGCTCTTTCTGCTCCTAATCCATTGTATTAGCTTCTGGCAATTCAAGCACCGTCTACTGAATTGCTAGGGGTGAAAGGTCAATGCATTAAGCATAGCAGATTAATACACTGCAGTAAATCCCAGAACCAGCACTTTAAGGAGCCAGTAATATTTCACACGTGATTGTTCTACCAATTGATTGCACCATCTTGCGAGTGCGTGTGTGTACGCGTATTTCTTTTACTCCATTTACGAGCTTTCCCAAGCTCCCCTGTTTAGTGGAGATTGCTGTGTCCCACACTGGTTGCACTTTGATCAGGGAAATTCAATACCTGAGGTCTGGGCTTTATAGGAAAGCAAGGTCCAGATTAAGGGAATTAGCCACAGTATATCACAACTAATAAAAGAGTGATTGAGCCCCACCACAGTGCTGCCCCAGGGGACAGGAGGAAAAAGGAGGAGGGGCAGTTAGTAAAGGAGGGGGAGGACGACTTGCAGATAAAGCCATGTCCATAATTAGAAATGAATAAACCTGCTATCACATCATGTGTCTTATGGTTTCAATAACCAAAGCAAGACTTTTTTTTTTTTTTAAATGTTTCAGCTACAGCCTTCTTTTTTTTTTCCTTACAGATGTAAAATTCTTTCCCATTTCTTCTATTAATCTTGTCCATTCTCAGGATTTCATTGCAACTAAATTATAATTCCTTTTTAGGAATTCCATGGAGAAATAAATCACATATTCCACTCATTCTTATATCCATCTCACATAGTAATTAACTAACTTTCAACAGCAGGAGCTGCAGTTTCAGGCACTTGAAAAAAGCAGGACAAGGAGCTACCAAACACTGCCATTGTGTGGATGTCAGGGTTTCTGTCCAGATAAGCCTGAATAGAAGTGTTGTGAAGACATGCCTGCCTCTATGATGAACCAAATCCAAGTCAAACCTTTCTTCCTCCACACTGCTTCATAAATCAAAGCCAATCTCAGTAGGTAGTTTGCTCTAGAACTGTTGCTAGACTAATTTTGTGTGAAGGTTTCCCCAGTAATATACTGAGACACAGTATAACATCTATATTTCTAAACCAGAAGAAAACAAATTGGAAAACATTCAGAAAAATAACTAACTTTTTGGTATCAGTTTGCATCTAGACATTTGTTTACATAGTCGATTTTGGTGCTGATTAAATTTGTCTTCCCCTGTAGCATTGAAGCGTACACCTAGTTTGACTGTTGTGTGCTTTAGGGTCTGTCTTGGAGTCAGATCCAGGGCTAAGTGCTTCAGTGAATCAGAGCCACTGTAATTTAAACTAGATCCATCGTGAAAAAAGGAATGTATTAATTATACTTATCACTTTTCAGAGTTTTAGGTTTTCTGCGTGCTGAATAATTATCAGCCTCCTCTCCAGTGAGAAATTCCTCTTTCTTACTAAATCTCTTCATTTCAATACTCTTCAGCATTACAACATGAATGATGGTGAATAGTGAAGCCAATGGAAAGAGTATTTTGAACTAAATACATATTTCATCAGGTTCCTAGCATCCATTCTCACGTATTGTTTATTACTATGATATAAAGTAGATGGATACATAAATAGATATTATGTCTAATTAGGCTGTTCCATCTGGAATCTTTATTCATTTGCCAGATAATGCATTTTTCCTTCAAACGGCACAACAGTATTGATTAATCACAGTAATGCTTTACAGTGTTTTTTTAGAACTTCTGACCGTGCAAAGTATTTTGAAAGTATAAGCAAATATTGTTGTGTCCTCCTGCCTGACAGCTGATTACATTTGCCCCAAGTTTTCAGAAGTACATAAATAAAAGTAATTTTGTCCAGGATCAGGGTTTCCTGCTTCCTAACATTTTTACTTTCTTTAAGAGCAGGAATCTTTGTGCTGTGATGCATAAATTAAAGCACTCAGGCTTTTTTTTTTTTTTTTAATTTAAAATGAAATTGGAAATATGGTAGATAAATTCAGTTTTGTGATCATTTGCTTTGGAGAACTTTAACCTAAATTTCATGTCAGGAAAATCGTATTAAGTGATTTTTCTCTTACATAGACCGTTACCTCATAGTAACTGGAGACCAGTTCAAGCAGACTGTGAACACAGAGCTACTCCACCTTTTCTTACCGAAGGTGGTCAATTTAGTAATAGTGCTGAGCAGTTTCTCCAACTCTAATCCCCCGGTATCACCTATGACTCTGTCATTAGTTGCAGTATGTGCTGGTTTGGATTGTCTGTTTTCATTATTTCATTATTCACCTACCAAGTTATACCAAAAAAAAGTCTTTAAAAAAGCACCACCATTGTCATATCAAGTGATGCCCTTAAACACTATGTCCTATGCATGAATGACTCACAGATCTGGGTATCAGTTAGAAAAAGTTGTCAAGGGAAAGCATGTCAAACAAGGAAAGTCAAGAAACCCATTTTAATTCATAAAAATTAGAGCAATCAGTGTGCCTAATGCACTTGGATTTTCCTTAACATCCCAGTCAAGTCCCTGATAACTCTGAGCTACAACTAGTGTCAGTTTGCAGTCCTGAGAATTTAAATATTTAATTGGGCAAAAAAAATTCACATAGAAGGTAAACTCTGGGTTATCAAAAAGGTCTAGGAATGAGCCAAATAATGAAATTCTTTAGGTACCCATTAATCATTTTCACACAGTGCTACCATAGAACTCAGAAATTGATCTCTTTCAAAATAAAGCAGCACCCACTAGTTCTTAGTTAAATATGAAATGAAATTATTTACATGCAAAATTTATGACATTCATTCAGTGCAGGATTATGAAGAGAGTAGTTTTGTAACAGCTCTGATATGTTTTTCCTAATCTACAAACACTTCACATGGTGAGGGCTGAACTACCACTTCATTAGGTTTTTATTCCTGCTCCTATTCAAGCGAATGGTAAAATTTGAATAAATTGGAGCACTGCAGGATCAAGGTTGGAAGACCTGATAGTCTTTGCAGAAGGATCCCAGATGAGTGTAAACTTGGAGCAGCTCAGTGGGATTATTTAAATAGCCAAAACCAAGTCTCTGACTGTAACTTAACCCTGTTTTATAAAGTGGCAGGAAATGAAGACACTGTTGATGGGCAGAACTCAGGAAATTGATCTAAACTCTCAAAATCTCTCATTCGAGATCCATCCCCACAAGCAGAGGATGAACGCTACAAGTGATAAAATACCAGTGAGCAGAGCCAGCCCACATCAACTGTTTAATAACTGCTTGCCAGATGAACAGATTGGTTGTCAGAGCAGCAGGATAGAAATACTTTGACTGCCAATAACCATAAGTTGGAATTCCAGCAAGGTCAGTTCCTCCCTCAGATCCTCAGGCTTGGATGTTGACTTGTGATCCCCACTGAGAATGTGATACAATGCATATAAATTAAAGCTATTTTAAAAGTAGTTATGTTAGTAGCTAGACATTAAAATAACTATGTAAAGATATCCTAAAGTGTACTGAAGGGTATGTGTGTTGCTGTTTAAAAGTCATCCAGACAGGACATTAAAATTATGTTTCTGTCATCTCCACATAGTCATGAAAGATACTTTTATGAGATTTCCACATGCAGCTCAGCAGATATTCCCACTTCCACCTCAACTGTACATTCCAGTAATGCTTTGTAACATCCAATCTCAGCTGTCCAATAACATCCATCTTTCATTTTAACACTTTTTACCCATTTATGTCAATATATGTCTTATAAAGGAAGCCCATTTGTCCTTAACGTTTTATAGGTAGGTACAAAGATTTACTCATGGTCTCAAAACACTATCATGGCAGAGCCAGCAATAAATGCAGTCCCAGTTTCTTGACTCAGTGTCCTTTTGCTGAACCACACTCCAGTAGTCTGATTTTCCCTATCATCTGCAGTCACACACAGCAGTCTAGTTATCAAACCCCTAATTATCTATTATTATGCATACTGGTAATGTAGTGCTTATAAAATTTGCTCAGCTCTAAGAAAAGAGACACTGATAAATACTAGATATAATTAATACCTACTTTTTTGTGATTTTGCTTATTGTTTACCTAACTGGAGAGTATTGTAGTTACCATCTTCCTCTGTTGCTACTAGTCATGGATTATTAAACCATTTCAGTAAAGGAAAACATTCTACTAAGGGGAGATTTTGACTTATGCAGTGCTAATATTACTCTTTTCTTCAAAAAGGTTTCTTATTAAAGCGGGAGCATCTTTTGTTTCAGTCCTTTTTGCTATAGCAAATTGTCAGTCTGGCCTATATGCTCCTGTTACATACGCTCCAGGTATCATTTTTTATATTTATAGAAAGCTATAAACAGTTATCATTGTGCCAACTCAGTGGAGACCTTTTATCCATACAACAAGTGATTTTGCTCATTCTGTACTTGAGCTAATATTGCTTATCCTCCTGTGGTCAAAATCTCCCACAGAACAGGTGATAATTAGAGCAAACTCGTGATTAGTAACAACTTATGACTAAGCCATTAGGGCTCCTGTTTTTCCTAAGGGAAGGAGAATAGGACATTCAGGTCTGTGGTTAATAGAAGGCAAGCAAAATGCTTCCCAAGTCAGCTTGAAATCAAATGTAATCACGGAATATTTTCTACAAATGTGTTCTCACAAGATATTCAGACTGTTTTCAATGCTTCCTCATATAATCGTGGCAGTATACAAGGAGCTTCTTTGGCAATCATTGAACAGAAATCTTTGGTTTGCAGAGCTGACAGATCCTAGACCATAGTGATGACTATCACTTCTTCCTGGCAGCTTCTTGTTGTAGGCTGCCGCATTTGGAATGGCTTCTGATCACCATTATGCACTGACAGATGCTACATGTTAAGATTTTTTTAGTCAGGCTGCTATGATGAAAAGCCTTCTCCATACTGATTGTAGCTGATCTCCTTTTGCCCAGGGGTAATCCTAACAAATGAAGTGCTGCAGTCAGGAGCAAATATTGCTATACGCATATTCAGAAAGGGCGAGATTATTACTAAAGATAGCATAGAAAAAACACCACAGTAAAGTCAGTATCTAAGTACCATGATGCCTCCAGTATGGAGGACTCCTCTAACCACAAAGAGCCATGTACATAAAGCCTGCTCTAACCTTGAATTAGCTATTTAGTTTCCATCTGGTTTTGTAGTCACTGTGCCAATGAGAATGCAAATGAATAGCCACAGATAAGTTTAAGATTTCCTGGTTTTCTTACAAGTCTGATGACAGGCAGGATAGAGTTTAGGAGATCACAGAAGAGTCTTCACAAAGGGATGAAGGTTGCTTGTCCTGAGTATCTTTGATCTTGTGGAAGGGAGACTGGTATGAACTGGAAACTAAGGTGCCAGTGACTATAACAGGGCATTAGTAGGGGGTGCATGGGGCAAGATGGTGCTGCATGGGATCTGTGCACATAGAATAACCATGGTGCCATGTAATCAACTGGAGAAATCCAGTCTTCTATTGCGCTGTATAAACAAAGACAGTTTTCTGGGGAAATCTGGCCTGGCCTGCTGTAGGCATGGGATGCCCTGAAACAGCAGTACGAAGACAATAGAAAAGTCCATTCAGTGAATTAAAGAATGGATGGGATGCCTAGCAACATATGAATTGTCTCTGTGACTGCATATGGGATATTAGAGGATTTGGGCAAGCTTCAAAACTTGGAAAATCCAGGATAACTAATCTTGCCCTTCTGTCCTCACAAGTGGCTACATGTCCTCCAGGCTTTGCTGCTGAGCTATGGCAGTTCCACACCATGTCTCTCCAACAAGCTGATTGCCTAAGAGGAAGATTCTTTTCCATGAACCCTCAAGGCCCAGCTGAGGTAAACCAAATGCTTACCCCTTTACTAGGATTCTCCTGTCAAATTTTCCAGCAGGCACTCTAAAAAAATATTCTCACCACCCTAGAGGCAGGTTCTTAATTTACTTCCTGCCCTGCACGGTGTCTCAGTCTTGCTTGTGTTTTGCTCTTTATTTTGAGGATAGGGGACTGGGTTTTTATGGTGGCCATGTTAATCGTATCCCTGGTGGTCACAAAGGAGTTTAATAAAAGGGGTGGGTGGCTGGTTTAATTATTTTTTCCATCTGTCTTGGGAGAAGAGTGTTTTAAATAAATACAGCTCTGTTGGAGCAGAGGGGTTGCGAGGGTAGTGGTTTTTTTGTTTCCCTTCCTTTGTCACCCCACCACCCTCCTTCCCCACCCCCTAGTTTATTTCCTGCTGTGGAGACAAGTGACTTAATAAACTATTATTTGTTAAAGATGTCTCTTTCCAGCACTAACTTCCCTGCTGGGGAGATGAGTGTCCATAAAATATTTCCAAAGGTACCTCCTTTAAAGGTTTAGTGGGTTTTCCGATAGCACACTCTGAGTCCTGCTGCTATAAAGTTGCTGGCTGTTTGTTTTTCAACTCATGTAAGAGCCTGAGTGATAGAGCTAGAGGAAAGGACGATTTTTTTACCTTCTCCTACTTTGAGTCTCAGTTCTGTACATCATGAGCGAACTTCCAAACCAGCACTGAGCCTTATTTTGTTTAACAAGGCTCTGGTTTGGCTCAACTTTATACCATGCAGATTTGCTAAGCAAGATCAAGACTTTCATTTCAAACAACTTTGTAGAACAGTTGCTAAGCAGGGAGTCTCAAAGGTAAGCACTGAACTTGAAGGTGTTGGACCACAGACACGACACATTTTTAATGTTTCAAGGCAACTTTTTTTTTTTAACTACACTAGCATCTTTGGAATAGACTCTAAAAGATTTCTGGTGCTCGGTGTGGACTTGTTTCACCACTGATTTTTTTTTTTTTTTTTTGTAAGAACAGGCATTCATTTCTACTTTTTGCTCAAAATTCAGTCTGCAATGCTAAGTACTGTATTCAGCACCATTTGCTTTCCTTATAGTAGTCAATACAGTTTACTGCATAAATACTGCATGCTAATAGTATATATCGTTACAAATTGTTTCTTCTCTAGTACTGCAGAACTAGGAATTACTACTGTAGTAATCATCTGATGTATGTAACACAGCCTTCACTAGGAGAATACATGCAGGACAGCCTGGTGGTCCAGACAAGCTTACCATTCCAACTTCAGGAGCAGTGAATCTGTCTGGCATCGTGCCATTTGCTTTTTATAACTTTATTGTATCACACCCAAAGCCATATACAGCTACAGGTAAAACCTCACCTTTGGGTCCACTCCTTCCTTCAGAGAAACTATCAAGATTGATAGATTGGAGGTATGATGTTTAACAGATTCAGAATTTGGTGTTTGCATAGAAAAGTTGTTTATGGAGGAAACACAGACAAACTCTTATCAGTCTTCCCAAAGGTGATACCAGTCCAGTTGTTCTCAGGACAGCACAGACCAACACCGTGTCTCTTCTAGATGTGAACACTAGGCCAAATTAGAATTTTAGACCAAATTCTGGTTGTTCAACACTGGTGTTTGCCCTGGCACAACTGTTAAGCCTGGAGTCTGATGATGGGTATTTAGGAGCTAACTTCCTGCCTGAAGCCAAAGAGTGCTCAGGAACCTTCCCAAAGTGAGGAGCTCTTTGTGGTTCTCTGCTTCCCCCAGGTGGAGGTATCTGTGCTAGCAGTTGGCTCCCCAGACTGGCATGCTGCTGGGCACAGGAAGGGCAGTTTTACAGAAATGACATCAGCTGTGCTGCTGGGACACTTCCTTGGGCAAAGAGGAGAATAAGTCACTAGGGAAGCCCTGAGATGAATTGGGTGGGAGGAATAGGCTCCTGAACAGAAGGCAAGACTCCTGGTAGACTCAGGGAAAAGAGAAGTAGTTCCTAGGTTGGGCAGTACATAGAATAAGATTGTGATGACTGAGGTACGACTCACCACTCTGTCCGCTCTTCTGCATGAGTCGTACTTGAGATTCTAACTGAAATTTTCTTTGACCATGAATGGGTCAATCATAGGGTGAGCTCAGTATTCACTCAATGTATATAAGTTACTTCTGAAAGTGTTTTAAGAATATTTGTGTTCACCATTTAGATGAACTAAGAGAACAAACTATCCAGGGAGGAGATAGAGGGAAAAAGAGGATTGCCAAGAAGAGTTCAAGTATTGGAAGAAAGGGGTAGACACTGACTTAAGTGATCAGCTCTTTTCTTCTTTTCTATTTTTAAAGTTGGTTTAGTTCTTTAAGGCTGGCTTGAGACAACAAGTAGGACTCCTCTGTCATCTCACCTTGTAAGACAAGCCAGCTGAATTGCCTTGTGCCAAGGGCACTCTTGCCCACACAAAGCAGGTCGCTCAATGTATCTGCTTGGGAGATTAGTTCTTTCCAATCTGTGCAAAGATGGAGAGGTGTTGCTTCTCCACTAGATACAAAGGGAAGGAAAAAGCCTGGAGTGGGGGTACAGGTACTTCAGAAGTGTAACTACTGAAAGCTTACAGTGGTATCTGCTGGGGAGGTACAGCGCACAGTCTCACGTGAACAGAGATGAATCAATGCGTGACAGGAAATCAAGAGAGTGAACATTGGAGCCAGATTGTGAGCCAGCAGCAACTGGCAGCTATATAAAAATCTGGAGATAATTGTAACAATGATTCAGTTCCACAGATACAATTAAGTGAATAGAAATTAGAAAATGGATTTTGCTACTTTGAATGTTAACAGCCCCAAGTACAGGACTCCATCTGCCCTTTTTTTTTTTTTTTAAGGCATTTAAGAAGAGGATAACTGAATGAAAAAGAAATATTTCATTTCTATGTAAAACTGAAAAAGCTAGGAAAATGTGAAGAAATATATGTACTGTGAATGAAATAATTTATTTTATTACTTGAAACTTCCAAACAACAGCTGCTGAAGTTATTCAAAGTTATAGCTATGTATTATAGTAACAAAGGACAACCCCAGTTTTGTTAATCTGCTTTTTTTAAAAAAAAAGTTGGATTACATAAGCTGAGCTGATTTCAGATTAGCTGATGCAAAACTTACAACAGTAGTGCAAGATACTCTTAGGTCTTACTCATCCACAATATCTCTCAAAAAAACACTACCTGACAGTCTTTGCTCATTTTGACAGCAATGTTGAAGTTCTGCCAAGACTGAATTTAAGAGATACCCCAGCAACTTAAGACTGGTGATCAAACCCAGTTGGAATTGGCATATTAATTCCAGTCCTGGCTTCCCCTTAGCTAAGGTGTGATGCTCTTGGTTAAGAACGCCAGCTATTGATAGATAGTAAGTCATGCTGCATGCTGTGACTCTGAAATCTAGCGATGTGCTTGATAAATATCATGAACATACCGTTTACCAGTAGAGTTGGAGAAGAGATAATCAGTCATAGTAGATGAAAAGTTATTGAGTCCACTTCAGACTGTTGCCATAGAAACTCATAGTCACAAAAAATAGAGAAGGCACCCAGTACCCTGAGTCCAGACACAGAATCTAAAAGAGCCTTGGCTGTAAAATGAGTAGCAAAAGGGTTTCCAGAATGGCTTTATTTACAAGGGCACCTTAGGGTTTCCAGATCTCATTGTCCCAGATTTTTTTTTTCCTTACACAGAACTGTAAAATCAAATCCTGGGTCACAAATACACCAGTGTGAAATCAGAGTATTCTGGAACATCCATGGATTTAGAGCAATGGAATCTGAAAATCAGCATCTTCCCGTAGCTTCAGCACCACTTTTCTCACTCATGCCCTCATTTACTTCAAGGACAGTCTTGCACTTGTAATAAAGTAAACACTTCACAATTTGGCCTATAGCAGTAGTAATAAATTATTTCTTTGTTTTTGAGGATCCTGATCCTTCATCCACAAATGTTAATAGTGGAATTCTTATTTGGCGTCATTTGGGAGGAACAGATCCCAAGGCGGTTGTTCTCAGGCATATCAAAGCAACTATTTTGTATTGAAAGTAAATTAAAATGCAATATGCTTACATTTGCCAGGAGTGTAAATCTCAGCACCACAAATCAAATCTTAATTGTGCGTTTATGTTAAATATTTCAAATGAAACCTGTGACAGTCAGACAAGTTGTTGGATAACTGATCTTTTTAAAACTTTGTCAGAAGCAAGATTATTCAGCCAAAGGAATTACTTGAAATTTTTTAGTGGCTGAAGCACAAAGTGATCTAGATTTAAAGCCTAATTATACCAATTTTAATTCGAAGTTCTCTGTATTTTCTCAAGGATTCTGAGGACAGAATATCACTGGAATGAGCTACTCCCTACACTAACCAGAAGGTGACTGGACAATTTACATCAGCATCCTTCTTGACGGAAAGGCCAAAGAATGGTGAGTCTTGCAGCAATGTTATTATGGGGGAAAACAAGATCTTTAAAAAGAGGAAGAGAAGTGTAAAAAACCCCACAATCTTAAGTTGTTTCTGATCGCCTCCAACTTCAGAACAATGCTGGGATGTTCAGAATAATTCCTACTGCACAACTTTTAGATCATTCCCTTTCTAGTGTAGCAGCACATACCCCACCTCACTTTTGTTCAATTTAAAATACAGAACATTTCTAACCCTATAAATTCAATATTTAGTGCTTTACATCCTTATTTTAAGGCAGAATAATTCTTTTGCTTGTCATGCCAGTACATTATTTGGCTGTCTTGAGTGCATATTTTACTTGTTGTGGATATCTTAGGGTTTATGTATGCATAAATATACACAACATATACATGTAAGACAGACCAGTTTCTTTTCCGTTTTTTCTCCGAAGTTTCTTTCCAGGGAAGGCAACTATTTCTAGGTTTTTATAAGCTGATGGAACAGGCTTGTCAAATAGTCTTTATGAGAGAAGAAACAGGAAGATGGCTTGGTTTGCAGACAGAGGGTTATTGGGCAATTATGTTTTTTATAGAGCTGTTGTAGGACAAATCGCGGGCCTGCTTTTGCCTTTGATGCTACGAGGCAGACGGCCCAATAAAGATCAGAACAAGGGAGGGCAGAGGGGGTCAGGGACAGAGCCTTCCCTTGGGGTCCCGCTTCTGCCTCTTGGCTCAGAAACCAGACACCCCTTCCAGATGCACCATGGCCACTCATCATGGGGCTTCCTCGTGACCCTCCTCATGGGCTGTGCTGTGAAAACTGGGGAGCACTTCAGAAGGTTTTCACCCCGTATAACTTATTGGAAGCTTACATGGATTTTGGTCCTGTCAGAATCAAGCGTATTGTTTACTCCCACATGCATAAAAACCCCTCATGTAAACTCTAAACAAACTTTGCATGAAAAATAATTGGCTGATGGATAGTTATATAACTGGCAAAACTCTTCCTGTATGCATCTCTTTTGATATCCATTTACTTTTGTACTGTCTGAATTCATCTGTCATCCATTCTCCAACTTCTTACAATCAGGAAGTATTCTCCTTATGGCAAATTGTCCTATCAGTTTTAATTTTATCTCACCTTTAACTGTAGCATTTGGTACCATTCCCTGTAACACACAGAATCATGGCTTATGTAAACTAGAGGTTTGTTTGTCTATGCCAATTCTTTTACATGTAAACAATATTTAGTAGAATGGTGTGTTTACTTTCATGATAGGCATTCTTCATATGCACATATGGGAGACACTGGGGAAATTGCATCTCTGAAGATGATATTCCACAGATATTTCTGCTGGCATTTAAAGAACTTCCAGTGGGGCAGTTTATTCACAATATAGACTATATAAATCTGAAAAAAAGGAAGTGGTTGCACATTTAACATCATCCTTTCCTCACTATTTGTAGCAGCACAACATGAACCCAAGCTGCTTCTGCTCTACCTTATTTTCCTTTGAGACACCTTGATGGCATTCGTAAGGTAGAGATCCTGTCCACAAATGCTATGACTAGCGTAGAGTTACTTTTGGGAATATCTGGCTTTCCTCTCAGATAGGTGGTGGCTGGGCTAAGTGTCAGAGCCCAGGACTGCAAGGGAAGGCCACATCTATCTTTGAGACTTGGCTGGCCAAAGCAATAAAACAAATACATGACAAAGGTATGCCTAGGAAATGCTTTGGACCTCAGCATTAGGACGGAATTGTTTCATAGAGTTAAAACTGTGGCTTTATTACTTAAGAGGCAGTTCCTGTACTGATACTTGGTGTAGGTTTCTAAATTTATCTATTCTGGTCACTTTCACCACTTTTTCCTCACATGAAAAGTATGTTTTAGCATTGAGATTGAAGGTACCAGGAAGAGGAGACTAAAAGTAGGACAACTTGAATCACAAGTATATGCAGCGTATATTATATCTGGGAAGATGGAATTACCCAGTGTGCAAGTAGTGCCTGTATAAGAAGGTAAAACCTTGGGGCTCAGATGGCCCTACTTAGTGTAAATATTGAAAGTCTGAAAGTTTGAAGGTGGCTCAATACAGGGCTTAAGTCTTTACTTCCTAGAGCTGAGAAATCCACATGTAGCCCGTTGGCTGTGCAGCAGGTCCCTGACAATCTGAAGAATTCCAAGAACTGTCCCTTAGGCCTCTTCCCATCCAGTCATGGGCAAGAGCCAGACAGAAGCACCAAGTACCACATCCGAGACATCTTCAAGACTTAAAGAAATTATAACTGCATACTCCCTGCCCTCCTCTCTGCCCCCAAGTCATATTTGACTCTCTAATTCACCTACCTTTGGAAATCTGCAAAATGTCACCTGTGACAGCTCTGCTGACAAACAGGGGAGATCAGAGCCTTTCATCTGGGTGATGAACTGCCAGCCTGTCAGAACAGCCCAGTAGCTGCACTGTGCTGAGACAGGTCAGAGCTGCCGCAGGCTCCGCATTCTGACCTTGGAAAGATTTGAAGAGGACTTTGAGTTGTACCTGTTCTTAGCTCTCGGGGTCTACAGGACAGTAAGTGCATGTGTTCTTGGAAGAGACAGACATGCTGACATACTTAAAAAAGATACAGCCCTGAGTGAACACATGGGTTGGAGAAATTTAGAGAGATTTGGCTACTCCACTGCCTACAATTTTATTCCGTTTCTTATATGAGGGCCTCCCACACTGGTTGATTAATTGGCAGGTAGGTTCTGGAAACTGATAGTGAGGTAATTACATGTAAAATTAGGTCTTTTCTTTTGAATAGCTGAATAGGAAGCCTAGAGCATGGCATTATTCACTCACAGTTGTTATACAGCACAATTTGATCCACCTGTATTTCTGTATCTTTTAAAAACAATCAACAGTAGCAGCTTATGTTCTGAAGCCTGGTGTTTGTGCATGAATTACACTTTTCTAGGTGCAATACGGTGTTATTTAAATAGAAGTCTTTTAGGTACCAACCCAGGATGAGGGAAAGTAAAAGGACGTTCTTGACTTTTTGTTTCCAATAATGTAGTCTAGCTGCTTTTCCCTGGACTTGTCCTCAGGGCAGTGACCTGGATGGTCATGCACTCAGTTCCAGATTGCAACTTGTTGACCTTTAACCATTTCTTGGAGGAAGAAGAGTGGCCATTTATAAGAAAAACAAAAACCCCCAGAGGTTATGTGCATAAAAGTACTTGCCATTTTCTCCTTCACTTGTCAGCCTCTTACTTGAAAGCATGCAAAGGATTTAGAAGGCCCGGTTTCATTACCCCTTTCTATCTGAACTGAGCCCATTTCTAACCACCAAGTGGCCTGAACAGTGTACTACAGTTAGTCTTTCTTGTGCCTAGACTAAGCAACTCTGTCCCCAAATACCTAACAGCCTTGTGTTGATGCTTTCTTAAGGAAGATGCAAGGTACAGCGTGAAGTCCAGAAGTGAATGAGTGCTTTTAAGCCAGGTTAGTAGTTACAAAGACTTGGTCAAGCCCTGAACTTTGTTTTAACCCCTCCCTTCAGTTGAAGCTCTTCTGGCATCTCAACATGAATTTTTGTCAACATACAGGAAAATTTCTCAGCAACATTCCCATCTTAACTCATTACAGACTTTTTT
Organism: Patagioenas fasciata; assembly: GCF_037038585.1. Classification (NCBI taxonomy): domain Eukaryota; kingdom Metazoa; phylum Chordata; class Aves; order Columbiformes; family Columbidae; genus Patagioenas; species Patagioenas fasciata. Next base: position 11,768,682 of record NC_092536.1, read on the forward strand.
TTTGCATACATTGTGGCTGTAAAGTGGCAGTTTCAAAGCAGTGATGAAGGTAGGAGAGGTGGCTTTCATTCAGGTGAAGGCCTTTTTTGAGAGCATTAGTCATCTATTTGTACCATCCCTAATTCCTGAGGGGACTGAGTTGGTACAAGATTACTTTATACTTGCCCTGTTTCTTACAAGCTTTCCATTTGCATCCACTAATGACCAATGTAACAGACAGGATACTGGGAGAGATTTTAGCTGTGATCTAGTTGACTCCAGTTTTATGATTTGACAGTGGCTCCAAGTCCCCATTTCTCCAGTAGGAAGATTTACAAGGTTTACCCAATTTAAATAGTCTCAATCAGTGAAGTTGTGGAACTGTGTTGCATGTAAGCACTTGACAGGACAGTGACTTTGTTCACCTAAAGTGGCATTGAGAGGCCTCTCAGGGCAAGTGCCTCAGTGAAGAGCAAGTGCTATAATTGTTCTTTTCCTCTAAATTTAAGACACTGAACTGTTAAGATCATTTGCCTCAGGTTAGAATGTTTCTTAATGATATAACAGGATGCTCTTCTCCTGGGGAAAGTACCGTGTCTAACTAGTTAGTACCTCCTTGCTGTTGGTGATTTATTTATAATGGCAGAAGCCGGAATTCCCCTTTCAGACTTTCCATAGTAGACAAGGAAAACAGACTCTAGCTGTTTGTTGGCTTTTTTTTCCCTGATACTCTGTTTAATACTTTCTAAATATATTTTTGCCCATTCATAGCACAGTGTAGTGCTTCAAGCCTACGTATGTTTCTTCCCTCCCCATTCCCTCAAGTGTACCAAGGAAGCTTACTTTTGAACTGCAGTTTAGCATGTGAATGCCAAGTTAGTTGGACCAGAAGTAAAAATGCATAAAATCAGGACATAAGATGTTCTGGGCAAATGTTGATTGCAGAGAGAATCTGCTGGAACCAGTGGAAGGTAAAACTTATATAAATGAAGAGGGGATGTGACCTCAGCATTGCTGGTTTATACCTTTAGATTTCACAGAATAACCGCAATGAGAAACTCCTAACTGCTTAAAATTTTAGAAATAGAATCTTTGATGCATTTTGAGCATCTCTGCTGCTCTGTTGGCACATGATAACCTTGCATGACTGGCAGAAATGGCCCAGGGGCAAACTACTGCATGGGAGGGCTTTATCTCATCACCTGCTCTTTGTTTCAAGCTCCCTGAAACAGAACAGGCATGAAACATAAGAGGAACCCTGGGAAGTTAGAGGAATATGAAAGTGTTGGGATGGTTCTACACTAACGCCATGGAGCAGTCCCTGGAAAGCAAGTGTAGTTAAAAAGGAATGTGAAGGTCAGTGTCAAGGTTAGTACCTAGTTTCAAGGGCCAAGTGTAGTCTTCCTTATCTGTCCCTTCCATTAGCAAAGGAACAAGAATCTGCCTAAGCTTTTCTTAAACCTTCCCTTGTTATTTTTCCTCTCTAATCACCTCTTCAATTCAGGTCTTTCAGATATCTCCTGCAAATTTTGCAGAATAGTGAAATATTGTATCTGCACTGTTTGAGGAATTGAGAGAAAAGTGCCTAAACTCTTCAGTTAGCTGCTTTTACTCCCATCTCCCTCCTCCTTACCTCTACAAGATGTAAACTACATCCCATCCCTCATGCAATGGGGACAAAACTGAAGTGCGTAAATGCAAGAGTGGGAAGGGAAAAGGAAAGGAAAAAATGTGATATTTGTGCCACTACAAAGTAAGCAGGTTCACGGAAGCACAAGTCAGACAAGAAATGCACAACATTACAACGTCACTCAGCTCCTGCTTGCTATGTTCCCAATGCGTGAGAGGCAATCTCTGAACACAATGTCATTGTATTGTGACTGAGCTCTCTTATCTTGCTCAAGTTTGACCAGCTCCTATGTACTTTATTTTCTTTCTCCAAGGCTTTTTAGCAGGCATCCAGTGTGATCTGCAAATACCTTCCACAGCCATACTTGCTGCCATCAGACAACTGGGATTTGTTCCACAAAACTGACAGATCTGCCTTGCTGCCCTATTGTTTAAGATCCTGTCTCTAGATTCAGGAACTGATGTGCAGAACACATAGGTGGAAGCATCTTAATCTCAAGGCAGCCCTCTTTTTCCCCAAATAAAAGCATCAGAGAGGGGCTTTCCTATCCTCTTTGTAGAAAGAAAGGCCTGAAATCCCATTTCACCCTCCTGTTCAGGACTGCTTGCCTGTACCTGCTCCTCCTGTCTCTGCTGGTCTGGTGTGTGTGTTTGGAATGAAAGATTTTCCCTGCAAGCCACCCTGAACCTCTTTCCCTGGTCTGTCAGACTCTTATCAGCACAGGTTTCTCAGTGGGCCACAGTGATTTACTGTCCAAATAGTGCTGTTCTTTGTCAGAGATTGTGATTGAAAAGTCTTACTTTGCAGCTAATAAGAATGTCTTCCCCTTCCCTCATGTTCTTTTTTACCTTTCTTCAAATATTGTTTTATGAGCCCATTGCTTGCTATCTACCTGACACAGAAGCTGCACCTCAAGGCATAATTTTCTCACCTCCAAGCCAGAGGGTTGCTTCTTTGAAGCTTAGTTTGAAGAGCTTGGAACAACTCCACCTAGGGTATGTACCCTGTCTCCCCAGGGCAATCTGCTCAGGTGAGGAAAGTGTCCTGCACTGTTCAAACTGGCATTCATTGGGGTTTTGTTCCTTTTTTTTCTTCTCCAAGACAAAAGGAAGAACAACTCATATCTATTTGAACTGGGACATGAGCCTTTCAATCTGGGATCAATACATGAAAACATTCAGGACCTACTCAAAATAAGTCAATTTTTCTGGAAAGAGTAGACAGAGTCCTGATTTTTTGAATCCAAACCAAATGCAGTTGAGAACCTGCAAGAGCTTTTAAAATCAAAGATGTCTCCAAAGAGAAAGATCTCTCAGTATTTAAATTAAAAAGAGTAGCTGAAGTTACACAACCAGAATTCCCATTCACTTTTAAAGTAATTGTCAGGGTTTTCCTGAGCTGGAAATGCAGGATCTGGGATCAGATTTGGATAGCAGTCACTACACTTAGATGGAGGAATGTTAATCCAGCTCTGGTTTAGCCCAATTGGCCCATCTAGATGCTAGTCAAAACATAGGGATCCACTTCTAAACACCCATTTTATTCAAACTTTAGCAAGCTGGAGAATGAGAGTCATCTTAAACATTACGAACTTCAAGTCTTTATTTGAAAGTCTCATATGCACCTGAAGTACATCTCTGAAGGCTTGTTTCATTTTTGCTCTAGTTCAAGTTGAGTACCAACAGTACATGCAAATCCTTAACTAAATGTGACGCTTAATTAACTATTCTAATGGGCTCTCTAGCACATGTATCATTGGGGCCTATACCCTTCCCATTGGAACTCTGCAAACTGGAAGATCCTATTAGGAACTGCTCAGGTTAGCTAAGAGATCCTGAAAGGTAAAGAATCAGTGCAGGAAGTTTCCCTAGATTTTTCAATACTTCTGCAACAGTCTCAGAGTTTGTTTATCCAGTTCTTTAAAGGGCTGGCACTCTATATTTGATCCCTTGTGTTATTTTGGGAAATGTTTTGGATGCTTCTGTTTGGCACATAAAAATTAATAAGAACTGAAAATAGTTCAGGGAGAGGACTTGTTCATTTAGATGCTTGGAAATGGCAAACATTAACAAGAATGGGAAAATGTGTATTATTCACTAAATGTATCTAAGGTTAAAATTCAAATTCTTGGGCACTTTGTTCTTAAGAGGTCAACATAGCAATCAGGGAACGGGATTCTGGACTGCAGTATCCTTCCAAAAAGTAGAAAAAGACAACTGTCCTTTCAGTAGCCCACAACAACTTGAATTCCTACTTGTCAAGGTCCTACACAAATGAGAAAGGTGATGTTTTGGCATAGGATGCAAACCAGGCATACTACTTCATACTTCATTTTCATTAACAGTTTCCCAGTAATTGTGCTGTTTTCAAAAGATCCCATCCTGTTTCTGCCTAAAAGTTTACATACTGAAAATATAGCCATAACCTTTAAACATAGTCTTGTCTTGAGATGCCTTCATCCTTGTGGAAGGATTTTGATAAGAGCTGATAGACAGTGCAAATGCTTTATATCTTTAATTCAAGCACAAAAATGGCAGATCAGACACATTCAGTTGATGATATTTCAAGCACAAGGCAAAGGAGATGTCTAGGCTGCTCTTAATTCCACTCTAAGTGAATTTTTCCTTTTTTCCTCTTATTTTACATTGAGGCACACAAGTGTATGTTTCACTATTTATCTTCATACTGTAAAAAATGTGTATTTTACCTTATCATTTTTCTCAAATGCATGTTATTATCTTGGTGTACACCTGAAAGGTGACTTGACAGCCTATCATTTTCACATGTTAGAACACATTTTAAAATGTCTATTAAAAGAACCCATTCTTAACACCAGCCACATCACTCTTCAACAGGGCTGCTTATTAATCATCATTCACATGAAAAGCTGTTTCCTTTGACTGTGCAACAAACACAAGGAAAAGAAAAGGGCAAGAGGGTAGAGATGTATAATTCTTTCAGAGTTAAGTGCAGTTGTAGCTTGCATGCCATCTCAAGATGTGTCAAATTCCACACATTTAAACAGAATTACACAGCAATCAATGATAAGAGCTCCCAAGTAAATGCAGCATTGCAGTTAGTGACATAGATTATATAATTCATGGAGTGGCATGGTTACTAAACATCCTGCAGCACTCTTTGCAAGTATAGAGGTGCTAATCCTGACATCCTGTCCAAATTCCAGCTCTAATTATATTCTGTCAATGTCTCATTGAATTCCCAATGGATACATGATTCTTTGCTTTCTGCCCTAAACTGTTTTGTAACATTACTCCATCATGTTCAATGGCTGCCAATTTCAGCCCTGAAGGTGGCTGCAATTAAGTGGTGAATTAAGGCTACTCCCTGTTTGACCAAAACCAAGCTGGGGTCCTTGCTGTAGCAGAACCTGCTCCAACTACAGTATTGCCTTGCCTAGCTCCTGGAAGGAAAAACAAATACAGAGGGTGCTGGGACCAAGAAACTCAAGAGTTCCTCTGTATTGCATTTGCTGTTTGACCAAAGGTCCAGAGACTCCGTGTAACCTGAAATGGACAAATGTATTACTGATATGCTGCAAAATTTAACGAATCAGATTAATAGCTCTCCATTGATTTTCTTTCTAAAGCTAGGAAATCTGATCCTGAAGTAGTAGTATTGCTAATAAAAACCCTGTACCCTCTTTCGAAGTAATTTCAAAGCCTATAAGATGCTTTCCACTTGACTTCAGTGAACTTTGGCTTGTGCCACTTAGCATCCCACACAAATGTGATTTTTTCTTATTCAGTTTTTATTTCTTCAAGCTTTGAGATTATAATATGGCTGAAGTAAAAATGGGCTTGATAAACATAGTATTGCTGTGTATAAGCAGAACAACCAGATGCCTCCAGTCCATAGGAATAAAATGCTACCTAAAATGCTTATGATACCTAAAATACTATTGCCTGTCACTTTGATGAGCAACTCAGTTTAATGAGATTTAAGGGCAGAAATGAAGACGCCCTTTGCAAAGCACCTTGAAATATACAGGTGAACAACGTTAGATAAATGTTACTACCGGCCAAGCACAGGGAGGCCAGTGTCAAACCTAAATTCAAACCAAAGATTTAAACGTTTATGTAAAAGCTGGTGATATTCAAAAGACTGAAAGACAAGACTAACAGGGACTTTTCTATATGACGTTTGGGTAAAGTGCCTATGCTCATTACGAAGAGTTTGTTTGATTTACTCAGAATACAGTTCTTGATTTGGTGTGTGCAACAGGGGAAATTTGATAAATCCTGTAATACCACGAAGCAGGATGTGGCAACAGTGTCACTAAATGTCCAGTTTGAAGACTACAAACAGCTCAATGCTGTGACCATAAAGAACAGTTGTCTTGTGTTCATCATATTGACTGTCTCCTCCAGACATTAGTTTCCATCTTTTGAGGAAATGTATATTAGAAAATGAATGGTCAGTCTGGGAATAAAAAAAGTGCATAACAGGAAAGGAAAACTGCATTGGGCAAGTCTGAGCAGTAATGTTCTCTTCTATGTCTAGCAATCAGACTACCCTCTTACACATGCTTATTATGTAATATCTATAGAAGTGAACATGGAAGCAAATTACTTTGACATCTTGCTTTGTTCCTGTACAGAACAATATAAGCAGGACATTTTTTGGATTACATTTTCCCATTGGAGTTTAATGTTACAATGAACCCAACCACTAACACGAAGATAAAGATCAAAAAAAGAATTGGACTTCATGTTCAACCACCTGCCTTAGCGACAGAAGAAACAAGCAAATACATTGTCATGTAGTTAATGAATACTGTAGAGGGGAAAAAAGAAAACAATCTAAAACCCCCACAAACCTAAAAACTAACCCTTAAAATATGCAGAAGAACAACACCAGCTACTAAAACTGTACAGTTTGAAGGTGCTCAGTGACAAGTAGATATCTGAGTTGTCATAGCAGGATGGGATTGAGCTTCTGAAGTTGTCCTGTATTGAAAACTGCATGGGGAGATAGAGACAATGCATTTTTCTTCATAAATAAGATGGCTGAATAAGCAAAACTACTTCACTGTGGGAATTGCTGCCAGCTGTTACTGCCAAGCCCTACTTTTGAAGAATTTGGTTTGTTTCTTAAAAAACACCAACTAACCAAGCCTTGGAGAGGTCATGTGCATCTGCTAGAATGAACCCAAAGGGCTCCTCCAGTATAGCATTTCAGTATGGGGTTGGACATAACACCCCATTTGAGAGAAGGGACCCTTCAAAAAGGTACTGAAAGAAAATGTAATATATAAAGAGCTGGTTCTTTTATTCTTCATGTAACTCCTCAATTGAAGCAAAAACTTCTATTGTCAGTGGAGGTTTGTTCCTCCAAGTCAGATTTGAATTGGTTCTGTGTATGCCAAGTATTTGTGTGATCTGCCTGGAAATGTTCAGCTTTAGCGATTTTGGTCATGACAGTACTGTTTTCATGGCCCTCATATGTGGCATTTCTCACCCTTTCCTGAAGCTGAGCAACATTTGAGAATGAAGACTGATTAACAATGGCATCTCAGCCAGCTGCTGGTGGCTGCCATCGTGCTTCAAAGCAGCATCTCTGGTCACACTTGACAGCAAAGGGGAAGAGAGGAGGAGACCCATGTGGACAAAATTGCAAACCTATGATCCTTCTTTAAAATTGTATTTTGTCAATTAGAAATGAACTGTTCAGGCTGTAGGACTGCTAAATATTTTTTTAGGCTCTTAATTGTTGAACCAGCAGTTCAGCACTTTAGTCTCTTGTGCAGTTTTCACATTGCTCATATCAGAAAGGATGTCACTCATCAGCCAGGTGCCTAGTGGCACAGGCACTGCAAGTGTCCAAAATGCCAGCTGCAATTAGGCATTGCTGTTATGAAGTCCTGCAGTTTGTGCATGGCGAGGACAACATCCCTCACTGTGCAAACCTGCTGATCTCAGCAGTGAGAAAAGCAGGTGTCTCTCCCTCTCTTTGCAAGGAGTGTTTTGCTTTCAGATATTCACACTATCAACAAATGAAGGCACTCAATACAGAGTTTCAGCATGTAGATTTAAACACTGTATGACCCTTTTGCACATCCATCTGCTGCTTACAGAGAGCAGAGATACAACTAAATTTTCTGTCCCAACACTTCTCTCTAATGATCTACTATGTGAAAGAAGCTTACTTGACAGCTTTGCTCCCCCTCTGTTACCAGTCATATTCACTTCAGGGACAGAATGGTTTTTATTTATTTAGAAAAAGCATGTTCACCCAGCAGAGCAAGTACAGTCAGGAAAAAATAGTGCACTGCATCTTAGTGTCTTTTGCTAATGTCACAGAGCTGATGTAGGTCTTGCTTTTGTCTACCGCTATTCTACGCAGGTAATACACAACTAGTGTATTTTAACACATGGTTTGGCCTATAAACTCTCAACTGATACGGGGTTGAGACAACTGACCCTCCTATTTCAGTATGAACTACTGCTCATATGCATTCATCTTGAAAAGTTGTGATCATTTTAAAGCAAGTACATTTGATCTCAAGTCTTTGTAATGCAATACAAAACAGCTCCTTCACAGTTGCTTTTGCAGTAGAATGACCCGAGAGGCCCTTGCTCTAGTCCCCCAGGTTTATATGGGACTCAGTTACCACTTCAGGTGGCTTAACTTGTCTGGCTCTGACATTCAGCTACCGTGGCGCTGCATCCCACACAAACAGGAGGTTTTACTCCTTTCTGCAGAGCAAACAGGTTTGGATAGTGCAGATTTGCTTCCTTCAGGGATGAGGGAAACAGAAGGCTGGAGCAATAAAACCCATTATATGTATCTTTTTCTTTCTCCTCATCATGAACTTCTAAGAAAAGGAACTAAGAGGATCACTACTGAGAAGAGCACTATAATTGCAGCTCCTGAGCACCACATGCAGAAGATTGCCAAGGCAACCAATCATTCCACAGCAAGGGCAGAGGTAGTTGAGTTAAGATGAGGTTGTTACAAACCCCTGCTGTGCATAATCATATAGTAAGCAACATTTTTAAAAGGCTCTTGTAAAAAAATAGGACAGAGGGAAGAGGAATGAGAGAAATTAATTTCCTCTATTTTTCTGCTTGCTCACTGATTGAGGTACAAGAGCAAATTATATGTGTGTCCTGCACCTGAGGACACTGGGGGCTGGCAGGGAAAAGCTAGCTGTTCTCTTCACAAATATAATGCAGATCCTATGACAGATAGGGCAATGGGTTAGTTTTATCTGGAAAAGATATAGTTTAGCTTCTAATATGTTTCTAAATATGGAGTCTGCAGACAAAAGTGCTCTTCTAATGCAGAAGCTTAAGTCTTTGTTTTTGTTCCAAATGGCATTCTTGGGGGATTGTTTGAAGTCAACAAGATTTTTGTAAGTAGGATTTACACAGATGAAATCCCTAAAAATTAGAAGGGTCTGTCGACAATATCCTTCAATCAGCAAACTCCTCTGAAGCAGTTCTTGCCCTAGCTTCCCCAATCCCATTGCTCCTGGCTACTTATCTGAACTGCTAGAAATTCCCTGTTAGAGCAGCACGGTGACTCACAGGGCTGGTCAGCTCAAGCAGATTTTTTTTTTGGCTCAAAGTAACCACTATAGGCAGCTATTTCAATGATTCTGTCTATACTGCTGCCCCACAAGCAGTTAACCGGTAGAACCCAAGCCTGTGACTACACACCCCCTAAGTCAGATTTGCTGCCAAAACAACCCCAATCCTGCAATAGTATTTCACTGAACAGAACTTGTCACTTCTCAAATTCTAGACACTACTTTCCTTCAGTGACCTTCCACTTAAACAAGAAGTAATTACTGCTTCACAAATGGCTGTTTCCATTGGGTTTTCTTCTCTCCTGTTTTGAGTCATGTTCAGTTGCTGGCTCCTTGGCTAAACTGTTTGCAAACCAGACTGGTAGCATTCTGGACCCACTTGTGCAGATTACAGTTTCTACATGTTTAAATGACCTGTTTTCTGTATCTATATCTGCATCCGTCAGATTTTTCACTCTCAACCAGAAAGAAAACACCACCCAAACAAATTTCAGCTCCTACTGATGCAACACACAAGTTATTCAGTGGTACTTCTTGCTTATTTACTCTACATGGGACATAGAACATCCCCCCCACAGCCTAATAAGAAAGACACTCAGCACCAGAGAGAGGAGGATCAGAGTGGAATTGCATTTCTCATCCTGGCAGTGGCATGTGACATACTGGACAAATCAATTCTCCATCCATTTCTCTGTCCATCTCTTGCTTACTCAGGGGTGGTGGCGTCTAAACAGTGACTTTACTGGGTGAGGGGTCACATGCACAGATAACCTCCCACCAGCCCCACAAGAACTCTCCAGTATTTAGGGGTTTGACATACATAGACAAGTCCCTGTACGTTTCCAGAAAGTGGAATTGCCACATACCTTCCCTTATTAGCCAACTGTGTTGTACACACAGGTCCTTCTCACACAACCCCTGCCTGGTAAAGTCAAGACCAAATTATCCCCATGAAAACAAACACATGTGAACATCACAGGCATTTGAAGCGAGATTCACTTATGGTTGTCTTACAGTGATGGTGTTTGTGTTACAAAATTGAGCAGCCGCCTATCAGGGATTAATTTAAACAAAAACCTAAACATTCTTCAGGGATTGCATATTCAGACTAATGCATCTTGCCATCATATGATGAGAAAGTTGGCTTCTTCCATAGATAGGAGATAACTAAATATATAGACAGTTCCCTAATACTCCGAACCCATGGAACGATGTTTGGTTGTCCTGCAGTTCAAGTTCCACTTCAATATCGATGCTTTAAGCCTGCTTGCCCGCCCTCCCCCCTTTTTGATCCTTGAAGTGATGTACCTATCTTTTCATTGGCATATCCTGTTCAGCTCTTCCCTACCTTCATTGTAGTAGACAAATGGGTCCCAGTTTCCCCATTATCCTACTCTTCCTTTTAAAAAGCTTTCCTGTTTTATACATCCCCTTCAGCCTGCAATACCACATCTTCTCCAGAAAGAATTCAGGTGTGGGTTTTGTTTGGTTTTGGTGAGGAAGGATGCTTTTATGTCAGGGCAGACAACTGCAGTTCAGGGTATTTAGGTTCTGCCCACAGGGCTTTTCACAAACTTAACAGTATATGTAGCAAGTCAGTACTTGACTTCCGTGGCATTGCTAAACAAGATACGGATAGTACTTCAAGGCAATGCAAAACTAGAGTAGGGCTTTTGAAATCAGCCTGAAACAGCCTGTTTTCCCTCAAATAGAAGGTGCAATGGAGGCAGTGGTTTGTTGTGTTATCAATTTATCATCTCATCTGGGTTTCACATGTTTTTGCCCTATGTTTGTTTATGTTGAATAGGTAGGAATACTGGAAATATGATTATACATTGAAATAAATTGCTCTTCTTTGCTGGTTTGTCCATAAAGGCTTCCTGGAGGAGCTCAGAGGTATTTTAGCTATGTAAGCGAGGGGTTTACACACCAATGAAAATTTTATCCTCTCTGCTGCCCTCATTGCTACCCAAAGTGACTTATCTGTCCACCTCTTCTTAACGAGGTTGGTGAGGAGGCCATGTGGGGTGACATGGCTAACTCATCTAGTTATAGCTGGTTTTGTTTGTATGAGTTGCACTTCCAAACTCATCTATGCAAGAATAAGCTTAGTGCCGGGCAAGATCCATCTTTGAGGCACGATGGTTCTTCCTTCACTGGAAGCTGACTGCAGCCAAGTTCCTTTCTGCTCTGAGTTAGAAACAGGACACAGAATCGTTCTTTGACGGGGCTTTTTTGCCAGAACAGAAATATAAACATTATAACAGTTCAATGCCCCCCTTATCTTTTCTGGGACTGTAAGAATAGACTTGCACTGCACCAAGGTCATCCAGTTGGTGCTGCTTGGGCTCTTCTGAAACTGAGCAATAGATCAGTTGGCTGCTTTCTGGCAGGCTTTTGCCTTTAAAACAAAAAAAGGTAGGCCTCTTCTACTTCATTCACTGTGCTTGACTCAGATTTCAACACAAATTGTGCCTAAATATGCAGGAGAAGCAAGAACTGTCTTAAACAAAGCTATAAAAGTCTTACCTAGTTTTACGGGCTTTACAACCACAGTGATGCACACATGCTTCTGTAAGCCTGTAGTGCCTACTGATGACTTGAACTGAGAGGCCAAGACTTTTGTGAATATCTGGTATTGTGGCTTTGATTTGGCTCAGAGGAGTCACAAGCAGTCCTGCTCTTGAGACTGACCACAGCATTCCTGCTCCAGGACACAAGGAGTGGGAGACAAACTAGGGTGTTCTACAAGTCAGCACAATGTACTTTATCCAGCCTATTCCACAGGGAGACTCTTAATGTTTATGCCAGTGAAATTTCACCATGAAATGAGAACCTATTTCCCTTCCCTTAAATTTGAAACAAGGCAGATGGGGCTTCAGCTTACCAGGCCCAAGATGTTAGAAACCTTTCTCTTATTTCTCACCTGAATGCTGTGCATTCTGATGTCTCTCAGGTCAGCCTTTATCTCCCCAAATACATTGTAGGAACAAAAAAGTTATTAAACTCCAGGGACAAACAGGTTCCTTTTCTGAGAGATTTTGTTCCCTTTCCTATTCCCCATGAATGTCATTGTATCTGCTGTTTGCTGAGCAGGAAATGCATTATTAAAGCAGTTTCTCCTCCATAAACTGCTTTGCATCTGACTGTTTCATTGTAAATCCATAGCCACAAAGTCAGGCCACCTTGGGATAACCCAATGTGAAATCTGACCTGATGAAAATGGTTCATGCCTCCCAGCCTGCATTGCAACCTGTGAGAAGGGCTTTTATTATTTATTCAAAACCTGTTTAAATCCCCCTTTTTCTGAAACAACCATTTTAAAAATATTAAAACGCCACAACTAAGCTGGGAGATTAAACAAGTTTAAACCTTATCATTGCAGGTGGGATATTAGTTCCAATAAAATGAGGAGAGATGGCAGGCTGCGTGGTAACTGGAGCCCCTTCTACTCAGTAACTAATCACCGAGAAAGCATTTGATGAAGGAGGGGGAGAGCAGATGAGGGAGTGAGACAAACAATGCATCCCAGCTCCTGGCAACCCTAACTGTTTACCATGGTGATGCACAAAAGGAAGAATGCCACACAGAGCAGCAGACCTGGATCTGTCCCCATAACACTTGCCCTAGATTCAAGTGCTCTGGGAAGCTGAAAATGTGACCTTCAGATATTTTTCTATTGGGTGATGCTGCAGCTGGACAACACTGTTCCAAAGCTGTCACAAGGCTGCAGAATATTTACCTACATGTCTTCCATTACACTTTTTTCTTCTAAATGTTTAGCTCTCAGTGCCACTCTACCCCACCTCTACTCAGCCTTTCTAAGGGGAGCCACAGTCTGTGAGTCTTATTAACCCACAATTGTAGTGTCATTAAAAATATACATAAAAACCATCAAGCTACTAAGTTTGCAGGGGGAGGGCTAATGTTTTAAAATACTTTTTCCCCTCCTGTGAGAATGATTACCTAATAAGCCTGGGGTGTCAAACTCTTTTTCACCAGGGGCCATATCAGCCTCATGATTGCCTTCAAAGGGCTGAATGTAATTTTAGGACTGTATAAATGTAGGAATAGTGAAAATGAGTTTGACACCCCTGTAATAGGCCATTCCTGTTCTAAGGCATCCTACCTTCCATTTTCTAATCAGGAGCAGCCTATGAGAACAACTTCAGTGTCCCACAGCTGGATCAGCCCTTCTTTCCTTGGGGCTCTCAACAGACACAGGTTTGTATGTAGTCCTATGATGTAGGAGGACCATGAGCAGAACTACAGAAGACAACATGGGGAGCCCCAGCAAGCAGATTGGCCACTTTTAACTGAGGTACACACATACCAAAGAGAAGAATCCTGCAATGCCTCACAATATGGTAAAACCAGACTTTTTTTCAGTATCAGATACTTAACCATCAAGTGGTGAGAGAATAATTTAACACCAAAAGAAATTATGTTTGTTGGTTGCAAATGTTAACCTCCTTTTGTCACCAGCATTTAAACACATGTACTTCATCCATTTCTAGGGCATCTTCCCCCGCCACACTTATAATGGAGAGGATGCAACATATAAAAGTTCCAGCAAGGAAAAGCTACATAACTGTCCCAAGTGAAGGGGCAGTAATCACTTGGTACAATTTCAGGAATTCAAGTACTCCAGCCATGCAAAGCTTCAGTAAGAATATTCTAACACTAAAAAACCCCGCTATGCTCTAAAGTAGCTGTAAACAAAAAAGCTTGGAACCACACCACTACTCCTGTCCCTTACTATTGATTCCAAAAAACTGTTAACCTAGAAACTGACACCATCCACACTCTCTCCCCCCACCCCACACTCTTGTCAGAACAATTGCCCAAAGGAGGAGGAAAGCTTTGACAGTTGGGAGCTGGCTGATTTGGGCTGGACAGCTTTGGTCTGGCCATCATTGATAAAAGTACTGGGTGTACATTAGTTTGTTTTAAACACAAACCTATTTTTAACTAAAGAATTTGTGCTTTTACCATGTATTGCAGGTACTTAGCTCCTTAGGCAGCCAGCACGATTTGTATAAAACCAAACCATTAAATAGCCCTTGGCCACTGCTTAAAGTGAGGCAAGTACCTACCTGAGCTATGTACTTAAATTCTTAAGGGAGGAAAAAAGTGGGGCAAAGTTAACAGAAATCTCAGAGCTAAAATGCAAGCAAAACCCCTAGGAGGGGAACTCCTAAATGTTGCATCCAGAAATACTTAGGAGAAGGAATCTGAAAACAGTAAACAAGGTGCTTTGATGTCTCAGTGGGGCCACCAGCAGGTGTCTAGGACTGAAAAGAGTTGTTACAGAATGATAGGAAGAACCAGGTATAACCTCAGGGAGGCTGCTCGAGAGAAGAACAAGGGAGAGAAGAGTACAACAGGGCTGTGGACCAGGAACAGGTGCGGTGTGGGACCAGCTCTCAGGGTATATGTGCTTGTATAGCTGCTGCCCATGTGGCCCAGCCCTCAGTGATGCCATCTGCCTCTCCTTTTCATTAACACACTTTTTGGTGGGAATTATTGAGAAACCTTTGGTTCTGATTGAAGGAACACTCCACCAAGGAGCAGGAGATGGTCCATTTCATTGAATTAGAAATTTCCCCAAGTTTCTAATACGGAGTACGCAAGTGAATGCTAAAGGGAGGATCCACATGGGCCACAAAGCATCCCTGTCTCTTTTCTCTCAGAGAATGGATTTTCCAATCATGATGTGGTTTGGGTACTTTTCCAAGTACCTGCCCCAAAGAACCTGAGTGATTGCCCCATGTTATACATCTTTGGTAGATTCTCAATCTGATGTGCATGTTATAACTCACCTCTGCCCTAGATTATCCACTGTTACCCAGTTTGCATTCTGAAAATGCCACAATACCAGAAAGTCCTGAGAAATCCATTGTACTGGGTGCTGTATTTTCAAGTACAACAAAATTATAGCATTGATAGCAAAAAACCAAGTGCTATTTAAATTTCTTATTAAAGTTTAATGGCACTCATGACACCTGAAAAATCATGGAGTTCCTGACAAGATGTCCACAAGATGTGCAGTCCTGACTCCCACTCTCGTGGTGCAGTCTCATGATTCCAAGACAACTATGTCCTCAGTGAAAGCGTTCTTTAAATTTGTGTCTGCTTCAACAGATCTTTACAAGATCTCTTCTGCATGCAAAATATCAATCCTTTGTCAGACTGAGTCCAAAATCCCTCTGTACTTGGACATTTATTAGGCTTTAATACAAAGGATGCAGGACCGAAGGCATCCCAGCTGGCAGCAGGTTCAGCAGTCCGCAGGCACAGACCCACACCTTCAGCCCTGGCCTACAGGCTGCCAGGTAAAATCTCACATGCACAAACAACTCTGAACATGCAGATGAAAGATTTGCACAGGGAGCTTCAACTTGTTGCTGTCACCCGCTGTCACAAAGGGGCACCCCAGGCAGTCTAGGTCTAACCTTGGAAACTCACTTGTCCCATAGACCCCATTTTAGACACCAGTTTTTCAAGTGTGGGCAAACACCACCGCTGCAGCGGGTGCAGAGCCCTGTGTGACACTGCAACTGGCAGTGGCGGCTGGCGGGGACCCTCCTGCTCCCCAGCCCTGGGGCTGCGGCGACATCTCCCGGTGACTCCCTGCAGCAGCTGCTGTGCCTGAGCAATGGCGCCGGCTGTTTCCCGCAGCTGCCTCTGCCTCATCCAACACTCACAATCACCATTTATAAATAGCCTTTTCCTTTAGATACTAATATGGGGTCCAGGAACTTCATCCCTACTAGAAGTCTGTTTTATTCGGTCTTCAGAGAAGCAGACAGGGCAATCTTGTGTTTTACTGTCAGGAACCTTGCTGATTTTGCACACAACAGATACTGAATTCGTAGGAGACAAGAATGGGCTCTTTTCTGTACAAAATAGCTGGAATCTGCTAAGATTGTGGGGAAAAATACTTGAGCAGTGGTAATGAAGAGCCCTACTCCTTCTTGACCTGATGCAGAATTGTCCCAGGCCCCCAGCGTGTGCCTGTATACATGAACAGTCAGTTGCTGAGAGCTGATTGTAGGTATAAATACGTGCACATGCCAGCAAAGTTGTTAAGTCCCAGTTCAACCCAAAGACCCTCCTAAATTACGTAAAGCCTTCGTATGAGAATGTTAGATACTGTTGGGGATCCTTAGAAGATTGTTCTGGTGTGACTGGGTAAGTCATTTGCATAGGAGCCCCTGTGCGTGCATTCGCTCTACTGGTGTCTTACATTCTGATGGGGATTGAGAATCTAAGGCCCCTGTCAAAGGCAGAACTTGTAAAGTCAGCAAGGAAGAGGATGAACTGTCCTTCATCCTCCTAGTAAAAGCAAATGCCTCCCACAGCTCCCCCAAGTCACACACCAGCCAGGGGACTAGAATTCTCTCTACAAGTCCACTAAATAGAACAGCCTGGTGACTACAGTGGCTTGGAAGCCTCACAAGTCTGAGCTGACTTTGGGGGAACTTCAATGTGTGTACAGCAACATAGATTTGAGGATGTACAAGTATCCTATTAGGCTCCCTCTGTAAACAAGACCTGGGATTTCATGCAGGCTTCAGCTCTCAGGTTCTGGGGAACCTGGATACTGACAACAAGAAACAGAATTGACTCCTTCATGCTGCTACAGAGACCCTCCTGTCAGATCAGTCATATCCTCCCCTGTCTCCTCAGCACCACATTTCATCCAGGAATGGTTCTTGCTACTCTTCAGGAATAAACATGTAGCAGTATCACTACATTCAGACATACAAAAAGCAGATTAAAGCTTCTTAATTAAAGCTGCAGTGGGATTCTAAAGTGTTTTGTAAACTTGGGCACGTACTGTCAGTTGCTATATAGTGAATAGCTTGGGAACACTGGCTACAGGACAGTATCTCACTACTCATATCACCTTTTTCCCCAGAAAAAAGTGTTCAAGCTGTAACTGCAAGTGTTCCTAGATGCTTGTTTTTCAGTCTCAGCCCACCTCTGTAAGGGTTTTTTTTTTCCCCCTCCTTAACAGACTGGCACAGATGACTTAACAGAACAACAATATTACAGTTTCTCCAAGGCCTCTTAGTAGTTCTGCAGGCTTTTAACACATTCCTGTGGAAGCACAAGGCCTCATCTAGTGAATGATTCAGATAAATATCAGCCTGGCAGCTAAAGATGGAGCAAGAGATGAATATAGAACTGGCTCGAGCTTTCTGGAACCTCTTTGCAGTCTTCAGCCTCCTCCCCTGGTTCCCATCTTCTTTGGAAAATAAACAGCTCTGATTGTTGTGCACTTGAGATTATGAAAACATCAAGTCCATTAGTATTTGGCAAAGTGCTCTCTCATTTCCTTCTGATGTAATAATTGAGAGAGAGGGAGCGGAGACTGCAAAGATAGCACAAGGCACGAGTTAATGACCTTCTCGCATGTATGTGTGGGCTCTTTTATAGGGAACCTTTTCCAGTCCCCATCTCACCTCCACTCATACTGTTTCAGCTGAAACACTGCTTCAATGTGGCTTTTATTATTTGATCTGATGTCCCTTGGCCGGCCTTCAGAGGCAGCTAAATGGCAGGCAGGTGTGGGGGGCTGTGAGACAAAAAGCAAATGGAACTAGTGCTTCAACAGCCTGACTGCACACAGTCTTCAGGCTTCAGTCTCAGCAGGCAACTGTCACTGTTGCTGAATTCTTGTTACCTGCTTTGGTTTCTGTTACACATTTATGTTCGGGAGGGGAGTGTGTCCTGTTTCCCTTTCCAGGGGAGGGCCTTTGGAAGACTGAAAGCCTGATAAGATCAGGACGCGGGTGGAATGACAGTGTAGAAAGGGATCAGCTGTTGAAAGAAAATTAACTGAGGCCAGTGGTTGCTACTCTGTAAAATATTGAACTGGCCACCTAATTATTTGGTTGCCAAATTTGTGGTTTTAGGTACCTAGAGCCAAATTAGAGTGGGCTAAATTTCACAACAAGGTATAGTGTTCCCCACTGGCATTCTAGAGGCTTGACTTTCATCTTTTGAATTGCTTCTAGAAGCCTCCAGAGATGTTAAGCTAACCTGGAAAGCTATACTGGAACCTAAGCCAAAAATGTCATCTAATTTTAAAAAACAATCTTAATTTGACAGTTCAGGTTTTCGGAAAACAAAGACTACCCTTGCCAGAGGTGGTCTTGAGTGCCCCACCTTGAAGTGACAGCTTCCCAGGCTTCCTGAGCCAAAAGGTGGTAGTACAGATACTCCTTTACTACTGGAGCCCAGTCCTTCTCTGTACCAGGTGTCCCTGCTCTTACTGGTTCTGCAGCAGCCAGCACCCTGGCAGGAGGAAGCATGTGTGGGATCACAAGCAGATTTCAGTGAGGTTCTGCCTCCTGTCAAGATCGACAGCAGTGCCAGAAGGCAAGTTGCACCTTTCCTTGGTGCCTAGAGAAGGAGCCCTTCCCTTTCCCTCCAAATAAGTGTTTATATACACCTTTTCCGTTTGTCTCTGAGTGTTCTTTAGCAGGAGAGTTAGGCAGGTTTGATTTGTTCTAAGTCTCAGCAGGGTTTGTACTGCTTTTTGCCACCAAGGCACCCCAGGCTCACATGTTTCCATGTATCCTTTGTGCAGCACCATTCAAAAACTGTTGGGGGGGATCAGTTTTACCCTCTTTTCACTTCCAGTTCCTAAAGGGAACTGACAAATGGATTATAGGATTGATCTGTCCCAGAAGACACATGATTTTTGAAAGGCGCTTTACACAGCCCTGAAATAAGTTGGGGGCCCAGCTAACTTCCTTGCCAATCTAGTATACCCTATATTAATATTTAATCATGAAATATATCATAGGAAAATGGTCTTTTTCCAGACCTAGCTCTGTGTATAGTTGTTTCCTTCTTCCCTGCGCATTTTCTCCCCCCATATTTTATACATGCAAAGGCATATACATTCTTACTCCTTTCTGCCATACTTATGTGGCTTCAATTTTGATTTCATTGATTGCACATACCAGTGTCTGCAAAGCTGCCTTAAGTTGAATCAGTTGGGAATTCAAGGTGATTACATTTTTCTCCTTCAGATACATTGTTTTCCTTAAAAGCCACTCTGGCTGCTCCATAACAAAACCAGACACAGTGGGCCCCATTGTCCGACTCTTGGCCAAGGTAGCGTGTATGGATTAAGTGATGAATTGCAAAAAGGGCCTAAAAGCCGAGCTGTAACTTCACAAAAAGTCCATTAAAGGTGAGCACTGTCAGTAAAGCACCCATTTAGAATGGCTTTTATGACCCTCAGTCTTCCAAAGATGTACATGAGTCACAAATTGTTCAGTCTCCCAGACTCTTGCTGCCCAAGAGACAGCAGAGACCTTCTGCAAAGTGACAGATCCCCATCTGAGCTGGGCAGGAGAGCCGCTTGCTGCAGGGCTGCTGGTGGTAGCACCGTGACTGTTCACTCCTGGCTGGCGAGGAAATGCAAAACCTCGCTCCTAGTCAGACAGGTCATGACTAACTACACTAAAACTTCATGATGAAGAACTTGGAAGACAAAAAAAACCCGAACCAACAACAAACCAAAAACCAGAAAATGATAGTGCATACTTTTCTGGCTCTTTTCCCACCCTAAGCTTCACCATCAATTGTGCGTAAGATCTATTTATGTCTCCTTTTATACATCCCTCCATATGGTTTTCAGTGCATCTCTAAAGCATTTCAGAATGCCAAGTGCTTCACAGATTTCTGGTTACTAGAGGGGCTGTGCTTGGCGCTTGAAAGCAGGGTGGGACTACAGGATAGATGTCAAATAGGACAGAAGGCTTCCTGCCACAGCATTTACGGTTGGCCTCTCTCACTCTTGTCTCCTTGCCATACAGGTAGCACTGCTGTCATTAAAAGCACCACCAGTTCTTTAGCAAGTACTTGGCAGCAAGCTTTTTCTGGACTCAAATTTCAGTCCATGAAAGATGAACAACAAATACTTATCTCCAAAGCTGATTTATTTTTTCTTTTACAGGTGAAGATAAAGAAAGGGCAGGGAAGGGTACCCAAAAGTATAGACCTGTGAATCAAAACTGAGGTCAGCACTGCCAATTAGGCTTTCTGAACTTCCTGAGCAACTCTTGACAAGTCAATTCCATTTTCTGTGTTTCAGTTTCTCTTTTAGGGGGAGGTTATTGCTGTATTAGAGAATGATGATTAGGTGCTTCAGTTCTGATCTTAGATTGCTTTCAGGACCCTGACTAGATTGGACTGTAAAGAGCTACAAACCACTTATCATTTAGAGGGTAGATACCTCGTTCTAAAGAGGTCCAGTCAGGGGACCTGATTATTTTTCCAAATGAAAGTTAGAGTAATATCTGCTGAGCAAAATATAGATAATATACAATTTTTTTAAGTTCCTTCTGGAGGAATATAAGCACATTTACAGTCAAATTCAAAGCTAACCTAACCAAATTCAGACCAAACCTAACTCAAGTCAAAGAATTGCAACTTAGTTAGAATTAATGTGTGTCCTAGAAACAGACAACACAAGGTAACAAACCAGTAGCTTGCCAGGAGACAGCCCCAAACACTCTTCCTTGGCTAGCCCCAGTGGCCACCCTTCACCAAGCCTTGTTTTTCACAGCTTCCAAATGCAAGGTGCCAAGACTCATGAGCTGTGGCAGAACCTCTGCACACTGTGCTGTTCTGTAGCCTTCTGTACTTTGGACAAACCTGCAGGAGCAGCAGCCACAATCCCAGGCAGAAAGCCTGCGAAAACTTTCAAATAATAGCATTGGAGTACAAGGGTAGGCAGCTGGCAAACAGAAGGCTGGCTGCACTCTACCTTCAGTTTTAGTCTCAACTGCTCCACCACAGTTCAGGGAGAGGATTCCAAGACTATTCTATTTATCAACCCGTGAGGTACTCAAGTACCTTTGTAGGCAAAACAATACAGAGGGCACAGGAGCTGCTTACTTCCACATATTCATAAGCAAGTACTGTTTCTATAAGCCTACACGAGCTTAAGGCTTTTCCATCAGAAAAGACTGCAAAGAAGTACACAGTAGTTGTCCAAACCCAATGGGTCACCTAACCAGGAAAAAAACCAAGTCATTAACATACAGGTATGGTTTTACGATCCTTGTACAACTCCCTATGAGAAAGCAAGTCTGTTACATCCTTGACTGGCACATATCCTTCTAAAAAGAAAAAACAAACACCACAACCAACCAAATCACCATGTAGAAGAGCAGAAAAAATACCAACATAGCAATACATTCATGAAAAGTTTATCAGCACAAGAAAATCCTTCTTACCTTGCAGGCTACTGCAGCTGGAAACTTCTTCTGGAGATGAGTAGTAGTTCCTTAAATGTGGGCTACTTAGAAAGCCCAAAGAGCTTTTTAAAAAACAAACACACACAAAAATACACCCCAAAGCCTTAACATGAAGGCCTCAATGTGGGGCTCATATAGCTAGGGAAAGTGGGGGCAGCTGTGTGCATATATGTACCTGAAAGGCTGGTTGGGATTGGTCAGCACAAGAGACCTGCAGACTGGCTGACAGCAGAGCCATGCGGAAATCCGCAATTCATCAAGGCCTCTGTCAAGGAGTTAATTGAAGTGGGTTGAGCCTTGCCCAGATAGGGATGTCTTACTCTAGCAACATGTCTACACATTGTCACCAGTACAGGATTTCCTGGGAAAGCCCATGTTGCATGATGTTTCTGCTCCAACAGGTGTGCTGGATATTTCAGATTTTTGTGGCTGGGAGGGAAGCTGTTCCAAAAAGTACAATCACTTGATTCAAAGGTGTTTCATCCTCTACCTGCTGCTTCTGCCCACATATGAGGGTAATGGGGCTTTCTACAGCTCTGTTATAGATGATAAAAGGTGCAGAACACAGCTGTTTTCATTCTTCCATATCAGTTTATTTTTCTAATTGCTTCAAGGAAAACTCAGTTTATGTTGTGGTCTTTGTACTTGAATCATTCCCAGCTGTATGGATCTCATCTAGGGTCTGGTGATTAAACGTTCAATGTGTGATAGATGCTTCTCTGAAATTCCATGGCTTTCCCAGTTTTGGATGTTTCACTAGAATTTTATTCTGTAATAAAATTGGAGTTATGGGAAGACTTCTAAGAGCACCAAAAATTCCTTTCTGCTTTTCCATATAAATGCAAAATTCTTAAAATTTGACACTAAGGCATTTAAAATACAACGTGAGACTTGTAAGTTTCCAAGGAGATGGGAGGAGGTTGCTCCCATTCAGAACAACCCTGGACTTTGAAAGCCTCTTCATAATGAGAATTCTACATCTTGTATGGCTCTATATGAAACCCAGCACAATTTAAATTATTGACACTTTCTTAGATGTGTTAGAATTCTGTACAGAGTGGGATCTACACAGCTTATGTGAAACATAAAGAACAGCTCAAAGTGTTGTATCAAAACACCCTTCTCTTCCATGTCTCCATTTTGCCTCTGGTTCAAGTAGTCCCATTTGATTACCTATTCTTCATCTTGAGCAGCAGAGAGATCACATTTACTGTGACAGTACACTGTGCCACCAATCCGAGCCCTCCACCCAATCCTTTTCCTCTTCTGTGGAAAATTAAAAGTTTTGGTTTCAATAATCAAAGCGCCTTCCGAGAGCGTATTCCACCTGCAGCAGCTGGAAACTGCTGTGCTTGCTATGGTGGCAAATAGTGTATCACGTCCATGACGTTTGGATATTACGTAGATGAACTGAGCTATAGAGAGCACAGATCCTGAAGGATGTCGTGGCAGTGAATGAGGCTGTGGATACAGTGTGATGACCTGGAGTTGAAGACAAGCCTGTACAGTGCACACAAAAGGCTGAGCTGGCAATATAGGATTAGCCTGAGTGTGTTTTCCTGATCTGTGTGCTCCCCTTAGGACTGCAATGTACACATACTTGAGTGGCATATGGACTTTTTAGAGCCTAAATTGTGCCCGAGTTTCCTTACATGCTGGATTAAGAACTGTAAAAGATGGAGAAAGGACTAAACCTAATCCTGTTTCTATCAAACTTCAAAAAAAACAGTTCAGAGAGCAGCAGATTCATTACAAATATTTTGATTGCTCCCTGAAAGAAAAACATGCATCTTTCTTCTTCATAGGGGCGCTGAAAGGAGCAGTCTGTTGACTTCTATGTTATGCTTTGACATCTGTAGTTTGGTGGACTTGTGAAATGTTAGATGCGGGACGTCTGAAATATAGGGGGTTCTGCCCAGAGACTGAAGCATTAGATACCTCAGTTAGCTTAAGTGAACAGACATTCCTCACTTTGCTATCAGCAGCTGAGAGAAGTTCCTTGGATGGCTGCATTTTAGCTTGAACTATATTCTCCCCTTTCTCCAGCTGTTGGCTGATTTGTTTGTTCCAGACGTGAAGGAAGACAACAGTTTTGAGGGCATTGCTTTTTCCACAGCACCAGATCCTCTTCTAGCGTTGCCTTTCAGCTCCAGCTGTCTTTGCTGAGATCCCCTTGCTTTGCATTGGCCCTTAAATTTTAAGATCCTGCTTTGGTCAAGGTATAATCCTGAGCTGTAGATAAACCTCTCTCATTTCATTTTTGCCTGAGGAGAATAGCCAAGGCTGTGTGCTGTAACCAGCAAGGGGAAATCTCATTAATTTGTTTGCAGTTATTTGCCCTGATGCAGTTGTTTCCACATAAGCAACTCGCTCCCACCACCCACCCGGACATGTACGTTCCCCTCAGCCCTAACGAAACCAGTTCTTTTGGCACAGTGCCTGTGTTTGAGGCTTCACTTTGACATGTCATAGCCTCACACATTGCTGTGAAGGTGTTGGAAAGACACCGCAGCCTCTCTCGGAGCGGTGCTCTTTAAACTTTTCACTGATTAGGGGCCTTTTAGCACTCAGCTGGCTTTTCCTAATGGGTTTTTCCTTTTCATTTAGACTGGTTTTTTTTGTTGCAGGCGTTGCCAAAGTAAACAGTCGTGGATGGCAATTTGGAAAGCAGAGGAGAGAAGAAAGGGGCAGAGACTCAGAACTGGTCCAAATGTGTCCAGACAAGCGCAGTGTATCAGTTGATATGTGTTGAGGGCCAAGTGCTGCCAGAGTGAAAATCTCTGGGAAAAGGACGCCATTTGTTGAGAGACAGGCACAAGAGACTGCAACGTCTTCTTTCACACCAAAGATGCCCTGCCTGCATCCTGGAGACGATAGGGGAACCAGGGGAACAGCTTGGCATTAATCAGCCCACTTCTGATTTACTTCCAAAGCCTTGAAGTGAGAGGAGGCGTCTGAGTAATTCAAAGTTTGCAGAGTTCCAGCACATCAGTCCTTCACGGCTCTGAAGTAGACAACTTAAACTTCAGCCAGCTTGCTGTGTGGGAACCTATCAGGCACTGTCTCAAAAGAAACTCCGTCTGTGCTGCTCTGGTCAGCGGAAACCCCACATCTCTGGAGATCTTCAGAATTTGGTTCAGGCCGATAAGCAATGTTCCCACCTGGATAAGTGTACCTGTTGTCTTTCGTCTAGGCCCTGAACGCACTGCAGACGTGTATTATGAATGTAATACATTTATGGCCTGCCTTTTTTTAATATCAGTCAAGCATGGCATGCAGCTCTGAAAAAAGCTATCTTAGCTTTTACAGTTTCTTCTCTGGTTCCTTGACATAAAGTATGAGAGGAAGAAAGCAGACCTTTTCTACATGAAGACCTTCTTTGCCTGTCCCATGTCTGTACTGATTTAGTCCTTAATTTGGCCAGCTGCTGAATGCCTGCTCTTCTGCTTCCTGTTCAGATTCATTGCAGGAGTTCAGACTTTTCCTCTTCAGCTGGTACTTATCCCATCCTTCTTATACACCGACAACAAACCGTTCTCCTCCTCCCTCAGCCCTTCATGTAGACCGAAGGTTGAGAATGAAAGCAATATCAGGATTTTTATATACCAAAGGAAATAAGGATCTGTTTGCTTTAGGATTAAAAGGCTTTATGAACAGGATCCTCTTTTTAGGATTGAAGCATGTAAGGATAGATTAGCTTTAGGATTAAAGCAAAATTAGGATTTTTAGATGCCAAATTGCTCTTCTCCTCCTTCAGCTGCTTCATACACGTTGTGATTTAACCCCAGCCAGCAACTAAGCCCCACACAGCTACTCACTCACTCCCACCCGGTGGGATGGAGGAAAGCATCAGAGAGGAGGGTAAAAGTGAGAGAATTTGTGGGTTCAGGTGAAGGCAATTTAATAGGTAAAGCAAAAGCCATGTGCAAAAGCAAAGCAAATCAAGGGATTCATTCCCCACTTGCCCTGGGCAGGCAGGTGTTCAGCATCTCCAGGACAGCAGCGTTCCACCACCAGTACTGGTTACTGGGGAAGACAAGCGCCATCACTCCAATAACAAAAACATCCTTGTATCATCAGCTCTGTTTCCAGCCCAGTCCAACCCACAGCCCCATAGTGGCTATTGTGAAGAAAACTGACTCTGCCCCAGCCAAACCCAGCACAGCAGGGCAGATTTTAGACGCCTTCAAAGTCTCATGCGGTGAGAACAATCTGTTCCCTGTTGGTCTTTGTGTAACCTCAGCCATCCCTCTTTTTTTGCTGAAGTGAATGATCCTGGTCTGTTTAATCTTTCTTGTTTGTTACGGGCATTCCATGTCTTTGATCATGTTTGTTGTCCTTCTCCTCTGTACCTTTGCAGTCGTTACATCCTTTCTGTGACCGGCTGCCCCAGGAACTGGCAGAGCTGAGGGCACAGGGCACTGTATGCACACAGCAGTGGGAGTGGGATTTCTGCTTTACTCTCACTTTAAGTCCTAAAAGTTAATTCAATTTTTTGAAGGCATTGTGTTGCTTTTATTCATGGAAATTCCTACAGTGGCTGTGAGATCTTTCGAATGTTACATCCTAAAATTTGTCTTGTGTCCTAAGGTTGTATCCTAGTTTAGAGGATGTGTTCGGCATAATTTCTTTGAAAATTTATTTTGTGTCTTACTGTGAATTCCTTCTGACATTTTATTGGCGGGTCGCTCAACGTTCTGGGTTCTTCCTGTAAGTTTTGCAGGAAGTGTTAGTTTTCACTGTCCCGAGTAATTTTATATCTTCTTACTGTATTGACTAAAGTTGGCTGACTGGTGCTCTGCATTCTTCTCTCTGAGGGTCTTTCGCTTCCAATGAACCAGAGATCCAGACAGGTGTATCAGTATCATTGTGATTGTTACACAGACAAAAAGCCAACAATTTGCTCAGTAACACACATCGATTTTGGCAGCTTTAGAGTTAGAGCTTAGACCTTGCCTCTCGGCCCAACCCTTTTAGCATGCCTAGCATGCCTCCTTTATTTGCTTATTAAATCAGGAGCTGCTCTTCTGTGTAACTGTAGACTTAATAACCTGGCAATACATTGTTTAGGAGGCTGAACTGGTGGATAGTGGCTTCACAGCAACTTGGAACAGCAGTTCCATTCCATTCCGGCCTGGCCCCGGGCATGTGGGGTTACGCATTAATGCTCAGTGCCCCTCCGTGCACAGGCACCCCGGGCAGGATTGTGTGTGATCCCCAGTCTGACCCGAACCACTGTGTGCTCAAGCTGTAGAAAAGAAAAGAGCAGTTTCCGAGTTCCTCGTTTGCACTGAGATTTTGCTTTCAGGTTTTCCTTTGCAATGACACTGGATAGAAACTTTTTTTTCCATTTTTATGTTTAAATCAAAAGGGAGTGCGGACTCTTGGTTCTAACTCTTTGGTATTTAGAAAGAACATAAATCAACAAGTGTCAAAAGCAACAGGAAAGTAATTGTGGTGGAAGACCCTGCAGATGAGAACCTTGCAAATATAACAGAGGTCACCCCAAGTCCCACTCCATGATCAAGAAGCTGTAGACTACAAGAAAAGGTTTGTGTTGCCTGTGTGAACCAAACCCTCAGTGATCTAAGTTGTTTTAACTGGACAAAAGCAGCGGTATTCTGGGAAAATGAAGCCTGGCTGCTGCAGCTGGTGGAACAGAGCCACTTTCTACACAGGTGTTCTCAAAGGAGTTGTTGAAACATTTTAATTCACCTTCTTTCTTTTTGAATTCACCCTTCTCCCTTGCTTCTCTTTTCCCCCCCTCTAAATTCTCTGTGCTTCTGACTGAAATTGTTGAGGTTTTGCCACCTCAGTGCAAAAACGCACTTGTAGAAAGAGTGTTGTATGTTCTTGAGTACGTGAGAGGAGGAATGATTCTTTTCAATGGAAGCAACATGTCACCAGCTAAAAAGGCCCAACACAGAAAACAAATCAGCAATCTAAACTGCTATGAGAAAGGCAAACAAGGGATGGGGGGAAGATCAGAGGCAGAGAGGTGTCCCATCTCCCTCCTTCCGTCTGCTGCCATAGAGAACAGCGCGGATGTTGATGAGCAGGCCCGCTCTGAACCATGTGTTGTTTTCCACTTGGACTCTCTGTTATTTATGTCTAAAGTCACCCTGAGACCAGGTTTGAACACTGCCTGTTCCCTGTTCCCATTCAGGTTTCTTTTCTCTCTCCTGTCCGCAGCTTGACAATCCAGTTGTGCACCAGCGTGTGTCATTGTGGCAGGACGGCTTCTCCACACGCTCGCAGCTGCTGCACAGGGAACGAAATACAAGGGCAATTACTTTGAACTCTGAAATGCCACTTAACGCAGCAGCCAGGAGAGTTGCTCACAGCACCTTTCTTTAGCACTTCTCTGGGCCATTACCCCCTGGGATTAACAGCCTCCCCTTCCCCGCCGTGCGCGCCTTACCCGGCACCCGCCTCCCTGGACTTGTCTTTTCCCCAGGCACTAATGAAATGACCACCAGACCTGATTACAAGCAGGGCTGGAGCACTTTGACCAGTGAACCCGCACCTGTGCGCGTGGTTGACCTTTAATGATCCAGCTCTGTAGCTGTGTGCAGGTTCATTTGGTTTTTCAAACCTGTTCTATGAGGAATCTGTAGTTGCATTTCCCATCAAAACGTGACCCCTGCTGGAAGCCAAGAGATGTGGCTTTGACTTTCTAACGCGTCAGAAAACCCTGGCACGGAGAACATCACAGATGTGATCGATGAGACATGTCACAGGTGTCACTGAGTGCAGGAAATCACAAATAACTAAAAAGTGCTTGGCTTTAAAAGGCTTTTGAAGGTATCCACCCAACTGCAAAGTTAGAAAAATATGATATTTTTTTCTCATCTGTGGGATTAGGTTTTACAGAACTGCTGGAACCTGTGGCCTTTTTGTACAGTGGAGTGTGTTCCTTTTTTCAGTTTGTATTCTGGATATTGGAGTCTGTTGGCAGGAAGTTCTCAAAAAGCTCGAGGTAGCAGCAATACATTTCAGGATTTATACACATTTATACCAACGTTTGACATTTTCAAAATGGCATAATATTTAAATAAAAACAAAGAGAGTGTCAGGCTGGTAGGATTTTTTTTAAAACATATCAGTAATCTACTGTGTAAGGAAAATAAATTCCATCTGTGAAGGACCTGGGCCTGCTGTAGTTGCCACGTGGGCTGAACCAGTTTTGTGCTGGCACGTCTGCGTCTTTTAAAAGGAACCAGCTGGAGTGAGTAGCCCTGCCTGGGAAGTCGGCTGATGTTGATGTGCAGCTGACAAACATTGCGGCAGCGGGTATTTCTGAAACGAAACGTCTGTCAAACTGAAAAAGGTGCGCGTGTGGCGGGACGGGAACCACGATGTGGGATGGAAAGGCAGAGGGGGGTGGCCAGGAAGCAGAAGGTTGGTTAAGAACTGAGCAGTGACACCTGGCTTTGGGGAGTGGAGCAGGATTGGACAGCAGAGGCTGTTGTAGTATCCTCGGATCCATGTTAGAATTTAGTAATTAATGGTTCTGTAATTAAGCAGTCTCTGGGCCACGCAGGCATGCTCTCTGTGAAATGAGAGAGGCAGCGAGTAAATTCTGGCAGGTGTTGCCCTCATTTGTGTTGCAGGACCATGAAGGTGTTCTTGTAGAAAGACACTGTAGTCGGTTGTAGCAATTACAGTGCCTGTGTTGGCTCTCTGACAGGGGCACTGATGTGAAGCATTTTATTAATAGTTTTGGGGTTTTCAATGGTATCATCATTCTGAAGGGCAGTTCTCACAGGCGAGAAGGCGAGTCTCAGCCAGCAGCAGCTGAGAGCGATCCATGTTCAGAGGTGGCTTCTCACAGAAGTTGGTGTCCTCTCGTTGGAGGTTTTGAAGAGTATTTCAGGTTTCATTAAAACAGCTCTGAGGTTTCTGTATGCCCTGGAAGCCCCACGGGGCTGCTGCTTTGATACCTGGGAACAGTCAGTGAAACACCAACCACGGTCTCTCCACATCATTTGGTACAAGTGTTAAGGTTTGGCTTCAAAATAGGGAAGTGGAAGCAGCACAGTTTTATAAATACGACGTCATTAAAGACCAAAGACTTTGGTTTGGGATCTCAGGGCTGTTCCTCTTGCCACTGTAAGTGGTGAGACACTGACCATCAACTTGATTTTTACATTCCTGGCTTCTGATGCTTCCCCCATGTGCTTGAAGTGTTTTCAGGTGGCCATGATGTTTTGCCAAAAATAGAAATGGCAGTTGGAAAAAGTTGTTTAATGTCAGCCTAACCTTTAAAAACTTCTTCCTTTGGTGCTATTAAAGAGACCACGACCACAGTACTGTACCCATTTGTCATAAATATTACATTATGGTTACAAATCAACCGAGATTCTAGTGTTTCTATTAAATTCTTCCTTACAGTCCTCAAAGCACAGAACATTTAATGGGTAGGTTTTGTCTTTAAAGCCAATGACTTAGCCACAAAGTAATGTCCATTTAGAAGCACTGCTCTGCAGTAAGTCCATCCCCTCGCAGCAGAAGGCTGCAGTGTGACTGTTCTGTCAGAACTTGGATGAGTTGGTTGTACAGTGTCATTTAGTAAGAATCTACCAATAGTAAAGTGAACTAGAAGGTAACAAGCTTGAAAGTTTGAAAATAATTGAAAGAGAAAGATCTTAGGGACTGTCTTTGAAACTGTATAATTTTAAATTTAGAAATTAACGGGCTTAGAAATAACAACTACTGAGGCCATCCAAGTGGCCATTAAACCAGCCCTGGAGTTGAGAGGCAATTCCTTGAGCCAGTGACAGGAGGTGTGTCCGGACACAAGCGTGGGCTCCATCTCTTCATGGAAAACGAATGATTTTATGGACACTTTGTGAGCCAGTAGGCAATGAAGATCCGTTCTAAAAGCATTTTTGGGTTTGCAGAAGCTCTCTCACCTGATTTTGACAGTTAGCACTGCTGGAAGCAGATGACTCTCAGCCCATGGTGCAGGTACAGCTGCAAAGAAAGGCCGGGCCTGCTTTTGGTTTTTCTCGTTTCAGAGTAGAGCAAGGGATACACTATCTGAAATGTACTTAGGCATGTCACAATTTGTCACTTCTTTAAGTACAGAAAAGTACATGTTACCTGAAGACTCTTTTAAGTTTCCCCAGAGCTATTCATATCGGAGCTGAATGCAAAATAGACCTCTGGTCTTGTTAAGGTGTAGCACTGGGAAAGAGCTTGAGTCTAGTTGTTCATTTAGCATTGTTTTGCACATCTGCTGAACACAGAACGTCTGGGTTGGAAGGGGCCTCCTGGAGTCCAGCAGTCCAACCGTAATTCCATCAGGCTGCCCAGGGACGTGTCCAGTCGCGTCTTCAGCTCAGCCGGGCCGGGGATTCACACCCTGGAGCCCAGGTCTGGTTTTGTGTTCCGTGGGCACAAGGACACAAGTCTCCGATATGCCATTGAAATCTCTTACAGACCTACCTGCTCCATCCAGAGAAATGTTGTCTGTAATTGATGAAGCTCTCAGGATCAGAGCTGCTGGTGTGAAGCAGCTACTGCCCATGTGGCACCAGCTCATCCCAGGCTGCTCCCACCCACCCCTGTGGCGGAATGTGAAATCTCTTCATCTCGACATCGACATCAGTGGCACCACATTCCTCTCACAACAGACACCATGTGAAGTACAATGACTATTCTATTCTGCTTTGGTTTTAAAGAAATGTGCTGTTGCAGTGTGAACTTTTATAGCTTCTCACAAGTCCCGTGACCCTGAGATGGAGTCAGGGGAACGTGGGGAGGGCAGCACCGCGTGTCTCAGATGTAAATTAATAGGAAACAGCCTTGATATTAATTTCATACCTTCTCTAGCAGCGCTACAACTCAAAACACTCACAAGAAGAAAACTCCACCAACAGTTTCAGTAATTCAATAATTTATTCATCTAAAAAAGTGTGTAAAAGTATATAGCTCTCATCCACAAGGTATATATGAATGACATTTAAAATGGAGGTCTTTATTATTATTGTTTCTTTTTATCAAAGTCTTTTTTTTAGTGTATTGTACCAGCGATATACTGTAGATTTAAAATGAACTTCACATTTTTTTTGTCTGTTTTCTTTCAAATTGTCGGCTATATATAAAAGAAGCTCACTGCAAAATGCTCAGAGAAAAAAACCAAACCAAAAA
Source organism: Patagioenas fasciata (assembly GCF_037038585.1). Lineage (NCBI taxonomy): Eukaryota > Metazoa > Chordata > Aves > Columbiformes > Columbidae > Patagioenas > Patagioenas fasciata. The sequence continues at coordinate 11,800,285 of NC_092536.1, forward strand.
GAAATTCCGAACTCCCCAGAAATGTACAGCCTTTACATTTAAAAAAGGTTCTGAAATATACATCCGAGCATGCTGGACATTCCCCGCCCCCTCCCGCTCCCTTCAGCTCAAACGACTGTGATCATCATCTGATTTCGGCAGGAATTTCCAAAGTTAGAAATAAAAAAGAAAATAAAATAACTTTCTTCAGTCTGTAGGAAAGCCAGGGCTTGTACATTTCAGATTAATTCAGTAAAAAACTCACAAGTAAAATAATGCATATTTAAGGGAAATATTATACAGAACTTTTCACACTGAAGTACATAAGATTTTTCTTTAAAATCTATTGCCATTCATTTATTTTGCACAAAAACGTATAAATATGTCACCAGCTTCTCTTAACTTAAAAAAATTAAATAAAAGACACCAGATGAAAACTACTCCTCGCTGCCCTTTTTGTATTGTTCAGTTTTGCTTAGAACCAGGTTTCTGGGGAAGAAAAACCCCTGGATAAAAACGGCCCGTTTAAAAAGAATAACCAAAATAAGAATCCAAAGTTCAGATGAATCCCGGGAACAAATAACCCCCAAATGGTAAAAGATTACAAATGTCTACTTTACATTTTTTCCTCCCCAAGTTAGATTTTTTTATACAAGTTTACAATCTTCATCTTTTTATGCTCTTCAAAAGGCCTTGAGAATTGTCTTTTCTGATTAAGAAAAAATAGTACTGCAATATTTTTCAAGTCAATTTTACACTGTACACATTAGATACAAATGGTTCGATATCAGATTTTTTTAACCTATACATTGCAAAGAGGAGACCCGCAGGGGGTTTGGTGCAGAGAAGGACAAAACCCATTTACAGGTTACTCCGCCTTCTCGTTACACAGCAATTCTTTTTTTATTCTTTTTTTATTTTATATAATTTGTTTTAAATGTTACATCATCTCAAGAAAAATACTTTTTAAAACCATAGATTTTCTTTTTTTTTTTTTTTTTCAACCAGAACGTGAAAGTCTTTTGGAAGAACTCTAAAATTTGTCGGTTTTTCTCCACAGATACCGCGTAGGTCACACAGCCCCATCAAAGTGCCCGACCCCTCCGCAGGCAGCCCCTGCCCCGCACAGTGCAACCACACACTACACAACGGGGTTTACACATAAACCCCTTGAAGCCTGGAATGAAGGAGTCATAAAAATACTTCAATTAGCCATTAACCTTTACAATGGCAATCATTTTACTAAACAAAGTAACTTTGCCACCACAGTGGTATAACTTCAAGTACTAATTTAATGATATAATTTTTAAAAATTATTTCTTTGAAATAATATTCCTATAGTCAGAAAAAATACACCAGATTTGTAACTGATTTAGTGTAAACAAAAACCATCTTTTTGGATATGTACATGGACGAGTCTGCCCAGAATTAAAGGGCGACTTGGGTTTCAGTAAATACTTTTCTAGCATCGCTAAATTTCCTGGAAATATATTTCAATCATAGCTCTACAATAGATTAATTTACCACTTTCCTTTGCCCTTCCATTGGGCTTTAAAGTGTTTTTCCTCCCTACCTCTCTCTCACTCTTCTCCCACTAGGTAGTGTTGTCCTTCATCAGACACCGGCCAGGTCTTGCTGGAACCCTGAACCACAGGGACGTCCTGACCAGCACACGATTCCCTTCCCAGCTTGGACTTAATGATTGTTATGAGCTTCATTTTTGATTTCTAGGTCGGAAGAGTGAGAGGCACGTAGATAAATAACCCTACGGTAGGACGGAGCTGATTTTTCAGATATTCTACTGTTCCTGGTCCTTTATAATTTAATCCCTCCCTCCCCCCCAAACCTAAAAATAAATAAAGTATCTCCAGACCATTCATATCTACATGGACAGGTAACAAATGCATGCATTCATCCCAATCCACTCTGACAGGAACTCCAGGTAGACAGAAACTCCAATATTTATATGAGACTACAACTGTGTGGTTGGTTTTTTTTTCTCCTGCAAAGTCCCAGTTTATGACGATCAAAGAACAAAGTTTTGGACAACCCAGACTGGTCACGACAAGGTATTTTTACTTGCAGAGTGGAAACTGCTCTTGGTTGTTTATCAGAGTTCCTAATGCGAAAAGATACTGTAGTCTTCCTTAAAAAAAATAGATATAAAAAAAATAATCACACTGACCAGTAGTTACTGGGTCACCAAACTAACACTGGCTTGAGGTTTCTCTTGTGTTCGCTGTTCGTGGATGTTCTCGGATTTTGGACTGAAGCTGCCAGAGATGTCGATGGGTAATTTCGTTTTGAACACTGCAGAATTCACATGTGCTTTTGGAGGAACACAAGCACAGCACAGGACTGGTCTGAAGAGAAGCAAAATTGTGATCTTGGCAGGCTGTGGCACGTTTCTCAGGTCGAGGGGAGAATAAGCCAGAAGAACAAGTGCTTTTCTATGGGTTACAGTATATTCATGATGGCGTTGTACAACTGAGTGAGCACCACGAAGTGGACAGGAAGGCAGGAGCTGCGATCCTGAGTGGCCGGGTTACACGTGAGCCAGGACAGTGCGTTGTACTGCTCCAGAACAAACCTGCAGAGAGAAACCAAACCGCCCTTGGTTACTCCTTCTCTTTTCTAGATTTAAATGTATCTCTGGTCTGTCCTAGAAGCACAACGTCATGAGGACCACCCGGCTGCATTAACACTGGCACCAGTGTTCAGTTTCAGTACGTTTGAACTTGAATAAAGCTATTTCAGTGTAAGCCCTCCCCATCCGCAGTCAAGATTATGGAATCACACAGGTTCAAATACCACCGTGTTCAAAGCCTGAAGTCTCAAACAGCTCTAAGGATGCAGGTTCCATAGTCTGAGGCAACCTGGGCCAGTATTGGATCACCCTTGTGTGATCCTGTCTCGGATGAGAATCCTCAAGTCATAAGTGGTGACTGTTGCACCTCATTCTTTCCCTGTGCATTGCACCATCCTTTTACTCCAAGACAGCAGTGCCCCAGGACACTGCGACAGCTCAGGCCTCTAAGAGGATGCAAGTTAAAATCTGCTGGGATAATAAAGACACCACCCATTTTCTTAGATTAGGTTACTCTTCGTGTTTCCTGCTGATACTCTCTGCTTGGTTCAGTGTACGTGTTTGTCCCCTGGTGTGTTCCACCCTGTATATACTGTTTCATAAACCAGATCTTTTTTCACGCCCCAACAGGTGGGATGGAGGCAAACACTCCTCTAGTCATCTTGAACAATACAATACCCAAGCCTGTATTAATTCAGGAAGAATGTCTCCTTTATATCCCAAACCCTAAGACACTCTTATCAGGAGAGTACTTTTATCTCCTTCTGTAAATCAGTTTGGTTTGGTGAGTACAAATAATTATTGAACCAGTCCAGAGGAGACCACCAGGTAAACAGAACAATCTTTGGGATGCAAACCAAGGTGTCCGCTTGGAAAGGCAAAGCTGTTTGAACATCTCCTTTCCATAGTTCTGTATGGAAAATGGATGAAGTAACCCTCAAAGTCCTGCTCTTTGGTGCAGGAGGCAGCAGCTATCGTAAGAATTGCCCACTGTACTAGGACATGTAGGGCAGAGCAGAATTACCAGCTGCTGATAAAGCTAAGGAATAACTTTGCCAGGTTGTAAAGGTCTGGAATGTCAGAGCTCAGTCCCCACAGCCTTAGGGAGGAAATGCAAAAACCAAAAGGCGTTACCTCAAAACATCTGATGTGGTTTTAGAGTCAAGGGGGTGAGGAACTCGCTGAGAATTTCTGGCAGGTAGAAGCTCATCCGTCTGCGCTACAGAGATGTGGTGATGTAATGAGGCCTGTGTAAAGGAAAAAAGCACCAATTAACTCTTCATACAGCCAGGACTTCTAAAGATCCACAGTGAACAAACACATCTGAGTTGTCTCAGGACAACGCGGCAATTCTTTGCTGAACCCACCATGACCAGGTGTATTTCCAAGTTCCATAATGATCACAGTTATGAATAACTATGATCATTTTGACTGGAATCAAGGATCATTAAACGAGAGTGCGGAATTCTGTCCTTCATGTCAGTCAGGGCAGAAGTGGTGAGAGGAAGCACTCCGAGCTGTCAGTGCTCCTTCTGGTGTTTAGTAACAAACCATCCCGAGCCGGAGGGGGGTGTCTGGTCAGAACACCTCCCGCAGCCTTCGTCCCGCTCTGCCCACACGCTTTCCCAGCCATCCCGTGGTTCCGGAGCAAGGCCCATGTGTTCGTTTGTACAGGAGCAGGACAGGGATTTCACATCCATCACGTGCTGCCACATGAGCCTTTCAGTGGGCAGCCTAATCCACCACACAGCTCCCGAGGCAAAACCTCTAATTCGCACTCCTCTAATTATGGCCCAACGCATTAGAGATGAAATACTTTTGCTCAAAAATACTTAATCCAAATCAGACAAAGCTGATTGCAATCCCTACGCCTCCCATGCCATACAGGTTTCCTAATTGCAGCGCTGTGCGGCACAAAGGAGACGGCACCCTGCTCCCTGAATGGCGTGCAAGTCACTGCATGAATTCAGCCCTTTGCTTTTATTAAAAATTGTCCAAATCAAAACAGCGTGTTCCGAGTGAAATTAAACATTTAATTCAGCCTAGATCTGAGAGAGCAATTGTGTTGGGCTGGGGAGTGGTGGTGTAGGGAAGGGTGGTGGCTCCTTCTCTCTAGTACAAATCTAGGACAAGCTCATGGAAGGAATTCATGAAGTTGCCTGGAGCTCTGCAGGCTGTTCTAACTGCTGGAACTGAAACATCCTCTCGCACTACTCATTCACGGAAAAAAAAAAAAGGCAGTTTAAAGTGTAGCATACAACTTCATCTATAGCTCCAAAAAGGGAGGGACAGAGAATTAAGTTTTAATAGCCAGGTATCTTAAGTAAATTTAAACCTAAAATTGCATTTCTGTTTCCAGTACTGTCACAGTTGTGGGTAATATGCAAACCCAACATTTTCACAGAAAATTCATAGGCTATAAATGGAATTCTTCCCGTGTGAATGGATACCAAAACAGACCTTGAGGAAGAGGGGACATTGGTTTTGTGCCTGAGGACAGGATGACCAGAACCACTTCGGAAGATTCTCAGCTTTGGCAGTTGATACGAAGTATCCAAGAGCAAGAGGCTGCTGCTTCAGTTCTTCAGGGGCTTCTCTGGAAAGGAGACGTTCCCCTTGGCTCTGAAAGAACAGTTGAAAAGGCAGGTTTGTTATGTCATCACATCCCACAGCAGGGTGACCACGAGCCAGCACTGGGCCCTTGTGGCCAGGAAGGCCAATGGTACCTGGGGTGGGTTAGAAGGGGGTGGTCAGTAGGTCAGAGAGGTTCTCCTGCCCCTCTGCTCTGCCCTGGAGAGACCACACCTGGAATATTGTGTCCAGTTGTGGCCCCTCCGTTCCAGAAGGACAGGGAACTGCTGGAGAGAGTCCAGCGCAGCCACCAAGATGCTGAAGGGAGTGGAGCATCTCCCGTGTGAGGAAAGGCTGAGGGAGCTGGGGCTCTGGAGCTGGAGAAGAGGAGACTGAGGGGGGACTCATTCCTGGGGATCAATATGGAAAGGGGCAGTGTCAGGAGGATGGAGCCAGGCTCTTCTGGGTGACAACCAGTGACAGGACAAGGGGCAATGGGTGCAAACTGGAACACAGGAGGTTCCACTTAAATTCGAGAAGAAACTGTTTCCCAGTGAGGGTGGCAGAGCCTGGCCCAGGCTGCCCAGGGAGGTTGTGGAGTCTCCTTCTGTGCAGACATTCAAACCCGCCTGGACACCTTCCTGTGGAACCTCAGCTGGGTGTTCCTGCTCCATGGGGGGATTGCACTGGATGAGCTTTCCAGGTCCTTTCAACCCCTCACATTCTGGGATTCTGTGAACATTGATTTTACTAATTACTCAGTATTTAACCCAGTTCTGTCTTGTTATTAATGAGCTACCCTTAGTCATCCATGAATCTTAGTCAAAGTTGCTCAATCCTTCCTTTTTGCCCTGCGAGTTGGGTTCTCCAGGCTGATGTTCCAGAATCACTTCTAGATCCCCAAACAGCAATGGCAGCCTCCGAAATGGAACTGAGTACATGAGGAATCTGATGCTACAGCGTAACTTAAAGGCACAGGGCTGTGGCCATGAACCCGGACAGCTGCTGTGCGTGTGCAGAGAGCAGGCCAGCGTGCAATTTACATTGGTAAAGCCTCACAGGCTTTTCCTGTCCATATCAAACCCAGCAGTCTGCACTGCGGATCTGCCTGACTGCCGCTAGCGGAAGGATGCGTTGCACACTCCAATATGGAAGAACAGGAAGTATCTGCACCTTTGTAAGTTTGGTTGTGTTTGCTTTGCAGTTACTTACACTGATAGCTCAGGAAAACATAAAGCTACACTTGCAATTCCTTGCTATGGACACTTGTCCTGCTTTTCAATTTATATGACTTATTCATTTATTTATATACTGTATTTTTGCAGTACTAGTTACTCATATTCTTATATATGAACCAAAGAGTTATTTGGAGAGGACAGAGTTAGACAATGAGAAACCAGCTGTGAACCTCATTTCATCAGACTTGGAGCGGCTGCCTGTCAGTATATGTTTGTGATTTTACTTCTGTACAATAAAACCTAAATGAACCCCTCATACCTGAGGCGGTTGGACAGGAGCACTTGGGGAGAGCTTGCCTACCTCATCCTGAGTGTGTATATATAATATATGTATCCTTATCTATCATGGACCACATTAGCCAACCTACAAGCCACCCTTAGGCATCAGAAAGGGTGACTGCCATTCTAGAGTGTGTTCCTATTTTAAATGCATTTGGTTTTTTTGGAAACACCTTTTATTATTTTCCTTTACTTTTATATCATAGAGGGAAGACGCAAATGACGCCTGTGAAATAGTTCATTTAATCTGTACACATCTTAAGTCAATAGGTTGGCGTGGGGGGGTGGAGAAAGATTACAGAAGATTCTACTGTGCAGAGAGCGGCTTAATCACAAAGCCTGCACTCCTAATCCCCCACACAAGTCTTTCTCCAGCAGTAATACCTTGATGAGCAATCAAAACACGTTACCCGCTCCGTAAAGCCGGCGGAGGCGGCAGCTCACCTGGCTGCGGGCGCTCCAGCGGCAAACCTGACCCTGCTGCTGAGCCATCGGGGCTGGCGCTGCGGAACCGCAGCAATCAATTACGGGTTACATGGGCAAAGGCTTGACCTTCCCCGACCCACAAGGTAATGATCACACGCTGTTGCTTTTTTAAAACCAAAAATTACACATCAATTACTAGGCCCTTGTTAATGGTTAAACTGAATTACTCTGACAGGTTCATCTAGAAATGGCTTGTCCAGGCCTCCAAGCGCTTTGGTCATTAACCTTTCAGTGCTGTTCTTAAGCCCCTTGGATGGAGTCCATTGAGAGCGAGTTCTGTAAACGCATTATTACTAAAAGTGGTACGGAACAGACTGTTGAATGAACTAAATAAAAGAGAGAAACTGTAACGAGTGATGAGCTGTGATTTATGGCTGGAGGGCTTAGTAAAGAATTCAAAGCTTTCCATTTGCCCACATAGCAGTTTGAAATAACCAAGTGACAGTAATGTGCAATCATGTACCCTTTGAAAAGCGGGTTGGAGTATTAATGTGAGGTAAGGTGATTGTGTACTGAGATCACTAAATGCAGCATTAGCATTTTTGTGACCGATGTAGAAGTAATTTTTCCCTCACAGACTGTATTAAGTTGAGCACTGAAGCGTTTGGGCAGAGACTGCAAGGAAAATACAGGTAGGATGTTTTTCCTTCCAGGTGGTGAAACTACCCCCTGTGGTCAGTCATTCCCAGGGACTGAGAATTATCTTCCTGGAAACTCTTCTCTACACGTAGAAAAGCGCAGGGCTTTGTTACAGAGCTCGAGTAGCATCATTCACACATATCAGCTGTGCGTGCACCTCCAGTTAAGTGTCTGTCCTGTCCTTCCTTTCACACCACATCTGGAGTTTCTCTTAAGACTGTTTAAAGCCACTAGTGATCGTCACAGATCCAGTTACTCAAATCATTACACATCACTGCAGCAGAACTTTTAAATCTATGGGGATATCTGTTTCTTAAAGAAAAGTCAGCCTGTCTCCTTAATGAAGTACTGTATTATTTAGTGAAGAAGGACTAAGCTACTGCTTTAAATGTACCATTTCTAGAATAAAGATTCTCCATAGGAAATTTTGGAGTGTCAACATTCTATATAATTGTGATGGAACCATTTTAAGAGTATCTCTTGCACAGCTGAATGAGTAAAAGAGTTCCATCAAACATGATCCAGATTCTGCTAAAGATGATTCAAAAAAATACCTTCAATTACCAAAAATAAGTTAAGTAATTGTAAATAATTACTTGAGTTGGAACCGGCTTTATAAAATTCACTTCAAACAAAAGTAACTTACAAACACTATGTGCTCTGGGCTCATTTTTACTTAGAAAACAACATTTGCATGAACATCCAGCACCTGCGGAGTTTCCATGGGGTTTCATCATTAGAATTACCACTGTTCTTGCCTCCCCTAGAAACTCATGTGAACTGAGCTGTCAGATCTCCCTTCCTCTCCAAGACTCGTCACCTCGTGCCAGGGACATTCCATGTGATTTTCAGGAAGAAACGGGATAAGGACAGATTAAATGTATACAGGGTGATTAGATACGGCTCTGCCACACAAAAATAAAGCTGCTCTCTCTTCCCTCTCAATTTCTTCTACACTAACAATTAACTCTAGAGATGTAAGTAGTCAAGGCAGAGGCATCTTCTACAATAGGATTTAACCACCTTCAGTTTTCATGTTAATTTCTGCTTGCTGTTGACCTAATTATGTTTGAGAATCTACAGGAAAAGACATTTCACTGGAGGATTTGGGTGTGTTTTTGTGCTGGAGCAGCACATCCCTGAGGTGCTGCAGCCTTACCCTGCTGGGCTGGAAGTGGGGTCCCACGCCAATGCCAGAGGGTGAGCCAGGGGAAGGGACGGGGGAGGAATTTGGTGAAGAGTGAAGATTCCCTGTTATTAAAATTCTAATGTCATTGTCCATGTCATCTGGGAACGGGAGGTCAAACATGTCATCTGAAAAGGAAAAGAAAGAAAAACAATTGCCAATGTGCTGCACTCATTTTTGTCAAGAAATTTCTGTGTTATTACCATTCCCATAGATTTATTATTGTTCCTTTTTTTCCTTAGGTACCCTTGAGACAGATGCAAGCACAGATAAACACTTTACTGTTTAATCCTTCTAAGTACCTGTGACTGCAACCACACAGACTTGAAAGGAAAGGTTGGCAGACATCTATTAAAATCATGAATTTTAACAATGGCCAGAGAGTGAACAGGAATCCTGTCATACCAGCTTAATAAAAATCCAACTTGAACTTTGTAAGAGGGAAAATGACAGCTCTGTGTAGTCAGACCCAGAAATCCATTAACTTGAACACCACTGAACAACCTGGGCAGGTGCTGCTGTTGAGCTGTCGGAGCCGCACACCCGCCCCGGCACCTTCGCTCCCCGATCTGGGAGCAGAAACGTTCCAGCAGCACCCAGGGAACCGCTCCCAGAGTCACTCCCGCTCCGGCAATGGACTTGTATGACTGTTTCAGACACTGCACCAGCATTTCCTGTGACACAGCCTTTAATATTTTACTGTCATCTCAGAAATTAAATACACTTGTGCTATCATAACTTGCTCGTTTAATTTGGTTTATGGTAATATGTGGAAAGGGCATAAAGACACAGTGAAACTGTTTGCACTCTGTGAGAAGTACCTTCCATCGCTCAGTTGTTTGAAACAGGTTATGATACCATGAGTAACATAAATGATGGAAAGCATTATAAACACAGAGCAAAAACTTACAATACACAGTACGGTTTATAGGGGCTTTTTCTCCTTATTCAGATTTCTCAGCAGGCAAAGACATTTTAACAGTATAATGACATTCGAAGTACCTTTTAGGGGACAGAAAGGGACAGTGGGAGCTGTCTGAATTAACTGGATGAATTAGAATTTCAGCCAAATTTATACTAAAACACACAGAGCACTTAATAGGAGTAAAGCATTTGTACATATAATAAATAATTTATCTTGAAAAAGAAGAATTTGCATGAAAATGGAAAAGCATGTCTGTGTCTTGAACTGATTTCACACAAAGTCCTAGTGCTCAAATAGGCAGGTGGTTGTTTTTCTTCATCTTCTGCACAGAAATACTGGATTGCAAGAGCAACAAATTAACTTCGTTTATTAACTTCTGCCCTACAACCTCAGCAAACAAACCAGAACTCCTGTCATGCTCTGCTTCGCCTCCAAAGCATTACCGAGCTGGCTAATAGCAGAGGAAGCAGTTTAATCATTAAGTAGAACAGAATTAAGAAAATTAAATTTAACACCATTTTGGAAAACACCGGTTCTTGTACCTGCTTCTAATTAGCATCTGAAGCACTAAAGGGCAGGTGAATGCAGGTTAAATATTTGTGAGCACAGCGCTGGGGCAGGATGGGGGCCAGGGGGGACAGCTGGGGACAGAGGGGACGTCCCCGCCAGGAGGAACAGATCAGAGCAGGCTGCCACTAAAAATGGGGATTTTCTTCCTCTCTATACTGGAACTTCCCTCTGCAGAAAGCGTATCTATTGTAAATGTTTGTAGTTACTCTTGGTTTCAATTATTTTCCAGTCCTTTTTAGGGATTTATGGCAAAACAGGTAGGAAAATACTTACTTGATATAAAGTATTAACCAGAGTCTTGCTGACACAAACTCTAGGTTAAATGCACTTGCAAAAGCCCACTGCCAGCATGGCGAATTCTCAGGTGGGTCTATTTTGCCTGCTTTAGAGGAAGATTAAAATCCTAAACCAAGTACCTCTTTCCTCACCAACTTTGTCCACAACAGGGCATGAGGTGACCCAGCACTATAAAAAAACAGGTGGCCTGATTAAGTCACAACAAGAAGAAAAAGCATTTTATAGGCTGTGCCATTTTGCGTATTGGTCAGTCAGTATCACTTTTGGAACAGATCAGTGGGATTATCTGAAAACAGACCTCACAGCAAAGCACAGTGTATTATCCTGTAGCTGTACACTACTGCACTGTTCTCTTTAAATTAAATTGACCGCTTTAGGGGCTGGGGGAAAACCCTGGTGCACTCAGTTTTATCCATGGCTGGTACAGCCCCCTCGATGTTCTGAACGGGCCCCAAGCGTTCGCAAGCATCTCACAGCCGACACGCGTTTACTCACCGTTCGTGGGGCTGAACCCGTCCTCGTTGGGGTAGTTTGCTGGTGCCACCTGGATCGTAGCGGAGGTTGGGAACACCAGGATGTGGGTGCAGGAGGCGTCCTGGGGGGTGTTGAGCTGCGATGACTGCAGGTTGAGCGCAGTGCTCCGGCCAAACACCGACCCCATAGTGACAGCGTCTTCCAGAAGAGAGGCAAGGCAGAGACGTTAATTTGCATCATCTTCAAAATGCACATTCTGTGCTCAGTTAACTGCTAATCTGGGCTTGCAAGTTAATGCAAGTGTTTGAAGGTTCTTATCTTAAAAAGAATGAATTACTAGAAGAGCTTGAAATTAAGATCACAAGTTGTAGATAATGTTTAGCTACGTGAATTCCCATACAGTGCCCCATCTTTCCTTTCATTCTGCTGCCCCTTAATCAAAGATTTACTTGTTAAATGCGCCAGTGAAATGTAACGTTCACACACACATCTGTACGAGCATGCAACACAGCCCACTTTGGTGGACATGAAAAACACATAACTTGTCATCTATTTTCCCATGTTACAAAACCTCTGCTTTGAAAATTATTCAACTTGATGAGTAATTTACAAGCTCATTTCATTCTTTCAATGTAGTAATCTTTTATTTCTAAACTTAAAAAGCCAGAGTAGTTTGTAAGGATACGTCACCACATATGTTAAAAAGTATGTGCTTAAGTAACACAACAAATAAATAAAGGCAACTTAGTTTTATTTCAACTTAACTCTGTGGACCGCTGCTTATAACAGAACTCTATAAAGAAGTTACGCATACAAAAAGGCAAGCAGGTCCATTTTCGCTCCTGTTTACATGGGCTCCTCTTTCCCGCTGCCGGCTCTCACAGTGTCTGCAGAGGGTGTTCCAGCCTCACATCCCAGCTGCTGAGAACTGGTCTCCCTGCAGACATGACCTCCCGAGGGAAAAGGCCACCAGTGTGACAGTGACATTCAGCAATCTGCCCCCAGGAGCCTGAGCTCCTCATGGTGATTTTGGGAATTCTGCTGGCTCAAGCTATTTTCTACCGCAGTCAGCCATGCTAGTCAAGGGCTTCTTCCTGTGCTTATGTGATAAGTGTGATAAAAGACGAAAACTGTCACCTGCATTTAAATAGTTGGAAGAAACGTACCTGGCATGACAACAAATGACCCCTGGGGCTCCATGGCAACTAAGCAGGCACTGAGGATGGAAGGCGAGTCGGCCGCCGAGATGCTGCACATGCGGCACACCTCCTTCAGCTGTTTGCTGATTGTCTGCAGGGAGCACTCCCCGAGGAGGATGCTCCAGTCTGAAACGATACAACACCATGGGGTTCTGACTGAGAAAACCCACTGAATGTTAGTAACACTTGGCATTTCTGTAACGCTGCCCTGCTCAGGGCTGCCTCCCCGTGTGAGCAGGGTGCACGGCTCTGCGCGCTGGCACAACGGGAATATTTGCAAAGCAAAGAGACAGGAGTTCATACACCCAATGTCTGAGAAATTTTGTTAAACTTTGTTATGAGGAAACTAAATACACTAAATAAAGCAAATTTCAGTGGAGGTGTAGATATACATCCAAGAAACTACTTTTAGCCATGTAAATGACATTATGTGTCCAAACGGAGGGAGCTGCTGATTAAATTCTCTATCCATTTTCCTGCCTTCGTTCCATTTAACTCCTGTGTGTAATGGATAGCAAATTCCCCCGCCGGCGCAGGCAGCAGCTCTTCTGCCCTGCATGTACTACATGGGAGAAGGCATTTAATTACTGCATTTTCCCCCCTAGAGTATTTATTTGTGCTTTCAGACTGAATCGTTATTTACTGTGCACTGCTTTTCCATTTTTTTCCCATCTCATGAAATACAGAATCTCTAACAATGTGTTGACCAGAGGAATTCACCTCTCCTGCAGTTATTAATGTAAAAGGACAAACACTCAGGAAATGTCTTTATTGTCCTGTCTAATTTATCTTCATGTTCCAACTTGAGACGGGAGAAGGCCAACTGCACCCTCTCACAATCGCATTTTCTTCCAGTCAGTTACCAGACAAAACCTGAAGAGTGGCCACAGCCATTAGAAATGGAAGAAAAGACGATGAATGCATGGATTTAAATTAAATGTAAAAAGTTTTTTTTTTTTTTTTGTTCAGTAACTTTTTTTTGCAAGAATTCCTTGTTTGTTTAGTTAAAGTTTAGGTATCCGAATTGAATCCTGTTTCTATTTCTGACAGCAAAACTACTGTTCAGATCTTTTTCTAACGCAATGAAACCCCTGACTTCACTTGGAAACAGACTGTGCAAACACTAGTTAATCTGCACACCATCTACACAACACGAGGAGTAGTGTCAAACCCACTGCACAAACAAGCAGATTGTTTATGCAAACCAACAGGGAAATTCAGTGCCAGGCTAAGTTACCACTGTCTGCTTTCTGGTTTTTAAGGTTCGTGATGCCTTGCCTTCATTCCAAAGCCCCCGGCAGGGACAGCACCGCATTCGTACCTTTCAGCTCGCCGTGGCCCAGGCGGCCGAGCCGCCCGATGACGACTCTCCAGGGCAGCGACGTCATCTGTACGATACCAACGCACCACTCCCAGAGCTTCTGCAGACCGATCTTCCGGGCAGACACCTTGCTCCTCCTTGACCTGCAGGTTGAGGAAGAAAAGAACAAAACTGAGAAGAGAATCAAGGACAATACTCACATTTCTATTCTATATAATTATTTCCCTCCTTACCCTCTCTAGTTCTTCCTGTGCTGTGCCTAACTTACGTTTTACTAACCAGACACAAAGTATGAGTTTGTTTTCAGTACTATTATGGCAGCGACAAGCAAGAGGTGTCAATGTGCTGAGCAACATCCCTGTTGTTTCTGGAGGTAAGATGTGTAGGTAGCATTTGTAAAACAAGTGTAATACAGTAACATTTTTCCTCTGCAGTTTATAAGTTCTAAAAATGCCAACTGAAATATTATCACCCTAACGTCATCATGATCACATCAGTAGGAAATACAATTAGAAGGGGTGTGCAAGAAACTAATGAGAGAGATGGTGACTACAGACCTAGATAGAATGTGAAAAAGAAAGGTTTCTACCTGTTTGGTAAATCGATATTAACTATGCAGGTTTCCAGCAGTTCACCATGAAGGTCAGTGCAGGATGCCAGAAGCCAACGCTGGTCGTGAGACAAACAATATCCAACGAAAAGCACGTTGTATTTCTGACTGGCCTCTCCAAAGGTTTCTCCCAGCTCTGTCTGCTTGTCTTTGATGGGAGCCAGTATGAACGGAGGTGAGTACAGCTGGATCGGGCTGGGTCTCTGCAAGAAAGTCAACACCATCAGCAGCAGATACATCCAAAACTATTTCATGCAAAAAAACCCACAAAGACAGACTGGCAGTGAGTACAGAAAAATGTGAGTTTGAAACAGTAAATATATTCAAGGCATTCACAGTCGTCATTATCTTTCAAAGCATGAAAAGCATTCATGGAGAGTGGGATGGATTATTCTTCTTTTGAAATCCCTGAAACTCCAGAAACAGGGCTTGAATATTGACAGTTTAATAAACAGATGAAAGATAAGCCCATTGAAATAGGGGGATTTCTCCATTACCTCAGGGATTTAATATTTCTGTAATTAAGCATAGAAACCTATTTCATAATATGCATGTATGTGTGTACATAAATAAAGGTTGGACATAAATACTTTGTTGTAGGTGCACTTTAGACTAAAACTACAAAATGTCTCAGAATCCCAAGTAACACCATACATTTTCTCTTCTCTCACACTGATCTTTAACCTTTATGACTCAAAACCAGAAGTTTAAAATGTTTTGAAAGCAAGTAGTTTGACATTTTTCTTACTACTTTCTATTTAGTGTTCGCTTACCTTTTCCCTTCGTATTATCATTGTCTTGTATACCTTGAAAAGAACACTCCTAAAAATATTTCCTCTGCTCTTTTTTTTTTTTGATATTTGAGAAAAGTAGTTACAGTTTATTAAGAGGCTTCCATTTCCTTGACACCGACACTAACCTCGGGATTTTTGAGGGTCATCTCAATGCTGGCAGCAGGGCCAAAGCCCGTGAGAGACTTGATGTGGATCTGGGTGGGCAGCGGCCTCCGGCACTGGCAATACACCGAGAATGCCAGCGACTTGAGGTGCTGGATGTAGAAAACCTGCTCGTCCTTCATTGTCTGCAGCATGTACTGGCAAGGCACAATCTGTAGGATTCAGAGAAACAAGAAAACCTGATTGAAAGCCTTCAGAGAGCTGTTTGTTAATATCAAACCTGATTCCCACATTCACTCATCATTTAACAAGCGTGACCTTTGGCCACGGTGGTCAGTTTTCCAGCAGGGCTACCGCCCTTTTGCATGAATGGCTGCAACATTCAGCCGCTATATTGCCTGATCCAGAACTGCTGTTTGAGTTACAATGGTGTATTTAAGGACACAAAATCTCTCAGACAGTTAAGACTCCTACTGTCCAGTGTAACAGAAGAATCTTCCTATAAGGCAACAATAACTGAGTATACTTTAATACAGCAATGAGAGCTGAGAAACAGCTCACTAGAAACTATAAATGAATTTTGCTTTCTGTGATATAAACATAATTGAATGCGCAACTCAATCAACTACACAAAAAGAATATTTCCCAGTCAAGTCTTATTTTTCTCAAGTCCACTTTTCTCATTCACACTGTAATGAGAGAACGGCACATCATTCATGGCGTGTATGACATTTACTAAAGTACACCGCAGGTAAGTGGTGTAAGGTAAGGCTGTTGAAAGCAATACCATAAAACTTGGGGGTAGTTTTTGATTTTATTGTTTTTGAATCCTCAGTCCAAAACCAAACACCCATTTTCAAACACTTAATTTTTTTAGAACTGTTCTTCTAAACAACATCTTCGTTTGTGGGTGGCCTTTCCTACATAATCTGGGCATTCTGAACGCTGTGTTTAGGTAGGTTTGGTTATGGTCTGTGCTCAGAATCACTGCCTGCTGTTCATGTGGGAACCAGCACTGCGCTGTCATTCCTAAGGGAGACTGTGCAGAGCACAATTAAGACTCTGTTATAATGATTTATGTGGTTATTTCTCCTTTTCAGTTTAGTAAACAGTGGAATCTCAGCAATCTTATGCTGCTGTTCAGTTGTTTCAGAAAGTAACGTGAAGCAAGACACTAAATGTGTATGTTCAACCAGCAAGAAACAGAACTAGAGTGAGACCTGAGATGTGAGATGGGTGCACAAGAGCCTCCTGCACAGCAAGAGCAGGGGGAGAAATGGCACAACATCCCTTCAGAAGTAAAGAAAGTGGAACTAAAATAATATTTTCAATACAAATCTTTTTTAAAATCAGAATTGTATCCCTGCAAATTATTTTTTTAATGTACTGTAAGATTTACAATGTCCTACACGTGGCTGAGGAATGTCTTTTCTTTTGAACAGTGAGATCTTTGGAGCAGAAACTGTCAATACAAAATACTTACGTTGTATTTAACACTAACAGACCCAAGCAGATTCTTTTAACAAATATTTTCAGTAGTAATACTGTAGTAGTAGTAAACTTTTTCTGCTCTATGGTTCTTCCTTAAACCATTGGAGCTTTGGTAGCATATTCTCCTTACTAAATGCAACTGCGTCTTTTCAAAAGACAACTTTTCTCCAAGACCATCAGAAGAAGGGCTTTTCCACTCTGTATATGAATTGTAACAAATCTATAAACATTTGGGTTTTGTTTGGCAATAACTGTGTATTTGTGTATACTGTGGTACAGCAGTGAGAATATTGTGCTGGTATCTATATTATGTTACTCTTTACTTAAATCGTCTACTATTTTGACTTAAACTGGCAAAATGCCACAGTTTCTGAGAAATAACTGCTAAGTGCCTAGAAAACGAGCAGTACTAGAGCTGGGAAGCCCATTAGTTGTTGTCTATACAGACTACGATACAATTTCAGTACTCAGTTTCTGTGTTCTTGTATTTCAGACATCCGATATCAGTGGTTATTCTATTTTTAGTATCTTCAGGCCCAAATCGATCAAATTACCTGTGGTCTGTCACCATATGAAGTTGTGAATCTGATTTTCAGTTCATCCCCAAGCTTGAAATATTTTGGTGCGAGTTTTCCCCCATCATTTCAGGGAACGATGAGGTCAGGATTACCAAAAATGACAAATGTTTTCCGTGCCCATTTTTTTTTTTGTAGTTAATAACTTGAATGGAAACACTTTTAAGCCAAGTTGAGCATCCATGAATACGGTGCATGGAAATCATTCATGTCACACACACACAGCTCCTCACCTCCGGCCTCCCGTTCTCCCCCCGTTAATCCGGGCCGAGCGGCTGTGAAAGCCGCGGCAGCGCAGGATGCAGGCAGCCTGGGCAGCCGGCCAAGCTCTGACTGCACAAATTCAATTCTTAAAGTAATTCCATAGTAAGGAACTATTATTATATGCCAAGTTACATGGTAAATTATTTTTAAGAAGCAGATAATAACAACACAATAGTTAAATTATGCATTAAATGCCTGGTTTCACATGCTTCTTTTAGATTAAACAGTATAAATCAAGAGAATATAAAAAGCAAACAACTCAACGTGCAAAGTAATCAAAGGAACAAGTGGACATTTTTGGCAATGGCAACTGAAGTCGTAATTGGAAAGAACTGAAGTCTCTCTTCAGGAAGCATCCAGTGTACAGGATTGCTAGAACCACACCACAGATTGGACGCAGGGGAACCGGCTGCCTCAAATACATTTCCTCATCAAAACAAAAGTAAACATCTTTTTAATATATAGATTTGTATGGTCAACAAAATCATGTGTAAACCTCACCTTACAAACCATATTTGTAATTTTATATATTATCTTCCATTTTGTATCTTTTAGCATAGTGTACTTATCAAAAGTATGCTGGGATAGAATGACTCCAGTGTGAAGAGGAAGGCAGAATTACCTGGAGAATGAAAGAATTCCTCATATTCTCAGGCAAGTTATCCAACATTTCTGTGTAGCATCTCATCAAACTTAACAGCCAGAAGTTGGTTGAGGCAGACTCCTCATCTGCAGTGTAGGTAAAAGGGTCCACCATGTAGATGACGACGGCGGGAGGGTAGGCATTGCTGTCCGCAGACTCCGCTTCCGTGGGAATCCCTATTCTCTCCCGCTCTGTAACACTGGAGACACACACACCGGTAAATTCAAAGGCAAGTTACAATTGTGAATTGGTTGTTCTGTAAAGGCGCGCAAGGCTGGAGCACAGGAGGAAAAGGGGAGTCACTGATTCTTAAGTTCAGAAGCAAAACCAAAAACCATGACAACAGTGACTGAGGAGAGATGACTTCTACTCACAGCAGCTGTTAACCCAAAACACCTGTTGTTAATTATGCATTAAAGATACTTCACAAAATCTAACATCTCATTTAATGCAATCAGAATAGATTACGTCTGAAGAATACAGAAAAGTTAACTAATGTTAGCTCCGTGAGCTTTTCCGTGTGCGCATGCCTGGTTTCTGCTCTGTTCAGGGTTTGCTGCTGGGAGAGGTAGAAGAGGAAGAGTAGGAACTGAGAAGTGAGGAAAAGTGCCCAAGTAATATTCCTGGAGACTGAAGTCCTCTGCTTAGTTCCAGAAAAAGCTCCACTGGTAATGGAAGGAGCAACTGAACATTTTTTCACTTGTAAAACACTCCTCCGTGCCTCAACCACGAACAGGAGGCTCAACATCTGTAAGTGATAAAAAGCAGCTCAGACTTTGTCAGAAATCATGCTGCAGTTGATAAAACGGTATTTTGCATAGATCCAGTGAACAGCTGTCTGCAGGATAACCCAAACTACAACAGGATGTGGGCTTTTCACTTAAGATACAGGAACTCCATAACATATATCATGACTATTAGTAATATGCATTATTATGATAGTAATGAAAACCATGTTCATTCAGGAAGTTACTTACATAAGATCTTAAAAAACACTTCCCTATTTTTTATGTTTGATGGATGACTATTTATAATGAAGCCTTTAAAAAAGTTGTGCTGCTAAAATGTATTTTAAAGTCACAGCAATATAATCCTGTTTCCTCACAGTATACCTGCTTGTAAAATACTTCCACTGCAAGCAAATGAGAAAAAAAATCCATGGATTGCACTTTGTTAACACTCCAGGGGAAATGGAGCTGCATTCAGGCACAGGACACGTCCTGCAGTACCTGGCGCAGGTGAGGCTGAGCCAGCAGATCCGGCACAGAACCTGCGAGACACCTGATGCTCCGCTTGTTCTGCAGACGCAGGCTGGGGAGCATCCTGAGGCACCTCAGCCAGCCCTGCACCAGCCCATGTTCAAACACTTGAATCAAGCTTTGTTTCTTGTCATGAAAAAAGGGAGATGTGTTTTTTCCAACTCCCCTTTATCAGTAACCACTACAAACAAATAGAAATGGGCCCTGCTCCGTTTACACCTGGCCAGCAGTGCTGCACGTGGCAGAGGCTCCTCTCCTTTCAAGGATTTACAAAAGGCTAAAATTTGTATGACAGCAGGTGAACGGTGGATTTCATCAGAAGTACTTTTGAGTGATTTGAGCACTGAAGTAACTCACCCTTCCTGTCCTTCCTGCTGTTGTGGTAGGTTTTGGCCCGATTCCATCTCTCCTCCAGGACCTGTGCTTCCCTGCGCACGCTCGGCTGTGTTTCCCCCAGTGCTGGTGTTTTGCCCTGACCCGATGTTCCCACTGAAGCCGGGCGCAGTGGTCGCATTCATCTGGTTAACGCCGGGTGTTGCAGAAGATGCCGCCAGCTGTGGCACAGAGGATCCGGAGGCTGAGCTGCTCCCCGTGGGCAGGCCCGTGGTGCCCCCACCAGGGGTGGAGCCAAAAGAGCTGCCCGTTGGTGCTGCCCCTGCAGCTGACAGACACGCTGAGTTTGGGGGCACGGGTCCAGCGTTCCCAGGTACTGGCTGTGTCTGGCTCGCGGGCGTTTGGTACTTCGGTGGTAGCAACAGGCTGCTGTCGAGCTGCAGAGTGGCTAAGTAAGGTGCTGAAAGAGCAGATAAGGGAGGAATGAGATTAATGACAGCCAGCCAGATCAAAGTGAGCTGCACTAACCGTAGAGTCATACAATATTTTCTGTGCTTTTACAATAATACAAATGCTAAGTGAATATAATCTCCATTCTAAATATTTACTTTGGAATCCATTCTTCAGGGTTTCAGTTCTAATTGATGTGAGTCAAATGTCTTTAAAAACAGGAGTGACTTTGCAGAGCTTGGTGAATTGAAGCTGGTACTGACATGTCATTACCTCTGGCTAGATTGTGTTGCGATAACAGCTCTAGATAGCATTCAGCTTTGAAATCTACTACAGTTTATCTTTGTCAAACTGAAAATAGAAAAGACCTTTTCAGCTGAGCTACAATAATGGCAAACGTTAATATAGTTATTTCTGCTCCTCAGTACCAGAAAAACACATATCACAGGGATTATTTTTAAGTAGTAAATGAATAAAAAATAAGTAAATGATGATGTATTATTTATTTACTCCCAGTGGGGTACATCACCGGCAGGGGAGGTTTCCAGCACTGCCCTGCCAAGTGCCTCAGGTGCGAATTGAAGAGCCTGATTCCTCAGCTGGCCTGTGCACACACTACACATTTCTGTGTGTAAGCCTGGGCTATTTATGTTAATAGTAGTGTAGTAATTCCTCCCTTCCCGTTAGGTGGTAAATCACAAGTAAAAGCAGACTGGATGAAGGAACAGGGTCATTTGAGAGAGATGAGCCCTAGGCTGTTCTGCCAAGCCTTCCCCAAAGGACAGTGTGAGCATTCAGCAGTCTGTAGAACTGCCTGGCTAACTCTGGTATGTTTGCTTGAACTTCTTTCCAAAACCAGATCTCTAGTCCTCAAAGGATGCAGACTCAAGAGCTGTCACGCCTTTCAGAGCAAGGAGAGTAAGCACTTGGCAAGAAACCACTTAGAAGTTCCTTGCTGCTTTTCAACAACAACAACAAAGTAGTTTCCACACTGCAGCTCAAGCACGGAACACTGGCCTGGGTGGTGGTCTGTGATCCTGCCTGCCTTGCTGACCAGCACTGGCTTAGCAAATATATTTCAAGTGATGTTTTGGACGGGTCTGTACCTTGTGCTACAAGCCCATTTCTCAGTCACATAGACATTACATGTTCTGTTGCCTCTGCATCCATTCTGGAGTGGAACAACCACATCTCTCCCCAGGTGAAATCTGGGAGTGATGTTAGATGGGTCCAGGGACTGAGCCAGGGCCAGGCTTCTGACACTGCCGCAGCAAACTTCATACCCTTCCATACTCTTAGATTCTACACTCCTTCATGGAACAAGCACACCTGATGTTAGGTTACAAAAGAAAAGATATGGCAGGTTGCCATAACAAAAAGACAAATCTTTTAAAATGTGCCACTGTTTCAGGATGGAAATGAGCCTAGGTGAGGTCCAGAGGAGACCATGCCTTTGGGATAAGGTGTTCCCAAGTATCCACACCCAGCAGACTAGGGACACTGTTACTTTCTCTTTTTCCCCTGTGTTAACCCATTCTTCCTGTGCAGCGTTTTAGTGAACTCGCCATTTTTATAAATGCTATGCCTGAAGGCACCACACACGTCGTTCAGTCACACTGGTCCGATGATACGTATAAGTAGCACATAAACTAGATCAATTTATATATTGAGTATAGCGTGGATGGTCTTTGGGACACACAAACATTTCACACCAAACTGCCTTTTCTAAAAAGAAAAGAATTGGCTTTTGAATCTCTGACATGATCACCAGACTGATAAACAACTACAAAACTTTCGAAAGTAGGCAAATTTAACATGGAAGGGTTAAGAAATTAAGATAAAGCCTCATAACACCTTCTTTATTTTTAAACGGATTGTAATCTGTACCTTTAGCAAAAACCCCATTCTCCACCTACTGCGAATAACCCCTAAAATACCTACAGAAAACAAACCAGCCTTGCTAGTGCCGTGGTCCTTACCTAGGTGATGCCGGCAAACTTGCGCGTAAAGTTTCAGTCTGGAATGATTGTCGCACTCCTCGGTGCCCCAAGGCTGGTTGAACCACTCGCTCACGAGCTCATCCGTCAGCTTCTGTGCCACAGTCTTTCCCACCCGCATAATCCCATCACGTAACACTTTGCAGATGGGTTTGTGCTGGCCAAGTCTACACATCTGGTGAGGAAAGAAGAAATGCTCGTCACTAGGTGCAGAGCACCTGGAAAAGTTATGCAAACTGGTTTGTAGCGTAAACCCTTCATTACCAGCACACGTCTGGTGGCTTCTTCGTAAATAGAAAACCAAAAGGCTACATTTATCTGTTGACTTGAATTGCACTTACAGCAAAACTAAGGTTTAAAGTAATCTTACAGATTCAGTAGTGTGTGATCTGCAAGCAAAAAAAAGGAAATGGTTTTCTCTCCAGCTGAGCAATTGCAAGAAAACAACCGTTTCTTTAATTTACTCCTTGGTCTTTAGGTTTGGTTGGGCCTTCATGCGTTAGGTTACAATTGTATTAATACTAGTGCTATACCCTCTGTAAAAGAAGAGTATGTGTACTGGAAAGAGCAGATGGCAACAAATACCCCAAAATGCACAGAGAATCACAGTACGACTCAGATTGTATTCTTGGACTGTGAAAATGCAGAAAGTCGTCAAAATGAAAGATATCCTGATTCAAGTCATTGTTACTGTTTAAAAAACATGGATTTCTCCTCCTTCTAACCTCATATACAGCACTCAAGTCCCTGAAGAAAGTTTTGGCTCCGTCGAGCAAGGCCTCATTTTCCGGACACACCACGATATAGGCGACATCCCGATGGCCCCCATACGGGTCCAGCAACAGCCTCTCCCAGAACGGCAAGGAGAACGGAGAGATTGTCAGGAAGTCCTTGTCGTAACCCACGAGTAAAGTCGGGATCGGAAGAGGCTCAGGAGATTCCTCAGAGCCTAAAAAGAAAAAAGAGAAAGAAAAAATAGTTAAAATAACTGGTTTAACTGCAGTGCAGTGGGTTCTTTTACAGGGATATCGGAAAGAACTCATCCCTTCCCATGCTGAGTTTCCTAGAAGTTTGACCATAGCGTGGAAACCTATACCGAGGCTGACTCATGCCTGAGAAACCATGTTCTCCCACAGAAAAAAATAATAAAGGAGAAGAAAGATTTATGTGGTATTTAAGAAATGTCATAAAATCAAAGTTCAGTCAGCCAAAGCAGAGGGACCCGATCCAAGCACCATTTAAACCCTTCCTAGAAAGCTGCAATAAAACATCTTTCACAGAACTGTAAATAGAGGTACTGCCCTTCCCATGGCTTCATCTCCTGGCTTTACTTTGTTATAACCACAACCACATCTCATGAGTTCCTATTGAACCAAAAGTAATAATGTGAATACATAAAATCAGATTTTACAGTTGTTCATCTACCTCCATCTGCTTGTGCAAAATCACTAAGGAAAAGGATTTGGCAAACTTATTCCCAGGCAGAGAATACTAAGCAAAGTTACAATTCGAAATATTGTCCCAGCAGAAAGGATTGCCACAGATCCCGTGGGACTGGGCATCTCCCACACACTGAGCTCATTAGAAGAAATATTGTTGAACATCTGAAATGAAAATATACCCAAGTAGTTCCTTATTATACCCAAGTAACCTTATTAAAAAGTCGATATTCAGTAAAAATTACTGAATCTACAAAGGCTCTTCTACTTACTATATGGTAATTTGGATTTTATTCTCTGATAACAATTGGCAAATCCTAACTCTTAAAGCTACAAATGCTGGAAAAATTCTTAGATTATAAGTGGTCCTTGTGAAGCACAACAGCTTTAGAGAGGAACGGTAGTTATCACAGGTTGTCCTGTCCCCAGAGGAAAGCAGCAATATATTAAATACCAACAAAGAAAATAAAGCAAAGCATGGTGGAAATGCAGGAAAAACTAAGCAAGACTGCCTTGGTTAAGACTGAAATAAACTGCAGGCGAGAAATATGTATTTAAAGGTCAGTCATTATTTCGCACCACCATCCCTGGAGGGGTTTAAAAGGTGTTTTGCTGAGGTTCTTAGGGACATGGTTTAGTGCTAGAGTTGGGTTATGGTTGGACTCGATGATCCTGAGGGTCTCCTCCAACTGAAATGATTCTATGATCCTAAATGTGCACATACAAAATCTATTTTGTGATTTGTATTTTCCAAAATTGTCGCTTATAACAAGGAGATACTTAAACTGAAACTTATTAAGACTATGGGAACCCTTAGAACATGCAAAGCTCTTTTTGGAGAATGCGTGCCCGCTTTTTGTGTATTTTTATAGCTCAGGAAGCCCCTCTTCCCCATTATGATTTGGTACAATTTTAACACCTGCCTCTCTCCATGTTATTTATACACCAGCTAGTTTCAGTACAAGCCCAAACACAGATTCAGATAGCGAGTGTGATCCTCACCCAGCGTTTCTGCGTTCTGTAAAAAGTCATCAAACTGGAAGCGTGAAACCTCCGCTATGGTATTCAAGCATGTGCTTCGAATGCCTTTTAAAGCATTGGAACAAAAAGCTAGCTAAAGAGCCCAAAAGAAAAGAAAACAAACAAACAAGCTATCTAAAGAGCCCATTTGTTATATGTATTTCCAGAAGAAAGTGCACATTTCTAGCCAACTACGCATTCATTTTAGCTGCTGCCATATAACCCAACGCATGTACCGTAGGTTCCCCGTCCTGCCATCTTATGGAACTGCTGCCAGGTGAGTGGTCCCTGCACGTGCTGGATGTTCTCCCAGGTCCTGCCCGTTCGCTTCTTCTGGATGGCGTCCTGCAGAAAGGGCTGCAGCGAGAGCAGCATGCGCACCACGTCCTGGGAGGACAGCATGCTGATGTCCAGCACTGCGAACAACAGAGCGGCATTGGCAGTGAATTATTGTGAGGTGGCAGCATTTTTTGATTAATTGTTCTTTTGCCTAATTAGCTCAATGACATTTCATGTGGTACTTTGTGAAAACATGACTGAAATAAAGCTGTCATCATAGTCCCTTTCACATCCCTTTCAATGTTCATAAGAAGTCAGAGCAACTTCAGCATATAAACAGGTAATATTTGATTATTGGTGGCGCTTTCATACAGAGTGGTTATTTTCTGCTGAATGCTTATACTGTTCTCCAAAAACAAGGGGCCCTAATTCTGCCCTCCTCTCAGTACTTGTATTTGTTCTGCCTCCCTCCTTCAGACTAATGAACTTCCACAGATTTTTACAAATTTAGACCACAACGTCTAAGGACAACTGGAATATTGGTATTTGACATGTAATTTATAAAGCTTTCACAAATATACTTTATTTCTAGAATACTTTTATGTATATCAAATGCCACATAAAGGTTAGTGGCTGATAAAAGTCTCAAAGAAAAAACAGAATCTGTTCTGACTCGTACCATTGCTGTGAGGCCACGAATGCACAGTGGCACTTCTCACTAGGGCTTCGTCCACTTTTCCACCGGTGGGGTTGTCCACGTACTGCCGGCCCTGCTCCAGCGCGTTGAAGCATTCCACCCAGGAGTCGTTGCTGTCGGCCTGCAGCCGGTCGTAGCTCCAGTTCATACACGGCAGCGTCTGGCGATTGTTGGAGGACATATAATCCAAGCAGCTGAGGGATGTAAAAGGCTGCGTGTGCTGATTCTGGAGGAGGAGGAGGAGGCTCATGGGAGGTTCCTGGGTCCTTCTAGCTCCCTCTCCCATCTGAGAGATCAAGTTGCTTTGACATATCATCAGTCGTCTTTCTGCAGCTTGGCCAATGTCTGAGGTCTTGCCAAAAATATCCAGCTCGTCCTCGATGAAGAGCCCAGAGTTGTAACCTAATTTGCGGTTCATAATAGCGCTAAAGCCACAGGTGCAACGATACTGATCCTCATTAGATGAATCTGGGATGTATAATCCAACATCCGCACCTTTAATATTCATATTACAGGCGCATATACAACAACTATCGAAGTTACGGTCTTTGAAGATGTTCAACACAGAGTCTGAAAGAATCAAGGTGACGTAGAGGCTGTGGGCTTCTGGGATGGGCTGAACAGTGGCCGGTTCCACAGAATTCAGTGGTCGTGTCGTAGAAGGGGTAGAAGCAGGTGAACCTTGATCTGTGCTGTCGTATTTGACAGATCCTTGACCACTTGCTGTACCCCCACCTCGAGGCGTCCGCGGGGTCCGGGGGGTGCGCGGGGTAGGGACGGAGAAGCGGGGAGTTGCTGGTGACGGCAGAACTCCTGCTCCGCTGTTGCTGGCCGGAGCAGCGCTGTTTAGCGTCACTGGTGTGTTCATCTGAGGAGTGTTCATCTGAAGATAGTCTTGGTCGGCCAAACTCCCAACACTAGGCACATTGCTGCAAGAAATATAGGAAATCAGAGTCAAACGCCATCAATAAAGTGGTTGGTTGTGAAGACTAACTTTGTCAAAACTTATTTTAAATACAAGGAGATAGTGAGAACTGAAAGGATTCACGGTAACTGCAGTAAAGGAAAAACACCTTCAGACATTCTGCTTGTGAGCTTTTCCTCTTGGCAACCTCAGCTGGGTGAAGATGTCCCTGCCTGTGGCAGGGGCGGGATGGATGAGCTGGGAAGGTCCCTTCAGCCCCAACTACTCTATGAGTCTGCAATATTTGTAACTCTTCTAGGGAAAATTGTAGTTGTTGTTTTAAACACAACTATCTGTAAACAGATATACCTTAGTGGAAATGAGGAAAATATTTCAGAGACATAGAAATCTTAATTTTAGAATTATCAATCTGAACAGCTGTCAGAAGTCATGCATGTGGCACATCCGCGATGCTGCCTCATGGTGCTAATGCAACTGGTAACAGTATTTCCGATCCTACACATGTAAATCCTCATTTAGGATTACGCAGTCGACAGCACAACGTGACACGTTCCATTACGAACTCTTAGTCCAGTAACACTAATAATTACAGTTTTGGGTCATCTCCTGTCATGACTGGTTTTCATTACTGTTTTTTGTCATTTTCTGCTAAATTAAAGTGACAGAACAGTTTGTACTTTCCCATGAGATCTATCTTCTCTTTGGAATGACTTGTTATATCCAGAATCGGGTAATATGGGGCCAATCAAAAGAATAAGGTCTTTAACTTTTCTGTTTTCAAGTTGCTAATAAGTTGCTCACTTTTACTGAAATGTGTTTGTTACATATTAGGGCAAGGAAAAAGTGTAAGAACTCAGCGAGTCTCTTGATAAAGGAGGGGAAACGGCTTTTCTTCCTGTTTGTTCTTACTGCGTATTTTGTGTTATTTAAAAGGAGGACTATTCTAATTCTCACATATCCTTAGTGACTTGAAAAGGAAAACAGTGAAGACCTTATTCCTTAGAATCATGTTAGGGTTACCCTGAATCGATGTATGTCCAACTTGAAGCAAGAGGAGGAAATAGAAAGAACAAAGGCTTGAAGGAGCTGTGGATGTGAAGCATACTGAATGCCTCAGCCTAATAAGAAAAGGTGACCTAGAAACCTTGATTGGCAATCACCACTCTGTCGGAAGCCTGCAGTAATAATCTTCACTCTAATTGGATTATATTGAAAATGAAAGGGTTTTTTCCCCCAACAAATACCTGAAATTAATAACCAGCTCAGGCCTGGTGAATCAGTTACTATTACGAAAAAACCTGGGAATTAAATTGCTCCCTAGGCACAATCAAAGGTTTACAATTTCTTTTTTGCAGTTCTTTTGAGAACCCTGAAGGATCCTTTGGAGCTGGAAAAGGACTGATTTGAAGGATTTACAGCCTGATTTAAAGATACAGGCTACTTCCCCTAGAAATGAATGCAGTGCAGCTGGAGACCTCTGTACCACTATTATGCCTTTGAAGAGGTTTTATGAATTTAACAGTGCAAATTCTTGATAGCTTTCAAAATCTCTAGCAATGAATTTCTCCCGTAGACGTTGCTAATATCGGAGACCTGTGTAAGGAATACAAGCTTTTACATTTAATAGTGGTCTCTGCCTATAGGTCACAGCATTCGCATGCTGAAGAGAGGCTTGGCATCTTTTCTGTTAGTATTTAGAAAGGGGAGGATAATGTACATCCCACCAGCTCCGTTAAATCACAAGAGTTCAGAGGCATTAACGCAAGAACACGGAGGAGAGAGCTGTCACAGGCATTCATTTTATTCCCTAACACTTCTCATTTATGTTGAATTACAGTATCCTCCTGTATCAGAAATCACAATTAATTCAAGCATCACATGTTCCTGTTCTTTTAAAAGCACTAAGAGTGCAGTGGACACATCCTCTAACACCAAAAATTTCCAAAAGCTGTTTTTAATTCAACTGTTCCTACTCTCAGAACTTTTTTGATCCGAGACAATGACAACATTTAAAGGTTTAAAATACTTTATGGTTCTGGTGTGTACTAAAGCATTGTTAATATATGCAAAAATTTTAAGTAATGAGCCGTTTTAGGTATGGTCATGACAAACTAATTTCCTACAAGACCGTACTTACTTGTAGCCATCTCTAATGAAAGTGGCTGTAGGTGGCAAAGGAAGTTGTTCAATTTTAGGAGGAACAGCCCAAGAAGGCCTGAAAATGCAGGCATCGGGTACCTTCAGAGGTAGGAGGCACTGACTTGGCAGTATCTTCAGTGGAGCAAATACGGAGGAGCCCACAAAAGGTTGAAATGATGGAACTTTGTGCACGTATGAAAAATCCTGCAACATCCAAATGACACGGTTTACAACATTATAGTACGGTTGTTCTTTGTATTTCTTTATTTTTAATTAAAACCTATTGTACTGTTGGAACCCTCTACAACTGCATTTTTGTCCCAGATTACATATATTTACTCATTCTACAAAACATTCAACAGCAGTTCCTTCAAGGAAACTCAGCTAAGGCCCCTTGTTACACTGAGATGCTACACGACTCCAATGGCAGCAGATTTCACAATTAGATTGGACATAGCTTGTCTGAAATTAGTCTAAAAAGTGACCGGTGCACTATGAAATTTTCACACTACCTCACTTTAAGCACCTAATTTAGGCACTTAAAAGATTGTTCTTTGCAAGATTTCTGTGTAACAATGGAGAGGCTGAGGCACAGTGTTACTGAAGTGCCTTAAGTCAGCCTCTCTGCATAACCCCCACATTGGGGATGAATATAAGCCAAGTAATAACAGTGGACACTTTACACATGCCAAATTGTAACTATATATAAGCAATATAGTAAACATAATATTAAACATCAACGAAGCCCAGTCAAACTAGACTTTCATTAACTGTCATGTTTGTTTGCAGAGAATGATGACAAGAACTTCAGCCAGAGTTTCTAGAGCTACTCCAAGTGTCTTTCAGAAGAAAAGAGCTAATCCTTTTGAGGCACTACTGCAAAGTAAAAATCATTATTAAAATAGTAACAGTAGTCTCTCTCAGACATTCGGTATGTAACATCTCATTAGATCTTTGCATTTTTTCCCTTGCACCTTGTAAAGCGTTGAGAGATGAGCAATGTGTGGATCACTATCTTCAGCTGCTGAATACTCAGCGCAAGAAATCTACTTACATGTTCTCAAAATGATTAGCAATGGGTTTAGGTGCTTGTTTCCCCCACTGGTGTGTATGAGCAGGTGTGACACATTTAAAAGCAAGTAGACTGCGCTGTTGGAAATGTTACCAGGCAGAATTAAATATGTATTTTAATACTCCTAAAATGGCTGCGAGGGAGATTAAAATATCTTCAGTATCAATGATGCCCTAAAATCTGCTCCCGCTCAAAAACTTCCAGCTCAACAAATTCCAATACAGATTTTCTTTCTAGGCCCAAATTATCCTAGTCTTAAGCAAATTGTTTACTGCATCGACAGAAGAAAAAAGCCAACAAACAACAAGGTCTGTGTCAAGGCTAAGTCTTACAAACCTTGTAAAAAAACTTACTTCAGACTTCTATAACATAAAAATTGGCAGATACACGAACTATACAAGGTGAATGGACAACTGCACTTCAGTAAAGCCTTTTCTCATCATGGCTTCAAGTTTCAAAGTCAGGACAGAAGGAAGCAGAGTTCTTGCAGCACCCAAGTGGCCATGCTGCCCACACCTGCCTCACCGGGTGGTTCCCTGGCCTGGGGAGGGAGCATTGATCACTAACTCCCAGCCCCTCCTGCACAGTCTCTCTCAACAGAACTGTGTGTAAAAGCTCCGTAGCAGCTCAGCCCCCTCACAGGTGTCAGCGTCACGGGCAGCCCGGGGAGCTGGTGGCTCCTGGCTCTGACCAGACACATTTATCATAACACAGAGACATAACCCCCAAACACAAGCTCTCTTACTGCCCCCAGGGACGGGGCCAAAACTGGATGCTCTCATGGAGAAAGTCACCCTGTGGCTTGCCCGTGCTTTCCTTCCTGTCTGCCTAAGCTTTACTATTACTGCCATGCAGGAAAATTAACTAATTCAGAGCTGACTAAATCATTTATACCAAGATAAGTGCATATATCAGTACTCTTATATTGATATATAGCCACTTCTCATCCATGCAAGTGCAAGTGCTGCGTCTTTCCGTGTATAGCTCTCTCAGCAAAGCAGATGCTTAAAAATACGCTTTCAGTTAATTCCAGCGTTCACAGGAGCACAAAATGAGAGGAAAGGAGGTGGTGCTGGGGAGAGGAATGGCTGCTGAAATCTGCTCCGGCAGATTAAGGACGGGGTGGACCTGAACGAGAAGAATTAAGCTATAAAAACAAGGGTTGGAGACTACTGGGATAACAGAGTTATATAGCGTGTATCTCCCTTTTCATTGCTTGTGTACAAATAAGCTTGCTGCAGAACAAGGTGATGTGTATTTCTACACAGAAATGCGCATTTTTAAATTAAAAAAAACCAAACCCTCAGGCTACATGCATGGAAATATGATAACGATAACTTCTGACAAAAGTGACAAAAATTGGCCCAAAAAGTTAAGTAATGCAGAATACACACAAGCAGGCAGAATGATTTTATCCTACCTCTTAACCTGTGCTAAAGATGGAACGATGAAATACAAATCAATGTACACTAGGTGCTTATGTTAAGTCCTTTTATGTGATGCTATGGAAAAATGGATACATCCCCATATGTAAAGTCGGGGAGGTGAGTACTAGTACCCAGCAGTAGAGTCCCCATTTTAAAATAGTTCTTTACTCAGATACACTATAGGACTCAATATAGGAGTAACTATGTGACATTACCTGACCTGTGTTATACAGAAAGTCAGATAAGAATGGTCCCATCTGGCCTTAAAACTTGTGAAGTAACATCAGCTGAAGAAGAAACAGAGCAAGTTCAACCCCTGGGCTTTCTCAGAGATTTTCAACCCTAACCAAAAAAGGCAACATTTCAGAGAGAAAAAGGCAGCCTTTCCACATGCACCAATTTTACCCTCGCTGTGTCCCCAGGGACTGGCAGCAAGGAGCGGCTACACATAAAAGGTGCTACAGGAAAACCAACTGAAGAAATAAATCATTTAACAGCTACTTAGTCACAAGTACAATGTTCTTTCATATATATACATTTTTTCTGTTAGGCATAGGGTACATTTCACATATAATACTGTTTGCTTCCTCAGAACACCCAGAACCATTACAAACATAAAATTACAAGAAGAAAAATACCTACAGTTAAAATCAGGACAACAATTAAAAAGCTCTTTTACTAGGGAAGAATTTTTTTTTCCAACTAAAGACTGATATGTACTTTATATGGATCCAGTTCACATTTGTTAAATAGTCTGCTACACAGACCACATGTGACTTGTTTATAAATATCAAAACACAGACAAGATTAAAAAATACCACATTTTTGGCATGTTACCTTAATTTCTTCAGGCTTAGGGCTACCTAATCCATCTTCCACCTCCATTTTAAACTCAGCAAGCTGTGTTGGAACCATGTTGACCATGGGACTTTCCATCATTCCCAGGGCGGTCACGGTCTCTGAACTTATCCCGTCTTTGTAACTCATTACTGGGGAGAAGGCAGGGTGTTGTTCTAAAGACGGTGGTGTTGGGAACATCCTTTGGAGATCTGCCACAGCTAAACATGATAAAATAATACACTGTTAACCATTAAAATACAAATTCTCAATGAAATCCAATAAAACAGAAGAGACTGACTCAATTGTAGCTCTTATTTCATCAGTTAAAACCTAGCAAAGATTCTACAGGTTGACTGGAGTTCTGACACCAGTATAATCCTAGAGGAAAGTTAACTCCAAGGAACACATTGCAAACATTCCTAGGGATACTTTGTGAGCTTATTGCTCAGCAGAAACAGCAAACTGGTAGATACACAAATCCTATGTATAATTTTAACAGCAACAAAAAACTGTTTCATAATAGAAGAGAGTAATTGACACGAATGCAAAGTTCACCCCAGCAACTGTTACTAAGGACATATGGAGTAGTTTCTTCCCTTTTTTAGAGCTGATATCAAGGCCTAAATTGGGATGATTTTGGAATTCGCATGCACTTAGCTGCATTTTTCCACTGACACAGTGACTGGAGTCTCTTTTGGTCCATGGCGACATCTCTCCTGAAGAGGAGACAGGCTACTGTTGCTAACACAAACACAGGCAATTTTGCTTAAGAATCAATCTGCCAGGCATCCAAAAGAGACACGTGTCAGAAGAAGCCACAAAATCACAATTGTGCATTACATGACATTAAGCCAGGAAAATCCCTAAATTACTTCTCAGTAAATGAACACAATGTAATCACCCATTGTATATTTTTCTTCTTTAAGCAAAACAATCAAAAACTCCCTGTAGAAATGCATTTTGAGAAGGGTAAATTCCCATAGGTGTCCCCTCTTAAATACCTTTTCTGTCAGACTAAGTGCCCAATTCCATTCCCATTCCTATACATACATTCAACCTGAGCTGACAGCACACAAACACAGGCTTGTATTCAAAAACTTTTGCAGCCTAAAGATTATGGAAAATTCCTAACTAAATACAGATGGATTTTTGACTGGAAGTCACTGTGTTGTGGAAATCCACCCTGGTGAAACACAGCACTGTTTCAGTTCCCTGCAGACACTGTTATGCCCTGACAGCTGGTGGCAAGGGGACAGCTACACATCCGAAGTGCAGTTCATCTATTAAACTTATTTCATACAGCTCTACAGGATGTAATTTTCTCACAGTCAGGCTTACTCCAGTTAGCAAAATTCTGCAGTGCAGATTCATAAAAAAGTTTAATTAGAAAAAATCCCCCAGCCCTACAGCAACAGGCTAACTCTCATTATTCATTTTCATGTGTGTCATGCTTGAAAAAGCTTTGCATATTTTAAAAAGCTATGGATCAACTAAACCTGTCAAAATCCAGTGTCTGTATACTTCAGACTTGTACATTTGAGTAAATCAGCATGGCTTTTATGGGTCCATAAAACTCTGACTCATCTCCTTCAGAGTGGTTTTTTCCTCTCCTCAATTTGTTCTCATTAGCAGCTAAAGTTAATGAGAAGGCATTAAAGAATGATTTGCTGAGATATTTGATTTCTGCTTATAGCAGACACAAAAATCAAACTTTCTTCCTCCCACCACTAAGTAACTTGTAATTCATAGTCTGATTGGTTAGTATTATACCAAAAATTCTCACCTTTCTGCTCTCACACATGCATACAACACAATCTCGACAGAAATGACACCCTGAAAGTGATTTGAAATAGCTTCGAAATGAAGATTTGTAACAAATCCCTCCCCTGCTTCCAATCTAAGACAATAATGTCGAAAGAAGAGCACATTAAAATGTATGTCTATATTATGATCCGCTGTTGTCATTAAAATCTGCTTACCTTCTTTTAATATTGGCATCTGGTAATTACAGAACAGAAAGTGATGTTGTAAGTCTCCTACATAAAGGCAGCATGGTAGCTATCAGGAAATTTTAGCTGTCAACAAATCGGTCAGCAGTTGTTGCTACTTACTTGGTGGGTAAGGTACTGCTGTCCTACCATCCTTCCCCACGGGGCGCTCCTCAGACCCTACGGCCGGCATTTTTGACGACCGAAGAGCTGGTGATACAGCCTAAAAGAAGAATATACACATACCTTATTAAAAATACACAAGTTATTAGAATTCATAAGCCATTCAAAATTCTGAAAACTCTGAATGAGATTGCACAAGAAAGAAAGAAGTGTACTTTGCTACTCTCCCTTCTGCCTCCCCCCAAAAGGAATCTGGATTTTCTTCTCTGTCAACACTAAAACAAACAAATGTAAAAGTCTATACATCCCCCTGTACCTATAGATACATACATATAAGCATATGTATCTATATACACACAAATTACATTGAAAATGTTATCGCAAACATCGAGCTTGGAATTAATGTGACTACTCAGACTACTCTAAGATAATAATGAGAATATGACTCAGAGTGAGAACGCCATGAACAGAGCAGAGGGGACAACTCAAGACATAGAGGTTTTAAGGCAGGAAGAACATGAGGTGTGTCCAGGCCAGCTTCACAGAAAAAGCCCATTTTTAATTTTGACAGAACAGTCCTCCCATAGATTTGCACGGTAACTGCGACATCTTAGGGGCAGTTGGTACAGAACCACAGAACAGAGAGAAGTGGTAAGTAAACTGGTGTACTGAAAAGTACCACCAA
Source organism: Patagioenas fasciata (assembly GCF_037038585.1). Taxonomy (NCBI): domain Eukaryota; kingdom Metazoa; phylum Chordata; class Aves; order Columbiformes; family Columbidae; genus Patagioenas; species Patagioenas fasciata. The sequence continues at coordinate 11,835,188 of NC_092536.1, forward strand.
AAACCAGACATTAGACTTGTAAATACTACTATCTACTATCAGTCAGTTTAGCATCACCTTGCATATTATTATGGCGATATTAGACTAAGCTTAAAAATAGTAATTATTCAACTCTTTGCCTTTCCATGTGTTTTGTTTATTTTTTCCTGGTGATTCATGTAAAACTGCTTTTCCTTTTTATTTCCTAATATTCAGCAACTATTCCTCTTTGCACTGAAATAAACTGCTTGTAGGAATAGCAAGAAACACGCTTCAGAGAATTGCTGACATTCAGTAAGGTTGAATTTATTTTTCTTTCGGCAGCTTCTCAGACAAGGTAAGAGAACAAATCACCAGTTAATGAAACCAGGACCTTTTCTGTAACTCCCAAACCAGCACAAAATGCTGACAGAAGCTAAGGACATGAAACTACATGTAATGCATTTATAAAGCAACTACATTGCTTCACCTGTGGAAGTATTCGTATAGGCTGTCTACGCAGTGACCAAGTCAGCAAGTCAGTTGTATACAGGTTCCCTCATGACTGAGAAAGTGTCCGACACCACAAGGTTGGATGTTACTTAAATTATCTCCTGATACTCCCGAATTACACACAGTGGTGATCGATCTCTCTCGGAGGGATCCCCTGAAAGGATACCTCTCTTTCCTACTAACTCTTCTGAGTTAAATCCAAGCCTGCCTACCTCAACACTCTCCTGTCTATTAGGGATAATCACTCCCCACTAGGATTCCATCCTCTTCCTCCTCTGTTTTTCAAGTCTACAGAACACTCATTCCTACAAAGACTTACACCAAGCTCATCTTCATCTGAATTATCAAAGATGTTATCTAGATCATGAAGTGATGGAGCCAGATCTGTCACCTGGGTGAGGCTACCGGAGCCTGCTCGGCCTGCAGCATTGTCTTGGCGGGTATCTAGCAAAAAGAAAGGGAAAAGACATTAAAAATGGGACCACGCTTAAGAAACACAAAACCTCTTTCTTTCAGTTTTACTTTTCACTCTAAACAGGAGACAAGCACGAACTACTGAGCCCCTTTTTCAATGATGTAGCCTAGAAATAGCCTTGCAGTCAATTTTCAATCAAGCACCAAAGGTCAATCAGGAAAGAATGAGAGCAGCTACTGTTCAGCTTTAATATACTAAAAAAACGTCATGTTGTTATAACAAAGACAAGCAGAATCAAGATCTTTCCATCTCAGTAGCTGTCTATAGCTCTCGTGTTACAGTAAAATGTTCAGTATCTGGTTGTTCCTTTCACATTTTATTGTATAGCTTTGAGTATTTTTGCTTTGCAAAGCGAATTAAAGAGCTTTTACTCACCAGTCTTAGGAGCAGAGCTGAAAATAGACATGGCATCTTTTCCATCAGGAACTGGTGTAGAATGACCCGTTGTGGGGATTTCCTTGGTACCAATTCCGTCTTCTGACTATATAAAACCACAGATATTAATTTAAGCTATGTAAGAACAACTGTTTTCCTACATCAAGCCAAACTCAGGGCTCTGGATTCAATGTTCTGAGAAGCTGTTTATCTACATATCAGAAAAAAACCATGAAGTAACATTGTGTATGATTTACAAAGGATTCCATAAACGACAGTTAACCTTGATAGCTAGTATATGTAATTAGCAACCTCTATTTCTCCATCACGGGGAAGGTGATGACCAAAGAATGGTGATCAAACAGAAGAACACCTCTAAGGAAATGTTCCAACCAACATAGCATCCCTGGCACAAATCCTCTCAGCAGAAGGCTACGCTGATTTTGCCCAAGGGAAGCAACATGAACCTGCGCTGGAAAGCTCTGAGCTTTGCAGTGAGGTGATATGTCAAGCTGAAGCAAGACAGAGAAAGAAGAAAAAGCCCAGCAAATACTTTCATCTCTACAAGTAAATATAAGGCTCAAAATATTGTATTTCTTAGCTTAAATCTGGACCCTGCTGCTGGTCAAGCTGAATATATCTAAACAGGAAGAATTCCTTGCAACAGCAGTGTTTCATATACAAACAGGTTTGGAGGGATGCGAGCAAATACCAGCTCAAAAACACTACAGTGAAATGAGGTTTTTCTTCTTGTGAGCTGGTGCAGGAATGAAATACTAAGTCTCTCTGATTTTGACCTGTGGAACAGGCTTGTGTCTTCCCGAGAGCTGTAGAGCAATAAGGACATTAATGCTAAAGACTCCAGATGCACATGTTACCTTGTTCTTTTTCAAAGGATCCTTCTCAGCCCCAAGTTTGCATTTTTTATTGCCAGTGAAGCTGTACTTGATATCACCATCTTCAAAAGTGTAAGGATCACTGGCATCTCCCAAGCCTTCTCCAGGTGCTTGGATTAGAGGCAAGGAGTCAAGGTAGTTCAGTGTCTGCACTGGTTTCTGCTCTCGCAAAATTTTAAACCGTTTATTAGGTTGTGCTAAGAGCCTGAAAGTAAAAATAGACAAGCACATAAAGCCATCATGAAACCAACCAAACATTAGTTTAATACCAAAGAAAAGTAAGAGCCCTTAAGACGTGTACCTGTCCCACACAAATACAGCCCATGTCTGCATCCCCCTTGAGCTAGTAGGATGCATTTGCCTACATTTAGTATTAAACATCTTACTGTATTAAGAACTTCTACTTTGGCACAATGAAAAAATAATTAATCTTGTCACACATAAATAAAACCCATTTGAAGTACACATAACCTTTCAGCCCAGCAAGCTCCATTGTAATCACCCAAATAATAACTCAAAAATTCTTCCTCAATAATTTTAGCTTATTCATTTACATTAACTGCTCTCTTTGGTACATTTTTGCTATGCATTGTCAGAATGCCAAAGTAATTTTTAGGCTGGCATAAAATTAATATTCAAATTCTCATGCTAGAGCTATAAATAAATAAATGTGTATATTTGCATAAAAGAAAATCCATGTTTTTAAAAATGAAGAAAGAGCTAAAAATTCCTCATAACGTAGGAAGTTCACGTTCCTCACTGAAGAAGACGATGCTGTGTGTTATAACCATAATTTTTCTAAAGTAACATTTATAAGAAATTATTCTGTGCACAGACCAGAGAGACTGTTAAGGCTTTCAGAGTCAAGTTAATGGTAAAGCTTCTATCAATTTCAAAGATCCGACAGTGGGCTTACAAAAGAGCAGTATTATTTCATAATGTAGTATCAGCTACTCCTTACAGAAAGCACGATACAGTGCAATTTTAAACCCACAGAATTGGACAAACCACAATGAAGTGCCCCCACAGTGCCATAAACAGGATTTCAGTCAAAACCAAGCATTTATGGAGCTGGGAGGTTGCATAACTAACACAGATTTTCTTTCTTTAAATGATCAAAAGACATAAGCTTAATAAAACACATACATTTGCTCGAATTACTGTGATAGGGGTTACAGAGATTTATCAGTTCTTAATGTCCAACAGCCAGGTATGAAAAAAATACAGTGTACTAAACGAGCACATTTCTATTGAAATATTTAACGTTATCTCCAGCACACATCATCTTCAACGTTACAGTGAAGCCTTCTACTTGCTTCAGTTTCAACTGAAAGCAGAGTATGGTCATGCTTGTAAATTGAATAAAACCACCACTCAGATCCATTTGCACTCTTACCTTTTCAGTGCGCTGCTGTCTGAGGTTATTTCCATCTTGGCGTCGTATCTCTCACACGGAAGAGCTGGTGGCCTGAACTCCAGATCGTCACTTAAGGGGACGCTGTAGGCCCTCCAGATATCCCGTGACTCGCTGTTGTGAGTGATCCCGCAGTACAAGGCTGTCTCGCTGACCTCTGCCATCAGAGGTAACCTCTGGCCAACAAGGACTGTCCTCTCGTCCAGGCTGGGCAAGGGCTGCAGCTCCAGCCCGCTGCCGTAGAGCGCTGGGGTCACCGCGACGGACGGCGGGTCCAGGTTCTCTCCTTCCTGACCTCTTGGCTGGGGGCTCAGTGTGGGAGGCAGAGGGGACGTAGGGGAACGGGGTGAATCCATAGGATTCATATTCATTTGTTTGCTTGGATTTCTAGCAGGTATAGATAGAGGCTTCTCGTATTTTCTGGAATTCGGGACTTCTAAAGAGGGCTCCATTCCTGCTAAGCCCAGTTTCTGTCCTGACGTGTCCTGCTCCATGCACAGCTCTTCAGTCACAGAGGGCCGATGGTGAAATGGCATCAGAGGCCTTTTTTGCAGTTTATCTCCTTTTTCCTGCCTCTCTGTTGTTTTGTGCTTTGAAGAGGCAGGAGGCGGCAATGATGAAGAAGATGATGTTCCCACGCTGAATCCCGGCTGATTTATTGTCGGGGGACGGCTGGAGCCAGCAGCACAACGCTGTTTGAAAACCTTGTGCCTGAAAGCAGAGACAGAAACAAGTCACTGCATGGTTTATACAGTTATCTGATCTAACGGAGGGAAGGAAAAAGCAACACCCAAAGAACTGCATTGAGAAATCTTATGTCTATTGCGGGTCTTTTAACAGATTCTGGAATGGTCACGTAATCTGGGCCAGGTCGCTCAAGCCAAGTCAGCTACAGTTTTTCTGATCTATAAAACGGATAATGACAGTCTCCTGAAAACAGCATTCAAAGGAAAGATTTGGTGTTTATGTGAGCTTAGTACTGCTCAGATGGAAGGTACTGTAATAAAAAAATGTAAGCTACTGTTGTTTTCTTTACCCTGAAGAAAGATTTTCAAATAAAATGACTGGAACTACGCCACTACTCTCACACACTCTTGAGCATCTGTTACAAAAGATACAGCTCTGATCTGGTTCAGTTATGTTCACAGATGCAATACATGGCAGGATGCTTTCATGGCATTTTCCTCCTCCATAGCAGGTAAGGAAAAGCAAGTACCACTCTAGCAAAAAACAAAACCAACTAGCAACTGATGAAGAAAGAATATTTTAAAATATTTAAAAAACGCAATAACATACAAACTTATTACTGGCTTCATTTTTTAATGTGGCTTTTTTCAATTTGTATCTATGATCTTCGAGACTCGGAAGCACAGGACTGAATTTCAGTATTTCAGGTAGTGCCGAACAGTATTTTCGTCATACAGCTGATGGTCGCCAGGGATGCTACAACAGGCCCATCTCACTGTCCATATTTTTACTGACCATTTTTATTGTTTGGGATTTTTTGTTTAGCTCTTTGTTTGTTGTTTTTTGTGGGTTTTTTTTTTAAGCTAAGCACAAATTTGATTGTTGTGCTTAATATTTACATCTGTTTCAAGTTAAATACCTTTTCAAAATAAATTACCCTGTCTCTATTTTGTTTATAAACCATAATGTCTAGGGCAGCAACAAAACATATAACATGCTTCTTACAAAGATAAACTCCATTACTGCAAGCAAAGTGGAGACTGAAGAAAACCAGTTCTGCTTTAATGACTTAGCTATGAAAACATGCAAGTTTTATAGTACACGGTGGCTGTCAAACAGTACAAATACAACTTCTTGTACTTGCTACATCTTCCTCGTGTAACCATCCACGCTGTGTGACATGGTCCTGGCTTGCTTTGTGGGCTTTGCTGTTACCAGGACATGTTGCAAATTCTGTGCCGCAGCAGATGGTCTTCAGCTGCAAGCACCCAGAATGTGGAGCCAATGCCCCAGTAACTGAAGATTTGCCTTAAGCATTTTCTTGTAACATTGCATTGATTTAATCCTCTGTCATTCACCCATTTTTAACGGACCGCAGAACATTATTTTGGACAGTCTGATGTTCAACACACAAAGTCAGGTCTACAGAAGACTGAATTTGATACCGAGAACCAGGCAACCTTTTAAGACTCTGTATTTAAGATCATGTCTTGATAATTATATTCTCAAAACAGAACGGGCACAGTAATGACCAAACCAGTATCTACATGACAGTAACTGTCCAGTTTATGCAGTTACACAGAAAAAATTTATTGCTGTTTGAAATCAGGTACAACCAGCATTTTAAGGATGATGTTTTAACTTCCCAGTTGCTGTGTTTACTAACTCCAGCATGATGGAAGTGTTAAGAGACTGTGAAATTGCAAATGCAGCTGAACCTTTCCATAGGTTCAGGTTTCCATTGCCCACTATTGGTTTCTCGTGCTTTCCAGGAAAGGCTGGACCTCAGTTTTCCATAGGAAACACTCGGCATCCTGACAAAACATGTATCTGTATGGCATTCTTGAGTATATACATACAAGCAACAAATAATCAGGGGTTCATTACAAATGAGAAATGTTTGAGCGATTCCAGCCCCCATTCTCTAGCCTGGGATCATTTTTCTGCTCAAGTCCACTACTACAAGTGACAATGATACAAGATCCGTATTAATCACCTGAATATGAGTGATAATGACAGTTCTGACATCAGAGTTTCCTCTCAGCTAAAACATAAGTCTGTAGAAGGCCTCATCAACTTCCTCACCCTGATCTGGTGGCCTATAATAGATGCCCACAATAGTATCACCCTTGCCAGCCCGCCCCTTAACTTTCACTCACAGACTCTCAACTTGCTCCTCATCCGCGCCTGGACAATACTCAATACATTGTAGTTGCTCTCTCACGTGAAGAGCAACTCCACCACTACACCTGGCTGGCCTGTCTTTCCTGAAAAGGACATAGCCATTCATGACCACATTCCAGTCACATGTGCTGTCCCACCCTGTCTCCGTAATTGCCACTAGGTCATAATCTCCTGCCCTGACACAGGTTTCTAACTCCTCCTGCTTATTCCCCATGCTGCACACACTGGTGTGCAGGCATTTCAGAGAGCGAGCTGAGCACACCGATTTCACCCCAGGGGTATGGGAGGCCTCCCAGCCTTCATGAACTCTAGAGTGATGCCCTACTGATGCAAGCCCAGCTACAACCCCATCCCCCTTCAAGTCTAGTTTAAAGCTCTCCAAATGAGCCCTGCTAATTCCTGTCCCAGCATCCTTTTGCCCCCGTGAGATAAACCTTTCCCACGTATCACTGTTTGGACTGGTGTCTTGTAAAACCAGCTGTTATCAAAGAACCCAAAGCCCTGTCTGTAGCACCAGTCCTGTAGCCAATTGTTTACAGACTGAATTTTTCTATTCCCTCCCATATCATCACCCAAAACTGGAAGGAGGGAAGAGAAAATCACATGAGTCCCAGACTCTTCTACCATCTCTCCCAAGGTCTTCAAATCTTTCTTCATTCCCATCAGACTGTGGGATGCAGCTTCCTCCCCATCTGTCTGGAAGATCAGCAGTGGGTAGTAGTCCGTTGTGTGCACCAGGTTGGGGAGCGTCCTGGTGATGTCCCTGATTCGGGCTCCAGGTAGACTGCACACTTCCCTACGATGAGGGTCAACTCTGCAGACTGGGCCCTCTGTCCCTCTCAGAAGGGAATTGCCTACTACAATTACCCTTCTTTCTTTCTTACCTGCCCTGGGGAGACCACACCTGGAACATTGTGTCCAGTTGTGGCCCCTCAGTTCCAGAAGGACAGGGAACTGCTGGAGAGAGTCCAGCGCAGCCACCAAGATGCTGAAGGGAGTGGAGCATCTCCTGTGTGAGGAAAGGCTGAGGGAGCTGGGGCTCTGGAGCTGGAGAAGAGGAGACTGAGGGGGGACTCATTCATGGGGATCAATATGGAAAGGGGCAGTGTCAGGAGGATGGAGCCAGGCTCTTCTCGGTGACAACCAGTGACAGGACAAGGGGCAATGGGTGCAAACTGGAACACAGGAGGTTCCACTTAAATTCGAGAAGAAACTTGTTCCTGGTGAGGGTGGCAGAGCCTGGCCCAGGCTGCCCAGGGAGGTTGTGGAGTCTCCTTCTCTGCAGACATTCAAACCCGCCTGGACACCTTCCTGTGGAACCTCAGCTGGGTGTTCCTGCTCCATGGGGGGATTGCACTGGATGAGCTTTACAGGTCCCTTTCAACCCCTCACATTCTGGGATTCTGTGGTAAGTCCCTTTTGTTAGTGTACCTGTGTTGGAATTAAACTGGGTTCTCCCAGCATGATAAATGTTTACTCTCTTCAAAGCTCACCTGGAACAAGAACAACTGACTCTCTGGACCGGATCCACAAAATCCCAAGAAACAGTATTGTTAGGAACCTCCTCTTCCAAATTTGCAGTTGTCATTTGATTCCTCCTGAAGAAGATAAAATTATTTTAGTAGTTATCACCTTTTGTAAAACAGAATTTTTAAAATGCATATGCATAAATTCACATATGTTCCTTCATTCTACTTCAGCTTTGAAACAGAATTGTGTATTTAACAGTAGTTCTCTCTACTACCCCTTAAAATTTATAGTTTGATTTATGTAGGAGGATGGTACCAGGTCTACAGAGAGTTCTGTCTGGAGTTTGAGCACAAGAAGCAAGGAGTAAGCAATTCAAACTGAATCTGGAAATTCTTCTGCCCTTCTTCTATCTAACAATGAAATTGCATGGAAATAGTGAAAAATGAAAATTTCAGGGCACATCACACCATTAATATACTTTAAATCTCCAATAATAAAGGCCTGTGATACTAACAAGTAGACTTGACCCTATCTTTGTCAATAAGAATTTTAGTCCAACACATGCAATGTAATGCTTTATAAGTATTACCCTTAGAGTTCTGAATATCAAATATATACTATCTGTTCTTCAGCTACCCAGCTGTCAGTATAGTAAATGCAGCTGGAGCTGGAAACCGCAACCAATAAATCTGAGAGCATCTAGCTGAAGGCACATATTAGAGATTTGTAACCTCAGAGACTGTCACAACTAAGATACACAACTGCAAATACAATGCTAAGTGTTAGGAGTTTTTAGCTGAACACAGTAACAAATTTTCTTTGATAATGCTGTTCTGTATCATTAGCTTTGATGAGTGGCAAAAGAATTCCGTGAGGAATAACATTATCTACGGCAAAATTATTGCAATTTTAACTATATATTTTGTGTTACTAATAAACAAAACCACGAGGAATACTGCCTTACTTGGACTGTGACCTGTTGAGAATGCATTCCTTCCAGACACGGTGAACCATACGATTGTGTATTTTTGGAGTAATCTTGCGGGATTTCTTTGGACTGTGTACACTGACTGTCCCCTCCTGTAGAGCTGAATGGCTGATACTGCTCTGAGAGCATCCACTTTCTCCTGTAATAGAAATTAAGCATTAATGTTATACTAAGAAGATTTTCCCTCTTATAAGTCTGCTGGCTACAAAGATGTCACATTCACTAGAAAAAGTTTAAAGCATCATTACAAAAGACTGACTAAACTACATTTCAAAGCAAAACTTGCCTTCGGGGTAACAAAAATGACACTAGGTTTTACCAGGTACATGTGAAATAGTCATGCAACTCTTGCCCCTCACCTAAGATACTCTGCCACTTAAATGGAGGTAGTTTCGCTAGCCCCCACAGCCTTGTATTGAATCACTAAGAAACAGTGCACATAGAGGTTCTTCCCTATCATCCTGGAATTTATAGTCTTTGGTGAGTTGCTTTATAGACTACATTTATGACAATATGGATGGCTCTAAAAGCATCTGTTAAGAAAACTAATAACTTATGTAGACTATTTCAAAGTAAACATCCATTCTTTATACTCAAGATAAAACATCACTGAAGAGATGAATGGTGTGATGCTATATCTTTATCATATACTTGAAGTATAAGAATCAAAACTTGCTGGGTAAAATCTTACAGTTAAGATGTACTCTATTACAGCTGATTCTGAGTATAGACTATTAACATAATATGGGAAGTTCTCAGTAATACCATGATTATCAAAGAACTAACAAATGAAGATTGTACTTCAACATGTTCATAGCCTGGAAACTCAGGAAGAAATGAGGTGCAGAATATAAATCAATCTGTGATGCAGAAACCTTAACAGCTATTGTATAAACAGATGTTTCTTCTTCTGCTATGAAATATGCTTTTGTTTTAGATTAACTGAAATCTCTCCGTCATCTTTACAAGCACTAACTTCAACAGTAGAGGGAGCTTTAGGTTCATTTGGCCTGGCGAGTGAGTAACACCACTGTGCTCTGGATGGAAAAGGAAGGAAGAATACGCCGCATTTTAACAAGGTCAAATCCGCGTGCAGAACACTTTGTCCTGCTGCCTGACGGAATTTAAGAAGCCTTAAGAATGAACCACTGAAAGGATTCATTGCTATACATCACTGCATCTAACAAGGTAATCCTGCTGATTTCTGTGAGGTGACTTTCAAAACACAACTTTTAGAAGTGCGCACAAGCAGCCTAACACCGTATCTTCTTTGATTCTTTGTGCTTTTTTTTCTCCATTTAGACCTTCCTTGATGATGGAAAGGAAGGATAAGAGCTATGAGAGGACACCCAAGGAGCTATCAGAGCTTTCAAGTTACATTTAAGCACATTAATTATTATTTTCCAAAATTCTGTAATGTTTTCGTAGTATACATTACAGCAACACATGGCATAACATGAAACAAAACTTTGCAGTAGGCAAGAACATTTTGTTCTCATACACCTGACATTAATTTTCATCCACGAAAATTGCTGACAAAATACTGGAATACACACAAATTCCTATGTCATATCATGGTGTAAATACCGGAGGACACAGCCAGGCACTCACCAGAGGTCACTTCACAATCCCTACAGACTTGACTGTTTCGATACATGAAAAATGCTATTCCCTACTTTCAGCTGCAGTTTATTTCATTATACACTTCACATACAATCATGGAATATACGGTTGAAAGAGATCTGACAAGATCTTCTAGCCCATCCCCTGCTTCACAGCTGGATCAACATATTTGACTAATCTGTTCCTAACAACAAACATCCGACAAACATTCCCAAAAAACCATCAACCCACCCACCTCTCTGCTCATGGGAGTTCTGTAGCTCCCCACCAGCCGGTTTTTCGAACACTTCAATATCCTTGCTCAGAGAAAGCTTTTCCTCATCTCTAACTTAGTTTTGCTTTGTTCCAGTTTATGTTCATCACATATTGGCTGCAGAGAAGAGATTATTCTTTTTCTCCTTTTACGTCTCTGAAGACTGTTACACTGTCTCTCCTTCAACTTCTCTTCTCTAGACTAAACAACATCAATTCTTTCCATCTTTTCCTGTAGGTCCTGTTTGGAACATGTACAACCACTCTCACTGCACTTTTCTGGACTCCATTCAATCTGTCCACATCTTTAAGTGTTCAAAACTGGACACGGTACTACGACCACATTTCCACTAATACGGGGCAGAACTGACGTATTACTCGTGTCTCTGGACTAATCCCATTTATGTATCCCATTTACTGATTCTGAACTGCATGACATGTTTTCCCAATCCATTTCTCTAATTTTTCAAGGTCTTTTAAAATCATGTATGATATAACATAAAGGAATCCTTTCATTGTTCACTGGAGAGGCACCCCTCTGATACAATTTCATATTGCCCTCCGACAACAGCAGAGATCAAACACAAACTGTGACTGCCAGATTGGACAACAGGAATACTTTTATATATTAATAGTTTATAAATATTCTCAAATAGAATCCCCTTGTGATGTTGTACAAGTTTAGCAGGGGTCTGAATAAATTAAAAATACAATAGCACATTTAAATATCCAGCAATACTTCCATAGAGATTGTTATTTAGAAGTCGATTGTCTTGCTTCCATTAGTTACTAATAAGTTTTTGCTTATTTCAACTATCAGTTGCCTTGACAAACACTGTTCAGAGTGAATTTAAAACTCACAGTCTATATTATTAGCAGCATATAGTAAATGCTTTGTCTAAATATAGAGGCACTGTTCACAGACAAGAGAATCCAGACAAGTGCTTCCATGGCAATGAAGCCAACGATGATCCGTTTTCTTTGGCTTTGCATCATGATTGATCCTCTTGATGTGACAGAACTAGGTAATTAACCTTAAGCCAGCCTGGTAACTCCCCAGACCTCGGTGAGGGTGTAACAAGCATTCTTCATCGCCACCTGGCCACACAGTCTCGCAGAAACTTGTAGGACCTTCATGTCTTTGACACTTTGTTCCTTTGTGAAATTTGGTAAACGCTAATCAGTAAATTCACAGAATCCCAGAATGTCAGGGATTGGAAGGGACTATCCAGACCAACCCCCACCGCCAGAGCAGGAACAGCATAACCACACTGACAGCAACTAATCTTAAGGTCTCCTCTATATTTCATATGATGACAGGTTATAGATATTTATCTTAACTTCTGAGGAGCACCAGGACACACATATTCATTTCAACGAAGCCAGATATTAAGGATCTAGTAGACCACATCAGGATGGCTTCTGAGACTAAAACTCATATGGATCCAAATATTTGAAAGAGGCATACGCTATCCACACAAAACACATAACTCACTTGCAAATATCATGCAGTGCTCCACTTGACATCTGCATATGACACAAACCCATGTCAGACCTCATTTGAGCAGCCCAGATCCTTCTTACCATTTCCAGACTTATGTATTTCTTTTGAATGGCCCTTAATTAAAATCCAACTGTGTTGGGCAAAAAGAGTAGCTAGCAATTGCACATTTTTATTAGAGCAATGTGAATGCTCAGTTAAGTGTTGTATTTCTAGGTCTTTACAAAAAGAGCTAAATACTCTTGTATCTTCATTGTATTCTCGTACCACAAGGAATCAATACGCTCCTCCCATCCCAATAAAAGATACCCAATGCTTCATAAACACTGGCAAAATCTGCCTAAAACACTGTGAGTATGTAGTCTCTCAGGTATTTGCATTACTGCACAAAGACAACTGAGCTATAGAAAATGCAGTTTAACTGAATTCATTTTAATATGTGTCTTCTTCAGGGGCATTTAAAACACTGCCTTTCATTTACCAGCCACCTACAGAAAAAGGCCTCTCCTAACTTTCAGTCTTTTGCCTGTCTTTAACGTGCTGTTGCTCACAGACGTATCCTCACCTATCATGAGCTATGCCAAAATGAAGAGACTGATGCCAGCCTCCTGAGTGCGCTGCTTACCCAGAACGGTCTGCTCTGGAGAAGTGGGTGGGGTGAGTGGCATCCCACAGGTACTGGCAGGATCTTTCATGCTTCCAAGCCCCTGCTGTCCCACATTTATATGGCCTCCAGTGTTGGCAGCATTCTGGGACATGGGGATGTCACTCTGGGAGATGAGAACAAAGGCTGAAGGATATACCATCCTTACACCACCTACAAAGAAACGGAAAAACAAAAGCCTTAAATATACCTGATAATATTCAGCAGTCCTAGCTTGTTCAACTTGTTTTCAGTGTCAATTAGACAAAACTTATTACTTGAACATAAAGAGCTAAGAAATTTCACATACTAATATACATCTAACCCTCTACAATCAGCACAGAGCTGAAACAAGTGGCTTGACACTGTGAATAATAGCGTGTGGGATACAGGGACTACAGAAGCTTGAGGCAAGATAACTAGTCAGATGTTCCAGTGTCAAGAGAGCTACAAGAGAAGACAGCAAAATTATAATGGCTGTTTCTGATTAATTAGATTTTATTTATTTATTTATTTATTTATTTAATCATGTAGAGGAAAAAAAAATCCTTCAGGCAGAATACTGAAACTCACCAACAATGACTTCAACTGCCACAGGGAAATCGTTGTCATATCCCAACTCTTCTTCCTCTTTCATGCCTTCTTTTTTCTTCAGCACCATAGGGTAAAAATACTGCCATTCCTCCATCAATTTCCGAGTTGCTGGGTCTGACATCTTGTACGACTGGCCCGTGAGCGTACCATTTAAACCATAAGGACTCACCAGAACTGCAAAGTAAGAAACAACAGGCCCTACAGTGTGGATATTCGGAGTGTGTATCCGCCACTCTCTGCCCCTCCAGAGAGTCGCTGCTCCAGTCACACGCTGATTTATGGGTCTGTCTTCAGAGCAAAGCTACTACCAAGTCAGGCTAGGGTGGGAATTTAAAACTATATTGTCCAGCACTAGCTTCCTGTGCAGCCATCCTTACTGAGCTAAAACCAGACCTTTTTGGAGTTTAGTGTAGTAATTTCCAGAATGAATTAATCAAAGCGTACTGAAAGAGCACTATGGCAAAGGGATGACCATACATGGAAGCAGAAGAGGACAGATATTCAACAATAGGGTTTTTACCAGGAACACGTGGTATTGGAGACTTTCTGGCATTAAAAAGGACAGAGATAACAATATATGAAGACCACAGTAATGACAATAAGGAGAATTAGTTGCTCAACAACAGGTATTTCCATTCAGCCTTAATGTTGCTTTTAGTCATATTTGATTTGAGAGAGTCAAGAGTTTAGCTCACTGAAATAAAACCTTCTATGATTTAAGTATCTGAGCCTCTGTCAAAACTTTATATTTAGAACAAAATGTTTTTCAATAAAGCTTCTCTAAATTAACATCTCTATAAAAGCTCATTTTAGAAGTCTCTGGGTGTTTCTTTACTGTATGTTTAATTTATAAAGATTTCTTGCTTTACTTGCTTTTAAATTATAATTTCAGACTGTAGTAAAGCCAGTGTAATTCAATGATTTAAATATTCTTAAATTTTATTCACGTAAAGCACTGCACCACAATTGCATCATGAATTTAATAAGCCGTTAACTTAATTGTGTAAAACCCTAATTCCTTACACTGGCAAACAAAAAGTCCCAGATATTTTACGTTTTTCATTCTTTCTGATACATTTTCCAAAAAAGCTGACAATCTATGAATGAAAAGTACTCCTGAATTAGATAATCTTAGCATTTCTGTAGCACTGAAATTACAGATTTGAACCCACTGACCTCTATGCTGTGTTAGAAAACCAAATCAGTGCACTTTAATAAGTCTTTTTAAACAAAAACTATGAATTTCTTTGTTTTATTTACTATGCGCATGTAGCTTTAAAAACAACACTAATGAATAGAAAGCTCTGGAAAATTCCCACGCCATTTCTGGCTGGCTCTAGTGTTTAAGTCCTAACAACATTTTCCCTTAGGTGCACAGCTTCCTGAATAGAAACTGAACCCATTTGAAGAGTTACTTAGTCTTCCACTATTCACCCCCGGAGTCCCTGCCGCACCGAAGCGAGGCGCCATGCACCAAAGGGCGAACGGTGCTGCCGTACCTTGGAAGGGCGAGGGTGAGGACTGGGCCATGTGGATGTGCTCTTCGGTGATCAGGTAGATGGGCTGGTGCTGAGCAATCTCCACGCTGGTGCACACATTGCTCTCCCCGTGAAGAAAGAATGTGAAGGCACACGACAAGTGTTCGCTGGAGGAGGGGAGAGGCAAACGAGAAACGGATTTATTAGCATGTTAATGAACTCATAGGAGTTAGTGATTCTGTAGCCTGACTCCTCTGCTTTGGCGTTTGCGGTCACTGAACAGGGTTCATTGATTGATAACCACACACAACAGAATGACCCATCACTAAACATCTATTTCTCAATTTTGGCAACTCTGTTTTCCTGTTTGTTTCAGCTAATAAGATCATTACAAACAAACAGCATTTCAACCAGGACTTAAGTAGTAAAAATAAGGGTCTTCAGAAATCCTTCAGAATTTACTCTGCAACAGGTTCTGGCTGAAAAGGAATAGGAAAGATGTTTGTCTTACAATTCACAAGAGCCTCCACTAAAGAAAATAAAAGCGCATGAATATTACAAAAAGTTGACAATGAGATGAGCAATGGATTTGTCACTGACAATTAACCATAATTTGAAACAAACAGTATTTAAAATGTTCCCGCTTTACCTACAAATGACCTCCCATTGTAGCTAACTATATGCTTAAATATTCCACGCCACGGAGCCACAAGGAAAGAAAACAAAACAAATTTCACGCTTTTTATCATCATTTTAATCAACTAACATTTTACAGGGCTGAAGTGGCAACAATGCAGTAATTTTTCTGTCCAGTACAATCGCTGCACACAGTTTTAGAGCTGTTGGCTTTGGCACAGGGCCAGCCGTAAGGTAACCAGGATTTTAAAGATGGCTCTTCACTACCGTCACCAAAACGAAATAACACGAGCAACTACAGCAATTCCACATCAGTGTTGAGTCAACCAACTGCTCTGCTACTCTTGGCTCTTTTGAAACAAAGACACTGATGGTCTAGGGTAGGAAGGTGTTTTATTCTCACTAAATCTCTGAATGATTCTACACATGGTATAAAACAACTTTGATCCTGTATTTAGAAGTACTCTGTAGCAATAATTTAATTCCATGAAATAAGATTTTATTAGATTTCCATTTTCACTAAGGAAACAAATTCCACTATCATCAGTGTTGCAGAAGGAAGATCATCATTCATTTACATGAGGGGTGGGAAGGGGAAGGGAGGGAACAGGGACATGGGACAAAATGGGTGATAAATTCCAGGTATTTCTATCCAGCTATCTTTCCCAAGAAGAAAAACAAACCAGTTGACGTAAAAAGAAATAGATACATTAATTAATTTAAAAATTAAGAATAGATTTCTGCACATACAGACAATACGAAAATAAAAGCAAAGCCCAACTATTTAATCAAAACCTATTAGTTTCTTTACATAGGGTGCTAGCTCTTAATATAAGAAAGGTCTTAATAAATAATGAAAAGATGAGAAATCCTGTCTAAGATCAAGTGGGGATAATCTCTGCAAAGAGTTGAGCACGCAGCAGGTCAGCCTTTCTAAAGCAGAGAGCAAAGCTATTTGTAAAGGAGGCACTTTCAACTCCCGTCTTTAGTATATTAAACAGAAATCCTCCTGAATCCGCAAGCTTCCTACGATATTTGCCTGTGAAAGTCTTACTTGTCTTCTATTGAACTGAAGAAAAAAAACCCAGCCTTCTGGGGCCAGAGAGGGACTCTTTCAAGTCTCTCGCAAAGTGGTCCAGCATGAACAAATCATGTGCAATCTTATGCAACATTCACTCTACCCGTAGACACCGTCAGAATGAGAAACAGACAAAATCAGAGTGTGAAAGACAAAAGATTCATTTGTTTTTGCAGGGATGGGAATGCAGGCCACTAACTCAACTGAGAATCTGCTAATGTCAAAATTAATCATTAAGTTCAGAAAATGAAATAGCCTTGGAGTGTATACAACCAATTACAGGAAAAGAGATATACAAATACAGTATTAGCCCACTTTACTCTCCTGCAAACATGACAGATAAAAGAATAACAGTAATCAATACTGCTACTCCTGACCAGCAATAAATACTTGGTTACTGAAAGAAGGATCATTTCTAGCGCTGGATCCAAAGTAAATCCCGCTCAGCTCTTGAAAGAGAACCAGTAAGTCCAGTCCCTGAGTATTCCTTTTGTGCAGCCCAGGGCTAACACACCTCGGGGCAGGGCCAAAGGGCGCTGTGCCTGCAGCACTCGGCCGGCGGGACGCTGGTCCTGCTCCCCGCTGCACGAGACAAGAAACAGCTCCATAAATCTGGCCTCCCTCTGGTGCCAAAGTCATTGCTATAAGCTCAGCTTTCAAGACCCAAAAATAATAAAGATCAAAGCCTGGGGACTTCCTATATGCCTAATAAGCTTCTGGAAGATTTACTTTAGTAGCAAATATGAATTTTATTTCGAGAAACTAGCATCAGCACACTCTGTGATGTATTCCACTCAGGCATGCACATCCCAGCCTCCCAACATTCCTGTCTTTAGTACATTTCACACAATTCCTTAAATACCAAGCTGCAGAAATCATTCTCGCTACAGATGTGAGACAGATCTCTGAATAAAATTCAAGTAGAAGAAAACTTACTAAGCTAAAACCAGTCACAGCCTTGGGAAGCAGACGGAGCACTGAGGTTTTACTTTTAATAATCACTTAGCTATAGCTCTACAGTGTACATCAAGACCTACAGACTTCAGGCCAAAGCTCTAAAATTGTTTGAGTCCTCACTAGAGTCTTCCAACAGTGTTTTATCAGCATCCAGTTTTTTAACAGATCGACTACTCTTTGTGCTAACAAAGGCACCATCAAAAAGCTAAATACAAAACACAGATCAGACTGAGTTTCTGAAGACATTCAACACTATGTTCAGATTGATTTTTTTTTTTTTAATTTAAATTTATTTCAACCTAGTTAAAAACATGAATGTGACAGGCTTTGAAAATCCACTCTACTACATTTCCAGGTTTTTAAACCTACTAATTTCTGTACTCTTTCTTATCTCCCTGACAGTCAAAATACCATAAACCACCAGAGAGGGAGGGGAAATGGTTTTGAAACTATCCCCCCTATTCTACAAAGCCTGTTGAGAGGCCCATGAGCCCTCAGTTTATACCTGTTCAGAACAAGGACAATAATAAAAAAACTACCAGTTTTTAATAGCTGCATTATACATTTACTTTGCATGTATTAATTTATTACACAGGGAACAAAACTCGTTTCAGGATCATGTTTTTGAGGCTGTGCTGCTCCCCAGAGGAACGGAAGAAGGGAGCGCGTCTGCTCAGGTGGCAGCGTGACAGCAGGGTGACCGTGCTGAGCAGGACACCAGCCATTCCCGGTCCTCACCAGAGGAATACACCCTGCATATATTACCTAGAAGAAGTTCCACGTTAGAAACCTAAATCAGACTGAAACGTCTCATCCATTAAAAGTTGGGGGCCTTTCCCCCCCCGCCCCAGGCATACAAACGGCATTACCAGAGACAGCAGTAGCTGCAGCAGCTTGCCAGGAGAAAATTTCAACACAAACTAAAGCAAGACCTATTCTTTCCATCTTCTTTTATACAAATTAGAAGCATTAAAAAAGAACATAAATCTGTAACAGCACTCCCATCACTCTAAGCAGGAATTGTCTCTCTCTCACAGGTACATTTTCAGAAATGTTTCTTTCCTTTACAGGTGACGGAGGGCTGTTTCAGTTAGGATGCTAGCTTCCCAAATACACTATATAGAACATATATAAAGTATATATTATTCGCAACTACAACTGCATTAAGGCTGAGGTCTGAAGAATGCTGAGGATTGTGGTGTTGAGCCAGCAGAACACTTAAATGTATACTTTCAAGGATATTTCTCCTGTATACACTAAGAGAGATTTATGTGCTAAAAGACCAAGTTATTGCAATTCATAATTTCAAGGATGAGAACTTTTTAAATACATATTTCTCTACAGACAAACACGAGCTCCCTTTCCCTGCCACCAGGCTGCTGGCAATCTCGTGTTTCTCTTCTTTAGTTTATAAGCATTGTCCATAAAGCCACTGACTGTGTACAATTAATTACACTTTATGACCAACAAATCATATTGCTGTTCTAATTCCCATCAAAATTAGGGTTGGGATCTGAAAGCCCTCAACTCACAGCTACCTCAAAATAGCTTTATCAAGTCTGAACTCAAAAAAGATGCAGCAATAAGCCATATACATTAGGAAAATAAACAGTCCTACTAATGAGACTAATCACTTGCTTCGTGTACAGTATAAAAAAAGACAGCATGAATAGACTCTGCATAGATTGGGAACATAAGAACTTGTGACAGCCTAATAAAATAATTTCCTTTAAACGTGTCTAAAGCAACAGGACAGTTATTAGCAGGTCACGGGGTGGTGTGGACAGGAGACAGCAGCACCTGGACACACCTACAGTCAGTAACACCCTTGAACAAGTGAGAACAAATTAATAACCCAGTGTGAAAACTACCTCTTTTTAAATAACCTGGGAATAAATATCCTCAGTGAAGTCTGACTTTGGTAAAAGCTCTTCATTTCAAAAAGGGAGCTGTTGTCCATGCTGATTTACTGATAATGGTCCTGGCTCTGCTGTCCCCGAGAAGCCCTCGCGGGTACTGCCCTGGCTGCCACTCTCAGAGCCAGGCAGGGAACAGGCAGCTGGGAAGCACGACGGAACACCAGGTCTTGAGATCATGACCTACCCAGTCTAATATGTAGCGTAGATACAGTGTGAGAGGCAAAACATTTATGTGGCATTTCCCAATTGATGTGGCAAGTAACCCATAACACACTCTCTGCCTACCAGATGGACTCTGAATGTTGCCCAAGCTAAAATAAGACAGTTATTCAGAAGTACAGCTTCAGTAGTTCACAATATATATTCAAGAAACACAGCACAATTAGTAACTTTTTTTTGCAGAAACGACAACTAAATCAAAATGGAAAGTGTTTCCAGACATGAGACAATTCCAGAGTTTTCTGGATACAATAGCCTTCCAACAGATAGTAGACAGCACAACGCTGGCCATGTTTCTGTACTGGGCATGAAACTCATAGTTAGTTTCTCTGTGCCATGGCCTTCGATGAGGTCCACATTCAATACGCGAAACAGCAACCTCGAGCCCATTTCATGCTCTGTAACTCCATATATGAGCCACCTGTAACGGCAGAGTTGGTGCCGAGCTGCACCCAACACCTGCTATGTATTGGTACTGGAGCAGGAGCTGGTTTGAGGGCTGCTGGGAACTCCCCTGAAGACCCCGCTGAAACCACTGACCAAATTGTGGGACCTGGGACATCTTTTCTTCGTGGGACACACACTGTTGTCTCATGAACAAGGGAAACCGATACTGGGAGAAATATGGTTACACAGGGAAAACAATCTGTGCTTCTGTAGCCATTTCCATCCAAAGTCACTAAGTTTTGTATGGCAGAGAACAAGAACACAGGAGGACAAGTTGCAGATTAAATCATATTGCTTTGGTAATTACTCTTTTTTTTTTACTTTCTTTTATATCCCTCTCCCCACTCAAAGAAAAAAAAAAAAAAAAGAGTAGAAAATAACATTAGCTCCCAGAATTACCCAGGTCTTTTAACAACTGTATTTTATAACTCGCTATGGTGTCTCGCATATTGTTAGGGGTTTTTTTTAAATGCATGAGATGTGCACATAGAAACTTGGTATAAATATTAATTATCTTTAGTGTTTTTCCAGTGGTGGAGTAAAGTTCTAAGATAACAGTTTCACAGTGCAGCAAGCATTTAGATAACATTATCTAAACACTTTATGTGTTACAGCATTATTATCTCAACACTTCCTCAGTTGTCACCAACAAAACCTCTTGCCAAGGCTAATACATGCCTCACAATTGAGATTCTCTCCCTGATCCCATCTCTAACAACCTCCTATTCTTTTCTCTGTATAAATGTATGCACAGGATGACCTGTCTGCCTGGAGGGATCCTGGAGTTTATACTTCAAATGTATACATCAATGTGCAGCGTGACAGGGCTAACAGCACTATGAACACTTCCAAAAGTCAAGGGGAAATGGCTGCGCATCCCACCAGCTCACGTTTTGAGGGGTAATTATATTGTAGTCTCTCTACATACAATACCTAGTTCAGGTCTTTGCTGGAGGAGAGGTCACATACAACACACAACCTTTAATATGAACACAGGGCAAACTGCTCTGCATTTTCTGCACTGGATGGTTTTGATGTCTTACGTTAAGATAGTTCCATGTTTGTTTGTTCTTTCAATAACCTTAATAAAGATGTACTGGAATATATACAGAACAATATAACAAGGCTTACACCTTATAAGTAAATTATACTGTGACAGTGCTCAAGCTTAGAAGGAGAGAATTTTTTCACTTTAGGAAAGAAGATCACTGAGTTTTTGCCACATGACTTCTGCAGGGAGGAAGATGTTCTACAGTAATAGCATCTCCTCCTTTCCCTGAAACTTATACCTATAAAGTAATAAGTATATTTTTACAAGATGTTAAAGCAGTGTTTAATATTTACTGGGTTTTTTTTATTACTGGATTATTTAAAAAGTATAAGTAGCTTCTCTAGCATCCTGGCATTGTGAGGTTTTCTTTTGTGTACAGCCAAACTAGCCGTTTTATTCCTGTGATCCTCAATGAAATACTCGACAATAATTTATGAAAATCACCCATAAATGTTCACAATAAAAAAACCTTATGTTTCTATATTAAACACGTGTTGCACATTAAACATGAAAATTTATTACTACTAGCTGCACATGCGTACACAATGTGACTTGTCAAAATATGCTGTTCCGATCTGAAATTTGTTTGTCATTATTTTTAAGATGAACTGAAGCAATTCCTAGACCGCTGATGGTTACTAATGAAGTAATCCAAATTAACACAACAACGCTGAATAATTAATTCAAGCAGCAGGCTGCCATAGCCACTGCATATATTTCTTTTCTCTGCAAGCAGGGACAAATCCTGCTCTCCATATCAGCTATTACCCAAAGGTGACGTGGAGTAAGAAAGGAGGCTGAAAGCCCCTGGATCAAGGACAAGGTTTATCCTCATACCATATATGCAGAAATACGGGGTCAATGACAGATGGCATGAAAAGGTTGGTCAATACATCTGCTAATACAAGACTTAACCAGTTAAAACCAGACTACAATGCAGTTTTTTCAGTTAATACTTTATGACTGGAAGCACAACCCACTCAAAACACCTTTACACGATCCCTGCCCTCCAAATGGAACACGATTCTGCTCTGATGCCACCTGCACATCAAGCCACAGGAATCCAAACCGTGCTACTGAACAGGTGACAATAACGTGCATCTCCCTACTAATATCTAAAATACATGAACATTACAGGCACTTCAGGTTAGAAAATGTACTGTCTGCTGACAAGAAGATTACATAAACAGAGAACTAGTTTACCTCTAACAGAAATCCAGATTACTTAAAAATTGTATATGCTAAGTTATGATTTTTTAATTAAACACAGGTTTACTAAATCTAATCAATATCAGATAAAAATGACAAAAGAGGCCTCATGTATCTATGAAATACAATTTCTGCAGTGAAATCACAACCAACGTTCTTCCCTTAGCAGCAGGTAAGTGATGCAGTCAGCACTACAGAACACAATGCAGAGCTTGCGGCGCTAATGATTATTGAAAGCATTTTGTTTTACGTTAGTGTTATGCTTCAGAATAGTGCTGACTTAGAACTACAACTATTCTGAATTATTTAAAATGTCAGTACCAAAAAATGATTCTAGAAGTTCATCATATCCATTATGAATATAAACTCCTTGTGGTAAGACCCTGGATCTTGCCCTGTTTCAGAAACATGGAAGTTTTTGTGACCATATCACTGTTGTGATACAGGATAAGGTCTGTACAACACAATACAAAAGTATATAAAAGAAAGAATCACAATGACTATTAAAGGTACATTCAGCTTAATGTTGAAATAAACACATTTTTCACTGGAAATTCTGAGCTTCTTCAAATATATGCCCTTAAAAAAACAATCAGAAACTTGCTCCTATCTACACCAGTATTAGCAGTTATTCTAAAAACAAGAGCACCAGCTGGTAATAACTACAAAATGAATTACAATTAACTTGAAAATTGTCAGAATGAATGCAATCTTCCTTGCTTTAGCATACTAAAAATACCAACATCAGGAAAAACTGCATATAAAACTTGTAAAATCACTGCTGTTATCAGCTTCCTGACATCTCCCTTTCTTTGTCTGAATCCCCATGTTTTGACACAGGGTTTGAAATGGACTCCTTTGGAAAACTGATTTCCATAGAGGACCTAATGCAGCTTAAAAGAGGAATGCAGGCAGATAAGCGCACGTATTTAAAGTGACACATAATATTCATAGCACAGGCGTAAGTTTCATGTTAAAGTCCGTGTGGTATCTCAAAAAAGCCCTCTTTTTGTGCTGTCTTCGCATACTATTAAATGCCATACAGCCATAAAATTACCTCGGAACTGTCATGAGCAGTTGTGCTCTAGAGATCAGGACTGCAAAAATCCTTTTGAATATTAATAACCTAAAACTGAAGAACAAGCCTGACTAGCGCTGATGGAGCTTCGCCAACCAACTATTCCATTTTTTCAGCCTAAGGCATAAACTGACCTTTTCTTAACAGCTCAGTACTGCAAAGTTTAAACTCTCAGTCTCCTTAAACTTAAGCTTTCCTTGGCAATTTTATCACAGATAATACAGCTATCAGTTACTTGGTCTTATCACGTGAGCTGTATTAGAATCATCAATTCCTCTGGGGGTTACAGAAAATGGGATGACTTTTTCAGATTAAGTTAGCATAGTTTTCAATATCACACCCTAATTGCACTAGTTATATGTTAATCTGGTGCTTGAATCATGTTCGGCTTATAAACAAAAAGAACACTTACACAGCTAAGAGTATCAAACCACATTTACATTAGGAGTTTTGTTTTCATAAATTAATACTGCACTAGGAGCAAAGCCACAAATCATTATCAGTCCCTTAGTAATCATGTTAGACAATTCTTTTCTATGTCCTTGTTGCACAGATTCATTCAAAGCCACGATTAAGTTTGTCACCACATCTCTGCTCTGTATTCCACTAGGTTCACAACAGCATATTTTTCAAATACTTTTAGCCTGGAATAATACAGAGGGTTATTTATAGCAAAATATCAAAAATTACCAAAATTCTGCCTTGACGGTTACATGACAATTGGCTCTGAAAGCTCAAAATTTAAGATGTTCGATAATGTTTTGCCTTAAAATGGCTTTGATCTCAATAGCAACTTGTTAGAAATGATGACTCTCAGTACCTCTGTAACTCAAATGAACACTGTGAAGTAGATAAGTATTACTGTATGCATTTTATGCAGCTACTGTATAATTATGTATGCAAAGTCTGAAATACCACATTATTTGTTTATATAATACATGTAGCCCTCTTTGTAAAACTAACATAGTGCTGAGATTTCAGTACCCGACAAAACACTTTCTCAGTGTGGGAACACCCGGTTGAAACAACTACCACAGTCCTGTTAAATAAGGCGAGAGGAACCTAAAAAATTAAAAAATATGAGAAGAAAACAAGTTGACAACTGCTCTACAGCAACGCTAAGAAGAGGGTATAAAGGGAAATAGCATGCAAACAGAAGATGATTTCCTTTTTCCTTTTTTTTTTCCAGTGTAAGCTGGGGAATGAGCTATTAGAGAGCAGCGTAGGGAAAAGGGACCTGGGGGTCCTGGGGACAGCAGGGTGACCATGAGCCAGCACTGGGCCCTTGTGGCCAGGAAGGCCAATGGTACCTGGGGTGGGTTAGAAGGGGGTGGTCAGTAGGTCAGAGAGGTTCTCCTGCCCCTCTGCTCTGCCCTGGGGAGACCACACCTGGAATATTGTGTCCAGTTGTGGCCCCTCAGTTCCAGAAGGACAGGGAACTGCTGGAGAGAGTCCAGCGCAGCCACCAAGATGCTGAAGGGAGTGGAGCATCTCCTGTGTGAGGAAAAACCAGGTAAAGGGTTAAAAATGGAACGCAAGAGGTTCCACTTAAATATGAGAAGAAACTTGTTCATGGTGAGGGTGCCAGAGCCTGACCCAGGCTGCCCAGGGAGGTTGTGGAGTCTCCTTCTCTGCAGACATTCAAACCCGTCTGGACACCTTCCTGTGGAACCTCAGCTGGGTGTTCCTGCTCCATGGGTGGATTGCACTCGATGAGCTTTCCAGGGCCCTTCAACCCCTCACATTCTGGGATTCTCAGATTTCTAATAGCATGAGGAGAAAACGTGAAGCAGATAGCAAGTCACTGCCATTTAAACACTCTTTATTGCATCTTATCTAAATACAGGGAGGGGTTCTATGCAGCTTTGAAATTATTTTGCCCCAAATCTTCAAAGATTATTGAGATTGTTGTAGATAAATCCTAGAAATGAAACTCAGAAACAATGGAAACTGAGATCTCATAAAAGAAAAGACAAATGTTTCTTGTAATAATGGAACCTAATTTTCTAAAATGCATGCAGTCTTCTTTTGCATCACTTTTAACTAATTTAAAAAGCATTGGCATGGTAATATCAATCGATAGTAATTCACAAGTTAATAGAAACTCCAATTAAGTTGTTGCATCCCTATTTATATTACTTTTTCACGCAGTTAAAGATGTTCTCCAGACATGCACACAGGCTCTGTCACCACAATTAAGATATCAGACCACAAATACACAGCATGATTTTGATGAATAAGTTATAAAAATGAAAACACAACATATCAAATGCCACTTTTCTTAGCACGGCCCCATAACACAGGCTTATTTTTGCTGTCTGCTAATGTAGGTTAATGCACCCTTCTTCCCCTCACCCCTGTGAAAGCTGAATGCTATTACGCAAAGTAGCTTTACATTTGATTAAGGCCGTTCAGAAGGATATTCTTGAAAAAAATACAGCAAACTGAAGGGGAAGAAAGGCCATAAGCCCATATTTTGTTGTCATTAAGTTCGCTGAAGATGAAATTACATTTATCAGTGTCAAGGTTTAAGGAAATGCAGCAATAAACAGTGGCAGATGCTCTCTGTTATCCCCTCACTTCCCACCACCCCTTTCCTTTAGATCGGAAAGATGATTGGAAGGATAAGGGGAAAGGAAGAGAGACTTAGACTTCAAGCTGGAGAGTTTTAAAGGGTTTTACTAATGCTACTAATAAATAGAGAATATATACAAACTATACAAACCCACTCTCAAGTGCTGGATGTGGAGCTGGGTCACTCAGCAGCAGAGCTGGGTGTGCGGAGCCGGCGGCTCCAGCAGCTGCAGCTCAGGCCCAGAAGTCACGGGCAGGACTGCACAGCAACCGGAACCTGGGTGCAGGGTGCAGGGCCTGAGGCCTGTGGATCACAGGCAGACAGACAGACAGGGTCCGTTCTGGATGCCGGCCATGGGCGAAGAGAGAGTGACCCTGTGATCCCCCTCTGATATAGGGGGTATGATGATTATGGGATGGAATACTTGCGTTGGTCAGTTCTGGTCACCTGTTCCATCCACCCCTCCTCAAACACGCCCCTCTCACAATGAAACGGGGGAAAACTTATCAGTCTTTCTTGGCTACCATAGTAATAAATCTAAACGTGAGCTTCTTCAGCATTCCCTTGGTCTCTTATCAGCACCGAGTACAGCATCCTAGGAAAAATATGCAGGCTAAACCTCAGCAAAGTACAGGCACCTAAAGAACTGAGCTGAAAGAAAAATCGCTGAAAGAGAACCGGTCTTGTTTTTAACAAAACCAGGACAATCAGTTTCATTCCCAAAGCAAGTATGTCAGTGGGGGAAATGTGATCGCTTAGTTTCTTCAACAAAGGAAATAAAGGAGAATATTCTCAAAATCTAAAAACCCTAATGCGGTTCTGATTTGGACTTCCAAACAGCTGCTTACCATGGGCACCTGAAGGGAAAAGTAGAAGTAGAAACATTGTATCATGGGGTTTATGTCACAGATTCACAGTCTCAAAAAAATGGGAAGTCATCAGGTATTAAACCCATGTACCCATTTCCCACTCTGAGCCAGGTTTTAGTTTTCCAGTAAAGCAGTGGCCGTGCTCCTGGGACATGTAAGCGAGGGAACTGCCGACCACCTTGAATCCATTGAAAAACCCCAACTGGAATCAGGATTTGCAAGCGCTGGAAGACTTAATTCCCATCTACGTTCATTCCTCCCCCCACAAAAATCTTCTGATACCTTTACATTATTATAAACATATGATAATAACGCTGTATTTAAATTACAAAACATGAAGAGATATGAATTTTGATGGAGAACTTTAACATTCCTAGGACTCGCAGCTAAACTTTTACACTCGGCAGGAGGACAGCACTACTGTAAAACGAATGCCTTTTCATCCCTAATAGAAAAAAACCCTTTCACTATACCTTGACCAAACTAAAACAAAACACAGACAAAAAGACTAAAACCACAAAGCAAAGTATCTAAATCTCTCTATGTTTCTTTCTGTTGCACACCTTGCTCAAGTACCAAGGACTAAGTATATGATGTCCTTCACACTTCTGTTAAAGAGCACAAAGTTGAATGAGTTCCACATTTTTGAGAGAGATCTGAACCCCGTTCATTTTACAGCACGGTTTCAGAGATAATTCGTTATCCTTTGCTGTCTTGTGCGTAAAAGAGACTGCAAAAGATGTAAATACCTACTAATATACATGTAAATGCGTGCTGTGAGCCTGCTACCAGCTGTCCTTGCGGAGGATGGTTGCGCAAAATCATTTCACATGCGTCCATTATGCAGGATGATCACAATTCATGGAATAAATTTTATGATCCAAAACAATATTAAGCAACATGTAGGAAATACTAAAACCATGAAAAATGCTTTAATTTATTCATTGCCATGCATTTGTGATCTTTCCACTTTCAGAGTACAGTTTAATTGACTAGTTTAGAGACCAATTAATCCCTTTACATTTAAGTCAATCACTGAATCCTCTCCAAATAATTTAGCTTCTCCACACTGCCTCCCATCCGATGTCCCTGGAGAGTGAATGCAGTTATAACAGGTGGCACACAAATCACGTTTAGTAACCGAGAAAGAACTGCATTAGCAGGGATATGGAGTATCAAAAATAAAGACTCACAATTCAGTCCATCAGACTCACTCTCTGTTCTCTGGTGCTCCAGCTCTCAGTCACATCCTGAATGTTCCCTCTTTTTAAAATGACAATTGCAGGTCCCAGATAATTATTTTAATTTTCATTAGCTTCTAGTCCTCATCTACCTACTGCTCCTCTCAATATAGTTCTACAGGCTTTTCGCTATGTCACCTTAGTTTCCTGCTCTTCTATCTTCTGTATATGCAAAACTTAATGCTAAATTGGCCTGAATCCATTCTGGACAATAATGTCATCTTTACCCTCCCATTTCTTGACTTGAAAGCCCTAAATTCCAGGTTCTGTTATAATCAACTTCCTTCTGGGATTATCCTTCTGCAAGCAGGATTTCATTTCTTCTTGACAAATACACAGAAGTTTAATCACACTGTCTCATTTCCTATCACTTCACAAACAACAGAACTTTATTTTTTTATGATGTACTGGAAAATAATTTAGTGTCAAAGACAGGGAGAGCTGGATCTATCAGCCAAGGGAACCACTACTCAGATGGGTAACAGAGCACTCCAGGCTGGGCACAGAGTGGCTGGAGAGCAGTCAGGCAGAAAGGGACCTGGGGGAGGGACAGGAAGCTCAACATGAGCCAACAGTGTGCCCAGGTGGCCAAGAAGGCCAATGGTGTCCTGTCCTGTATCAGAAATAGTGTGGTCTGCAGGGCAAGGGCAGTGATCCTTCCCCTGTACTCTGAATTGGGGAGGCCACACCTGGAGTATTGTGTTCAGTTCTGGGCCCCTCAGCTCAGGAAAGAGATTGAAGTGCTGGAGCGGGTCCAGAGAAGAGCAACAAGACTGGGAAAGGGACCTGAACACAAGTCCTATGGGGAGAGGCTGAGGGAGCTGGGCTTGTTCAGTCTGGGGAAGAGGAGGCTTAGAGCTGAGCTCAGCACTCTCTAGAACCGCCTGAAGGGCAGTTCTAGCCAGGGGGGATTGGGCTCTTCTCCCAGGCAGTCAGCAATAGGACAAGGGGGCAGGGGCTTCAACTCTGCCAGGGGAAACTGAGGCTGGAGATGAGAAAGCAATTCTGTGCAGAGAGAGTGGTCAGCATTGGAATGGCTGCCCAGGGAGGTGCTGGACTCACCGGCCCTGGAGGTTTTTAAACTGAGATTGGACATGGCACTCAGTGCCATGATCTGGTAATGGACTGGAGTTGGACCAAGGGTTGGACTGGATGATCTCTGAGGGCTTTTCCAACCCAGTCCATTCTGTGATTCTGTGACATCATTGCAAACCAGTAAACTCCAGCAACGCAAGGGAAATTCGGAAAGAGCCAAGGAGAGTTCACCTTTTCTATAAGCTGCCCAACCAAGTAAAAAGTTTGAAAATTAAAAAATATTTTAAATAAACCGTAGTGAAAAACACCTCCTGAAATCACATGAAGTAAAAATGAATAGAAATTAAAAGAAAATACTATGAATGTACATCTGCCCAAGATTTGTTGTATTTTAAACATCTATATAGACACATGATAAATAAATTATCTTAAAACTAAGTAAAGTATATTCCAAGAACACAACTCAAGTAAATCGTGTAAGGAGGAAAAATAACTATTCTATCTTACTAAATGCAAGATTTCTTGTTTACAGTTTCACCAAAACTGCTGCTAAAACAACAAAACAAACCCAACCAAACCACCACCACACAAAAACATTTCTGCAGTGAGAAGTATTTTCTAGAAATGCCTGGCATACCAATTCTGTGCCTTTGGGAGGATGAAAGCTAGTGCTGCAGAGAGTGTGCCTAACCAAACAAAGCTCTCCTGAACAGCACCATTCACACAGGGACACCCTGAAATAACCACCAGAGAACGGAAAAAATAAACAAGTATCAGTTATTAATCTTCAGTTTTAGCTGGGATAAGCAGTTGCTGATTCCTTCGTTCTGAAAGGCATGAGAACTTGGTGCAAGCCCTAAGGAGGCTCAGTCTCTTTAAAGCCAGCGTCTTGGCCTATATTGCCATCTGTAGCGCTGACTCAGGATCTCTGCCAGTTCAAACAGCTCCTGAGGCAGGAATGTGCTGCAACCATCAATTCTGCACTGAATTCTCACCCACGCAGAGAAATGGAATGGTTGAAACTCGAGGCTAGTCCTGCGATGCCAGCTATTGTGATGGCACATGTTTGTTTGCAAGTGAGAAAGAACGCTGTTCAAAATGACTACAACCCAAAAATGGAAACAAAATTAAAGACATTACTCTAAGAGTTGGCTTAGTCTATTAATGAGTATGCAGAAAGCACACGACTCATGCAAGTGTACAGGGATCTAAAAACACGTAATTCTGAGTTTCAGTGGACAATGCAAACCCACATATAAGTTGCACGCAGGGAAAAAACATGCAGTTTGCCCTGATCTTCAAATCAGCCTCACCAGATACATTACTGGAAGGGAATCTAAATTAAAAGAAAAGCTGAACTCCATAAACTGTATGTACAACCTATAGTAGCCATACTTACACACACCTCTAAAGTGTTTTGGTTGTACACAGCTCACAAAATTTTTCTGAAAACCCATAAGACTTCATTATTTCTAACAGCTCCCTGAGATTTGGCACGATTTTCCTTCAGGTCAGAAACATTTTCTTCATGCTTTCAATTAAACACTGTTAAAATGTGACTGAATTACAGGGTGAAGAAAAAATAAAGAACCACTTTTCAATTCTGGTCCTTCCTCCTCCTGCCTGGTATCTTGACCACCTGCCAACATTTCTGAACATTTAAACTCAGGTCCATGTTACAGCTATTACCATCCCATTCCTGAAGAACCCAGAAACAGAAAACACAGGTGCTACCAGTAAACGTGGGAGAAGGGAAATGAGTTAGACTGAAATCACAATGATGTCTCTCAGTACAGACTGCAGCTTCAGGATCCAGGTTTTTCAGTCTAACCTACAGAAAATGTCTCATACCATAATTAATAAAGGAACCAAAAGGAGTTGCACATGTATTTCTTCTACTCTGAGCTTTTTTAAGCTTCTCACTTTCACAAGTCATAGTAAGCAACTCATCATCCGCTATAAAGCACACACAGTTTATTTAGAAGCTATTTCGACAGATTAAAAAAACATCTTTACCTCCAAGGAATCAACTTCCACTGATCCCCATTGCCCCTCTGAAAGAATCTATCTCAACTTTGTCTGAGGCAAGGTTGTTTATTTAGGTGGAAATTCTCAATCAAAGGCTGGCATGTTATGTTTTATACTATAATTGTATTTTCACTGGAGTTCACAATGAGCAAGGCAGCCCAAGAATTTTCTTTGTTAGTCAGTCAGAATTTCTGGAACAGCTGAAGGAATCACACCTGCAAGTCTTCCCAGCACCTTTATTACCATGGAAAAGAACAAGTGCTGTTGTAAAGAGTTGCAAATTACAAATCAAGATACTGAAAGGAATGGTTGAAAATCATCCCCACCAGGCAAACCCCGAAAACATCAGTAAGAGTCTCTAGTACCTCTTCCCACACTGGTCTCTGTATTAGCACACGTTTCCCTCACCCGCTAATCAGTCTGCTCTCTAGAGCTGTTGGGATCCACCACATCGCAGCAGTCACAGCATATGTGCTGTCCTGGTATCCTCTGCTCCAAAGGCGAGAGAGCTAAGAGCAGAAAATAGACACTTCCCACTAACACTGAGCTACTCTTGTTTTTTTCCACCGCTGACACCTGAAGACAGGCAGAATCTTCACAACATTGTGTTTACATGCCCTGTGCAGGAGCGAGTCACTTCCTTTTGAAAATATTCTGGTAAATGGTGGGATTGTTCACTGCTCTGATTTCTATCTGGAAACATGAGAGGGTTTTTGAAGATGTGAGTACAATAGGCTGAAAACCTTAACGCTGTTCCTACAGAGATGTCAGGACTCCGTCAGGCTCTTTAACAGCTGTTTGCACACAGACCTTTATGGAGCCCCTTTGTTTTAGCACAATCAACTACTGCAGAAGATACATCCACTATTCAAGAAAAAAGAACACGTAAATACAGATGAACAGAAGAGTAAAGTCAGAGTGAAGGTTATAATGTGTGATCTTTTGTGTGGAACAGGTTGGTAAGACTAAAACTGAAAACAAAGGAAAGGACTAGAGAATGTCCAAATTATTTAACTGTTTCCTTTAGGGTATATGATTTTCTCAATACAGACATTACCCACCCAATTTAACTGGAAGTAAAACACAAGCCTTCTTTCAATCCTTAGTGACCTATTAAAAAATTCCAGTGTAAAACGAGACTGTTTTCAGGCATTAGGAAGGTCTTGAGAATCAGAGACACCATTATGTACATATGGCAACAGATACATTGCACAAAAAGGTACTACCCAGTTTCTTAATTCTATCTTTAAAACTTTTTTGACCTTACTGTCATGGACAAGGCAGAACCAGCCTATGGAAATGTCCTTATCAACAGAATGGCAAAAAGGTTACGTAGACACTTGAAATTTATACCAGAATTTAAATCTAAAATGTTAGAGGTAATTGCTTGCACAAAACCACTACAGAATGGAGTCACACCAGGTTGTTTAAAAATATCTGTAAATTCAGCCTGTTTTCAGCTTGAAGGGGTAAAGAGGCAATTGCTGCCCTGGTGACACCTCACCTGCATCTTTACTACTTAAACCCGTTACCATAGCAACTGCTCTGCTCCCAGTGTCACTAAGCAGTCACTACCTGGAACTAGAGTTTGGCATAATCCAAACAACTATATACTACAGATAGAGAGACAATGAGAACAGGTTTTATTTCACAGGGGTTAAAACAAAGGCCCTTTCCTCTCTTCAAGTGCTTCTGTTTTGTTACCATGGACTTCCACAAACCTCGCAGTAAACACTACTGAATTTCAGAGAATGTGCCAGTATTTGGGATCATATCCTAAGCTAGATGAAGAGCAAAATGAGTGCAGATGGATGTGGGTTTATTTTTAGGCAGGGTGTCTACTGTTCCTTTGAGAAAATCCAAAGCCTGGAAAGTGCACTGCTGATAAGACCTCGCTGCGGCAAAAGCAGAGCAATTTGGGGAAAAATCTAAAATCTGCCATTTGTAAAAAAGGTTTTGCATTAGAATTCCCAGCTAAATAAACTTTTTTATTTTTCCTTTTTTTCATGACAGATGACAAGTACCCAGGAGTATATTGAGTACATTGGTACATAACTCTGAGGAACATTTAGTCTAGAGATGTAACCACAGAGTAAAAATTTCTCAGCAAACTCAGTCTACAGCCTTTTGTTTTCTCATGAAGTTTCTCAGATACTAAATACGAAACCTGTATATGTGCTTCAATTTTAAACCGTATCATTTTACAATTGATGTATGAAGGAAATGTATTAAGCAAGATTTTAATGAGAGTGCATCATTATTTTCTATGAGTGATTTGGAGTCAGATTCAAGGAATTACTTTCAGATCCACAAACTATTTATACCAGGACAGTGCGCATTTCTACTGAGGCTAACATTTTTGGAAACCCTCATGCTAGGTGGCTTTGAAAATCAGGCTACAAGCATTTGTCTTCCACACACAATTAAATGACCCGTCTTCTTTGATGCTTTAATTTTACCAACACATTAATAATAATAGCATTTACTTCACGAAGATCCAGCTTTATATTCCTTCAAAAAATAATTATTGGGAAGAAACCTGTCATCTTTACTGTTATCCCTGTCAGAGAAAATGCAACAGATGTGATGTTTCTTAACATTTCTCTCTGCATGCGAGAAACACAGAATTCCCCTGTACAGAAATAAAAGAAGACTAGAATGAGGCCTGATAATTCAGGTCAAACTTGGAGCACACTTTGGACTTACACACATTACATTTCTTAAAATAATCTGTTTAAAAAAATAATACAAAAGCAGAGCATAAACAGGCACTATCAGACTTAAATATCTTTAAATACCTTTAATCTCTGGATTAAAATGTAAAGTATCATGATTGCATTTTCATTTCATAACACAGCAGATTCTTCCTGCTCTCAGAATCACATACAATTACTCTTCAGGAAGATCACCTTCCTATGTTCTTTCCCTGCTCCCCACCTCAATAGTATTGGCTACAAAATAGGGAAAAATAAACTCTGAATGCTGCTTCACCTCACGTGTCCCCTTCTCATGGAAAACAAAGCGACTTACCTTGTCTCTCTCACTTCGCCCCCCCAACCTCCAAGCTCTTCCACCTTCCTGCAACAAGGGCCAGCAGAAGCGGGTGGCTGTGGGGGGAAGCCCCCTGTGGGGGGAAGCCCTTGCTGGATGCTGAGGCAAACCCCAGCTCCATCTTCACCGAGCCCCCTGTGCCAGTGCAGCAGCAATACGAGCACACAGCAATGTTACACATAACAACAGATGCAGACAAGGCCAGGGACACAGCGGGTACAGAAGCGTGGGGAGCAAAAGCCTGCACATCTGTGTACGTATGTATCAAATACACATAATTCGATAGAGAGCTGCAAAGTTTGCAGACAGCTGAGTAAGCATATACCTACATTGTATGTGTATTTTGGGAATGGGCTGTAACCCCTCTGCAATTAGACTGGCATGTTTACAGCTTCATAAATTTCTATGGTATTAAAAACCTACCGTGTTTTATCACAAGGTAGATTCAAAGTACGTCTACTGTTTATTGGTAATGTATTTGCAAAGAAAATCACACAGGTACTTTATGTCAAAGAGCAGAAAACAGATAGCATGTCAGAAGCTATGTAAGATTTTACTGCCTTCCTGCTGAGAACTCTGCTTGTTAGACACAGCATTCATTCACGTCTTACTTTGTTACTGTCTACTAAGAACAGCCCAAACTGAGCACATCCCTGGTAACGGCACCTTCCTGTTTGACAGAAGAAACAATCCCATTCCAGTACCTCCTACGTCACTGAAGAAATTACCTTACTCTGAACAACACTGGAGTAAAAGAAAGGAATACTGCTTTTAAAATAACACTGTACCTCCAGTACGCCCATCGTTATTTTAA
This sequence comes from Patagioenas fasciata, assembly GCF_037038585.1. NCBI lineage: Eukaryota > Metazoa > Chordata > Aves > Columbiformes > Columbidae > Patagioenas > Patagioenas fasciata. The sequence goes on from NC_092536.1 coordinate 11,870,446, forward strand.
AGAAAAGTGAGTTTGGTATTTAGCTGTAAAATGCTCTTCACATACCTACACGGAGCAGGGAACTGCTGCTTCCAGCTATTAGTGCTTCACAACTTCCTATGCACTGTAATAAATCCACAGAGTGGAAGCATAAAGAAAAGTAATGCTATTACAGATTAGGAAAAGCTAGCTGCCAATCAGCTTAAATAAAGCAACTGAACAATTGGCCTAAGGAATGTTTTCTAATAAACAATAGATCCTATTTCAGCAAATTCAAAAAAAAAAAATAAAATGAAGTCTATGCCAATATTCTACAGTGCTTATTAACACAGTTCTAGAAGGCTAAGGAAGAAATATCAGGTTTTTTTAACCATACAATTCTGAATTATGTGATTCTGTAAAATGACCATTATTTTTATGGGCTGTGAGCTACAGACCTATGAATTTTAACCCTATTAAAGTTTTAATTTTTCTTTCAAGATGATTTTTCTCTGAATTAAACAAAAAATAAACTAAAATGCACAACCCTTAAACTGACACACCTTTTTCCCCCACCATGAAAACAAAGTTCCAAGAAGAAAAAGCACTTACTGCTTTATAACAGATATCTCTGGCGCTACAGTGAGCAGCACTACTTAATTGTGCTACACTTGGTGGGGAATAGAATCTCTAATAACCGAGTACCAAGAGCACCTCTGTTTCTGAAAAACATTTTGCTGATCAAATGCATCATGTAAATTTTACTTCAGTAGCCTGCAGAGAGGGCAAGAGCTCACTGTTTACTTGGTAAGACTAAGATATCAGAACAGACGAGAATATCAAAATAGCAATTTTCTAACTTGCACACAATTACTACAATTTAGGACTGAAAAAGGTAAAACAAATACAAAGCTCTAAAATTGCTCATGAAGCTAAGATACTACAGTAAGTGATTAAGCAAAATATCCAGTGCAGAAAATGCTTTCTTGTTTCTTCTTACACGCGGTCTGCTTCAAGAATGAAATCAAAAAGCAGATGTAGGAAATAATTCTTTAGATACATCCATAAAGTTAATTTAGCCTAACTGCACAGAGGCAAAAATAACGACACCACTGTAGGGATTTCTTTAAGACATGGCAAACACTGCAGAGAGGAATGCAGACAAGCAAGAAACAACGTCACACAAGATTTTGCTTTAACTTCATTTCCACTGCAGTATTAGCTGCCAATAATGACAAGCTGGCAAAACAAGTATGTCTCTTATCAGGTGCCCGTGTTTTACTGCTTAAAGGAGACAAGTTTTGTCCAGAAAAAAGTTAAGATTTAAAGTTAGTCAGTTAAGACTTAAAGTCGGTATGTATTGGTATTCATAATAAAACTGTATTTGCAGCTACTACACTGCTACAAAGCTGAACAATGTTTCATGTGGTCTTTACGCCGTTCCAGTTTCTGGAGTAACTGGGCTCAGCATTAATTGCCCCAGTGCCCCCCAGCCCCACAGCACCCCAGGCCTGCTCAGCGCCCAGCGCACACCTCCAGTCATTCTCAGCATTCACTCTTCACCAGAGCAGGATTCCGTGAGAAGCAGATTCCTACCCACAAAAGAAAAAATACTAAATATATGAATGAATGAATTTGAAGGATTTCTGAAAAAACAGAAGATTAGCACTATAATGAGAGAAATAAGGGAGCCTTGCAGGGCATGCTGGAGCAGGGAAAGGAAACAGATTTATATTCTCATCTCATCACTGTCACTTTCGGTCACACTCAATCACTTAGACTTATATACACAACTTAACCCAACTACACCTACATTTCTCAATGAGATGAAGTTTATTAAGCAACTTCATAAAGCCCTTTGAGTATTCAAATAAAGAAAAAAACAAACCAAAGAACAGAACACTTATGATCCTGAGGAAGTAAAAGATCATACACCATGTCTTACCTCCTGGACAAAGCCCAAACCACCAGAAGCAGCAGTCCAGCAGTTTCAAGTTATTTAGTGTTACTCCACTCCAACCATCAGCAACACAACTCAATAGAAATCACTCAAACTTCAAAAAGAAAACGAAGAAAAGCCCTCTCCCCCATCTCCAACACAAATCCAGCTAAATTAACAAGCGCTGGGAGAGACTTCATACTTTCTTGGTACCTCAATGGCCTATAAGGAGCAAAGTCTCTACATTTCTTACGCATTATGTACACAGTTTTTCCCTCTTTAAGATACTGTTACTTAAGACAGGCTTTTGGAGAAAAGAGTAAAAGCTTCCCTGCAATACAAAATTTTACACAGTCCTTGTGCAAAAATGAAGTGTAAAATTAATGTTCAAAATGTTAGGTTTGTTTTTACATGGGCAGTACATAAGTGAAAGAAGTTGTGAACATTTTATATTCACACAGCCAGCAACTTCCAACAACTATCAGTAACGGGATAATTTGTCTCTGTCAGCGTGTAGGCATGAGACAGAAATTCTTAACATTATGGAAAATGCTACACATTTGTATTTTACATAACTATAACTTTCAACAACTATCTGCTTAGATGAAGATACATTTCAAGGATAAGAACGAAATTATATGTTAGTGAAAATATATTTCCATATTCATCTGTAAAGAATGGTTTTGTCACGTAAGTATGCAGTTTCAAAGTGAGACTTCTATCAAAAATCCTGCATGAACCACAGAATCCCAGAATGTCAGGGATTGGAAGGGACCTGGAAAGCTCACCCAGTGCAATCCCCCCATGGAGCAGGAACACCCAGCTGAGGTTCCACAGGAAGGTGTCCAGGCGGGTTTGAATGTCTGCAGAGAAGGAGACTCCACAACCTCCCTGGGCAGCCTGGGCCAGGCTCTGACACCCTCACTGAGAAGTTTCTTCTCAAATTGAAGTGGAACCTCTTGTGTTCCAGTTTGTACCCATTACCCCTTGTCCTATCATTGGTTGTCACCGAGAAGAGTCTGGCTCCATCCTCCTGACACTCACTCTTTATATATCTGTAAACATTAATGAGGCCACCCCTCAGTCTCCTCTTCTCCAGCTCCAGAGCCCCAGCTCCCTCAGCCTTTCCTCACACGGGAGATGCTCCACTCCCTTCAGCATCTTGGTGGCTGCGCTGGACTCTCTCCAGCAGTTCCCTGTCCTTCTGGAACTGAGGGGCCACAACTGGACACAATATTCCAGGTGTGGTCTCCCCAGGGCAGAGCAGAGGGGCAGGAGAACCTCTCTGACCTACTGACCACCCCCTTCTAACCCACCCCAGGTACCATTGGCCTTCCTGGCCACAAGGGCCCAGTGCTGGCTCATGGTCATCCTGTTGTCCCCAGGACCCCCAGGTCCCTTTCCCCTATGCTGCTCAATCTACAGCTAGTTTAGCCCACAGAAGTACTGCATAAGTCTGGGAGGCTGGCAGCTGTGTAATGATGAGCAATCACCATCTAAATGTTGCACATAACCTTCTACAGGAAGTTTTAGTACATCATGACAGTACATGATACTCTTCTTATTTCAATCACACAACTAGTCCTCTGTCAAGTTTAAAGGGAAGCTGTTCTTACCGGTAGTCCTAAAAATATCTTGAAAAGAGGGAAGAGAATACGAAACAGGTCATCTCGCTCAACAAATCTAGTTAGGTCTCCTGACCCATTTCACTGATTTCTTCTTGGGGAAAAAAATAAACCACCAAAAGAACAAATACAATTATCTATCTTAAGCTGAAAACAGCATGGAAACCCTAGAGATGACCTTCAGCTGTAAAAATCCTAATGAAACAAAGCCAACACTTCTAAATATTTGCTGGCATAGGAAGGAAAACTCCAGTTCCTCCCCTGCACTCCCCCCAGACTTAACTATGCTGACAAAAGCCCTACAAGAGGTGAATCTGTATGAGGAAGTTCTCTTTTGCTAGTACGATTTCTCAATAACTGCTTTAAGCTATTTGAATACTTGCAAATTTAAGCTATAGCAGCATTAGACAGGTCTGGTGGTTCAGTTCTTCTCAAACCCTAAGCAGAGAAAGATTCTTCACTACTCCTAGTTGTTGAGTCACTACAGCCAACATCCAGAGGTGGGAATGGCGAGCTACACATTTTGAAAATCCATCTTTTTCATCATACATTCCTAGTGACTGCTGAGAACAAGGCATCCACATTCATATTTTTTAAAAACTTGTCTGTAAAAGTATACATATAATGACCATATAGAGTAGATGTGAACTGTAAGAATAAGGTCACCTAAGTGAAAAAACAAACGTGTAATTGGCCCTAAAATACTGTGTCCATCTGGGTTTCAGGAGGAGGGTACTATCTTTTTGCAATACAAACTTACTGGACTAAGACATAAAATGGTTTAACGGAATGAGCAGTACTGGGAAAATGGGCAATGACTATAAAACCAGTGCCTTGCTGCAAGTGACAGTGAGTGCTGTAGCTTAGTAGTGATGGCTGCGTATGAACCGGTGCACAGGCCAGCCTGGGTACAGCATACACACTACAGTTACTGCCAAAGAATTAAACCATATGAAACTAATTACAGACCGGATTCCCTAGCGCTTTATTTTTTCTTAAGCAAACAATTCCAAGGTTTTGAAAGTACCTAAAAACACGTGTCTCCTGAGAACTTTGTAGTTAACTATGTTTTTCCTTGCAATTTTTTCTTCTATAACATACAAAGGCTGATCATAAGTAGGGCAATACTGATCCAAACTAGCCCTAGAATTTCCATTTCTAAACCTTGCCATAAAGCAGAAAGAATTTCAATTTTCCAGTTGCCACGGGAATTCAAAGGAGTAGAGGAAAATAAAATCACTTCGGATAGATGCCAAATTTTATTACATGTGCAAGTTCGAATGAAATCTAAATCTAGGAAATTTATTTTGAAACAAGACACAGCCTGGCTTTGTGAAAACTATGCGGATTTAACACTAAGGCAAGACACTGCCGTCAAATGGCTTTAGCAGGTTCTGTTCTCCTTCTGCTAGGATCAATTCACGAGTGGAGTATGTGGGAAGATTTCCTTCAGGGTTGAAAGGGTAATTTAGTTTCTATGGTCCATTAATTTCTTGGCTTCTTTACCCGGTCTGCTCATTAGCGTGAAGTGCAGTGATGAGTCTCAGAACATCGAAGTTGAAACAGTATCTACAAATTTCCTTCACACAATGATTGCAAGACATCTATTAGAATTAACATAGCTTTGAAATGTATTGACCTAGAATTCATACTGGTGGCCTGCATCAATAACTATTTTTACCTTTAAAAATGATACAAAGCCAGTTAATTACATTATTCATGGCTTCTCACGGTTATTCATCAGCGTTTAAGCCAACAGTCTTCAAACAGAAAAACTAGTTTTACTTCAGCTGAATTAGTAACAGATGGAGAAGATACATTACCCTCACTCACAAGGTTAAACAGATAATTATGAAAAAATACACAAGTCTGTGGTATTATCTGATCCTATTAATGTTGCACGTACAAAGAGTAACATAAAGTTGAGTTTAGGAGTAAGCAACATAATTTAGGTCACTTACAGAACCAGATATCTCCAGGATTTCTTTCCTTCTGTCAGCACAGACTGCAGCCATTGAGCTGAAGAAAGCAAATTTGGCACCGTGTGGCACAAATAAGCCATAAGGCTGTGCGTGAGTTCTAGACTCACTCTCAGTAACTCACAGAGCTACAACTCTGCAGCAGCATTAGCTTGGTTTAAGCACTAACATGATTTGTCCCTTTTCTTCCAGAAGGCAAGATAAAAAAAGGCTTTAAATTGAGTTCTGTTAGTCTATTAGAGTTGCCTATTAGACAACTCTCTACTATACCTTTGTATTCTCTGTCTATAACACAAATAACAGCCAACCCTTCTGATATGGAGTTAAGTGGCCAGGGTTAAAAGAGGAGTAACAACATAAATGCGTTAAGAGCAGTCAGAAGATTTTGGATTACCCTTCACGCATTCCCACCCTGCACCTCAGGCATGGTCATTCATTTTCTTTTTTAAAACAACAGTAAAAAAGTGGTATAAACCTGAGGAGTGAGTAATTCTTTTGTTAGTGTCCACCTTCAACCTCAATATTTTAAGTAGATTCTCAGGAAAACAAAGGAAAAATTTAAGCAAAAACATACACATATATCTTTAAAAAGGTTTAATTCAACCAGTTCCTGGGATTTGTCTGGTTTCATCGACCAGGCTTGGCAAGAGAATACAAACGCCACTAACTCCTGCAGTCCAAAATGACCATACTGGAACCTCCTGGGGGAGGCACCATTTGCAACTCAAGGCACTTGGGTGGGTTGCAAAGCTGCCCCCGCACTCCAGCAGGAACTGTCAGCTCCCTGCAGTAGAGCAGAACCGTGACTGTGATTCTCTTTCAGGCGAGTTTTCTATAGCAAGCTCCTCTTGACAGAGGGGCTGAAAAATTCTTGCAACAAATACACCTTGCCAGAATCCAGCACTAGGTCTTTTCATCACTAACAGAACCATGCAGCCCCAGCCAGTGCAGCTGGACTTCACAGGGCTGGGGCTGCACAGGGTGAGCTATTAGAACTATCACGAGTGAGCTAATAAAGGCTAAAGAGTGTCCTACACAGTGCAAGAAGACAATGAAGTCCAGGGTAATTTTATGTTGTCCTTGCTCATTTTGCCTGCCTGTATGATTTGTCTTTCAGTTTGCAGCTTAACATCTATGGACAAATTACTACATAGGTGATCCTAGCAAGTGTTATTACGGTCAACTTTCAGTCTATTATGGAAGTCAATCCTGTATCACATTTTTCTTACATTGCCTCAGTTGTTTCCTCTTGTGTTTCTTCACACTCCAATGGCGAGGTGTTTTAAGTGATCGGCCTAGCACAATGGGATTTTGACAAGTCACAAAATGATACTCTAGTACACCTGCTTTTGAAGATGCAGATAGAAAGCATGAAGCCTGCATTAGAATAATTTGTTTCTTTGGAAAAGACTCAGCCTACCTGCATTCCTGTCTTACTTTCAACAACAAACACTCCCCCAATATTAAAATGGCCTGGGTGGAACAGCTCAGCTAACATTTTTCAACCATTAGCGAATGTTTTCATAATGCTACTGTTGAAATGCAACATTTTAATCATGAAGATTGCTAATACTCTTAAAATGCTACTATCTACTATGAAGACTAGGTCAGAGTAAGTGGCAAACAAAAATCTAAATACTTATTTAAATTACAAGTTACTTGGCCACAAAATTCACATCTAAAACTACGCTTCTAAACATATGACTACGTTTTTGAAGTGCTTCTTGAAATGCAAGATATACCATGTGCATTCTGCCAAAATAAAATAGTACCACAACATCAAGAAAAGGAAATAACACACCAGTGATGATGAAATCACGATATTTCTAAACACACACACTCACACAGATATATACATTCATATATTACCAGCCTCAAATCATCACCTGTGCAAAACCTAAAGGTCATATAGGGAGGAGGGAGGAAGCAGCCTGTGAGTAAATATAGCCAAACATACAGCGTACTTCGGAACCTAATGTCCCACTGGGAAAGTTTTAATATTGTATAGGTACATGACTGGTATACAATTAATGAATTAATGGCAAAACACATGAAAAGTAAGTATCTAGCATAAGATAGTGTAACATGAATATGTAACATGAATACACAATGCCTGTTTTACATGTGCTGGTACATATCGAGGGGTTTTATTAACAGACGCTCGAGATTGCTGAACTGCTTTGCAAGTGGAAAGTCCAGGAGTGAATTAGGCGGCTTATATGCCAGTTAAGCCTTTACAATGTATCACACAATCTTCTATTCCAAACATAGCTAATACCCACTTTAGGACACAGTCCAAAAGCGTTGCTCAATTTAAAATGGAGACTTCAATTCCACATCCAGCTCAGAAAGCTGAAGTATCACTGGCAGGGTGCTTGGCTGGGAAAAGAATCTCTTTGAAGCTGCTCATGAGTTTGGAATGAACAAATGAAGACTGCATCCTAATGCAGCCAGACAAGGAAGTAAGGACATAACTTTAAAACAATCACGTGGTTACAATGGCTTCAATGGAATGTGATATTCTGAAATTATGTACAGCTCAAGTATTTTTCAAATAAGAACTTGAAGTAATCAAACTGCAGATGAAGGAGTCAGAGTACTATAAATATTAAACCCAGCATGCATCATATACAATACTTTTACATGATGTTGTAACAGAAACACTCGAAAATGCATTTCTCATCTCACAATTTAATTCAGTTCAGAATACACTGCACTTTCGCCTTCCACAATACAGATGGATATCAAGTCTATGTACATCTTGAGAAAGTCATCCACAAAACTGTTTCCTGACTGTCAATCTCATCACAGAATCCCAGAATGTGAGGGGTTGGAAGGGCCCTGGAAAGCTCATCCAGTGCAATCCCCCCATGGAGCAGGAACACCCAGCTGAGGTTCCACAGGAAGGTGTCCAGGCGGGTTTGAATGTCTGCAGAGAAGGAGACTCCACAGCCTCCCTGGGCAGCCCGGGCCAGGCTCTGCCACCCTCACCGGGAACAAGTTTCTTCTCATATTTAAGTGGAACCTTTTGTTTTCCAGTTTGAACCCATCACCCCTTGTTCTGTCACTGGTTGTCACCCAGAAGAGCCTGGCTCCATCCTCCTGACACTGCCCCTTTCCATATTGATCCCCAGGAATGAGTCCCCCCTCAGTCTCCTCTTCTCCAGCTCCAGAGCCCCAGCTCCCTCAGCCTTTCCTCACATGGGAGATGCTCCACTCCCTTCAGCATCTTGGTGGCTGCGCTGGACTCTCTCCAGCAGTTCCCTGTCCTTCTGGAACTGAGGGGCCACAACTGGACACAATATTCCAGGTGTGGTCTCCCCAGGGCAGAGCAGAGGGGCAGGAGAACCTCTCTGACCTACTGACCACCCCCTTCTAACCCACCCCAGGTACCATTGGCCTTCCTGGCCACAAGGGCCCAGTGCTGGCTCATGGTCACCCTGCTGTCCCCAGGAGCCCCAGGTCCCTTTCCCCTACACTGCTCTCTAATAGGTCATTCCCCAACTTACACTGGAACCTGGGGTTGTTCCTGCCCAGATTCAAAACTCTACACTTGCTCTTGTTCTATTTCATTAAATTTTTCCCCGCTCAACTCTCCAGTCTGTCCAGGTCTCTGATGGCAGCACAGCTTCCAGTGTCAGCCACTCCTCCCAGCTTGGTGTCACCAGCAAGCTTGCTGACAGTCACTCTATTCCCTCGTCCAAATCATTGATGAATATATTGAATAATATAGGCCCCAGTACTGACCCCTGAGGCACTGCACTGGATCCAGGCCTTAACTGGACTCTGCCCCATTGACCACGACTCTCTGGCTTCTTCCCTTCAGCCAGTTCACAGTCTCCCCTCTCACTACTCATGAAGGCCACCTCATGTTAAGCTAAACCTACAGCAACACTATTTTGTTTGCAAGTAACTCATCTGAAAGAAAATTAACTGAACAGTGGTTAAGTATCCCTTTGCTCTATGACTTTTAGTTTTTTAGGACAGTTTATTTCGAAGTGTTCAGGTTTTGTTTGCTTTTAATAATATCAAATTACAGAGCATACTGGTACAGCAGGTCCATGGTTGGGGTTTTCCAGCACCAACACACGTAAGTGTAATTTATTTCTTCAAACATACCTTTGTAACATTTTATAAGTATTCCAAATGGAGCTGTTCACATGCAAAACTAATTAAGAGTGAAGTGTTTACCACATTGTGATCTTCAAGCAATACCATTTAGCTAGGGAATTTAAATTAATTCTAACGGCCATTATGTAGGTTTTTATAGAAAAAATTCTATAGAAAAAGCATTCATTCATACAACTACAAGAGAAAAGCAGCTCTGTATATGACTTTCAGTTTTTCACTATAAATATCTGAAAATTGTTCTCCTTACCAAAACAGCTAGTTAAAAAGAACAGTGGCAACACTTATCTATAGGTATGTACAGAAGATGTAATGTATGTGAATATGTCGTAATGCTCCTACAAGCAGCCTAAGCATCTGCAGGCATCATATTCTTGTAGTGTTTTTACAGTTTATTTCAGTATAAGGGGCCTCTAAACTAATAAACAAACAAAGCAAAAAAAACAAAGGGCTGTTAAAAAGATAATTACATACAGATGTGTCATCTGTATTAAGGCAGAATTTTAACATAATTTGGTTTGCGCCATTCTTTGCTACATGGAAGGGGCCATCTAGTAGCTAGAGAATCCATTATCATAGGAATTCCCTTCTACTCCATTGATAATAGAGATAAAAGCTTCTCAGATAGGGTCAGGTTTGCATGGTCAGGAAAAAAGAAAGTAAAACCAGCTTTCTGCTCCCACTTCTCCAGGGAAGGTTGAATATTAGGCTATTAGGTAGTCAGATACATTATTTTATAGCTAGCAAAGCCCTTGGGTAATGAAGAATGAGTGCAACTGCCACAGGCAGCTTTACAGGAAATTGTGTGAAACAATGACAGATGCTCCAGAATAGTTTCAAAACAAAGAATGCCAGGAAGAGCAGTGTGGCAGCTCAGGGCTCTTGCTCCTGGCTCTACTCTCCAGCATGCTGACAGAAACCACGTGCATAACAATTGGATTTTCAGATTATGTGCACATATGCACACACAACCATATGAATGTAATTTAAATAATTCTAGCCACAACTAAAAATTTTAACAAATACCTATTTCCATTGCTCAAATAGCTGGAAAAGCCTTCCTCATTTAACAGAAATTGCCTGAGAAGCTGTGAGAGAAAGCTAACGGGAGTGATAAAATTAAAGCTTTCATGTAAAACTTCCAAAAAGTTTAAGTCCTTTTTCAAAAACACTCAGGTATTTAAAATACTAAAGCTCACCCTCAGTTGGATTCAATGTTCTTTACTCACTTCTGAACACGGGACTTCCATCACCAACTAACTCTGCAGTTAGATTTTAAAGGCAATTATTTGCTGTTAGACAGAAAAAGACACCAAGCAGGATCTTAAACAATTAATGCCCAACTCCAATGGAAATAAACACGAAGCAGGCGCCTAAACATGTCTGAAAACCCTACAAGTAGCTACCTGCATGTTACATCACATAGATGCTATTATTTGCCTCCAAAAACAAGTTTTTCAAGATCTTAAACTGCAGTGAAAAATTATTTTACAGATTTAGGAATAGCTGAGAAGCGATGAGTTTTACACAGGGCAGCTGGTGATCTGCTTGCTATTGGCACAACGACATTGACATTATTTCAGTGTCATCTGAGTGTTTAATAAATAAGGCTGACTCTCTCTGACCTTCTAGTTGTTTTGTGTTTATAACCAACCATGTATTTTTCTTGTTTTGTATATGTTTACATTTCCATTGTACTTTTGGCTACAAACTGCTTTAATCCATTTATTTGCTTTAATAGGCTACCAACGTAATATGTAAAAAATCATTGAGTGGCCTTTATAAAAAGTAATAATATTTAAAAGCTTAACAGTAAAATCACATCAATAAAGACAGCTTAGTATTCTTCAAAACAAAGTAGTGGAATTTAGGTAAAGTATGCATCTGCAAAGTGTAGACAGCTGAAATGACTGTAACTTTGCCAACAGCGTAAGAACTTGATTTCAACTGTGATTTTAATCATTTATTAACATCTATAGAAAACATTACTATTTTAAAAATAGTTTGGTCCAGATTATTTCTTCAAATTATAAGTTTTGTCAGTTAAAGAGCAATGCTTAACTCTCTTAAAAGAACTCTGACATTTTTCACGTGTGAAACAACTGTATCTCCAAACCTCTCGTAACATGAAACAGTGAAGAAAGAACAACACCCCCCTGGCTCTAAAGGTGGTGGAAGCCAAGTATTTTGGTGTTATCTCTTGTGTTTTGCACCAAGGAAATCATGTGCTCGGCTTTATTAAAGCAGTCCACAACGAAACAGGGAGTGGGATAAAAACCAACACACTTCCAAGGAGCAGACAGGTCTTACAAACATCTAAGTACTTGTTGTGGTTTTCTAAAAACAAGACCGGTTCTCTTTCAGCGATTTTTCTTTCAGCTCAGTTCTTTAGGTGCCTGTACTTTGCTGAGGTTTAGCCTGCATATTTTTCCTAGGATGCTGCACTCGGTGCTGATAAGAGACCAAGGGGATGCTGAAGAAGCTCACGTTTAGATTTATTACTATGGTAGCTAAGAAAGACTGATAAGTTTTCCCCCATTCCATTGTGAGAGGGGCGTGTTTGAGGAAGAGTGGATGGAACAGGTGACCAGAACTGACCAACGCAAGTATTCCATCCCATAATCGTCATACCCCCTATATCAGAGGGGGATCACAGGGTCACTCTCTCTTCGCCCATGGCCGGCATCCAGAACGGACCCTGTCTGTCTGTCTGCCTGTGATCCACAGGCCTCAGGCCCTGCATCCTGCACCCAGGTTCCGGTTGCTGTGCAGTCCCGCCCGTGACTTCTGGGCCTGAGCTGCAGCTGCTGGAGCCGCCGGCTCCGCACACCCAGCTCTGCTGCTGAGTGACCCAGCTCCACATCCAGCACTTGAGAGTGGGTTTGTATAGTTTGTATATATTCTCTAGTTATTAGTAGCATTAGTAAAACCCTTTAAAACTCTCCAACTTGAAGTCTAAGTCTCTCTTCCTTTCCCCTTATCCTTCCAATCATCTTTCCGATCTAAAGGAAAGGGGTGGTGGGAAGTGAGGGGATAACAGAGAGCGTCTGCCACAGTTTATTGCCACATTGCCTTAAACCTTGACAGTACTACAAACCTTGCTGTCAGAAAGCAGAAAGGCATTATGACAGGCTAAAATAAAGCAATGCTATTTTTGATTTTTTGTTGCTGGTGATTGTACTGTACCAGAAATAGATTCTAAAATAAGTATGGAGGTTTGGTGAAGAGTTTAATCAATCCATCTGCTCTCCAGGAGAGCTGAATTTCTCTGTAATACCACATGACTGAGAAACCTGCAGTATACGAAGCTGTTCTTAAAAATAAATACATAATCAAAAGAACTACCACAAAAAGCATGCCAGCAAACAAATTCAGTCCAATCTCAAAACCGCAGTTTAGAGTTTTCAACTTCAATAAGACAAAAGTCACCAAACCAACACTCTTATCCCTAGATCTCTGTTATGACAGTATATTATAAAAGAACTGACTAGTTTATTTTTCAACTGAAATTAAATCATCTCCACTCACACAAAACAGTCATTCAAATTCAGAAGAACTCTTGAACTAGACATTTATGTCCAAAATGAATCTTCAAAGATCATAAGTGCTACACAAAGAGTAAATGAGGACATGACGGAAATTACCAGTGTATGTGTGACATGACTGTGAACATTCACTTTTCTGTAAGAACAGTGGCCTTCAGAAAATGAAGGACAACTGAAAGTCCTGCTATACCGCATACTTTGATACATATTAAAACAACATCCTCTGTAATAGGAGATTTAATCCCATTAAGAGTATTAGGATTATCTCCTGTAAATAACATAAAAATGTTGTGCACAGAGTGAGGGAGTGGATCATTAAACTCATTGGCTAGTACATTTTTTTACAACATTTAATTCCTTCATTTAGAGTGGCTTCTCCTATGGTAACTTCCATCAGTAAGATATTTATTTCTCTATCCATTTTTCTGATTGATACAACAAAGGTCCTGCAGGTTTAAATTAAACTGTATTAAACAGGTCTGTGCAGTAGCTTACACATTGCTCCAGCTTTCTTTGATTAGTTCATTTAGTTCTCTCGTTTATACAAACACTACAGCTACTTAAGCACCTCTCCAGAGATCACTTAGCCTCCTTTGATTTCTTCACAGTATTGAGACACAGTTCTTGACTTAAATTCACATTTAAAAGAAACGTCACAATTATTAAGGCTAAATAATGAGAATTAGAAGAAAAGGGAGAACAGCATGGTAACAAATTCTGCTACTACTATGATACTGAAATGTGAAAAACCCATAACTCAAGACAAAGAACTGCAGTACAACTTCACAAGAGTCAGTGACTGGATGGGAAACAAAGCAAAACACAGAAATTAAATTCAATATAGATAAATGCACAGCAAATGTACAGGACAGAATTTATATATATATATACACATAAATATTTTTTAGGGATTCTGGCTTTGAACAAGATATTTCTGGCCAGAAAAGAAGTTCTTGAATCTGTTGTAAACTTTTCTACAGAGATACCTCAGTTCAGAAAGAATAAAAGAAAAACCCAAGAAAAACATAAAAGCACAAAAATATTCAGAATTTGGAAATGGATGCAGAGCAAGCAGAAAATATCATTGCAGTAGCCCAGAAAACCACAAAGTACTCATATAAAAGCAGGTGGCATTCTGAATCTCTCGAATCTAAAGGAATCACAGTAGACTTGAGAGATGCACAAGGAGGTAACAAGAAACATAAGGAAAATCACCAAGAACAGCACACAAAGTACAATAAGGACACTTTGTTGTGAAGGAGATTAACTGCCCAGGGAGAGAGCAGATGTGTGCTAAACTCAAAAGGATTGAGAAAGGATATCGACAGTTAAATTCTCTCCTTCATACAGGAAGCAAAAGACCTAACACCACACCACTGTAGGAAAAAATTAAAACACAAACCCCCGAACTTTTTTCGGCCCATTGCACAGATGAGCTATGGTATTAATTACCAACAAGTATTTGTGCATGCTGAAATTCTGTGTGGGTTCAAACTCAATTAAACTCACAAAAGAAAAATTCATCAACAGTTGTTAAACACAAAAATATGTCAAGTTGTGTTTGCCAAAACCAGCAGGAAGCTGACCGAGTGTACAGAAAAATAACTGTATTCTTGGCACGACCTTACAGTTTTCCCCAAGCTGTTCCACTTTTGACCACTGCTGGAGACAATTTCTACGTTAAGGGATTATTTAAGAAGAGTATCTGGGTATATTTCTTTTAAAGAAACTAGAAGCACATAATAGCAGACAGCTTCCCGAAACATCCGGAGTGACTATATTACACTGCTTTTATCTTCCTTGGTTGAATGCCACATCTCTCTCATGGCTGTGTCCAAAGTAGGCAGGAACTGAAACACTTCAGGCAACATTTCTGCTCCTTCTTAAATTAAATCTTTTTCTAGGGTTTGGGTGGGACAGCAAATAATTTCACTATACATCTCTGTGCTAGGAAACTGCTCTTCAAAACATCAGGCTATAAATGTGGTTTAAGCAAAACTGTGTGTGCACACAGGCATGTTTCTACATAATGTTAAGACTAGTAAAAAGTTCCACACATTAGAGATCCAGTTCCATAAATTAGACTGTTGGATCCCTCAACAAGGGAAAAAAAAGTATTTTGATGTTCTTCCTTCAGATTTTCTCCATCAGCTTTCTAGCCAACAAATGGAAATTATATAATTAAATGTACTGATATAATCATCCAAAAAACACTTGCAGTTCTCACGATTTTAACAGTTGGTAACGTAAACAGATTAAAATCCCTCAAAATAATTTTTGCAGCTTGTTCTCTTCAAAGAAGACAGAAAATGGCTATGTCCTTTTCAGGAAAGACAGGCCAGCCAGGCATGCTGGTGGAGTTGCTCTTTATGTGAGAGAGCAACTACAATGTATTGAGTATTGTCCAGGTACGGATGAGGAGCGAGTTGAGAGTCTGTGAGTGAAAGTTAAGGGGCGGGCTGGCAGGTGATACTATTGTGGGTGTTTATTATGGGCTACCAGATCAGGGTGAGGAAGTTGATGAGGCCTCTACAGACAGCTGAAAGCAGCCTCACAGTCACAGGCCCTGGTTGTGGTGGGGATTTTAACTTCCCTGATGTTTGTTGGAAGGACTACTCGGCCGGCCAGCCACAGTCTAGGAGGTTCCTCCAGTGCCTTGACGATAACTTTGTGATGCAAAGGGTGGAGGAGCTGACTAGGAGAGGTGCACTGCTGGACCTCATCCTCACTAACAAGGAGGGGCTGGTGGAAGCAGTAAAGGTTGAGGGCTGCCTTGGTTGCAGCAACCATGAGATGGTGGAGTTCAGGATCTCATGTGGCAGGAGCAGGATAGCAAGCAGAATTGCAACCCTGGATTTCAGCAAGGCAAACTTTGGCCTTTTCAGGCAATTGCAGGGGGAAATCCCATGGGCAAGGCTGCTTGAAGGTAAAGGGGCCCAAGACAGTTGGTCAGTGTTCAGGGACTGTTTCTACCGGACACAAGATCAGAGCATCCTGACACGTAGGAAGTCAAGGAAGGGAGCCAGGAGACCTGCGTGGCTAAACGGGGAACTGCTGGGTATGCTCAAGTGGAATAGGAGAGTTTATAGATCATGGAAGGAGGGGCTGGCCACTTGGGGAGAATATAAGGCTGTTGTCAGAGGGTGTAGAGAGGCAACTAGGAAAGCTAAGGCCTCCTTAGAATTAAACCTGGCGAGAGGAGTCAAGGACAACAGAAAGAGCTTTTTCCAGTACATGGCAGATAAAACTAACAGCAGACGCAATGTAGGCCCACTGATGAACAAGGTGGGTGCCCTGGTGACAGAAGATACAGAGAAGGCAGAGTTACTGAACGCCTTCTTTGTCTCTGTCTACTCTGCCGGAGGCTGTCCTGAGGAGCCCCGTACTGCAGAGGAAGGCAGGACAATGGAGGAGTTTGCCTCGGTTGGTGAGGACTGGGTTAGGGAGTAGTTAGGCAATCTGGACGTTCATAAATCCATGGGTCCAGATGGGATGCACCCACGGGTGCTGAGGGGGCTGGCTGAGGTCATTGTTGGCCCACTCTCCATCATCTTTGCCAAGTCTTGGGAAACGGGAGAGGTGCCAGAGGACGGAAGGAAGCAAGTGTCACTGCAGTCTTCAAAGGGGGCAAGAAGGAGGATCTGGGTAACTACAGACCGGTCAGCCTTGCCTACATCCCTGGGAAACTGATGTAACAACTTCTCCTTGGTGCCACCTCAAGGCATATCAGGGATAAGAGGGTCATTAGGGGCAGTCAACGTGGCTTCAGCAAGGGGAAGTCGTGCTTGACCAACTTATGAGGACATAACAACACGGATGGATGATGGCAGAGCAGTGGACGTGATCTACCTTGACTTGAGTAAGGCATTTGACACAGTCTCCCACAGCATCCTTACAGCTAAACTGAGGGAGTGCGGTCTGGATGACCGGGTAGTGAGGTGGACTGGGAACTGGCTGAAGGGAAGAAGCCAGAGAGTCAGGGTCAATGGGATGGAGTCCAGTTGAGGCCTGGATCTAGTGCAGTGCCTCAGGGGTCAGTACTGGGGCCTGTATTATTCAATATATTCATCAATGATTTGAACAAGGAAAAAGAGTGCAGTATCAGCAAGTTTGCTGATGACACCAAGCTGGGAGGAGTGGCTGACACTGGAAGCTGTGCTGCCATCCAGAGACCTGGACAGGCTGGAGAGTTGGGCAGGGAAAAATTTAATGAAATATGACAAGGGAAAGTGTAGAGTCTTGCACCTGGGTAGGAATAACCCCAGGTCCCTTCCAGTCCCTGACATTCTGTGATTCTGTGAATTCATTTTTCTGGTGGGAAACCCAAACTACATTTGAATTACCACTTTGTCCTTCCAAGATTCTTCTCCTACAAGTCCTGTCACAACTGTGGCCAGTGGCCATTAGGATTCGTCTCTCACTCTTCCATGTCATGAATCATGAGAAGTCCTTGAATGATCCTCATCACAACCCACAAGGTGGCAGCTCCCACTTCTCATGAAATGTCTCTCCCTCGCCTTGGGGAGGAAATTCTAAAAAGAAAATTGTCACCATGACATTCAGACTGAGAAAAAAAAATAATCAAGGGAGTGTAATTTTTCTCCATGAAGTTTCAGTTTTCCCAAATATTCTGGTATCCAGTAATGCACTGCTGAACTTAAAGATGGTTATTATTACACAATATACCTTAACAAAACTGCTCTTCAGTCCGAATCTGAACTGGTTCTTTGAAATCCACAGAAAACTTGAACAAGAAGCCAAGAAAAAAAGAGTGGAGAGAAAAGGGGGATGTCCACTCGTGTAGGAAGAAAATATATTGAAAGTAACACACCAAAGAGGTTCACACAGACATTCCCAAACCCAACAAAGTGTGAGGAATTACTGTTTTCTTTCTTATAGCCCACCAAGGAGCAAAAGGCATTGCCACACGAGCGATGTGAGATCAGAGCATACATCGTCTGTAACTCCTTGGATAGATGAACCCTGACCAATACATTGACTGAAGTAATTCTACGCATAGCTTCAGGACTCTGAGTGCCTTTTTCCTATGTAATGTAAACTCTTTGTAACTGACAGATGCTAATTCAAAAGTAGAACTTTAAATCCTGAAGAACAGTATCCACATTCAAGTAGTATAACAGCAGATCTGCATAACATAACACATAACAAAGCAGTTTGCACCACGTTTTACCACAGAGGTAAGCCACGATGTCAGTAGATGGCAGTATGAAGCATATTTTTGGTAAAGAACATTAGTTCGTCAAAACTCAAAGAGATGAGCTCTTTGCTGGGCACTTGGAAAAAAAGGTCTACTCCTTAGTAATTACTTAGTCTCAGCTTTACTATCAGGGTAAAGTCTAGAGAGACTAAATGCTGTCTGATTTATTACAGGAATTTTTTATGTTTATTGATTTTTCAGAAAGAAAATTTCACATAAATATAACACCTGCTATGACTGACAGTATGAAAGTGGACTGCCCATAATCTTAAATCAGAAGCAAGAGAGCCATACAAGTGGATATACCCAACTTAAGAGTTACACAAGTTAGCTCGGACACGAATACAGCAAGTGCCTCCAGCTTTCTCTCTCAAAATTTTATCCAGTGTTTGCTCGCTCGTCCAGGATTTCTCAATTTCGTAAGCACATACACTCAGAGCATATAAAGTCATTTCTTTGTCACACTAAGAGGACTTGAAAGTTTCCCGGCACTGGTGACTGAGAAATGACCTGCTCCTCACACGCTCTTCACCCCCCTCAGGCTTAGACCACATAGAACTTGTCTGAAGTTCAGACTAAAGGAACCAGATGTACTTACTGTACAACTCTGAGCAGAACAGGAGGGTTTGTTTTGAGGTTTTGCCCACATAGGGCAAAATTCCTCAACAATTCATCCCAAACATCTCAGTTTGAGGGGCAGGCAACCGATCACGTATCTGTTGCCAGAATCTCATCTTCCCTGTGCATCCTGTCCCGTTCTTTTCTAGCAAAAAGCCAGACTTTTTCCAACAGGAGATTTTGCAAAGACAAAAAGCCTAGTCACCAGTCAGTACTACTTGCTATAATGCGCTCAGAGAAAGCATCCAAGAATAACAACCAGTGGCTGTTTATTAATGAAACTTTATCCAGTTTGTACCACTAAATGTAACTGCTTTAACTACAGCTCCTCGCGCTCTAGACAGTTTTACAAACAAATATTACTGAGCTCAGAACAGTTCAGTTACAGTGATTATGCAGGTACAAAGAATGAACCCTCAGAAGCCAACAGGAGGGAGAAAGGTGGGAAGAAGTAACTTAAAAGCCTCGGCGAGCTTTACCTCTGTACTTTCAACAATGGATTGCAGCCATACTTCAGAACTTCTTTTGCTTTACTCAGTTGCCAAGTAAACTGAAGCTACCAGAGTTCATTAACAATGATATATTTTAAGATGTAGCCACTCTGTAATTATTGTACATCAGCAGATCACTCTTCTGTAATGTTCGTCTTATTCCTGAAATGGATAGCCTACAGCTCACCGGTTCATTACTGACAGGAAGAACACAGGCTTATTTATATTACTAGTCCTATACAGAAGAAATTGTTTGCATAGCCTTATTTAGATGATATACAATACAGCAAGAGTTCATTCAAGTTCCCTGTATTCTAAACCAGCAGTAAGTGATACCAAAGACAAGTTATTTTAAAAGCGTGTTATTATCCCAAATCTGCAAATTTAGTAAGCCAAAACATTAAATGCATTCAAAGACTAAGTCAAATTTCTCTTCAACTTTATGAACGGTTCCAGACAATTATCTTTTAAAAATAAGCATTTCTATAACTTTTTTGTTATCTCAATCACAGAATAGCCAATTTATATCACATCATCAGACGATTTCTTAAACAAGAAACCTGATTGCACAACGTGTAACGGATACTTAGTGTGGTATTGCACAAAGATGACATTATTTTGCAATATTTTAAGATAGTTGTTCTCCAGACTACTGGGATGCACAGAACACTGTGCTGGCATAATATCTGCTGCAGCTCACATCAGCTACACACAACCAAACCTGATCGGGAGGAAGACTAAGGCTGAGAAATAAAGATTTGGGGGATGGGAAGGAGAGAAGAGAGTCTGAAATCACGATTCCAACCAGTTACACTGGCATTAGTGCTTGAAGGTGTACTAGCAGACAGACTAACCAAGAATGGAATGCTTCCATACTGGCTAAAGGGGAAAAAAAACCTAATCAAACACAGCGCAGTACAACTCCATTTGAGTCCCAGTCTTCAGAAAATAAGGGTTAGTAAACATTTTTTAAGTGAACATAAGTCTCAGTAAACAGAGTTTCAGAGTAATTGATCTAGATAACTGTTCTGGAACAAAATTGTATTTCAAGATTAAGTTATTTTAAAGAGGTGTTATAGTGCCACAAAAATAAATGAAGAATATATTATTGTTGACTGAAATAATGGAATGGAATTGCTTTCGACTGAAGTTCTCTCCTGTTTTCAGAGAGAGATTGAAGAATTTTTTGGCTTTAGGCACCTATTTTATGTGGGAAGAATATGAGGAAGTGTAGTTACTTCTGAACTGGACTGAAAACAAATGCTGTCATGGTGCTGTTTTTGCAGAACTGAAAAGACAACATACTGCCTAGGTGGATTTTAAATCAGTTTAATCACAAAATCCATCTTGATTTTCAGAAGTTCAAGAAAGCCAATATCTCCTGTTTGCGGAGGTTCTTGCAGCACAGCAAGCAGAGCAGAGCAGCTCTCACTACAATTCTAGTTGCAACAGATTTAAGTATTCAAAACTAAGGCCCTCTAAATATCTACAAAAGCCCTTAAGTCAGTTCATTACTGATACAGTAAGTGACAACACTTGCGTTTGGCAGACAGTGCAACTGGGAGTCCTGACAAATCTAATTAACAGCACATCAGGGGCACTTAGTTTATCCTTTATATACAGTGCCAATAGTGAGTGTATAATGAGAAAAGGAGCTTAAACATTAGCGGGGCTTCACTAATTGGTCACCAAGTCCTGATTAAGCCAGGCTTCATATATAATTATTGAAGTTCAAGCATCTGACACAAGTGTATCTAGAAACACTTAATGAAGATACTAAGTCACTTCTAAACTACATAAATAAAAATAAGGCTCAAAAAAAGAAAAAGTAACAGACCACAGAAATACGCAGCTTTGATTTTCTTAACTACTTGACATTTCTACACCCCTAGTCCAAAACATTTCAACCAATTAAATAACTATATTTGAAAAAACTTATGAAAGTGTGAAACATAGTTCAGTATCTCAATTACATTAAATAATGTAAATATTTGAAATATATGTAGGCATTCCCATAAACTTACGTATGTAAACACTTGTATATACAATAAATGTTGCCAGGAAATAATAACCACAAGACGTTTTACAAATTTTTTTCATTTACATTCATTAAATCAGTAAAAAGATCCTTAACTTCCAAAGTCTCGAGACAGCTGATGTGCATTATAAGCAAAGTGTATGCCACCATATCCCCCAAAACGGTGAAAGAGGTGACCTGACCTGTGTACCTGGCTGCACATGGGAACACACATAACCTGACACACATACCCCATGGATCCCAGCTTCCTCAAAATTCTACAAGGAAATGGCGGTTATAAACATACGCTGAAAATAGATGGATTCATAAAGAAAAAGGCAATCCAGAATCTCAGGCACCTCACTGAAATCAAACCTGTTGAAGTTTCATGATACTGTGATAGTACCTTCAATATTTCTACTGGCTCACAAACAGCACAGGGTAATAGGCCACCTTGAAAGGCAGTGGGCCAGACAGTATTTCCCTTTCTCAAGACAGAAGGGGATAAGAATTCTGCTAACAATTCATTTCAAACTGGTAGAAGCTGGTCAGTAGTACCTTGTTTCTGTGTTAGAAGCTCCCCAGGTGTCAAACATCCTTTTACAAGATTCTGCCACGCCAGATCACCGACCTTCGCCTATTCTGCTTCACACCCTCCTGCCATCATACCATCCACATTTTGGAATTTCTCTATGAAATCAGAGACCCACAATCTACACTGTGGCTGCCAGAGACACACAGGCACTGCAGACCACACAGTGCAAATATCACAATAATTTTTATTAGCAGCAGTCCCATTTTAAGATAAGGCTGCAGCCATGCAAAGAGGTCACTGCAATAATAGAACCCTCGATATCAAGACAAGGGTATACTAGCAAAGAAGGAATTTCCAACTCTTACCTATCAACAAAATACAAAATAACTCACAACTGGAGAACCAGTGAGAGAACCTATGGACAGCCCATGTGTTTTACCTTAGCTGTCTGGCTCAGTTCCAGGCATTCAGCAAGCAGCTGTGTAGGACACTCCAGAGCATCATTTGAATGAGCTGCAGCGGGTGCATGCAGCACTCTACAAGCACTGCTCCAGTGACATGTGTCCCCTAAAGGCAGCCATTCTGTTGTTCACAGGGCTTTATCTTGATTGGCAAGAGTCAAGGAATCTCAAGAATCTGTGCCTGGGGTTGCTTTGCCACTGTCTTTTTAATGCTCTTAGGCCAGGAAAGGAAGATGCAAGGGTTGGGTGATTAGCACAAAGAAAGCAGCGGGCAGTGGGAGCTGCTCCAGGGCTGCCAGTCTACCTGCTGGCCTCACTGACAAGGACAGGAGCAACAAATACCGGCTGTAGTTACACACCACCACGGAGAGCTGTGTAGAGGTAATGCTAACTGGGTCATAAATTTAATACAGTCAATGAAAATTTTACAATGTGCTCTGGGAGAGTTCTTACCATCTTTTAGGAAATACTGTTTTATTATTTTCATTATTAAATTATAAACAGACAATTGAATGCAGAACACTCCTTAATTTATAGCTTCTCTAGAAAGTAAGTTGGGTAATAAAGCACACGAATATTAAGAACTTCAGTTCAAAATGGTTTTTTCTTGTACAGTTTGCTAACCCACACAAGTACAATACACACTGAAACCACCAGTAAGACTGAGAAGAAACCTGAAGATAAACATAACACCTCAAAATTTAAACCTGAAAAATATTAAAAAAAAAAAAAAACTATCTGGGAACTAATCCCCTACAATTAAATAAAAAATATGATTTTTACAACAAGGGTAAGAAGAATTACTGAAGAATACGCAGTATTTCTTATTACTGAGTATTTCTATCACATCTACTGACAAGTCAGGAATTAGCATACATTATTTAAAATAAAATCAGATTGATTTTTATTATTTTCCTTCCTAATCTTTCCTCACTTATGATGATGTTGGTTGGCAACACTGTCCATGTATGTTACTATAGCATCACTACACACCATTTTCAAGAAACACATATGATGACAGTACTGACATTTTTTAAGATACAGTTTTAATTTATTGTACAAGCAAAGAAATGTCCAGAATTAAAACCATTTAAATTGATTATTTTTCTCAAATTCACAAAAATAAAACCCACCAGTTTTACACTGAGACACTCTCACTGGATTGCAGTGCACAATCAATCAGTGACCACTCCTCAGCAGAGGAACTAAAATCTTATTAAAAATTTAACCAGATCACTTAAACTTGTTTCACCATGCTTCTACTGAGTTATGACATCATTTAATGAAACACCTTAATACTATTTGCCAAAAGACACTATCTCTGTAATGCCATGTGCCGGGACCAAATCTCCGCATCAGGTTCAGACAAGGTGCTCCAGCCTCAGGCAGGCACTGGTGCCACTGGTTCCCAGTTCCTCCTGGCACAGCACTGCTGGTTTTCTCTAGGGCTCACTAAATCTGCTGTTTCCAGATGTAGATACTGACTGACAGGAGGCCCTAGCACGGCAGACAGTGAATGCAGCTTGCAACAATGCTGAATGTCAATTTTGGTATCACTTATCTGGATATTCCTTGGACAAGTCCTGTGATTATTCCCAGGAAACTGAAGGCAATGATCATTTCCAAGATCTCAAAGAAGAGGCAGGGCTTAAAGTGTCTGCAGTCTTCAGCTTTGGATGGCACTGATTAATGCCTGATTTTGATGCTCGCAAAGAAACAAACACAGCTATTGAGCAAAACTGGATACGGATGCACTGTCTGAACTTTGTTACAGTGGTAAAATTTGATGCATTAGATCTAACAGAGGAGAGCTGCCACGAGAATGCTTAGGATACTGTATTGATTAAAATTCAGTCCACGCACTCGTAATTCAGAAATTTCCATATTCTATCAGCATCGCATGAGGTTGTCATGATCAAATGCCTTATGAGACAGTAACATAAACAGAAATCTCTTTGACACTGAAATTAAAGGACTATATTTCATTGCAACCTAGCTGTAATTCCACTCTTTGACCCTGACCTGTTCGAGGTGCATGGCCAGGTGACTATCTAAATATCATCCCTGTACTTCAGTCTTCTTACCTAGTAACAAAAAGAAACAAACCCTACTTGAAAACATTTCATTCAATAATTTCTTCTAAAGCCTAAAAAAACCTAACAGACTTTTGGAAGAGGGTATGACCCATTATTTAGGCTTAAGTTATTCAAACAACAAAAAGTTAAGCAAATTAAAACCAGCTTAACTTATGTTGCTCATACAGTTCAAAACAAACTGATTTTTTCCCTCATTTCCTACTACACACCAAGAAAACAACCACTAAAATAATTAGCAAAGATTCTTGCATGAGCTGGTCATAAATTTGTCAGTAAGATGTTTAACATTTTCTGGTGGCGCTTTATGAAACCCAAAAACTGTGTACAAAACTTGGAAAGTGATTCTGAATAGACTGTGAAGACGAATTTTCACCACACAGTGGGAGGCGCTATCAGTGCTTTGTGTCACGCAAATTCTGTAAACTCCAAACACAGCGATCTCCCTGTCTCCTCTAGGAAGTTGTGTCAATACATAAGCAAGATTGCCATTTTCCAGCAGTAGCGTGGAACCGTATTTTAGACACACACTGCTGTAGAACAGACAATAAAACACGCAGAATTATTTAGTAAGTGACACACATAACACTAAGATACCAAAAAAACCAATAATACTTGGGAAAGAAAACCCACAAGTTCTGCGCTGAATTTCCTGTCAAAAACATCTGGTTTGCACTGTAAGCAAAACAAAACCTCGTACGGATCCGTCTGCAACTCCCTCTGCTGTTCCCTCATCCCTCCTGAAGAGACCACAAAAGCTCATCTTGCATATTGTTACCAATACTGCCCGGGAAGGTCGTCTATTGTTCTCAGACTAACTAGGTCACGGCCACTGCCATGCTCCACTTCATCTTTGACTTCATTCTAAAATCACAGACCTCCCCGTCCTCGTCCTTTCATGCCATTCACAAAAACCACAGGTCCTGAATGAATTTACTCCTTGAAAACCAGCCTCATAAGTTTAACTCCTTTCCTGTTTATTTATTCCCAGTCCAAGACTTTTCAGTAAATTCCTGAAAATAAGTAACTTGGGATGTCAGAAATTGAAGATGATTAACTTTGCCATAAGTACAAGCCAAAAAGCGGACTTTGGAGTGATTTGTCTCTCTTTACCAGAATGACATCTGCTCAGTTTTTGTCCATTCAGGGTGTGTGTGTGCATATAAATATATATACATACTGTGGCAGAATGCAAACCCCCCTCTCTCCTCCTCCCTCCTTCATCATGGAAGAAGTAAACCCATCTCCCTCTCTCTCTGCTGCTTGAGGCTAACAGCGTCTTTTGTTTTGCCCCAGAGCCCCCTGGCCAGGGCCGTTAAGACAGAGGAGAAGGGAGTGCAGAGGTGCCAGGGAGTCGCTCGGTGCCCGTGGCCAGTGTGGGGGATGTTTTGAAGCTTCAGGGGCACCCCACAGCCAGTGTGGGGGTGCACAGAAGCTTCTGGAATGCCTACAGTCAGATCTGATCAGCCTATAAAAACGGGATTCTTGTCGAGGCTCCGCCCCTTGCATGCAACCTCTTGGAGTTAGCAGCTGAGCCACTGCCGCCAGGAGCCACTGCCCCCTACCCCCCCGACAGAGACTCCGCTTGCCTTGCTGCCACGGGTGTGAGTAAAATTAACCCTCGCAGGATTGCGAGTGTATCTACTCTCCGTGCACATTTGCACGTGTATTTATACTTTTCACGCACATTTGCACTTATACTTTCCGTGCTCAATACAAGCACGTGTATAAATTAATCCTCGCAGAATCGCGAGTGTATTTTCCTCCCGTGCACCCACATAAGCACGTGCAATACTCTGTGCACATTTACACGTTATTTCTCCTCGCAGGATTGTGAGCGTACTATAAATTTACCCTCACAGAATCGCAAGTGTACACTTTCCGTACTCAATACGAGTACGTGTATCCCTTTAAAATAATCCCACACCGTGTTCAGGCAAGCGTGGGCTCTTCCCGGACTCAGGGACGGCTCCGGCATTGTTTTTGGTGAAGCCACGTGCATGCACACTGTGGAACTCCGGTTGTATTAGTTGCTGCCCATTAATTTTCCTCAACTGATATCCAAACCTGTATTCAAGTCACTTTTGGAGTGCTAAAACCCTGTTCCTCACCGGTTTAATAAAAATTGTTTTGGACCCTGTTGTCCCTTAAACAAACCTTGGGGTGCCTCTGTAACATACACCTATCTATCTTTGGCTTTCCCCATGCAAGTAGAATAGCGCATGCTTTTTCAACAGAGATTACCTGTTACCAGACTTCAACCAAACCACTGTACACACATGCAGCTTATTTCTAGTGTTTTATATATTAGCATGGGTTTATCTAGTTTGTTTTTTTTTTTTTTTAATATCACTATTTTGGGTTACAAAGGTATTACCCACAGTGCTAAAACACCATAACACTCAGTTGGCCTCTTCTTCCTACAACTGCTTCTTATTGCTTTACGTACAGCAAGTGGCTACTTGGAGCACTTGTTTCAGAAATAATTTATATGGAATTAACGTGAATTATTTTGTGTAAAGACAGCTTTTTGTGCTGTACTGAGAAAGCAAGCTTAAAAGATGAAATAAGAAGCGTCTGGACAAATTAGTCCCCAAAGTCTCCTACTATCTGCTGCTACTGTCCTGCAGTTGACTCCCGTCAACTTTTACAGACTTTACTACCATCTCTCAGTAAAATGAGTTAACTCCAATGATATATTTATAGTAGAAAAATTAACCTGAAACAATACAAAGCCAAATTAGGCTTCAGTTATTATTGCTAAATAAATGCTTTAAAAATGATGTATATCCATAGGATCTATAGTGACAAGTACTTTAAAAAAAAAAAAAAAAAAACAACAAACCAAACAAACAAACCAAAAAACAACACTATCTTCTTCAAATCGAGACTTCAACCTTCAACCCTAAAATTCTCTAGAATTTTATACACAGGAATACTTCAAATGCAACTGAAGTTCAACATGAATTCATTTTTTGTACCATGTCCCAGACCAGACATATTTATACACATAGTGTACATATATTTATAAATGTAATTATCCCCTACAGATCACCTGACTGTACAAGTGATTCAGATTTACGCACATGTAAATAAGACAAAGGACCTACTAATCTGCTAGAATACTAAAGTAGTGATACCTTCCATGCCAGTGTTGCTGTTTTTGACACCATCTATTGTATCAGATATTTCATTTACTAAATTGTTATACACCAGCAAAAGACATGAGACTCATAAATACATTTAAACTGAGTACTGAGGCTGCAGTAAAGTTGATAAAACAAATAGCTTTTGCTGAAATTAGCTGTCTCCCTTTTCCAGAAGCTGGAAAAGACACCACTTCTTCTGTCACTTTAAGGAATTAATCTTCCAGAAAACTAAACCAGATCTTGGCATGATCAGAAAAGCAGCAGAGGAAACACAAGGGAGGAAGGTGGTTACACAGAGCCAGGACAGAGAAAGGTACAGAAAAACCTGGACATTACAATGGCCTCTTACCATTAGATCAGTGTGAAATCAAAGGTTGCACATACAGTGTAAGTCTACTTAGCTACAAAGTGTACATAGTAAACAGAAGAGATAGCCCCGTGTTTTCTGTTTTTGGAAAGGAAACAAATCCACATTCAATTACTGCATTATGTCTTAAATAAACCCTGTTTGGAAGCACCTGGTTAAACACAAAGTCGGTTACAGAACGAAGCCAACCATTCATAGTACTACACCGTAACAGAGGTGAGACATTTCTGTTGTAAGACGATGTGGTGAGATAAAGAGACAAGAGGGAGAAGGTGTGTATGATCTACAGAATGACTTCCACCTGTATCTACAGCTGCCAGCAGACACACTGTTGTGACTGTAGCTGTGCGGGATGAAGAAGTTGCCATCCCACTGCATCTCCACTTGCTCATTACCTTCCAATCTCCCAGCATAACTGCATGTTTAGTCACTTCCTAACCCAGTTCTGTCAAAATGATTCCCGTTAGAAAATCTGTGTTTCAGCTTAACTCAGATTATTTTTGACAGAACTTGTTTAGCGGAAGGCTATAAATGCAAGTACCAGAAGATCTGAGAACACTGTAACCTTTAGAGCTAGGAGAGGAAACATCAATGAGCCAGGAGACAGCGAGCACTTTTCCATGCTTATCTTGCTGCAAGAGGAGCGCATTAATCAAACACACGGGTCTGATCTGTCAGCCTGCCTCATCAGTGAAAGCTGTGTATCAAGGCTGGCATCTTTAAAGCAAATAAATAAGTAAATCCATACACTAATTTTACTGCTTAAAATGTCAGGCTGGGGTCAAGCGTCCAGAAATTCAAATAATTTGTTACAACTACCCGGAATTCTGCAGTGTAATGTGAGAAAGAGGCAGATGCTATTCAAAAGATATTAAAAAAATGTGACATTCTGTGGAGTTAAACAGCAACCTCACCTTCTTAACTTTAATTATCATAACAAGACTTGAAAAATTATTTAACTGTTTTCCATGTATTACTGAAGTGAACAAATGGTGTCCATGTTTTCACTTGTCACATGGTAAAATAAGTGGAAGAAGTACCAAAATGCAGCATGAAATTATCATCATATAATATACAACACTGACAGGAACAGTACTTGATATATAGATCTCCTTACCTTTTATTAACAGGCTTCTCATCCTTGTCGTAGGGTCTGACAAACCATTTTCCAATTCTCACAAAGTTTTTATCCATCAGGCATCTAGAAAATAATTACAGCAACAATTACTAGTTGCATCCTAAAACACAATTAAAAGCAGTTGTTGAAGACAGTAGATCTAAGGGATTAAGGAGTTCAAGCTTCAAGCTGGGAGGAGTGGCTGACACTGGAAGCTGTGCTGCCATCCAGAGACCTGGACAGGCTGGAGAGTTGGGCAGGGAAAAATGTAATGAAATAGAACAAGGGCAAGTGTAGAGTCTTGAATTTGGGCAGGAACAACCCCCATTCCAGTATAAGTTGGGGAATGACCTATTAGAGAGCAGCGTAGGGGAAAGGGACCTGGGGGTCCTGGGGACAGCAGGGTGACCATGAGCCAGCACTGGGCCCTTGTGGCCAAGAAGGCCAATGGTACCTGGGGTGGGTTAGAAGGGGGTGGTCAGTAGGTCAGAGAGGTTCTCCTGCCCCTCTGCTCTGCCCTGGGGAGACCACACCTGGAATATTGTGTCCAGTTGTGGCCCCTCAGTTCCAGAAGGACAGGGAACTGCTGGAGAGAGTCCAGCGCAGCCACCAAGATGCTGAAGGGAGTGGAGCATCTCCCGTGTGAGGAAAGGCTGAGGGAGCTGGGGCTCTGGAGCTGGAGGAGAGGAGACTGAGGGGGGACTCATTCATGTTTACAGATATATAAAGGGTGAGTGTCAGGAGGATGGAGCCAGGCTCTTCTCGGTGACAACCAGTGATAGGACAAGGGGCAATGGGTGCAAACTGGAACACAGGAGGTTCCACTTAAACATGAGAAGAAACTTGTTCCTGGTGAGGGTGTCAGAGCCTGGCCCAGGCTGCCCAGGGAGGTTGTGGAGTCTCCTTCTCTGCAGACATTCAAACCCGCCTGGACACCTTCCTGTGGAACCTCAGCTGGGTGTTCCTGCTCCATGGGGGGATTGCACTGCATGAGCTTTACAGGGCCCTTCCAATCCCTGACATTCTGGGATTCTGTGAATTTCCATAATAGTGAAATCAACTTTGTAGCTTTTGGATTCCACGGAACTTTGCCACTTCCTACTTTCCCACACTAGTCACAGAGCAGCACTGCCCAGTCTCATGATGCTGTCACTGATGCTGAGCTTCATATATGCACTTTCATCTCTGACAGAATCTTTTCTGCTTCACCCCATTCTTCTTGCTGAATGATCCACCATCCTGTTTTTCAGACTCCTCCAAGGACAATTCATAGCACTTATTCTTTTCTATACAGTTCCTCTCAGACTTCATGATAAAGAATATACATCCCTGTATTTGTGGCATGTAAGTAGTGTAGTATAATATATGAATGACGGGAAATCGTATTAACCAAATATTAACAATGAACCATTTTCCCTTCACACGATCACAGCACCATTTCAGGTGTTGAAACTTCCACAACTACAGCTTCCTCTCTCAGAAAACCTCACACCAACATACTCCCACACCACTAAATTTAGAGCAGCAAGTTACCTATCTTCTGTGGTCCCTTCAGAAGTGCACAGTATCTTTATGGAAACTGTATATTCTGTGGCTTAAAAAAAAATGGTGAGGATGCAAAATGATCAATAATCAATTCAGGCTGATGAGTTAAGAAGTGCTTGATGACTTTTTAGGTCCACCTGTACACATAAATCACACCAGCAACAGGCCAGCACAATCTAAGTTTGCTTCATCCATTAAACATGCACTTGAATACACTGCCCAAGGGATCACATACAGAAATCTGTTGTGAAGGAATATTTTTCAGTAAGGTAAATACGTTTCAAAAACTCTGAAAAACTGGTCATTTGTTGCTAGTGGCCTATTTACGATCATGAGCAATATATGAGCTTTCCCTATACAACTGACATCTAATCACTATTTATTTCTCCAACGTTTTCCAATAGTTCATTTCTAAGGGAGTTGCTGCAAAACAAAAGAACAAACAAACCCAAAACCAAACAACAAAAAACCCAGCACACGCAGAAACGTTCTAGGAAAGTACTTTCTGCAAGTTTTAACAAAACCGTGTGATCTATACTTGTACTTCAAAAGCATACACAGAAGACAGATAGGAAATGGAGAACAGACCACGCAGATATTAGCATGCTCCTAATTTAATTCTTCTGTATAAAGTTGGCTGGGTTGTTCAAAGTTGAAGGCTGAGGAAAATTCTAGCAGCACTTTCTCAAAGCACAAAGAATCCAGCCCAGGTGAATATACCAGTATCTTAAACTGAACCTGCAGAGATCTAAAGACACTGCACTTGTGCTAGTGGGGAGAAAAACCAAAACACCACATTTCAGGAACTGTTTCCCTAGGAAATATTTGGTATCAGAGAAAGTCTGTCAGTGCACTTTATACAAACAAAAGGAAGTCTGTGAAGTTTACGTCAGATCACTAAAGAAAATAATCTGTACTAGCAAAAAATGTAACAAAGTCTGCTCCGTCACACACACCCCACAGCATTATGTCTGACAATGGCAGGTTTAACTGCCTCAAACTAATGCTACTTTCCCAGAAAAATCAGCCAACCTCACAGACTAAACTAAATCATGGGTTATTTAAGGTATAGCCCCAATGAAATGGGAGACCTGACTGCAGAAGCATGGGTGTCAAAGCCTGGGCTGAGTGCACAATTAACGCCAGCACCGCAGTGGTTTTGCTGTACAGGCACTCAGTCTTTACTCGTCTTTAACAGCAAGCTGTAACTTGCGTAAAAAAAAGAGGCTGGTCATAAAACCCCAAATGAGCATACACTTAAAAGCAGTTATTTAATCGCATAAAGTAAGGACATCAAATACTGTGAACTCTGGCTCATTTCTCTAGTTAAGGCTGAGTGATATTTTCTTCCTAAGCCGTTAACAGCATTTCACTGCCACTTGACCTCTCATATTTCTGATTTTTCTATGAAAAACAATGACCTGACACGGGCACGTTAACGATTATGAAGGAATACCGTGATATTTTGAGTGTTATCTCCTCCAATGTCGTAAGAGCAGAGCTGAGGTGGGCGACCTGCTCCGGCTGGCGGGAACCCTGTGTGACTGAACCGGCGGGAACCGGTTCTGAGGCGCCTCACACCTGCCCCCAACCAGCCCCATCACCCCCAGCTGCAACCACAGCCACCAAACTGCCCCGCTGACAAATTTACATCTTGGTGGGCACAAGAGGTTTCCAAAAGAAGAAAATCTGTCCCTCACTAACCGAGAAATAACAAAAAAAACCTCCACAAAGCTCCAAGCATGGGCAAGAGCCCTAACACTTTCTGATAAGATCCAAAGGAAACTCAAGACTGCTTTCTTATTAATCAAACTTTTTCTAAACACAGGATAAAATAGGTCTTTAAAAACCAAAGTGCTATTTCTATTTTTACTCAAGTCTACACACTTACTGCTATTATTATAAACTAAATACTTCTGATGTTAAGACAAGCAACAACAAAAAACCCAAAAGTGTGTAACTTAAATTCAGTTATAAAACTGGAGAAGTGAGGTAACTAATTGGACAGATACGGGGTAAACCATCACCCCAGGTCACCCTTACAACTATTTCATTAGAGGACTTCCGAGATCTCCAAATTTGCAAAAAGAAGTGAAATACAACACAAGAAGACGATGATGACCTGAAGAACTGCAGCAACACTAGGAATAAAATGTAATAGTCCAAGATACCAGGTCATATGCTGAAGGCCTAATAAGAAGGTAATCTTCAGTAAGCTTAAGAGTTGATAGCTGGATTAAGAAGAAAAACCATAAGTGTATTAACTAAGCACAGAATAACTTTGTAGACAAGTCATGTATATACGTGTGTGTATATATATGTACGTGTGATCAAGCTGAAAGCAAGCAATGCCAGGATACATGAGGCCTGTCAGAGGCGGGAGCTGTTACATTTCACCCTTAATACTGTGCACAAATTTAGACAAACTGTAACACTCATGTAAATGGGACTATGGTAAGAAGAGAGTTAAGATGTTTTAAAGTTCTCTATTAAGATATGCACCTCATCAAAAGGGTTGAGGGTCAGGTACAATTATCCTCTGTAAACACTTCAGGAAGGTGAAAACTTTTTTTTCCCCCTATTATTTCAAAACATCTCTCCAACAAGAACGCAAGCAGAAACATATATTGACATTATTCTTTGTATGAGCACTTTAATTACTCTGCACAGCATTTTCTGATACATTACCAGAGTCAATGACTTATGAGATCTATCTTTATCCTGTGTCTCTTGCACTCATGTTCTACCTCTATAAAAATGTGGTTTAAGATCAATAATAATATAAATGGTCTGTAGATAACCTACATTGGTTTAAATATCCAAGTGAAATATTTGAGTGCAATGGTTTTTCTTACCTTTCCAGCAGATTATGAATTGCTTTGAAGAGCAGGGTCCTACACTCATAGGAAAGTCCATTCTCCCACAATCCTTCTTCTACCACTACAAGAACAAAAAATGACGACATGCTCAGAATAGGGAAACAAACATTAACATAAAACATAGAATGTCGACATGCTTAGTATAGGGAAATGCAAACATTTATACAAAACATAACTCCAGCAGCTTGAATTTTCAACAGCAGCATGTTTATGAAACATTTCAACTATTACCTACTTGGCCAAAGTAGCTTTAATCTTCAGTTTCTGAAAACACCAACTTTGATTTAATAAATAAATAAAGCAAGCCCACAAAAGTATAAAACACACACATTTGTTCGTAGTATTCAATATTAAAGCAAGGGGTCAAGGAATTAATGATCCTTCTTCATCCTTCTTCATCCTGACCCTTTAGACCTTAACTGCAGATGCAGGCAATCAAGAAACAAAGTGAATCATTGCAGGTGTGAAGTCAATTCACATAACTTAAACATTAAACTTCCCTGAAATCTCAGTGTCACACTCAAGTTAAACTCCCCCATTGTACTGACTTAAACTATTGTAATACACAGCAAATACATTCAAAAAAGCAGCAGTTTTTTATTCCAAAATAAAATCTGTAAACTCTATATCAAACTGCAGAGATTTGAGAAAGTTAAATAAATAAATAGGAATTGATTAATCTCTTACAATGAAACAGCCATCTGAACGAGTATCTGAAGGATACACAAACCTCAAAAATACCTGCTGTCCTTATTCTACTGCTTTTGGATGCTGAAAGTACCAAGAGTAAAACCATTTTTGTACACCTCTACCAGATTCTGCATCTTCTGGCTGAATAAGATTTAATCTCAGCTGCAGAGTAAAACCAGATGATTAAGTAACTTTGTTATGAACTTGTTAATTGCCTGAGCTAGGTCATTTCGATTTAACAATACTCTGCAGATCTTTAGAAATGCAAACGTAAAATTCTACAGCACAGTAAGAACCAAACACTTAACACCTCTCCTTGGCCAATTTAAAGGATGAAACCTTCCAACAGCACGTCTATCATGCAGAGATTATTATCTAAGTATAGTTTATGCTCATGTTTAAGGAAAAGCTTCTTAGGGGTTTCTGCTGTATGAAAAATACTAATATTGCCAGTAGTATTCAACTACAGCTTCAAAGCCTCAAAGCCCAGCTTTGTTCGTTATTCTGCTGCTTCTCCCAGTAACCGTAAGTCATATAACCTCAAACAAGAAGTAGCACATTTTTTGAACGTGTAATGTTGTGATATGCTAACACTGGTAACAGAGTCCCTCTCCTCTTACAGAATGAAGAAGCCAGGCCTTTAGTACGTAAATCACCTTATGGAATAGCACAGATCCTTTCTCAGAAGAATGAAAAGGCTTTTGGGCACAAGCACGAGCCAAATCTCTTTCCCTGTAAAACCACTAAAGGCCCTTTAATGCTTGCACAACCCTACTGACACCGGCTATGTAACGCACCACAGCTGTTTACTAGATAGAACATCGCATGGCCTCAGATTTCGTGTTTAAAATGGTGTTCTTAAGAAACTTCAGAATCTCCACGCATTTTCAGAACCATTGATGTATAAATTCTATATAGCTCAGAACTACCACAGCCTAAACAACTGTGAGACCGGTCCAGTCTTGCACTTCAAAACTACTCAGTTCTAAAGTATCCAAAGAGTTGCATACAGTATGAGAGAGACCACACCTGAGTTCACCTCCAAGAAAACTCCATATTTAAATAAAAATTCAAAATTTTTAGACAGTGGCACGAAATAGGCAGAATTTGTAAAAGCCAAAAGAAATTCATTGTTACCTGGCGCTGGGCTCAAGTTTCAACCTAATGCTATCAGCTCATGTGTGCCAGAAGCCAGCACTGCCCCTGCAGTGAGGACTTCACGTAAAATGGGAGAGACGAGAACCTCACAGAATCCCAGTGTCAGGGGTTGAGGGGACCTGGAAAGCTCACCCAGTGCAATCCCCCCATGGAGCAGGAACACCCAGATGAGTTGGTGTGACACACAGACTAACAGCAGTCAAATGGGACAAGGGAAAGGATTAAGTCTGAAGTGGTATCAATATTCAATATTCTAATTTTCCAAATTACATACACATGACATTTTCCTATAATAAATTATTCCCTTGATTCCAAATGTATTAATGCACTATACTTACTGTAATGAGCTCTAATACTTCTTTATCCTACTAAAAATGTTCATCTCACAATTGAGATTATGTAGTTACACCTGTTGCAGTAAAAACGGGGAAAAAGAAAATGAGAACTATAACATTTCACTTCCTCTCTGCTCTTGGGTTTCCTGATCCAGTCTCCACAAGAAAAGAGCTTAAGTAACTGGAGCAAGTTCCAACTTCAAGACGCAAATGGTGACCAGTAAAACTTGACAAAACACTAAAGATCAGACTATCCCTCCAAATTGCAAAGGAACAACGTAACTAGATTTTAGATTTTCAATAATATTTTAAATTTTAAATTCCTCCTAGAAGATTGAAGCCTGGGAAATAATTGTTCTCTCTCTGTTTACACAATGATTTGTAATGCTTTGAACACCGAACACTTCCAACTCAAGCTCTCATCAGCCTTTGGGTGCTGCCCCACAGCGTGTTCAGGCTCACAGTGAACAGGAAGAGGGTGCTGCACAGGGTCAGGAACAGACCTATGCCAAGCACCTATATCCTGTCCCAAAGGTGTGTTCTGTTACTCTAGTTGAAATATTTCTCTTTAGAGGCAACAAATTTGACACTATACAACAACGATTAAGGAAAAAATAAGAAAAATAACAACCCACACAAACCTTCTAGGGCAAGAATCAAGTAAAGATTGAATCTCAGTAAGATAAAGAGTATGACAGAGCAGGTAACTACATGGAAATCAAAAAGAAGACAACCATTTTGGGGAGGTAGCAAAGCAGATGGGACCAGCGTGTGGGTCACCACTTGCCAGGACCTGGGGAGACAGAGCCACCACTAATGCCATCCCTGGCTGGCCCCAGTCCCATCGTGAACAGGACATCAGACTGGGTGACCTCCAAGAGTCCCAGCTGCTCCTCACCTGTGTCATCTGGCAGATCTACTGACCCTCTGCTGTCAAAGATTGATAGAGACAGACACCTATATCCCTCTCTATCTCTGCGCATATATCTCTGTATATATACTACATCATCTAAGCAGGTGTATGTTCTAGAGTAGTCAAGGATGACAACTGGGAGTAGTATTTACTTCATCTCCTTCTCGCTGCCACACTGGGATAACTTTACCACTACATTCCTCAGCAAAACAAGTAACTACTATTTATGTGGGGTTTTTGTTTGTTTGTGTTTTGTGGTTTTGTTGTTGGGGTTTTTTTTTTGTAATGACATCACATTTCAAAATATACAACTAAGTCTATTAATACTCCATCTCTAAAAATACGGATTCTTGGAAAAAATGAAGAAGGCGAGCTCACATCACCGCTGCCATCAGCTGCAATTCTAGAAACTGCTTAGTTGAGATAACCCATCTGACTGCCCTTAGTACAGCACTCTCGGTATACACTCTTTAAACCCAGTGGAGACAGAGAGCATTAAAGAAGCGTATAGATCCAAAAAGAAGCGTGACATTTTCAGTATCTTTCAAAAGAGAAAAAAAGGCTTGAGATAGCCAGATTTGTACAGGGATATTCTATCAGTTTATCTGAAGAGGCATTACTGTTTCAAGCTGTAAGATTTAAGGAAGTGAAAATATAAATAATCATTAAAATTTTCATGGAAACTTAATAAAACACCAAAGCAGTGTTTTAACAGATAAAATGGCAAAAAATTACCCAGTATAAGCTGACAGGGCAGTGTCTAGTAAAAATATAAGCTACTGTTAGAGCCAAGCACCTGTGTATTAGCGTTACCCAATGAACAAGGAACAAGGTAAGAGATGTTTTGGTTATAACACCTGGAAAAGAACACAATGCAGTGGTTTCAAGTTGCAAAATCTTCCACAGAGAAAATAATTTGTATTGTCTCATTGCCAAGATATTATGAACAGAAAATCAAGAAAGAAAAAAGGCGTCTTTGACACTTATCAAAATGGATGATGACAGAGGTGCTCAATCTCACTGCTGGGCTCCAGCCAGAACGGGAATTAATTGGTAGCCTTTGCATGTAAAGTTTTTAAATGTTTGTTGTCATTTTGTTTTTGAAGGTTCAAAAAATGAACAGAACATTTGTGGTGATTTTTAAGTTTATCCTTGCAGAATGGATGTTAAAAGAATTAAAGGCAACTACGGTAATTTAGATTTACACTGGGAATTTATAATTTAAACATACATTAATGAGCAGCTTAGTTGGCTTGGGGGCTTTTTTATTTTCAAGTCAGAGATATTAAGGTCTTCAAAGTGTCCGATGATTTGTATGAAGCCAGCCATGTTCTCAGGAGCCATTATAAGAATTTCAAGGAGAGAAGTCACGGCAAAATATCAAAGCAAATACTTCAATAATTTGCGGTCTCCCAGCAGAGGTACTGGAAAGATAATAAGATCTCTGTTCTGCTTCGGTGACCAAACTGACATATTTTACTTAAAAGAAATACAGGAAGGAAGGAGAGAAAGCAAGTCGAGACTGTGTCGGCACTGCGCAGACAGTTATACCTTTAAGAAATTCAGCCACCCACATTTTAATAATTCAGGTCACACTCCCTTCTGCAGTTTAACAGTAGAATTAGTTTCAAAGAATACATATTTCCTCAGAGCTATGTTACATATTTCCTTTTAATGTATCGTATTGCAGCAACAGCTGAAATGAACGTCTAGACATCAAAACCGGGCTTGATTCCCACCTACTGCTTTTTTACCTCGGGCATCAAAACTAATGAAACCCATTATCCAGAACACTGACTTCAGTTACCACATTGGCCACTGCAGATGTGAAACAACACTCTGGGACAGGACCAGTTATTCAGCCATTAAAATGACTGAGAATCGATTTCTTGCTGCACGCTGCAGAAATCCCGCTGGATTAAAGCGGGACACACGGGACAAGGCGCTGACGGGGCCTCCTGTGTCCGGCTATGGGAACGGCAGATCCTCAGCTACTTGGGATTCGCATCCACAGCATTTTACGTTGATATTTTGTCTCCTCGTCACCATGAAATATGAAGAATGTGGAGGTGTTTCCCCCCGTGTAGATACATTTTATAAAAACACACAGCCAAACAACTAACAAAATCAGAAATTCAATTACTAAAAGCAAGCATTTGATTTTTCATTTTAATTTTTATTAACTGTGCCCTTAAAACAATATTTCAAAAACCAACTAGCATTTTGAAGCATCATTTCTTCTAAAAATTGAGTTGAAAGAGTAACAAAGCAATGCAATGGTACATTAATTCTGAAAAACTACATTATGCCCATAAAAATCCAATT
Source organism: Patagioenas fasciata (assembly GCF_037038585.1). Taxonomy (NCBI): domain Eukaryota; kingdom Metazoa; phylum Chordata; class Aves; order Columbiformes; family Columbidae; genus Patagioenas; species Patagioenas fasciata. The sequence goes on from NC_092536.1 coordinate 11,909,531, forward strand.
AAATGCAACGCTATTGATTGATCATTGTTATACTGCCATTGATCACCTTGTAAAATCTGTGTTTGAAGTCATTAGTGATTAAATTGACTTATTACTAAATCAGATTCAACCCACTTAGAGATCTAATTTCCTTGCGCTGGTTATGATGGCAGGGAAATCGCGCTGCTCACTGCAGGAGCGCTGAGAATTCATCTTGGCTGTGTCCCACCAGCCACAACCCACCCAACAGAGAAGAACCGCTCCCCAGAAGGATCCATTTGTGTTGATCTACTGGCAAAAAGAGCTCACGGGAAGCGCTGAGAAGATGCACAGAAGCATTTCCAAGGAATGACCTACCGAGGTGTCCTGAACAGCTCCAAGGAAAGCGGAATAGTCACCAAGACCGAGCATCGCTGCTTGAACACGGCCCGAGTTTGCATCTCAACGGGCCACATTTTTCTCCGCAAAACTCACACTTGTGACTACAGAACCAAAACCACGGCGCTTCAGAAAAAGATAAATAAGACCTTCAAAGGCAACAGCTGCTGAATATCACAGGAATGCTACGACGCTTTAATTGTTGCGCATTGAAACAGAAATTAGCATAATAGCTATTTATTGAAAAACAGATGGAAGGTAACTATCTGCACTTAGATTATGTTAGCACTGAAAGTATTGCTTTTATTGCTTCCTCACTCCCGGTAGGTACAAAGTTGTTTTCATAAGATATACATTAAACGCTACCTGCTCTCCCTCTCCATACTCCCCGCTCCGCTGTTCCTGCACAGTCTCTTCCACCACAACGCAGATCTCTACAGTGGAATTTTCTCAGTCTCATGGGTAACTACACAACATTTCAAAGGGCACTGGGACAAAACATGTAATCACTTCTGCTTCTTGAGAAGGTCACTTCAAAATATTCCAAAAATCCATGGGTAATATTTAACTTCTCCAAAGCCAAAATTATTATCTACGCAATCAGCACAAACATATCTGTGTAATTATAGCTCAAGTCTGCTTTCTATGTCGGAATGCAAAATCCTGAGCAGCTCGCTTCGGAGGTGTAACAGATTCCAAATAAACTAGTTCAGTTTGCTGTGTGGTTTTTGCTTTGAATGTCTTTTACAATCACCAGCTCTGCCCCAAGAACGAGCAAAATGAACATAAATATGGCACAACGTTTATGCTGCTTCCTATGGGTAAATTGTTTGCAGTGCTCTCATGTGCCAGAAAATTCCCCCAAATCCCTAATTTACATCTTTGAGTTTGTCCCACCATGGGTTTGTGTTAAACCATTTTATCTTCAAGCTATTTTGTATTTCTTTGCAGAAGAATTTCCCATAGATGAAAAGACCAAAATCAACCTGACCACAGTGAAAATGGATGGAAAGCTTGGAGCGATTCTCCCCATCTTCCTCTGATGTGTTCAGGGATAAGGACACCACTAAGAAAGCACTTTTTCAACTTCACTCCTGGGAGTTTCGGCGTTTCCTCTCACATTTCTGAACTTTTCACTTTCCGTTACATCTTGTTTCCCGCTTCAACTCTTTGGCATAAGGGCATTAAGAAATAGTTTCTCAGAAGAACATAAAAGCAGCCCAAAAAATGTGAAGGATTTTTTTTTTTTACGTATTACTTTGCTTTCCTAATCCCAGGAAACAACCTCTGCTCTCCAAACTCAATTTGCTCTGTTTCAAATCTCCAAGTTTTCTTAATTTCCTCCTATTTTCAGTGGCTGCCTCTGACCTACAGGCAGCGCAACCCTCCTTCCACACATCAGCTGCAAACCCCCACTTCTGGCTCTTGATCCTTCCAGATTCAAAGAAAATAAAACTGCTGAATTATATCTGCATCAGTAAGATCTTCCTCTCTGCACTGATAATGCAATGAGAACATGGACTTTTCTTTTTCTTTATACCTCAATGTTGTTTTTCATCGAAAGCGTATTTCCCCATCCCCTACAGCTGAGGAGCTCTGCTGGAGGTGAAAGGGCAGCGAGTCTCTTTAAAGAGCAATTAGAGCAAGTTCAGCCATCACCAGAAGAACATGAGGCTTGTTCTTTGGAAAAATACAGTTTGTATTAATCCATACTTGGAAAGCGAAAGGAACCAAAACTCTTCTCTCATTTATAAAGTATGCAAGACGTCATTCTTGAAATGCAGATAGATCATTTTGGAAAGCGGTGCCGGGATGCTTGCTTCCCTCTTCTCGAACACAGGTTTGCCTTACAACCAACCAACTGGCACGGCTCAGGGCAGCCGAGCCCATGGTGCAGTGTGATTCCAACGGGATCAGTGTCCCCACCTGCCCTTCCATCGCTGCCCCAGGCCTGCAGGGTTCTCCCTGCTCCCCCAGCTCCCGACACCCATCCCAAAGAGCGTTTTCCAGGAGGCCCAGGGCTCTCTGCAGCGTGACCAGGACAACACAGAACGCGACTCATTAGAAACACACAGAGTGACAATCACGGAACCGCTTCTCGCCGCCTTTCACGGCTCACAGTCCACAGAGCCTCGTGCACCCCTTACACAACCAGCACGTTCAGAGACAGGAAAATACAGAATCTTCTTAAAGAAAAGCACTTTTTTCATTATTTGCTGTTTTACGTTGTGCTTGCAGGCTGCAACAGTTTTTAATTGATATGTTAGCATTAAAAAAATGTAAGAAAGCCACGATCTCCAGCCCATCCAAGGAGACATTTACGGAGAACTCAAGGGCGTGATGTTGCCCGGTCTCTCCCTTCTACCCCGCTGGACGAAAACCTGCAACATTTCCACCTCTGTTGTACACTTATTTAACCAAGTCAATATTTGGTTTTCGATTAGCTGAAATTTGAGTATACTCTTTTGCATAAAAATTAACAATTGTACTTATTTTATCCCAGTTCTCACTTGCTTTTGGTCACTACTTACAGCCTCCAGACTACTATTGTCTTCTTTTTTTTTTTTCCAATGTAATGGTTATTAGAAATAACAATTTTCATTAGAAAGTCCTATTTTCCATATCTTACTTGTAACGTTATACTGTGAGAAAACAAGATTGTGATTTAAGAAATATTGGAGAATACTTTCATAGCAACCTCCCATTTTAAACACACATCATGTACCACAAACCACCCAACAGCTAAAGGTGAAGTGTGAACTATAATGCTCATTCCATTACATGTAAAACATATTAGATACGTCTTGAAAAAGAGCTGAGCAAACGTATTTGCCTCTAGTTTATACATCGCTTGAAAATAACGTTTTCAAGCTTATTTCACTACTTTTTTCCTACCTCCCTACTTGAATCCATGATAACACTTCACACAGGAGTGAACTACAAACTGGACTTTGCGAATTTGTTCACTTAAAACTTGCTGAAGCAAAAGTTGAAGCAATTTAAAAAAAAAATCAAACCCCACCTCGCAATCAGCAAATACACAAGTAGTCACTAATTGTCAGCTATGGGCAAAACCCAATTTCATGCTGCTGGCAGGGTTTTTGAGCACTGAAGTTAAGCAAGGAACCTCAGCGTGCAGGGCTGATTCACACTGTGGAAGCAGAGAAGGGGATTCAGCAATAACCTACCTGTGCAAAAACGTTCCTAGTCAAACATCATGCTTGGAAATGAACTTGCTGAAGAAATTAAGTTTCTAGTCTTTCCATTTTTTTTACTGCTTTTGAAAAAGAAAAATAAAAACGCATCTTACGTTTAGGTATTAAGAAGAGCAGAAGCGGTTGAAATGAAGTCTTGGACATTTTAAGCCAATGCAAAACATTCCCCTCACATCCAGGTCTGCTTTGAGAGAACAGACTTTCCAAACCACAGGCACAGAATCAAAGACTAGAAAAGAGTTCGGAGACAAGACAACCAGACTTTTGTCGTTTCCTTTCTTCCTCCCAGTGCTGCAGCGCTCCCCACAAAGCAGTAAAAATAATCTTTGCTCTTAGTTTAATTCGCCACTATTTAAACCAAATAAAAATGAAATAGCAGCTTTTGTGTAAGACGACCACACGCTGGGTCCCACCGACAACACGGGCTGATGTTTCGGCAGCAGAAAGCCCAGCAGGTTTTTAAAGCCAAGGAGCCGGCAGAGGGAGCTGCGTGTAACCGGTTCTGCCGCCTGCCCCACGGTCTGGTTTTCAGATTAAGGAAAAGGATACGAGATCATCCATGCTAAAAATAAAACTTCTGGGAAAAAAAAAATGACCACATCCAATAGTAAACATTTTAGAAGTGGGATGGCTTTGAACAGGAACAGTTTAATTGCTGTTTTTGAAATAGAAGATTCCATATGAAACAGCTTTAAAAGCAGAATAACGTCCTTGAAAAATAATCTAGTGGAAGTGCCCATTATCAAATCCGTACTGTGATCCCTTGGGAAAGGCTAAATAAGATCTTAGAAAATCCGTATGTCTGTTAATTCCACCGGTTGAAGAGAACCTGTATATTTTCAGGCACCTTTCATTTTTAACTAATATTGTTTCACACGTTTGGTCTTTCCTGGAAAATTCTGAAATATCTTGGGGTTTAAATTCACCCTTAAGCAGGTTTCCCCAGGACTCCGGTCTATGCTGCCCCGAGGCAGCTGCTTTACAGCACCGAGCTTCACTGGGCTCTCACCGCAGCCTCAGCACAGGACACCCTGACTCCACAACTGAGCAACAGAGAGGTGCTCATCCTTCCTCCCCCTCCACAGAAGCCATGAAACGCCGATGAGACGCGCAGGGCTGTGGGACGCGCAGGGCTGTGGGACGCGCAGGGCTGTGGGTAGGGCCGGCCAAGTCCCAGCAGACGCAGAGTCCTGCCCCAAACCACAGCAACACTGAAAACTGAAACCCTCTCCTCCCTGTTCCCCAGCTATTCCAAGTGGTTTTGGCAGGCAGCGAATACTACGGATATGCTTTCTGCTGGGGGCAGAAAAAGTTTCTTAACCTGCATATTCTTATAAATGAGAATATATTTCTTTTTATTCTTATTTATAAACAGAAGGTGTTACAGAAAAGAAAAAAAGACGACACATGGCATACAGCATTGGGGATGGAAATAAACCACATTACTGAAGACTGGAGAGCCATGCTGGAAATATGTGAATCCTTGGAATTGCGAACAATGAAAAACTAAGCATAAAAATTTTACAGACTACCTAACACCACCAAATATGCAACTTTTCTCATAATCATTAACGCTGGATATATATTGAGCAATTATTAATTGAAAGCCAGTCTTGTTCTACAAAGATCTATTCTGTAAAGGTCTCTTCTCCAAGTCACACCGAACAGAACTGCCAACGGTCCCCCCAATGACCAGCAGTGATGGCCCAGGAAGAAACACCAACTTCCTATCCAACCAAAAAAGTGATGCAGCTTCTGACTGCCTTATACTTGGAACTCCTGTTAAAGATCAGCTTGATAAAATCGGAGAAAACAGATGCAATAAAGCATCCCCCTCGCCAGGCAGCTCCTGCATTCACCGCCGGGGTTATTTCAGTCGGAGCCATCTCCCCCACTGCTGGTTCTGCAATGCAAATGGAATATGTTGTTCAGTCTACAGTCCGTTGCCATGGATATTAATGTGATGTCATAAATTGTTACATCTTCATTGCAGAAACAAAATGAAAGGGCTTGTAAGCAGAGGAATAAGAACTCATCTAAGAAGGCACATTGAAGAATAAGCAACTGTTGTATAAATCGCAGAAAGGAGACACAAATTCGTATTCTGATTTAGTACTGTTGAATGTTTATCTACATAAGAACTACTTAAAAGATCACAAATTGCCTAATTTTACTATTTCATTGTATTGGACTCTTACCTGCACTGTGGAATCTCCTCAGCAACAAACTGAACGGCACTTGTGTAATTTTATCTTTTTGCCATCGTTGGAAACAACTTGTTTCTGAACTCTCACCTTACATTCCAGGCAGCCGTTAACCGTCCCAGCCATGCCTACAGGACCCTCTCCTGCTTTGCCTTTTAGTCCAGCTGCTTTTTCATTCACCAATTACGTTTATTGATATGGGCCATGCCAGAAGTGTGCCAATTGCAAGTACTTCATTTCAGAAGAATCAGGGCTATAGATTGCCCTGATAAATTATTATCTACATATGTTTGTGAAGTTTTGCTCTCCAAGGACTTCAGTAGTAAACAGTTAGAAAATTTGCTTTTGCTTTATTAAAACCATCATTAACACTATAATGTTAACTACTTTCTCTGTAAGTATATACAAAGAGAGAAGGATAGAATAATTTAGCTTAGAGAAAAGTACAATGCAGTATAAAGCACATCCGGTGTTCACAGTCAATTTACATCTTTTAGGATGAGGAGAATCCAGGATTTCTCTCCTTCTCAATTAGTCAAACTGTCTTGTTTAATCTTTTTCCCAAACAGTTTAGCTTTTCTCAAAGTGGATTTAACGAAGTCAAAAGACACAGAGCAAGTGGGGACAGAATGGGCATTTCTGCCTGCTCAGACCTGTCATGCAAAGATCTACATGGGAACGAGAGCATTCCCAGTGACCAACACATCCCCATCTCCTGCCACCACGGTCCCCAAGGCACCCAGAGCCACCCAAGGTGGAGGCAGCACTCAGGGAAGGAGAATTCTCAAAGTGTCTAAGCAAGTCATCACTGTGATGCCCCCCCAACCTTCTCAGAAACCAAGTTACTCCTCCTCAACTTTGGAATCTTGCCTTTGCCAGCTCAAATAGGAAAAAAAGTCTCAGAACTGGCTGATGTTTGAGGCCTTGCGGCACTTTTATCCAAACCTACCAGTGTAATGATGAGTAACTTGCCTACTTACAATGGTATGTAAAGCGTTTTTCCTCTTTCTAAACTTACATGAATTGCATATGAAGCAGAAAAAAAAACCCAAGCCCTTCCACTCAAATCAGCCACCCAACATCTACACAAGTTCGGACAACGGAGCAGATCTCATCTTTCACAAGCTAAGATGATTTTCCCTGCTCTTAACTGTGGCTTCCGCTTCCTCATTCAACCTAATGAGGAGTCTTAGCCTTTTCTTCAGTCTCTCACTACTTACCTCTCCATCATAATTCAGTAAATACCTTTTTGTTCCTATGTCCCACTCATTCGGGGGAAAGAGAACGCAGGCAGAGAAGAAATACATAGAATATATAGAAGTACTTGCCATTCCATTCTCTCTGAAACTCAAACGGCTACTGAATAGCTGAACAAATAGAAAATAAAAAGAGTTTCTTGATGTCCTTAAAAAGAGATGCATTCCAAAACTGCAGCTTTATTAGTCTTTGGAAAATTTCTGCATCCTTCTCCTCATCTGTTTCATTCACCTGCTTATGACATCCGTTCCTACTACGAACACATGCACTGACCAGTAACTCCCAGTTAGAGCACCCAGTCCCACACAGTGAGCTCTACTTCCTTGTACTGTTGCCATTAGCATCAATTCCACAGCGGGTACACACGTGTGTTTTGAAATAACCTGAACACCTCTGTTAACCAAGGCTCACCTATACACCGTGTTCCTCCTCTTATTTTTAATTCAGTAGCTTAAAGGACAAAACAGCCACAAACCAACACCATGCTGGTCAACGTTGTCTTCTGGCTACTGGAAACATGCCACAGACGTGCTGCCATATGCAAGAACGTTACTGGGGAAAGGGGCCAGGCCACAGCATCTTATCCTCCACCTGTAGCCTTCAGTTTACACCTAAAGTGAGGCTTGGCTTAAGACCCAGAGCAACTCAAACAAAGTAAGGACAATTGTGCCACACACATGGATTTGTTTCTGTAACCCTAAGGAATCAAGGGGGAGTGCCACCTGCTACCTATCCTGACTTTTCCTTTGTACTGGTATTTCACATGTTCCACATTCCCATTTAGAGAAACCAGCGTTGTTAATGAATTGCTCACTTCCAAAACACTTATTGAATGGGACTCCTCAATTCGATTCCCAGGCGCTGTAGGTACCTCTACTAGAAATAATGCATCTCTGCTGCAGAGGCCACCAACACAGGCATCCCAGGGGAAACTCAGTCGTGTGGACAAGCAACAGCTACTGTACAAGGAATAGTATAAAGAATTTATCTTCCTTGAAGGATATTCCTCCTATAGCTCCACACACTTAAGAAAATCCAGGGTCAAAGGGCACTAAAGAGCAGACAAACCTACAGGCCAGTCTCCAAAAACATGAGAAGACACACTACAGCACGTGCTGAAATATTAAAACTATCAAATGGAAGCAAACAAGAGCAAGTGCAGCCCAGGCATTTGAGAAACATCCACAGGATGCGATGTGAAGTGCAGAGATCCCCACGCTGGCAGAAATTTGCTCCTGTGTGTCCCCAGCAAGCAGCGCCGCTCACGCAGGACCTGCAACAAACTCCCTCCTGGGCAGAGCTGCGCGCACACACACAGGCAGCTCTTCCACACTCAAAACGTTTCCGTGCATCTAGCCCAGGGGTTCACAGTACAAGACAGAACAAAATGCTACCTCTAAATTAAAAAAATAGTTTTGATTTATTAAAAAAAGTAATGATGTTTGAGAAAAAACAGCTACGCAAAGATTATACTTCAGTCTACTTAAATTTTGCCTAATATTGCAGTAAATTACAACTGTATATTTATGCATGCTGAAAGACCTTAACTGTCAAGCAGAAGGACCTTGGCGCAGAACCCTCTGCAAAGACGTAATTGAAATGGGAGCTGACACGGTGATCCCGGTGATCCCCGAGCCGCAGCTCTGCCCGCGCAGCCGCCGCCACCGCACATCAGCTCAGAGAACACGGCCCCGCGGGAGCCTCCTCGCACAGACGCACAGCACCGCCGCTGGACACGCCGGGGCTCAGCGAGCCAACGCAGGCAGTGAGCGAGTGCGACAGGGAACGTGGGGATCGTTATCAAATATGGGACAGGGGGGAGGGAGGAAGAAGAAGAGCGGGGAAGAAGAGGAAAAAATCTGCTGTCAGGTTGGTTTAACTGACTTTTAGATACTGTAATGGACGCGATAATTTTCCCTTTCTGTCAAAAACTGTAGTGTCAAAAAGTAAGCACACATACCCGAAAGACTGCCTGCGAGAACTGTGGCTGTCCTTCATGTGAGCAAAAATAAGCTGATTTTACATATATGATAAATCTTTCACTGCAGAACGCCTACAACCATACACAAATTCTCACCTACTTACAACAGAAGCAGAAAAGCCATATTTAATTGGCTTTGTCACGCTATGGATGTAAAAAGCAACTCTTAACTACTGCAAACCGCATACACAGTCCTACATTGCTAAATAAAAATCACAGTACTCGAGTTTAAACTGCAAATTAACAATGAAAAATCCCCATCTGAAATCTCACATGGAGTTGGCAGCCCTGCTCAGCTTGATCTCTCTTGGCTAAAGAATTTCACTAGCTTGGAACATCTAAACATAATCTGACAGCAAATGAGGCTTCCAACTGAAAATTACCACAAGGCTGGGGTTTGCTTACTTCCTCCCCCCAAGTAGTATAGAAAACAACTGGAAATATATCCTGTAGGAAATCTGCTAAATGATATATTCTTTAGCCTGATAAAATGCAATTATCAAACGTAACCAACAGATCTATGATTGACACTGCTGACAATTTTGGGGTTTTTCTTCTTTTATTCTTTCCTCCTTATTTGATACCCATACAGGCTTTAAGCACCAAACATTACAATTACTCCTGATATCATTCTGCTGGCATAAAAATCCAAATATAATACATTTAAATTCTACAAAACATGTCCAGCTTGTTTAAAGAGGGAGATAATCCCAGTTTAATAACTCTAGATGTGATTGCTGGGAGCTACCATCTTAAGCCGGTTTACATCAAAATCATCCCCTGCATCAATCTTTATTCTCCTTACCTTCGGATCAGGAATTTCTGCACAGCTGCACCTCCTGACCACTCAACCCACCATCATCAGCACTCCACTAATTGTGCACCTCTCCAATTAGCTTTCGACATAATCATGGCAGTGATTGGTTTCCATACGCTTCATTCTACGTGAAGAGCATTCTGGTATTTCGCAGCAAGTATCACAAGAAGGAAAACAGATCTTGATTTCACAAACAATAACCAATATCTATGCCCTGCGGTGCCATTTTTTTTTCCCCTACACATAAGTATCAGCACATTGAAATTGTCAACATGCAGCTTCCTTCTAATAACAATTATTAGAGAGAATTTAATGCCCATAGTAATTGCACCACCTCTGTTTCACTTAAAAATAATAATTAAAAAAAAGGTCACTACTCCTAGCATTTAACCTCTATCTCCAGAACTTACTTTCAGCCAGAAAAGCACTGGGTTTCACCTACTCCTTCAGAAAGGAATAAAAATCAGGTCAGTGGGGATAATTGTGGAAAATTATTTATATTCTTTGTTTATGCAATATTTATACCAATCAAATACCAGAACCTTGGTGGTAAATGCATAAAGTTCCTGCCTTTAAGCAAGAGAAATCATTTTACCACGAATGACAGCCAGTCAAATCAACTCCTGTAACAAGGAGTTCATCTGCACGGGGACAACTTGCAGCAGAAACCAAGAGATTCGTGTTGCAACGGGAAAACAAGCTGGATAAAGTGGTGGTTTCTACCTAACATTCTTCTAATTCCCACCAAGTTTCCAATGAACTGTCAGCAAATCTGTAAGGTAATGTATAGTCAATGTTCTCAGTACTGTCATTTTTTGCATTTCTCAAGAGCTGCTTTGAATGTCTTTTCTTTTGACAAGATGTCACCATTGGAATGCTATATTTATTCTGCATTTAAAAAGAAAAAAACTACCCCACTCAACTTCCTCTTGGTCTCTATGTGTTTTAAAATGCTTTTAACATGACATCAGACACAAATTAGTCCAAAAGACTTAAAAGATCCTGTATCATTCCCCTTGCTCACTGCACACCACCAGCATCAGTAGAAACGTCTGTCACAGCCTCAGCTCTGCCGCATCCTTCGCTGCCAACAGCGGCTCCCACAGCAACGTTCGGGACACTATTTAGCACTCACACACGTGTAGCAACCTCAAAAGCTGTCCTCAAACCCAAACTGTACGACGTTGGAAACGCTAAGATCCTAAATCCAGTATTAACTGACAGCTCCTCCTTCCTGCAGCCGGCACAGGAGCGGGGAACCAGCGAGACGCCCGTGCCCTGTCCCGTATCCTCACGTAAGGACTCCTGCAATCAACAGGTATCCAAACCAGCGTGGTCAGCAGGACAAGGGCAGTGATCCTTCCCCTGTACTCTGCATTGGGGAGGCCACACCTGGAGTATTGTGTTCAGTTCTGGGCCCCTCAGCTCAGGAAAGAGATTGAAGTGCTGGAGCGGGTCCAGAGAAGAGCAACAAGACTGGGAAAGGGACTTGAACACAAGCCCTATGGGGAGAGGTTGAGGGAGCTGGGCTTGTTCAGTCCGGACAAGAGGAGGCTTAGAGCTGAGCTCAGCACTCTCTAGAACCACCTGAAGGGCAGTTCTAGCCAGGGGGGATTGGGCTCTTCTCCCAGGCAGTCAGCAATAGGACAAGGGGGCAGGGGCTTCAACTCTGCCAGGGGAAATTGAGGCTGGAGATTAGAAAGCAATTCTGTGCAGAGAGAGTGGTCAGCATTGGAATGGCTGCCCAGGGAGGTGCTGGACTCACCGGCCCTGGAGGTTTGTAAACTGAGATTGGCCATGGCACTTAGTGCCATGATCTGGTAATGGACTGGAGTTGGACCAAGGGTTGGACTGGATGATCTCTGAGGGCTTTTCTAACCCAGTCCATTCTGTGATTCTGTGAACAGCATTCATGTTCAGATATTAACTTACATCAGAAGGTTTAAAAAAATGTATACAATATACGAAGTAGAGTATTAAAAAGACCATACTGGAGGCAGATGTTCACGTAACACACACAAGCTACATCACCGCTTTGGTCAGCACAGACCCCTCCGCACGTTCCTGTGTCTCAGGGGCTCAGGTTTGTGCTTTCCCGTTGATGTTTCGTTCTGAAGAGCACACGGTGCCCATGTCCGGCAGTAGGAGACACCGCTCCCCACACCAAACCGCCTCTCTAAATTAGACAACATTAACGTGCTGACAAGATTAATGAAACTTTCTTTGAACTCGCTGCTTTGCTTCATCCTCAGCAACTCTTTATTTGCAAGAAACGATCATTTGCGAACATCGGTGACTCCTTCCCACAAGTCACAGCCCAAGACTCTCCAGGGTAAAGGAGCGTTTGAGATGGCTGACCCCCTTACAAACCACTGGGAAAATCCAGAGCAAATGAGAAAAGGATTTAGGTTTTGCTTAAGTGACACAACAAGTGACATCGTTAAATGCTTTGCTGAATGTGGAATATTTTGAAAGCAGAGGTTACAGAAATACAGGAGATGCTATAGTGTGCAAACAAGTATTTGAAAATGAGCAAATTTTGGTGAAAGTTACAGAATCAAATACACACAAGCTTAACTAAGAGAAAAAAAAAGTTTTCATTTGGCTCATTTTAAACTATTAATTGATATAAAGAAGTGGAAGTGACAGACATCATCCTTAGCTGTTTAATAAAAGCTTGTGTATCAAAGCAAGATGTCTATGTATATCTATAAAAAAGCATTTTATACTCTTCACCACCCTCTAAAACATTAAACCAATTTTCAAATGAATTCATTATTCAATAAATTATTACAGAAAGCTCCATGGACACTTTTAAACACAACATTTAAAAGAAAAAGAGGACATAACGTATTATGTACTCCTAATGCTTAGGAACGATACCTTCCAAACTCTAAGATATTAATGTCAAACAAGTGCACACTACAACCTTGGAACACATAAAGGCTTTTCAGTGGAAGCTGTTAATTTAGTACTGGCTGGCTGCCCACTGGATACCAGAATACATTTTACTCAAGAAAAAATGGGAGGGACGAAGCTCAAAAGCAAATTCCAATCTATAAAGGTTGAAATATTACCTCAGTACAACAACATTTTGTTGTGCCAAGTAAGAATAGCTGCCCCACAGTAACTACTGCTCCTTGGTATGTTACTTGTAACCAAGACGCTCCCATAGGAGTAGCCCCATCTTACCTGTGCTAAAAACAGCTCGAAATGCCATGTACTATAGGGGATGAAACGTCTGCAAGAAACACAAGACACATCAGAGGATCCCAGCACATCTTGCTGCCATGAAGCGTCATTCCGTGATGTTACTGGTAAAGAACTCCAGATTCACCCCTCCAAAAGATGTTGGAACACTCTTCTCCCCGCCTTGGCATGTGAGCCAAGACTCACACACAGAATCCCAGAATGTGAGGGGTTGGAAGGGATCTGGAAAGCTCATCGAGTGCAATCCCCCCATGGAGCAGGAACACCCAGCTGAGGTTCCACAGAAGGTGTCCAGGCGGGTTTGAATGTCTGCAGAGAAGGAGACTCCACAACCTCCCTGGGCAGCCTGGGCCAGGCTCTGACACCCTCACCAGGAACAAGTTTCTTCTCAGATTTAACTGGAACCTCCTGTGTTCCAGTTTGCACCCATTGCCCCTTGTCCTGTCACTGGTTGTCACCCAGAAGAGCCTGGCTCCATCCTCCTGACACTGCCCCTTTACATACCTGTAAACATTAATGAGGTCACCCCTCAGTCTCCTCTTCTCCAGCCCCAGAGCCTCAGCTCCCTCAGCCTTTCCTCACACGGGAGATGCTCCACTCCTCACCGTCAGAGAACACAGCCCTACTTGCCAGTTCACCTATTTCAGACTTGGAAATTTCTGAAACAAGCCGAGGAGATGTTCACATGAAGCTGTGAAGTCTCTGTTTGTGTCAAGGTTTGGTGCGCTAGTCAGCTAGAGACAGCAGGAACTTCGATCCCTCTCTGATATTCCTTAAAAACTAACTAAACCATTGGCTATACAAACTCAGCACCAGACGCTAAAATGAAACTGGAGAGAGAGTCAATGGAAAAAAACAACGGTGGGAGCCAGAACACTCCAATTGCTGGCACTCGGCTCCTCGTGGCTCAGAGGACAAGCGGCACAGGTTGTACAAACACCCCAACGCACAGGAGCATTCAGTGGTTCGTCACACGAGATCACACAAGGTGTAAACACCAAAGATACAGTGGGAAGAGATTCATGTAAAAATGAAACAAAAGGCGCTTGGAATTGTATTTGCAAGGTACAATTCTTACATGCGTCTCCCAGTTTAATTCTGTTTAGCTGGTTACCAGTTTTTATAGCTAAATTGCTCAGTAAAAACAAACACAAACCAAATCTGAGAGAAAAGGTTTAGGATGAGTACGCTGTTGTAGGCGTATGCATTTATCTTTTCAGGAGTATTAGAGAGGTTTTGCTCTTTGTGGATCAGTTATTTATAGCTCATCTGGGCAGCATCCACATCTCCAATTCCGTAAGAGCTTCCCTTGCCTTTTGAATTAAAAATTGAACTTTACTCGCACTGATTCTCAAGGGGAAAGCATTAAATGCGCCACATCCTGTTCTTTGTTTCAAAGCAGCAGTGTGAAATAATGTAAAGAGCTCACCCAGCCCTGATGATCACTGCATTTTTCATTAAGGCTCCGGTGCTCTTTGTCCCAGTTACAGCCTGACTAGATGCTTTGGGCCATATGGAGTTAGTTAAGCGGGCCCTGTGATCGCTACTTAGAAAAATCTACAGCGTACGGATTCTCAGACAATTCTCAGTATTATGACTATTAAACATTCTTTTTTTAAACCTTAAAAAGTCATTGACTGTAATCCAGAGTGTCAACAAGCCCTCATTTTCTTAAATGTATTAAAAGACACAACTTATTATAGCAGCAGGACTCGCCACAAGTCATCAAAAAGAGGTACAATGTGCTGTATTTATTTTTGCACATCATTTTCAGTAGGTTTGGGGAAATGTGCTGCTCCCAAGTCAGAAAGCAGCAATACTGACAGGGCCAGCACACAGGGCTGGCAGGTGATGCACGTGGTAGGGACAGGTCACCTTACTCATGAGCTTCGGAAACTTTGTCACTTGTGTCCTCTGTCTCCTGCCTAAAACTTTAAAACAATTCAGCTGCACTGGATCACTTTTTGTGTCTGTAACACAGACAAATGTTAAGTCACGGGTGAATTCGCAACCAAAACCTTTTCATCTGGAGCCTTAATAGAAACTGCTGAATGCCGTGAAGATCCCCAGTTCGTCCCAGCGCAACGTTACACCCCAGTGGGACTCTGGTCTGCACACAACAGCTCTTCTCGGTGACAACCAGTGATAGGACAAGGGGCAATGGGTGCAAACTGGAACACAGGAGGTTCCACTTAAATATGAGAAGAAACTTGTTCCTGGTGAGGGTGGCAGAGCCTGGCCCAGGCTGCCCAGGGAGGTTGTGGAGTCTCCTTCTCTGCAGACATTCAAACCCGCCTGGACACCTTCCTGTGGAACCTCAGCTGGGTGTTCCTGCTCCATGGGGGGATTGCACTGGATGAGCTTTCCAGGGCCCTCCAACCCCTCACATTCTGGGATTCTTGGATTCTGTGACTCCCTCCAGACACACAGCACCGCAGGACTGTTTATTTTGTCTGTCCAGACATATTTGATTAATTAGATGTTTGTACAACATCTGGGAAAGGAAGACACTGTTAATAATCTCATCTCTATTTACAATTATGTTTAAGTTTACAATGTCTGGATGAACAAAAAAAATAATTACTGGATATAAGGACTGGAAATGCCAAAGGCCACCTTGCCCAAATTTTTTCACTTCCTATCCAGAAATTCTTCACTTCTAGAAGCCCTTCTCTCCCGTTAGCCCATCTCAAGAACTGACACACCTACCAGCTTCCAATGGCTTGTAGAACTATCAACTCCAGCCATCCCAGTTCCTTTAACAGCCAGCACTAAAGCCTAATACATTTTTTTGCATTTCTGCTCATATTAAGGGCTCTAATTCCCAGTGGCCCAAAGTAAACGTTACATTTGGCTGCACAAGAGGAAGTTTGAAGGTGATGGCAAGACGAGGAACGAGGCGCAAACGCAATTTGCTCAGGTAGGTTGTGCTCAAACCTCCCCAGTCCCACAGTGTAACCCTTGTTGGGACTCAGAGGAGGAAAATCAACAAATCGCTCACTTCCTCAAGAACCAGAATAAGGAAAAGCCCAGAACAGAACCATATTAACACGAGGAAAACACCATCTCTAACTGTCACATACAAGGAGTTGAGAGAAACATTTGTCTTGATCTCAATGTTAATGTCAATAACACCACTTTAAAATCAACACTACCATCCCACAGAGTGTCACCACAGGCGTTAACCGGCACGTCAAACATCACTGTGATCCAGTAACTCTGATTTCGGCGTTTTCAGAAGTTGCGACAAGAGAATGTGATGATTTAAGTAGGGAGGATTTCTGCACTCGTCTCGCTCTGGCAGGTCCTTGATAATCTTAATAGAGGATAATTAAAAATCTTTAAAGATGTTTCTATTAGGTCTCGGAACATGACATCTTTATACCCAGCAGACCTCGCATCTCTTCTGTCTTGTTTACTCAGGCCAGAAGGTGTATAAAAGCAAGGATCTGAAGGTTTCAATTTAAAATACAGTTTTAAAGGAAAAATGAATGACTATGATATCCAGTAAAATGGATTTTGTGCTATCTACCTGCAGAACTTCCCTTTAAAGATGGGCTGCAAGAAAAGAATTGACGTTTCCAAAACGCAGTTCAACTGATCTCATTTCAGAGGAACAAGCGGACATTTTATTATTTCATTCTGTTCAGCCTATTCAAAACGTCTAAAGAGAAAGTTCTGCAAAATTATTCAAGCAAATCAAATTCATCACAAACTCTATTGGCATGTCAGGTGTTTTACCATCAGCTCACTTATATCAGTAAATACTCTCCTTTAACTCATTTCCCCAAAAGGGGTTCAGTGATGCTCTGATACTTCACGGCTTCTTATAGTCCCAGGATTATAATGGATATTTAAAAGCAAAAGTAAAGAATTTTATGCAGAAAAACAACACACACAGCATATGCAAAAGCTGCTTTAAGAGCAAGCACAGAATTAGCTATATGGATATTTTTTCAAGTTTGACAGTTAAGCCTTCTGTGCTTGTCATGCATACGCCACATTAGAAAAACTAATATTCTTATGTAGTGGTGAACACATGTTTATTTAATGGCATCTGCCCAGAGGGATGATCTATTTTCTAGTTAGCATTCACACAACTGTTTCTCTCCAACCAAATCATGTTTGAAATATCTGGGTTAAAACTGATCTGGAGCAGTTTGATGTTGGAAAAACAAGACCTTTTCCTTTTTACAACTCAAAACCAACTTTGTTTTAATAAATAGCTGAATTCACTATGCAGCAAGATATCCACATCTGAAATGAGGCAGAGAGTAAATTAAATAAAGATATCATAACACTTAGGAACAGAAAACACAGTTTCAAATAAAATAACAAGGAAATTTTAGTCTGTCAGCTCCCCCAAACCACATCGGTTATCCTGATATATCTACATCTTTAAACACGGGCCACGAGGAAACAGAAACTAATGCTTCAAATGAACACAGTTCTGCTCTGGTTCACCCTGCCGTTGTGGGAGTTTGTGTGGGTTTGGTTTGGGGGGGTTTTCTTTAGGTGGAATTTTCAGTTATTTTCAATAAAGCAATGGAATACTCACTACTTAGGGTATTTGTTAAAGGAAGTAATCAAAACGCAGAAAGCAAAGCTGCTTGTACAAAACTTACTCTTTAAAACACAAATACATCTGAGGAAGTAAGGGCTCTAAAAAGAAATAAAAATGAGAAATCCTGTCTTTTATTCCTTTTCCTCTTGTTCACAAAGTGGTGATTTTAACTAAGTAACTCAATATTTGCACTTCAGCACCACCATCCAGAAGACCAACCAGCCTGAATTCGTTCATCTATAACAGAAAAAGACACCCCCCCAGCCTTTCACCTCGATGAGCAACACACGGGGAAGGACTGCAGGCATTAAATACGTGATGCCATCACTCAGAAAACTAAAAAAATAGGGTCTGTGTTGTTAAATAACAGATTCAAATTGGACTGAAGCACAGTTCTCATTCAATGGAACTCCAAGGTGTCTGAATATTCAGCTGAGAGCACTGTGGGACACATGCAGGAAGCAACACTGCACTAAACACCACCAACTATGTCAAACTTTGGATTGCGTGAAAATTTAAATAAACGCTAAAAAAGTATTAGAATATTTAGATCTCCTTCAGTTTCTGTTTTTTTCAATCTGTTCATGTCAGAGAAAGGAAAACAGTCATTCATTTATGAGAGTCACTCTCTTATGTCCATCAGGCAAAGTTATTTACTGTATTTACTGTACTAAATTCCTTCCATGACTTTCAGACCCATCCTAACCCCAACCAAAATGAGACAAAGCCGACGGTCAACAGTTCACCAGACGCAAATGTCCTGGCAGTAACTACAGCAACTCCAGGGAGCTCTGCAGCAGGAGCAATGCAAACAAAGTAATTCTTAGAGAGCAGAAACCATCGACGTAGTTCTGTGCACACACAATCTGATAACGGCTGCTACACACGTCACCTGCAAGGGAACCGCGTCCCTTGTCAGAGGTGGGGACTGTAATTTACTGTCGATTTAATCCACTCAAATGATGATGGGAGATCTTGGAGACGCAAGCTCGGCACAGGAGATGGGACCAAGTGCTGGTTCCTCAGCTCAGACACCTCCCACCAGCCACCACGGTGCTCGGGGTACCTGGAGAAGTCACAGAGGTTTATCCCAAGTGTCACATATCACAGCTTAGACCCCTACTTAAATGCAAGTATTTTTTTAAGGACCACCCAGAATGTGAGGGGTTGAAGGGACCGGGAAAGCTCATGCAGTGCAATCCCCCCATGGAGCAGGAACACCCAGCTGAGGTTCCACAGGAAGGTGTCCAGGCGGGTTTGAATGTCTGCAGAGAAGGAGACTCCACAACCTCCCTGGGCAGCCTGGGCCAGGCTCTGCCACCCTCACCAGGAACAAGTTTCTTCTCATATTTAAGTGGAACCTCCTGTGTTCCAGTTTGCACCCATTGCCCCTTGTCCTGTCACTGGTTGTCACCGAGAAGAGTCTGGTTCCATTCTCCTGACACTGCCCCTTTCCATATTGATCCCCAGGAATGAGTCCCCCCTCAGTCTCCTCTTCTCCAGCTCCAGAGCCCCAGTTCCCTCAGCCTTTCCTCACATGGGAGATGCTCCACTCCCTTAATCACATTATATATTTTTAACAGTTCACATCTAAGGTACTTTTCCCAGAGGAGACAGAAAACTTCGATTGAATAGTAATAAAGGCACGGAAACACATTTCAGACACAGCATTAGGAAAAACCACAGTGAAAAATGTGTGTTTGAACTTCATACGAGCACTCGAGTCTCTATTCCTCTTGGTTCAGAGGCTGCTACGCTGAAAGCTCAAAAGCTCTTGGGGTTTTTCAAGGTCCACAACTTCACAGCTTCAGATCCACATCACCACCAGGCTGGGTGTGGACTGTGCCACCACATGGGATGTTTGCTCCCTGTCAAATCCCCTATTTCTCCTTCATCAGTCATCCCCACTCTTTCCTCAAACTATTTTTCAGCTTCTATCAGAGTCCGTGAGCACACAGACCTCCTGTGACTTGCCATCACCATGGGTGACAAAGCTGGGGCAGAAAAGCACATCTGGAGGCCGGGGAAGCTGCACCTTTCAGAAGCAGATCAGATTCTAATTAAGACCATCCTGAAAATACAGCTGGAAGCATCTCCTTCTAGAGGCAAGGGCACCTAGGATCTCCAGTATCACTCAGAATGTAGGCTTTAGGGGAAATAATCTTCTGGAAATAGAAAATAAATGGCATAATTAATTATTGTTTAAACAGAATTTCTGCCATGTACTTTAGGGTTCACATGCTGTAAACAACGCGTCCCTGTCTACAACGTGTAAACAAGCTACACATGTAACACACAGAGTAATTACAAATACAAGGTCATGTTTCTGTATAGCCTAAAGGGCTTAAAAACAACTGCATGAGTATCTAAAACATTGTAATCCTGGTTTGGTGGCAAAAAGCTGTAACGCATAAAGAACTTCTGTTCATAGCGTCCACAGAAGCCTAAAAAGGGCATTTTCTGTGATGACATTTTGCGGTGCTTTGTAAGAACAAACTTCATACTTGTGCTGTTAGAACCAACCAAAATGAACCCCCAGGGCCCGATGGCTCTGCCTGCCCCGCAACACGCGGCGTGTTCCGCACAACCTGGGAACAGCCCCTTCTCCCTTTTTTAATATTAGGCTGGAGATTTTTAGGTTTCTGTCACTTTTGTTTTATTTTATCTCTTCCTACTGCTAACAAAATAATACATCCATTAGGAGCGATAGATATAGCATGTATTTCAGATGGATATGTGAAGCTGAGGAGTTTGTCATCTATTAACTCATATTTTAGAGGTTTTCAGGGATCAAATAGAGAAACAATAAACCAGTGAATAAATGGGGGTTTAACTCCCTCACCCTCTCATCTTCCATCACTCAGAGAACACTCGAATGAGAAAGTCCATGCGACAAGAGGTACCAATGTACAAACCACACACAAAATCCAGCCATCCTAGAAGTGATGCCTTCAGAAGCAACCACTACCTGCTGTTAATTTACACTGATTTATAGAGGCACTGATAAAATAATGTTTCACTAGTGCGAAGATGAGAACGGAGACACACACATTGAAGGCAGACAGCAGCGGAGATGCGTTCACAACTGTGTGCAAATCAAAAGCTACATTTACAAGAACATTATGTCAAATACAGTATCGACTTGGTAGGTAGCGCTGATTTTTTGCAGCTGTTTGAATTTATTTCCTCTAATGAGGCAAAAGGTATGTTTTATTAGGTTTGTCTCTATGTTTTCTTATGCGTGTTTTACTTGCTGAAAAACAAAACATAATTTCTAATTATTTAGTGTCCTTCTGTAACTCTCTTCCATCCCAAGGGCTAACCTGATTTTGATATTCAATATCATTCAGAGCCAGTCCACCCAGCCCAAGGCTGAAAGGAGGTGCTGGCCACTCGCTGGTTATGCTCGCTGTCCTGGAGAGCAAAAAGGAACATTTTCATTTACTTGTGGCCTCCTTGCGTTTTGCTGCAGGAGTAATTGCGTTATCAGCAAGATCTGAAACATGCCAACTTATGTTGCCATTTAATCCACATCTGCACCACTAAATAAAAGTGGAATACCTATGTGCTCAGAAGCAATTAATAAAAGCCAGATAAACTCCATAATGACCTAGAAAAGGCTTAGCCTTCCACCTAAACAATAAATTCCATGTTTTATTTTTGGTTGTTAAATTAATCTGGGTACGACCATCTCCAGTTGCACCCTTGTACCCAGCTCTACAACCAGGTGCCATCCAGAGTTCAGGCAAATTTCAGGTGATGGGAATTAGAGCAAAAAAATAACGGTTCAAGTTTTCCTATCTTTACCCTTTCACTAGAGCCGCAATACAAACCCATCTTTTCTGTAGGCACATACTATTCGAATTAGTTTAAACACACAGTTATGTGTTATTTAGGTTTTGCCACCATATTTACTTTGTGTTTTCTCCTTCTTATCTTAACTCTTGAAACTCTTTACAGCCTATTCTGTAATCAATGCTGTAGCCACTATCCATGGGTCACAAAAACTACCTATAGGAAGAAACATTCTGTACGTATCTCATGTGAAACTTACCTACAGAAGAGAGGTAAATGGTAAATCATTATTATTATCTCATACCACTCCGTACATCCAAAATTCTAACTATGAGATTAAGAGGCATCATCACCCAGACTTCCATATCCGACTTTTCCCTCCCTTAGGTTCTGAAAACACCGCTCACGTTTTCCTGTATTGCAGTGGAGTATCACAATGCCACATTACACCTATCATGAAAAACTGACTCCAGAAAATAAAGTGGGTCAAGAAAGCTGAAACAGGGAGAAAAAGAAGTGGTCTAAGCCCTTGTATAAATATTATGTGTGCTCACTGTGTTCTATGCTTCTGGAACGGGAACTCCACTTCAAACACTGTTCACAGCAACCCCGTGAGTGTTTTTTGAAAGACAATCAACACATTCACAAAAGTAAAGGGATTTTTTTAACAGTATATAATAATTCTGAAGGTTTCAGAACTGTTTAGAGCTGTTCTGTGAGTCACACCAACTAAATATCTTCTTTTCAAATTTTGTTGCCCTTACCTAAAGATAACATAATCTAATTTGAAGGCCAATACAGTATATCTATATAAAGTATACTGATCTTCTAACTCTTTTAAAAGAAATAGTTTGTATGCATGTTATTACTAATAATATTTTCAAATACACAGGGCTTCAAAGAGCTTTAGAAGGATGGGAAAGGTTTGAAATGCAGGCATCCTGGAAAGCAGGGAGGGGTTTTTGTTTTGTTTCTAATTGCAAGGAGGAACATAAGAAGAACAAGAGGCGCCGTAGCTCCTGCTGGAAGCCGACAAACACTGAAATCCAGCACTTATTTCATTTTAAATCTTGTGCTTCACCCAACAAACCAACCGC
Organism: Patagioenas fasciata; assembly: GCF_037038585.1. Classification (NCBI taxonomy): domain Eukaryota; kingdom Metazoa; phylum Chordata; class Aves; order Columbiformes; family Columbidae; genus Patagioenas; species Patagioenas fasciata. The sequence goes on from NC_092536.1 coordinate 11,932,028, forward strand.
TCCAACTTCCTCCAAGGCACAAAAGGATCTTCAAGTAAACAAAGATTTCAACTAAAGCTTTCCTAAGCTGTTTTCTCTATTTATCATAGCAATGTGGAGCCAGACTTGAGCCCAGGTTTATTTGACACAGGCTGCCCAGCAGAACCAAGCCCAGGCACACAACCTGCAGAAGGTTTTAACCACAGACAAAGAGATTAAGGTTCCATCCTTTAAATCCTCCCAGTTCCTTGAGCAGAGCTGAGCTCAAACAGCAACAAATCGCACGTGTGCTCCCAGCTCCACGTTTCCTTCCACACAACAAACGATCCAACCAGTTTGAGGTTTCCTGACGGCTCCATTCCCAAATTTATTCTGATCGTGGCTCCGGTTTTTCTGACCCAACTTCTCCAACAGCTTCTCCCGCTTCTCTAAAGCAAACACACAATTGACTGCGCAGCACTCTGGCTTCTGCAGTCGCAATGGTACTTCATGGGGAACCTTCCACCTGCCTGGTGTAGCTTTTGCTCAGCCCTTCCAAAATCTTTACATTTGGGGGATGTGTAGATCCAGCTTTATTAATGGATAAATATGGTTTTATTTAGTTTTGCCTTTACTTAAACTCTGGAGCTGGTGTTACAGAAACCCAGCCCCACTCCTTATCAATCCCAATAACTTCCCAACACAAAGACGTATACCAAGTAATCACACCGTAGCCAGCAAAGCGTTTTTCCTCAGATCCTCAATAATCTGCCTGAAAACAAGAAACAACAAATTCTGGCCCATAGAAATGGGTAAAAACGTTGTTCAACACAATAAATCCAGAACTTGGTGTATTCAAAAGATCCTCCGCGGGTGCTTTCGTGACTGAACGTAGATGCGACAGGATGAACCGGCCTTCGACGATAAGACGGGATAAATCCCATTTCCGCCTAATTAGCACTTCCCCAACAGCACGCTTTGGTTCCAGAGTATAAAATCACACCATGGACCTTTACATGATGATAGTTTGGAGGAAATATTTTCCTAAAAGAGGAAGCAGATAACACACTTAAAAAGAGCGCTTGGTTATATCTCACCAATTATCCACTCCCTCTTACAGGCTTCCTCCAATTTTCTGAAACATAATTTCTAGGTGGAGGGTGGATTCCTCAGCAGGTCAGGCACCCAGGATCTCACACCGGTCAGCTCCTCAGCACCCCCAAACCAGCAGGTCTGCATTAAGAATAAGGTCCCCACAAAATCGATATCTTACACAGAGCTCCATTACAAGTCACAGAATATTCCGATGTTCAAATCCCAGCCCAGAAGAGGAAGGTGGGGCAGTTAAAAGCAGCTACAGGACACGTTCTCATACAGAGCCCGTCAGGCAGAAGACCAAGGAAAATCCAGAAAGTCAGCCTAGAAGTGGCTCACACATTTAGTTACAGAGGTTGGTCAATGCCCCAAGTCTTTGAATTTTGATGCGTTTTGTGTAATTCAGAAAAAAATCCTCCTTTTGTTCAGTTTACATCACCTTGACTGTGTATCAGGAAATGACAATTCTAAATTCAAACAGAAAGCAGCTCTGGCCCGTGAATGGAGGAGGAAAACAAGAGTGAAAGGACAGGATGGCAATGACTGCATTCTTCTTTTAAGGCTGCATTACAGAATGGTAACTAAATGCTTTTCAGGATATAAAAAGGGGTCAGAGTACAATGCATCAGCACCAACGAATGTTCAAACTGCTCTAAACAGCAAACTGAATGTTCCAGTTCAGAAAACTTTAATTGCTTTAAGACTGAAATAGTATAGAAAAAAAAGAAATTTCTATCTCAGAAAACAAGCCGAAATAAAAAGGGGAAATTATCAGAAAGCAGAAGCTGTGTGGTACAGACAGCACCAAGCAGAGAAATTCTATTCATAATATTCATTCACTCGTTATGTCTAATCTGTTCAGATTGTATTAAACCAGGAGACAGGCGGCCCCTCCCTGCAGCCAAGGGCTGTGCTACAGCTATTCAGGGCCACCTAGGTCACCAATGAGGTACTGGCTCCCAAAAACACTTTAAGTGAATGAATCACACCATAATTTAGACAGAAAACCTCTTGAGAGCAACTGTGTAACTCCCCTGGCCACAAGAAGACCAAGCCTGAGGTCAAGTACCACTGATCCCAGCCACGTCGGGAGCACCTCCAGCAAGGAAGACTCCACCACCTCTCCGGACAACTCCCTCCAGGGTTCGAACACCCTTGGTGGGAATGTATGTTTCTGATACTCTAATCCTGTTGCTCTCTAGAAGGCTCACCCTGTTGTCTTTACAGCTTTTTAAACCAACCTGGGCCAGAATTACCCGGTAAGAACAAAGTATTCCTGTTAAAATATGCAAACATATTTCATACCATGCTACCGCAAAAACAACAAAAATCTTCCACCATATAGAAAGTTAGATATGTTAATATATGCTAACAGTTCAGCAAGCTAATCCTGAGAGCTGAAATCTGTTTGAAGGAGAGGTAAACTTCAAAACATTTCTCAAAAAAGAGCTTTCAATTGAAATCCATATTCATGATCCTCCCCGACACCGATGTACCACAGCACACGGCTCCGCAAACGGGCTCCATGGAAAACGGAGCCCAGCGCGACGGACAACATGGACTTGATAAAGGAGAAATCCTTCCCAGAGAAAATCAAGAAAACAGACAGACTGTGCCAAAAATATTACACACTGCCAGTCGTCCTGGGTCTAGAACGAAGGAAAGCGGCGTATTTCCATTATTCCAAAGATTATTTTCAAAACAAACGCTTCAGAATTTAAAAAAAATCTGTACTGTAACATTGTTAATGAGTGGCAAACACAAATTGTGCTACACTGTGATACAATATTTATCATATCACTCTAGATTCTGCTTAGTAAGAAACCAGCCAGCATGAAATCCATCTCCAAGCACGTTTTTGAACGATTTGTGCTCAAAGCAAAGCAAAGAGAATGCTCTGATAATCTAAAGTCAGTCTCACTTTGTGTTTGTGTGCGTATATATGCACACAAAGCCTATGATTAGGGCAAATTCTTGGATTTCCATATGCATGTAGCTACACAGGCACGTTTCAGAGAATTCCTTCTAATCGCACAGGTTGCGCAGAAATGAGGAACTGTCATCTAAAATCTGGAATCTGTTACCGATCCAACTGTTCCACTTAATCAAAAGCAAAGAGCCTCCTAAGAGCTCTCTGACTACTTCTGACAGCCAATTTCCCAAAGAAAGAGCAACTGTGCTAACAGATCTTAATAATTCACAGGGCCCGGAGAGCTTTTGCTTAAAAATAAAAGGGAGGGAGGGAGGGCGGCTTTTCTTTTTGACAAAAACCAGCAAATGGCCTCTTGAAAACAGCAAGAAAAGAGTCTCTGCCTCCCCACCAGTCTGCAGAACAGGGAAAGCAACAAGGGAGCCGCGTTTCTCATTCACACACTGTATTTAATGGCTTTTTCCTGCCTAGGATGACGTACGGTGCTGTCTCCAGCGTCTCAACTCTCACGCCAGCACTCACCTCACACAGTTTGCCGTCCCACGGCCAATTAATCTGAATTTAGGAAAAAATAACCAATAAAATAGCTCAAATAGAAAAAGACTGAATATCTTGGTTAAAGCTATTCCAAAAGAGCGGTGCTGCTGTGGAAACGGCCGCTGTGCCCACCGCCCGCTCCTGCTCAGCCACCCCCACCAACCTGCACCTGCATCCACTGCGTACGGCGCAAGAGCAAAGAGTTTGGTGGATGCACCTATAAGAAGGCTCTTTATCAGGAGAATATTAAAGCTACAGAAATTATTACTATGCAGCAAGTGATCTTGTGCACTAAGCAACACCTGTTCTACACAACTTAAATAAAAATTATACCATACCTTAACATTACTATTACGTTATTATTACAGGCTGGAAGAAAGTTTTAGGTTAATTTCTGTCCTGGTTTTGTTAAAAACAAGACCGGTTCTCTTTCAGTGATTTTTCTTTCAGCTCAGTTCTCCTAGGTAGCTGTACTTTGCTGAGGTTTAGCCTAGGATGCTGTACTCGGTGCTGATAAGAGACCAAGGGAATGCTGAAGAAGCTCACGTTTAGATTTATTACTATGGTAGCTAAGAAAGACTGATAAGTTTTCCCCCATTCCGTTGTGAGAGGGGCGTGTTTGAGGAGGGGTGGATGGAACAGGTGACCAGAACTGACCAACGCAAGTATTCCATCCCATAATCGTCATACCCCCTATATCAGAGGGGGATCACAGGGTCACCCTCTCTTCGCCCATGGCCGGCATCCAGAACGGACCCTGTCTGTCTGTCTGCCTGTGATCCACAGGCCTCAGGCCCTGCATCCTGCACTCAGGTTCCGGTTGCTGTGCAGTCCCGCCCGTGACTTCTGGGCCTGAGCTGCAGCTGCTGGAGCCGCCGGCTCCGCACACCCAGCTCTGCTGCTGAGTGACCCAGCTCCACATCCAGCACTTGAGAGTGGGTTTGTATAGTTTGTATATATTCTCTAGTTATTAGTAGCATTAGTAAAACCCTTTAAAACTCTCCAACTTGAAGTCTAAGTCTCTCTTCCTTTCCTCTTATCTTTCCGATCTAAAGGAAAGGGGTGGTGGGAAGTGAGGGGATAACAGGGAGCACCTGCCACGGTTGATTGCCGCATTGCCTTAAACCATGACAACTTCTCAAAACAGCTCATGGAAATCAGATACTATTTCCATTCTATTGCAATTCACAGCAACTGCTTGCTCTGGACACTATCAATATTCCAACTTCGACTTGCTCCTTTAATGTGGATTTCTGTCAAAAACCTACTACCTGATGCAAATATGGTATTTGTTCAACATATACCATCATTTCCAAACGCACCGCAGAATACAGAAACTTTGATAATTTAACTTGCAACAGCAGATGCCAAGGATGTCCACATAAACGCAGGTAACATTGTACAGCAGCGCACACCACCGAGCTGATTTTGGCAAGAACGTCTTTGAAATGCTGTGGCTATTTTAATAAAATAGATTTTTAAAAGAACCAAACAAAGAGTGTCTGTAAACAAGGATTCACAAACAGAACCAGCAGAGGTGACCATTCGCTTCTACCATCCACAGAAACAAGGACTATTTTCCATGAAAGAAAAGAATCCTTAAAATGACAAAAGGTCACGAATTAAAATTCATTCTCAGTCACTCGAGTACAAGCACCGGAAAACCTTCAAAAATAACAACTGCACACTTCTTCAAAGACAAAGGACTGAGCAGCACAGCTGATTCAACTCGATATAAAGCAATCAAACACCCGCCACTCCTCACAGCACTCCTGACTTCTTGTAACAGCCAATACTACAGCAAATACATTTGGTTTATTGCTCAGCACAACATGCAGGATTTTCAAGAGCACTTGAATGTCAAGCTTACTACACCTTACTATTGCTTACCCAACCAATGATACTGTTCCTAAAATTACTACAAGCAGCATGTTTTACGCTTAGTTTTACCTCATTTCCCCCTTCCAAAGCACTAAGCACAACTACTGTGAAACCAGCAAATTTGATTTAAAAGCACCAACTGACACATAATGTCACTATTAACGACAGTCAGCCTAATAAAACACTTAACGCCATACCTTAAAACTCTCACATTTTGGGCCCATAAAGGTAGGGGAAAGCCAGACAACTGAACAGCTTTCCAATAAAACACAAGCCCCACCTGGCCGCAGCTCATTTCCCAACTGTGGGATCATCAAGCACAATACTTGACTTTTCATATGGATAACCTGAATGGTTTTGTTTCCTCTCGGCCTTTAAAAACAGATTTGCTATCCAGATGGATACTCAGCCCGGATTACAATTGCGGCCCAACTACAGGTGTGTAATATTCCAAGCTACGGGAGGGGAAGGGTTAGAAGTGAGTAGATACTACTTTTGTGTCGCTTATAAAAAATGATCCATACAGAAGGAATTTTTGCTTCTTTGATTTCACAAATCTCTGCCTGCATTATTTGATCACACACAAATCCAAAGCCTCCTCACAATATGCTTTTACCAGCTCGTTTCATCCTGATTTACATTTGGAGTCCACCTACACATGGCCAATATCTGTTAACTCCGACAGATGAGCCAACTGTTTCCATCAAGTCCATGCCTGTTCTAACTCCTCTTTTCAATTTTAACACTCAGCAATGCTTAAAAAAAAATAAATTCCTAGTAAGTTATATCACTGTATTTATTACAGGTGAGCCACACCATTTTTTTCCCACAAACAGCTCAAGAATGCACAGGCACCTTTCAGACAAACGATGTTTCTACAAACACTTCCCTCTTGCTAACCCTAAACCCACACGAGTTGGATCTGTGATGTCCCAATGGATGGTAAAAATATTAAATAAATGTTGTTGATGTGCTTGCACTGTTTGAAGCACAGCAAATACCCTATTCCTTTTTAATGCATCCTTCTATTTTATGACATATTAGTTTGCACAGTTCCACCCAATACTCTCCACGCAACCCCACAGCTGTCAGAAAACCTTCTCTAGACCAGCTGTTTCTGAAGAGATTTCCCCCGCGTGCTCTTCCATCAATTACCCGATCCAGAACTGATTGATGCTCCTTCCTCCAAACGCAAATTTCAACAGATTCCAACAAGATTGACAAGTATTTCACTGCCATCTTTGTCCTAGTGCTACAAATAAAACCCATCCACCAACCATGCAAACCCATCCTGAGGGTCAAGTCCAACAGCGACACCACAACTTCTGCACTCGTTCCCCAAATTCTGAGCAAGGTCAAACAGAAATAATCCAATAGTTTAGTACATGGCCTCTCCTGAAAACCTACAGTAAAAGTAACACTGTATTCATATTAATCTCCAGGATTTTTTTTTTTTTGCAGCTACATAATGGTAGAAGAATTTCTGACTTTCAAGAAATTATGAGAGCGATCTCCAGATACTGCTCTGAGGGCCAGGAAAGCAATTGACCATGCTTAAAATCCTTCCAAAATGCTTACCAGACAGTATGAACGCAATGCAATCAAAAGAAAGAAATAGCTCCTAAGGAACAGTATTGCCAAGACTGCATTAAAAGGTTACTGTATGTAACACTAAGGGCAGTTTACCTAATGAATCTGCACCTTAGTCAGCGGTGTTTAATCTTGTCAAGTTCTTCCATTGAAGCCCTGGATGGCCATTCCAGGAGTGCAAAATGGAATCTGCTCTCCAGGGAAAGTCTCCTTTTTGTTCTTCAAATGCAGGTTTGTGGCAGCAACAACTGAACAAGGCAGGAAGGCCACTGCGGAACGCCAGCCCGGGCAGGGCAGAACTTCTGACTGGAAGCTGCAGAAATCCCAGAGAACACTTCAGAGTAGCTGAAGAGTGAAGTGGAAATTTGGGGGGGAGGTTGTAAAATCAGTATGTTAAAAGTAAAAAGCAAAATAATTAGCTTTATCTTTCAATCACCTTCAGAACAGAGGACACAGAGGGTATTTGCTGAGTGGAGCTAGAGGAGGAAAACACTCCATTTCCCAAGAGGTTTCTCCAGAGATGGGATTCATCCCTCCCGAACCCTTAACACATCAGCTGAAACCAGAATTCTGTACTCAGGAGCTCCAAAGGCTTTCCAACCAAATGGCCACTTCAACTGAAATCTGAAAACAAGCGTGTGTCTGCCCAGATGTCCCCCTGGCGTCCTCCTGGTGACAACGGGTCTGTGGCCAAACGCAGCCCAGCTCCAACACAGCCTCACGTTAAGCTCCCATTGGAACTACTGCCAGCGCCAATACACAAAAAGCTTCATTAAGCAGGATTCCAGCTGAAATTGTCTCTACGAGAGTGGCAAACTTACTAGCACAGCACTCTTTGAACTAAGACTTATGATACAATGTCCACAGCAAAGTCTGAGAGGGTTTTAGGCACAGAAAACTGGCAGGAGCTCTGATTTAGTACTGGACTGAATCACCCGAAACCTGACTGGTTATCTTTAAATTAAGCTTTCACCAATTCTTGGAAAATGCAAGTGGAAAGGGGAAAACACACAAGTATCTTTCATTTTCAGAACCAAATCAGATTTTCAATTCAAGAAATCAAAAAATATAAATATTATCTCTGAGGTTATGAATGATCCCAGATAGAATGAAAGAACCTATTACTCCTTAAAAATATCCTGGTTTCTTCATTGTTAACCTGTCCTAGTAAAAAAATACCAAATAAATCTCTCTCACCACCTAGTCTGCCTCCACAAAGACCGATTTCTGAGAAACACCAAAGGTGGATTTTTTGCATCAAAAAACATTTGCCTTATGACAACCTCTTAGAATGGCTCTTGCCATGAATGAAAAACATCATTAGATTATAGCATTCCATAAAAGAACACTTCTGTAATTAATTTGAAAATAAGTAATTCTGCTTTTTTAATGTGTCTTCCTAAACTATGCAGATATTTATAAACTGGTGTATCATGTGTAATAGGAGCCATAGAGCCGTGGGGAAGTATGTGCAACTGCACTGAGCCCTAAGAACAGTGTCATGTTTCAAGCGATCAACAAGGAGTCGGCTTCACGGCCCTGCAGTGATCTAAAAATGCCCCACGCAACTTCGGTACATGGATTTTACTGAGTTACCTAAGCCCACAGCTGGCTCGGGAAAAAGAAAAAAAGAAGAAAAATAAGAAGAAAAAAGAAGCAAAAGCAAAGCCCCAGCAGCAGTTCCAAGGTGAGTGATCCAAAACCTCGGCACAGCTCTTTATGGACCCAAATAAAGCCGGCACGGCCCGGTGAGGGAATAAGTTCCATATGTTTGCACTTACTGCTCTCTCCAGTAAAGAGATCCCATTAAATGGAACAATCGCTTACTGTCTGCGAGATAAGTGCCTGAACAGGTGTGCTGATCACATCCTGTGTTCACCGTTATCGCCCTTGGACAAAACACTCTGAATTTTGGTATTTTCATTTACACCTATGAACCCAATTAATCCCATGTAGGAGCAACATGACTTAGGCTGAGCTCAAAAAGGGGATTCCTCAGCGGCTTTAAGTCAGACTTTTTCTGCACCTTGTTTTTGTAGTAGCTTGAATGCAATAACACGTAGAACACCTAGTGAAAAGCAGGTTATAAATACATAGTCAATAACTACAGTCTCATTAAAAAGTTACAAAATACTCCCCTGACCATTTCAGTAACACCCTTAACCCGCGTTTTCTGAGGGGAAAAAGGCGTCTCCCAGGCCACCAGCAGAAGGCACCACAATGGACAGGTCCTGGGCTGTTAGACTCAGGCATTACCTTTAAATCACTTGAATCAATGCTTTCCAAAAAATTACTAGATAGATTTAACACAAGAATTATGTAGATTACAAAAGTAACCCTTTCATACAATTCAAGCTGCTACTATTCAGTACAAAGATTGGTTTATTCTTTTTTTTTTTAGCAGAGTGCCTTACACCATCCATAAGGATTTATTTCAGAATCAGAACTCACACACATTATTAGAATATCAGTAACAATGCATTTTTCCCATTGTAAGTAGCAAGTTACACAGTTTTCCTTTAGGTAGTATCTCTGGATTTAAACATGTGAGCTGCAACAGGGAGGAACCTCAAACAATGAATATCTGTCTCTTGGCATTTTAAGCACATCAGACATCCCACCCAGGTAACTCAGCCTTCGTTAGGTAACAAAGTACAGCTTTTTATGTATACACAGCCAGTACTGGTTAGCTCTAAATTAACACACAAAATCCAGGAGCCCTACGAGACCAGCAAGTGCCAGCAGCAAAGCTATAAGGACTGTCCTTAGGTATAGAATGAGATCTCTTATCCTGTAAAGAGGGAAGGGAAGGGAAGGGAAGGGAAGGGAAGGGAAGGGAAGGGAAGGGAAGGGAAGGGAAGGGAAGGGAAGGGAAGGGAAGGGAAGGGAAGGGAAGGGAAGGGAAGGGAAGGGAAGGGAAGGGAAGGGAAGGGAAGGGAAGGGAAGGGAAGGGAAGGGAAGGGAAGGGAAGGGAAGGGAAGGGAAGGGGGATGTGAATCCTCAACACCCAGTGGATTCAGGGATTTAATTACTTGCCAGAAGTTACCAAGTAGTAGATAAATATTGAAAGCTGAGTGCGCTTAAGACAAATACAGTGATTGCATAATCCAGAGATGGCTGTGAATTGCAAAAAAATGCAAAAAATGACAGACATTTCAGTAGTCTCGCTGCTGCCAGAAATGAAACCCATTTACATGGCACTGCAGCCAGGGGATCCAGAATCAAAATTAAGCAATTTCACAGGAAAGACAGAATCCCAACAAAACCCATACATCATCTCTAATTTTTTTTTGGCTGAAAACAAAGAAAGAAACCCCAACTTTCTCACAGTAAATGTTACAGGATAACCTACTCAATTTAGACTAGACAGTTAAATACATTTATCTTCTTATCAACACTAACAGGTTCATGTGTTTCCAAATCAAAGTGGTGAAATAAAGCGGGTCTTTTAACAGGATCTACAAACTTCATAAGCTAAATAATGTAAAATTTTGGTCTCACTTAACACAAACAAAGCCCCCTAATGTGACTAAGCACCACAACATCACTCACGCTCATCATCTTCCACTCAGCCTTCTCCTAGTGACAGTGTTTCTCTGGTTAAACAAATAAGCATATTCTCCAAGTATAGTCAAATATTTTTACAGCTGACAAAGTTCTTCCCTCACTCAACATGAGAACTGAACAGGGAAAACAAATAAGCAAGAAGTTAAAGAATAGAGAGCGCAAAAAGCATCAGCTCTTCCCTGAGTTCAGTAAGCGGCAGCACCAGGGAACAGAATCCCAGCCCTGAGGAAATTCAACCTAAACAAACCAGCCTACAAACACAACGTGTGGTCAAGTATCATATTCTCGAATTCCTGAAATAACAAATAGAAATTGAGCTTTAGAGTGTACCTCCTGGTATTGATGGGAAAACCTGTAAACCATGGTTAAGCGAAAGAAAAGGAGTGTCCAGAGCTGGTTTTCTACCTCTCTAACTTAATTCCATCGGTACTTGGGAGATACAGACCACGCTAAGAGCGGGCAGAGCCGAGGAGGCACACGCTGCACAGCCCTCCCTCTGCACTTGTATGAAAAGCAAACAGGCAACAACAGCCTGGCAAATACAGATTTAAGAAAAAGAAATTCAGAGCAACAAAATGCCTGGGAAGACACTTTCTGAAGAAGTTTAGAGGGCTGATAAAACTTAGTGAGGGCAAGAAGTGCCTATGAGGATGGGGAACACTGCCAGCATGTTCTTTGAGACCAGTGCTGATACAAGATTTATTATTATATAGTCTATTATTACTAATAGCAACCCAGCAGGCTCTGGCCACCCCTCTGCAGCAGCAGAAGCAGCTGAAGCTCAGCGGCTGTGGAGGATGAAGAGCCCTCGCCCACCAGGACCCACCGCAAGAGCCATATGGATCAGCTGGAAAACCAACTGATGGAACAGTATTTAATTCTGGAGAGAGGTCAATGTTTATGCTGCCCTAGACATTTCATTTCAGAGGTGTCTGGAAAGCTGGACAATGTCAAAACGCATAAAAACACAAACAGAAAAGAGCAGTGGGAATGCAGCGGGGTATTTATTGCTACCAGCTTCTCACTGTAAATCATGTCCCGCCAGGCTCAAGACTTGAAAGCAACTTCTCAAACAATATCCAACCATCATCTCCCTTCTGGTGTGGGATGGGGAAATCTCCCTTCGTCCACTCCCTCCAAGTGGAGATATTTTAATGCTTACATTCTGGCTGGTGGCTGAAACAACTTTCTAGTGAGCTTTAAAGAGGCACTCGGGGTGGCCAGTAATTGTATTATGGGAAAAAAAGAACATCCGCTATGAACACTGAAATCCCAAACACCTTCTCTATCAGCTTAATTCTCACATGGGAGCACAGAACGCAATTTACCCACAATACTTTGAATAACAGACAGCACCGAATAACACAGCAGGAAAACTTGTACGGAACTGTCTTCCATCTAACGGAACCAAAGGCAAAGGAAATTGGTTTTCACTATTACAGCTTCTTGAAAAATCCACTACTAGATAGCTCTTGGGCTTCAGCAAGGGGGATTTTCTGAAATACTTTTCTTTTTCTCTTTCTCTGAAGAGAAAATCACTTGCACTGCCCTAGAGAGTGAGAGGACCTTAAATCATAAGCTCATTAGGAGATAGGGCTCTGCTGGCTGCAAGCTCTGTTCTGGAAGTCTAATGCTAGTTTGGCAATTCAGACTTTTAAGCAGCTTGATAAATAGTTTAAATTCATGTATGAATGCTTCATATGCATTTTCAATAAAGAAAGTATAAGTTTAGGAAAAATAATAAGGTCAAAAATATCGTAAATGCATTAGGTTTTGATAGTCTTCATAAACTGTTCAGCTCCATTTGTTCAAATAAATTCAGCAAGCAACAGCAAAGATAATTAGATTAAGATGTAAAACCAATTCAAACATGATAGATCCACAGAAATCTAAAAAACAACCAGAAAACCAAAAGGGTAGTTTATCGTTATTATTACAAAAGGTAACGTACATTCAATTTAGTGCAAAGTGCAGGACAAGTGAGGGCAAGTGTGGTTCAGAAGCCAAGGTTCAGAAACAGGGTGAGCAGAGATGTTTCACAGAATCCCAGAATGTCAGGGGTTGAAGGGACCTGGAAAGCTCATCCAGTGCAATCCCCCCATGGAGCAGGAACACCCAGCTGAGGTTCCACAGGAAGGTGTCCAGGCGGGTTTGAATGTCTGCAGAGAAGGAGACTCCACAGCCTCCCTGGGCAGCCTGGGCCAGGCTCTGTCACCCTCACCAGGAACAAGTTTCTTCTCATATTTAAGTGGAACCTCCTGTGTTCCAGTTTGAACCCATTGCCCCTTGTCCTGTCACTGGTTGTCACCGAGAAGAGCCTGGCTCCATCCTCCTGACACTCCCCCTTTCCATATTGATCCCCAGGAATGAGTCCCCCCTCAATCTCTTCTTCTCCAGCTCCAGAGCCCCAGCTCCCTCAGCCTTTCCTCACACAGGAGATGCTCCACTCCCTTCAGCATCTTGGTGGCTGCGCTGGACTCTCTCCAGCAGTTCCCTGTCCTTCTGGAACTGAGGGGCCACAACTGGACACAATATTCCAGCTGTGGTCTCCCCAGGGCAGAGCAGAGGGGCAGGAGAACCTCTCTGACCTACTGACCACCCCCTTCTAACCCACCCCAGGTACCATTGGCCTTCCTGGCCACAAGGGCCCAGTGCTGGCTCATGCTCACCCTGCTGTCCCCAGGACCCCCAGGTCCCTTTCCCCTACGCTGCTCTCTAATAGTTCATTCCCCAACTTACACTGGAACCTGGGGTTGCTCCTGCTCAGTTGCAAGACTCTACAGTTGCCCTTGTTATATTTCATTAAATTTTCTCTTACTCCAGATGGCCTCTTGCGGACGGGACCATGTTACTGAGAAGAACAAACTACCGCTGGGGTCTTTGAAAGCAGAAACACAAAACCCAACATAGTTCCAGGAGTGCACATCAGATTAGTGGCCAATTAGTGATTGAACTGCTAGATGTGCTTCATGGAGACCTTTTCTTTGAGCCCAGGAATGCTGGTTGCTCAAGCAGACTAAACGAACAGGCTCATTCCTGTGCTCAGACTGGGGGTACAGAGCCCAGCTTTGCCAGTCACATCAGATCGCTGTCCCGTGTGCTGGGAACAAAGTCCGAACATCTCCAAAGCAAGAGAACGAATTCTGAATATCAGCAACTTCTGATTCCTTTTACACAAAGGGTTGTTGCTAAAGCAGAATTATTCAGGTCTATTATTCAAGAGCTGTATCATAAACTTGCATCTGGGATAAAGCATTATGTTGTTACTTTGTGTTCTTAACAGGCTCCTTGACTCTGTTCCAGCTTTCTTTGATGGTTATCGTAACGAGTAAACCCCTCGGATATCAGAGTCTAAAGGAAGGCGCAGATAAAGTCAGCAATGATCTGTTTGCCTAGAGACAAAACTTATTTTCTTCTGCAGATCGCAGTTACTTTTAAGTCACCTGGTTTAAATAAGCTGCTCAAGTTTTGCCTGTTTGGATTTGCACAGCTGCTCCTTCCAGCTGAAGGGCCGGGGCCAGGAATAGTTAAGAACTTTCTCAAATGGAAACACAGTTGAATCACCCCTTTTCCTCCCCACAGACTGCGCAAAGCCTTCGCAGTGTTTAAGTCTAACCAACCTTTTAACTAGAAATAGTAATCCGCGGTGAGATTTTCCTGTCCTGGCACTAGTTTCTCTTAGAAGTGGCCCTCTGGCTTGCAGCCCAAGCTGTAAAATACCATTTATTAACACCAAATTTTGAGAGCGAGCGAATGGGGTGGGGGGGTGGAAAATTCAAGACAACAACCACAATCAGAGTAGGTTTTTACCTACAACGCACCTTTCCATAACTCGGAAACATCACTTGTTCTCCCCACATCTTTCCTTTCTAGACTTTGACTTGAACACTGATTCTCTACATCAGAAACATTTTCTCTCTTGGCTTTCATTGCTGCAACTTTTACAGATCTCTTTCCATTCTCTCTTCCGTGTCTCAGACAAGAGAACTGCTTTCTTTCCATTATCTACTGTATCAAGAAAGTAAACAATGTATTCATAAATACTTATTCACCAAATAAATTATTAGATGCAAAATAAAATACAGTTGTAGATTGGCAGTGCCTGCCAGAAACATGCAAACCTTTTAAGTGCAACTGGTAAAGCCTCAAGGCAAAATAGGTTTAGATTAACTTGATCTATTTTGTAAGCCCTTAACATATTCAAGATAGAATTAGTTGTAGGATTGAAAGTTTTGTTTCACATTTTTAACTTAAATTTCAGCCAAGTGAAAACATAAACAAACCACAGGAAGAACTATTAATCCAATAAATAAGTGCAATCTCGTTTGACAGCCAAAACATGTGAAAAAGGAATTTAAGTCAAGAAATGTCGGGTTATAGAGCCACATCTACAAAAGGAAGAAAAGGAGGTGATGGCAGAAACAAGCTGTGTTTTTCTGGTTAAAGGGTGGTGGGTTTGGTTGCAAGCAACCTTTCTGTCCATGGTTCAGTTGTACTCAGTGGGAAGAAGGGGAAAAAGCCAAAAATCACCTCTCTAGCCCATCCCCAGTTTTGCCTTCTGTACCTTCCGCCTTTACAAGCTTCAAGTTCACAGCTTACAAGCCACATCACTCAAATCATATATTAAGCAAGAAGACAAAATCCAGCGTCTCTTCCCCAAAACTGGTCCCCAGGCAGTTTTTCAGTTCCTCTCCTCCCATTTTGCCTCAGCCAGTTCAACCGACAGCTGTAAAACACTTTGGCCAGCACGAAGCAGCCAGCAGCTCAGGAGCAGAACCTGCACAAGTAGCTGCGGCTCAGACCACCTTGGAGCGGGGGACCCCACAAAATCTGCCAGCAGGATGCTCAGAGAACTTGGTTTCACCAGTTCAGGTGGGGAACACCTCACAGCAGGATGGTGTTAACATCAGCAATTAATGGGGCTTCAAGAAATAGGTCTGAGAAAGTTCAGGGGACAGAACAAGAGAGAATTTGAAATATAAAGAAACAGCCCCTGGCCAAGATGTGTCAAAGTTAGCAGGTGCTGGAACTTTGGAGACAAACTCGAAGACACTTCACTCTGTTCTTGCTCTCCTGGGCATCCTTTCCCTAGACGTTTGCTTGCTCATTATCAGTTGCAGGATACTCAATAGATCTTTGATCTGACCTAATTCTGCCAGATCCCTGAACAATTCCCCCCACTTCTTGGGGTTCAAGTACCTGGGCTCAGGCCAACTTTGACAGTGCAGCCCTCCCAGCACCAAACCAAGAGCTGTAAGATGCTCTGCTCAGGCAGAGCTTAAGTGTGGGAGCCCAAGCTTAAGCCACAGGTAGGTCTGTGCCTGGTATTGTACCTCTCTGATGCTGATCGTAAGTCACTGATGTGGTTTTATGGCTTGACCTTGAACCTGCTCCATCACTACGGCGGTCCGGACCGTTGGTTGGTCACCACCTCACAAACCATCATCATCTTGACCAGGGATGGTGACTCTGTGACCTTGTTGGTGACACCGCTGCCTCTCCTTGTCCTGCTGCGATTCTCTGCTCCCAGCCGGCATTTGCTTACGGAAATGCAACTTTTCCTATGCTTACTACGATTCTAGTTGCTTAATCTTTTCTTATAGAGCAAGAAAATAAAATATCATGGTGGATTAAGGCTAAATCATGCAGGTGTTTTACAGAGTGCATGAAAGACAAGAAAACTGACAATTCTTTAAAGCAAAACCACTACTAACAGCCACAATAACACCTATCAATAAACCACTACTAACAGCCACAATAACACCTATCAATATTCCTTAACATAAGGAATAAATTTAACATAAAAACCCATCAGCTAGAAGTGGTATCAATAAGAGAATTCACTTTTGCAAAGTGGTAATTCTTTTCTTACATGCTATTCCAATGTTGGCTCAAAGGAAGTTTAAGCTGAATTTCATCCAATCTTAAAAGAAACAAATGTTAACTGTAGTTTAAAGCAGTTGGAATTGTTTACTCCTCCTCAGTTCCACATGCCAATTCAAATACTGAAAAAACAATGAGAACTGTAATGCTGCCAAAACGAGCACCTCACAAATACCAAAGGCATGATGCACAGCGAGAACACTGAGATGACTCCTGTGCAATCCAGTGTGCAGAGGGTACGTGTGCCCACACACACCTGCCGGGTGTGCACCTCAATATCATTAAATCCTCGTTAAGATACGCAGGACTGTTCATATTTGATGAAGATGTTGAGTTGCTCATTGAATGTGAAGCACAAAAGACGCTTAGTACTCCATCAAAATGCTGGGTTTCATATATATGAGGTATATATGTGTATACACACACTTCAGTTATCCAAAGTAACTAAAAAGGTCAGCTGGAGGGTTTCTGGTTCCAAAATGTAAGTACTTAAGCCACCAGCTAAAAGCCTTGGCGATTCCAGAGAGGAAACATTCCACTGATCCCACAGTAAACACCATTTCTGATTTAAACACCTGAATTTATAAGAGAAGCTTTTTTAAAGTTGAAAAACTATTTTGATTTGGAGTAGGGCTTCTGTACAGAAGTCTTCTTCTCATGAGGACACCAACTACTACAGGGCTGTACAGAGCGTGAAGTGTTCCACCACATCCCACCTTACCAACATGCTGGGGGCTCACAGGCCTAGGGGCAGAGAGCTCTACTGTAAATCCTTCAGTACAAGTGTAGCTATTGGGCAATGAGGAGCTGTCTGGGAACAGGAAAAAAAGAAACAGACAAGCCCCTTCCAAACCCCACAGCACCTTACAGACTGCGACTACAACATTTCAGAGAACTCGGAAACCTTGTAAAACGGCATCTTTGTGCATCTCTTGGCGCTGAAGTCCTGAAAAGAGGTTTAGAAAAGGCACAGGTTGTGCCGAAGCCATATGACACCTGCAAAGTCAAATCTACAGAAGAAAAGCTGAAACCTAAACCACAAAAGTTCTCTTGTACTTGGTTTTCAGAAAGCCATGCATGTGTCATGAAACTGCCGTGAAACTTAAATTGAAATTATATCACCACAGTGGAAGCTGTAATTTTTCAGTCTTCCTCCACACTGGTAAATGTCCTTGCACACAGTGGTTTATATACAACACACACTGAAATAAATAATGGCTGTCAGACTCTGCTCAACAACAGAAATTAGAACAAATATCAACACGTAACTAACACCACCACTACATACAGACCCACCTGGGGATGCTTCTCTTCACTCTTCAACTCTCCTCTGAAAAACAGTTCTTCTACCTATTTCAATCTCCAATGCTAAATTTCATGCAAAACTGTTCCTGATATTGCAAAGCCTATATATATATTGCAATCCCTGTTTGGCAGCACTTTTTAAAAGTTCTTCATTCATTCATTCATTCATTCATTCATTCATTCATTCATTCATTCATTCATTCAGGTTATTGCTGCATATTTTTTCCTGCTGAAGTCATTAAAAGGCAGGAATTTGGTTTGGGATCACAGCTCATCTTCAGCTACTGAATCAGCAGAGCAAGTTCTACACAAAAGACGTTAAGACTTCACAACAGGAGAATCCACATATGGACAAAAAGACGGTTTTGTTTTGTGCAATTGACAAAGAAAATGCAGATTTAACCACAACACCACCAGCTTTAAACTAAAAAGGTTTTGCACAGGGTAGATGCCTGTTTAATAAAATGATGGCAAACTAAGACAACCCCTTTCTGATTTTCTGATACCGCAGGTTCATGAATAATGTCTATCAACATCATCTATTAGATAACCACAGACACATGGACGCTGCAGGTTCATTAAAATGTCACCTGAGCGCTTCCTCTGCACTTCTAATTACTTTGATTTCTCGTACCGCAACCCAACTCAGTACATGGAAGCTATGGCTGCTCTTTTATTTCCTGAAGTTCAGGTAAATAAAATCCCATCCGAAGTCCCGCTGCCTTTTATCCAGCAGAGGAGGAACACAGAGGCAGGACTGACACGGCGTGGCCCAACTGGTGCTGCTACTCCAAAGAACCAAAGGCGGTCCTGAGTAAACCATCGTGGCAATGAACCGTTAGCATAAGGATGTACTTAAAAACATCAGAGATGGCACTTGTGCTTTTGGAGGTAAGAAAGATCAAATGAGATATGAAAACAGTCGGTACTTCAATGCGGTTTTAAAAGCCTTTCATGACTGCCAGGCGAGACGACAGAAATTAGAAAATACCTTCAGCCAAGTGAAACTGTGCTTCAGTCACCAAAACTATAGCGACCATCTGCTTTTTGTTGCCTCTGTGCTTTTACAATACCGTCCAGAATTACGACGTTCAGAGAAAGTGAACGCGGAGGGGGGATAAAAGGATTATTTACAGCAGTTCTCTAGTCCTCCTCTTCCTTAGATGCTCTATTTAAATATTGTGGCTGCTTCAACAGCCGGGTGGAAAAACCGGCTTTTGTGGGCTGAGCACAGAGAGCAAACAGGAGACAAACGAAGCATTTTTGCCCCTCGGCCTGAACTCCCTGTTTAAGCAAAGGCAGAGGGAGCTCATTATCAAGCACACAGCTGCTCATACCTGGCGTAAAGCAAAGGGGAAAAAACTACTCTGAGTCCTCAACTGCAGTTCCCAAAACCAGAAAACCCTTACAAAAATAGGCTTCTACAAACAAGGGACTGGCTGCAGAGAAAAACACAACGTAGATGAAAAGATCATCATTTCCGAATGAGTAACTATTTACAGCGTGGATAAAGAAGTTCTTTTGGCAAAGCAACTACTAAATATGACATGCAAACAACTTCTTGTGGTTTGCTGCAGCAGAATGGGTGAAAAGATCTCCTACCATATTCTTTTGATATATCAAATACTGCAAGGGGTTGGGAGGGAGTCATTTCTGACCGAGTTCAGAAAATCTTTATCCCTCTGTTTTCATCAGTGCTTCTCACCACGCGGCTCCACCAAGACACACCAACCCCAGGTATTGCAGTATGCATTCACCAGACGATGAAGACATCGCGCTGTGCCACCTGCATCAAGAATGAGGCAGCAGTCTTCCCAGAAACACAACATTTATGTCCCGCTTTAAACAGGAAGAACAATCCTCACTTCCCAATTTTGCAGACACACAGGCATACAAATATACAACCGGTTATGTTTTGGCAGAATAGCACATCTATTTTGCAAAGTCATTACTTGTGTGATTTCTCATCCATTCTAGAAAAGAGCAAATGAAACACCCATTTATTAGTAGCAAAACAAGAGAATTTGTAGTATAAATACTCACATTTTCACTTCTTCACAGAACACATTGCTTGAAACTTTTGGTTTTCACCTTTGTTATTAACGACAGTTTCCCTTAGTTCTTTGAGAGTCAGTTCTTATAGTCACACATCGAATCACAGTTAGCATTGAAATTATATTATGCTGGCCTTAATTTTGAAGATACTTAAAGACAGGAGCTGAAAACAACACCAGGTGTGCCTGGGGAGAAGGGTGTTTGCTCTGGGTTTTGTGAGCTTTGTGTGCTTTGGTTGGGTTTTGAACCAGGTGTCGGCAGAGGTACCGAAGTTCTAAACCGCGCGTACTCACAACTCCACAACCACTTACGTACAACACGCTCTTACCGAGCCTCAGCAATCCAAACCTGAACTTCCTTCAACTCTGCCAGCAGGTATTTTTATCCACAGTTCAAGGTTTGAAATTAAACCTATTTTTGAGGAGAAAAGCATCGCCTTCAAAACCTGATCCCGCGCAGCCGTTCCATTATAAACTACAAAATATGCCTACGAGGTGCTAGAAATGCCAGTGGAAAGTCCCTTTCACGCCCAAATCACCAGATCTCCTTTAAACCATTTCAAGCTTCATCTGGTTTATACTCCCACGATCCTTCCTCCTAGTAACAGTTACTAGAATTTTGCTTAAGGTTCATTTTAAAAGGAAGTAATTAGATTTACAATTAACATTCCAAAGTATTTCTTGTTTAACCTTCCCCATTGCTAATCATTTACCCGGCGACAAAGCCAGTTCAGTTGTTTTATAAGCATGTGAATCTACGCGTACCAAGTATGCAAGGAAAAACCAGCAAGATTCATAGGCTCCCAAAATTTTAACACGCAAAGAGAAAATGGCCATATTTTACAAAAAGGTTGTCAAGTTTCCAACTTCCTTTCAAACTGGCCTTGCATTTCCAAATCTTGCATCTCCTATCAAAGCTGGTTCAGCTCAGAAGAGTTTCCTTTTGATACTCTGTTCCCTTCATGTCTGCACAGATGATCAGCAAGAAAACAAGTTCCACCTTTCCCTACTCGAGATCATTTGGCTGCACAAGATGCCCAGAACAGAGAGCAGGAGGCTGATGAGAAGGAAGAGAAAATACACCAAAACCCAACAATAACAAAGCAAAGAAGAAAAAAAGGGGGGAAAAAATGTATAGACCATTAGTGAGCACTGTTACAGACACCATCAGACTGATAAAAACCATTACTTATGCTCAATCACAGTATAATTCTTACTTCATCCCTGTTGCATTTCACAAGGTTTTCTTAGCAGGTTTAATCAAAATTGCCAGAATCTCATTAGATACTTAAATAATGACATGCACACTTCATTTGTTAAAAAGAAGCAAACTGGATTACGGTTTGCTTTGGCTCATTTGGTAAGCATTAAGTAATTAGATTTTCCTTGTTGTTAAAAAGAGGATGAAGAGGTTGGTCATTTATGATCTAAAACCAAATCCGCACCCTCCTCCCCTTTTTACTCACACAAATGTTTCTCCTGAGCGGACACCAGGAGATGCCAGATACCAGCCCTCAATACTTGTTCCCTTGTTCCTGCTGCCTTAAGGTGACGCATCCCCATCACCTGTTCCCTACACAGCTTAACGGGCACCAACTTCATCCTTAAAGACCAGGAAAGGGACAGAAGCACCTACTGTCCCCAACAATTTCCCAGATTAAATTAAGACAGTTAAAGAAAAAGAAAGCGGCAGGGGGTGAGGAGGGTGTAAAAACATGGTATATTCCTAATGTATTATACAAGCAACATGAATTTCATTGAATCTAAATTTATTACAGGACTAGGAGATGAAGCAACTGTCACGTATGACGACAAAGTGACTCCTGCGGTCACGCAGCCATCAGTTCTACATCTGACAGGGATGACGCACTTGATTACTTACACCGCAGTGCCCAAACCAACGCAACAGTGAGATTACTGTAATACGAAGAAGATTAACCCAAGTTCATAAAGTAAGATTACACAAACAATACGTAAAAAGGAAAAATTCTGTTTTACTTTGACCTCCTATAATTCTGAACTCTCCTTTCCTAGGACCATCTGAGTCCATTTCATGTAGGAAACTCTCAGCAATCCCAAAAATCCTAAGACATGGGTGCCACTCTTGACCTCTCTTGCCTTATTTTTGTGGCACTGCAGTTTTTGCAGGTTGTGGTCTTTTGATTTCTATAGCTTAAGTACGATATACTGTGTTGGCTGCACTTTTAGACTTGTGATACTAGAAAAGCGTATGGTGGACGTGCTCTGGACACTTGTGACTTCAACGTCTCTTACATGGTTCCCACTTATTGTGAGGAACTATCACTGATTATACAGGTGATTCCTCCATAATTCCAACACTGGCAGCACTGAATCCAGTTCTGGGCACCCCAGTCCAACACAGGGACCAACTGCACTGAGCCCAGCAAAGGGCCACGATGACAATTAAGCAATGGGAGCACCTGTCATACAAGGACAGGCTGAGACTGGAGTGCTTAGAGAAGGCTTGAGGACATCTTTCATTCATTCCATAAATAGCTGGTGGGAAGGAGTGAAGAAGATGGAGTCAGACTTCTCCATGGGATCCAGTGGTGGGACAAGGGACAGGCACAAAATGAAATAGAAGGAAAAGCTTTTACACTGTAAGTTGGACTGAACACGGGCTCCCCGGGCAGGCTGGGGAGTTCTGCCCTCAGAGATGTCCCAAAGCCAAGGTCATTCTGGGCCACCTGCTCTGGATACCCAGAGGTCCCTTCCAACCTCAGTTATGGGATAACCCTCTGATAATTTATCTACCTATAATATTAACTATAGCCACTAGAATAAAAGGAAATAATAGCCAAAGATAAAGGATAAGAAGCCCTTTCGCTCTTCATCAGAGTCCCATTTTAATTATTGAATCTCCAAGTCTCAGGGTGGGAGTTTGAACACGTAACATTGCAGGTGTTTAAAGCACCATTCCGTGCACACCTCCAGGACTCCCAAGCCAAGCCTTTAAAGTTCTATTGGACTCGAAAGATGTGTTGCCACAAAGAGCCAATTTTAAAAGGTCCCCAGATGCCTTAAGATATAAGTGAGCATCCAATAGTCCTCGAAGAGTGTCCCAGACATCCAGCTTCTAGACTACAAACGAAAAATGGTTGCTACACTAACAAAGGTATGTAAATGCTTTAGACTGAATGGTAAGAGGTTTTTGGCTTTGTTTTCTTTCTCCCAAAGATCATAGAAGATATCCATCCCATTAGTTCTAGTAAACACAAGTAAGATTATATTGGGCCAACTATAGCCCTACGGAAAAAACATTGCTAAAACAATCAGGATGCACATAAAGTGATAAGCCAAATTAAACAGGTATTTTTATTTTAAATATATAAATACATCAAATTAACATTTTGTCCTCCTATTGCTACACAATTCCAAATGTACACCAAAAAGCATCACTCCGGGAACTGTGTTTACAGAGACAGCTGGAAAGAAGAAAGACCGGCACTACGGGATCAAGTAAGGAATGGTGACGTAAAGCCCAGAATTCAGTGGATACAAATCACGCTGTGTAATAAAAAGGCCAGTTGATCCCGGTTCTAAGTTAACGCAGCCCAGATCATTCACAAAATGCAGCGCGCCTAGAGACGCTTTGCATGCCATATGTGCAGAGCATTTCATATTAAAAAGAGAGTCACAGAAAATAAATCGACGAGCCCGTTGTTCCCAGGGCGGAACTCGAGAGAGCATTTGTACAGATTCAGCTTGGAAAGCTTTCCACACTCGCGCTGCTTTATACTTCCCGCAAATGTTTTCTGAAGTTGATATTCTCCATCGCTTTTGGGACTCCGGGCAATGGAAACGCTGCAATAAACACACTAAAGCGCCAGTACCAAGCCAGAAGGAAAACAAGACACAGCTTAGCAAGAACGCAGCTAATTTTTCAATCAGAAAACATCTGTACAAATACTTATTTTTGAAGAAAAAAAAAACACAAAAACAACAAACCAAAACTTTCTGAAGTGAAGAATAAACTCCCAAAAACATATAAATTAAACTGAAACCGTCTAGATAAAACCAAGGAAGTTTAACTGCACTTATACTGCATAACAAAAGGACTGGTTTGTTATCTGCAGCAATTTTTCCTAAGACAACATTCACCAAAAGACAAATATTTAATATTACTCAAAAGCAACAGTCGCTGTTTAAAGCTGTTCTGCAAGCCCAACAACTCTGTTAAGCAGGCAGTGTTTATAACCAAAACGTGCTTTTTATATCAGGCGGTTTGTGCTAACTCTGCAACATTTCCAGTTCAGTACACTCTGTACCGACGGCACTTGCCAGAAATGCAGCACTCAAAGCTTGCTCCTATTTGTTAACCATTTCTGTCAAAATCAAAGAACTAATCACAATATTGCAAAATTGTCTTCCCAAATATCTAACAAGACGTTAATTTGCCTAACAAAAGTACAGGGAAAGACGAACTTAAATATGATAATAGCAAAACAATTTGAACTATGTACATCAGATCATCTGATGTTTTAGTTTTAATCCATTACTTACAGGACTAAACCGAAGAGAAATCCAAGAGACAGTAGTAAAGGATTCATGTCTTTTCCCCACTCTGTTTCAATTGACTAGATAATATTCAAAGCCCCTTTGCATGTTAATTCAGTAATGGTACCCATTTTTTAAATATTTAATATTAATGAAACGTTAAAATATTTAGTGACTTTAAACGAAAGGAATAGTTGGTATTACAGCCCAAGACAAGGGCCAGGAACACAGGCAATCCCTGCCATAAATCCCAATATTGATGTTTAGGGTCTGAGAGCACACACGGCATCACGAAGGAACAACCCACACCCCTTCAGCGGCCGCGTTCGCTCTTCGTATCTAGAAGTTGTGCCCAAGATATGAGGACTTTCAACATTTGCGTCTAAGTTCCAGCCATTTGGCGGTGGACAGAAGTGACAGCCATAAGCCGCCCCTGCAGCAGCCAGCACAGTAACACGTACAGGATCAATTCCACACGTCCCGGGTTCATCGGGTTTATTGCACACGTGTTGAACAGACGTCCTTTATTCACACACAAAGTCCAAGATGCAGCAAATCTCTTACACACTCATACACAAATAGATGTTGTCACAACAAATGGTGTCTCTCTCAAGGGAAAATAATCCCCAGGAACTAACGCCATCCATGCAGTGCAGCCCCTGGAGACAAATAACAAATCAAATTATCACGGCAGTATTTGAGAACATAAATACTGGGCAACTCTAATTACCTGTTCTCTTATATGTGCAAAACAACAAAGCCAGGATCTCTGTTCCACATGCATCCTAAAATACCCCCCAAAAGGGGACAAAAGGGCCTGAACTGCAGGTTTGTTGATCAAACCACTCCAAAGCAATGGTGAGGGCATCTGGTCCAGCTCAAGTAATCCCCCAGTTTCATAGAGCGTGTCCTACAGGACCTTCAACCCAATGGCTTCCATCTACCAAACTGCTTTTATCTCAGTGAATTACTCACTAATATAGATACCGCCTCTGAAAACCTTCATCTGCTTTCACAAAAACCTGATGGTGTAATTTCTGCTGAAGACGACTGTGCCCGAGTGCTTCTGGGTGTCATGCTCTTAACGTGGACACGGCACAGGGCAAATCTTCGCAAAGCTTCCATTAGATCAACTACAATTACATAAACATAGCTACATTTTCACAGTACACGCATTTTAGAAAACTCCCTTTATACATTAGCCAGCTAAAATACTGAACAGAAGCTAGAACCAAAGTTATGGTAGATGGCGTAAAGTTTTGTGAATCCAAAGTTTCAGAATGTTTTTATTTGGTTGCAAAATCTCATATTTCTGACATATGATAGAGATTTACAACCGCAAATGCTCAACATGTTACAGTGACAGACTGAGACAATACCAAGTGTTTCTGTCCATATTGACAACAACCATTGCAAACAAAACTTCTGTCTTCGTACTCTGAATGCACTCAGTATTCTTTTCTAACATATTTATACAGAATATCTTAACTCCTTTAGTTTTCTTCAAGCTCTGTATGTTCAAAGGCTTTTAAAAAGTTACAGTTCATAGGATTTCAGGGTTGCATTTCCCTTTTTACCTTTTTTTTTCTTTTTTATTTTATATTTATAATCTCATCCCAGATGTGGCATCAAAAGCACCCAGTGGTCTTTCTGCCGTTGTCCAAGAGCCTCGATCACATGAGGATCAGCATGAAGACTTAGCTGGGAGCAGCGTGAGCGACAGAAAGGATCCTGGCTGTCTGCTCTTTTAAACAATTCCACAGCAGCTCTCCTTTTCCCAACCCGCCCCTGCTATCAGAACACAGACAAAGTGAAGCGATAAGCAACAAGCCTTAACTTTCATGTGTTGTTTGCATTGCCTACTTTTTATCACCGCACACGAAGCCAATCCTGGGGCAGAACCCGCTCCTCCTCGGTCTCCCGTCCTGGAAAACCTCCCAGGTTCATGTGCTAAGGGAACAGATTGAGTGGCCAGGGGGAAAAAGCTCCGTCCAAACCGCTTTCTATCGGCTCCACAGCGAAAAATCCCCAAGCAGGACTAACCACTGATACCTTCCAGTGCTACAGCAGCCTAGGGAACAGCTTACAAGCCACTGTAAATAGCCAGGTGAGATTTAGTATAAAGCTACAGCAGATTCCGTGTTCAGGCAGTGCATCCATTCCATTAGGAAACCAGGATACAAACTAATTCCATTCGTATTACAGGCGAAAAAAAGCAAATTGGTTTATTTTCCTCCACAGACTACAAAATAAACCCAGATGTTGGGAAGGCTGTCCACCCCTAGCATTGGTTCTACAAGTTACTGTTTCATTTGCACAACGCTGGTACAATCACAGTGACAAACCATACAGACAAGGAAAGCAATCCTTAGGACACAGTCATTCATTATTCCTCATCCCAGGTTCATTTAAATGGCTACCTGGGATTCAGTAGTCACAATTCCACAAAACTCAGAAGCTGCGTTGTCCAGGGTGAGCTGCACACTCCAGCAAAGCAGCAATGGATGTGCTGACAACATCACTTCCAGCCACAAGAGGAATGCAAAACCATAGCTCTGACACACCTGGATGAAGTTTGTTCTAGCGTGAAATTATGAGACAGCATAACGGTACAAAAGTTGTCTTATATGTAGATCACTTAGAATCGAATGGTGAAGACTATTGCATAGTTACTACCGCCTATCATTCTGAATACATGAAAATCTTTACTTCCTCAGACCAACATTTATAATAAACAAGAAGCAGGAAGCAAACATAACCACTTAGGAAAGTGATTACATGAACTCTCAAAACAAGACTTCATTTGAATTAATATAGCTAAAATTGAATGTATAAACACACCACAGAGAAAGCATAAAGTTGTAAAAAAGAATTAAGTGGGCTGATGTTATCACATACCAAACACCTGACAATTCCATTAAACACAAATGCTCCCCATTTCATGCCACAATACATGTCCAGCAGTTAATTCCTGCAAACCCAGATGGGTATCAAGCTAACAAAAAACTCAGGGAAGGCTTCACTGTTGCAGAGACTCGGCAAAGCAGGAGCAAGATTTGAAACTCATATCAACACAGCCAAAGTTTAAACGTCAATATCAAATACGATCAACACAAATTAAGAGTTATTCCACTGTTGGGGAGAAGAGTCACTTAAGACCCTGCCTTCGGTTACGTATCTGTTATTTATGCCTTAAAACACTGCAGATTGTTCTGTTCCAATCCCTGTAGCTCAGGCTGAGATCTGCTTTCCCCCAACCACATTCCCCAGGGGAGACTCGCAGCCCATTAGTTACATAAACGACTTCTATAGTCTTGCTCACCTCAGTAGGTCATCTAAATATATGCACCGAGATCTAAAAACTGCAGTGCAATCAAAGCACTTTTTTCTAGAACAGAAGAGCTGACAATTTATAGGCTATTCAGTTTTGCATGCTTTTATCGGGCTAGTTAGTTGAACGAAAATGCACACATAATTACTTAATCCCATTAAAACAAAGACAAATGAGAGCACAAAACTCTAGAGCTCAGCAGTTTGAGCAATGGAAGATTCCGAACTGAGACCATAATGAATCACACAGCCTTATCAGCCGGCAGCTCCTTCCACATCCCTGTTATTTCAGCTAAATCAGCAGCATGCTTCTTGTACATACCACTCAGCTGGATAAAGTGGTATCTTTAATAATGAATAGCTACCATAGATTTTCCAATGTATGAGTAATCCGAGGTCTCTACTTCTTCAGCAAAGTGATTACATGTCAATTAAACGAAGCCACTAAATTCAGATGAAAATACTAAGTCGGTTGGTGCTTCTGATATGTGGGGAGGGTGGAGGAACATAAGCAGGAGGTCAACAGAGATAGAAAGTGTTAAAGCTCGAGATTCTACTTCTTAAAAGCAGAGGGGGTTTTGCCACAGGTTTCTTCGTTGTTTTGGTTTGGGGTTGTTGTTTAACACATCTAGCATGGGCCTCCCACAGATTCTGTATTTTGCCAGTTTTGAGTTCAGAAACTTATTCTTAATTGCTGCTCAGTGCATTATGTTGACAAAACGTAAACTGTTCTCAGTTACTGGAGAAAGAAAGAAAAGCAAACAAACATCTTTCGGAGAGGATATAGAACAGGTCTGCTGGTTTACTACTGAGGAATAAATAAATAAGTAAAATAACTGTAAAACCACTGAGAGAACTGAAAACTGAACTCAGGCAGATTCCCATTCAATTCACAGAATCACAGAGACAAAGAAGGCATTCAGTAACTCTGCCTTCTCTGTATCTTCTGTCACCAGGGCACCCACCTTGTTCATCAGTGGGCCTACATTGCCTCTGCTGTTAGTTTTATCTGCCACGTACTGGAAAAAGCTCTTTCTGTTGTCCTTGACCCCTCTCGCCAGGTTTAATTCTAAGGAGGCCTTAGCTTTCCTAGTTGCCTCTCTACACCCTCTGACAACAGCCTTATATTCTCCCCAAGTGGCCAGCCCCTCCTTCCATGATCTGTAAACTCTCCTCTTCCACTTGAGCTTACCCAGCAGCTCCCTGTTTAACCACACAGGTCTCCTGGCTCCCTTCCTTGACTTCCTACGTGTCAGGATGCTCTGATCTTGTGTCCGGTAGAAACTGAACACTGACCAACTGTCTTGGGCCCCTTTACCTTCCAGCAGCCTTGCCCATGGGATTTCCCCCTGCAATTGCCTGAAAAGGCCAAAGTTTGCCTTGCTGAAATCCAGGGTTGCAATTCTGCTTGCTATCCTGCTCCTGCCGAGCAACTCTCTGTGGCACAACATTCAACACACACCACACAGTACTCATGTGTAGCATTTGCTCACCACTTATATTTTCGGGCTGAGAAACTTTGAGGCCAAAGCCTGGCAGGAACCCACACACCAAAAACAGACACAGTAGCAATCTGAGTACCAGAGTTATTTCTTTGGAAACTAAGCTGTGAGTTTCGCAGGCAAAATCTCTTTCTTTCCCACTTTCAGGCCTTAACTGTGGTTTACAGCAAAAGAAATAATAATAAAATAATGCTTGCTGCAATCTGGTTTAGTTAAAAAAAAGGCAATATGGGGAACTGAGCAATAATTCTAGAGACATCTGGGACAGTGAGTATCTGTCTGGAAGTTACATATTTCAATGGAGAGCTTCTCCAGGTACAAAGTCTCTCTAGAGAGAGCTCTGAAACACTTTGCTGTTCATTACTGTCAGCTTTACCTCCTCTGTTTATTAGCTCCTGAACACATTATTTCCCAAAGAATGGGAGAGGGACCAGAGGAGTGAGAACTCCTCCGTTTGGACTGTCAAACCCTTCTGGGCATCAACTCCAGCCCCAGGTTTGTGCAGAGCCTGAGCCGGCAACGTCCACCGCAGCGCACAGCACAAAGGGGAACGGCACAGAGGTGTGAATTACTTGTCAGCCTTCAAACTGAAGTTCGATTCCTTTCCTCAGGAGGCAGGAGCGTATCAGTCTCTTCCATTTTTTTCATTTGTTCTAAAGTGTCCATGAAAAGGAGGTAACTGTGCATATAATCACTTCAAAAGCTGCGATATATGTATTCTTTCCACTTATTAGCAAAACAAACAAGGCAAGAGTAACCACCTTTGCTTTCCAGATGTTGGATGAGCTGCACCCATTTCTTTTGCATCAATGAAAAATCTTACGCTGCTTTTAAAAGAAAATCAGAATTGGACTAACAACTGAGAGCTGCTAAGAACAGCAACAGAATCGTAAGTTATTTTTAAGTTATTCAAAATATAACGCTAGTGCAAAACAAAACCAAAATCGCATCTTTCAATAAGCCAATTGCACACTGAAGTGAACCTGTGCACATATTCTTCCTGATCAGCAGCCTTTGGAAGCGGCAGAATTCCCAAGTACGTTCGGAAGCATCCCTGAGAGTTTTCAGTCAAGCCTTTCATCATCCCATCCCAGCACAACATCATAGCCACTGCTTAACTAGAGCAGAGCACATCCATCAAATAAAAAAAAACATACCTGCTTTATAATCACACCACTTATTACCATATTAACAGAAATTGCATCTTTTTAATACAGGGGAAACAAAAAGACAAAATTACAAGGGGACAAAACTCCACACACTTCCATCATGTGCCTTAGAGAATAGATTTCAGTGATTTTTTTTGACATATGCTCCAAAATATTGCATAGGATACATTTGCTTGAACTCCGAAGGGGCCAAGAGATTTAACTTCCATTCCCCAACTGACTAACCAGCTCTCCAGAGCCATAAACACATAGGACTATAAACCCTCACGTTCCCCCTGCAGACACAATAAGAATCTCCATACTTCCCATCTCTTCAGAGAGCATCAAAGAATACATATGAATACACATGAAATTCCTGATGCCATTCAAGGAAAAAAAACCCACTGTACGATGACACTTTCATCACCTATGATTTGAAGCTTCCTTTGGCTGTAAAAAAGGTATTACTTATGTTTCAGAAAGACAGAGCAACTAGAATGTCATGGAACAAGCTGAATTAGAAAGAAATGTTTTCTTGAAAACATAAGAACAGAGATTTAGTTCTTGGAGTTCTGCTTGAAAACTGCCACACCTGCCACCTTCTGTTCTTCCTCCTGAGACCAAGCTTATCAATATACACTCCTTAATATCGGAATTTTGCACTCACATTTCTCTGGTAGCTTGAGGTGCTTTGACTGGTTATTTATTACCACCCGCCCACCAATTCCCTGTACAAATTCTGTAGCACTTCCATTTGACCCCTTTGTCCTACCGACTATTCCGAAGCAGTGACTTGTCTGCACCTGCCTGGACCTGGACTCAGGGAATCCAAAGACAAGCGAAGGGCATTTTGATGACTAAAGGGAAGGCAACAGTCAGTTTTCTGATACAGGCCACACTGAGCACAGGTGGCTTCATTCCAGGTTGAACAAGAAAAACTTTAACGCACGGTTTAGATCAGCAAGGATGCCAAAGGGGTTCTGTGTGTGCCTGGCCTCCGGGGTATATTTTTCCTCCAAACTACTCAAATGCTAAGGATTGAAAAGTCAATTTAACACTGTTTCACTGGACGCTCAAGTTCTAGTTGTCGTCACAACAGGGACTGCA
This sequence comes from Patagioenas fasciata, assembly GCF_037038585.1. Lineage (NCBI taxonomy): Eukaryota > Metazoa > Chordata > Aves > Columbiformes > Columbidae > Patagioenas > Patagioenas fasciata. The sequence goes on from NC_092536.1 coordinate 11,963,433, forward strand.
ATGCATCGTTGCTTGGGATTTTTAAGCAAGGAACTAATATTTAATTAACAGCCAAACTCCACCTTTTTCCTGCTGAAACCCGCAATTCCCATGGGCAAAAAGGTAAGAATTCAACCTCATTCTTGAGCTATTCTACATCCTACAGCTCAGTTATTTTCAATTGCTTCTTAATTCTATGCAAGAATATCTTTCGTTTGCTTATTTATGGCATGCCGCTTTGGAAATGGCATATTAGAACCTCAGCATGCCCTGTAGTTTCAAATAAACATTAGGGAACAGACTTCATGTTCGCAACCCTTCATTCTTCTTAAATTTCATGGCCCGTCACTGCCACACTGAACCATCCATCAAATCTCATTCTAAATTGCCACATGTAAAAGTTCCTCGGTAGCCAATCTACTTGTAATACAGATTACTGTCAAATCCTTGGATAAGTAAGTGCACATGTATAATTAAGTCCATTTAAAATGAAACTAGTCTCAGAATTGGGGTATAAGGCTTTTGTATCCAGATTTATAACCTTTAATAGGAGCATTAAAATAAAGGAAGTAACTTTCATGTAATGGAAAACATAACCCACAGTTTCTCTCTAAAGCGATAACTTTAGAAGAGCGTTTTCCTATGTTTTCTGTTAGCAATCCAGTAGCATGTGTGTGTCACCACAAGTTCACGGATTATTCTATACATGGCATTATCACTGAATCCCAGAATGTGAGGGGTTGGAAGGGCCCTGGAAAGCTCATCCAGTGCAATCCCCCCATGGAGCAGGAACACCCAGCTGAGGTTCCACAGGAAGGTGTCCAGGCGGGTTTGAATGTCTGCAGAGAAGGAGACTCCACAACCTCCCTGGGCAGCCTGAGCCAGGCTCTGACACCCTTACCAGGAAGAAGTTTCTTCTCAAATTTCAGCGGAACCTCTTGTGTTCCAGTTTGAACCCATTACCCCTTGTCCTATCACTGGTTGTCACTGAGAAGAGCCTGGCTCCATCCTCCTGACACTCACCGTTTAGATCCCTGTAAACATGAATGAGGTCCCCCCTCAGTCTCCTCTTCTCCAGCTCCAGAGCCCCAGCTCCCTCAGCCTTTCCTCACACGGGAGATGCTCCACTCCCTTCAGCATCTTGGTGGCTGCGCTGGACTCTCTCCAGCAGTTCCCTGTCCTTCTGGAACTGAGGGGCCACAACTGGACACAATATTCCAGGTGTGGTCTCCCCAGGGCAGAGCAGAGGGGCAGGAGAACCTCTCTGACCTACTGACCACCTCCTTCTAACCCACCCCAGGTACCATTGGCCTTCCTGGCCACAAGGGCTCAGTGCTGGCTCATGGTCACCCTGCTGTCCCCAGGGAGTTGAGAGTCTATGGGTGAAAGTTAAGGGGCAGGCTGGCAGGTGATACTGTTGTAGGTGTCTATTACAGGCCACCAGATCAGGGTGAGGAAGTTGATGAGGCCTCTACAGACAGCTGAGAGCAGCCTCACAGTCACAGGCCCTGGTTGTGGTGGGGATTTTAACTTCCCTGATGTTTGTTGGAAGGACTGCTCGGCCGGCCAGCCACAGTCTACGAGGTTCCTCCAGTGCCCTGACGATAACTTTGTGATGCAAAGGGTGGAGGAGCCGACTAGGAGAGGTGCACTGCTGGACCTCATCCTCACTAACAAGGAGGGGCTGGTGGAAGCAGTAAAGGTTGAGGGCTGCCTTGGTTGCAGCAACCATGAGATGGTGGAGTTCAGGATCTCATGTGGCAGGAGCAGGATAGCAAGCAGAATTATCAAAATGCAAGTGTGTGCAAATTTTTTTATTATTATTTTTTGAAGGCCGCATTTCTTCTGGTTTTGAAGATGAAATTCACCACTAGAGCTCACTCTGTGTTCTCAGGATTACTCCGTACATTAAAATACAAACATCGCTAATGAGCTCTATTAATGCAGATTTCACTTCAAGCTAACTTAGATTTGCTTCACACAGTTAACAGAGTTCATTTCATTGGAAAAAAAATATTCCCTCAAGCAAAAAAAACATCAACTACTGTGGATGATATCGCCCAACACATTGCTGAAAAATAAATTGTACTGATTGGATTTTTTTCATTTCCCACCCCCCCAGCAGTACTTTTAAAAATACAATATTTTAATGATTGTTTAATTTTCATCTAACTAGAATACAAATCCTTTACGTAGTGGCTTTGCTGCAGCTGCAGCATAAAGTCTCATTTTCCATGGAAAAAACCTAATTACATGGTTCACCGAGTTGCCTGTGGTAACACATCAATTTTATTTACATTCAAAAGTTGGACTTCAGTTTGGTCGCAACACTCTCGTTAATTCCAAGCACATTTTACCCAATCGTTCTCTCCAATTCATTAGTAAAACCTCACTCTGGCTTTTATTTGAGAAGATTCTGGGCTGTGATCATCTTGGTTTGGATTTCCAGCACTTTCTGTGCAGCGTCACCTTTAAAGCACCAATTTGATTCTGCCCTTACATGCGGCCGGTTTTGCTGCAAAGTCTGGTCTGGCCCACACAGTTCTGCAGAAGAGCCATTAAACACTCACTACAGGACACAGCTGTTCATGTTTCACAACCAACACCAAGGCATTTTTCCACAAAAACAATAACTACCATGTGGCCAATAAAACTTAAAGATTAATCACTCAACATTGCAACTATTTCAATTGAACTAAGCTGGTATTTTGAAAGCAGGAAGGTTCAAAGGAACAAGTACGGTATTCAATAGAGAATTTCTTATCTCCCATCGCTGTCTTTCCTTCAAACAACTTTCAGAAGGTAATTTGTTGCAATTAATAGTAAAACCTCCACATTCCAAAACAAGAAGACATTAAAAATGTTAATTCTTGGGAGATTAAAATTAAAAACCATATGACCCTTAGGTAGATTTTGGTATTTTTTGTTACCTTTTAGACTTAGATACTGCAGACTGTAACAGGTGAAAAGACCGGAATTGATAACGAACTCCCGAATGCCACAGGAATTCATTTGATGCTGCTCTGAGATTCACTGTTAATGTGCAGAGAAGCACCACTGAAGAAAAGCAGCGTTAAGGAAAAGGTAAGAACAACCTGATTCCAAACGGGAGACTAAGATATGGTTATTTAATTTTATTTTAAACAACTCATAGCCTTGCTGTCTATAACCATAACCGATCTTAAAGTAGAAAGAGAGAAGAAGCTGAGGTGGTGGGAAGAATATTTATTGTGGAAAGAAAATGAAATAAAATGAAGACATCTTGCCCAGACACAATAAGGCTCTTGTCAACTCCATGTGTATCAAAGGAGTTGGCATTTTCCCATGAAGCAATTCCTTAATCCCAAATGATGGCATAATAACCTCATTTAATATGCCTCCTTGAAAGGAAAAGTTTATTTTGTCTAAGCTAAACTTCGACTGGCAATCAGCAGACACCAATTAACAGTGTCAAATAGAAGGGTCACGGAACAATTCCGCAAGCTGAGAAAGTATGAATTCACTTTCAGATCCGATCTTCTTTCCAAAAGAATGCGAAACTTTAACTTGGTTTTCATGTCTTTGGAAGTAATCTATGCTAAGCAATTAAGAAAATGCAAATTACTTATCTTATTGAAAGTCTTCAACCCAGGAACAGACTTTCCAGTAACTTAATATTCCACTAAAGTCTTCTGTCATATGAACCTACTTGCTAATTCCACTCTTAACTCAAGAACAGGCAATTAAGCATTTTCACATTTCACTTCAAATTATTAATAAGTGCCACTCGGCTGCTTGATATTTGTAGCTTTTTAAATGGAAAGCCTTCAAAAATATTGCAGTTTAGCTTCTGCGAGACTCCTTTTCTTCCTTGTTCGTAAACTGCTTTTCCGTCCATTAGCTGGTCTCATTCCATCCGATACTGAGCACACAAACCCCACTGTTGTGACACGCGGTCCGTGTTGTGCACCCTTCCACGCCGCCTATCAAAGCAGGACACCAGGAGATAACCCTGTGGTGATTTCACAGGGTACCAAAGCCAGGCACAAAGCCATCTCGGCAGCAACACACTCCCTTCTTTCCCCCTTTCTTCATCTTATAATAGAATGAGAGATGTAAAAGCACTTTCATTAAAAGCAGTGCTATTCATTTGCATCCCCATTGCACAGGAAGACCTGCTTGTTCTTGATTTTACCCATCGCTTCATATACTTAAATACGTTTCAACGGACAGGAACATCTTCTCGTTCAATAATTAACATCTCACCGCACAGCAGCTACGAACACATCCCATGTCTCCCGAAAGAGCTCCCAATTCCTTACAGCTACGGGAAACCAAGCACAGCACCTTTAAAGGACCTTAAACAGACTATTGGAAACGGAAAGCGAGGGGCACTCTTCACTCCTCCTTTATCCGCTTTTACATTAGCAAAACCAAGGAAAACAATATTTTTTCCAAAATTCAAGTTTTTCATTGTTTTTCTTTAAACCCTTATAAATACTGAAAAGTACCACCTACTTCACATCTGTAGGCTGAGCATTTACTTCATTTAGAAGACTTAACTGATAAAATAAACTTCAAAATCTGCAATTTACTAAGCGAGCATCCAGAACCCTACCTACCTGTAATAAAAATACCTAAACTGAACTCTGGCAAGTGATTCTTCCCAGGAAACATCCTTGAAAACATGACTGATTATATGGTCTAACATAGACGCCCTACAAAAAGTCCTTCCCACAATTAACATTTTTGCCTCTCAACATTAATCAGCACACGGGGATCACAACTGCGTCAGCCCGATATGCCAAGAATTCATAAACAAGAATGGAATGAAGCTCTGTGGTTTTCCTGTCGTTGATCAAGTTTTTAAGCCTGCCAAGCTGTGAATATCCTGAACAATTATCTTTCAGGAAAGATTTACCTAATTAATTAATCTGTGCTTCATAAGAGTTTCCATCAAAATCCTGGTGTTCTACATCCAGTATAGTACAAGGATTATTAGCTTCTTTTTCGAGGGGAGTGCTTCCAGCAATTAACGGATCCAGGGCAACTTCCAGACAAGCTGGAAAAACAAAGGTTTTGCCTCGAAAGAATTCAACCCAGAGAAAAATAACAACATTATGTAAGTACCACCTTTCCTTCGCAAGTCCTGCCCCTACAACAAACAGGCTCCAGGGGAAGAACACTCAATCTGATCTAAGGAAAAACATCTTTAAATGACTTAAGCGAGAACAAGTCAAGAGTTAACTGCGACTTTACCAGCACTTCAGTGATGATTGCCCCAAGAGTAGCAAAACGCTCAAGTTTTATTTTTCCCTCCACAAGCTTTGCACTGTTAAGCTTCTATTTTGAAAGTATACGAGAAAGCACATGTCACAATCGAGGGTTTCACTCCTGTGCCACGCGTTGCTCCAGCCAACAGTACCGGTTGGGGGACAGACGGGCATCTGGGGCTTCTCACCTTCCTCATATTAGTTTGTCTCGTTTTCACAGCTCCAGTACATGTGGTGGCAACCCCAGAATCAGCATTTTGAGGCAAACGAGCTATTAAGTTGATAGTTCTTGAAACGAAGCTGCATCTTTCTATCAAACGGCCAGAATCTCATCTGTTTTGGAGATGCTGTCTGTCACTCTGCCAGCCTCCCGAGTCCACCTCGGGGCACCTTCAGTCACAACTGTGTTCTCGGTAGCCACAGGCACATTAGTCCCTGCGTTATTAACCCCTGCAATATTCCCGATAATTCAAGTATCACAGATGCAACAGACTAAGCTGAATTTATCCATAAACTCAATGCACAGATTACAACTTCAGAGACAAAACCATCAGGCAAAACGTTGTTTAAAATGTCAGATGTAGGTATTCCCTGCAAAAGCAAAGGCAGCAACTAAGGAACAGGTATCACCTCCTTATAATCAGGCATTGGAATGGGTACCCAGGTTTTTAAACCGAGACTGGCCATGGCCCTTAGTGCCATGATCTGGTCAGTGGACTGGAGTTGGACCAAGGGTTGGACTGGATGATCTCTGAGGTCTTTTCCAACCCAGTCCATTCTGTGATACATGGAATGCACAAGGTACAAATCTGGGACAGGAGAAAAAGAATACAAAACCAACTAAAAGCAAGAGTCAAGCATGAATTCTCTGTGGTGCTCCAGATGGTATTTGGTCACCAAATGCAAATGAGATCCCTGCAACTTGCAAATCTCCAGCTTCCCTGTCAGAAACCCTGCCAACAGAGAGAGAAAACCTCCCTCCGCTCTGGTTCTCCTGCAGAATTCACAACAAAATATTTCTATGGGAAAAAGTACAGCAGCTGTAACACTCGTCAAACCTCTCCAGGCAGTACTATCATTAAATAGCATTTAGCCTTCAGAAAACACAACCTCCACAACCAGAACACGCCAAACTCTTTCACTTTGTTTCTGCCATTCGGTGACCCCGCACCAATGAGCTTTTTTCACTTGGGACGGAATAAAGATCTTCTGCCTTTCTTCAAATTAAAATCCAATCATAATAAAAACCAGAACACAACAGCTGAGCCTGGCAGGAGAAAGAAGTGTAGGAGTATGTAGAAAAGACACACCTATGAAACGCACAGCTGTCTAGCTAAGCCAAGGATTTAACTGATCTAGAGCTGCTCTACAAATAATTGTTTTTACTTAATCTCCCATGACAGCATTTAATTATCAACAGAGTTTTGGAAAGCTACTACATCAACAACTGCTCTCAGTAGTTTAGAACTACTAAGTTATTTTCCCCATGACTATTGGAAATTCTTTTGTTAAACACAAATTGTTTCCCAAATCAACTACCTTGAATGCTCTAAAGATAAGGCAACCCACACAGTTCATATGCAAAGCGTACAGAGTGGTTCTGAATGAACAGCCTCAGTACTGGACTTCTCATTTGGTTAACCAAAGTACTAAATGTCACACAAATTATTTGAGTGACTCAGAAAAATCAGTAATTCTCATTTAGAATGGAATGAATAAAATCTAAAGGCTTAAATGGAAGTCTTTTTACTACCCTAATGAAAATCACTTTTAAACAACAAGTTGTAGGCGGGGGGAAAAAAAAAAAATCAAAACACTGTAGGCAACTTCATCCTTGGTAAGAATTCATGATCTTATTAACAGCCGTTATTTCCTCAAGTTCCTACATCTCAAAATACAGGAGCCATAAAGCAGAAAGTGTTACAGACAGACTCTTGTCTCCCACTTTGCAGCATCAGATTTCTGGGACTTGTGCTCCTAAATATAGGAGTTCAAACACCAAACCACAGCTCTGGTCGTGGAACTACAAGTTACCAACCTCAGCCACAATCCAGCCCCTACCAACAGGATTTGAAGCCAACACAGCTCACTCCATGACCAGGTTATACTGAACCTCAGTTACTACCACTGTGGTTCAGCAACTTATTTTCTGCTCTTATGTCCATACGCAAAGTCCTTTGTATTTTCAAGAGCACGTAAACTAATTGCAGCTCTCACATATTTCTGCAATAAAACGCAAAATAACCCTGCTTTTTCTGCCTTCCTGCTGTGTGAAACACTGAACACAATGTCCTTTGTCATATTTCAAGGAATCAGTGTACATAAAGGCCTCGTTCATGGTAAATCTGATGTTCAATATTTAGTCAATACTGATGTTTGAACTCAAACTATTGAAGACAGCAAGACAGCCCTATCAGCAGTGAAATTTGTAACGCTTACAAATTACATCGCTTTCAACTATTATCTGATAAGTCATTACAAGCATTTCAATGTGCTTCTGACACAGAACAAGCAAACCTATGGTTACATGATTTACACACATTATGAAGTGGAAGAGGGCAGAAGAGGAGATGACTCCCCAAACTCCTGCAGGGTCCTGACAGCAGAAGCGTATTTCAACTACCATGTACCTCATTCCTCTACGTGAGTTTTACTTCATAAAATTTTGGACCAGGTAAAAATATATGCCAAAGTGATGCTGTTCTCTGTTTGCTGTACTCTGGTCCATACTATACTCAAGCAGGTTCAGCTATTCATATATTTAAAGGTTTCACCACACCATGATCACTGGAAGTAGCATTATGTTGGTGTAACCAAGATCTTAGATATAAACGAGCTACATCAATTTAAAAGAAAACAGAAGCTGTCACCTGCAACTCCCCTCAAATAAAAAGGCACTTAAGTCCCACATATTGCATTTGAAATATTAAATAAACGATATTTCACCAAGAGAAAAGCATATATTATTAAAGGTTTCCTGGGTAAGTAGAAATATTAGCCAGGCCTTCATTCAAAACAGGTGCCTCATAAAAAATTAACGTCACTGGAACAGTTTGGTGCAGCGCTTGTGAGCCATCTCTTCAATTATACATGAGCACAGAGCTACCTACACAAAATACGCCTAAAGATACACCGTGTTTCATATCTGTGATTTCACAGGCTGTATTACCAAATAAGTGGTCTGAAGATAAGTGATTAGAACAAGATAACAAGCAAGAAAATGAACATACCATAACCCAGGACCAAAATAGTGTAGGGTAGAAGCGGGGAGCTAAAGGACAACTAAAGTGCGCTTGACAAATACAATATCCTATATATCTGGACTGGCATATAAATTTTATCAGGAAGTAACCAGAAGGTCTAGAGGCTACCACGATGAAAATTTATTGCAAAAAATAAGGAACAGATCCTTATCATTAGTCTGGGATTTTCAAAATTACTCCAGGATTTTTAAAATTATTCTAGAATTGATAAACTTTACTTGTTATCATCCAAGACATGCTAGGTAAAACTAGAGGTAAAAATTCACTCAAATAAAACACCTGATAAAGTTAGTTTTGTTCTGTTGTTTTAAGGCCACACATTCTGGGGACACTGAGGATAATCCAAGTTGAATAAAACTTAGAGTCACACAAATGTTTCATTGTCACCTTTGCCCCACCTTCCCCTTCCTTTCATTACATCCACTTGTTGTAACTTGCCTCCATCCTGAAGTGTGATCAACGTGGCAAGTTCTGACCTTGCAGAGGTGCCACAGAGTTTACTTGACACTCTAGTATATGTGTTTTGTTTCATCAACTATTATTTTATGCCAGGGTTTATTTTTTTATTATTATCCTTTGAATTAGAATTCACTCTTTTTTCCAGCGCATCCGAAATATCAGAAAAATCTAAGTAATGATGCTAGATGTAGATCTCCTAAGTTGATTTCTAGCTTCATTTTTGTTATCTGTGGATCACTTGCAGCAGAGAAGACAAATTTACAAGCTTTTTTTTAATGCTTTTAGGTCTTGAAATACTAATTGTGACAAAACTGCATATGGTACCAAGCTAACGCCTTCAACAACAAAGTTCATTTTTCACTGGAAAAAACAAATCAAGAAACAAGGAAAGAGAGTAACTCACTGTGCAGTTCACGGTGTATCACGTCGACGAGATTTGGTTCATCTCCCCACCAGAATATCCACAGTTCCTTACAATCCGGTTTGACGTCCCGGCGCCACACACAGAGCAGATTGGCCTGCAAGCAGCGGATGAAGCTGAGCAGGATCGGATCATCCTGCGCTGGGGCTGAAATGATAGGGCCACAGTCCCCATGACCTTCAAAATTGTATCTACGCCATTTGATGCCTGTGAGTTCGGCCTGTGGGGAGGGAAAAAGAAAAAACCCATTAAAACACTCCTTCAGGGTTTAGTTTCATTCATAGTACTGGTTCATCTCATTATCATTGTTGATTTCCTATAATTTAGCTCTAAGCAGACAAAGTTAAAAACTTCTACTCCTACTCCCATATTTTCCTGTTTTCCCCTTCAAGGAAAATAAAGTTACGAACAGTGCTGAATAAACCTGGCTTAGCCCTGCTTTCAGCTTTTCCACCACAACGTGACTCATTTCCAACAGATACATTCATTTCTAACCTTAGTGTTCTCTATTGTGATCTTACAAATTAGAAGGAAAAAACCCCAGTCGGGCAGAGGGAATAAGGCCCGTTCCGCACATGCTGCTTGGTACTCAAGGGGTTCAGTGTCAGCCCAGAATCCGACCGCTTGAAAGTCACAAACAGGAACTGCTAAAGGGTGTAAGAAAAGAAAGAACTGACTTGCTGAAACTGGTGAAATACAGTTCCATATTGTGATGTTACAGGTTTATCACACCTGCTTTTTATTTTTATTTTGCTCAAATGAACAGAGTAAGGAAAGTTGCCATTTACTGTCTCTTGACCGGGCGGAATTTTCTATTAACTACCAAGGAGAAAGAAAAAGAAGAGGAAAATGATTGCTCAGAATTTTGGGAAAGATTTTCTTTTACAGAGGTTTAAAAGTCTGAAGGAGTGTAGGTGTCCCACTGCACAGCAAATAAACAACTGCCAGGGAAAAAGCCACCAAAGCACTCAAACCATGAAAGAGCTGGCAGCTGGAACCAAGTTCTCATTTGTTTTTTCTTTTCATCTTTAATAGCAGATACAGATGTCACATTCAGTTTCCCTTTGTCTCTGCAATTGTTGCCTTTGTATCTACTTCATCACCCTCCCCATCACACTCCTCCTCTCCCCTCCGGTCCCAGTTTGTCACTGTCACTGTCCTTTCTCTCCATCGCTCCAGGAGCTGCCCAGGCCACAAGGGTAACAGTGGTGTGACTCCAGTCTAGCTAGCACTATCATTATCACACAAAAAAGTGGAATGTATCCACTCCGTGTTCGCAGTGGGCTTGGAATCTAGTTTCTAACCAGTGTTCCCACATTCTCACTGCTGTTACTTCCCTCTACTGCTTCGTTTACAGTATTTGCACCTTCACTTTGCTGCTCAGAAACAGCTCGGCTCTAAGTGGCCCTACAGGAAAAGCCGGCTGCTCTGCACAAGGAGCTGCAAGAACTCAAAGTACAGCAGCTGCATCTTTCATTGCTGGGGAGAAGAGCAAAGACACAGCAGTGGAAACACCACCTGTGGGAGTGCCCCCCGCACCCCTCCTAGTAGTAAATTAAGCTGTATCTAAACAGTAAACTTGCTTTCCCTTTCTCTGGATAGTACATATAGGAAATATCAACAGGAAAACGGGTGAATTTTTACTCCTAAAGAAAACAGAAGACCTGCACCTTCCTGTTTTCATCATCTGCACAAGGACATCTAACCTACTGGCCCACCCTGCTCCTCCCAAACTCACACCACATGTCACATACAAAAGAATCTCCCTTTTCAAGTCCACAAACTTAGCTCATTTAGAAGTTCAAACTTGAAAATTTACTTTCCTTCCCCACAATAGCTGGAAGGCGGCTGTAGCTTGTTCAAGACTCAGCTGCTGCAGAGCTGAAGGTGATGCTCATCATACCAACATAAGCCAAAACGACTTGTATTTCTTCCCTCATATATACACATATACATCCCCTAAAACAGTTTCACCTCCTTCTGCCTGTATATTGCCCAGCACCGCAGGGTTCTAGCCCACAACCAAAGCTCCTGAGACTACGTGTCAGGGACTATTTATCCCCAAACACTGATTACCCAGGTTGCCTATTTAATTTTCTCTGAAGAGGCCTCAGCGGGCCCACAGGAACACAGTGGCTGGTTGCGGAGTCTCCTACTCTGGAGGCATTCAAGACCCGCCTGGACACCTTCCTGTGGAACCTCAGCTGGGTGTTCCTGCTCCATGGGGGGATTGCACTGGATGAGCTTTCCAGGTCCCTTCCAATCCCTGACATTCTGGGATTCTGTGATTCTATGACCTCCACTGGGAAAGTGAAAAATCTGACCAAACACTGAAAAGCAGTAAAACTGATTTTGTTTTTTGCATGCCCCTAGACCACCAGTTGCAGAAGCAACACTACCACTCTATATCACATCACCAGGGTACCGATGGTGGTGAAATGACAGCCAGAACTGCATTATCCCTGCTACAGACTGTCTACAGCCAGCGCCGCTGTTTTTGCACTCAGGCAGAAATGCTGATCACGCACTCAAAGTGTTGGGGAACCATGGAAAAGCAAATGGGAAAGGGCAGTGAGGAGTGGCTGAGATGCAGAGCGCACACGGCATGTTCTTGGCTCGGTGAGAACATGGGAGCACAGGAGGAAGAGGCGAAAGGGAAGGACAAAGATTATTTTTTCACAGTAGGGTGCTGTGCAGCACTGGAATATCTCACGCATTACTTAATACTCTAAAAGAAAGTACTTACACACGCTTCTCTAAAATATCTACATCTGTTCTACACAGATCTCTACAGGCTGGAAAAGGAATGCACAGAGTTTCTGCAATAGTATAATGAATATGACTCCAGGTCACAAAACAGCAAAGATCAGTGCAAGCACAGGCAATCTAGGAAAAAACTGTAAATGCTTATTATTATCCACTAGGAACATATGGTAAGTCACAAACAGCATGGAATGGGAGGATGGCAAAAACAAGAACCAAAAAACCCAACCAAACAAAAAAGGTTAGTCCAGAGCACCACTCAGCCCCTCAGCACAGCAGTAACTGGAGAGCAGCTGGAACCAGCAGACAAGCTCTTGCAGCTTGGGGGCAGCTCAGAGGAATCAACCCACAACATCCCATCCGTATGACAGATGAACTATCAGAGAAAAGCAGAGAGAAACCAGCAAGAGCTGCAGCCAATTTAATTCTATACTAACCAACTTCTGGAGTGGCTCATTCTACCGACAGTGAGTGATCACCAGTGACCACCCACACAGAAAATGATTCTCAAGAAAAGGAAGAGACAAGTGCTGGGGGTTTTGGACTTGGTAGCACCATAAAATGAGATCTCACACATCATTTCCCAGTGGCAGTTGCAGAGATGCAATTCAGCGCATTTAGTCAGATGTCTGTTTCGGTTTGACTTCTTAATAGGTAAGCACCAATACTAATCCCCGAGAACCAGTTTTTGCCCTACTAATGAAAACCAAATTCAAAAGGTCTGAATCCAGAAGTAGCACACAAGAGAAGGTTGCACCAGGAACACCTACTTATATTCTATGTTTCTACAGATGTTTTATGCGAAGTATTTAACACTCTAAGGAGAATATCTGCATCCACGCAGAGGTTTTTTTAATTGATTTATTTAAACAAAAAAACATCACAAGTTTTAAAAGTCCTCCATCTGCAGGAGGGTTTTTACAGTCAAGATAGCCTACGGCTTGTGGTTCTGGTGATGGTATTAAAGAACTAAACATGGTTTCATTTCTGCTTCCCCAGCAGAGAACGCAGGCTGCTCCCAACAAGGCAGCCTCCTCCTCAGCCCCGGCCACCTCCCCATCTGACATCGCATCTCGTGATTGTGCAATCGTTGGGTGAAGGGAATCAGTTCGCCAATTTAAAGACGAGAAACAAAGAAAGAAGGATGTTTATCAGATCAGCACACTGACAGCTTACCCTGCAGCCACAGATTCACCAGAGCCAGCAGTGGAGCAGGAGTGAGACCATGCGGCTGGGAGCCATGGAGTGGGATCTCCCCTTTCACTGACAGCTCCAATCAGATAAAACACAACATTAAACTTCACACACACTGTTGGTAACGTACGCCTTAAACCAACACAAGCAAGCACCGGTGCCAAAAGCAGCCCTGGACTGGCCGGCATTCCCTGCATCATCACCTGCTCCAGACTTCACCTCCAGTGCCGCTGTACGGCCGGGCTGCTGTTCGCACAGTCACACTGCGGTGAAATGACTGAAAACCTCAAGCAATATATTGAACGTTGGGTTTTTTCCCTCTACTCAGATCAGCCCCCATGCTTGGTCCATTAAAGAGAAGCTCATACCAGTAAGAGAGAGGACAGCAGAGCAGGTCAGGGAGGGCAGAGCTGCTTGTTGGAGTCAGACTGCTGGTTCTAACACAGCCTGGGGCACTCACCGAGATAGACACTGCGGCTGCCAACCTGAGGACACAACTGCAAACACGCTGTTTTACTCACAACTGGTTAGAAACAAACGCAGAACAAAGCAAAAGTCTTGCCAGGTGATGTAATCTATTGTGTTGCTTGCATCTTTTCCCAAACGCCTTGGCTTATTATGGTTGCTATAATATTCTTAACACTAAAAAGCCTGACAAAAACAGAACTTAAAAATACTTACTTTTAACCAACAATGTTAGAAAGTCATGTATTACGCAAGAGACCTTTTGCTTTGGTTTGTAAAGGAACATGTGTTTTGGAGGACTGTGCCGTGAAAGGTTCAACTGTCCAGATAAGAGGGGCTTTTTAAGATGTTTTCTTTCTAAATTCAATTAACTGCAATTGGACACAGAATAAAGCGTTCGTAAGGCGCCTGTTCTAAATGCACTGAGCCAAGCCTGTAAGGAAACAGAGAAATCAAATCTGTGTCTAACAGTAATATTCTAAATCCTCACTAACATTCAACTTTTTGCAGTAACATTCCCATGGCACAAGAAGATCTGTTTCTGATGCATCCAAAAGCAGCTCTCAGGGTAGAAAAGTGCATTCAAACCCCAAATTCCACACAGGCACCCAAACACACCAAAGAAATAGGCATTAATGAAAACACCATCGTGCCGATGCTTTCAGTCAGATACGTGGCCATGGAAATAATGTCATTTATAGGCCTTTGAAAAGGAGAGCAAACAGGGGTTTCCTTCCTCCTAGGTGACTGTCTTACCCATTACGCTCTGCAGCATGGACGGCTTAAAACAATTAACTAAGAGCATTCAAACTTCTAATATCCCCCATACACATAAGCAAGAAGAGACAGAGAAAGGAAATTTGCAGTTCGCATTTCTGCAACAGCTGAGTGCTGGAGCCGTTTTCACTCCAGGACAGCATCCAGAATGTCAATTCCTAGCAGGGAGAAAACCTGAGCTCCAATTCTTTTTTCCCTCCTCAGGCTTAAATCAGAAGAATAGACAGACTGGAAGGGTCTTGTGCTGATCTCATGGCGCTCCATTCAGATTGGCAGAGCTCAGGCTGCTAAAAATCACAACTCCCCCGTCACATTTCCCACCGCACAGCTCCATCCTGGCACGGCACCAGCAACCCTGAAGATTTAATTAGCGCTGTGTAGCCACTGTGACTACTTTCCTCTTCTGCAGTCCTCACAGATGGAACACAAACAAAACATCTTCCACCTCTTGGTTTTTTTCCCACATCTCCACCAAATGCTTTGTGGCCTATGTGTGTTGTATGGGAAATGGACAGAGAGCAATTCTAAACGAACTTCTTCAGAAGACTTGAGCAATTCCATCCATTTTAATACACAAAGCTCCCTTGTAGAGATTATATAAGAATACAGACGCAGCAGAACTAGGAAAAGGCAGAGCATCAGAAGTTTGAGCAATTCTTGTACTTGGCCCCACCAATTTCTGTATTATTGTGCTTCTCTACATTAAAAACAATGGCTAAAATTACATAAACACGTGTTATTTTTACTGCTACATTATAGTACAGAAAGGTGAGAAAAGCTAAGGCAGAGTACTTCCAAAATGGGAAGGATAGACAAAAAATGAGGCAAAGATCTACAAGAAAAGATTTGAAGGGTCTTAGGAGCAAAAGAACTAGATATCGACCACACCAGCCCTCGGCTCCAACCCTGACTTCCTCAGAGACTTAACATTTCACTATCGGGTCATTTTATCTCTCTCAGTTCTCCTATCCAAAACAAAACAAATCCGGGTACAAAAATACCTCCCAACGGCCTGTCCAAGAGGTGCTGCTCCAAGTCAGGTCTGCACACTGCTGCAAACTAAGGCTCTCTAATTCTCTTCAGAAAAGCAGCAAGTAGTCTAAAAATCTAAAGCACACCACACCACTGCAGCCAGGGACTCCCACAAAGAGCTTACATCCTGTGAAGCTGGCCAGGGGTACCTTACAACACCGGATTTACCAGCCTCTGAATGAAGTTAGGCGCAATCTAAACAATTCCTCTAATCTAGATATTAGTTTGCTCCTATGTTGGATACTGTAGTTGCTAAGTGTCTTTAGTCTACAATTTATGCTTCAAATTGGAGCACAAAGAATGTAAATGCCATATATATATATATATATATATATATATATATATATAACCAGTTTTATGAGAGTCTCATCTTAGACAGCTTCATTCAAGTAAGTAGCTACTCTGGAGCCACTAGAGACTCGTACTAAGGACGACACACACAAGTAAAAATCTGCATAAGAAAGCCCTTAGTTCATAGTCCAAGAATTTAAACTGTAGTTAAAGGTGTCATGGGAATTACACCACCATTTTAATTAAATGCTATAAGATCTTACAGACACATTCAAGATTAGCACCATCTGTTTTGGTTGCAGTGTTTCATTTCACTACACCATCCTCACACAGCAACAAAATATCATTTCACACTCTACTCAAGCTATTTAAATACCAGATAAAATTTATGCCGTCTTGATACACCTCACTGGGACGGAAGGACAAAAGGAGGGAGACAGGAGGACTGAAAAATACTGTGTAACAAAGCGGTGCTTATGGGGGAGGCAAACACACAGGGTGACAAGAACTCATGTCCCCCACTCCCACCAAGATAAAATATTGAGTAACATCTGCCTAAGTCCCTGTCAAGTGAATGGAAAGAACAGAGGCAAGAAAAGAAGAACACCACAATACTTTTCTTCATAGTTATATAGTATTTCTACGCTATTTGGATAAGAAAACTTTCTAAAGCAGCAGCAGTACCACCTGTGCATGGGCAGTCTGTCTTATTCGTAGTCCCTGGTCTACAACCCTCTTGGCTTAAAACCCCAAACCAAACCAACAAGCGTAGTCTCCTGAAATCAGATCATTTACTAAACTACATATTAACATTCCTCTTTTTATCCTATCCATTAAGAAAAAAGGAGGAATGGTTTGTGTTCCCTTCCCTCAGGCTGATCCCTTCTGCCCTTTAAAAAGGGAGATGAAAAAATTACCTTTTCTTTGTACATTAGTTGTTAAAACCAGCAAGAAAGTGATGTGGCAGCTTTCTGCCAGACACATCTCTGGCTCCACACCACGCTGCCCTCTCCCTCCATACCCCAAACAGGTTATCTAACTGCTGCTACTTCAGAGGTGCTGGTGACAAGCGACAGTGGCGGGGCACTTGTATGTCATCTTTTATCTTCGCTAAGTCTCGGTGAAGGGTTTAGCTGGAACCAAAGTCCTATTATCCGATATCTTCCCAATGGACTTGTGTACCTGGGGACACTGGAGTATCTCAATGTCAGGAATATCTGATATCATAGTATCAACGACCAAAGTGACAAAATACAATAGAGTCTACATACACCATTATTAAAAGCCATAAAGTACGAGTTGTTGCGCCTAAAAAGTAAACAGTACCGACAGAAATGAGATCTTTTTTCCCCCTTTTCCTACATGTCAGTGCAATTCTGTGTACGTGGGAGAGGAGGCAGCCAGGAAGATTAATAGATTGCTTCAAAGAAACCCAAGTCAGACTGGTCCCAAGAGGAATGCGAGGTGGCAACTAAGAACCAGCCTGCCCAGTGGAACACAGAAAAGAATTCCAACATTAATGCTCAAATTTCAGCAGTTCTGGCAGCTGCAGAAGCTACCGACAAAGGATTTTTGAGTGACAAGAGAAAGAGCAATCTGATCAAAAGCCCCAAATTTCTGATATGTATCTCAACCCTCACAGATTTTCAGGGTTAAATACTAAAAGGCTGAAATAAAACCCAGCCGAGGGAAGGAAAGCGAGCGCACACCGACACGCCAGAGGAGAAACAGTATCTTCCTAGAGCCCACTGCAAAAACAGGCTGGTAAAACAAAACAGGATGTTATGAATTCTTAGGAAAGAAACAGAAGGTGACACAGAATTCTCGGGCCATCACAATTCACATGTACGTCTGCACCTTCCTCACTAACTGCAGCTGTTTCCACACACAGAAAAGCAGAGAAGACAGAAAAGTTACAAGAAGTTTCCAAAAGTGTATGTTTCATATAACAAAAAGCACTCAAGGCTGTTCTGTCTAAAAAAGGAACAGTATGAAGGTCTCCAGAGAACAGCTGCTCATCGTGTCTTCCAGGTATTACATTAAATTAGCAGAATGTGGACTCAAACCGAAATGAGATGACTGAATTTCTTGTGTCAGGATAAAAACTTGGGTACTAATTTAAAAACTGTTTATTAAATATCTACCTGGGTCAAGAAACCTTTCAATCAAATATACCCAGAGCCTGGCAGATTATTTAAGTGAAGTATCATGACATCTTTCTTCAGTCTTGCATCCTCCTGCAGATAACTGTTGATGGTTAGGGCAGGGAGGACTCTTTTGCAGCCGAAATTTTCAGTCCCCAAGAGCCAGGAATCATCTGAGCATCTCTGAAACCCTTATCAGCACATGGGGAGCAGCATTAATGATGACCCTTAAAACAGCTCTCGGACCTGTCAGCCTCAAGTCAGTACCAAGCGTCCATCAATAAAACAAAAAGAGTCATTCAGGATCCACTCCATGAACTCTAAAAATAATCATTATCAATTAAAAAAAACAACCAAGTACAAAAAAGGTATTTTTGAGAGAAGACCTTTGAGTTACATCAAGATCTTGCTACTTCAGTGAAGGGCTTTGGATAGCAAATCTCCAGCCCCTTAACCGATCCAGCAAATCTCAGCATGTTTCTAAAGCTGCGCCTGGCTCACCCGCTCCCTTCCGCTGCAAAGGCTGGGACTAAGTTCAACAGAGGTACAGAAGGATAACGTGATAAAGCTGTGAGCCGGGGGGCTGAGATTTTGTCATTACTTGAAACGATATTTTCAAGTGACAAATATTCAAAAAACAAAAATATAAGATGATAAAAGATGTGTCGCCAGCAAGAGAAATCTGTGAGTAAATGAAGGAATCGTCTCTCTTCTCTCAACTTGAATTATTTTCTTGTTTAACTAAAGGAGGAAGGAAATGTCAAACATCAGAGTCATACAATGGGCTATCAGATGTTTCCCAAACCAAGTAATCTGACATATGGGCAGAAAAATATAAAAAAAGAAACGAAGGGGGTGGGCTGGAGGAAGCAACAACCCGAGCAGAGTAAATTCTGGCAGACTGAGCTAACGAATGAAGTTCTTTTTCTTCCCTTTTACAGAAAAGTATATTTAAGAGCTGAGCACTAGCACATTTTTGTACACCACAGCCCCAGGTCTTCAACATCAATGCTGTCTTGACCGAGGACATCAAACAAAACTCAAGTTGTTAGGCAGTCTGCCAAAATCCCTTAGCCCTTTAAAACACCATCACCTCAAGAATTCTTTCATGGGAATCTTCCTCAATATAGAAAGAAGTAAATAAATCCACTACATGACTGGTCATGTAGATTCATTTTGCCAGCTTTCTTACTGCCATTCCTGCAAAGACAAGAATCCAGCAGCTCCCGCCAGAAGGAAATGATGGAAATTCACAGAGAACTCAGGTCAGTATTTTATTAAAATACACATGGAAAATTAAATAACCAGAAACACTGGGCTAAAAAATGAAATCGGTAAATTCAGAACAAAGTAATTTAACCAATTAACCTGTCAGCAAAGAAATTATTTTTTTTTTAATAAAAATACTTGACACAATCACTACAAAATGCTCCTGGAATGAATTTTATAAGTCACCCAGATCCACTTATAAATTCAGTAATAGTCTAGACATACACAAAGTGAGATTCCTAAAAACTGGACACTCAAGGGATTGCAGATGCACTGGACTAGATTTGAAAACTTCTGAGTAAACCAGAGACTCCAATAAGAAAAATGTCATGGGTTGATACTGTAACAAATAACATATTTTGACACTTATCTCTTATAGCTGTCATCTATGAATCCATCATTACCAAAAAGCAGAGGGTTACCAGGGTCTGTTCAGTAAACACAGAACAGTTTTCTTCTCAATTTTATTTTCAATCCTCTCTTCTCACAATGTCCTGTATTTTATGGGAAAATATGAAGCTATAAGAATAGGCAACAACAAGGCACTGACTGCAGCATTATTTAAAAGATGAATTAAATAAAGTTTTGCTGAACGAGCTTTACATATCCTTCTCTCAGATGTGGATTGTGGTCAACCGGCCCCTGGGATCTCTCAACCCAAGGCACTGCAAAACCTGCTGGGGCGAGAGGGGACCAGGAGTACCCAGAGCTGGCCAGGGAATGAGAAGGGGACAAGTTTTTCACTAGGTCACTTCCCTGATCCAGGCTTAAGTGTGAGCTTATCAACCATTTGGGGGTCACCAAGGCATACAAGAGAGTGAAGGGGGAGGGAGAAAAATGAAAGAGAGGAAACCCCACACCTATTATTGTGTAATTAGTATGCTTTCCATGAACAAGACTGGTCCACTGCACTGTAACACCGGCTAAGTAAAGAAAGCAGAGCTAAGCGCCTAATGAGAAGCAATGCAGAAATAACCATGTCATACACTAAAAATTAATTTCAGAAGACTGTCGATGTTCATAAGCTGATTAGACATACTCCTTACTATAGGGACAAGATCTTTGTGTATGTTTGAGTTCATCTGCGTTAGTCACATAAATGTAAATATTGCCTAAGGGCACCTTTATACAACAGCAACACACAATAAAATTTCCTGTGTCAAAGAAACAAAGGAGAGAATGTCACTGAAAACTCAAGTCACATTTCCATACCCACTATCGCAATTCTGCTCAGGAAAGCGAGTGAAGCCAGACATGACTCAATGAGAAATAACATTATTTAACAGACTGAGGTAGGAAGTGAGTGCGGATTTCTCAGAATTAATCAAAATTCACAGCACAAGCCAAAGGAAAGACATCCTAAACCTTGTACATTTGTGAGACACTGAAAACCGGGCACCTTCTCACTAAGTAAAAGGGAAAGAACCCTCCCTATCTGGAAAGTTACACTTACTGTACAGTATCAAAGCGGTTTATGTTGAGATATCAGAGTAGAACATGTTTATTAGCTGGTTTCTCTTTGAAACTACCATGGGGAACTCGGGTAAAGAGGATCTATTTTTAAATTAATACTTAGAGTTTCAAATGGAAGCGGTATAAAAGCTTGGTCTGAGGAACAGGGATGTCCCCATGTAAACACATACTCCATAAAAACACGCGTTCTGGATTTGATTTGGCATTTTCTGTTAAAAACACTCATGCACTTTTAAAACTGGCAAGATAATGCTAAAACGAGCTTGCTTCTAGTCAGAGCAGATTTTTTTTCAGATTATTTGTGTTACTATGGCACCAACAAGTCGCAAATCCCACTGCGCTAGACTCTACACAAAAAGTACACTACCCACCCACAGAACAGTAAATGAACACACACAGACTTCAAAGAACTTCAACTATACTCGTCAGCCCTCAAGACAACAGCCTGAAAAGCTCAACCACCCATTAGTGTTATGAGGTTGTCTGCAAGATCCCACAAGCAAGTTTGGGAAAAGTGTTTGTAGGACAGTAGTGGGCATGAAGTGGTGACTTTCCACAAATAAGAGCAACACCTAGAAAGAGAAATATATGAATTTATAATTTGATGATCCTGTTGTATATTGAAAAGCACCACAGCATTCTTGAGGTGAGTGGGGATGTTTTAGCGAAACCCCGACAGCAGGACGCTGTCGTAACTAGGGATGTAAATGTAGACGCTGGGGTGGGTAGAATTCCTATAGGGATCGAGGACAAGGAGACAAGAGGTTAACTGTTCTCATCCAGCGAAAAGAGAGCTTCAAACAGGCACAGATGTCCAACCTATTAGAAGGTACAACATGCATATAGCTCAGGTATTTAAAACGAAGTGTATTTGCACACACGTGCACTTTGACCAAGCGCGTGGTATGAACACTTAGTTTAAAAAATGAAAAAAATCCATAAAAATTCATTCTTCATCAAGTGATCAGTTAATCAAGCTGACACATTCAGCAGATCTATCTCACAGGCACCGCAAACTTTTTTTCACTGAGGTTCAAAAATTTCAGTTTCTTTAGATTTTTTTCAATGGAACTGCATTGTCAAGAAGGAAAATAATAGAAGAAGGGTCTACCTACAGGATTAAAGGGATGATTCTTTCATATGAAAAAGTGCTCTCAGAAGCAGAAGGGGAAAAAAACTTCAGGATCAAATGAATCTGGGGGGTGTGGAGAACTGGGGTTATGATGCCGATACTGCACTCGTTATGTAGAAAAATCCAGAAATATGTATTTTCAGACAGTATTACAGCAAGGAAAAATTACGATCCTTAAGATGTAGTTACCTGGGTTGGTTTCTTTGTTGTTTGGTCGGGGGTTTTTGTTTGGTTTGGTTTTTTTATGTGTGTTTGGCTTTTTTTGTCTGTTTTTAACAGGGCAGCCTAATATTTGAGTATTTTCTTAATCACGTTGATATTCACAATAGCCAGCTCAGCAAAGGACTCACACTGGCACCAAAATCAGAACAGGCATTGCCAACAGATTCACTGCCCAGTGTAGGAGTCAGCATGGCCAGGATTCCAAGTAAACCTCACTCTATTATTTCTCAGCAGGTAGCCCAGGGTTCTCCGGCACACTCAGTCCTGAACTGCAAGTGTCGCTCCTGCGCACCCCGTCTTCTTTGTGTGATATTCAGAAGAGGTCAGTTACCTAACACAGATTCATTAATTCCGCTCTTAAAGCTGGGTAAGCTAAAGGAATGTCGCTCCATCCCAATCTCTTTGCAAATCTGGGTCTATCTTCTTCAAACTCCCACCCTAGTAGATACCATTAAACTGTCGAATACTCTGACAGGACATTAGAAAAGTCTACACTGAAGTGATTTAAAATATAAGATAATCTTTTATTAGCAGGAAGTGCACAAGCTTTCTAATGGAATTTATCTACTTCTATCTCCCTATCTAATAAAATTCAGATAAAGATAACTAAAGAATCAAATACTTTTTGGAAACTTTAGAAGTTAATTCCATTTCTTAAAAATATATATATATATATATATATATGTAAATGTACACCTACATAAAACTTTCAACAAGGAAGATACTTACCATGTAGTGATGTAACACCCCGCACACCCAAAATCACAGCCTATGCTCAGAGCACTGCATTTATGATCATACAATCAGCAAGAATGACTACTGGTTAATTTACTACTACTTAAGGATTTGGTTGGGCAATCAACTATTTACTATCAAGTCCTTTGCCGACAATTATGCAACTCCCAAGAGCACCTCACCAGCGATCTCCGTATTCTTCACTTTCTGACGCCACAAAAAACCTTTAAGAAAATAATTGAAATGCCATCTCAGATTTCCTCGACTCCTTTCAGTTTCATTACAAAAATGGCAACAAACCCACCGATCAGAGGCAACACCTTCTGTTCAGTTGGCAAACTGGAAAAAGCAACGGCAGCAATGACCTTTACAGTTTGTAAATTTGCCTTTGAACATGAACTGGAACAAAGACAATTCCTACTAACCGGACCTTTCTGGCAGCAGGGTTCTGTTAGAACGCGTTTCAACAAGCACTCACGACATCTTCCGTACCAGCTTCTATAAAGTCCTCTATAAATAGGTCTCATTTTCCAAGAACACAATCACATCTTTCCAGGGTGAAGACTCCTACGGTATCTAATCTTTCACCACATGAAAGCTACTCCAAATTTTAGATCCTTTCTGACACCCTTTGCCGTTCTCTTTTTACAGCTCCAGCGTATGAAACCTTACACAACTTCAGCCCAATTTTCAAGAGACCAACTTGTGCCTTTTTGATCCACCACGGCAGCTAAACCAGGGAGTTGGGGAAACATCTTCGTACCTTATGTAAGCCCTCACCATCGCATGATTAACCCTTACTCACAGGAAAAATCCAATTAATTTCAGTAAGACCGCTGTTATGATTAAGGGTCATTCATAGGAAGACTGTTTGCCAGCTGGGTCTGAAGTTTTAATACAAAGTATATTACCTCAGAACATTTTGTCTCTAAATAGTTATTAGACAATTCTTAATTAGTATTTAAATAAACTGGCCCTTAACAATCTCTTACTAAAGACTGCTTCAGTAAACAGGCTTTTTCAGCAGCAGCAGCAGACATTGTAACTACTGTAAAAACAGAGTTAGGATAAATATAATTTCTTCTACTGCTGTGCTAGAACAATAGCCATTTCAGACAGAAAGTCTATTCTTAATAAGCGCACCTATTAATCTGCTTGTATACCAGCATAAACAAGTTTACATCCAAGATGTATTCTGATGACAAATATGCAAACCAGCACTTACACCATCTTACTAAGAAATGTTTTATATTTAGGCGGGTTTGAATGTCTGCAGAGAAGGAGACTCCACAACCTCCCTGGGCAGCCTGGGCCAGGCTCTGACACCCGCACTGTGAAGAAGTTTCTTCTCATATTTAAGCGGAACCTCTTGTGTTCCTGTTTGCACCCATTGCCCCTTGTCCTGTCCCTGGTTGTCACTGAGAAGAGCCTGGCTCCATCCTCCTGACACTGCCCCTTTCCATATTGATCCCCAGGAATGAGTCCCCCCTCAGTCTCCTCTTCTCCAGCTCCAGAGCCCCAGCTCCCTCAGCCTTTCCTCACACGGGAGATGCTCCACTCCCTTCAGCATCTTGGTGGCTGCGCTGGACTCTCTCCAGCAGTTCCCTGTCCTTCTGGAACTGAGGGGCCACAACTGGACACAATATTCCAGCTGTGGTCTCAATCAGTTACTAAAAAGCTTTTAGAAAATATTTTCCGTGAAAAGACTTAGAAGAAACAGTGGTACCCAAGCCCTCGGCAAAGGCTGGCTGCAGTCGGCAGAAAAATAAGCTGGAAATCCTGAGCTGTTGAGCCAAACCCAGCCCAGCAAGCAGGCAGACTCAGCGCAGAGCTCTGGGTGGGGAGGCAGCATTCCTTCCTAAAGCCAAACAAATGTTTGTGGCAAGGAATATTAGTTTAACAGCAACAAACAGAATCACAGCAGACTATTTCAGAACTGTAATTCTCCAGTCAAGAGCATTTCTTTTTGATTCACACCCAAAACAAAGCCTGCGATAAAAGAATTTAATTGTCAACTTCTAATGGCAGAATCAGTTTTAAAACAAGATTTGTAATCCACCTCGCTCCTAAAGAATGAATTTCCATCAACAGTTGATTTAGTTTATGTATGTTTTTGTTCTGTTGCACTGAAAAAGTAAATGATTAGCAAAAGTTTCTCTAATTAGTGATCAGACTACTGTAGCTTTAACACTTCATAAATTCTGAAGCGAACATGACAATTGGAGGTTAAAGGGTCAGTGGTGTTGGCCACGTACTTCCAGTCAATATTTCCTTTCTCAAGATCTTCAGTGCTACATAAATCCTACCAAATGCTAATGTAATTTAAAATAAACCACCAATGGTTACTGTGTCTTTGTATATAAGCTATATTAAACAATATAGCTTTATTGGATTTTTTTTTTTTGCAAGCAGAACTAGAAAACAATAAAAATGTTACAGTTTCATACATAGTACCGCATTACAGATATGGATATCTCCCACAAAATTACAGGGCTGCACACTAAACTCATTATTAAACCCACCTGCAAGAGAATTTTGCTAAACTTATTGCAATGATATTACACACCCATTTAATTTAACATTTCCCTAGTCAGTAAGGAGGGAGAGGGGAGGTAAGAGAGATCAAACCACAGTAACTATGAAATAACTTTGCCTTATAATTTATGCTAATTGCACGCCAACAATTACTTTAACCAGTGCCAGACCTGCAGACTGCAACTATGTGAAAAGTTACATGTCTCAAATACACACCACTCAATTCTCCATTAATAAACAGGGACCTCACAGCCCTCTCCGTGCAAAGGACAAACCATCCCACACCTTGCTCTTACAATCAGCTACAATTGTCTCCCTCGTGCTCACCGTTCTTTTATTTTAGTGGGTAACAGTAGCTTATTCAAAATCATCATAACAAGCAATGCATCTCAATACATACAGCACTGCTATAAAGCTATAAATATCAGAAAATGTTATCAAGCAGAAACACAGAAACAAACTTATACAAATCCACAGTTCAATAAAAAGCTGAAGTAAGAATTGCATTGATTCTCACAGAGGAATCTCTGGGCAAGGTTCCCAGCAGCCTAACTGACTTCGGCTCTCATGCCGGATTCTTAATAGGTGTGAGCGAAAAGAAAACCAAACATCCACACACTAAAAAAAAACCACAGAGGCAAAATAACAAACATACAGCATTAAAGAAACATAAAACAAAGAGCTTGATCATTTGCATTTATAATTATTTTTTCCCCTTAATTCCTACAAAATAGCCAACAATCTCCTCCTTTCTATCAGCAAAAGAACAATATTTGTATCCACCTCAAATTCTATCAGAGCTCTGACGTGAGGATGGGTATCTACCATAAATCTGCAGTTGCATTACAAGTTTTTGTTTTAACTATACCATACTATGCATTAAAAAAGTCCCTCCTTCCCTCCGACATGGCCCCCTTGACAGCACCAGAAGCCGAGCAAACAGTCCTCTCACTCACTCAGCTGCTGCCCAGACAGTAGAAAAAATTGCTTTATTTTACCTGACAGATATAGGAACAATGTATTTCCAAATGACTTTGCCCTTACACAGAAACAAATTGTTTTCTTGTTTTAAATTTAAATTACAAGTCTGCAGCTAGCCAAAACTGATACCATAATTTCTGCAACATTAAACCACGTAATATGAGTAGGAAGTTGGCAATTACCAGCTAGATGGGCAGACAGCACCTATGCAATCGAGCTACCCAACACAGTACTTTTCCAGCTACTGTTTTTCTTCGAAGAAAAAAAATGCAAAGGTTTGGGGTTGTTTTTTGTTTTACCTCTTGCCCCAAGCACGATCAACGCCAAGAGGAGACGCCGCTGTAACAACAGCTGACATGTAACCGCAGGAGCCCAGAGCGTTAAGTTCCACAGACAATCGCACTACCCGACCGTTCGCCGCTGCTGAAATGGCGTTTGTCATTGTGAAAGGATAGGGGGAAAAACTCCCAGTTCGGCAGAGCACAAAGCACCGAGGGCACAGGGTGCCAGGGGAGGAAAAGCGTCTTTACCGGCGAAGATGGTCGCACATGCAGGGGACACCCAACCCCGCTCGGAGGAGCAACGCACACACTGGCAGCAAACCACGTTCAAGAGCAAAATAAACACGGGGAGCCGGGCCGGGGGAGGGGCCAGTGCAGGAGCAGCCCCGCGGGCCCCGACTATAAAGCCCCCGGCAGCTGCACCGGGCCGACAAACTCGCTGCGCACCGGAGCGGCCGTTTAAACCCCGCCGCCCCCCCCCTCCTTCCCCCCCGGGCACTCACCAGCGAGAAGAGGTTGGAGTGACAATCCTCCAGGCTGGCCCCGTTCGCCACCCAGTTGGCCGCTGCGGTCATGATCCTCGGCGAGCCCGGCCGCCAGAGCGGGGCATGTCTGGGGAGACGGGCCCGGCGGGGGGGGGCGGCGGCGGGGACTCCTCGGGGCAGCAGCCGCGGGCGGCCCGGGGCAGCTCGGCCGGCAGGGGGCGCGCGGCGGGCGGGGGGCCGGAGCGGCCCGGCCGCGAGTCTCTCTACCCGCCGCCGGCCGGGGAATCCTCAGGCCGCGGGGGCTCCGTCCGGCGGGGCGCGGCTCGGGGCCGGCCCCTCAGCAGGCAGCGGGGGGGAAGCCTCCTCCGGTCCTCCAGGCCGCCTCAGCTCCGCCGGGGCGAAGAGAAGAAGAAGAAGGGGGGGGGCCCGGGGCCCTCCTTCCGCGTCCAGGTCTGGCCCCCCCCCCGGCCAGGGCACACGTTGCGGCGAAGGGCGGAGGGGAAAGAGCGGGTCGGGTCTCCTGCCGCGGCCCCTGCGGGACACGGGCCGGGCGGGGCGGGGGAGGGTCCCGGTCCCGGCCCCGGGCAGTGGCGGCGGCGGCGGGCGGGGGGCGCTGTCTCGCGTGCCGGCGGAGGCCGTGTCCCCTCCCCTCCCCGCCCGGCCGCCCCTCGCTGCTGCCGCCGCTGGCTGTGGGTGGATGGTGTTTTCCTCCTCCTGCTGTTGCTGCCGCCGCTGCCGCCGCCTTGTTTACGCTCCGTGCGGGGCTCCCGGTGCTACGGGCGGCGGGGGGCAGCCCCGGCCCAGAGCGGGAGCGCTGTCCCTGCCCGTCCTCGCCCCCCTCCGCCTGGCGCTGCCCGCCCAGCGGCCCCGCTCACCCGCTCCTCCTCACACACTCGCCTCTGCCTCTCTCCACTCTGACAGCAATGGCGGCCGCCAGCCGCAGCTCGCCTCGCCATTGGCCGCCGCCGCCCCACGTGACTCGCGGCAGAGGGGCGGGGGCCTATCGCTGGGGCTCCCCCCTCCCTCGGGCCCCTCCCTCCGCCGCGGCGGCGCCCGCCGGGCCGCTGGGGGCGCGCGGGAGCGGGGCTGCGCCGCTCCGGGTCCTGCCGCCCGCCCCTCGGGACGGGGCAAACTCCGGCGCTCCCGCCGCCGCCAAACGTTATTTAAAGTAAGTTGTTCGGGGCGGCAGCGGTGGGGTTGTCTCTTTTCCTCTGTCCGGCCTCGCTGCTCCCACCCGTTGAGCCGCCGCGAAACGTCCGGCGGGTTTTTTCCGCAGCACCTGCAAATTTTCAAAGCGGTTGAAAAGCGGCGACGCGAACGCGACGCGGGGTCCGAACGAGCGCGGCCCCCCCGGGGGCGCCCCTGCAAAGTCAAGTTCAGCCCCAAGTTCTGCAGGGGACGCGAAACTCGGCTGCGCTAAAACCCGTGATAGTCCCACGTTCGTTTAATTAGAAACAGCTTTTAAGACATTGTGTAAAGTTATATATATGTATTTTTTGTAAAAGGAACTCAAAAATACCTAATAGTTAAATAAACAAATGGAATTTATTCCTGTCATAGTCGTGGTCTGGAGAAGAAGAAAGGATAGACACAAAACAATAAATAGTAAATATTTTGTTTAAAATAGACATGCAATTCATAAGAAATAGGTTTTTTTTCACTGTTCGTAATGACCCTTTGACTGTAACCAGGGGGAGCCTGCTCTGCTGCTGCAGATTGAAGCTCACCTGCCTGAGCTTCTCACTGACAGGAGCGTTCCACAGCTGATATAAAGCAAATACCGCTGCTTAAAAGATGAAAATTATTCAGCAATTCAGCGTAAGCTTTAATACAGAAACACAGCACATTTTCAGTGATCTGATTCAGTGGAAAAAGTCCTCTCTCTGTGCTCAATGGCAGCTCTCCTTATCGTGATTTTAATCTTATTTAGGCATCTTTTTTGCAATTTACTTTTCTTCGTAATAAATTAAGATTAGCATCTGTTCCAATGACTGAATGGCGTTTGTTTGGACTTACCTCATGGTAACAAATCTCTAACACAAACAAGCATCACAGCCATTTAGCTACATTACGTACGCAGAGCAACCGGTAGAATTTAGGCCAAAGGAAATTTTCCACCAAGACCAGTGTTCTTACCACGTGCGTTCTTCGTCTGACAAATCCCATTCACCGTGTCACACCAAACAGGAATTCTGTCTTGCAAAGACTGGGCCTGTATTAGTGAGAGGCAAAATGTTTTCAAACACACATATTAAATATTCACATTCAGTTACAAATGCAATATATGCATTTTTTTACACCTATTAGTTGGCCAAAGAAAGCCCAGACTCACCCTAAGGAGAGACTTTGATCCTTCATTTCATGTAGGAGAATCAAAGTGGCACAAAGATGCTGTAATAGCCCCAAACTGTAAGGGGCAAAGTGCCAAAGTAGCCAAATTGCGATAGACCAGACGTGGCTTGGTACAGCCTGGCGATCCAGAACCAGGAGCTACTTTGGACCATATAACTCCCCTTCCTTTTGGCAACAAGTCTTATAAACAGAGAACATAATCTGACACTTGTAAATATGTCAAGCAACACGTATTAACCGACAATGGCTAAACCTCACATCCTTAAAATAATGCAGTTCTTTGTAAATACACTGCAGCATCAGTAATCCATCCTGCCACTAAATGATGCCTTGGGTACAACAAACCCTTTAGTGAAGCATCCACTCCATTTCTGGAAAAAAAAAGAACATTCTTTATCATGAAAAAAATATTTTCTTATTATAGAAATATTTTGAAATTGAGAATCACATTATTACACATCCCAGAGAAAGCTAACAATACTGTGCAGAAAAGACACTGCAGAATTCATCTTTCTTCCATATGCTACTTACCCTCCAAATGGTATTTCCAGTCATCAACATTCCTCTTCTGGATCTTTCAATTAGAGACAACTTATTATGCTTGATTTTCTCGTGAAAATGTGGGGTCTAACACGATTCAGACCCATTTGCACGGGGAGAAATGTTAATATACTCACACTGTGCTGCTCTGGCCATTTTTCAGGATTCTAATGAATGTTAACTACTCTTTAAATGAAAGATCTTGTAGTAAATTACCTGTAATGGGTCAGTGTTCTGAAGCTGAAGAGTTGCTGCTTGCATTTGGGAAAGGCAACTGGTCAAACATTTTGACCACATCCTTGCATTGCAAAGGTAATTTTGGTGTGAATCTGAGAAAAAAACAGCACCTCTTTAAGTGGTTTGCCAGTTACTTGACTTCATATTATGTCCAGTGATCATAGACAAGAGAAATCATGACAGTCTAATCATTCACTTCACAGTCCCGAACTGGGGAAGCTCCCTTGCTGCCTTCTGACAATAGTGTTACTTAAACCAGAAATTGTCCCACTTACAGATATCACATACAAGTACAAATGACACTTGCTCATGCATAATTATCCTGAAAGGTATGTGGTGGAACGTGTTTCCCAGCTCAGGGTATTCAAGTTTTATTCCCTGTTTTCTTTTACTTCATTTTAAAAAGTAATCAATGAACACAAGAAATAATGTTGGCTTTTCTACTTTAACAAAACGCTTGTTTTTCCGTCGTAGCAAGACACAGGGACTATTAAATTAATTCTGCCAATGTATTAAGTTGCAAAGCTGCGAGAGCGTAACTCGGCTGCGGAATCAGCGGGGTCACTCTCAGCCTTCGCCCTGCAGAGCTGGTAAGCGCCAGTTACCTGCCCTCACAGAATGAGTCCAAACAGCAACGGGCGAGCTGCTTTTATTCCAGAACAGCTCACAGCGATGATCAAACCTGAGCTGCTTTTATTCCAGAACAACTCACAGCGATGATCAAACCTGTTCTTCCAGGAGGATGGCTCAGCAGTTTCGGAGACTTTGTTTTCACCAGCAGGTGTTGCTTATGCTTCAAACTAAACATGGAGGAAGAAACCAAGATGTCAGGAGGGTAAAGCCAAGCGAGAATGTCAGGCAGTTGCTTGGGTTTATTTTGTCTTTAGGTATGTCCGTTTCGCTGTACTTTCAAGTACCTCCAGTTGATGAAAAGAGTATTTACCTGAGGAGCACAAGTGGATTCAGACAGGGCTCTCGCAGCACCAGGTATGGAGAGTTTGGTTCTCCCACCAGCAGCAGAACTGGAGTTCAGCCAAGCTTTGTCGGCATCCAAAAGCAGCGGTGTTCGACATTTCGTATCAAAGAGAACTCATTTCTAGGTAAAACATATTTTTCCGCGGATTTGAGTTGGACACCACAGTTATTCACTCGCACAAATTCTGGCTTTGGCAGTACAAGTAATGATTGTCTTGTGTCTAATTCAATCAAGTGTTATTTTTGCTGTTTTCCGAATTTTCCTCTCCAGTTGCCTACAACAGCCACTAATGGAAAGGATAGGGTTGGGGAGAATGATACGAGACCCGAATTATGAATATAATACAAGCAAATGGTCTTTAACTATTCTACATGTCAAAAAGCTCCAAAGAAAATAATTCAGTTTCCCCTGGCTCTTGAGTTGCTCTTAAACAAATTCTACTCACGTCAGTAATTTAATTGGGGATTACTAAATCTCAAAGAATTTTAGTTCTTTGTCCATGATTTATGCAGTTTGGTACTGCAAGTTCTTGCAATACACTGCAGATGAACAGCCTCATTTCTGAACTTTCCAGTATTCTCAGAGTCTACTTTTTATAAGGTTGCATTAATTTCTTAAGTGTTATTTAGTTCATCCAGGAATTACTTTGTTTGCTCAAGTGTTTATAAAAAAGAACTTGTAGTGATTTTGCTTTTAAACCAAAACCTTTTACTTCCATAGACTCAACACTTAAGAAGGGGAATGAAGAAAAGGAATAAATAAATAAAGCTAGTTTGCTGGCATAAAGAAATTCACCGCATCTAATTTTAACATAAAAAATACTAAAATTTCACACATTATATCCATACTAGATAGTTATTTTTTAATTTCTTTTAGCACTGATAATCTACAGATTTCTTGTAAACTAACGTTTTCACTTTAATTTCATTAAGATACACGACTGGCCACATCAGTAAGTTTATTTATTCCTAGTAAAAATAAAAATTATGTGAGTTTTAAAATAAGATGTGATTTTCTGAAGAGATGGATACTTTTACCCAGGAGGAAAATAAACATATAAGGAAAAGATTTGTTTGTAGATAAGTTGTTCATGAGGCCCATTGTTTAAGTCCCGCTGGTGATCAGACTGCGGTCTTTGAATTAGTCATCCTCGCTCACCATCATTATCAATAAATTCTGCAGGATAGACCCCTAAGTACAGAAATAGGTATAGAAACTAAGTATATTATTAATCTAAATTACTAACATGGATTATTTTCTGTTTCTTTTCCAGGATGAAGACAAGGCCAAACGGAGGCTACTGCCAGGGGTGATGCGAGACCCCACGCTGCTTACCCTGCAGGGACTTCACAAGTGTCTTCCACAAATAAATCACTTCACTTGACTAAATCTGCCAGTATTCCTGGGATGACTGATGCACCCAAGCTCCTCACGGGCACAATATTTTTGGGGTCAGGATGGTGCGGGGGTTCAAAAAAGCACACGCATGGCAGAGGCCAGTGTTCCCACAGACCTCTCGAGAGTTATAAACAAGAAAATTCCCTGGGAATGGTTTAATTTGCTCCCTATGAATCCTGTTCTAACAGTAGCTATTAAGGAGCAGTTTGGGGGAAAGAGAAGTGACCTGGAAAGCCAATTTGGGAAAGTTTTCCACACCTACAAGATCACATTGAAAGAAATCTGCAAGCTGTTGTAGAGGATGTAGATTAACTGAAGGTCTTATCATTAAGAAAGGGAAAAGAGACAGAGATCCAGTTAATAGGTGTCATAATGACAAGAACGAGGCATTTCGGCTCACTCTGGTGAAGCAGACAGAAAGCCGTGCACCGGGTTAAAGCGTTCCTAGATTTGTATCAAAAACCAGACAAATTATCTTAGCGGCTCCTTGTTCTCTGGGTTGTAAAAGAGACAAGAGGGGAGGAAAAGGAAGCGGGGAGACAAGCCCAGACACAGCCTAGAAAGAAAAAGGTCATTTCTTACTGTTGGAGATGGAGCAGCAGGAGTGGAAGGAGAGCAGGGAGGAGTGGGGTGAACTGAGGAACCAACGGTGAAAGGACGGAAGGTGCTCAAGGTGCCCGACTGGTTACAAAGAGCAATACTGGTAGCACGGTGCCTTTCCTAGTGATGGAAGCGTGAGGGAGTCAGGAAAAAAGCACGGCTAAATTTGACAGTCCAAAGTTTAAATTATCAGCAAGCCATTTGAGAGAAGATGAGGAAAGCCTCTAGAAATTGGCTTTGGATAGAAGGCTAAAAACAGTCCAAGAGCAGGGGAGTAGATTGATTTCTTTCTCACATCACGGTGATATTTAGATGACATTTCAGGTATAACTGGTAGGGATGAAGCAAATAGCAAAATGCAAACCATTACTTTCAAGAAAATGTAATGCTAAAAACGAAAGTCGTTGAAAATAGTAATAGACAAGATGAAAAAGTAAAGCTTTAGGCAGTGCCATGTATGATGTCCCACTTGACAGTCAAAACACTGTCGCTGTCATAGGAAGTTTTCACTTCAAGAGAATGCTAACGGTGCCTTGGAGAACCTGAGGTGTAAGTGGTGGGAGTTTCAGCAGATAGGGAACTGGCCAGCAAGGTCTTGCAAAGGCAACTACCAGCAGGAGACCAAGAACGTGTTTATTTTGAGTTGGAGGCACGGAACGGCTTTGTGCATCAGCACGCCCTGTTGGCTTCTGTGAGACACGACTGTAAATTCGCATTTAAATATCCCGTAGAACCAAAGCAAATGAGCTATCTGGAAAAAAAGAAAACAGAAAGAAGTAAATGACAACTGAAACTATTCAGGAATAAAAGAGGAGCATGATTTAGGCAGAGCAAAATGGCAACTGCTTTTTAATTGTAAATTATTTTTGCACTCAAAAGAGGAAAGAATCGTGGTGTTGGCTGGATACCTTGTATGATGAATAAACATACCTGAGTTTCTAAAGGATTTAATAATCTAACATGAAGCTCCTACTAGCCCTCTAGGCAGAGGATGGGCCTGTTGGGTCATGGTTTCATACCATCAAAGAGATAGATTTCATCTTTCAGATGTTCTTGAGCTCGCTTGGTAAGAATTCGGCTTATTAAAAGGTGTTAAATAAGATACAGGACAAAAATATTACAAAGAAAATATTTAAGGCTAAAAGGCAGAGTAAATATGGAAATAATATTTGGTAAACACATTCTGAGTACAAAACTCCGAGTTTGTTTATTGGAATAGATTGTGGGTTAAGTGGGGATGGGTGACGTCGCTGGATGTTCCGACCCTGGAAGCCACCAGCCTGGCAACATGCGGAATGTGCAGCTTTTGGCATGGGAGCCCAAGTATTAAAATCAGCCCATGAATCTGAGCCGAGTTGTCAGTGTTTAAGAATCTTATTTTATCTGGATTAAAGTCCTCTTCCCCTTTGGCATTAGCAGGTGTTTACGGCTATACAAACACGAATTGCAAAATATTGCCCTGAAATACATACAGACTTCTCCTGCCAAACCTACAAGGTTTACTCTGCAGCTTAAAATTACAACCAACAAAAATCTGTCAGGGCCTGCTATGGCCTTTCTAGGCAAAGTACAAACGGCAAATTAAGTGTATTACACCACAATTTTTTTTGTAATTCTAAAAATCATTTTGCTTAACTGTGGTAAGAAAAGATAAAGTTTTTAAGTCCTAAGAAATCTTTGTTGGTGTTTTTTTCAGCCATGCTCAAGTTCTGTTACAAAAAAGATGAATAAAAACTATGGTTAATGGTCTGTGATCGCTGACCACAGTAAAGCCCGGCCTACCAGAGCTTTCTCTTCATCTTGTGTTACCTTCCAGCTCTTCCCCCTTCAAATGTTCATTCTGTCTTTTCTAGAGTTATTGTTCCTCCTGCTGCAAGCTGTACCATTTCCAAGCTGTAATTTCTTTGAATGGATTCCGTAATCACTGAGAAGAATCTAAAAAAGAAAAAAAGCAAACCACACAATAGATTTGAATTTAAAGTGTTACGTTACCACTCTGATCTAGAGATAGGAGTTGATAACTCTCAGTTCCAGGTTGTTTAGCTTTTCTACTGATGACATGGAATTATACTGGGGGCCTAATCCTGCAGTTGTAAGCGAATTAAAGCTCTATGAGAGTTGATTTGATACATCCTTAAAAGTGTGTGGTTATTTTGATTGTACTCTGGTGTACACACTTTCACACACAGCTGGAAGAAAGAAAAGCAGCATCCTTTAGAAGACTGAAGAACAGTATCTGTGCTATCAAAACCTTGGCTAGAACACTTCTGTCACAGCATCCCAGGATGTCAGGGGTTGAAGGGCCCTGGAAAGCTCATCCAGTGCAATCCCCCCATGGAGCAGGAACACCCAGCTGAGGTTCCACAGGAAGGTGTCCAGGCGGGTTTGAATGTCTGCAGAGAAGGAGACTCCACAACCTCCCTGGGCAGCCTGGGCCAGGCTCTGACACCCTCACCAGGAACAAGTTTCTTCTTAAATTTCAGTGGAACCTCTTGTTTCCAGTTTGAACCCATCACCCCTTGTTCTGTCACTGGTTGTCACTGAGAAGAGCCTGGCTCCATCCTCCTGACACTGCTCCTTTCCATATTGATCCCCAGGAATGAGTCCCCCCTCAGTCTCCTCCTTTCCAGCTCCAGAGCCCCAGCTCCCTCAGCCTTTCCTCACACGGGAGATGCTCCACTCCCTTCAGCATCTTGGTGGCTGCGCTGGACTCTCTCCAGCAGTTCGCTGTCCTTCTGGAACTGAGGGGCCACAACTGGACACAATATTCCAGGTGTGGTCTCCCCAGGGCAGAGCAGAGGGGCAGGAGAACCTCTCTGGCCTACTGACCACCCCCTTCTAACCCACCCCAGGTACCATTGGCCTTCCTGGCCACAAGGGCCCAGTGCTGGCTCATGGTCACCCTGCTGTCCCCAGGACCCCCAGGTCCCTTTCCCCTACACTGCTCTCTAATAGGTCATTCCCCAACTTACACTGGAACCTGGGGTTGTTCCTGCCCAGATTCAAAACTCTACACTTGCCCTTGTTCTATTTCATTACATTTCTCCCCGCTCAACTCTCCAGCCTGTCCAGGTCTCTGATGGCAGCACAGCTTCCAGTGTCAGCCACTCCTCCCAGCTTGGTGTCACCAGCAAACTTGCTGACAGTCACTCTATTCCCTCAGCCAAGTCATTGATGAATATATTGAATAATAATACATGGAAACAATCTGACAGGTATGATAAACCTTTGGAGAAGACAGCTCTAGAACTTCAGGTCTTTAGCAACCAGCATGAAGATTCTTTCTAATTAAAGGATAACTTTTAATAGTTCATCATACATACACCCATCAATCATGTTCAAGTTCTTACAGGCACTAATAAGTTTGAATTGTCAATTTTTCCTCTCTTCTCTCCTCCAGATCTATTTTTCTTATCATGAGAAGTATATTTTACTGTAGCACTCCCACATTTTGGACTTTTAGATTTCTGAGGCTAAAAAGTTATGCTCCAAAAAACCCAAGACAATTAAACAATGTTCCCTGAAAATAAAACCAACAGTTCCAGAACAAATATGAGGCCTGGGTACTTATTTTCAAAGAGGGTGTGCAGTTGTTCCTGCTGGTCCTGAGCATCTACGGGCTGAACCGAAAGCAGCAGGGGCCATTGTCCTGTACTTCACCTTTCAGACAGATTGAGGTTCAGACTCATAGCCCTGCAAATAACTCATCGAAAAACCAAAGAAGCTGGTCAGTCACAGGTGTACTGACAAAAACACAAAGGCTGTGTCCCTGCACTTCACTCCAAACAGGCTCATGTGTTTCAATATTCGTAATAATCTCTATATTATTCACAATTCATGCCACTTCTCACTTCTGTCTTTGCTTCCTCCCACCCCATTCGAACTGGGAGTCTGAACAACTCATGAGGACCCACTGGAGGCTCCTCGGTAATAATGAGATTGAATAAGAAATGTTCTGTTTTACATTCTGTTACCACTCTGACCTCATTAAGGCCCTTTTGTTCTGGATCCTTAGTATCAGGACTTCCCTCTGGCCACGAAGCCGTCAGCTTCACTTACAGCTCAGTTAGAAGAAATGTAAACCAAAGCAACAGTAAGCCCTGGCTAAATTCTGCCTTTAAAACATATATAAACCCTATTTTTCTAGGAAGCAAAACATACGGAAGGTGAAGCTTGCTCTGTGAAAGATCCAACCATTAAGATAATTTACCGGCTCGCTTTGATGTTGATTTTGTTCAGTTGTAAGCGTTCAGTGACCCATCAGCTGCAGATAAATGTTGCGCTGAAAGCTTTCGCTGGAATTATGAGATGGAATAAAAGAATTAGAGACAGGACTGCCATAGATGCCCCACGTTGACATTTCCATTTCCAAGCCCTATTAAATGAAACAACTCAGTTCTCTAAGATTTTAAGGTTTCGCAAGCCCTAATTTAAAAAAGAATTAGAGAGCAAATCCTATTTTACTACCACTGCTACTACCACGAATTTAAAATATGAGCTTTATAAGAAATTATGCTATATATAATAAAATATTTCAACTGCTTTTGATTTAATCAACTTCTTTATTACTAAGGAAACTGGCCATGGCTTGAACCGTGTGTTTGAAGGGAACCCGCCTTTCAGACTGCCGGGCAAGCTCAGGGGTATCTGTTCATCCTTCTGCGTCTCTGCGGCCCAGTGAATATTGCATTTTCTTATTCTTCTGACACTCTTTTCAGAAAGAAACTGAAATGGTTGTTTGCTCGACAAAGAATTAAATTAATTACGCAGTATTTATCATTTTCCTATGTGGAGACTGAGGCCTCTTGCCCTGATTTAAGACATGCAACGTAACAAATACCTAGGAACTCAGTTGATAATCGTTGCTGAAATATTCTTTGACTGAGATTTTGTGCAGAAGAGCAATTAGAAATGTTAATGGATTTGCCAGGCCAGATGGGCAGAGCACCAATGACCTGGTTACGACAGGAGCGTGTTTTCTGGTCCTTTCCCCGTCCTGTGTGACCCTCCATACCCACCCTGACCACGAGACGCTCGTTCCGACCACCAACTGTGTTTTCTGAAGCTGCAGCTGATCCTGCTCTAGTCTAACCAGGGCTGACCTGCAGCGTTCTGGCACACGGGCCTCGCTTGGGCAAAGATCAGCTCTGCCCATTTAAACAAACCCTTCTACTCATATTAGGAAACAAGTAGTGTTTGTACATGCTGATTATTCCACATCTGTTGTGGCTTTATGGATACAAACTTACTCTCACATCTTTTATTTTCTTTTTATTTTTTGTAGTTAGAAGCATAACGAATAGTGCTAGCAGAGATGGGTTTTAAATGATTGACAAAGCTACGAGTCGCAGCACGCTGCAGTGTCTAAATTCTGGTTTAAAACTCCGAGCTAATACAGTATTTGACAAAACACAGTTGGTGTTCCAAATTTGTATTTGGAAGAAATATTTTTGTGTAAAATCTGAACTAAAACGCTAACTGTATAGTTTGAGTAAAATGAGAAACTTGCTTGTAATACTGCTACTGAATCTCTAGTGTGGTCTCTGAATGTGAGCTCAGTATGATGGACCAGAAGAATGCACGTAAATCATTATTTTGCTGTTTTTTACCATTGTAAATACACTAAATCTTTACCAACGCTCAACGGGACGCAGACCCTGAGCCGCAGGTGAGCGCATTCCCAGTCTACAGCTCAGCGCTGCAATGTTTCGCAGCTGGAGATTTGGGCACACGACCCGTGATACCTGCCCGGAGGGGAGCCTGCCCATCCTAGTTCTCAGCGTGCAATATTGTGATCACTTATCAGAATATTAAAAACTTGGAGGATATCAAACTGAAGAAAGGAATTGGGAGCATGAGAGCTGCATAATATTTCTAGCATTAGCCCTGGTTCACTTTGTGGTTTTAGGCAAGCCAATTGGCTTCTGGATGAGTGTCTGTAATATAGGTCAAATATCCTAGGTAATACTCACAGGTTTTAACTGTAGGATTATATTATTATCGTAAAAAGTTACTCTAGAGCCTATTTTTGAAGTTATGATACCATTTATGAGCCAAAATCCAATTTGTGACTTTGGAGGCAGGAGCCAACTTTAATCAATTTTCAGAGACATCGACAGCGTCACACTCGCTGCCACCCGAGCTCAAACCCTCCGGCTGCCCACACTGCCCGTCTGCTGGCGGGTGCTGGCTCCAGCCTGGCACTCACCAGCTGTAATGTCGTTCTAGCAGGGGCGTTCTGGTACCGGCTGGGAATCAATGCTCCAATTCTGCCCCTCGGGCCACAGGGGTGCGATTCACGGGAGGTGCTGGCCTGTGAGCCCTCGAGGATGCACTCAGGAGGTGTCAAAGCCAACAGAGTTCCTTTAAATGTGGTTTTCAAATATTCACAGAATCATGGAACATCAGGGATCGGAAGGGACCTGGAAAGCTCACCCAGTGCAATCCCCCCATGGAGCAGGAACACCCAGCTGAGGTTCCACAGGAAGGTGTCCAGGCGGGTTTGAATGGCTGCAGAGAAGGAGACTCCACAACCTCCCTGGGCAGCCTGGGCCAGGCTCTGACACCCTCACCGGGAACAAGTTTCTTCTCACATTTAATTGGAACCTTTTGTGTTCCAGTTTGCAGCCATTGCCCCTTGTCCTATCACTGGTTGTCACCCAGAAGAGCCTGGCTCCATCCTCCTGACACTCACCCTTTATATATCTGTAACCATTGATGAGGTCACCCCTCAGTCTCCTCTTCTCCAGCTCCAGAGCCCCAGCTCCTCAGCCTTTCCTCACACTGGAGATGCTCCACTCCCTTCATTGTGTATGAGCTGTGCTGCTTTCACCTGTACACAAACTTGATGTTGGAAAATCCCTTTGGTATCATGCATGCCTATCAACTGCAAAAATTTGGAGACACATTCCATAATGATTCTGATGTTCCATGTGACTGAAAGAGAACCACTTTTAATACAGCACATGTAATACCACTGCAAAATTTTAATATTCTGTTTAAACAAAGCACAATGGCTCGAGTCAAAAGTATTGTATGTATCAAACATACTACTTGCTCAGCACCGTTATTCAGACGGATGTGTGAGCAGGTCGGTTGGCTGGGCAGTGCAGAACCACATCCCCACGGCCGCTCTCCGCTCCTGTCGCCTCTCATCCCTGCTCCTCGGAGCTCTCTGCCAAATCCTCCCCACTGGACATACGGTCCCAGCAGGCAGAACAGGCCCAAAGTGCTTTTCTTGCACTGACGTCTGTGGGGAAGTTTGACTGAA
Source organism: Patagioenas fasciata (assembly GCF_037038585.1). Taxonomy (NCBI): domain Eukaryota; kingdom Metazoa; phylum Chordata; class Aves; order Columbiformes; family Columbidae; genus Patagioenas; species Patagioenas fasciata. The sequence continues at coordinate 12,003,959 of NC_092536.1, forward strand.
TTCACCTCCCGTGAAAATGTATTAAATATTACCTGATACTACCTTTTTTTGTTGTTTTCAAGAGAACAGCAGCTCGGCCTAGTTATTTCTTGAGAAATCTTCTTACTTTTTCTTCCAAATAAAAAGTGTCTTTACAGTTAATTAGCAGATAATACCAGCCAGCTTCTGCTGATTATTTGTATTTTTGCTTAACGCTTATAAATCTACTTGTTCAGGTATTATTACAAGCTAATATTTGTCTTGTAAGACGCATTAGTCATTACAATTAGCAAGTAGAAATAGATTAGTCATGCGCAAACAATCTCATAAATGAAGTATTTATGCCCCCTTTGGGGATGGAAAGGAAGGTAATTTGAGCCCTTTACGATTATCAAGGGAAACCTGACTTGTCTCTTCAATTCACATTGTTGTTTCAGGATTGCTTTTTGGGCAAACTAACTGATGTGGGCTTCCAGCAGCACCACCAGAAGCTATGTTAGCAATTTAATCAAAACCATCAGGTGTTACCTTTTCCTAAGGCTGCTAGTCCACATGGCTCAAATCGGTGTCACTTTTTTCTTCCAAAATGCTTTTCATTAATGTACCTGCTTTTCCTGTGGCTGGAAGAAACCTTCCTTTCAAAAACATCTGTCCACAGGCTTAGGGTTTCTATGGCCCCTCAGCCAGAAAGGAGAAGTGAAGATTAGGAAGCTGGGTTGAAGATGGGGATGTCACACAGCCCGTGTGGATGTGTCACCAGCGGCGCGCAGCAGACCCAGCAGCTCCCTGCAAGAGCTCGCTCCAGGCAAACCCAGCGTCTCATCTTCAACTTCCAGACGCTGCATCCAAGGAAAAGGTCAAGCAAGGAGCTGCTCAAAAACGTCGCTCCCCAAGTTTGCATAAGAGGATCTGCAAAAGCAAAGGGTCTGTAAAGTCCTTTTTATTCTGTTTCCCGGTGGCTTTTCTTCATATCACTTCCACGTAAAATCCCTTCCTGTTCCTTTCCGATTTGGTAAACCACTCGAAACAACTCAGTCCTTGTGCATGTGTATAAAACCTCCTAAAAAGGCACTTTTAAAATAGACTAAGCCAATATATAAGACCGCTCTAAAATTAAACCCCTAAGTCATTTCACATAAGTACATTTAACTGCGTTAGTTAATACTTTTCACCGTTTCCTCGCCCGGAGCGCAGGTGGGTGCACTGTTACTGCCCGGAACAGCTCACTCCATCCCCCCATGCCTTCTTTTTTCTCTTCGCTATCCTTCACTCGCTCTAATATTCACAAACAACTCACAGCTTTTTCCTCGAGGAAACCTCTCCTTCAACTAAAGAAGCTGTCAAGCTTCCTGAAGGAAGCTGGGAAAAAAGGAATATCAGTTGCTGTGTTCAGCACGATTACAGAAATAGGTCACATACTGTTTCGGAAAGAAATGGATCACCAGCATTCACCCCCCCAACTCATCCTGGTCTCCCTCCCTCCACCCCCGTACGCAGAGCTTGAAGCATTCCAATATCCTTGCCAAATTCCCTCACAAATACTTTAATTCTTTACGTGCATGTCTCATTCCATCTGTTCCACATGCTCTTTATGCCATTTACATTCGCTGGCAGAGTCTGCGAGATGACACCACACATTATAAATGTGCCGGGTTTTAAAGCAGCTTAGGTAGCGCATAAGGCAAACGCGGAGCAGCTCAAGGTCTGCGGTTTGCTGCTAGAGACCTGCGCTAATTCAGCCGCAGGGCAAACAGCGCGTGAGCGTCAGCGCTTGCAGATCGCTGAGGTTGTGCCTGCAAAACGCAACGTTATGCCTGCAGGTTTAGGGGGAAAGAAAGGGATCTCCTGTGCAGGATTGATGGCACGTGTAACAGACTTTGTGGCCAAAGACACAACAGAGTAATGGAGAGGAAAAGTCGTGCTCAATGGGAAAGGTGGTGCTTGGGCATGTGTGCTGGTGTTGCTTGTGAAGCCAACGCTGCCTGATCCTTCCCCACAGGAGTGCACCACAAAAATGGGCCCACAAACTGAGTCTTTGGGCTTTGCCTTTGGGAAACATGCAGTTGGTTTTGGGGTTTTGCAGTATGGTCATCCCGGCCCACAACCAGCTGTACGTCTGTCTCTGAACACATAGAAGAGCCATTGCAAAGGCCTGTTGGACACAGATTTAAAAGCAATTTCCAGGATAAGAATAGGGAAAAAAACCACCACCACCACCAAGCACTCTCCAGGTTTCAGTACAGGGACATTTATACAACCAAAATGCAGATCAGCTGTGTTTGGCCACATGCTTTAAACTCCTTGTACAAATCACATGAAAGCCTCAAGCCATGAAATTTCAATCATCCTCTAAGTGCTGGACACCAAACTTTTTCTTTCACCTCCACCAGAGTACCTTGCATAAAAGAAACGTGCACTTAAAGGACACGCGTGAATCCAACGGAGATTCAGCTAAAAAGCACCACAAAATCCGAAGGTGGAGCCCGTACGGCACCTGCAGCACTCCTGCAGGACAGGGTATCCGTGCACCCAGTCAGAAGCAATAAGGTCTCCTGGCAGTCAGAGCAGCAAGCCAGAGCGCTAGAAATCAGCGCTAGAAGTATCCCCTTCTCACACCATTATGCAATATAACTACTACTATTACTAAGATGTTGTAAAAACACATACTATATTTCATCAGAGGTCAGTCAACAGCTCTAACCTTCCCTTCTCCCAAAGTGAGACAACACAGCTTGCTTACCTGGCAAGACGGATTTATCAATCTTTACCTCCCCATTTTTTCACATTTCTATCTTCATCTAATTTTCCTGTTTAGCTTGTGTGCTCTACCCAATGCCCTGTTATCTTCTACCCCATCTTTCTTCCCTGTCTGTTATTACTACGTTATCTTTAATGTTTTCCCGCTCCCCTTGGTTGCCAAGCTATAGTTTTCAACTGCTGTGAAAATGTTTGATTCATCCAGTTCATTGTTTCTCCTGCAAAGGAATCATCATCTAAGATAAGCTGCATGTGCTCGAGCAAAAGCAGTGCGGGACAGACTGCCATGCCCTGCTCCTCGCACGGTTTGAAGCCTCATAGGTTAATGCACAGCAGATGAAAAATAAGACAGACAAACAACCGCCACTGTCTTGAATGGGAAAGGAACCTGAGATAGTCTTTGCAGCACGGCATTGGATTTTTCATCCGAACTTCTCATCCTGAGGTAAAATAATCTTGTTGGTCAAGAAACCAGTTTCTGGCATAGCGCTATTTGTAGTTACTTTTGCCTTCTCCGAGAGACTACAAATAATAAGATGTAGACATTAACACCTCGTGAATATATTCAACTTTCCATTTAACTATAGCTTTATTCAGCACGACTGTAGATAAGGGTAACAGAAAACAATCACTGAAGCTTAAAGAACATTGTACCAAGGCCTCATATTTGTTATGAAACTGTTTGTTTTACCTTCAGGGAATACTGTTTAATGTAATTGTCTGGATAACTTTGGAGGATTGATAATTCTCCATCAGCCAGACACTCTGTCCTTTATACATGTGCCGCGTCAACCTAGAACACTGTGCCTTTGATTCCCGACCGCTTCATACCTTCCTGTTGGAAAGCAGAGAAAGATCAAGAGCTTCAGGTGATGGCGTGAATTCAACACATCGTATTTAGTCGGTTTGGTCGAAACCTGGGAGCTATCAGAGGCGTTAATCTGACAGGAGAAGAACTGAGGGTCAGATTTACACTGGACATAGGCGGATGCATCTCCCTGTCCAAAGGAAGGCGCACTCTCCTGGAATCCAAGAACGTTCTCCTCACGTTTAAGTACCCAAGGTTGTCCTTTTAAACAAATGTTCTCTTAAGATGCTAGGGTAATGTTCCCTTTTAACAGAGTAACAAGGAAATGGGAGACATCTACCTAAGGAGGTTCAAACCCACATCTCCTCACCACTAAATGACAGGGTGCTTGAGGTGCAGCGTTCTCCACCCAGCCTTTGATGACAGAGCAGTGTGTAGCAGTGAGAGATACACTGGGCAAAAGAGAAGGAGAATTATTAAAGCCTAATGATTAAGTCACAGACTTATTTTGCCTTGTTTTCCCACTTACTGCTTTAGCTACTGACACTTTGCAAAAGCACGCCCTTTGATCCACAGAACCACCAAAACTTCGGTGAATTTGCTCATCTCATGAGTCTCACTTACCTACAAGTTCACTTCCTTCTAACACTGTTATTTCACCTTTTAGATTTGTTTCTCTTTTTAGGTGCCCATTGTCTTTGCTAATTACTGCGTTATCTTTATGTTTGGACATTTCATCCTTAGCATGTGCTGTTTGCATAATGGTGGAGATAAAGAGATCCTGTTGTCTTAGTGTACCCTTGGGGGGAAGAAAAGCAGAAGGATGGGATACAATAAACGATCGAACTCAGTAAAACCATCCAGGTAGGTACGTCCTACTAGCTCCATTGCATCAAATTTAATCTATTCTACATTATGAGAGGTTCAGTCATTTTATATTTTGCTGTCTTTCCAGGTAGACTTAAAATTTTCACTTCTTCACATCATAAAGTATCACAGACGCACGTGTTACACATGGTATATGTAATTTATGGTTACTTATACTATTTTTGTGACCTTATATTTGGGAGTCGGTACCACTTGAGAATGACAACTATGATAAATATTTCCTATTCTCCATGTAGGCTGCCAAGCATATATACAGACAGAGAAAAATAGGTGAGATTTTAATGCAAACGTGTCCATAAAATCACAGTGAATAGAGAATAAACTGCCGTGGTTTGTGGTTGGGGCACTGTCTTTACTGTAAATGTGATCATATGGAAACAAACTACATGCTTGTGTTCAGATGTTCCAAGATTTTTTATGAAGAAGAAAGAAAAATCTTCATTTAAAAAGTTGTGTGTCCTTCTCAAAGTAATTCTAATGAAAAAATAAGTATGGAATAAAATCACTGTCCAAATAGCTTCTAAGTTCATTGGTGATGTGCTTTGACAAGTGAAATACCGTGGGCAAGGATACTGGGACCAGCAAGAGCAGTTACCTTCATCAGTTCTGGGTGAAGTTCAGCATCTCCTGTGTTTTAGTTATAGGACAGTCTTGTAAATGAGGTGTGGAGCTCGTCATATGCACAGAATGTAAAGGAGAGACAAGAGCAGTCGGTTAAAATCGGAAGAGAAGCTACAGCGGGAGGAAAACACAGTCTGTATTCGCATTAAGCACCAGTCACACGATGAACTGAATGGAATAATTCTGAGTAGTAATCCCAGCGGGACCTGGGCCAGAAGGGTGAAAGGAAGGGAACACATTTCAGTTGTGATTCGAGAAGTCCTGGAATCCTTCCTGACCCGCTGGGTCGGAATTTCTGACTCGACACCCTGCTTTGACTCAGAATAGGAAACTGTATCCTAACTGCAGGTTTCTTTTTATAGAGTGAACTTTATTGCCAACTTCCTTTGGAGTGCAAGTTTATTCCACACGGTCCTTAAGCCGTACGGCGATCACAAGACACAAGTGCAAGAAAACGTGATCTCTGTTCCCCAAACATCAGACAGTCTTGATCCAAAAAGCAAACAAGAGGAGCAAAGCTTGTCTTTATGACCCATCTCGGTAAATACAGTGTGCTTTTCAAAGCAGCTGCCTAATCTTCGTCCTCCTCCTTCTCCCCCTTTAAACTTGGCCAACGTGAAAGGACAGTGATCGGGTCCAAGAAATGCTTGCCAGGATTAGAGGGTAAATTGGAGATTTCTTGTGTAATGCCGTAACACGTGGGGGACGGGCAAACACGCACTCGTAGGGACCTGGATCCCAGGATTTGCACTGAATTTGTTACACAGGAGAAATGTTGTCCTGGAGCATCAGGCGGCTCCGAGCGCCGGGAACTGATGACTGTGCAAACCGCAGAATATACGCGCTGAGATACGATCCACTTGATATTACACCTTAAAAAGGGAAAGGTTTAAAATAACGGTGTTCTCTATTTTGAATTCTTTCAGCATTGTCACTGAATGATAAAAATTGATAAAGCATTTTTGAAAATACATATAGATCATGAAAGTAAGGCGATGGCTCTCTGAACCTTTTTTGAGGTTGAGGCAGCACCTCCTCTGTTCAAAAAATCCACTTCAAATATTTAAATCACCCTTACCATTTAATCCCATTGTATCTTTTATACAATTTTTAGAGTGAATGACTAACGCCAGGACAGGTGTTATTAATTAATCTCCCAATTCCCTTCTTCCTGAGCATTCTCTCTAGGTCTATGAAGAGGACAAAGTTCACAGGCAGGTTCCAGCTCTTGGCTTTCGATTTGGGTTTGAATGGAATTCAGGTATTAAACGACTTGTCCAAGTTTATGGAAAAAATTATAGAGAAACAAGCAAACACAGAAACAGTTGAACCAACTCAAGCACTTACACCAAAAGGCCTGTTGTCCCATTCAAGAAATAAAACAGTAACATCCTCATAAAGATCAGCATTCCAGATGAAGGTGTATGTGATATGATATTTCACATTTTCTGTTCTCTAAAGGAAATTAATTGTAAGTAGTCAGCCAGAAATGTAAGTAGCAAGCCAGCAATAAGATGCAAAGAAAGTCTTCCTACAGAACAAAAATTCCGGGTTTATGTTATAATATCACCTCCCCTGAACCGACTGCAGTCCTTGCAGCAGGAGAAACAACATTTCAGAACTACTAAAGCACCGCTCGGGTGTCCAAACTCCTGCCATTTCCAGCGGGACTGCTGAGCGCTCAGGCCTTTTTTGCAATAAAATTATTCTTCAAAATTTCACCCTGTGTCTTTAATGATTTGCCACGTCTGGCATGGAAATCTGAACTAGATGTTGGTCTTCTCCCCTGTCTTTTTCTCAAATATAGTGGTTTAGGGGGAGAAGGAAATAGATTGGAACATGGCTGAATAAATATCTCTGCTGGAAATTTCTACCAGAACACATTTTCACATTTTTTGTCTTTCCTTTTTCACACTTTCTTAGGCACGGACACACAGCCGTAAATGTATTTGTATGACTCTTTACAGACAAAAACCAATGGAATAATTCAAAACACATCTAGGTGAGACTGGGGGTTTCTTTCAATTAATATTCACCGCTGCTATTTCATTAGATTTAGTCACTCTAATTAGCAGCGATTTAAAGAGAAAATCCTGCTTGCATTGCCCCAAGGCGCACAGAAAGAGCAACTGATATGGCTTGAACACATTCTCCCAGCACAGGGGAGGGAACATTCCCTGCACAAACACCAAAAGGTGTCCACTTCATTCCCGGGGCTCCTCCTGAGGAATTTTTGCACGTGACACAAGGGACGGGTTGGAGAGTTCAACCCACGCTGGGAACAGCCCTGTGTGTAACCTCGGCTGCGGTGATTTGGTTTTAACACCAAATTTTAGCTGGGAGGTTTGCAGAGTTATCACCTCTTGTTGGCTCGGAGAACAAGAACCGGTCACAGAACCATGCTCACCCTCACCAAAACATCAGCTTCTCCAGCAGACCATGGCAACGCATCCGAGAACCATCTTAAAATGGTCGCTACCACCACGACTTCAATCTCGGTCTAGATTTTGGGCCTGGGCATTCAAAATAAATCAGGGGAATATTCTTCCCTCCGGCCTGTTCTGTGTTGCCTGAACGGAGTCCGTGCGTGGAGCTCCCATAGACGTCAGGGGAAGTTTTATGCATGAAATGAATGCAGAACGGCAGCTGAAATCTGCTCTGCGGCGAAGGCATCTGCATTGCAGATTGGAGAGGAGAATTTTGCCCTAAGTGCCAAATCTCATCTTTTAAGAGCAAAACTATTTTTGTTTTATACAAGTGCAGAAAACGATCATTTGGGTAATAGAGAACTGAGTAGCTCGAAAGCAAAAAAAACACAAAAAACCCCCATCCTTGCCATTTTGCAAAGTATTTTAAAATACTTAATTTTAAAAATACTTAATTTTAAAAATAATCCTTAGAACATTTTTGTTCCCACACACTTGTAAGATTGACAGTAACAACACGGGCCATGTATATTTACTTGTTCGCTGATTTTCAAAGCAACTTGGAAAACTGAAGCTCATGTGCAGGGAAAACTGTTCAGTATTGATACGGTGAAAGCACCATTCAGGAACAAATGATAAGCAAAGTTAGCAGAGATTTTACTTTGATAGAGCAGCGTATAGTCATACTGTTTCATGGCAGCTCCAAAGAAGGAAATAATGCCATATAAAACTTATATGTTGAAATTATAGGCAGGAATTTAGAAGTGGGTAAGCACATTCTTCCCCACTCAGACTTTGGGATGAATTTCAGATTTAACACATTTGGTCAAGACTACCACAGGGGCCACGGGACACTTCATTCCATCTTTATTGCAACCACCAGTGTTTGAAAAATGAGTGAGGGGAACAGAAAAAGCCGCCTTGTTCTTTTATTCATACACCAGACAATGCTTTTTCCCCCTCTCTCCTGTCACCCTCCTTAATGATAAATCCATCATGCAATTTTCTGCCATTTCAAAGCCCAGTTTAAGTACAGGTTTAACAAACACTTCCAAACGTAGGTACGTTTACTGATGCACCTGATGATCTGAAAAATAGGTACTTATGCTCACACAGTCAGTGTAGTGGAAGCTTTGTGTTATATTTCAGCTGGAAATGGGTTTCTTCAGTAGAAATATGTTTTGTGGGAATGGCTTAGAATGAAGAGCGCAGTGATGGAGCAGTAAAGCTGACAGCTTTGGCAGTCTCAATGACTGCAGGACTCAGAAAGAACTTGCTTTGGCAGATAAACTACTTTTTAAAATCAAATGGAGTGAGTCTACAGAAGCAGCTTTAGCCTGACCTGCGACATCAAATGATCTCGGAGCAGGGTGCTAAAGGACAAGCTCTTCTTGCACACACAAAACACCACTTGGAGCAGCCCCGCTACTCTGTGCTCGTTGCTTTGAACACGGTGACGCCTTTAACCTGCAATGGTAAATGGTATTATTCACCTATTGGTAAAATCCTGTATGCGAGCAACCATCTAGGAACGCTGCCTCCCTACCTGGCCTCAAGAAACCTCAGTACATTTTTATACGGGCAGTCAAATCTGAATTGCAGTTTATTCTGGGATCTATTCAGCAAACCAGTGTACTCAGCAAAGAAGCAAACAAGACCGCAGGCCCGAATAATTTTGCTTCGTATTAGTGCTCAATGGTATTGCTTTTCAGCATCGGGCTTTCCTTCCCCTGTTACTATACATGTGCTTTAAGTAGATATTCTTCCCAGCAACTCCTCTATTAATCCAGGCTGTCTTTGTTGCCTTGGATGAAGCAGATAATGATTTAATCTGCGATTTGATGTAACAGTAAATGAAATTTGGCCCTGACATCAAAAGCATTTTAGGGAAGGGACATGGTCTTAATTATTGCCTGTGAACAATCCATCTGTTCCTCTGAAAAGAAAGGTTTTTAAAAAGTGTTCAGTGTCCGATTTCACAAGATGGGAGCCTGTGATGTTTTCTGTTTGAGACGGCTCCTCATCATTCTCACTGTGATTGTCCACATCTCATCTACCATCAACTGTCAATTAATGAGCAAACGGATAAGACCCACCTATCAACCAGGCACCGGCTGTACTTTTCTATCCAGAGGAACAATTACCTCACTATCTGCTTCAGAAAATGAAAACCAGAAAAAAACAACCAACCACGAACTCTTCCTGCCATACTTGTTTTGAACACTGTGTGCATCTCTCTCCTCCTGTATCAATACAGTTAGATCATGTTCTTTTTTCATCAGGTTACAGCACATTTCACTCTGTCAGCATGATATAATTTGCCCCAGAGGTGATATATCTCCCCTGCTGAAATAAAGGATCTTCTCACAGCACTTAACAACGCTCTGATTCTAATCACGTTCATCACTATTTGGTTCTGAAATCTGCCGGAATATTGACATTAAGTGAAACAAAGTGATCTCAATAGACAATCTGAAAGAGAAAAACAGGCTTTAAATATTAAGAAACCAGCTGTAAGCAAACACCTTAAAAGAGAACCTGGTAGAATTTAAAAGTTGCCATTTAAACCCTTACAGTAATCTCTCTTTCAAGGATTTAACAAGGAAAAATCATTTTGAAAGAGACAAATCAAAACTTAATTATGGTAAAATGACTTAAAAAATACTTCCATAGGATTCGGAATCACTCATTTGGTCTGGGAATGACAGGAGCATTATATGAGTTGTGATTGAGGAGCAAGGCAATGAATAAGGAGGTGTGGGGGACTTATCTTTCAGTTCATACCAATTAATGTTTTGAATGGGCTCACTGTGTACCTTTCTTCCACAGCAATATTCGTATTTTAGAGCCAAGATAATTTGGGGAGTGTTTTCTAGTAAATAATGGCCACATTTGCAAAAACTGATGCCTGTAATTGATATCTGTATTTTGTAAGAAAAGCAATTTGTGAATGAGAATGACCCAATTTATGCTCATGTCCCCCACGAATTAATCTATACACAGCATTTTGAATGCTGTGATAACACCTTTCCTGTGTAATGGTCCTTAAGTTCTTTACAAGCACCAATTATCTATCTTACGGTGCGGGGAGTATTGTCCTCATTTCACATGCACAGCCATTGAGGAGCGGAGCCACATAAGGACACGGTAGCAGGGACGCAAGTTGGATTAACTCGTTATCTTCAGCTCAGAGGAGAGAGAATGGAGAGAGAGAGATGTAAATCCTGAGTGTTCTGGATAAAATGGATGAAATATTATTATTATTATTATTTACTATTTCTTACACTACAAGGATCAAGGAGCCACGGTGAATAAGTCTGATATATTAACTTAAAAACACGCAAAACAAAGATCTTTTTTTCATCATAATTGAAACTGTGGAATTAATTGACGCAGGATATTGTGGAGGCAATAGGATTTGAAAGAGCTTAAACTACTTTATGCAGGACTGATGCATTGGTAGTTATTAAACATGATGGCTTATATGCGTCCCTCATGTAAGGATGCACCATAAACTACCCATCGCAAGGAGCCAGGAGGGCATAAAGTAGGACCTCATCCCATGCGTAGGATGTGCTACATGTGTTAAATCTGAAATTCATCCCAAAGTTTGAGTGGGGAACAATGTGCTTACGCACATCTAAATTCTTGCCTATAATTTCAACATATAAGTTTTATATGGCATTATTTTCTTCTTTGAAGCTGCCATGAAACAGTATGACTATACACCGCTCTATCAAAGTAAAATCTCTGCTAATTTGCTTATCGTTTGTTCCTGAACGGTGCTTTCACCATATCAATACTGAATAGTTTTCCCTGCACATGAGCTTCAGTTTTCCAAGTTGCTTTGAAAATCAGCAAGCAAGTAAATATATATGGCCCGTGTTGTTACTGTCAATCTTACATGCACAGCTCTAGTTTACCCAGCGTGACGGTTACTGGTTTTATACTGTTCGGGTGCCACACATACATAGAAGCCAGGTGAGCAGCTCTGAAGTGCTCAAAGAGCACTTTCCAAACAGAGTTTCTACTCTGATTAGAAGTAAAGAGATAATGATGGATACAAAACCCTCCATCAGAACCTCGCAGGGAGGTCCACATTCTGACCCAAGCCCACAGCCTGGCTTTGGATTCCATGGCCTGGCCCTGGGGCAGGAGCAGCCAAAATACCACAGGAATAATCAGTCTGAAATTTCAAGAGAATTTAACCACTTTCAAAGAAATAACATTTTTGTTCACAGTTTCTAACCCCAAAATCATCTTCAACTTAACCCACAGCCAGTCAGTTTTCTCCTTTTCTCCCTCATTCTGTGTCTAAATTCTTTGAGCAAATGAACAAACCACCACAGAGCTGTCCAGAAACTTAGATACATTTCCAGTATGTAGAACTTACACAAGTGAACAGAGAGTCCTAGCAAGTTTAAAACTTGCATGTAATGGAACAGTGCTCACAAATTCTGTACAGATGCACGACTGTTATTTCCGACAAAACAGCCATTAAAGAGCACGTTCTCTGCTGCTGGAAGGTCCCAGGACACTGCAGTCAACAGTTTTTGTGTAGTTCTCTGCGTCTCAGACTCATCGTCCCTGAAGTCAGAAAAGAGAGAACAAAGCCAATCAGAGTTTTCCTTGTGGCTTTATTAATTAAGCAGCTGTCGCTGTGGGATTAGCGTACCTATGCCCTCCCCAGAGGCAAATGGATGTTCTGCCCTTGATGAACAGCAAGGTATTGTCTGTATCACACACAGCTCTCAGAACAATGACTCCCTCTAGGACAAGGTGTCTTCCATCCTACCTGGCTCAGAGATGAACTCTAATCCTTCCCATTGGCTATAGATATGTCTTTTGGAATTTAAGCTGTCCTCAAATTGCCCTGGCCTCTTAAGTTCATAATTTCAGACACCTCACCCACCCTAATGAGTTCATTCTGGTGCCGCCTTTGGCAGTGCACAGGTACAAAACTGGTACGTTTGCTCGTCGTGAGACCGAACTCGCCCAGGAAGATACACTGGATGTATCTTACAGTAGTTCCACCTTTCTGGACTGCTTCACTTCTGCTGGCCTCAACTCTCCCATCTCTTTCACAAACCAGACTGCAAATAATAGATTGTGACAAAATTCCCAGTGAAAGACCACAGAAGCCTCTTCTGATTCAAAGGCTATAGACACTTTACAGCTTAACCCATTGCCACATACGATGCGGGCTAGAAAACAATAAGTGCACGCATCTGTACCGCTGCACAAGCATGATGCTCAAGTCCATAGTATCCTTGCTGAAATTAGTGGAAATACCTCAGCTGATGAAAAAAAAAGATCAGGCATCCACTGTTTTATACAGGGGCTTGCTTAGATTATGAAATGAAATGAGGGGATTCTTTTGAGATAGCCATGTCTTTATCATCTAAATATATAACAACAGGTCTGTCTAAATCTTTAAGTCAGGCAGGAGCTGCCCCAGCACTGCCGCTTGACTGGCAGGTTTGAACTGACATTTCCTGTGTTTTAAGATTCTTCTCAACAGCATTATAGCTGAGTTTTTCCTTGTAATTCTCAGTCTAGTTTTAATTAGTGTCTGAACCGCTTCCATCTAGCAGCTTATCTACATTACTGCTGCTTGACAGGACTGTAAAAGTAGTAATAAACCCAATAGCAGGAGGTCCACTGCCTTGATGGTCATTGGCCTCCCCAAGTAACGAGCAGGGACAAGAAAAACAAACACGACACCCCAGAGGCTCCCTGTGCGGGGATGTTATCTCACCGGGTGCAGCACCAGTCACACAGCTCTTGTTTTGTGATGCCTCTTTCTTCACCAGAAGTTTCTCCTGTCTCTAATACTGCATGGCCCCTGCATCTCCTGCCACATTTCTGAACCCCTCTGCAGTCCCTGTCAGCCCAGCTGAACCCTGTCACCGTCCTTTAGCCCACGCTCTTCCCCCTGCGCTTTCTTCTGCCATATTTCCCACAGGCAACACGTTCAGTCCCTACGATTCCCATCCCTCTGCTGCTCTCCATCCCCTCAGAACCAAGAAAACCTCTGTGTTGCTCTTCATACAAGAATAAATCATCCCGGCATCTTTAAAAATGGCAAATGTCATGTGAAGATGCCCCAAAAAAGAATTATATGTGCATTTAAAATAACACTATAAATGATTAAAATATTTGGTTTTGTCTGGGGGCAGAACTCTTTGTCCCTTGGTGTTCTAAGTTGAACAATTGCTTGAGGCAGTACAGTTATGTAAAATTGTATGGAATATTCCTTAAAAGAAACAAAGACAAACTATACAAGAACTCTCTGAATACGGCAAATATCTTGGGGTTATGATACAATCAAAAATTAATAGCAAGTGAAATTCATCCCCTAGTTTGCACTGGGCTCTCTGTATCAATCACGTACAAGGAGAGGAAATCCATCCCACCTTCTGAAGCTATGATGAAGTCCTAACACGCCCCAAAGAACAGGAATGAAAGCTTCCAGGGTGGCTGTATCCTGAAGATCAACATCTCAAGCTTTGTCCGGGATGGAGAATGAAACCATCGGTGTATAACCCTGAAGCATAATACTGGTTTAAGCTCAAAGAATGCTTGTGGAGTGGGCAGGCTAAAGCGCTTCCAAAGCCCGGCTCATCTCCACCGTCGCGCTGTTTCAAAGTGAGTGTGTTAGGATGCTCCTGCGTCCCCTGCAGAACTCGTGGCCACAGTTCCCCTCGTGAGATCCTGCAACGACCCCGCTGTCCCGGGGCGACTGGAGTTGTTGCGGCTCGTTTGCATCCACACAAACACAGAGCAGGGTGAAACAACACCCAGAAAGTGCGGCTGTTCTAAACAGCATTAGGCAGGACTGTAAACAGTTTAGAGCGCTTCTATAAAGCACAAGGAAACACAGTAGCAGGATCTGTTTGTTCTTCCCTGGTAAATACCTCGACTGTAGAAATCCATAACAAACACTCTTTAAAGAGCTATAGCCCTGAGTAATCGCGATGGCACCCGGCCAGTATCGCTTCTTCTGTAGGAGGCCTTGTTAGAGACGGATCTGGAACCGCTCTTGACTGACTGACACTCATCTTTCTCCATCCTGCTATAAAAAGTAAGGATGCACTTGCCCGTGTGTTGTTTTAAATGAGCTGTTCTTGGTAGATTATGGAGAAAAACTAGAAGCACACAGTCTTAATAAACCACTGAAAATAAGGCAGCGTCACTGGAGTGTCTACGTTTCATGCTTTTCATAACTCAAAGGAAACTACTGAAGTGGCTGGTTCATTGCCATGTTGAAAATGCCAGAATTAGTCACCAGCTTCTGACTTGTGTTGTTATTCCTCAAATATCTCGTAGACAATAGTTGACACAGGTGTTTTCTAGAGGCAGAGCACCGTCTGAGCACAGACCCCAACCTGAGGAGACTGGAGAGGCTGTCTGAGCATGGAGAAGTTCCTGGTGGAGCTCCCTGGCTTAGGACAAGGTCTAAGATCATCTTTCTTCAAAGCCTTACCTCTCTAACCCTGCTTTTCAAGCCCCTGCATCACCGAATATCCACACACCTACAAGGCTGCTCCATTGTTTGTGAAGCAGATGATAAGCCAAAAAAATTACTGTAGCGTCACCTTCGTGATTCTTTGTTTTCCACAACAGTAGAATTCTCAGGACCTAGAAACTGGAAAATCTGTCATGAAATAAATGTGCTTAGGCTTAAATGATTTTAAAACATTCTCTCTAAAATCATTGCAGTCTTTCAATTTTATAGTATATACAATTAACTTGTACTATAAGTTCATTGAACGCTTCAATAAATGACTTTGCTGGGCTTTCACGTATAGTTTCACTCAGAAATAGCCATTTCTGCATCAGGAGATATGAAACGTTCAGAGCGTGTGGGGGTGCAGGTGCATCTGAACATCAGAGAACACCGTGGAAACCGCAGTGCAGCGAGATGGCTGTTTTGTTCAGGAATCTGTCGTGCGTCCAAAACCAACGCTCAGAGGAAGAAACTGCCAAGCAGGAGTGGGCAGAGGAAGACGGTGCAGCGGGAACGCGGAGCTGGGTTACAAAATCCTGGAGCGACACAACAAGTGAGTGCATCTAAATCCTTATAGTTTCAGTAAAACAGCCATAAAATATGTCTCCTTGAAAGTCATTTTCCTTCGCTAGGCTGCAAATAAACTCTTGGGTCACACGATTTTCCTTACCGAATACAAAGGGCTGGGATAGTCCCTCTGTTCCCCAGCAGAGCTGTGTTTTCTGCCCCAGCTCCATCTCCATGTGCTGGAGCCATTCCCTGGGGGTCACACGATTTTCCTTACCGAATACAAAGGGCTGGGATAGTCCCTCTGCTCCCCAGCAGAGCTGTGCTTTCTGCCCCAGCTCCATCTCCATGTGCTGGAGCCATTCCCTGGGCTGGGGAGCTCGAGAGAGGCAGATCCACGGCGAAGATGGCAGGGACAGGGGTGGCAGGGGACACGCATCTCATTGCCCCGGGCAACTACTACAGGAGAACTTACTAATGAACTAATGGTCTCTGGTGAATTTGTTTTGCTATGTATGTTGTTAATTTTAGGCCTGAAAAATATTACTTTATAAAGAATGAGAGATTTGGGAACACCTGAGCCAAATCCTTATCCAGAACTCAACATAATATTTTGAAAAAAATTTTAAAAGTCATGAAACCCCAAACAAATACAGTTTTCCTTTATCCTCTTCCACTTCCCTGGGAATAGGAAAACCGTCCTGAAGGTACCTTCTCTAAGCTGCTGACGCCAAGCTTCTTCCCTCTTACTTGATTCTACTGACATTCTCATCATTCAAGAAGAGTTAATTTATCCACCTTGAATTTATTTTCTTTCAGACACAGTAATTTCAACAGCGATGGCTTAGAACTATGTAATACTGCCAGCACTGCTATTGGTCTGATGTGACCTTAGACAAGTTATTTAACCTCTGAACGTCTCTATCTGCCAGTCTGATGAATGGCGATGAAAACTACTTCATAATACACTTAAAAAAATACATATATTAAATACTTCACAATTACTGGATAAAGATTATTCTTAGCCCTTCAACACGATTCCACCTCTTACTAGATGTTCAAAGTAGCTATTGTCCAAGCTTGGTGCCCAGCCACTTTTGAAGTGACAGGTGAATTTTGTGAGCAGAACGACACCCTCCGCACGCCTTGGCTCTGTGTCCTCCTTTCCAAACACGTGGCCTTTTCTGCATTGATTTCTTCAGCACACTGAAATCCACACTTCTGGCTGCTTAGCCAGACAGTGCTCATTTCTAGGTCAACCAACCATGATATAATAGCTTATCTGAAACGGGAATAAAATCAAGGATTGGTGTATTTAATTTTTTAATGCAACAGTGTTCCATTCATTTCCTTCTTTCCAGTCATTCACCTTCAAGAATCATCTTTGATTCCACTTGCTCTTGTCTAATGCTCAAATTACCAACAGCTGATCAAATAGCAGAGTTTCTAAGCAATGACCCCAAATTCTTGGCGAACCACAGAAGACACAGAAATGTGACCTGACCTGCTTAACCCTGTCTGACCTTCCTTGGCACACAGTCTGACCCGACCTCACTCCTTTTATTCCTCCCAACACACTTTAACAGAACCCACCAGAGGAAAGCAGTGGGGGAAGGAGGGGTCAGTCTGCCTTAACATCTTATTTCAGGGAAGTGTTTCCTTAACTAAACATTATAACTCTCAGCAGTGATTTCCATATTGCTGGAACATTACCTCCCATCTCGCCACTGCAATCAGTCCTTCGCTTGGTACATATTCACAAGTACTCTTGAGCCACCGTGTCTTTGCCAGCAGCACCTTTAAGCAAACAGAACACATTCCTGAGTAAGAATTTCTTGATATTGCAGAAAACTTCCTTATTCTGTAGATACGAGCGTTTGGGAATTTTATCCATCAGTCTGACAGACACTGCCACCGCGCTTAGATTTGTTGGGAGGGGACGGGGAGGTTTCAGTTTGCCCTCACGCTTTGCTGCTGCATAATCCTCAGCATAACATAACAATAAATAATCATAAAGAGTTGCAAAAGCAAAGCAGCCCTTGTCAGAAAGAGCCAGGCTGAGCAGGAGCCACACCACTGGATTTTAGCCAGTGACTCCTCATCTCTTCCTCCCCTCACAGAGATGCTTCTACCATTCCAATAGACCTGTATTTGCAGGCAAGCTTGAAAACTCAGAGACATAACAGATGTCTCCCTCCCCTTTACATTTTTGCTTTTCTGTCTCTTACATAATGCTAATTAATTTGGGCAGAAGAGAGCTGAAATCTCACCGATTCCTTGCTTCCCCAGCATACATTCCAGCCTTGCTGCTCTCAGAAACAGTCTGACCAGCATCGTGCTGTACGTTCCTGCCAAGTTCAGTGCGCTATTTTAACTAAACTCAATGTCTCCCCTTGCCCCATAATTTGAAATATCACTGCTTTTGAATGGATGGAGTGTAGCATCATCATTTACACTAAAAGGTACATGTTGTTTTCCAGAATATACATTTAAAAGCATTTCCCAATTACTATAAATAAAGTATTCTGTCTTCTCAAGGAAAAAGATCTTAAAAATTAGGCACACACAGAAGGGAAATAAAAGCACTGTAATGGAAGGAACCCAGGTCAAGGGGATCCTAGTGCAGAAATCGAGTCAATTGATGCAGTTCTACCAAAGGGTGGAGAGGAACTCATGGAAATATCAAAACTTCAATCTCATGTCACCATGCTGAGCCGGAAAAGAGGATGGTTCTGTAACTTCGGCATCACATGACGTGTGGGGCGAGTTGGCAACGCGAATCTCCAGCGCCCGTCGGGCTCCGCTGGCTGCGGCAAAGCCGGGCTGGGGGGCAAACGGATGCTGGAAAATCCAAGTACAGCCCAACCAGGAACTTCAGCTCGGCCGGGAGAGCAAATCTGGCCTGAAGGAATCCAGCACCCACAGCTGGAGTTCGTACTGCGGAAAATCACGCTGATCTTTAACTGCCCTCCTGAAAAGAGGTTTGGAATACAGTATGGCTGTCCCACATGACTTAAGAATATACTTTTTTTTAAATGAAAATGAGAAAGCAAAGTAGGTAACTGGCCTGGTTTTGTTAACAACAAGTTTCTCTGTTAGTGAATTTGCCTGTCAGCTAAAGCTTCATATTAGCTGCATTTTCCTGGAGAACCGGAGACATGTTTTGGTGAACATAGCAGCGGAATGCAAAGTTACTGATAAGCATGGATGGACATCTCGTGAGAGGGGCAATGAGAAACAGGTGACCAAGGAACTGACCAACTGAATATAACATCCCATTCACATGAATACTTCATATGAAAGTGGGAGATCACGAGGATCTCGTCCCTTTTCCTTCTTTTCCTTTTTCCTTATGGCCGACATTAGGAGAGGACCTTGCGAGTCATCCCTGCGAACTGAGGCCAGTGACAGACTGAATCCAGCTCCGGTTGGCTGCAGAGTCCAGTCCAGGGCTTGGGGTGCCGGCTCTGAAGTTGCTGAGACTTTCAAGATTGGTTTTGTATATTTTGTATTATTTTCTCTATTCTTATTAGTAGCATTAGTAAAACATTTTGAATGTTTCCAACTCTCTTCTCTCTGTCCTCTTTCCCTCCCGATCCCCTGCTGAGTGGGAAGGGGGGAGAGGGAGAGGCAAAAGGGGGAAGGGAGGGAGGAGGTTAACAATACATCTGCCAGGGTTTTATCTGTCACCCCACAATCAAAACCCTCGACAGTAACCAAAAGAGTCCTTCTGCGGCAGAAGGAGTTCGAACTCCCAATACTTTCACAAAATTTGTCCCAGCAGTTCAATAATGAAAAGGGAAAAAGTCACAGCATTCTGAAATTCCCAACACCCACAGCATCATGTTAGCCTTGCAATATTTCTTAGCCCAAGCTAATCTATGTATCCATATTATTACCAAGAGTCTGGACGTGTTCGACTACTGAACTTGGACACTGTGCTTCCCCCTCTTTATTCTGCCTGCCTGCTTGGTTCATATTATAAATCCTTTCAGATGGATTGCTCGTTTTGTTGTTTGGAAAGCATGGCACAGAAATAATGTCACTACTGCCACATCACTGGGACTTAATTCTTTAGCTTTTGCACCACTAGAAAACAAAAACACACCAGCACAATAACCAAACCCACGTAGATCAATAACAAATTTTATCTATTTGAACTGAAAATTGAATTCAGCAGTCTCACCCTGGCTCGCTCTCGTTTACGTCGTGAAAAGAGTCCATTTGGGTGAAGAGATATTTGCTCAAGAGAAGACCTGAGCTGGAAACCTGAACTGGAAACCAGAGTCTGGAAGAGAAGCTGTAACAAGTCCCACGTGACACACATTGACATAACTACTCCGGGAAACCTGCACAGTAAACTCTGCCTCAGTGCCTGCCAAAAGCCAGCGCTATCCATCTCTCACATTTCTGGAGCCCACAAACTAATCACAGTTAATATTATTTATTTTTACCGGGGACTATCCCAAATCAGCCATCAGGTAATGAAAGACTTCCTGAATTTTCTCCATAGTGCTCCTGTTTTCTCAGCCTCTATTGGGATATCCTTTAATGAGTCTGAGAAGGTACAAGTCTGATTGAATATTGGCACGAGAAGAGGACTTTTGCAATTTATTACCTCCAACAAAGTCCTGAGTCTGCTGCTTTCACCATGTCTTTGCTCATCTACTCTGCAAGACAAGCAGCCTCGGAGACGAGCACACAGGTACACTACTGTGTTAGCAAAGATCCCCCGCAGGGCTGGATAAGGGAATGAAGAGGTTTGATTATTCTGATGGTTAAAGAAAATTGCCTGAAGGACAGTACGCAGCTCACCAGCAAGCCAGAAGGAAGACATTAGCCATGGGGAGAAACCGCAGAGAACAACCTGCAGAAAAGCGGCCGGAAAAGCGTCCACAGCAACAAAGTGACACGGATGGTGTTTCCCAACGTTTGACAGACATTTCCTCACGCTGTGCTGCTTGGTCGCTCTTCACACCCAGATTTTCAGCGTTTAGACCCCAGGCTCATTTCACATTTGTCCCTGCCTTCCTTTCCTGTTACTTGCCTTTTCCTCCCTCTGATTCACTTTCAGAGACCTTCAACCCCAAAAAATCATAAATAAGCACAAGTTTTGCTGCCATTTTCTTCCTTGGTCATTATATTTTTAACCCTTTGACTTCTTGTTCACTGTATGTTCCTTTGGACAATCTGCTATTTTGATTTCACTCAATGGGCCCAATTTTGGACTGCTCAGGCCCCTTCATTACAATAACAAGTATATACGATGAATTAAATACATTCTCAGCACTTCAAATGTTAATAACACAGGAAAATCCTGTTTGAAATTTCAGCAAAACAGCTTGGCTATCCTTGACCATAGATCTACCCAGACCCATTGCTCTTAGCCCTACTTCCCTACTTTCATATTCTGTGTTCGAAATACATCTTCTAAAAACAAAAGCTACAGCAGGTATTTCCTGAAGATATTTGCTTTCTCTGCTTCAATGCCTTCCTTGGCACTTCATTATCTCCTGTGTAAAAATATTTTTTCCTATTTACCCTTGGTTTCCAAAACTATAAAAAGTCCCTTTCCTCCATTTCTCTTTATTGTGTCAAAAGCCAGCCTACATCCTTAAATCTCAGCTTTCCAGAGTAGGGTTAATTTGTCCTAACCCAGGCTTTTAAATCAGAATCTAAGTTCAATCAGTTGACTCCGGTCTTCCCAGATTGCAGGTGGAGCGCAGGTTCACTGCTCAGGATGGATGCCAAAAACAGCGAGGACATGGACCCTATCCCTTTTTTAACGTTCATGGCCCAGATTTGGACTCAGAGCTAAAGAAAGGCACCTGCAGGATCTGTAACCTGGCAGTCTCGCTTCTCGACAAGCTCCTCCCGACATTTTTGCACTACTTTTATTTAATAATATTTAATAATAGTTTTAACAGGTGGTAGTCATCTTCCAGCGAGCAGCCTGTCCCTGCTGTACCTCTGTGCAGAAATCATTCAAGATTTGTTTGGCTAGAAAGGAACAGCCTGTTTGTGCATCCCAGTGATTCCAACACCACCTGGAAGAAGGAGTTCTGGGCTCCAATCCCTGTTTCCAGGACTCTTCTCCAAGTTCATATTAATCAGCTAGTGAATAAAACCTATTATCATATCTAGCCCTAAGGAACAAATCCACACAGCCTTGCCTTTACTGAAGTGCCTGTACTTACTGATCCTTAGGCTATCTTTAGACAGCTGCTCCCTCAGAGCCTCCAGACCTTCTCAATCTCCTCACAAGTGCTTGGCTCTTCACACTAAATAGACATGGGGGCTAAGATGAAAGTTATACTGGCTGAATCATTAAATGATTTGGCCTCAAAACCCTGGAGCCAACCTCCCTGCACAGGAATCACAGAATCCCAGGATGTGAGGGGTTGAAGGGCCCTGGAAAGCTCATCCAGTGCAATCCCCCATGGAGCAGGAACACCCAGCTGAGGTTCCACAGGAAGGTGTCCAGGCGGGTTTGAATGTCTGCAGAGGAGGAGACTCCACAGCCTCCCTGGGCAGCCTGGGCCAGGCTCTGACACCCTCACCAGGAACAAGTTTCTTCTTAAATTTCAGTGGAACCTCCTGTGTTCCAGTTTGCACCCATTGCCCCTTGTCCTGTCACTGGTTGTCACCCAGAAGAGCCTGGCTCCATCCTCCTGACACTGCCCCTTTATATATCTGTAAACATTAATGAGGTCACCCCTCAGTCTCCTCTTCTCCAAGCTAAGGAGACCCAGCTCCTTCAGCCTTTCCTCATGGGATCCAAAGCCAGCAGCAGGGGCACAATAACACCTTCCCAATAATGTTGGGAGAAAATCCCTCCTTGTTTGGGGACATTATCACCTTTGCCTCAGAAGAGCAGGCATTCCCTCAGACTCCAGGCAAAGATACTGTGGGAAAGGATAAATCTTGTCTCTCCGTCAACTCTAGTATTTCCTCCAGTGTTTTTACAAGTGTATACGCTTTACCAGTGCAGTACAGTCCTCTCTGGAGGGGAAAGCAGTAGTTTTACACTGTTGCCATACGCTGCTAACAGAGATAAAACCGCTCAGGATAACGAGAGTCGGGCACTCCGCAGACCTGAAACCGCAGAGGGGATCTCGGCAGGCAGAACAGCAGAACTCACTGCGGGCTGGAATCGGGCCAGCTGCCCGGTTTCTCATCTCTCGCAGAAAGCGCTAATACACGATGGGAGCTCAGAGCTATAGTCTTAAGTTTGATTAGAGAAAAAAAAGGCGCTTTCAGCAGCACGAAACCCTGTAACATGGTAAGAAGCGCTGCCGATGTTACACATTTACACATTTCCTAACGCTCCGGCTTTGCGGCCGTAACTCCCACGCTGTCACAGCACAGACTCCCGCACCGGCTGAGCTCAGATCTCCCCTGCGCGGCTCCTGCCGTGTTTCCAGCGCACAGGCGAAGACCCAAAGAGCAAGCGGTGCGGCACGCAGAGGCGGTTTGTCGGGAGGAATACGCTGTGCCCAACCCGCCCTGCGCAGATCAAATGAATAATTACACAAAAGGGCTTGAGGCGGTTCACAAAGAATCCAGCGCGTAAGCCTTTGTTCAAAGATGAAATTTCCTCCTTACCCAAGCTCATAAATATCTTTTAAACCTTAAGCAAATAAATTTGCCATTTTTCTTGTCGTACAGAACGAGTTTTTCTCGGGGCAAAGCTACGGTGGCGCAGTTCATAGGAAAATGGTGGGTTTGTACTGTTCCGAGGCGCAGGTTACCAAGGGGGAAAGAGGAGGAGAATATACAACTTTTCACATGAGCGTACACGGTTTGCTTGTTGCGTGCCTGTAGTTCTGGCACCGCAGGACAGGTTGAACCTCTGGGACAGCGCCCTGAACGCTGCCCATCTCAGCCCTGTGAGAGGAGGTACCGAAGCCCATCCGTAATTACCTGACAGCTGTTTTTACAAAGGCATCAAGGCAGATAGATGCAATACTCCTAGGTACATGCTCAGCCGTTCAGGAAACGTGGATCAGAGCTGGGAACTGAGCCTGGGTCACATAGAGCCTTGAGCAGCAGCCAGCCCATCCTTCTCTCCGTTTCCCACAAAGCACTTACTGTATACTCACAAAATTCAAAAAAACCTAATGAATTGTTAAAAAGCAAAACATGCCTCCGAGTTGAACAGCTACAAGGGAGAATGTTCAGCCACAAAAGGTATGCTTTGAATAATTAATTGCTGCTTTATCTAGCACAGAAGCAACTGTCTTGGATGAAAATTAAATCCTCGTAAACGAGTTCCTTGAAAATGGCCACTCAAAAGAGTGGGATAAAAACTTACATCATGAAAAGAAGGAGTCCTACAAAGGCCTAACCTGAAGAGAATTGGGAAAAGGCTTTACATATATATATATATATATGTATATTATATATATATATATCACACTGCCATGCTGTCTCCACCACCACCACCCATTTCTGCTGGTCAGCTACCGAGCAAAACCATCTCTTGGGGCTGTAGGTAGAGAAGGCAGCAGAACGCCCCTCACCGCAGGAAGTTAAGGGGGAAGAATAGGGTAGGATACACAAGAAATAGCATAGAAAGAGGAAGAAAACGTATTTTTCTTGATTACTTTCCAATACATTAAAAAAAGAACCTGCTTACTTCATTTATTCCGGGGAAAAGTAACGTCTCAGATGTGTTTTGCAATCCAGTTACCGTAATACCGTATTAGTGCATGGGAGTAAGTGAAAACATGTTTAAAAAAAAAGACTAATCCTGCTTTCTCGTTCCTTTAACCAGCTCACAGGCTAAACTACAGTATTATAAAAGAGAAATAAACGGCATTGGCTACAAATCTGTAGTAGCAATTCAATTTTTATGACAATTTGTAGCATGGCTGCACATTTTCAGTGTCTTTATTTGTGGATACTGTACCTTTTCAGTTTCCAAGACCTTTGGCTGGACATGGAAGCACAATAACCTTTTTGTTTCAAGGACTGCTGCAAACCGATAGAGGAGACATACACATGGTGCTCTCATATGGACATATGGTGCTTTTCCACTGCAAAACTAAATGAAAAATACGTTCCGTCCATATCTTATTCTTTGAGGCCCCCCAAAAGAAAGAGGAACAATTTAAATATGTAATTTCAGGATGCTGTCACCTGGGATCGATTCTCTCACTCACAAGCTTGGAAATTACCATTGACCTTCCTGCAAAAGGATGGTAAGGTAGGAGTGGAGTCACAAAGCAGGACTTACAGTCCAGCCTAGTGATGTTCTTCTCAAACTGCAGCTTAACATAAGCATTCATTGAAATAGTTTTATGGTAGTTTTGAGTAATTTTATTTGCTTAACCAACCTTCAAAATCTAATTTCGAGATGTGTTTTCTACTGCATTTTCAATTATCTTGTAGTCATCACTGCACATTATTTGCTGCACTCTCAAAATCAATTCAAACGTCAGTGTAGGTGGTAATAAAGGGGAAACAAGCATTGAAAAAAATCAAGATACTCGTCAATACAGGAAAACTGAAGGCCTGTAACTATGTTGCTGCCACTTCCTCCATTGCTCTTACTCAAGAGAAGCTTCGTAGCTGATATAAAAGGCATGTTGAAAATCAAGCTCAAGCTGCACATGACAGACGTGGGACTGGAATAACAAGGAGATCACAGTCTACGATTCAGATAGAAAAGCAGAAGCTGCATGAGAACCATCATCTGGGACGATAAGGAATGAAATATGTTCGCAGAATTGCAGGCAGGATTAATACTTGAAAACAGAGAATTCCAGCGCTCCAGATGAACAAGCAGAATGACTTGAGGAGTTCAAGTGCAGCCATTCTGCTTCACTAGTTAACAGTAAATATAATAACTATACTCTTTTCTTTTGACTGGTCACCTCATTTGTGGCAGTTGTATAATAGAAGAAGAGCAGGACTGGTTGCAAAGGGGAGGAGTTTTACTTCTGAGATAATTCTGGTCATGAGAAATAAATTAGAAACATTTGGAAAATAGGGTGTGTAAGTTATTACTGCCTGAGGGCAGCAGGAAATTATGACAATAGTAGTGTATGCGTGTCTTTTGCTATTATTTACCTTGGCATTCAATAAGCCGCGTGGAGCTGCCAGAGCAACTTCCACATCACACAGTACAAAAGCTACATGGACATTGTTTCTCCCTAATGGAAACAGAGACGACACCACACGCTCCCCCAAAAACTTGAAATAACAGCGATTTTTATAAGGAATCCTGGAAACAGCAGCCTCAGGAGGAGGATTCCTCTTTTTTGGAGTAAATAAGCACTTCAAGGAATCCTGTTGGCTGAAAAAATGTTCATTTCAGACCCAACTTTGACTACTCTGAAGCTCCTTTACCGGTAGCATGAGCGTGGCTGTGGTGCCACAGGCAATCTGCATCTCACATACTGTCAGTAAACGTTTTCCAATGGTACTTTGCACAAGTAAATCCTGTACTGGATACTGAACCCTCAGTAAATCAGGTTTCAGCTCAGTCTCTCACATCTTCTGCTTTCAGACGCTGCTGACCTAAGCATTTCCAAATTCCAAAATGAAAAAGATATTGAAAATTATAAAGAGGGCAAAAAACACAATGGCCAAAAGTAGGGGCAGAACCAAACTGACCAGGCCCAGATTTACACTCCATTTCAGGCACCAAAGGACCTGGCACCTTCACATTAAATGTCAGCAGATGGTTATTAACTTGATATGGCAACCAAAGGGCTCAAGGTAGACCCTGAACTGGATTCATTTTTCATTAGCTTATTTTGAAAAGTTACAGACAGAGAAAACGTCATGATGCAGACAGGAGATCCCTCCCAAATTGATGGGATTCACATACAACACCATAAGCTTTCTTTACATAGCAGTCGGGGACATGAAGGACGTACCGGGGAGCTGGGTTTGCAGGACAATGCCACTCTGCAGAGAAAAAGGCAAAACCAAGCTAAGATATTAAAAATGAAGTGGGATGCAGTAGAAGGCTAGAAGGGAAGGGAAGAGCCAACAAAATCAGTTGCTGGAAAGGGAAGAGAGTTTTTTTCCTGTACTAATTGTATGGGGTTTTGAGGTGGGCTTAGGAAAAGAAAATGCCTTGAGCTCTGAATGGGTTTTACGATTGTGGATTGAGTGTATAACAATACTTGGTGGGTGTGCAGTGCAAAAGGAGCACAACAATTGCAATGCTGCAGCCACCCCAGTTGTTTAACATCGACTGAATTGCGGGTTAACACAAATGGGAAGCAAGCAGAGTGGCATTGATGAAAGAACAGCACAAGATCAGAACTCCGTAACCTGAAATGACAATGAGATGAATTATAAGCCTCACAATACTGTGATGAAGTGCATGGGAAGAAGGAATGCCTGGGCAGGCCAGCAAAGAATTGGTGTGATATAGAAAGGAGCAGCTCCCGAATCCCCGGGCTTCAGCGCCAACGCGGTGCCAACACTTCTGCAGAGCAAAGGTTGTGCAGGTGGCCTCCTGAGACACCTGCATCGGCCTGATAAAGCTGGGATGAAACGGAAACGTGGTGAATACACAGCCAAGGGACAAAAAGTTCTTCCTTTTTGCCTATAAATAATACTAGAGAGCAAGATTATCCTCAGAGTCACATTATTTATTCTAATAAAAACATTTAGATTCTGAAAAGGGTACCAAATGTTAAGATGAGCATGGGTCCAGTGGAAGAGATAAAGCAGTTGTTGCCCCAGTTTCTCATTAATTATTCTCATGTACACTCAAGTTCACTTTCCCTAGGCTCTCTGAACTTTATTCCTCATTTCGTGTTTGACCCCAGGACCTCAAAGCAGTTTCAAAAAATCAGCCGGTTAGAAAGCGGCTGGAGGACAACAATACAACCAACTTCGAGTTTTTGCTTTGGGTTTTGCTTTTGTTTGTTGTGTTGTGGGTTTTCTGTGAAAAACATGGTGATTTTGCTCCCCAGCATTCCTGACATGTGGTATTTGTCTTTTTGTTTTCCTTGTTGCCCACCACAAGAGCCGTTACACGCGGGTGAGTGCTAGTGCTTTGGCCACCCTCAGGATTTCATAATCCATCTCACAGTTTTAGAATGTTTTCTTAAAGTCCCCATTTCTATGGCTGCATGCATGTCTGGAACATTTGTTTTCAGAAAATAAAAATTTTCATAGATTTTTCCCATTGTGGAGAACAATGAGAAAAGCAAAAACAAAAGAATAGCAGTTTCATTAATCCCGTGGGGTTTATAAATTCATTTTAAAAAACGTCCCTGCCATAATCCAGTTTTAAAAGTATCACTCAGGAAGCAGACATAATATACAACTTAGGTGGCCAAATGAAACGCAATATAAAAACAAATTAATATTTCACAAAACATGCCGATGAATGGAGAGATATGCACGAGCAGGAATTAGTTCTCCAGGGAGAGACAAATCTGCAGGAAATTCTGTAAGCTGGGGAGGCTTCTGGAGTGACTCTTCAGAAGAGGCAGGATCTCTTTCCTGATGGACCGTAGATACATAACAAGAGTTTTCAGATAGAAAGAACAAAAAGGAGATTCCACAGATATCCTTCTCCCTCGCCTGCAGAAAGGTGTGCAGCCTCATGGGCCTAACAGTCTGTTTACTACAGATAAACCAATCTGTCCCTTGTTTCCTCCCTTATAAAGTGAAGACAGTAGATATTGACTTCACAGGATCCCCAGCGTATTCCTAGAGCAGTTCTGAGATCTTCTCAGAAGGATATTACAGCCCTAAAGCTGCAGCCCCGCTCTCATCTTTTCCAGCGTGAATTACTTCCCTGTACCAGTCCTCTCCTCTTGAGCTCCTTCCAGAAAAGCCTCCTAAAAAGTGGTGAAAGAGAATTTTACTAACAAAATCTCCTGCCCTTTTACATCAGAAGAGCTAACATTCCCCTGAGCTGCTCCTGTGCATCTCTACCGAAAGTGATGCTTTCATTTCTCAGTCTGAATATCTGGTATAACCAGAGTCAGGGCTTGGCTGCCGGAGTTTTAGCAAAGGTGGTTGGAAGACGCCTCTTGTTAACGTGCTTGTTCCACCGATAGTTAAGGCACACAGGGGTTCTGAAGAGATCATTCCACAGTGGGTTGAGGGCAGGGTGGGTGGATGGGAGCTCCGAGAAAAGCCCAGAGGCATCACGCACGCCTTGCACGGCCCAGCTGATACATACGACTTCTCTGCTTGCATTTCCACTCTGCATTGATACATATACTACAGAATCACGTCAGAAAAGCAGAAAAATTGAAAGCTTACATTCGAACTCACAGTCTAACAACAGGCTTGTTAAACTGAGGCAGTTTTGAAGTCAAGTGGAGTTGACAGGCTCTCCTGAAGGACCCGAGCAGCAGGATTCTGCTGTGCAG
The DNA here is from genome assembly GCF_037038585.1 of Patagioenas fasciata. Classification (NCBI taxonomy): domain Eukaryota; kingdom Metazoa; phylum Chordata; class Aves; order Columbiformes; family Columbidae; genus Patagioenas; species Patagioenas fasciata. The sequence continues at coordinate 12,032,810 of NC_092536.1, forward strand.
CTGGCTCTTCCCAAGCTGGAGGAACGTCGTGCGGCTCCTGCGCTCTCCGAGGTAAAAATTCCCCTCTTCACATGGCGCAAACACAAAGAAAATGCTGCAGGGGACTGTGGCTACCAGCTGAGAAACGCTCAGGAGTGCTATTTACTGACAGAAATGGGACACTTTTCTGCCTCTAACCTACAACTAAGGAGACACGCAGGGCTGCTGGTCGGGCCGCGCGCGTAGAAACAGCAGCACGAGGGGAGGGAACACAAAAATCAACTGTTAAGCTCTTTGTATGCAGAATGAATGAGTTTAGCTGCCAGCACAACTCCTGTTAAAAGTGAGGAAAGAACAGCTAATGTATTAATAAAAACCAGACCTGATACTCATCTCAAATGGCTACTGCACCTTTATAAGGCAAATGCAGTTATTCCTGTTTAAATCAAGAGATGGGGATTGGCAGCTCAGTGGGGACGGTTGTTGCAGACCCCTGGCTGGCCCTGGGCACTATTCAGCAAAGAGCAACATTTTTACTCTTGCATGCATCGCAACGGTTTTGAGCAGATCCCTCGAAAACAGCCCCAGAGGGAAGGATCCATTATTGGACAGAGTTCAGGACTAAGGCAAAAACTGCCCAGTGGGTTGAACTGAATATAATGCAAGTAGCCGCAGTCAAACCTGAATCTCTGAAGCACCGTGTCTGGGAGGGATTTCCATCACTTGCTTTCTGGTTTTACCCCTCTTTATGCTGAGAAAGCCATGTTGTCTTCCTCACCTTATTTCAGAGTAGTGTTTAGTGATCACAGATATTACGGAGTAGCAGACACAAGAGTAGGCAGGCGCTGGCGAGCTTCCCGCAGCCTTCTGCTCTGATTCATGTTCCTGCACCGCGACCTGGAAATCCCAGCGTTCCTTCCCCTTCCACAGGAGAAGAGAAGTTATCAGATAGGGAATAACATGCCGAAACTAATTTTACCCAAATTAAATCGAAGGGAAAACTTCCACTGTACTGTCCTTGTTTTCCTCCATAGACCTGTGTCATTCTGACTGCTCTTATGGGGGAAACCAAATTATTTTGAACGTGTAAAAGCCAGATCATGGTGAAGAATTTAAGGTGGAACAAAAAGAACAAATTCCTATTTAAACCAGTACAGATAGAGACTACAACAACCAAGATGGTCATAACCCAGATACATGCAAAGATCACTTTTGTTGTGGTTCTTTTTTGGCTGGTCTTGCAGCATTTTGTATTTTTCACAAAGGCCCAGCTCCTGGAATCAAGAAATTACGTCAATTAGAAGATAGTTTATGAAATGTGTAGAGAAGTCTGAAAAACTGAATCTCAAAGGCCATCCAGCAAGTAAAAGGAATCTAGAATAATCACTCTGTTTCTGGGATCTGATTTATGACTTCTGTACACTGCGAACGGTCCACAGTCAGATAGAGATGTAATGTTGAAGTTCTTCCTCTCCTTTAAAAATTTGGCTCATAAATCAGTATGAAGGAGTGAAACTGCAATGTTCTAGGTCTTTCGTATAGAAGTTTAAAGCTAAAACATTCAGCACATTCCTACATGTACATGGGGTACATAAAACGCCTTTCTATTTCTATGCATATTGAGTTCAAACTCTCAGCAGAGAATCTAGAAACATCAAAGTTTAGTCAATATTAATGTACTTTAATTATATTGCCAGCTCTAAGACAACGACAACATAATACAACAGCTACACCAACTAACGTTGGAAATCATGTGGCCAAACATCCATGCATTATCAAGCAAAGCGCCATAAAAATTAAGATTTATAACATTCTCACAAAAACAAGGCAAGAAACAATAGCATTAGGAGGTTTAAACGAGTTGACTGTGACATTTCATAGGCCTAATGAGAACAAAAAGCTTAACTTGAAAATATTGTCAGCGCTGCATTTCTGTAAGTATTCCTTTGTTTCCTTACCCCGTATGAACTACTACATATGGCATAACCCCCCGTCCTCTGACAGGATTCAGTGCTTCTTCAGCCCATAAATCCCTCATGTCCCATCGCTCTCCATGTCTCAGGGCTGTACCAGGCCTTAATCCTTCATTCTTGCACCCACATTCATAGTGGTTCTTAACGGTGTCCTGTCCTGTATCCAAACCAGCGTGGTCAGCAGGACAAGGGCAGTGATCCTTCCCCTGTGCTCTGCATTGGGGAGGCCACACCTGGAGCATTGTGTTCAGTTCTGGGCCCCTCAGGTCAGGAAAGAAACTGAAGTGCTGGAGCGGGTCCAGAGAAGAGCAACAAGACTGGGGAAGGGACTTGAACACAAGCCCTATGGGGAGAGGCTGAGGGAGCTGGGCTTGTTCAGTCTGGAGAAGAGGAGGCTTAGAGCTGAGCTCAGCACTCTCTAGAACGACCTGAAGGGCAGTTCTAGCCAGGGGGGATTGGGCTCTTCTCCCAGGCAGTCAGCAATAGGACAAGGGGGCATGGGCTTCAACTCTGCCAGGGGAAACTGAGGCTGGAGATTAGAAAGCAATTCTGTGCAGAGAGAGTGGTCAGCATTGGAATGGCTGCCCAGGGAGGTGCTGGACTCACCGGCCCTGGAGGTTTGTAAACTGAGATTGGCCATGGCACTTAGTGCCATGATCTGGTCAATGGACTGGAGTTGGACCAAGGGTTGGACTGGATGATCTCTGAGGGCTTTTCCAACCCAGTCCATTCTGTGATTCTGTGATTCTTCTCTCTACCTAGAAATCCAATATAGGGGCGAAGAGATGCATATTAATGATTAAGAAGAAACAAAGACAACTTTCCCTTCTGGAAAGAATCAAACGATTACGCTTATGCTCATCACGAAAAAAGAGGAAATTAGAGCCAGCCACAGGGCACAGAGCACTTCAGTCACCCCAGCTGTTCTCCAATTCTAAGATGAAAATTTTAATACCTTCCCCTTTTAGAAGAGTGGCAGAACTAACGGTGTGCAGCCGTGGGCCCAGAGCTGCTGCCCCACCCCACAGATGAAAAGCAGGAGCACTTACCTCCAGTTTCCTTCTTCCTAAGACTGACTTTGGTGGGGCAGGGAGGGAACTGAAAGTTAAAGTTCCCTGAGGTTGCCTCAGGTATCCTTGTCCTTTGAACAACAGGGAGCTCTATCTGCAGTGCAATGCATGGGCATGTAGGATGCACTAATGACTTTATACCACACCATTAACTCTTCTTGATGGCGAGTTTGAGCTTTAGTCTTTCTCTAACATGTGAATTTTCAGAAATCCTCAGTTGACAGTCGCATTCCTACATGGAGGAAGGAGGTGCTGGCCTCATTGTACGGATTTTGTAGGCAAAGAAGACGGGAACTTGCCGTATTTAATGCTAATTTGCAGCTGGAAGGCAGCTATAGAGCTGCTCACAGTGTGAACTATTGGGACAAACTGAGATATTGGCATGGGAGTAATTCTTGTTTCTCCTGTTTCTCATCTTTACATTTAATTCTGACATTTAAACCGCAGCCACTTCTGGCTACATCCTGCAAGTAATTTTGTACAATAGAAGCACTTCAGCAGATCAAAGCATACACTAAATACAGTCCTGGAGTTCTGCTTTGGACTAGGTTTAGTCTGGTTCCATGGATTGAGTATCCATGCCATATATTTGGTTTAGGAGTACCCACGAGACCAATCACTGTTTTGGATCTTTATCTCCCAACTGGGGGTTGTGGTGCTCCTAAAGCAGGGTCTTGTGTAAGTGCCTCCAAAAGAAACCAAGCTACTGAGCTCTATAAACACTCCAGTGCGTGGCAAGTAGAGACGATTAGGGGGCTCACTTCAAATCTGCACTGTTGCTCCAAATAAAACACTAATTCAGGTAAAGCCTCTTTTGGAGGAAAAGTAATCACTGATGTAGGGTCTCAGGCAAGTGAGATAACGGTTCATTACAAAACCTACAGCCATTACAATGGATACCAGCAGCTCGGTATCTTCTAACATAGAGCTATCCTTAATTTACTTAAGTCCACTGTAAATCTTTCCCCAAACACAGAAAAACCCCGGATTACACACAGTGGAAGGATGGATGGCTTGTGCTAAGTCTATGTCTCAACAAACCGCATCTCTCTCCTGAACACAGTGTATCCCCTCCATGAACAACAGGAAGAAACAACTATTTAAAAAATATATTTGGTTATGTTCCCTTGCTATGAGGATTCCAAAACATTGCAGTCTAGGCTGTGGTTGACAACTACAGATTTAGGAATCTCTACCGCATCAAGTGTGGATGTGACACACTAAGCTGGCACAAAAAGGAGGGATTACCCGTTGTAAGGATAAGAAGACATACAGGTAGAGCAGATCTGTAGTTCTTCTTCCGTTAATACTGGTGGATGAAGGAGATTTCTCTGCTTCTACAGCGTAACTGATGCGATCAGAATTTTCCCTGGGCTTCCATTGCAGCGGCGCCCATGTGAATCTTCCCAAAGTCAGTACTTTTAGTCCCTGAATATGATGAATAACTGTCCCATGGTGATATGTAGAGCTGACCTATACAGATTCTGAGAAGAGTAAAGATCAAATCCCGTTTTGTGACCCACTCAGCGAAGGTGCCAGGTCTGCGAGCAAGCCGGTACAACTTGCACCGAGTCTTTGCTGGCTTTGCATCCTCAGCAACTCGTTTACTGGGGGTTTTTTTTGGACAAATGTGTGTATTCAGATTGCACAAGACATCACTGGGGGACTACAAGCTGAAATCCTTCCTCTCCTTTTGAGGTTTGTAAAAGGTCGCCTATATGACGAGAAGATTTAGACCCATTAGCATTTTTCACCATAAGAATATAAAGACTTACAATATGGTACCTGTCCCTAGTAGCACCCATTACCAGCTAGAAAGCATAACCTACGTAGTTCAGGCTACCTTAGTGATCCTTCAGGATTGTGTCCAGCCTTACATTCCCCCTCCAGCAGCTCTCAAGCCACCAAAGGGCAACGCTCTGGTTTAACACTGGCCTTGCTTAACTGTCCGTACTTGTCAGACATCCCCCACTTGGACGAAACGAGATGAGATCCTAGATAAAAGTCTTACAGGACAACTCCTTTCCACTCGCCCTCGTTTGCTGCCTCCAGACCTGCCCTCAGCAAAGATCTTTGCAGTATTTCTCCTGTCCAACCACATCAGACACTCTGAGTTCAATGCTTTCTCTTTTTAGCCTTGCACATCACGTAGGGAAATGGGGAAGAGCTGAGGGGGCAAAGGAATGAGAATACTTTCTTGTGTACATTTAGGGAAGAGGGGATGTTCTGCTACTCTATGTAATTTTTATAAAATCCCTTCATAAACCTTAGCTATTTTCCACAACTAATTTAAGCGCCTCTTTGTCACCTATAAGAAACTCCCACCTACTGTGATCTGTTATTTCTGGTGCACCCTCATATTCCGCACAAAACATTCCTCAGGGCTGAACTCCGTCTCTTCATTGACGCTACCCACTGGTACACCAAAAGAAGCATCCCTTTGCTTCAGGGCAGACATCCACTGCTATACCTTTTTTTTCCCTAAGAAAATCCCAAACATGATTCTTTCATGTATCCTTCAATTGCTGATTAACAACCAACTACTCCCACTCTTGTGTATCAGCCTATATATTCCTCGCATGTTGTACATCAGGATGAGACTGTAAATCCCTCCAGGCAGGCATCTGCTTAACCTACGTGTTCTAAAAAAATGTAGATTGGGTCAGATTGATTTTTTCTTTCAGCTGCGGGGGAGTCAGGCAGAAAGAAAATAACCACAAGATAAGAGGAAAACGGGAAAACAAAGAACGGTGGAATGAAGGGAAGAAAGCAGAAATGAAAATAGAAGCCTTGCTGAAGAATGGGAATAGAGAGCAAGCTACTGTATTTTTTGAAAATGCAACGTTAGCAAGCACAGTGTGATTTGACAAGTGCGAACAAGCCCACACCAATGTTAAAAAAGCACTACATCTGGCAATGTGTCAATGGTTAAGCAGCACTTTCCTTCTCCTCCCCATGCTGGGATTCTGCATCCTTGATATTCCCTCAGATTCACTTCTAAGCTGCTTAGGTCCACAGGAACACGTTTGTAGAGGCAGATTGGACAGAGAACAGATATAAATCAGTAGGAATTACAGCCACTGTCATTCTCTCCCTCCCCAGGTTACCTCGTTACAAAAGAAAAGATCAGCAAAACATTGCAAAATGCTGATGTACACCCAAACACGGGGAATCGTTTGAAACAGAAATGCTGGGGTTAACCATATGGCGTTTAACCTACCTATCCCCTGGTGTATATTACTTTTACTCTAGCAAATATATGGCAATGAGATCACTTGTCTTGGAATACAGCAACAGTTCTGGGGCACTAAATTCAGCAGCTGCAGAATCTCAACTAGAGCAGGATTCATATGTGAAAGGAATTCTTCAAATTTCCTCTAACAACTTTCTTTAGGAACTCATTTTGATATTTTTCCTAAGGAATATAGGCTGTTCCCCCATTCCTATATGATAAACTGTGTGTAGATACACACATGGATTTGATCGCAAGACTTATCAGTACATGGTATCAGTGTGCACACACACACATCATTCACACTTGGTATTTCTATGGACATAAAACTCCTAGATTTGTTACACGGCAACAGTTCGTTTTTTGCAGGTTTATCCTGCGTTGTTTTCAGCTTGGGTTTGAACGTTCTTCTACAATTTGACCATGCTCAATCACAGCATTTGGTTCTTTTTTTACCTATGGGTCCATTGGGGAGCATCCATCATTCCTCATATCTCAGTACAAACTAGAGAGCTCTATATTTAATAACCTAAACTACCAAATATCTCATGCCCTTTGATTTTGGGGGTATTATGGAGGCAAAATACAAACCCTCAACACTTTGTTCTGCAGGAATCACATTCAGTATTGGACATGGTGAATGTAAAATAACCAAATACAGCAACACAAACTTCCTGTTACTTATCAAGCTTTCGCTTCCACAAAGCTCGTACGAGCAGATTGTTGTCTATTCTCATACGTTAAAGCATTTGGAAACTATCAGTCATTTGGAGAGGGGGAGACAAGAAAGGAAATTCCCAAGATTTCGCGTGTAGGGACAAATTCCGCCCCTGATCAACAGGTGCAACTCTTGTTGTTTTTGCCAGATTTATTCTTGCTTCCAGCAGAACAGAGCTGAAAAATCATGGGCCTAATAAAACAGATTTATCTTCTAGATATAAATAGTTTCTTTATACTCTGCACTGTGTCCTGTGCAGCTAAGGAACTCTTCAAAATTCTTTTGTTTTTGACAATAAAATGGTTCCTATGGCAACACCATCTGATGTCACAGAAACAAGGCCTGTGAGGTCATAAATCCTTCAGAGGAAAAAATAAAGTAACAAAGGAGGTCCAGAACATTACATATCTGTGATTGGAGATTAATATTGGTGTCTTTGTTCTGTAAGACTTGGTTTCACTGTCTTTTTTTTTTTCCCTCCTAAATATTTTATTTAAAAAAAAAAAAAAAGTGGAGAGACTTGTCCCAGGAATTTCCTGTTGGCTGTTACCCAGAAAACAGAGAATACCAGCAATAATGTGAACAATGCAATTGCTCCTAGGCCTGCTGCGAGCGAGCTTCCAAGTCCTTGTACAACTTGGCTGAAAGATGACAGCACTTTGGAGAGGTTACCGGGCTCCGCAGCCAGAGCTTCGTACCGACACATCTGGGTTTCTCTCCGCCTCCTTCCCCCTTCGCTGGGCTCCAGGTTACAGGAATCCAGCAGTTGGTGTTATTGAAGTAAACATCCTGCTACCGCACGGTGAGGAACACTTTCAACAACTTGCTTTGCAAGGAAGAAAACACACGCTTGCATCTGCTATATGATGAAAGGCAGGGGAGCAGGGCAGATGAGACAAGATTGTCGGCCAAATATTACGTCAGTGGTCAGTCCCAGGGATTTAAAAGGGAAGAGTCAAGAAAACCTGCAGAAAGCAGGTCATTGTGAATAATCCACTTACCTTTTTTTCCTGACTGGTAACCACTGTCCTTTACTCACTGTACTCTAAGAATCAGGCACCTATCTAGTGGTTCATAGAGTTTAAACCAGGAATTAGCCAGTTCATCGTGAATCTGCCACACTAGGCAGGGAAAGTCACCAGCAGACTTTCAGGTCACAAGAATAAGATTTTAAGAACTGATTTTTCAATGCACTTTATATGTTAAGGCATATTTAAGAGTACAGATGTATTTTGCACAGCTTCCATCCAAGGATCTCAAGACGTTTTTAAATGGGTTTCTGGTCTAGAGTTCTAGTTTAGGAGGTAATGCAAAGGACATCCTACCAGGGAGAGATAAATCCAAGCCCTAAGTAGAGCATGGCAGAAAAAATAAACGAACACTATCTTATTGTCAAGTGCAAACATCCAAAATTTATGAGTCGGGAACCTGAAAAGATATTTGCTTAAATTAAAGACTATATTAAAAAGAGTACATTTTTAAATTACTTTTTTGCGAGTACTCGGTACACTGAGTTGCCGGTTCAAGCTTTTCCCCCAGCTGAGAAAACTACGAGTGTGCCCTTTATCTAATGAAACAAATTGTACATATTAGCATTACTTCAGGAGCTGGAACTTCTTGAAAAATACAACAAGTATCCTGAGACTCAGTCAAATCCTGCGAGCTGGCAGCACTGTGTTTAGGACAGGAAGTAAGGAATGGTAACGCTTTCATTCCAGACTCCCAGGATAGGTAGAACACAATTACTAAAGCACGAATTTACACCAGGCTGCGCTTAAATACGCTTTCTGGGGGAAAAAATAGAAAATAGGCGTGTATATATATATATGTACACATATATACATTTTTGTAAAAGTCTCTGATGACCAGGAGAGGCAAAAGTTCCCAGGTGTGTAATACATCATCATCAATGAACACCCTGAGTTCAGCATCTCCTGAAGTGATAGGTCAGGACCGGCTTCAGGAACATTTTCATCCTTTCTCCTCTGCCTTCGCTTCCTGCAATGTTTGGCTTTCATCGGTGAAAATCCTGACTCAGAGCAGGGTGGCTTAGGAGGTAACAGGATCCCAGCACAAACACTCCGGCTTTTATACTGGCAGGATGGAAGAGAGTAAGGCAAAGTGTTTCAATCAACTGCAAACAGTGGCTGGTCCAGACTCAACCCCTCACCAACCGTCTACATAGATGTTAAATTAACTATAACATAGCATGATGCCTATAGGTACAGATTACTTTTCTGTACCAACTAAACACATTTAGAAGGTGAAAATGGATGGTGCTTTGGCAGGGGAGCAGCATTTCGGGCAGGGCTGTCGCCATCCTTGGGATGCCAGCGGTACAGGGTAAGTACCAGTGATGACCTAACAGTGCTATATATACTAATACCACCTACGTGGTCATGGAAACCACCACAAAACTGCTGGATTTTCAAAACCGTGATATACATTTCAAACTATTCCATAAAGTGGCTTTATACTTCGCTGCTACGGTGCACTAGCCTCTTTCTATATCATACACAGCATAGTTACTATAGTAACTAATGCATTGCGAAAGAGAGGAAAAAGCTAAAAAGAAGCTAGGAAAAAAGAATTATTAAAGTTATAAAGACCAAAGAAAGGAAGTGGCTTTACAAACCTAAAAACACAATGTGGAGAATCCAGGCAGAGTTTTATGGCCATTTTTTGGAACTACCGGTGCCATCCCATCAGGATGTTGTCACTGAAATTGAGGTAAATGGTTTAGTCAAACAGTTCTGTGGCACCTGGCAATCCAGGCTTCATGAAACAAAGACTTTATTCCCTTCATCAACACAGGGAACCACGTAAAGAATTTCCTCCATCCTTCAATTAATACTGCAAAGCTCTAAAATCCACAAAAATGTCTATAGCTTGTATGAAATGGAATGATCCCTTTAGGGAGGGGAGAGCAGCTTCTGAAATCCGTGCAGAGTTTAAAATCTCACACTTTCAAGTTTCATGTGCAAAGGAACCATCTCGGCTTCAGCAGAGAAGTGTGGGAGCGACAGATCAACACATAAAGTAATAGAAGCTGTTACATAATGTTACATACTAAAGAGAGGAAACCTCAACAGAACATAAGGCTCCCTAAAGTCAGGATTACAAAAGTTTTACGCATCACTTTATCTGTGTGTATGTGTATATTCATACTGTTCAGTCTGACCTCCCACCATCTACAATGCACAGATCTTCATGTAAAATTATGATATCAGCACCGTATTCACTCCCATCGCCATTCCCCAGTACACAAAGCAAACTAGCTGTGGGACACTAAAACTAGATACAAAAATAGAAATTCAAGAGCTTCAACTAAATCAACACTCCGTTGCTTAAGGATATTGCTGCTAAAGCCAACAGCTCTCTATTTGTCAGCAGTTCTCTTTCCTCAACCTTCTTCGGTACTGTCTTCTTGACAGGAAAGCTCTAATATCTCCTAGTATTTTTTGGTTGAAATGTTACTCTGTTCTCTGGCATCTCCATCTCCCTCTACTCTGCCCTGGGGAGACCACAGCTGGAATATTGTGTCCAGTTGTGGCCCCTCAGTTCCAGAAGGACAGGGAACTGCTGGAGAGAGTCCAGCGCAGCCACCGAGATGCTGAAGGGAGTGGAGCATCTCCCGTGTGAGGAAAGGCTGAGGGAGCTGGGGCTCTGGAGCTGGAGAAGAGGAGACTGAGGGGGGACTCATTCCTGGGGATCAATATGGAATGGGGGAGTGTCAGGATGGTGGAGCCAGGCTCTTCTCGGTGACAACCAGTGGCAGGACAAGGGGTAATGGGTACAAACTGGAACACAGGAGGTTTCACTTAAATATGAGAAGAAACTTGTTCCTGGTGAGGGTGTCAGAGCCTGGCCCAGGCTGCCCAGGGAGGTTGTGGAGTCTCCTTCTCTGCAGACATTCAAACCCGCCTGGACACCTTCCTGTGGAACCTCAGCTGGGTGTTCCTGCTCCATGGGGGGATTGCACTGGATGAGCTTTCCAGGTCCCTTCCACCCCTCACATTCTGGGATCCTGTGTTGTCAGGAAAAGCCCCTCTCCCCATCATGTACTGGACAGTCATTTAAAGGATGCTTTCTGCAAGTGACGTTTCCCAAATGCTTTTTAGAGAATGTGAAAAGCCGTAAAAATGGTTTCTGCCAAATCTCGTGGGACTGGGTCGGTTTAGCCATCAGCCTTCCAAAGGCGCTGGCAGCTGCTCAAAAGTCACTTGTCAAGCGCAACAAACTAACCCATTTGGCTCAAAAGCAGAAAAAGAATACACAGAGAAGTGCCATCACAATCAGTTAAATAATAAAAACACAGCAAACCATTTGGAAATTTTCCAAGACCTTCTTTCATTTTGCAAATAGTTTTGCAAACCTTGAGAAAAGTTCAAAGATAAAGGTTTTGTCACCTGGTTTGCTGCAACAAATGGGGCAATGCTAAAGCTCGGCTTTAGTGAACTTCAGGCATCAAAACTTCACGTGTCACTTATGTTGAAGTAATGGCTACATAAATAAATCTGGAACAACTGGTGAGGGAAGAATTGCACAGACACTTAACTCAGACCCCCTTGTTCCCTCCTTATCTAGAATCTCGGTGGTAGATTGCAGAATTTTAGAAAGAAAGAAGGAAAGGAATTGAATTTCCTCTGCAGCCAAACTAAATCATGTAAAAAGCCTCTAACAAAAAGTTCTAAGCTTTTCCCAGTGAACCTGAATTGACAAGTTCACCTGTATTTCTCATTCCTTTTGATTTTCCTCTTTCTCTCAACACACAGAAAAGATAGCACACACTCTTCAGACAGTCTAATATTTTTTTAATCAAAAGGAAATTAAAGAAGAGGCAATGATGTACATTCCTTCTGGGGAAAGTAGAAGCCTCATTCCTATCCTGTCTTAAAATAGCCTGATTGAACTACAATATTTGCATTACAATTCTGGGTCAGCTGCACCGTGGGATTACGCGTGCAGATCAGAGGCTTGTTTAGTTTTTATTTTCAGCCGTGTAGATTTTTCACATTATATCCATTCTGCTGCACATTCCTCCTGATGTTATACATCGACGCAGTTTGGAACAATTGGAGAGATTTACTCCCTGGATATTTGGAGGAGGAAACAAGGCCTACGGCAGTTTTATTCATTGGAAGTGGAAATCTTTGCTGCAGAGGATCAGGTGTCAAAGTAGACAAAAGAGTCTTTGATTCTTTTCAAACACTGATTCAGATTCTGATATCCTCTACTTCTGTATCGAATCGTGGCATTCTCCACTACAGGACTCTGGATTTTACCTGCAGTATATAAAATAAGAACTAAGCAATGCGTATGAAGTGTCATCTGGGAAAATGCCTTCCCTGTCAACTACAGCTGAACAAATGTCTCCTGCAGCTCAGCAGAAGTTTCCAATTAATTCCACTTTCTTCACATATTGTATGTCAAATTCTTCAATGTATTTTTATCAGAATAATTTGCAAATTTATTAGCTGGATAATTCTTCCATCTGCTGACAGGCCTTGGTGGACAGTTCATATATACAGTTGGGGCTGGGTTAGTTATTAGATAGATCAGGTGCTGTTGCATTTCTCTTTTGGCAGCGGTGACCCATATGCAAAGACCCATATGCATAGAGCTGCATTTCACACTCACCTCACTTGAGCAGTTTGTGTGTAAGAAGCCGAGCACTTGTTGATCACAAAGGGGATTTTTAAGTACTAATTAAAGCTATTTAAAAACATTTGTGAAAGGCGCTGCAAGAATATGAAATATTATCTGCCTTGTACTGAAATAGTGAACAAATCCATGCAATCACAAAAATTAGCCTCTGAAGAGACTATCTGGTTCCTAATCCTGATCAGTGCAGCAATTAGTGTATTCTAAGAATGTTATTCAGTCTTAGTCATTGACTGTACTACTATTTCTTAGAAATGTGCTCCTCTGTATGGTGACTCATGGTCAAGAACAAATTTCACCATCTCATTTCACCTTGAGAAATAACGCTCCTTCATATCATCTTTAATAGTTTTTCCCCAGAGTTTTTCTTTCGGGTTTTATGCTGCATGTTCCAGGTTTTATTTTGCAACCCAACAGCGCTTGTGACTTTCTGAAACATTTTAGATTATCAGACCATTTCTCTCTTGCATTTCTCTTCCAAGCGGTACATAAAACACTCTTTCAATTTCTTTCATGAATCAAATCTCCAGATATTCATCCTCTGAGTTGATGCTGATATGAATTTCCCCTAGTTTGTAAAAATCTTTCTTATACTAGAACTTGTACATAAACTACAACGCAAACATTTTAGGGAGGAAATCACTGGGTATGATCTGACTAGTGCAAACGAAAAAGAATACAATCTTTTTCCAGAAGAAGTCAACGTTCTTGACTCTGTACCACTGAAAAATGGGTTTTATTTTTATCACATACTTTATCCTTTCCATATTGCTATAATTTCAAACTGAACCTGCTGGTGTACTCATTTTCCTGTTTTGAGAAGTGGTCTAGTGGAAGGCGTCCCTGCCCGTGGCAGGGGTCTGGAACCAGATGACGTTGAAGGCCCTTCCAACCCAAACCATTCTATGATTCCATCGTTACCAATATACTGATACACAGGAACCTCGCTCACTCATTTCTATACTAGTGTGATGTGTCACGCAAGAAAAGAGGCCACTACTCCAGTTTCACGTCCGTAGAAGACATTCGATTTTCTACAACACGAAATTCTGATTAAGAAGCCAGAACATGACTTACATTCAAACGTGACATACACCAAATTGATTAAAAGCTGGCTGTAGGCCTTGAAACGAGAGCTCCGATTTTCATCATTTACTACATCTAAATATGTCACAAAACGAATTAAGGCCTTAATACAAACTTGGCTCATTTTCCTTACCTGTCACTTACGTCTGCTCTGAACTCCAGTGTTCTCCCTTTCTTCCCCTGCTTGCCTTGAGTCTTTGCGTTGAGTGTCTTCTGGATATATAATATATATACTACAAGAACAAAAAAGATCAGTTTGGGTTTTTTTTAGAGCTATCTACATATGTACACAAAACAACTCTCTTTTCCACTTCCCTTTCCCTCTGGTTCTCTCCCACTCGCACATGCAGCTGAGACCCGAGATGGAAAAGTCACAGTTACGTCCTCAGCAGAAAACAGTAACAGCATTTCATGTATATTAATGAAGATGCGTTAAACATCTTTCACTGTGACTGAGCAAAACAGTGTTTGCAACCTGTAAGTTACTGAGAGGAGGAGAGAAAGAGAGAGAGAAAGAATAATATTATAGACATAAACACTGCAACCATCTGAACAAGCCAAGGGCAACACACAGATTTTTCACTTCCTTCACGCAAGCATCTGGAATGGGGAGAACATATCACAAGTCTCATCAGGTTCTACATGCTGACTATGAATATGATACTCTTGAGTACCTTTTTATGGTTTAATTTTGTTTAATGTTATTGTTGCTAATACCCACTTGGAAGCGTGGAATTATAATGGTTTTTGTTACTCCTGTGCTATTTTTCTGTTTGGCAGACTGATTATTTAGTCTTCACTTCTAATGGGACTAGAAAGGAATATGATGTGTATATTTTTGTGTACAAGCTTTTTCCTTGGTACCCCATTTCTGCATCGCCCAAGGTGGTTCAGCAGTTCACTTTCACTCCCTCTGCTGGCTCTCAGGCATCGGAGCACAAGGTATTATTTTGTTTAGGTCCTACAAAAATGACACGTGTTTACTATTATTTTTATACACAAATAATGGTAGCATTTAAAGGAAATTCCTGACACATTAAACCAGTTCTGGATACAGTGTGTTTATGCATTTTGCAAGTTCACTGGATGTTTTAGTCTCCCTGGGCCACCCAGATCACTCCTCAGGGGTTCTACCCAGCTGTGCAGACAAAGTCCAGCAACCCAACTGAGTCAACACCTGAATGGATTTGTTGCCAGTCTCCAATTTGAAGTCATAGTGAGAATCTTACACCAGACTTTTGCAAGAAAAAGAGTATGTTTGACATGGCTACTGCCAAGACTATGAAGATCCTGTAGAGAAAATCAGCACCAGTTACAATATTAAAGAGATAAATATGAAAGATGGCTGACGAGCAAACCAACAGTGTGCAGAAGGAGGAGACCAGTTAATCCCCTGAATAGCAAGGGGAGCTCAAATTGAAAGATTCTGTCATGCAGGCCTACAAAAAAATGCTGCCAACAGCAAATATGATTCCTGGTGATAATAGAGGCCTCTTATCCCATTATTCACAGCTCTTTCTTCTGTAATAATTGTGGAATTAGTGCATATAAACCCAAGGACACTCAACCATTTTGCAGCATTATGCAAGAGCAACCTCACTATCTGCATCTAAAATACAAAGGTCTTTTTCAACCTTACAGCTGACCCTTCTGCTCTTCCATCATCACCACTGACACAGCAGACAAGTTGAACTATCTTAACCGTACCTCCCTAACTCAGCAATAATTGCTGACAAGTATCTCTCTGCTTTTAAAACAAGCTGAACGCTGGGATTTCTGCAAAATCATATGTGGAGTGGGCAAAGGATCCTGTACTCACCCTGAATCTGTCTGAGAAGAGCCTAGTTTTATTTTTGCTGTTCTTCATGATCCTCCAATTCCTCTCAGGCTGCCTGCGTAGGACTCTGGGAATGTGCCGACGTGACGATGCACTGATCTTCCATGTCACAGTACGTCACCTTGTATTGAAACCTTCCAGAAACTGTGAAGACATCGACAGCCCTCAGAGTTTGTCAGGTCAGTAGCCAAAATAAGAGAATTTAGACCAAGAGATCGGAGCACCAACCTGTTACAATGTTCTCTCAGTATCTATGGCAAACTGTACAGACAATGTGGTGGATAAAAGGGAAGAGAAAGCTCAAAATGAATCAATTAACACCTTCTCATCGTTTAAAACTCACATCTGTTCCTCCTAGGTGGTCTGTTTCCAAATGGCAGTACGCAGAGTCGGTGCAAGCAAAAATTGTTATGTCACATTGAAAGAGCCAGCGACAGCATCAACAACAGAAAAGCTTCCAGAAGCTGCAGAACCCGAATGCTGTAACACGGTGTCTAGAGGCAAAGGTGGTGATAATGACAAATAGACCTAATGCCTTGTGTTCGGAGCAGAGCAAAACCCAGGCCTGACACATGTACATCTTTAAGGACTGCACGAAGCATTATTGAATGATTGCAGAGAGATAGAAAATTTAAAATAAATTATTTTAAGAAGCATTTTATTTTTTTTTTCAGCTCATTAACAGATACCACCAGAACTCGGTTTTTCCTCAGGATTTCTGAGGCGTTTCTGGGAAAGTCTGGAACATATTTTGGACGTGAAGAAAAACACAATTTGATTACAGGTTTCTCAATTATAATCTGAAAGACACCCATGTTCAGTGAACGTCTTCATACATCTGGGCATGTTCTGAAAATGGTCCTTATTGTTCATCCCTGGCTTGAGTGGCTGTAGAGGAGAGACACGCATGCAACAAGAGTGTGGTTTAGGAATGTCACTGACTTCCTCATGTTAACGTCACCTGGCAGGTCAGTGTCCACCAGCTGCAGTGGCTGCTGCTACAGGGTGACCTGCTATGGAAGTAACACAATCCCTGCAGAAATGCACAGCCTGGCTGAGAAAGTCATTAGAGACAGAGAACCACGACTACCAAAAACCCAGGAGCTTTTCCTTTAATGTATTAAATGAAGCCCCCTTGAGGCAAAAGAATTATTAAACTACCTCCCAGATGAACCAAACGTCACATGGGACCCTACAGGTATGTAAATAGGTAGAACAGGTCATATATTCTTCAGACCCTTGCGTCTATGACACTGACAAGCAAGCATTGGGAAATAAATTGTAGTTAAAAGGAAGCACAATTAATTGCACCCCTTATTTACATAGTAATTTTAGTTGACTGCAACTCGAACTACCTGGCGTATTCTGGCAATCTAACACATTTGCATGGACGGTGCTTCACTGAAGATTACTGCCACAGTCCCAAGTGTTGGCAGGAAGTTTGAGAAAGACTTGCTCAGCATTTACCTTGGCTTCTCAGGAACCATACAGAGCATGTGCCAATATGGGAACAGGCCAAATGTGTCATCTGAGCAGTTTAGAAACAGCCCTTTCTAGGTTTCAGACATTTCAAACTCACCGAGTCGTGCTTTGGACTCCAGGATGGAGCAAGAGCTCTCCATTTGGGTCTAAATGGACAGATACACAAGAATAAGAAAGATGCACAAGAATAAACTCTCCTGGCCATCTCTCACTCTGCCTATGGTAGAAATCAGGCAGAACAAATGATGCGCTGCCACCATAAACCCAGGACTTTTCCCAAGGGTATACCCAAGTCTAAAATCATTGAATCATAACCTGGAAGAGCCTTGTCATCCAGTCCTTTCACCTGCTCTGCAGCAAGATCCCCTTCCTCTTTCCATCAGCCTTTTACGTACTTGAAGACTAACATCAGGTCCCTTTTATAGTTGGATAAAGAATCATACTTCTGCTTTTGCTTCAAGAAAAGGACCAACACTATTTGCAGAGCCTCTCTCAAGTTATTAATCTCCACTAGCGATCCGTACCTTCTGCTTGTCTCAGCCCGGAGCACACTCTATCAGTTCAAGACCATGAAGATCTCCACAAATCTTGTCAAACCGAATCCCACGCAGGATTGCAGGAGGTCTTGCTGGGAAACTGGAAGGAACTGACACTTCTCAGGCCTGAGAAGCGAATTCACCATTATATTAATAATATAATATATTATTATATTAATACTTCACTGAGTTTGATTCCAGGGAATCAAAGCACTGCAGCTTTGATACCTGCTGTTTCAGCTGTTCTCAGTTGCCTGCCGAAGCGTAAGGCAGTTGGAAACTTTGTGGTGTCTGGGACACAGGTTTTATATTCTCCAGAACTCTGTAGTTTGCTGCAAATATATTGCACATGCATAAACTGACAGATCCTCTCTCCTCTTCGATGGAAAAGGTTATTTACCACAGTCCTTGTGAAGACTCAGGAGGCCACTCTCAGATCTATGGTACCGTATAAAGTCCACTGAGAAGATAAAACATGGACAGCTGAGAAACACCTTCTTAGTTCTGAGCTCCATTTATTCAGGCATTCCAGTCACTGTATATTGCAGCTTCATTCTAGCAGAACTAACTCCAATGAGGAAGAGATTTCAGTTAATAATTCTGCTTTTTCAATATTGCATTTGTGCTGAAAAGAAGTTAGAAATAGTTTTTTTCTGATGTAGGTATAAACCATAATTGGAACACTCAATAAAACCATAGGCCTCACAAATCAGAAATGAGAAACACGACTGCAGTGACTTACACGAGGTTTGGTCCATAATTTCAGCTGAAAAGACGCACAAATTTTTAAGGACCAAATCACAGTGTCTCAAAAAAAAGGTCCAAATCTGCATTTTCAGACTAGCTGCTCTGTCCTAGGACTTCAACAGTTTGAATCAGAACTCTTCATGTGAATTCTTCTAAACCTTAGAATTACTGAAATAGATAGCTAATTTTTTTAGACCCACACCAGAGTAACAAAGGGTTAATATTTAAAGGTTTAAGGGTTTAACCAAGTAATCAGTAGAACACTGGTATTCTCAACCTGAGAGAAAATTCAAGGCAGGGATTACCTCCTGCAATCTGCTCAAAATAAAATCAAACGGCAGTAATCTTGAGGAGATAAAACAAGCCTTGTTTCTCCGCAGCGATCCTGGAACAGCAGCGGAGTGTCGGAGCGCAGTGGAAGAGACTTCGGTACATTAGTGCTCCACCACCTCGGCTGCCAGCGCCAACCATTACTCACCCAAAGTGCTCTCCAGACGGGCCCTTCGGGGCCAGCGTACCCATTGCTTTCTGAAGGGGAGTTGGGAGGATTCTTCCCCTTTTTGTTGGCCAGTCCCCGGGGTTTCCAAACCTCATGTATTATGGATAGGATCTTAATGGAAGCTGGCTGTGTAAGCACTGCTTGCTGAGCCTCCCAGCTCAGGACAGCCACTGCTGCTCTGTGCTTTCTGCTTCTCTTTCCACCCCGTGTATGCCAATTAGACTCTAATTTGATTTGTTTTTATCTGTATGAACCGCATTAAAACCCAATTCTGCTTATTACCAACAGCTTTCTTTCTATGAAACTGCTTTGCCTCTAAGGCTTCTCCCAGACTCAGAGGCAAATCAACCCGCAATTACCTGACACGACACCAGCCCGTGCCACCCGGACTGTCCCCTGCTTGGTACTGAGGGACTGTCACCTCCTTGCCACTTAGCACGTTGTGCATCTTTGCCCTGCCTGATCAAAAATGACAATTCCTGCACATAAATGCCCTTGAATTACATCTCTGTACTGTAACACAACACCAGAATATTCTCCGTAGTGCTGGTCACACAGGCATTTGCTCTAACAGAGGTCTCTGCAAATGCACCAGTGATTTAACTTGAGACAGAAACTTGCTTATAAAATATTTGTCAGAATCAATAGGCAATTAATATCAAATAACCTCTTAATGAAGAGACTCCCAGATTATAATGGAGCTTTGTAGTTATGTCCTGAGCTTCTTTAGCTAAGAAATCCGGGATATTTTATGAAGGTTATGGAACCTCGCTGTTTTTACAGACACAGATGGATGTGAATGGGTTCGTTTCAAATCTTACAGAAAAGAAAGGGGAAAAAAGCAATATTTTTATTCTGGAAGAAAAACATTTTTCTGTTTTCTAAGAATCCTTGGAAAAGAAAAGAAATAGCTTCAAGAGGGTGCACCAAAAGCTCTCTTTTTCACATCTTTTCCTACTGATGATTATAGTTGTCAAAACCAGAAAACTGTTTGTTCGGAAAATTATGTCAGTGTAGCCTGATAATAGACAACAAAATTGTCTCCCCTCCACGACCAGAGGATGCACTCCCTTCTCCTTGCTGGTTAGCCATCCCTGTTCGTTACTACAAGTGGATACGAAAAAAACATTTCTATTAAAAGGCAGCACAATTTACAAACAATTGGAAACAGAAGGTACTTATGATTTGGAGGAAACTCAACAGTGACAGAACCATCTTTGAAATCAGGCAGCTTGAGTAACACTTGAACTCTAGTCCACTGGTGCTGGGGCTGTTTCAGAGACGAGGACTGACGCTGACACGAACATTTCTCTCCCCAAAGGGGCTCTGGTGGGAACAGGCTGATTCCCTATTGACGCTGGAGGAACCAGGGGCTTCAGACAATGAGCTCAGATGGAAGTGGATTTGTTGACTTATTACCTGCTGTAGTATTATTTGTAATATTCTTGGCACAGTAATGTACGCACAAAAAAGCAGAATGTGATGATTTCCTTCTCCTCACCTGAAGGTTTCTACATGGAGGGATTTCCCTTTTAATCACCCCCATATAGGGCCAGCAGCAGAAACATTTGAGGCTGTTACACAGAAATGATATCCAGCCTTTCCTGAGCTGCTCCGGTTCTACTGCCTGGAACCCATCCACAAAGAAGGAACAGAGTCGGACCAGAATGACTAGGAAGCCACAACAGGGATATAGAAAGCAATTAAAACTTCTTTTTACACTTAGAAATAGCGAACTCTTTGGAACAAGAACACATCTGGCTATTTTAAGAATTGTAACAGACCTTTGCTGAGCGATACAAATGAGCAGCATTTATATATAAAACAGCTCACAATAAATATGGTATTTTATAAAGTACACATATAAAATGGTAGCACAATGAACTGTAAAAACAGACAATAAATCATCTTTTTCATTCAACCCTGGCCACTTCACCTGTGTTCTGTACAATCTCCAGGGATTTACCCTATTCCAGACTCTCATCTGAAAAACAGTTGCTACTTAAAATATAGAATGGGAAAAACTGCCAGAAGACTGTTTCCCTTTCCTTTCTCTTTCTCTAGTTACACAGGTTCAAAGTGCAAGATGGATAGTAGTCGCTCTTGTATTAACGTTAAGTTTTAAAGGTCTATTGCTTTAACCCTCAGGGGCTGAATATGGATCCTGTAAATCAGCTGGCCCGGTGGTGACAAGTCCATGGAAAGGCATAATTCCTGAGAAAGGAGAAAAAAAGCGATCCCAGAGCACTTCCTTTCAGCCAGTGGTTCTAGCGAAACAAAACTTCCTGTTCCCATCACGACTGAGAATCTCAGCTCTGCTGCTCTTTCCACCGACGAACAACGAAACTCGGTTTTAAGTGTGGCTGCAGCCTCTGGGCATTGGCAAAGTTCAGCTGAGTTCAGAAGAGGGTAGGTAGGGTATTTACTTTGGGGAAATCCTGAATAAAAATAACACGCTTGTGTGCTCTGTAGCACACGTACAGGGAGCTCAGCACATCTGGGATGGGCAAGATCTTCTCTGTTGCTTGTGGCAGTACCTGCTGTCCTGACCAGGTTGCTGGGCTGCTCAAAATCCGGGTGAATGGATAAAATCCTCAAATACCATCCAAATAACACACTTTTGGAGGGGAAAAAAAAAGTCATAGCTAAGATGATACACATACATAGTTGTCTTAAGATAGAGAGATAACACTCTACTTACTCTTTAGCTTAGGCAAGGCCAAATACAGGAGTCCGGTTTTCCTTAGAGTAACAGAATTTTTCTTTCTTATTTCCCTTCGCTGGCCACCACTGTTTCTTCCCTAAAGCTTTCAGCACTTCAAGACCTTATATCCTCAAGGATATGTATGACATAGACTTACTGCTGTAATAATATAACGTAGACATCATATATATAATATGACATAGACTTACTGCTGTAATAACTCCCCTGGTGAATGTTTTTACGTTGAATAAGCACATCCATATGGTAAGATACGCCGGGACCGCTAAAGCACTGGAATCGCACCTCTATGGGGAGGTAGGTCAGTAGAAATTTCTGTATGGACGAGGCTGGGAAGATCAGATCCATCACCCAGCCTAACAAAAGTACAGGTAAGTCACTCTTCTCTCTAGATCTGGCAGCAAAAGGAGGCTTTCTGGGTTCAGTTCTTCAAAAAAATGTTAAGGAGCATAATGTCCTCCTGGGCTACACCCATGATCACCAACAACACAGAGTCAAGTGATTTCTAATGAACTCTAGCTACTGGTTCTCAGGTCTGATGAATTTTGAGATGGCATCCTTATGATCAAACACAAAGGCACTTTTGAAAGCATGTAAACAAAGATACTTTTTAGCACTTCTGTGCATTATTATTCCCTGGCATCGTGAGTGGGTGACACTGGAACGAAGAGGTTGACAGAAGAAAAGAGCTGGATAGCAGAGTTTGCAATGATTCAGGAAGTTCCGTGGGCACACAAGGCAAACAGTAATGTCAAGCAGATGGCGAAAAACAGGAACCAAAGCAGAAAGAAGAAAAAAAAGTTGCTTGAGCAACGCACACACATTTACAAGGTCTCATTGGTGAACCGGGACAATGAGTCTTTTGTCCAAGGGAAATAAATTATACAACATAAAGCCATATCACTCTGCACGCAAAGCTGCATTAAATGAATTGACTGATTAATAAATCAGATGTCAAGAGCTACTAAATACTGTCCAGGAACTTACTGCTGTATGCTTCATATGTGTGCACATAAATGCCACACTATTGTTTAAGTGGTCAGAATTGTATCTTATCATGGGTGAACATCATAAGCCC
The DNA here is from genome assembly GCF_037038585.1 of Patagioenas fasciata. Lineage (NCBI taxonomy): Eukaryota > Metazoa > Chordata > Aves > Columbiformes > Columbidae > Patagioenas > Patagioenas fasciata. Next base: position 12,055,433 of record NC_092536.1, read on the forward strand.
TTTACAGCAAAAAGCCAGCGCAGAGCCCTTTCTTAGCCTAAACGTTAAGAGTCTTTGCTTTTGGAACAGGACAGTTCAAATTCTATCTCCAGTTAACCACAAAGCCCAAAGTGACTATAAAATGCAGTAGTGACATCTGTACAGTTTCAGAGGCCGCAGATTGTTTCCATATTCTAATTACTACATCTCCTTACAATGAAGAAAAACCACTTCTTTTTTTGAGCCACAGATGTGAAAGGAAGATCTTGTGGTTCAAGTAAAGGATTCACAGAATCTTGAGGCCTAGATGTTTTTTCTCCTTCCAACTCTATTGCAGCCTTCCAGTGCAATAACACTCACTTTCTTCCACTGAGTTTTGGAAGACTTAACAAATCTGTGTTGATAAAGCATTTTGAGGTCTTAATTTAAATGCCTCATACTGTCACAAAATACATAAAATACCCTAGCAGCAGAAATTTTATTATCACAGATTAGAACGTTTGAAAAGAGGAGATACTAAATTTATTCTGTATGGCTGATTTTTTGTGTTAACTTTATCTTTAGAACACTAGACAATTAGGGGATACTGTACAGTATTTGCATTTCCAAAAATGTAATCTGTCATTAAATCATGGTTACGTGAAAGATGTCTGTACAAAATAACATTCAACTCATGCACTTCTGCTTGTTTTCCAGCCTAAGTGCGCTCGTTTCACCAGGATAGAGTTAATTTTCCCAGGCAGCTGGGAGGGGACACAGCCAGGACAGCTGACCCCAGTGGCCAAGGGGATACTCCGCACCTTCATGCTCCCTATAGAACTGGAGAGCTGGCGAGGACAGGAACTCCCTGATGCCCAGGTCTTTGTTTTCTTGGACCAGTGGTGCAGTGCAATCATGTTTGAGCAAAGCATGGTCCAGGTCTCTGATGTTCTGGGACCAGCTGTATGGGACCGATGCTTGCGATTGTCTTCTGGGTGAGTGAGCGACTGCATTGTGCATCCCTTGCTCTGTACGTTCCTTAACTGCTATTATTGCTGTTGTTACCTCTCTTTGCTGCTCTGTTAAACTGTTTTTATCCCAACTCACCAATTTTACCTTTTGTGTCTCGATTCTCCTCCCCATTCCACCAAGGGCAGTGCTAGGGAGGGGTGAGCAGGCGACACATGGTCCTAGTTGCTGGCTGGGGCTAAACCATGACACTAAAGCCTCCAAGAAGCATTGAAATTACAAACACTGGCTCAGCCAGGAAATAAATGCCACCCACACCCAATCACCCACACCATGATGGGGTTTCAACCCAGTGACATGTACTAATGTATTTAAATTTACACTCAGCAAGAAACTGGGTGCCTGATATTGACAGGAAACTGTGAATCTTCCCCAACATTTATAGACTGTGGCATCTTCTTTGGAAACACAGAGTTTCATGTGAACACTTAAGCAACAGCTGGCATGATAAGGCATGCATACTTGTGTCCAAAAATATGCACTGTGGGTGCGGTACGAAGAACAAGGTCAGGAGACATGTGCCTTCAAGCCTAGGTGCTAGCTGGGAAGTCCTCTCATGGTGCAGGAGAACTTACCCGGTGAGACCCAGTGCGGCAGCACTCTTTTAAAAGGGTTTTCCACACCACACGACTTTTGAAGTCACTGACGGACTGCCAAAGAAGTTAATGAGATTTACTTACATAGAATTTTTTAAAGCCACAATATCAGTGGGTTTGAACCTCCCACTGAACCTCTGGAGGCAGAATATCTAAAAATGCTACGAAAAAACCCTCTTGTGATTTTTGGTGAAACGTAAGCAAATTAATTCAGAGGACGCTCCATACGCACTCCTTTTCAACCTGTCCCACATAACAAAGGAGCTCTGCAGACCTGCCACAGCTCCTGCGACCCACCAGTTGGAAATGTGGGTATTTTCCTGTTCCAAAAATTCAGACTCATTGGTGGGGGATCTCCAAAGCGTGAGTCACCCTCACTGAGCTGCCACTTTTGGCCAAAGTAACTCGTCTAACTTGTTTTTGACGGCAACAGATGCAAAATCAGAACTCTGGGGTTTCGGTCTCTGTTCAAGCTACAGTTATCCATTCTCTCTCTCTAATTGAGCTTGCATTGATGTTTTGCAATACGCGGTTAACTGCAAAGCGAATGATATTACGGTGGTGACACCAGATCTTTGCAATCGAACTCTCCAGTATAAACAAAAAAGCAGAAATTAATCCCCTGTCTCCTGAGCATTAGTTGTTCCTGAAAAGAGCAAATGCAAAATTGCTTTGCTTATGGTCAAAAATGAATACTGCGAGGAAGTGACCGGAGGGCATTTTAGATTTCATGTTAAAGAAACAAAGCACAAATTGACTTTTTATAAAGGTCAAGTGAAAAATCGGATATCTGAAGGCTGCAGAGAATTTCTGCTCTGTGTTCAGTTCTGTTTACATTAAAACAAAAAAAGGAGAAAAATATTGTCATGTCCAGTTTAACAGATGATCTGGCTTGGGACAAAGAAAAAAGTGACCGTGTTTGCAAGAATGTCTGGAATTGCAAATAACCCTGGTTATAGTAATGTTCCTCAATGTTGCTCTTCCACAAACCATTACAACAGTAACAAAACCTATCCAGTTTGGTTCATACATAACCTGAAGGTTCCAGCATTTGCCATGGGTTTGTGAATTATGTTCTGAAATGGGTATTTAAGATAAATAATTTGTCTTCTAGGATAAAAACACATAATATAACACATAATATCCATACTGAAAATTGTATTTTACATCTCTTTCACATGGACTAAACTATGCCCAATGTGAACTGACCCAACAGCTTTGCGGGAATTAAAATAAATCAAAAATCCTGCGTCTGATGTTTGAACCTGAACCAGTTTTAATCGTTATGCACCGGGTGACTTTCATCCTACGGTGTGCTTTGTTCACGCCACCGCCAGATTCATTGCTGTCTCAAACACTGGTTCACCTCCTACATGTGAGACGAACACGAAAGCCAAGGACACCACAGCCTGTGGAAAGGGAAGCGAGAGGGCAGCCCTGGGGAAAGGGCAGCAGCACTGACGGGAACAACAAAAATCTGCATGATCAGAAACACGCAGACTGAACGGCTTTTGCTGCTTCTTCCCCTCCAGCCTCGCAGTCCTTTTCTGCCACAGACACTGCAAATTCCGTGTGTTCGCTGGGGAAGGAGGTTACTCCCTTGTCAGGGATCACAAGCATATTTCACACAGGGCTGAACAAGCTCTTCAGAATAGAAGCCGCTGCCCCCAAATGTTCATCTCTCTCCATCTGTACACAAGCCCTTCCTTCCAGCCCCCTTTAAATTTTCTGGTCAGGGAGATCGGGGTTGTTGGGTCTTTAATCTCCTCCTCACAGTTTCACATACAAACCTTGGCTTCAATATTTGGATCCATTTCCTGCTTCTTTTTATTTTTTTAAATACTCTTTTGAAGCCAAGTTGCTGAGTGAATCGTAAAGGGAGAGAATTCCAAGAGCGTTAGCTTCTCTGCTGTTCCCAGGGCAGGTCTGGGCCAAAATAAACCCCCGCTGTGCCAGCAGCAGTTACTTACAGTCAAAGCCCACAGCAGCTTCCCAGCCCGAGCCATCTCCCGTTTCCCTTCGCAGATAAAGCCTCCTCGGGGATTTCTCACTCCGTCTCCAACCGCACCAGCTCCTTGAGTCACAAAATAAAACAAGCAAATGGTGAGAAGGTAAATATTCTGTCCTGGATCCAGAAAGTCTCTGCCCAGAACATCTCCTGCTTCACTACAAGGCTTTTCCATTCCCACCCTCATTTGTACTGCTCAAGAAAGGGTTTGTTCCCGCTTCCATAAACTAATGGTGCCTTCCCCTCCACCACTTCTGTTCACAGGGAGAACTTGGAAGCCTAAATCAAATTCCTGCTAAAGAATTCAAGGAACATATGGCCACCGCTTCACCGATCCCGGGATTTCGGTCAGACAGGACTGAAATTTGCCATGGGGGCAGAGAAGTGTCGGGAGGGGACATGTCACCAGCATCAGTCACTACACAAAAAGGGTGGAATCATTTTTACCTCCCGGAAAGAGGCTTAATCTTAAAGCTAAAGCCACGGTAATAAACCCATTTCAATGGCTATTTGATCAAATTAAAAATTAGTCCAACTTTAAAGATTTTTTTATATCATTCTCGCAAAAATTTCACAATAATTTTAAGAATTTTCACCGTGTTTACTCCATTCTTCTAACTAATTTAGGTGAATTTGCACCAGTTGTGTTCCCATTCATTTTACATAAGCACTTAAACCACAAATTCTGGTGCCTATCGTGTTTGCAGGCTAAATTTCGAACATTTATGGGCAAAAGCCTGTAGGGGAAACATTTGAGCATTTGATCAAACAGCAAAGACAAACAATACCATGACAATTACAGTTTGTGTGATTGTAAAACATGGCATAAAACTGTCCATGAGCAAGTCGGAGAGATTCAAAATTTCACATATTTTGGGGAAAAAAATAAAAAGAAAATAAAACCCCACCTCTGCTCATTCATACTGCATAGACAACAAGTAAAACAAAAGAAAGTGGGTATATTAAAGGGGCAAATTATTCCCATAGCTGCCTCATCATCTTCAGTGAAGAGGGTGGGAAAGCCCCACACTGATTTGCATTAGGTACGCTTGGAAAAATTCAGAAAAATAGCACTGACCAACCTATTCAGAAACACCATTTCCCCAGCTTTTTTTCAACGTCTTCACACTGTGTGACCAGTAATGCTCTAGACCCCTGTTTCCCCCCCTTATTAAAGAACCATCATTCAGATCACTTTGAATCTGAAATAGCATCACGGTCAGCCACAGGTTTTTACAACACTAAGGCGTCAGCATTCTCTTCAGCATGACCATAAAAACCTGATAGTGGTTTTGATCATCCCATTGTGAACTAAAGCGTCCAAGCCTGAAGAAGGCAGCGAAGCTGGAATCCTCCTTCTCTCAAACACACACACTTTGTTGTAATTGGTTCTGCTCTAATCACAGCTCCTCCTTCATGCTTTCTTCTTCTCTGTATTTATTTCTTAGCATGCCCAGCTCCAAATACCAGTCACTGCAGCAAGTCCTACAGTTCGCAAGGGCAGTAACAGTAGAAGGGACTTTTTAATTCAATAAAATTCGTAGCAAATCACAGAAATTAGTCTTTTTCATCTGTTTGTTTGTTTGTTTTTCTCATGGTTGCAGTCCCCTTTTTTCTATTACCTCCTCTTCTCTATCTGTGTGACCCTGGCTTTTCATTTTCCTCATTTATGTCCCAGCTCTCTCTCCCTCCATCTCACAGCGGTGCTGGAACACACAGTAGGAATATGATGGATGATCACCTGTCACAGCTTGTTTATTATAATTCAGACAATCAATTACACATCCCTAATGCTGGTTGTCCTGCTGAAAATTTACATGCTCGGCACAGACCAATGTGAAAATGGAATCTCATTTGCCAATGTCTTTCCGTGGGTACAGCATGATGATTACAGCCGGGTTGTTTCAACAGTTGTGTATGTCTGACGGTGTCATCACTTACTGCTTGCCACAGGTCACATTGCTCCGAGGCATTATTTATTGTGTTACGCAGGCGAAGGCTTTCAGAGGACAAAGATGTTGCTAAAGCCACAATGCTCAAGGCAGGAGGGTAAAGCAGATCACAGAGCAGGTTCCAGCACCCACCACCTCTATTGTTTCCACTGGTGTGAATCCTCGTACCCTCTCTACCTGCTTTTTATTTATGGACAACTGCCTTGTCTTAAAGGGCCCTGGCACTGACAGGTGGGGGGAAATGCTGTTCATGCAGTAAAATAATCCCAGGACAGGTAGTGTGTATTAAAGAGTGAGTGTCGGGAGGATGGACCCAGGCTCTTCTCAGTGACAACCAGTGATAGGACAAGGGGCAATGGGTTCAAACTGGAACACAAGAGGTTCCACTTAAATGTGAGAAGAAACTTGTTCCCAGTGAGGGTGGCAGAGCCTGGCCCAGGCTGCCCAGGGAGGTTGTGGAGTCTCCTTCTCTGCAGACATTCAAACCCGCCTGGACACCTTCCTGTGGAACCTCAGCTGGGTGTTCCTGCTGCATGGGGGGATTGACCTGGATGAGCTTTCCAGGGCCCTTCAACCCCTCACATTCTGGGATTCTGTGATTCTGTGAGAAATGAGATCAAGGGGAAAGCAACGAGGGATTTAAGTATTCAGCTAAAATGCTAGGGAGCAGTAGGGAGCAGGAGGTGGGAGATCCTACAGAAAAAAGGAAGTAGAGCACGGACTGAGCGGCCCACCCTGGGCTTCTGATCAAATCCTGGATTTGAGCTGAAAGAGCCAGAACTTCAGGAAAAGCAGACTAAAATTTCATGTGTTAACTGCGCTTAGGAGCAGGTTTAAGAATGCACAAGTTTCTGGAAGTGTAGGTTTTAGAAATCCCGTATGCGGGATGCTTCAACAACATGCCCAGCAATGCACAGACATGTACATGCAAACATATATAAAATGTAAAGGAAGCTGCCTCTCCCTTAACAGGGGTGAAAGGCAAGGAAAGGAAAAGAAAGGACACCTTTCCCGACTAGGAGCCAAGTTTCTAACCTCTTCCTGTTAACTGGAGAGAACGACACAGGAACAGTCCCATTAAATACCTTGCTGGCTTAGGCCTCCCATTCTCTCACCCCGAACTCAGCTGCGCCCTTCGCCTTTCTGCTCAACCCAGACAGACTGGTTTGGGGCTTGGAGCCCAACCGCCTGTGCTCTAAAGCACCCGCAGACGAGTCATTCCTGGAATACTCAGCTGGTAAACAGCGAGTAAACTTACTACACTGATTTTCTAAATGCCAGCCTCAGTTGTGGAGATGAACTTCTTCAATATAGTAGTTAATTTGTCAGATTAAATACTCAATCAAAATTATTTTTAAATATAAATGATTAATCTAAAGATCTGTGAGCACAAAAACATCAGCATAATGCGCAGAAAAGCCGTGATGCTTATGATATATAAAATAAAAACCTGGATTAATCAACAGGTTTCTACTCCTTCAACAAACAGGACTTATCTTGAAGAGGCTGTTCAGAATAGTTACGGAGCCGGAGGACAAGGCAGTGAAATGGTGCAGCCCTGATGACACTTTTTAAGATCCTATGAGCCACCTATCAGGGCTTTCTCAGTCCAACGTGCACAGGAGGTCAGAGAAGAGGCCCTTTATTCTTCCTCACAAAATAAGGGCAAATGAAAGTATTTAGCTTTCAGATTGTATATGAGATGGCACCGTCTGTGACAGCAGAGGACAAACAGATGAATTGAGAAGACCCTCTGAAACCTTTGTTCTTAACGATACCAGTTGTGTAGCCATAGGATAAGGCTCAGCAAGTCTGTGTGTAGCAGATCATGCTGGTTATTTATTTAGACATTCAAATGTGCAGCAGCACTGTGAGAAGTAATACTGGTTACAAACCCCGCTGAGTCAACCCAAATTATGACAAAGCACTCACTCCCTCTGCACATATATATATAAATACACACGAGCATACACGCACATATGGATTGACTATGGTGGTTTGGATTTTAAATAACCGGTTTTTCAACAGAGGACTGGCACACTTAGTACTGAGGCTACATGTGCATCTAATTTCACAAATGATACAAGAGCACGTGAAAGGGCTCAAGTCCCCACGCAGCAAAAGGCTTCCTGTGCTCCTGCGAGTTCTGTGGGAGTTGGCCCAAAAAAAAGAGTCTGCTGAGGGGTAGGAAGGAAATGGAGCAATCAAGTGTGTAAAGAGTCACTGCTACCCACAGAGGCAAATGTTATTCTGAAGCTGGCTGAAGTGAATCATATTGAACCTCAACCTCTTTTTTTTTTAACCTGCAAACCCTGACGACGCCTGTGCCTGGTTCCGAGGCAAGACAAGGGAAGAGACCCACCAGCCGCAGCGCCTGCATGGGGACACACAACAGCCCTTCCGCGCCAGATTTGGAATTCTGTCTGTCCTGCCTGGAGCGGGAGGTACACCTGGACTCTACAACAGGCAGAACGCCTAAAGACAAATAGCTACGCAGGTCAGGGGAGGCTCCCAGGGGAAAAGAAGAGTTTTCTCACCCTTCTACATCACCTACAAACTCGGGCAGCTGCCACGAGACTCAATTCCAAACAGAGACGCTGCCAGAAAATCCAATCAATTAAAACTGTTACCCTGTGAAACAGTCAAATTCTCATGCTTACAAGGAAAGTTCCCTTCCTGCTGCCGCCAACAACCTCACTGCGACTGGAATTTTAGTGCATTTATTACAGCGGACTCAAATAACACCAGAAATTTAATTCCTCCTCAATTTAACTGGTATTTTGCTATTCATGCGAGTCCCACTGTGTTTTAGAAAACAAATTAATTTTTACATTTTTTTGTTACTTAAATGTAGCATAGTAGTACCGAAAAGTTCTCCATCAACTCAGTTTTTGCCTGTTAGACACTACACAATCACATGAAGAGGGACCACATTTATATCGCACAACTGTAGTCAAAACAGACATTGCAGACAAATGGCAGAAAACAGAGAGAGGCAGAGAGAGTTTACTTGTCCAAGGTCAAAAGCAGAGCTGGTAATACAATCTTTCTATTCTTATTCCATTACTCAAACCACTAGGCAAAAGTGTCTTCCCAGCCTCCTCTCTCACCAGTTCTTATCCATCCTCTAAGCCCGGCCCAGCTGCGCAGCTGTAAACATCCTCCAAATCACTAACACATGTGGAGAGGCCAATGCTGCCCCATGCAAAGGCTACGATGAACCTGTCTGGAAAAGGTGACTCAAGATACTTATGAGACGTCGCACATTGTCACAGGACTCAAGTATAAAAACGGCTCGGTTTGTTCTGTAAGGCTAATCCGGCGAGCACCGAATGCTCTCTGCTCCTTCTGAAAGAGGCTCTTGTTCCCTACAGCACCCCAGCCTTGGATCAGGTTCCTTTTACGCAATTCGGTACTTTGACAGACGTTAACAACTTACACACACAATGCATTTGCTCCTTTTTTGTGGGCGTGCTCCCCAGAGCAAATGATTCACGTCACTTGAATTGAAACACCTCTATCCACGCGAAGGAGCATCTCTCTCTCTTCCCGGGTTGCAGAAGCAGCCGAGGGGACCCACGGTTTTGCCCGCAGCGTTCCAAGTCTTGCTTGAGCGCTCTTCTTGACTGCCAAGGCAGGAGATTTGCTGAGTCAGGCGGCTCCCCCAGCTGCTCACCGGAAACACAGCTGTTATGCAAAAATAACCATGAAGGCAAGGACTTGCACTTTTGTAGAGAAAACAAAAAAGAAAAACACATTGACCTGCAAGCTCAACAACAGAGTGCTGCGGCTATTGGATTAGATGCAATCCTACTCCATGCACGTCTCTGATTCTGGGCCACAGGCTGTAGTGAGCACTGCCCTGCTCTTTTTAGGCTGTGTCTGGATGACAGGACAGGAGCCAGAGCCATCTCCTTTCCTGATTCTGTGGATCCAAACTGGGAAACCTGAGCTCACTGTTTAATTAGGAAAGGATGGGGGAGGGTGTCGGGCAGGTGGACAGCTAATAAGCACAACCCCACAGTGCAGCCCATGGCCTGTATCAGGTTATGGAACAATATCTAACCAGAGCTGAGCAAGCTGCTGTTTCCTTGTGCCCGTGTCCATGGCGTCCCCAGTTGTGCAGCGGCACCTGTTCCTCTGAATGTGGGCACAAGCTGTTCCCTCGGCGCTCCGGCACACACAAGTCACGACTCTCAGATTCAGCAGCTACTTGGATAATGCCCCAACTTCTTAAAGGGCTCCGGCTCCATCGCTGCTGGGTAAATCAGTATCGCCCCGTGCAGAAACAGCTCCAGCAAAAGCTGAAGTCCAAGGGAAGAAAGAGAAAATGGGGGAAGCTGAAGGCTCATGAGGACAAAAGGAATTGTCTTGTTTAGTTAATCTAAGAACTGCAAGGGTTTGCTCATCTTGAATGTGACCTGCAGTGAGGCATCCACAGTTTGGTTTCTACTTGACACCTACTAGATGCGCTAAACCCATGAAGGTTTTTAGTGCTAGATCTGCAAAGCCACCACCCGAGCCCTGGGCACAGCACTCGCTTTGCCTCCAAACTGGCCCATTAAAGGTCAGTCCTGACCAACTTTAATCTCATTTCACCTCTCCCCAGCCACTGCGTGAAGTGGGTTGCTCTTTCCCTCACCATAAGGCCAGGCTGCTACCCGGGGAATCACACTTTGCAGCCTCCGTACCTTAATTAATTAACAGATTAATTCAGAGAGGCCCAAACTGACAGACAAATAACAACTGTCCTGCGACAAGCCCCAGAAAGCATCACGTTAATGACCCCAGAAATCCAAGGGAAGAGGATAATTAAACATAGGCTGGGGAGGAGGGAGTAGACAGAGGGCAAAAGAAAGAGAAAAGTTACAGTGGTCAGATCCAAAAAAGGCAGATAGCAGATATCCATTTGCATAATAATTCCGTGAACAACAATGCGTGCCCAGAAATTCTATTTAAAGGCTGTAATATTAATTTAATGGCGAAAAAAATCTAATACAATTCCCACAGAATTTTTCAATTAAATTAATATGATGGGCTTTAATGGATATCTTAAGCAGAGAGTATGATTAACAGAAATACTGCATAAATTACACTTATATATTTTATTAAAACTGGCATATGGCCTTGCTGTGCAGAGGACCTTATTCTAAACTCTGGCATCCAGTTGTTATTGTAGTGAAGAGAATTTCCCTGCTCAGAGATGAACCATTTCCTTTTGGGATTTTTATGCTTCCCATAGTCTGGATCAGCAGCAATGTGATTCCAAAGAACCAGAAAGAACTGAAGACAGGGATTGTCTCGGGGTGTGGGGTTTTTTCCCCTGTTTGTACAGTATCTAGGGAAACTGGGTCTGGTCTCTGCATGGGAAGGAGGAATTTTGCTGGAAGCTCAAAGTATTGGTTGTTGCAGTAAACCCACTTTAGAAGCTGGGTACGTCATACATCAGATGAGCTTAACATAGTTGCAACCCTTGATCTAAGGTTTTTTTAGGCTATACCCACACAGCAAGCTCAATTTTATCAAAGATACCACACATACATTCCATACTTCCTCCCACATAATCCACACAGAGATGTATTCAACAAGCTTCACAAGTATTTGAATGAGAATCCTGTAATTAAAATAGATCCTGGTTTTATTCTCCGCTTAACTACTATACGAGCCTGTTGTCCCTTTGAGCAATTACTAGACACAAACTTCCTGCAGCAAAGGCTTCTCAGCTCATTCTCAATTCTGGAAAACCATGGGCCCAACTCTTCAATTTTCAGCAATAAGCACTTTCTGAAGAAAGTAGTAACTGATATGCTCTGAACATCAGGACCCCGATCCCTCCAATTAAGCCTTCAGAAATGCTGACATTCTGAATTAGCGCTACTTTTGAGTATTAGAGAGACAACGATCAGCTTTCTAATTTATACAACCAGTTCAATAAAATTTTACCAATTTCATAGCCATGAATCCTAATAAATATTTGTCAAAAGCACTTTAAGAAGGCTGGGCAGCGGGTGCTAGCGAATGCTAGGTGCTATTATTTTTCTTGTGAAAATCCTATCAGCAGCTCCATGCTGTGATAGCGGGAAGAACAGCTTCCAATGAAGAAAAATCGCTTGTCACTTGCTGCCTCAAGGTGCGAGATAGTTAAAGTTAAGCAGAAGCCATATTGCTGGGTTTTCTGTTTCTTTCATAAAACACAAATAAAGTACCCTGTGGAAATATGTGAGCTGAAGTGACAGGCATCTCTTGAATGCTTTTAATTGCTGCCAAAAATAGGCTGAAGCTTAGTTAACACAGACAAAATTTCCATGGAAAGCATCGGTTCCATGTGAAAAGAAGTCAGCTATTTCATCAGTGAAAATAAAAACAGCAATTACATACTTTGCCTCTTCTGAAAATTCCATTTTACTTTGCAATAGAGAGATATATTTTAAATACTGTGCTCACATCGGTGGAGAGTGCAAGAAGCTCGGAATGCCACTTCTATATCACTATATAGTAACATCATCCCTCACCACTAGTAGGCAGATTTTAATCATCTTCTTTTCATTATTGTTACAATAGCACCTAATAATGCCAGTCAAGGACTAGAATCTCATTTGCTAATCTCAGCATCAAGACAAAATGTTCCCAGCACGTTCAACAACAGACATCTTTGAAATGCCACATTCAGAGCTCCTGAAGCTTTCCACCATTGATAAATTTCAAGCTGAGTTAGTGGAAGATTCACTCCCCCGTTACGAAAAATTAATCTTCCCTCATTAAAAATGTAATGAGGAAATGCTGGAGCGGATGAGAAGTTCCCCACGGACTGGTGAAGTCCTGTGCAGGATGGTGCCAGCCCCAGGCAACAGCTTCACCAAAGGTGTCCGTACCACTTGGACAGCTCAGCAGATCCCAGAGTCTACCTCACTACAGCCGGGCACAAAACAGTGTTAACTCACTAATTTTGCAGTTACCTTTCTCCTCTTCATTTATCAACAGCTTTCAAAGGATCAAACAGTAAGAGACTAAGATATCCAGGTACTCAAGGCACTCATGTGGAAAATTGTCACTGCGTGTTTCAGACCTGTGACCTGACTGGGATCTTCAACAGGGCAGGTAAACTCTCCCAACACGAGGCTGTTAACACTGTAATATTCTGGTTCAAGTCTCTTGTTTTAGCTAGAAGAGCCTGGACAGGAGGGACTACCCTGACAGTGTTCCCCAACCACATTCTTGGCAAAGATGACCCATTAATGGGTGTTTCCTGAAGCAAAACTGTTAAAAAAGAAAATCCTGACCAGCTGTAGCCTAAACCCCATATTTCCTGAACATTGACAATGCCCAGTCAAGTCCATGAATTCACAAAACGTGCAAGATGCAGGATCAGGTTCCTTGTGGTTAAAATTACTTTTTTTCCAGTTTTCTTTACTTAAGCTTTACTTCCCCGGTTATCCAGAACAAACATACACCAGCATGAAAAGAATCCGTTAATGTGTCTGATGCTTTTCCCCTAAAACTATCATGATCTCACCACTTCCAGACCCCAAAGGAAATTAAAGCACAGCTCCACAGGACAGCACTGAAGGATACAACTTAAAACACAAGCAAGCTGAAGATATCTGTGCAAAGGCTGCAAATCTGGGCTTCGAAAGAAGCTTACAGTGAGCTGTAATAAAATTATTGCCATCTGTAACCTGAAAGAGAAAGCCTGCCATTGAGCAAACAGGAAATCCCACAATTTAGAGATGACCCTGTTACAAAGCCAATGTTTTGGAACAAATCGTTCTTTCCCTAGCGCCTGTTTTCCACGGTTTTCTCTCCTGCACTTTCCCCTGGAACACAAGGGCCAGAGCAGCACCGTCTGGCTGTGCCTGGTACTGGCACCCTGGCTGGCACCCACCAACCGGAGACGTCACCTCACACGGGACTCAGAGCCTGAAAGCGTGTCTGGTTTTTCTCATGTGTATCAGCATCATAAAAGGTATCACCCTATTAAACTTACCTTTTTTAATTCCAATTGATCGCTGTAACTGGAGTACAACTACCTTTCCACTAAAAGAAAAATGAAGATTAGAAAAGCTTGTATGTAGGTGTGTGACATTTTGGCCTCTTCTCCCAAGTACAAATGATAGGACATGAGCAAACGGCCTCAGGTTGTGCTGGGGAAGGTTCAGATTGGGTATTAGGAAAACATTCTTCATGAAAAAGGTTCTGAAACGGTGGAAGTGGTGGAGTCACCATCCCTGGAGGGGTTTAAAAGGCATAAAGATGAGGTTCTTAGGGACATGGTTTAGTGCTAGAGTCAGGTTATGGTTGGACTCGATGATCCTGAGGGTCTCTTCTAACTGAAATGATTCTAAGACAGGCGGAACTTCTGTCCTCAGCCAATGTTGAATTTCACATACTCCTTGTACATATGAGAAAGTTGACTGCACCAAGAAAAAAAACCCACAAACATAAAAAACAATTAAAACCACCATACCAGCTTCCCTACTTTTCTTCTGCTCATCTTCTACTTTTCTTCTGCTCTTTATTATTTGGAACAGGCTACCCAGGGCAGTGGTGGAGTCGCCATCCACAGAGGGGTTTAAAAGGCATTCAGATGAGGTTCTTAGGGACATGGGTTAGTGCTACAATCAGGTTATGGTTGCACTCGATGATCCTGAGGGTCTCCTCCAACCTAAACGATTCTGTTTTAAAGACTCAAAGGCACTGGTGAGACAGCAGATGCCAAAGAAAACAGGGGAGTTCTCATCACAGTAACCAGGGTGGTCAGGAAGAAGAAATGCAGCTGGGTACCAGCCTAACCCAGGCAAGAAAAGGAGGAGGCATCCATCTGCCCTCTTGTTTCCACCGTAGCCCTTCTCACTCCATTGGGACACATACACAAACACACAGGGTCAGGAAACACTGGGAAGAGCTACGAAGCGTGTCCCACTCAACCTTTGGTGCCTGTGTCCCCTCTCTGTTGGCAGCAGCATCATCAAGAGCTTTGCAGGCCAGCTGGAGCAGCAGCCCAGTATTGCACAGCATCATGTCACAAAAAGCCTGGCTTAGGAGCTCCTCCTTCCCCACTAGTCCCAATTCAGCAGGATAAACAGATCCCCCTGCTGACACAGCCAGCTCAAGGAACAGGGTCACACAGCGGAGACTTTGTGGTACCTGTGGCTTTACAAAAGAACAGATGTGCCAAGGAGGGCTGGGCTCAGTTAAACCTGAACGAGAACGTTCTCCCGAAAAACAGTGCTCACTGTGCAGCATGACCTCAGGATTTAATTCCTGACAATAAGGAAAGCATCAATCACAGAGAATCTCTCTTTTCTGCTCCTTTTCTTTCTCTCATCCTATCCCAGGACTGTTCAAAGTAACAAATGGAATTTAAAAAATAATCATTTTTTCCTCTGCAGCTATGAAATTGTCTGGATTCCTACACACTTTAAAAACCAGATATTGACTATATCTCTCCTCAGCAAATTTACTCTGTAGCATAAAGTTCTCCCCACAGGAAGTCTGTGAGGCTCAGTCACTCTGACACAGTCAAGGGAAATTTAGACAGTCAAGGAAAATTTAGACTGATGTTTGAGAAGCCAGGACAAAAAGGATCAGCCCTTCTCGGGATGAAGAAAAGGTGGCTCGGCTAAGCAGGGTTGGCAGACAGCGCTGAAATACTCTTCAGATATGCAATTACAGTTATCCCTAGGGGTTTTGCTTTTGTGGTGGTGTTTTTTAAAACCCTTCTCCAGAATCAACAATTTGCCTGAATCACTTCTTATTCATTTCATCTTCATGACTTCTGAAGGCATCTAATGAGGCACTTTGAAGTTTGCCTGAAAGCAAACAAACAACAAAAAAAAGGCAACCACCCTGAGATGACATTAAATCTTTCTCCTGAAACTATAATCTTCAGGATTACAGCCCAGCTTTGTTTTGTTTTAACACTGTGCTATCTTTGGATTAGTGGGCTTTGTCCTTACTATGTTAAAGTATCTCGGGGACCAAAATCCAAAACGTGGCACCCACGACAAAGTTATGCAGCTTGATTGTCTGTATTTAGAGTCATGGCTGGGCTTGAAATCTAAATTTAAGGTAAGTACTTCGTTATTTCAAGGTTTTGTTCGGAACAATGTCTTGGTCTAGTTAGCTCTTAGAATGCTGCAGGTGGGATTGTGCGTAATTTACAGTGAGGCGAATCTGGAGCCACTTGTGTTTTTCAGCAGAAAGTTAAAAATTTACAGTAGTTTGAGTGTATAATCTGGCCTCACATCTCTTAGCCAAGCCCACATATACACACTCATAAAGCTACAGAAGCAAACACAATTAAAATATTATTTAACTTTATTGCCTGACTCCCTCCTGAATACCCCTCCACAAAGACACCTACTTGTTTTAAAGAAGAAATGGAAGAAGTGGAGGATCTACGGAGATGCGGTCGGTCTCTGCTGAGGCTGCAGCTTGCCAGATCAATCGGCTTTGTGATTATTGCCATCAGTTCAAGAATTTCATTCTTCATTTTAAGGGTAAAACAAACCAAACCAAACCTTTAAAAAGCTTTTCTGTTTTTGAAGAAAGCTATCAATATTTTGTTATACAAAACCATTTGAGCTGTCCTGTGATGGGCCCAATTGTACTGTGAGCTCGTTCCTCCTGACGGGAGCCTGCAGGTGCCAGCCGGCTTATTCAATCATCTGTGCAAAGATTGAAAATGTAAATGTGAGCAAGAGGCTGGAATTGTCAGCCTGTCTGCACACTGACAGCTACAGACAGGTTTTCAAAGCAGTTCAGCTCCCTCATATAAATGGTCACCACTTTAAAACTGCCCTGCACATAAGAGCCCATCAGCATGTCGGCTGATGAGAGATTTCTGAAATCCAGCACCAGGCTGCACGGGGGGAACCCGTTTTGGATCGTCACCTGGTATTGTGCCATCGGGGGCTGTGTTACAAGAAGAGTTTGTTTTTTCACACTGCTAAAGCCAAATTCTAGGAAGGAAGTCAATCTTGGCACTAACCAGAGTGTCCACATTGTTTCAAAATATGGGCAGGAACGATAACAACTTATCTCACTATTTGCTACATTTTTCTTTGTGCCACCACACACAGAAGGTGAGTTTGTAAATTTTTCGAGGGCACCACATGTTCTGCTGTTTTAACTGAGGGACGTTTGATGGAAACAAGAATAGAACTGACAGTGGAAGCCTCTTCCATGCAGCATCCCAAAGTGCGTCCAGTCTGACACTTGGATGCAGTTGAATTAAATTAGGTTCCTATATCTGACAGTTCTACAAAGCAAGAGTTTGAAAGGGTCCCTCTTTGGCAGCAGCTTCTCCTCTTGCTGAAGTTTAAGACTGAAATTTCTGGATTCTTCTATAGCACTGCTAACAGCGAGTTAGCCAGGAACTGGGAGTTTTAGTGTGGTTTTTGTGAGCAGTTTTGATGTGAGCAGCAACACACGTAACTAGTGAGTCATCTAATGAAGCTTCAGCGCTTGAAGGCAAGGAGGGCAGAGCAAGGCACACCTGGGCCATTCTGCTCACACCAAAACATCACTGGCTCTGCAGTCGCTGTTTGAAAAGATTCTCCTGACTTCATGATGCACCAATATAGCACCTGAGACAGCCTGTGCCTCCGCAGCACATCCCCTTCATTCCCCGCCGGCAAGTTCAAAATTACTGACTGAAGCTGCTATTCTCTCCAGATTTGTCAGCTCTGAAGAGGCTGTACAGCAACTGGCACAAATCTTCTTGTAATTATAATATCTTTCAGGATATATAGGCCATATTAGTGAAAGATGGAACAGGGACGAATAAAAAAACCCCATGAAGTAATTGTTTGCAAATGTGCACAGAAGAGAAGTTGCTTTATGACAGCTCTCTCCTTCCTGAAAGTCGCATTTTGGGGAGAGAAGAGTTCGTTCTTCTTCAAGGTCTTGCTTTTCAAATACATAAATATGAGCTACTAATTCATTATTCTGATGTTGATAAGTAAGAAAACAACATACCAGCTTATTTATGTGCTTTAGATAGTTAATTTTGCTCCAAAGTCTGCTAGAGGAGTTGCTATTTCATTTTCACAGCTGTTAGGGCCTGTTCTAAGACAACACATACACTGAACTCTCTCGGGAGTTCTGTAACTATTTAACCTTAGATTAGAAAGAAGCTTTTTAACAACTACTTCTGAACTAAAGCCACATGTTTGTTCTTTGCGTATTCAAAATAGAACAACTGATAAATAGCACTCACCACACTGCAAAGCGAGAACAATCGCACCAGTACTACAAGGAAAATTACTACAATACTACATCATAAGTTAAGAAACCACATAATAATATTCTCTCTTTTGAGTAACAATGTAGTCTGAGCCCTAGTCAGTCCAAAGTGGATGACAGTTTGGTGACCAAGTATCACATCACTGTTATTAGGTCCACTTTCAATGGGGGTTAAACGTAAAAGGGAAAGAATTGTGGACTTGTTTGCTACATTTGTAAAGTAGCAACCATTTAACAATGTGTTCGATTTAGGAGCAGCTAGATAGCAGGTTTCCACTTCAAGAAACTAAAGCGTTCATAGAGGAAATTCATATTTCAGTTGAGTTATTGCAATAAATAATAAATGGGAACTTAAGAAGCTGACTGTACCATGGAAGCCCAAGTCAGAGATAAGAGAGAAACTTCTATGAGTGGATAAGGGCGAAAAAACTCCTTAGTATGTCGATTTAAGCTCTAGAAATAGCAGGTATATTGACTTTGAAATTTAAAAACAGACATCTGATTGAACTCTATTATGAAGACAGACTTAACTATTTTTTTGTGTTCTTTGCAGTGTTACCAGTGATGCCTCCTCAATTCAATACCTCTGCTGCTACTTTGGAAATGTAATCAAGTGACAAAAGAATCTCAGCTATCAGCCTGAAAAGATCTGGGTAACCAACAGTAAGTATCACCTGTTAATATAAATCAAGCCTGCATCTGCATAAAATCACGGCCTTCAAACATCTTCTCTGGTGAAGGATAAAATTAAGATCGTCTTACTTCCCTCAGGCCCATTTTAATTAAGCAAGAATCCTCAAGGATAAATGAACTTCACTCAGTTTGGAGCAGTTTTTAACTAGACAGTGAACTCCATTGACAGGCAGGAAATCTCCTTGTACCTTGTGAGAAACTTGCACAGAGGTTCTTGGTGGGACCACAGTCTTGGGCCCAAGAGGTTCTTGAGATCTTGAAGACGTCCTGCAGGTCTGTATGAAGCTCTTGCAAGTCAAAACCCAAGCTCAAAGCGCCACAAGATCCACCTGTCAGCAGACCCTGAATTCTTAGACATAATCTTCCTCACATTTTCTTTCACTATAGCAGAGAGAAGACTCCTGAAGACCCAAATGTACAACCGCATGGTAACTACGGCTTCCTGTTTACACCGAACATAGACAAACTGTGATCTAACATCACCCACATAAAGTGGTACGTACGTCGGGGAGACCATTAAAATAAAGACAAATGCACACAACAATGACAACCTTAATTTCATGGTATTCGAAATTCAGCTTCACTTGCATCCCTGTGCTAGTAATAACTTGCAGATACACAAAAATGTACACGATGCCTCTCTTCATGCATTTTGTTGGCACTGTCTTCAAGATAACTGAATGCATTTGGCCTCATTTTCATCCACAGCTGCACTGATTTAAGCAAAAAGTGGCTTCAAACCCATTTAGTCAAATGCTGGCAAAAGCCTGGAAGATAGGTTTATTTTGGTTTAGCTAACATGGACTGGGAATACACAGTAAACCAAAGCTAAGCATGAGTAAGACCCTCTTAAATTCAAATAAAATTGTCTGCATTGTGAATGCTTAGGTAAGGTGAGTTTAAAATTCTGCTCCAATTGAATTAGCCTGACTTGCCCGTCTAGATGAGGCTCCTGTTTCAAAGGCAATCTTTTTGCCCATCAAGTGCAAGGTAGCTTTGTGGGTGGGTAAAAATCCCGCTAAGCAGTTCTAAGACACCCACAGGCCACTTGTTACTTTGGGGAAAAGATCTGTTAAGTACCAAAGAAAAAGAAACTAACCTTTGCGTTCCATTTAAAAGCAAAACAGTTTATAAACTGTAGATGAACCTCTTATCTGGTAAATCTCAAAATCCATGAATTGGCTTGGAAACCAGCAGCGCAGGGGAGGAAGGCATTATAAATCATCCAGAAGAAGAAATATAGACCCGATCCATCTCCTTCTTGCTGGGCAGAGCACATACAAGTTTGAGTAATGCCATTTTTTTTACTTTTACACAGGCAATCACCACTGTATGTACTCTATCAATCTGGTATCACCAGAGTGGAGTTACAAGGAAGGGGGGGCAGAGGGAGAAAGAAAGAAGCTGCCAGCACAGGCTCAGCCAATGCTTGATTGCAGGTATCAACATTCCCCGCTGTATCAGCAAAGCTGCGCAGAGCGAGCCATAAACCTCCCAGGAGGGGCTTTACGGGGAAGGCTGACAATGCAAGTTCAGAGTCAGGGTGTTATTTGGAGACATCCTGAGCAGCTAAAAATACATAGCAGCCTCTAGGAAGAAAGCAAAAGGGAAATATCATTGTCTTTCCAGTGCAAAGGGGCAGGGGGGGAAGGAAGGAAACAGAGCATTACCAAAAACCACACGGGACACCTAGCTTGGGGAAATCCTACATGTACGTACGTAAGTAGGTAAAGCTGCCTGTGCTGCCACTTCTAACAGCAAGATCCTGATGCTTGAAATGACTTTAAATGTGAGAAAAACTGTAGCCAGGGGCTTGCTCTAATCATCATGGTACTATCACCTTTAATAACTTGTCTCTGCTTGAGCAGATCCAACACACACACTGCAGCTATTAGAAACAAATTGCTTTCATTAATAGAATTTCCACATTCCGTCTGTGCATGTATCCCAATGTCTCCTATAAACAAACACTGAATTTCACTCGAAGAACTGACAGCGGAAAAACATCTCCATTCTATAAGGTGTGACAGATCCAAAAGACTCACAATATTGGGGCTGGAACACTGAATCAGGAGCGCTAGGTCGCGTTTCACCATCCTGTGTTCCTCCCATAGGTTTCCAGTATTTTTCTGGGCCCGCTGTCTGAATATGTTACTGAGCAAAAAATGAGCAAAGCAGTTTTCAAGGCAAGAACTTCAAAATGGCTCTTAAAACCCTGGCCGCATTTTCAAACCATTCTCCTCTTGGTAGGACCCATTTGGAAAAACTGTTGGCAGTGGGCAGCTCTATAAGCAGCCTGTGCGGCTCCAAAAACCCACCCTGAGATGGGGCCCAAGACTAATTTGGCAACGGACGGGAAATATCCTCTAATAAAAGGAAGTGTGTTTATTGTTGCCAGTGATGAAGGAGCCAAAGGGAACCCAACATGACTTTCAGATTCCATTTTGAACCTGCAGTACTGTACTTAGGGATTTATTTTTTAACCTGTCAATGAAGTGAAGCTGATCGGCAGTCCCTGAAACAAACCTGGAACCTATAATGCCAACCAACTATCAAGATATGGACAAGGAAATGCAAGCTGTTGATTTTAAAGAGAAGCACCTACTATAACAAACGTTCAATCATTCATTAAAACAAGAAAGCTCGAAGTGGGACCAGATGATATTAGTTATAAAGGGTTAAATTGCCTGCAGTGTCAGATGCCCTTCAGAAAAGCACTTTTAGTTCCATCTGCTTAAATAGGAGCTACAGTTCCAATGCCAATACAATACGAAGGAACTCCATGGAATCTTTCTTCTCGGATTGTCCCAGGTGGTATCGCATAGTCAATGTGCCCAAATATCTCAGAATGATACTGTAAGAATAGCTGTTGATTACACCTCACAATCAAGTGAGATTATGTAAATTCAGACTAAATTATCTGCTTTGTTTTAAAAGGCCCTACGATGTAGGACAAAGGTACTGAATCACCAGGCTACAAACATAACCAAATACAAAGGAGTTAGTAATTCCATGGAGTAGAGATTCTGCAACGCCATCACTACTACAGCAAGATGATCTGCAATCTTGATATAAAAGGTAATTTAGAGTGTGGCTCATGTTGTCACATTGTCCTGGAAATGAGTTTAGAACAGTTCCTTGCACCAGCAGGAGTTGCTGCCTCTGCTGTGGATGTTATGTGACCCTGAATAAATTACTCAGACTTCGAGTTTATCAGCCTATACCATAAGGATGACATGCATCTCAGTGGGATTTAAAGAATTAACTCCTTAATGTTTGCGAAATGATTTGAGATCCCTCTCTAGACAGTGCTGTAGAAGGGCAGACTTATCATTGCCGTCATTATGGCTTTCAAGAGATTTTAAATAGGATAAGGAAAGCTCCTGCAGGAACGCACTGCTAGGAAACTTACTGCAGCTGTTCATCCTGGAAGGCTCTGATTTGCAGAACTAAGTTCAGAATGTGCAAAGAGTTGGGCTGTGAATAAAAATGACCTTTTACACGCATCCTCAAGCTTTTACTACTATAAAGCTACAGAGCATCACGTATATTTCAAGTATAAAAGGAGTATTTCGTGCTCCCAGATGGCCAGCAAGCCACTCCACCAATCTGCTGGCTCAGAAATTAGGCAAAAGGAGTTGTAATAAAGCAGAAAGAAGGTGAACTGGCTAGCAGGGCTAAGGAAGGACCCAGAATTTGGAGTGCAGAGGTCTTTGCAGAACAAGACCTGCTTGCCTGAGCAGAGGAAGCACGTGTAATAGCTAGAAAAGGTGAGAGGAATCCATTTTCAGAAGCAATAAACCTAACGAAGATCCAAACCGACAATCTGAATATGCATCTCTCTTCGCCTTTTCTCCTTCCTGCCTGTATCATTTCCCTGGGGAAGATTTCAGTTCTTGTTCACCTCTGCTGTGAGTCCCTTGAAATCTCAGCAGTTCCAGAGAAAGTAAATAGGGTTTAAAATTAATTATCAATTAAATTGAGGTTAATCAGCACCAGGCCTGTCATCTATTATCCTTGTAAGTGAGACAATCCTGTCCTCCTGCAAAACCCCGACAAGGAACAAGGCCAATAAGACTCAGCAACAAAGCCTGTTCCCTCCTGACCTTTGCTATGTTTAGGAAGAACAGCTAAAATAAGCTCTAATCCTCAGCCAGGCCAAACACTGTTGAGAACAACTATATTTAACCCTTTTGGTGCACTGTGTATGCAAAGGGTCTGGACAGCAGAATGTGTTTATTATCCCATACTGCTCATTGCTATGTTAGTTACAAAATATTCACTGGATATCGCCTCCCGCCATTATAGTATGGAAGCAGTTAACTTCTCCAAAACCCTTCGCCACTACCTCAGAATATGTCATACTCTGGATTTTTTGGTCCTAATGGGATATGCTGGCTTACACAACCATTTACACAAAGCCTTTGTTTCAAATACCTTCCACATTTACTGTGGTTATTTTCCCAGTCACAGGAACAGGACTATGCAGGTGACTTGCTAGAAAGCCGGAGAGTCTGGATATGCTTATCTGCAATTTGAAATTGGTGGAGAAGCAAGAAATCTCATCACTGACACATGCAATCTAGGAAATGTAACTTTCCTGTGCAAATTATTTATCTGCCTTTATATCCAATAAAACTTTTAAGGAACTATTTAACTTTCAATTATCAGTTTCCATATCTCTAAAGTGGGAAAGTATTTAGCTGAAGGGAGCTGGGTCTCAGCTTGGAGAAGAGGAGACTGAGGGGTGACTTCATTAATGTTTACAGATATATAAATGGTGAGTGTCAGGAGGATGGAGCCAGGCTCTTCTGGGTGACAACCAGTGATAGGACAAGGGGTAATGGGTACAAACTGGAACACAAAAGATTCCATTTAAATTTGAGAAGAAACTTGTTCCTGGTGAGGGTGGCAGAGCCTGGCCCAGGCTGCCCAGGGAGGTTGTGGAGTCTCCTTCTCTGCAGACATTCAAACCCGCCTGGACACCTTCCTGTGGAACCTCAGCTGGGTGTTCCTGCTCCATGGGGGGATTGCACTGGATGAGCTTTCCAGGGCCCTTCAACCCCTCACATTCTGTGAAGGTGAAAAAAAAAACCCAACACACACTCACACACACATATATATATATATAATTAAAGAGAAAATATGTATGAATGCAGAATATACCTGTGTCTCAGGATTCAGGTTTACACCTATTTCTATTAACCAGGGGATAGGCACAGACATGTGACAGAATGTCTTGTGTAGTGCCAGCGCTGCTTCAGAATCATGCCTGTCTACTAGTCCTTGCGAGTCCTCAAAGTTTGTTTTATTATCCCCAAAGCTCAGAGTTTTATTGCTTGCTACAAATGTGGAGAAGGAGAATGTCAGAGGCACAAGTGAGAGTTAAAAGAACTCAAATCTTACTGAGTTGCAAGGACTACAGGAGCACCTGGCTTCCCTTCCCATGTTGAAAATCTGCCAGAATCAGTCTTGGATCTTTAATGCTTGATTAGAAAAGAACACTTACTTTTCTGAATCTGGGCATTATCTGCTCTTCTTCACATTCAAAACCACCAAAAATAACAGAAAGATATGTATCTCTTCTTTAGCACCTCTTTGACCTCGATTTTAATCTGCCTTTTTTTTTTTCTGTTCCTATTTTGAAATAATTCAGTAGTGAGTGTGTGTGTGCATGCACTAAACCTTACTGTCAAAATATGTATTAAAAAAAACAAAACACCAACCAAACCAAACCACAAGAACAATTTGTTCCAATCTGCTTCTGCTAGTTGTTAAGGGGGAAGCTCAGCTGTCGCTGCCCTAATGGGCTTTATGCAAAGAGCTTCCTGCCAAGAACTGCCACGGAGCTCCAGCCTTTGCTTTGCTGAGCCTTGCTGTGCATCTTGAAATCAATGGAGTTGATCTGTGCGATCTGGAGAACAGCTCAGGAGAGGATGCCAAAGGAATGGATTCCAAGACTGGAAAATCCTGATGCTCAGCTATCCAAAGGTGGACCCAGCCCGTGTTTGTGACTAGGAGATGCTAGAGAGAACCCCGAGGAACAGAGTACGAACAGAGAGGGTGCCCAATGGATGCCCGATAGAGTCAATTAATAGGATGGGAAAAGCAACAAGTTATCTAGATTCCTTCAGTACAGTCCCTTGACCCTGATGCGAAGATGCCAAAGACAGAAAATAAAGAAAGCAAATACGGTTGTGATGAGGCTTGATGTGAGAACCAAACCTGCATGAAGCCTCACATGAAAACATTCACCTGCTGCAATTTTTCCTTTCTCTAATGGAGACCTTTGATATGACACAGATATCCATAGATGACTGCTGGAAAATAGCCTTGATGTTTGGTTAAATTCTG
Source organism: Patagioenas fasciata (assembly GCF_037038585.1). Taxonomy (NCBI): domain Eukaryota; kingdom Metazoa; phylum Chordata; class Aves; order Columbiformes; family Columbidae; genus Patagioenas; species Patagioenas fasciata. The sequence goes on from NC_092536.1 coordinate 12,080,269, forward strand.
TTTAAAAAAGCACTTTTTCTTAAGAGAAGCCTTGGCATGATAACATAGGGTTAAATGGTAGGAAAGCAAATAATTAGACTTTGCAGGGATTTACAGCAAAGAAACTCTGGAGAGGTCAGGATATCATCCACGGCCTTCCCACAGGCAGGTCCAACCAACAGAGCACAGTCTACGAGCAGCTCACAGGGAAGTTTTGGCTGGCCCTCGATGGGACACATGAAGTGTGTTGTTTCATGAATTTCTGCTGAAGATTCTCTAGTTTTACAGTTCATTCACTGAGTAGCTGCTATCACGGCCAGCGGGCCCCACGTGGCTGTCTCGCTGGAGCCACAGCTGTACACTGCTGCTTTGTAGAGCAGGACTTAGCAAAAATATAAGACCCAGGAAAAGTCAATTTCCTATCTCTCTTCTAGAAAAGCAGTGAAACATGGAAACAGGTCCATATTGGAGCGGGTAGTCTGCTCAATATCAGCAAACAGATATTATATTCATTACCTTTCGGGCACCCAAAACTGGACCTCAAGATCGGCCTCAGAGGCAGACACATCTAACCACCTTTAAAGATCTCGGTTACCCACCACACTGGGAAACACAAGGGCTGGGAGGCAGATGTGCACTCTTGGAATCCCACTGTGACCGGGATTTCTGTATCCAGTTACTGTCTCAACAAAGACATTTGTAAAATGAAGCTGTCTTCACCCTCCCCCTTCTCTCTTGCTGCATTAGTGGTATCTATTTTTGGTCGGGGTTTTTTTAAAGTGTTCCACTTAGAACATTTCGTTATGTTCTTTGCCACAGTGCTTGAGACCTCTGTGTTCAGGATGCAGGCGGCGTGTACCTGACTCCTTTTACAGAAAGCTGGAATCAGAAAGGAGTCCTCCTTGACTTACAAATTCCTGTCATTTAAGCCTTAGCAAACTGAATATAAGAAGGGCAGAAAAACCTTGCTGATCTGGATGCTTTTATTTTGTGTAATCCTTTGTACATACCAAATATTATATTGCTTTAATTATTCTAGTGTAATTAAAATGGTAACATTCCTATTCACCTATGCACATGTACAGAGAATACTGAAGATTTATATTAACAACTATACCTCAACAGAAACTGTTATACTTTGGTACCAGTACAAGAGCATTTACAGTACAGTACATGTACCACTATTTTATAAGGAAAAAAAAATCACACCCTTGTTTAATCAGTTTTACCTACAGAAAACCTCCATGCAGACAAAGCCCAGGGAGCAGAACAGAGCTGAGGGACCTTGTTTTCCTGCACCTCTGCCACCCCGGGATGTGCCGCTGGCTGCGGCTGTGATGAGGTGTGGGTTGCCCTCTAGTGATGCAATGTTCCTATCTTTGGAAATAACATTTTTGCTTCCCGTGTGGCTTTTGAGGTCTCTGGACAAAAGAGCAGCTTGTGGCGTAAGCAAAGCAAAGCAGTTAAAAGTATTAGTAATAATAGCACCACATCCTCAGCCGTGGGGAAAAAGAGGCATCGTGCACATGTCAGTTGGCTGTCGTGAGTCTGCTTTTGCGACAGGACGACGTGGACCAGGGCTGCAGAAGGAGCCTCACGCACAGCAGCTTTGTCAGAAGGAATATTTCTCTGACAGCTACCTAGGAAGAAAAAGAGACACTGAGGGAAGGGCGGCCTGAGCCTTTTTAACCTTTGGTTAATGACTGTCTCTGGTATACAGTCTTGTCTGGGAGGTGGATTTTAAAGATGGGCCTCTAATGGGCAAGAATGTAAGAGCAGAAGCACTAGGTACAGGTAAGAAGGCTGTAGACAAGAAAGCAGCAACCCAGTGCTTGAGTGGTCAGTGGGGCACAGGCTCTAACTTCAAATCAGTCCTTAGTTGTTGGGGAATATATTTACACAAGGCTGTAGTTTCTATATGTTTCTCATGCCCCTGATTTCCAGCAGACAGGGGATGTTTACGTGCACTGAACACTGCCAGTCCAAGGCCTCAGCTCACGTTCAGAACCATTCTCCTGCTTCTCATGAACCTCACGATTGGACCCTCCACCTGACATTGGAAAAGCAGCGGCAATTAGGACAAGCCTTTCGTCATTCTGCAGGCACAGAATGCAAGTGACATTGATATACAATGGAAAGCGAGTAAGAAGCACACTCCAGAGACGTTCTGCAGCACACCGACATCTGTGAGGACACCATCATTTCCCAGCAGCTAGGCAGGGATTCTTCAACAGACCCCCCCAAAGGATACTAAGGAACTCCCAAACTGAGCTGTTGCTGTCAGTACCAACTTCAGTAAATCCTAATTTCTTCTAATTGTTAAGGCCATACTGGAAGTGTTCACTCAGGTAAACCTGGCCAAATTTGAGTTAGCATACCTATCTCCATGTTCAGCTGAGTATCCTCTTTTCTAGAGGTTTTAGAGCAGCTTAGAAGAGCCAGGCCCAAGAGGAACGGAGTGTGCCCTTGTACGGTTGGATCGGCTCCATCGCAATGATTCCATTCCACGAGAGGTCACTGCCAATCTGCGCCCTGTGCCTCTGCCAGGACGCAGCGGAGAGCGGCCGCTGCCTCCTCGTTGGCACCAGAGCAGCATCGCTGTGCCAGACACAAACCAGAAGATCACTTCCTGAAAGGAGAGCTACGGCCAAGAGTCCAGCTGCACTGCCTTCGAGACGCAGGAAAAACACGGAGCGTCAGAAAAGCGCTGTGGAACACGGCAATTAAAGCTCATCTACACGCTAACCAGGATTAAGTCAGCTTTAAGATACTACAACGAAAGGAGATACTGTGCGCACAGATTTGCGTTGAAATAATTGTCAGGTTTTTGTTAATTTAGTTCAAGGTGTAAGTAGACAAGCCCTTGCTTTTAGAATCACAGTAGAAGAAACAAATTAAACTTGCTTCCAAGATAAGCAGTAAATATTTTTTATGTGCTCGGGATCCCACTGAACTAGGAGACCTGAAATCCATCAGGCAAACTCTCTTACATCATACCAATAATGGCAAAAAACTTTGTGGCATTCATCATTTACTTTTAAAATGTCAAACAAGAATGCAAGACTGATAGCCCTGCAACACTGCTGCTGCTGTCAGCATCTCATTTAATCAATGGAGATGTTAATTCTAATAATGTCCTGGACTCCATTTAATTTTGATTACATCACTGTTTTTTTCTCAAACTGTGCACTGCTCAGGTTTACAAATAAGTGCTTTGTATTTGATATTGTCTTTCTCCATCTTGAATCTTCTTCTCTGCCCCTTATACTTTTGCTTATTTGGCTGAGATTTGAAAAGTAAAAGCCCCATCTGCTATGATACTGAAGATCCAACAGTATATTTAATTTTGAATAGCCATTTGCCCTAGATTCTTGGTTACGATTCTACCCACGGATGATATTCACAGCATGCTAGTTCCATTGTCACCTCCTTTCCCCTAGACGTTGGTGCATTTCAGTGACACTATCAAATATGAAATACTGCTATTCTTGATGTATCTTCTATTCTTGCTTTTTTTTTCAGGTCTTTTGATCTCCTACCTTTTACATAGCTTCCTTTCTTTAATGCCAATAATCCAAGCTAAACTACACTGCAAGTCAATAGGGAAAATACCTCCAGACTTTGTACAGTAAGAAAAAATAAATTATTCGGTGTCTTAGCTGTTCAGCAGCTTATATGAAAGCAAATAAAACGATGTTCCTCATTATTTGAAGCATAGCAGGCAATTCCTTTCAGGAGACAAGTTGCAGGTTATCACTAGTGAAATGATATTTCTTCTTTAAGGGTCAGCAGCTCTTTTAGGGGCCTTCCCACCCTTCTCCATGAAATGGATTTTAAAACAAAAGATAGAAAAACACAGTCACTTGTCTTGCTTGTATGAGTAAAATTATCCTCCAACATAAGCACACAGATATGCTAAATTCAAGTTGAACGTGGCCAGAAGGGATGAAAATTAAAAAAAGGAAAGAATTAAAATAAAAGCAAATGGAAAAATGGGAAACTAGGAAATATAGCTTTTAAAATAGCTCCTGTGGTGATTACAGGGCTTGAAAACCACTTGAATACTGCCAGAATGTTTATCATCTCTGAAGAAGCAATCTTGTGAAATTCAGGTCTGATACTTTTTTAACAGCAGATTGCTGAGTTTTTTAAATACCAGTTCAGTAATTAAAAGTCCAGTTGTTTTATGTAGGAGCAGATTAAGTGTTTCCATACTTGCCGCTTTGCCTCTAAAGCCAGAACAATAACACTGTCAAAAAACAGGTGCTATTGCAACAATCTTCCTAGATTTTACTGGGACTTAAAAATTTATATCTGTTTATGTTAATATTATGTTAATAATATATCAGTTTTGCTAAAGACACATAAAATTTATATGTGATTTCCCAACACACACGAACGTATGAAAGTGGTCCCAAGGCTCAAATTCTGTATAATTGCCTCTGCGGCAGAGTTCATCCTTCTCACACAGGTACTATAACTAATTTATTACATGTGTCTTATGTCTGAGCTTGTCAGCACTTAATTATATCCTAGAGAACCAGCCTGTCTGTCCTGAGAAACCACTGCTCTCCACATTGCTGTTCTTATTAAGACATGGAACACTTGTAGCTTCACTTTATCTAACCAGTAACACAACAGCAAACCAGCTCGGGAGGGACCCAAGGCTCCTGGAAGCCCGAGCTGCCCCATGTAAATGGGGCGTGAGGTTTGCAGCCGCTTTTGGTGCTTCTGAAAAACAGCCGCAGCTGGGACTCGAACCTTTCGTTTTGCAACTGCTAGTCAGGCAAACTCACCCCGAGCACCAGGCCGGACACTGTCATTCACACACGTACTTACATACACAGGCTCTTGTTTTAAAGCATTCAATCCGAACAAAATTCATGTGGTTTAAGGCCAGTACAGGCCTTCAAGTAGCTTTATCTGACCTTTTAAAATCAGGCAGCTGTGTTTCAGTCACTTATACAGCTGATCACATCAACATGTGTTTTCCTAAAGTATATCTTTCCAGAAAGGCTTGTGGGTTAGATTCACAACAAAGTGCCAGCTTTCAGACCTTGAGAATCAGTACAAGGCAACTTCAGCTGAACGATGTAAAATTTTCAGTGGCTGCAATAATGCAGCTTAAAATGGGCCATTTTGCAGAATTATTCTGGTTTATTTTGTTTAAGCTTTTCACCAGTAACTATTTGACCTCACTTTTAGCAGAGTTTTGTACAATATGCAAAGATAGGCTCAATCCGGCCATTATAAACAGTGCAGTTTAAATTACACACAGTGAAACACTCAGTGCAGGGCAGCACTACTTAAATTACTAATTGCTAAATATATTTTCTCTCACCCACCTCTTTTTCCAGTGCCACTATGGACACCCCACTTTTCCATTTTCATCACAAACATACCCACCCTTTGCTCCAAGAGCTGATCCCTGTAAAGTCACAATGTCTGTGCATCCCCCTCTTCCAAGGAAACACTGAGATTGTAGGGAGGATCAGTATGTTTGGGTTTGGATGCTATGTCTTACTGGGAAAAAAGGAAGCGGATATTCCCTCTTTGTGTGAAAAACCCCAGGCAGGCCACATACATGCAGGAACAGAAACAAGAATATGCCTTGTCACACAAACTTCTATACATACAGCAGCACTGAACCTTTGAATAATTCACACAGCCTGAAAGTGGCTTAAAGACAGCACTTCTGGATAGTTTAATGTCTATGCCAATAAAGCCATTGGTTGAGCTGGTCTTTTTAATGCTTTGTGTGCCTTGGATCACACTTCTACTACATGCAGTAGTGTATCTTTGAAGGCAGCAAAGCTTTTGGATTGGCACAGTTATAGCGCTGGGTGAATTGTAACATCCTGGAAAATCCCTTTTAAATGCCAGACTAGGACTTGGAACACATCCAAGCGTTTGCAGCAGGCACAGCAAAACAGCTTTTGGAATTTAGCCTCCGTACTATGCAGACACTTAAAACGGTATAGACACGTTCAGTAAAGCTAAGAGCACTTGAAGTCAATCAGCATAAAATAACCCGGGACACTGGATTAACTGGTGTGAGATTCTGTAGAGGGAAATTATGTGCTTGCCTGCTGGGTGAACAGGGGAGGGGAAGATTGCTTGGGAAGCCAAGCCTCAGGTTGATAATAAACACACTTACAGCAATACCAATTCTTCCACAATGGCTGGATAGGGATTTCTGGAGGAAGCCTTTTTAACTAGGAGAAGTTCCAGCTGTCGTTTGCAGGGACTAATAGTCTGAGGATCCCAACTGATAATGAGAGCAGGTCTCACTGTGCAATGTGCTGCTTCTCACGCTAGCGAGAGCAACCTCCTTGCTGGCAGCTGCAGAGAAGCTGTTCCAGCACCAGACTGCCAGCTGGTAGAGAACTTTGGGATGATCCCCTGCAACCATTCTCGGCCCGAGCAGGAACCCTACAACTACAAACTCATTGAGACCTTCCCCAAAATCCATATGCCTGTAGCTCTAAGTTTCTCCAGATCCCTAAACCAGATCTGCCTGGTTATAAGTAGCTCATTTGCTTTTAGGTGAAGGGCAGCTACAAAAATTCAAGCCAAGTCCCTCAATCACCTTTCCAAATCCTGTTTTATATTCAATTTCTGAGTTCTGCAAATGGTCAAGCTGTGGGCACTGCAGAGCAGGCTCAGGTTTTTTTACAAATAGCTTTAAAGCAGTCTTTGCCCTAGGAACACCTCCCTTTGCTGTTATACCCTGTGTTACACTGTCATTAGCCAGCTCAGCGCTTTGAAGGGATGTTGTCTGGTACACTTGGGCAACACTGGCAGGTTTTGCCAGTGTCTTGCATTCTAGTTCTTCTAAGTATTTCTGAATCACACGGCTTGAAGAATTGTCTTTGCAAGTGCTAAGGTATGGGTTTATAACAAATAGTTTGAATTTATAGGGCTGCTACTGCCATGCTTATTGCAATGTGAGGTTAGTGATAAGAATGTGTGCTCTGGTTCCATGCTCCTTCCTGATACTCCGATGTGTATTTGTTGATATCTTCGCAAGATGAACCAGTATTAAAGTGTATCCCTGTCCTTCACTTTCCAGCATCCACTCCTTGATGGCTGTAGCGGTATCTTCAGGAACACGACAATCGCTTCTCATGCATTCCTCTTTGTGACTTGCAGTAGTCACTATAGATCATTTTCCAAGTGATGACAGAAAAACTTGCATTTCTCTTCTTTGATTAGACTAAGAAATGCTAGAGAGGCAGAAATGCTAGAGACATTTGGAAACATTTCTAAGAGTTGGCTTCTCTACCTGGCACAGATCACAGCTGTTTGGTGATTTGAGCCTTTCCCACACTTAAAACTTCAGTAGAGCTCAGCATCTGATACCTTGGGGCTCCTGTTGTTGCTGTTCACTGGAGATATTACCAAAAAAGACAGACTGCTTTAAGCCAGGTGACACAAACTAATGCAAATGAGGAAGCCACAAACTCATTTACAGCTTTGAGAGCTTTGCTTAATACTTATCCACAAGAAGTAAATTGCTAGATATGAAGCCTTAGTGGTTTGTGATGTTAGTATACAAATACATTTTAGAAACATATATTTCATCATCCATGACAAAATAACGTAAGGATAACACTACAGGAAAAAGAAAAAGAAGTTGTTACATAAATTAAAGCACCCTTCTGTGCTCACTCAAAGTTTTATACAGACTGTCTACTGAACATCTAGTATGATGCAAGCTTGTATTTAATGCAGTGTTAACTGACCCAGAGTTGCATCTTGTGCAATTCTCATGTCCCAAAAAGGCTAAAATGCCAGGGTTTCAGCAGTGTGGAAGGGGAAAAAAGAGAAAAGCAAGCACGGATGTGATAGTGTGGATGAGCAACTGACGACAAATGGAACAATGTAAACCATTTCTTTACTGTGTTCTAAAAAAATTAAAGTTGAGAGTCATCATCTCACCAAGAACAAATCTGTTTTTCCCCAGCTCCTGGAAAAGCTCCCTTTCCTGTACAACTCTCGAACAACTGTTTGCCACTGGGACAAAGAGGTTCTGTGATCCTATAAAGATGATGCCCAGTGGCTAAGGCACAACATAAGCCATGTTGAATATGAGAAACAGATCTTGAGCTCTGCCCCTGAACCTGGGAAATCAACACGGCAGGATGCTGTGTCCACAGATAAATGGATGTGGTTTATATGCAAGGCAGGAACTGCAGGTCACGAATGCACATGTCAAACCTCCATTTGTTGTGATACATCCTTTTGCAACTTAGGTTTTTGTGGCATTTATAGCTATTCAGGTGCCAAAAGCATAGGTAACATAAAAGATTAGATAGTGGGCAGGGCAATAAAACTCTAATACAGAGGCTGAGTAAGACAGAGAGGAATCCCAGACTTATGGGAAACCACAGGTGACAGCAGATGAAATCAAACACTTGATGTGGCAATAGAGTATCCACCTGCTCGCTTCCACCCTGGCCCATGTACAGTGCTCCTAAGTGTCCTGTTTTGTGACAATTTCTGCTTCTTGGGTAGACATATTTTTTTTAATTAGACATTTACATGGACTGCTGTTTCCTTAGAGGACATGGGAAGCTTGGAGCCCATCAGCATACTACACAGAAAATGTTTAGATTATTTTTGCTTGCATGCAGTACTTGACACATAGCCAAGTGAAATTTCATCTACTGAGATAATGATCATCCCAGTGATTTACTTATCTTTGCATGGACATTACAAGCTCCATAGCTTTTATCCACAAATTTTGAAAGCTTATGGTCCATTTTTTCCAGGTCATTAATGAATATAAGATTATAATTTCAACAGCAAACCCTAGAATGCTCAATTGCTATTTTTGTTTCACTGCAAGATACATTCCCCGTAGCTATTTTTCCTAATACTGCCTTTTGTGTTGAAACCATCCATTCAATCTCCTGTTCTAAGGGCTATCATATAGTTGTTATCTTTGTGTCAAAACAGTGAAGATTCCAGACAGGATGTAAATTCATATTACAGAGTCCTCCTCAGCATTTGTCAAAGTTCTGGCTCTAAAAGGTCATCTGAAAATGTGTTCACAGAAAAAATACTGTTGGCCAAACTTGGAAATAATTCAAAGGGTTTAGGCTTTAACTGGAAGCATTTACTTTTGAAGTAACGCAAAGAAAAGCCTCTGGAGCTTTTCCCCTTTTCCCTCCAAGAGGATTTTTAGGTCTTGACTAGCATATACAAACAAAAGATGATTGATTCTAATATTCATCCTCTACCGTTTGTTTCGTTTACTAAGCACTTGGGAAGCAGCAAAAAAATGTAAACCAAAATCAATTCCTAATATTTCATGTGCAAGAGAGGAAAATCTTTGTGCAGAATGCTCTGATAGTGCTATAAAAATGTTCTATCTGGAAAATAACAGCAGCTCTTTGGGAAAGGGATTTGCTGTTGAGATGACTGACTGCCCAAATCCTTTCTCAGAGCCCTCAGATACCTGTGAGCCCTCAGTCGCGAACTGAAGACATTGAGCCGACTCATTCGTTACCAGCGCACCACTAACAGGATATTACCCCGGAGTTTCACGGAGCTCTCTCGTTCCGTCGATGGCAGATGTTAGCACATGCTGACAGACAACATGCAACTTCTCTTGCTTCACATCACTAAGAAAGAGACTCCCATTGGGAAACTCTCGATACCTGGTGCCATAAGGACACAAGTAAATTGTCAATTTTTATAACCAAAAAAATCAATTTAATTCTCTTATGTTCAATCATCCTAAACTGGCAACGCTGCCCCATGCACAGATACTCTACAACCACCCACTCACACAGAAGAGCAGCATCTAAGGTGCAGTTTTTGCTGATGGACAGAGTTAACTACCTCAGCAATGGGACAAAATTAAAACTTATTTACACCAAATACCATGTCATTCTGAAAGATGCAATCCTGTTTACTCTTACTGCACTGGCAGCCAAGCTCCAACTGCCCCAGATGGAGCAGATTAATTTTGCTGCATTCCTCCTCTCTGAATGTCATTCACTGATCGTGGCTCTGCAGTCCAAAGGCTTCGACTATCAGAAATTATGGTATTTATTAATTCTCATTCTACATTTAAGATTGGTGATAGCTTAAAGAGTAGGGTTATATCTCTTACAAGGTCAGAGTCATAAAACAGTATATACAATAAATGAGGCTGGCTGTGCTCATCTTGAATCCTGTGTCACTGGGGAAAAAAAGAGTGTCCTCCAGAAGGGAAGCACAAACCAAGCGTATGGAAAGCAGAATTGGAGAGACCACCGCAAAACAAGCATATTCCATTTTCCCTTCAGAGGCCTCCCATCTGGAAGAGCACGGGGACAAGGACAGTTGACGCTGTTTGTGGCCCACTGCTAGCAGTAGTCTGCCATCTGCCGATCCACGCAGCTGTGTTTACAGCCTTCAAGGTAAAGCGCTCATCCATCTTTCCTCCCAGCCTGCTCCTATTTCAGTGCACGCTGGTACAGGAGGATATGAAATGCAGCATCTACTCATCTCTGCTACAGCCAAGCAGAAGTCAAAACCACAGGATATCAAAGTGCAGCTGACCATTGCATTAGGATGCTTGGATCTCCGTCAAAAAGCCATTCCCCAGACTTACAGCTTTGAACCACAAAAAAAAAAACAGACAGTTTACCCAAAAGTAGCTTCCTGCAACCAACAGAAAGTGGTTATTGCTACAGGCCAACAAACTCCTGCCTTTCTTGGTACTGCTCAAGCTGCCGAGGAGTTCCAGCATCTAGCAGAGTTAACCCCTTCTTCCCATGCAGACAGTTCCTTCATCTGCGATGTGCAATTATTTACTCCCCCCTGCTCAGAGCAATTCTTCCTGAGCACAAGTACTGACAGAGCATGTGGTAACTCCATTCGCTGCATGGGGCCAGCTGTACAATTCCATTATGCAAATGACAATGCTGATAATTAAAAGTGTTTATCAAGTAACCACAGAGGAACAGGGCGCTCCTCCATAAGTAAGCTGAACTCTTCATCATCGTGGGGCTATATAACATGCCTATCTGTTCTGTTTGCTGCAATTGTCTTAGGAATTATCCAAAACACTAGCTTCCAGTCAGTATATTTTTAGGATATGACTGACTTTCATAGGATGTTGACAAAATAAGGGGTCTGGCATTTGCAATTTGGCATTTAACATCTGGAAATTAGTTTTAAAAATCCAGCCTATTTCTCCTCTCTTTTCTAAAGAAATGCACTTTCGAAACACACGAGCTTAATCTAGAAAGCTAGAAGGACGTGCCTGTCCAGGTCACATGCAGAAAAGAAGATTCTATGTGACCTATTGTCATGTTGGTGTTTTCTCAGACCTCTTTCAAGAAAAAAAGGCAGAAACCTACAGAAAATTGTGACTCAAGATGGCTTTTCAGTACCCACCAGCAATGTAAAGTCTAAAAGGAAGGGAGAATAGAATTAAGTACTAAATAAACTCTGAAACTTACTTTCACACAGAAATATAATACCACAGATTTTTCGCTCACAGCCACTTTCTATCAATGGAATTCAAAGGCAAACCGATGTGGAATTCATCTGAAGGGGAAAATTGCAAAAAACAAAAACGGGAGTGAGTTCAGAAATTTCAGAGCAAAGAAACCAAAGCAGGTCAACAAGCAGAGAAGTTCTGAGAGAGGGACCAGCCTGGGAAACTGGAAAACTTGTCCCATTTGTCCATATTGCCTGAGCAGTAACAACAGTCACTTCATCCTATACTTGAGTAACCGGCCACCTTTGGAAGGAGCTCGGGTTTTACTTCCCATATCTATGAAGAACTATTGCCATGTCTTTGATTAGCTTTAAGGTTCCAGCTGTGATTTGACAAGAGAATAAAACTCTAGCAAGTGACTGGCAAGCACACCAAAAAGCTATCAGAGTGTAAAACCTGTTCTTTGTGACTCAGATTGTATTTAAACTGGCACCTCTGAAGTTCACCAAAATTATTTTCTCAAAAATGTCAAAAGTGATTAACAATTTGCCAAAACCAAAACAAATTGAGTAATGCTTTTGATGAGCCTGGTAAGACTCTTCAAGAAAATGTTATGGTCATCATTTTACAGCTGCCCTGTCACCCAGTTGCCAGCACTTTAAAAATAACAAAGATCTAGATTTTATTTTTAATGAAGTTATTTTACTCCTTTCTTGCTACAAATAGTATATGCTATTTCCTATATTCATTTTGTCTTTTTAGGGGGTAAGAAGAGTGACAACATCAACACGACAAGTAAGTGGGAATCAGACAAAAATAATAGATTTAGAGAGAAATTAGGAAAAGCTTTCCTAACCATCAGACAGATGAAGTTCTCTAACAGCTTCCCAGTTCTGCAGTGATGCCAAAATGGCACAACCACTCATTAAAAGTAGTTAGTAAATTTACTGAAGACACAGTATGACCTTGACGTCAAATGCCTAAACTTGATGATGTGGGTTCACACGGCCAGAGCAAATACCTGATGATTCTTCTTCACAACCATGCCATGAGTCAGATATTTGATCCTGGGCATCTCACTTGACTTTCATACGGTTCTGTTTCATAGAGATCTTGGAGAGCTTAATTGGATAATACTATAAGCAGGCTAGCACTCTTCAAGTATAAGCAATGTAAGAGAAAAACATATTTACTTACATGTATAAACAACCTTGACTAGTGCTGACAGTTGTTAATTGCCACCTCTGTTATTTTTTCCTTCCCATTAGAAAACATGGTTCTCAACAGATTTTAGACAGAATTTATTGAATAATATTTTGAGGTGGGGGGAAAGAGAGAGAGAAAAGGTGACTGAAAATCTTGCAGTCAGTTGCTACTGTTAAAATGTGTCTCGCTGGCAGCTTCATTTGGAGGAAAAATATAATCTCCAGTAAAAGTGATTTATCACAATGACACATCTCAATGCAGAGCTCAGCAAGAGCTACTTAATACACACACAAAAATGAGAATGAGAGGCAGGACACAGAGGAGAATAAAACCCCCTGTTTTTCTGATACCTTCACAAATTACGGTCCTTCATTCCTCACAAAAAAGGCAGCTTTCTCACCGGGCTCCCAATCCAACCCTCTGTCAACTGCACATTAGCCATTCATGACTTTTTCTAATTGAAAAGGATTTATTCTTTTACATTTGTTTTTATTCAGAGTGAGTTCAAAAAAAAAAAAATGCATTATGTAAGAATTTTGAGAAAAAAATACCAAAAATTCTAAAGGTTTAGGATAGCGCAGTCTATGTCTCCTGATGGCGTGACCTGCTTGGTGCACGGACAGGACTGTTGGAGTGCTAAAATGAACCAGCAGTGTGAGACCAAAACATCCTCACAGCTCCTTTCCCCTCTGTGAAGGAGTTCATTAAAATATCTTCCCTTGCAAGATGAGAACTGGCCAGATGACAACCCAGATTTAAATCATCAGATCCTGTCAAGGTTTCTTCAGAGGAAAAAAACCACAGGTGTAGCACTTAAAAGCTCAGCATCGTGCCAGCACCAAGAACCACTAGTATCAAACTACCTCCTAAAGAATGTGTCCATAAACTCACCTGCAGTATAATCCTCAAAACAAGGCCAGCTATTCAGTCTTGTGCCCTAAGCAAAATCCTACAAAGGAAGACGGTTCTATTTGGCATCGGTTGCTATGGGTAGAGCAAAGCCCAAAAGGGCCCGACAGAGCCTGACGAAGCCCAAAAGGGCTCGACAAAGCCCAACAAGGCTGAACAGAGCCCAAAAGAGCCCAACAGGGCTTGTCAAAGCTCTACAAAGCCTGACAGAGCCCGACAGGGCCAGACAGAGGTGGACAGAGCCCAGCTAGTCCTGACAGGGCCCAACAGGGTCCGATAGAGCCTGACAGGGTCCAATAGAGGCCAACAGAGCCGTTCAAAGCCCAGCAAAGACCAACTGTGCTCAACAGAGCCCGACAGAGTGTGGCAGAGCCCTACAGAGCCTGACAGAGCCCAACAAAGCCTGACTGGGCTCGACAGAGCATGACAAGGCCAGACAAAGCCTGATAGAGCTCAACAGGGCCTGACAGGACTTGAAAAAGTCCGACAGGACCCAAAAGAGCCCAACAGAGCTTGACAAAGTGCTACCAAGCCTGACAGAGCCTGATAGGGCCCAACAAAGTCCCACAGAGCCTGAGAGGGCTCCACAAAGCCACACAGAGCCTCAGAGGGTCTGAGAGGGCTTGACGAAGCCCGAAAAAGCCTGATGGAGGCCAACAGGGTCCAACAGAACCTGACTGGGCCTGAGAGGGCCTGACAGAGCCCTTCAAAGCCTGAGAAAGCTTGATAGAGCCCAACAAAGCTCGACTGTGCTGACAGAGCCCAACATGGCCCAATAAAATTTGACAGAGCCTGGCAGAACCTTACAGGGCCCAGCAGAGCCCAGCAAAGGTAGACCAGGCCAAACAGAGCCCTACAGAACCTGACAAGGTTTTGCAAAGCCTGACAGGATCCGACAGAGCCCAACAGGCTTTAGCATCAGTGCTATACATGCTATAGCATCAGTGCATCTTGCTTTTAAATTAGCTCAGGTGTGGTTTAAACTGTAGAAATAAGGGATGCTGCAGAGCTTTAGAAACCTGAGGACACATTTCCATTCAGAGATCAAATTTACAGACGTTCTATTCAACAGCACTTCCTAAAAAAAAATAAAAAATCCTCAGTAGGCACAAACTCTTGTTACTAGTTGCATCAGTATAAAACTACAGTCATTCCACTACCTTGTGTTCTTATCAACTTAAATAAAAAAATATATATTTATGCAGCTTGGTTCCAGATTTTCAGTTCTGTCAAAAAGAAAAAGCTGGGGAAAGAATTAAAATAGCAGCAAAGCTATGGAGGGAACACTGTCTTTGTCTCCTGCTCTACTGAGTACTCCACTATAAAACAACAGAACCAGCACCAAGCAATGGCAGAGCAGCAGAGTTTGTGGGAATTCAGTAAAACAAAGCACACAGATTAAACAAGGAAATCAGTGAAGTGTCAGAAAAAGCTGCTACTTGAATACTGCATAAACATTTTTAATATAGTAATATACATTTATTTATTCAAATAAATCTTAAGTGATCAACAGCAAAACAAAGATCAATTAACACCTTAATGGTAAGCAACTGAAAACGACTACAGTTGGATCTGTTGCTGCCTTGTATACAAAATACCAAAAAATTGCCCAACAGATGCAAAAATAAACAAACTAACAAATGATGAAACAGCTTCCTGGCTGGGCTTTCTCTGCCAAATCTCTGCCTGGAGAGGACTTTTATGTCCATGTAATAAAGTCTCAAAATTATGGACTTACAAAGGAAACAGCTGCTTAACCATCATGGTAATTATTCTGGTCAGACTGTAGAGCACCCAACCTTGAGGCTGCGGCTCAAGGCACCCGCCTCGTGCAACACACGATGACACCAAGATGGAACTGGATTAGTGTCATTGCACAGAGCCTGTAGCTGACTCACCTGTATTGGTTGTCACAAGACAGGCTGAGGAACAGGTCGAGCAGTGGGTTTGGCTGATGGTGTGACAGGTCATCCCAGGAAGGATTAAAGGCTGTGAGTGTGCTCAACACAGACCATGTGGCACCAGCATAAGATGGGGTGGGATACTGGAAGTGACCTGTTGTGGTCCATCTCACATATCCTACTGCTTGTGGCCGTTTTTAGCCTATACTGAGAGTTAGTGTGAGTCAAGTTATTCTTCTACTGCCCTCCAAAGCTCACCCAGGTGCCACACTGAGAAATCATCTTAGGCTCCAAGGGCAGAGACGTTCTCTCTAACACCTGAATATTAAGGCTTAAATCATCATTGTCGCACTTCTGTCATCCCAAGGGCCTACAGACCTTAAATCAACCCTGAGCACGCTGCTGTTCATCTTACTGATGAGCCTCATTGATCTCCACAGAGGGTGGTGCTGGCCCATCTGCTTCAGTAGAACTGGTTCTACAAAGAGAGCGCAGTGTCCTGTCCGAAGTACAATATGTCCTCTAGTAGACATTATAGTTGGGGCAAATCTAGATAAAAACTAGTTGAGTGTCTTTCTCGTGGTGATCTGGCAACTTGGGAGAGGTCAAACCTAGAAAGCACAAAAAATACCGCTTCCCACAGTTGCTACTTTCCATATTTATCTTGATCACCTATATAACTATGAATAGTCACAAAGACAACACTCCCCAAATTCTTATGCTCACATTATCCAACAGATGGAGGCTGAGAGTCCCGTTACCACAGATCCTGCCCTAAGTTGTGGAAAGCACCAAAACGAAATAGCAAAGCGCTTTGGCTTTCACAGAAGTTATTATTTTGACACATACACACCTGAGATAAAACCATCAACTATTTATTCAGCAGCTGACAAAGGGTACCACTCGCTAACAACATCTGCCATGTAATTCCGTACTGGCACAGCCATTTTTGACTCAGTGATCTGCAGTGTTAATTGCACAGCATCACCTATGAAGAGTATCCACAGTGCACAGAAGTGTTTATTTATAAACTGCTCATTCCAGCTAAAAGAGCACTCGGGCTCTAAAAGTTGCTCCAACATTCATATGCACAATAGGGTGCTTTTAAACGTGTCAACTGTCAAATACATTTTCTGACAAAGTGATTGCTGATATGATATTAGATAATATCTGTATGAATGGAGTTGAGCATGGCTCGTAAGAGACCAGGACAGCAGCATTTCAGGCAGCAGACAACAGATTAGAGACAAGTGACAAGGCTGATCTCTGCAGCTGCAATTAACTCTTTCCTTCAGCCTCTCCTGCACAGTTCCAAAAGGGCTACGTTTTCCTCCTGCTGCTGAAGGTTGATTAGCAGTCAGGTGGGGAGAGGCTCTGGGGATGGCATGACGCATTAATTAAATCACTTCTACCAGCTAAGTGATGACACTTTGATTCATAGCAGAGCTCATTCAACTAGACGCTGGCATTTCCTGGGCACCAAGATGAGGAAAAGTCAAGCTGTGAAAGCAGGTGGGAGAAGAGGGGATGTGCACAGAAAGGAAAAAGAACAAAATGTGAAGTAAATACCTGCAGCTTGTAGAGACCATTTTCACAACAGAGTGCTTGCAGGAGCACTGGGAATTACCATGAAACATGAGCTGTAAATTATTTAATTCATGTTGCTTATACAGAGAAGATTTCATTTTGTCTGCATCTATAAGAAAATCTACTTTAGGAGAGACTCTTGTAAAAATCTCTCAAATCAAACACAACATGCCTTATTTCATAAGTCAGTGCCATCTTCAGGCACAACAGCAGCAATCTCAGACAGAGAAGACAGAAATCTCCAGAAAGCAAAGCAGGACAGGGATCCAGGGACCAGTTTGAGCTGCTGCGCCCCAGCCCGCTCCTGCTGCATCATCTGACAAGACTGATGTCTCCTAAACACTGTGTTTCAATTTCTCCCTCTGCCAAAGGGCGATAATGTTATTTCACCAACCTTTGTAAAGGGTCACCTTTATCCAACTTTATCTATTTTGTTTAGGATTTTGACATTTGAAAAGGCTAACTTCAACAGTCTTCCTATTAGAAAGCTTCTCATCTGGTGACAAGTCTACATATTCTTCCTTGTGAACCTTGTGGTCAAAAATCAAACCTGCACAAGGGAGAAAATACTTCTACACTCTGGAATTTGAAATAGGTCAAAGCGTGATTAGCATCACAGCAATATTTCACTCCCTCTTCTGAGTCAAGCATGCGTTGGTAATTCTTGGATTACTCTTTTCTTTGAAAACCTCAAGCAAGCAATTTAGAACACTTGGGATCCAAAAAATTCCACTATACAGGCCTGTGAAATTTTTCAGTGAGACATATCTTTTTGAAAACAAAACAAAACAAAGGAGGTTTGTTTGCTCACAATATTCTGTGGGGTGAACATCACATTTATTTTTTTTTTAATAAAAGCTATTTAAAAGATATGCAAACTTTTAGCAAGAATCATTTTGGACCTCTTAAACTACACCAGGCTCAATCTCATTTCATACATGAAGAGGGAACGCTAAAGGAAAACATCAAACAGTAAGGCTGATTCAGAGGATGTATTCCTTTTAGGCAATATTGCTATCTTCCTAGTTAAGCTGTGTTGCTACAGCACACAATGGCCTCAGACGAGACTGAGGTCACATTGTGGTAGTTGCTTATAAGAAGATTTAATAAAAAGAAAATTCTTGTTCACTAACCTTTTACTAACAAACAACAACAAAACCCACAAACAAACCACCTCTACTGATATGGCTCCCCTAGCAGTAACCAGTAGCAAAATGACCACCCTTATTGTAAATCCAAATTTTGATCATTAAAAAGACCTCATGAGCCTCTTTGCTTGAGACATGCATCATGTACATTTGTCTTATCTCATTAACTTTTGCTTATCTAAATAACATTTCTTCTTTCAGCTCAAAGCCTTGCTGTGTCTTCTATACACAATTTCCAGCTCTCAATACTTCATCTCATTTATAGGTGTGATTACTGTTACACTTGACAATACCTTGAACTTTCCTAGCATACCCCCTACAACCTCCAGGTGCTTTATGGCTAATTTATTGTGGAAGTCAGATGTGACAATTCCTTTCCAGAAGCAGCACCAACACATTTGGATCATAAAGGAACTCTGTAGCAGACCAGTACCTAGACCAATGTTTAACCAATATAATTTGTCCTTGTTAATGTTGTATAATGTATTTGAATTCTTTTGCATCATTGGCTCTTAATAACAAAAGATTTTATTTAACACTGAATTTGGTGGGTAGCCAGGTGGCGGCTGGAAAAAAGCTAGCTTGCTTTTAAATAGATCCACATGCATCTCCTTTTCATCATTAGAATAAATTTTCAGAGAGGTGAGCAGAGGTTTAGCTGCATGACTCTCATTAATGTTAACTTTATTTCAGTAATGAGGTGAAAGCACAATCACTGGAGCCAATATAATCAGAGTGATGAGACAAAAGTCTGCTGCTGTAAATACTGCTGAAGATGGTGACACCGACAATATTGATAGGTAAGGAAAAATACATGTCAGTAGCAAAATGATGCAGAGAGGGTAAAGACCTTGCTTTTACATATAGCAGTAAAAGTTAAGACTGACAGAACTGTTGCACTGATGCGGATGCACTGACACCAGGCAGACAACTAACAGTCCTGTCCCCTTAAAAATCATTTAGGAAAGATAAGGAGGATTAACATGGTAGCAAAAAGGGAATGTTGAGATAAAAGAAAACAGCAGGTGTAGAAAATCAAAAGCTATTGGTGACAGCCCCAGAAGACAATCTCAGTAATCTATTGCACCAGAAAGACCTTACATAATGAAATGTGTGAGAGCCATCATGCCATTGCACTCCATTACTTTAGTTAATAGAATGATCTGAACAGAACAAGGCTGGGAAGAATTTTATAGTAATTAGCAAACCTGTTAGTGCTCATTTTTCTTTCGTGCAACACAGGAACAAAAGAAAAGCAGACACAGCTATTAAGGGAAACCGACAGGAAGGAAAAGTGGGAAGGCAGACAATGAGTTGGGTACCTCTGCAGAAATAAAAAATAAAGATTACTCTTTTTTTTATTACAAAACTGGCATTCCAGGACTTTTAGCTTTGCACTAAAAAAAAAATGCTGCCATATGAATACTACTAAATATATAGCACATAATCATCAACATCCAAGTACTACTAATAGAGAAGGAGCAGAGGAAACATAATGTATACATCCACTCCGTATAATTCTTGCAACATTCAGTACCACTGTAAGTAGTTCAGTATAACTTTACCCAGAAACCACAAGCGCAGCTTTTTTTAAATCATGTGGAACTGATCCACTGCAAGCTGTTTGTACTGAATCCATGATTTTAACCTTATAGCTACAAATGAAGTGTATTTATAATGACACGAACAAGATGTGCCCTTTTCACTTGATTTCAGCATCTAACCGACCCTCTGAAGACTGGAGCAAAACTGCTCTGAAATCGGTGATGCTCAGCAGAGAAGCCGGGTGGTAAACCCTCTCACTTTTTGGATCAAGTCAAAACATATTTGGGTTTGCCATCCCGGTTTGCTGCATTGCCCTAGTCACTGTTATTGCAGATATCCAACCACAGCAAGCAGAGCCCTGATCAATATGTCTTTGTTGTGTGGCTCTGAATTAACTACATCTCACTTCCCTTTGACAGCAACACACATCACATGCAGCTGCTGCTTCCACGAGGAGAAACACGAATTCTGGAAAGCATATTCATTATCTGGTTGTTAAAAGCAACAGAGCATGCAAGCCTCACCCTGCCTGGGTTACCCGAGAAATCAACACCCCGTTTGATTAAGTGACTGCCAGCCAGTCACCTCCTCACTCTAACCTTGATGTGGCAGGGCTGTGACAAGCACATAAAGTGTGTCATCACAAAATGTTTCCCCGATGCTCACAAATAGACAGCTTAATTTGTTTTAATAGCCTTGTCCCTTGCAGCATTTCCACTGCAAACTCTGGTTTTGAGGATGGAATGTATCAGCTCTTTCTACAAAACCCACCTGCAAAGCCAGCTGGCAGAGAGCCAGGGAGAATCCTGATGAGGTCCAAAGCTCTCAGTCTTGATCCAAAATACAACACTCTATATATACCAAAGGAATTCCACCTCCCCTCCTTCCACCGTTCTTTCAGTTGTAGGACTCAGAATCAGAAAAAAGAAATGACTTCATAAAAATTACAGTTCCTTAACAGATCTTCTGTAGCTGAGTATTATTTGTGTACCAAAAAAACCCTGAATGAATTTCCTTTTCATACACAGAAGCAACTAAAGTCCTTATAGGGTAAAGTTTGGGGTTTTTTTTCACTCATCTTGCAGAAACAGCAGGGCTGTTGGTCGCCAGCTCCTACGATATTTTCATGGATCTCATAATATTCTCTGCTTTATTTCCAGTTGCAGCTGCTGGAGGTGACCACACAGAAACCTCAGTTTTTACACGAGAAAGAAAAATGAAACCTCTACAATTGCAGAGAGGAACTCAGACCTTTGAAACTTCATTAGTCCATCTTCAGAAGATACACAAGCACAGTTCTCACTTACTTTTAAATTTATTTGGCTGTTAGGAGTGGACACTAAGACTTAGAACTCTGAGCATTCAACACCGCTGCCTTGCTTCATGTATCACCAGTAAATCACCTCACTTCCACCTGCAAAGCTTTTATAAATAGGAATATGCACGATGCGGATAGAACCCAGCCTGAATTTACAAACTAGCAGCACAGGAAAAAAGCATGTTGAGTACTGAGAACTAGTCTTCCCAGGTGTGACTGAGCAAAGGAGATCATTGTTTATATATCTTTTTAGAATTACTTTTCAGCATCAGGCTGGGCTTCCCATACAGTGAGATGCAGGTTAACAAGCACAACTCATCTGAGTTCATTTTGAAATAATAAAAAAATTTGAGGCAACTACTCAAAAAAAACCCCACTTGGCTGATCCTGGTGCCATCTTGGCACTACAACAAATTATAAATAAAACGTTTCACAATGAAAGATTGAAACCAGAGAGCATATACACCTTTCTAAGTCGTATTTCTCCTGCGAGCAAGCCTCACCTGCTGTTGGCAGCAAGCTAGGACATCATAATCACGACAAATGCTTTCTTTGGCAACCTAGAGACTTCCAGTAACTTTCAGAAAGATTCAGAACTCTTGTTGCTGAAAAAGTAACTGTATGCCTACCAAAGCAAACCCCACGCATTTGAGATGCACTTGTCCAGCGGAATTCAGGTCCAAGATCTGAGTTCTTAGGGACAAATGTAACATTAATTGGAAAATTCCTACTCTATTTCCAAGCTCAGTTGAGCACAGGTGCCAAGAAATGCTAGTTTTCTCTCCTGAAACTCCGGATGGGCATGACTTTTAACACACACTGCAACCATGGCAGCAGGAAATTTTGCGTAGATTCTCAATGCAAAGGGGGACTGAGACACGGGAAAGCTATGGCAAGCACAGACTAAAGTGGAGTGAAGGGGAAAAAAAGAGCAGAGAGATATCCCATTAACTGAAAAACAAGAGAGAGTGCTGCGCTAGCTCTACTCAGAAAAGCAGCTTTTCCTCCAAGAGGGAGAACTCCTGCTCTTCTATTTCAACCTTTAATACCTACAGCTGAGACAGATCCAAAGCAGAGCAGGGGAAGGGAGAAAAGATACAGGGGCCTGAGGAGAGGAAAGGAGTAAAAGAAGAAAAAAAAATAAATAAAAGAAACCAGAGCAGTCAGTGAGCTGAGAGAAGATGAAACAGGTTTAGGGATGGCAGGAGGTTAAAAAGCAGAACCACAGACTGTGCGGTGAGGGGATGGGAACACAGAGGAGGAAACGGGGCTGTGAGGGGCTGAACCCCCCAGGAGCTGAGGTGGCTGTGATCACCCGCACCCGCCACAGGCGCCCAGCACGGCGGACACAACCCTTGCGCAACCGGGAGGTTAAAACTTAGCTACACGTTAAAATACAGCCTAGTGCGTGTTTAACAAAAAAACAAAAACAAACAAACACAAAACCGCAGCAGGCTCGCTCAACTATAGTCAATCAGAGGAAACTTCTACAAGAGTGTAAACAAAACTACTGCTGAAAGAATGCAGCACCTCGAAGTCGACAGGCGCTCGGCCAGACCTCGACTGCGGCCTTACCTCGTTCTGCCCTGGCGGAGCCACCACTGAGCAGTCACCGATGGTGGGCGACAGGGCAGAGGGTGCTCCAGCCGCGGCCATGGAGCTCTGTCAACAGCGGGAGACCGGCCTGAGGGCCACGGGTGCCCTGTCCTGTCCGAGAGCCTCGTTCCCGCGCCCGGTTCGCTACCACAGCGGCCACCTCAGCCCAGGGCTGCCCTCACAGCGCGCCGGGCAGAAAGGGGGAGTGCGAGGGGAAAAGCGGCGCCAGGCGCGGAGGCAGCGCAGGGCCAGGCGAGCTCACCCCGTGCCGTGGCACCAGCCCGCACCACCGAACCTCGGCTGTGCAGCCGCCCCAGCGTCGGTGGCACAGCCCTCCCCTCACACCTCCAGCGCCGGGCTGGCGGGGAGGAGCATTTTCCACTGCCCTGGCAGAGCAGCCCTGCTGAGGGATGAGGAGAAGCCGCCATGACGGGGCAGCGCGCTGGGCAGGACTCTGCCGTTCCCCCCAGTACTGTGAGGGCCAAATTTTTTCAATTACTATCAACAATTGTCCATCAGGTTGCCCCAGTACCATAGCTATTTTCCCCACATTAGTACCCAACAGCTTGAAAACAGCAGCCCTCAAAGGTGAGTTTATTTTGTGGGGTTGGGTGGCCAGCCTAAAAGTGCAGGGGTACTTCCAGATAGACAGTCCACACGTTTTCCTGCAGCAATGCAATGATTTGTGTTCCGTACTTTTAGGTTTGCTGCCTTTTGCCAAGTGAAATTC
Source organism: Patagioenas fasciata (assembly GCF_037038585.1). Classification (NCBI taxonomy): domain Eukaryota; kingdom Metazoa; phylum Chordata; class Aves; order Columbiformes; family Columbidae; genus Patagioenas; species Patagioenas fasciata. The sequence continues at coordinate 12,103,628 of NC_092536.1, forward strand.
AGCTCTGGGGCCGTCGCCAGCCCGGCTGCACACAGAGCAGCTTTATCCAAGTGCTGTGGTAACCTCTGCTGGCTGATACTCGCTGTTACACCCGGTAAAACAGGCTGTGAGAAGACAAAAAGACATCACAAAAGGTATATTACGCTTGCTCATACTTCTTTGTGCATTTGCTACCACAGACGATTTTTAATTTAATGTGTTTTTTTTTTTAAGACATCAGTAATTTAGATAAATTAGGACCCTGTTCTTCCGTGTATGAAAACGTTTATTTCCTCAGAAAGCACATGTATTACGAAGCAGCTCTGTGACTGTAGTTTGAAAATAACCTGCATTTTTCAGTTTGAATATGTGGATGCATCTTACCCAGTGTCATCCTGCACAGCTGATAGGTGCGTTTTTATGCATATGATAGTGTCAATAGCTAAGGATGCTACTCTGTTTTAAAATAAACATATCACACCTGTAACTTATACCCAACCTTATCCCTGTTCTTCAAATGGTGATATTTCATATCTGTGTAAGACATTCCAATAAGTACATTGAAGCCCCCAGGTGAACCTGTGGTCAGCAGCAGTAGGAGCTACAAAAGTAAGTTGTCTTTTTACACAGAGGAGTTTAAAAATCTAAACAGATTTTGTGCAGGACAGGAACAGAATGCAGACAATTGACATACGATTCCCATTCACTGTGATTCCTGTTAGTGTGTCTTAACTCTGTAGGTTCATGCAGAGAGACAGAAAACCTGGAATAAATGAAAGCTGAGTTTTATTGGAAGCTTCCACTAAATTGGCAAGACATCAGGTGCTTGTCCTCATTTTAACCACTAACAGCAGAAACAGATTAATTGTAATCTTATCAATGAAAACCTAACACTGGCCTCCCATTCCATTTGCAATTATAGCTTGTGATCTTCTGTTCCCTTAATTGAAACACAGCTAGAAAAGCTTCTACAAGGCAAGCTTTTCAACCAGAACTATTTCTTTTTATTTTCTCTACTCTGCAACTTCATGTTATCTTACCATAGGCAAAACAGCAGAACACAGCAAACATGCTTCAGTCTAAAAGCATCATGAGAATTCTTGCTTAAGACCTATACTTCTAATTTACCAAGAATCACAATTTCTAAGAAAAATCTGTGGTCTTAAAATGGAAAACATCAGGTAGACAGTATGCATGTTTCTACAAGTCAGACCTTATTTGACCACAAATACTAGATAAAACTACCTGTTTAATTAGCCATGGATCAAAAATGAAGAACTAAGTACTTTCCCATCATTCCCTACAAGTTTTGAGGTTGGCATTTTTCCCCCACTGCATATAGTTAACTGTTTGCCTCAGGTTATTAAAAAAAGGGCTCTTATTAAAGCACCAATAATTTGCTGAACTCTATCTTTTGTGGAACTTGCTGAGTTAGAAAATTCCTTTTCACCTCCTCCCCCACCTCTCCTTGACTAGAACAACTGAAGAACAAATAACACATTATGGTGCTAGGTTAAAGGATCTAGGATGTTTGCAGTTTAAGAGATCAGCACAAGACAGAACACATCCTAAAGCTCAAGCCTGTCCAGCTAAATGACAAGTAAGAAAGAAAAATAAAAAAGGCATTTGCTTTTTAAAAGCATATCAGAACAAAGACTCATGTTTAGCATTTGCTGTGCTTAGTGCTTCATATGCCAAAATTGATCACTAACATAGTTTCTTAGAAAGTTCTCCAAGCAATTGGAGCCTGAACACATACAGGAGATAAGAGTGAAGAATTGCCACCACAATGAGCAAGATTCTGAGAACGCAGAACCTGTGATCAGAGCACATCAACTGTTTAGCGCTGGACTGAAGCCACAAGTCTGTTTTTGCCTTTTCAGAACTCCAGCCTGTCACAATAAGAATTTTGATGCAGTTTTCCATGTACCATGCCAGTGGAGCAGTACAACGGAGTCTTTTGAGGCCAGTGGCTCAAGTTTAAATTGAGCTAACGTAGCAGTTACTGCTTTGCCTTCTGCCATAGATTACAGGCAAATACTATACCTGTTCCTCACTGATGTCAGCTGCTACCATTTTTCACTAGCATTAATATTCTTGTAAACTACAGAAAACAAGGAGTACACAACCCATTCAATTATCCCCAGCACTGACCTCCGTGCAGATAAGCAGAGCTGGTCACTCCATCAAATGTTCTCATTTAATCTGCTGCCAAGCACAAGTCAACAACTTGAGGATCTTGTCTGTCTGACAAATAGAGATGTCAGGCAGCCACTGACAAGCACAGAATGCCAGAGGGATGGACATCACTTAAACCACACAGGAGCATTACCAAGAAACACAGATTTGACATTTCTCACCATATCTTCACAACATGAAGCAATCATTTGAATTTTTTCCCTGCTCAATCCACTTCTGCAAAGGGCCAGACCTGTCTGTGCACCGCTGAGAGAAGCATGCGCTTTTCCTAGATTGAAATCAAATTTCCCAATTCCCTCTACTTGCTTACCTTTACTACACATGTTCAAATCAGTGCCCCTCTCTGCATTCTTCAAACTTGTATTTCAGTACAGTTGTCTTGTAATTCAGGGAAAGACGTGAGATCAGGCAGTATTTTGGAACACAGATAATTTTTTAATGATTTAACATACAGTACAAACAGCCACGGAGGGAAGAAGCAGTTTCTGTCCCACTGAACAGACAATGGTCACAATGCACTTCTGATCACATCCTGTTTTTCTAGAAGAGAAAGGGGCCAGGCATTCCCACTAATGTTGTCTCAATTAGGTTGGTTCTCATGATTTCTTACGATCACTGCTTCAAGTAGCGGTAGGTATCACCCGCTAAGGAATTAACACCAAGTGGGAGAAGAAAGCAAGAACAAGCCATCAGTGTCTTGATCTCATCAGTCACGGTGCAACAATGTGAAATGCTGGAAAACATCTCAGCAGGAATGCTACAACAGACCAACCTGACGGCCTTACCCGAGGAAAACAGTTACAAGAAGTGCTGGAACAGGGGTGAAGAATCTGTTTGGCACCGAAAATAGCAGTAACCTCTGCTACCCTCTGAAGGGAGCATGTCACACTGCATCTTCGCACTGTATCGTGTCTGCTGCAGCAAGTTGCCGTGGGATGGCAGCAAAGGGGAGACAGATTTTCAGCTGGATAAACTGCTAACGCCAAAGCTTTTAAGCTTTTGGAGAAACAAGATTTTTCAAGAGAATCTGCTGACAGAACCATTATCCCACTTGATGACTTCTGGGAAAGAACAATGAAAACAATGCAAGTGGATTTTATCAGATGGCTGGTAACTAGTTCCTGTTTATATGATATGTAATTGCAATAGCATTCTCCAGATCTTTTGCATCAGGGAATTCTACCACTGTGCTTGTTTTTTGCTGGATTTTTTTAAAGCCTCTGTAGATTTTTTTATTGTGCTTAGGGAATAGGAAGTATCAGTTTAAACAAGCTAAGTCAAAATCACGGAGGAGATGAATGGGATAAAAACAAGAGAAATGAGGCTCTGCATGTAGAAAAGAATAGCTCCATTTTGTCTAGTGCTTGGACTTTGCCTAGTGACTTGCAGAGGGAGCACAAATTTAGTCAGCATTTGACAGTTTCTCTAACCATCTTTTCAGTGTTGAGTGGCCTTAAGAGTGAGACAGTTTAAACTGGAGCTTTAGAGAGTTAGGAGAACTAACCCTGTGCTAGTGCCATTCTGATCACACTGAAATTCCAGAATAGCAAGTATGTCAAGCAGCAAACCAAACCCATCATGACTGTTTAACTCAACTCATGCAACACAGTTGTCCTCAAGGAAGGGCTTGCACCATGTTCTGACATTCTAATTACTTAATGCACAAGGACATCACTAAACTGAAATCCTAGAACAACTCCACCCTGCACAACCAGGAATGTGCTACATTGAATTACCAAGGCCTGAACAAGTTCAAACAAATCTTCAGTGCTCCCTGTCAGAAAGCAGATTAGCAGAGAGCTGCTTAGAAGACTAAGACTCCTCTTTGAGGAAACTCTTGCAGAGAAACAAGGGAAGTGTTCAGAGGCAATAAACATCCCATCCCAGGCAGATCCCTGCTCTTCTGTCATGCTATGTGACTTTGACAGAATAACAACTCCATTGGAGTTTGGAATGCTTTAAACTCACTAAGAGGAACATGAGCACTATAGTGACAAATCCCCATACAATTCCTTCAGACTAAGGAGCTAAAAAAGCAGCCGATTTTAGTCAGGATCTAAAATATCCTTTCTACCTGACATAACAAAACGGGGACTGAAAGGCATCAACAACTAGCCATGCAAAGCATCAATACTTGCAGCTAGCAATCCATATAAAATGAATAAATAATTCATAATTACATACGCAGCATATACTGTGCACGGCAAGAAGTGCTCCAGAGAGAGAAGCGCAACAGGCATGCTTTACCCTCTAAAAGCAAAAATCCTCCTATTATTACAGTTACTCTGGAAAGTGTCTGGACTGCAGAGACACATTTGAACCATTATGTACAAAGCTACACTAGATTTTTTTTTTCCTATGATGTTTGATAGCCTGGATCAACTCTGTCCATCCTAAAGTTTAGGGGAAGTATTAAAAGAATGTACTAGGACTCTAGTACAGTACTAGTACTCTAAAGCAGGTGCATAACAAACTGAAGAAGGATTCAATCCTGAAGAACTTAAGTCCCCTGCTTAAACTGTGCACCTCTGGGTTCATGCCCAGAAACAACATAAGCCATTTACTCCAAGGCTCCTTCAAAGCACCAGCTGCTGTCTTGCTCTTTTGGATTCCAGTCTCCAGTTCCTTCTCTTTGTTGCTTACATCAGGCAGCTTTCAAACAGGCAGAAGCTCCGGGGGATATTCGCCATAGCAATATTTTGCAATTGGATCTCTGTAGGTGTTTTCATGCTGCACGCTCTGTCAGGAAGAAGAGAAGCTTTAGCAATACACACATATTGAAATAATACATCCTCCCTTCACTGAGGGCCAAAACCCAGAGCTTTTATACATATGCAAAACATTTCCAAAATTCTTCTGCACATTAGAGTATCATCTGGAGCCAAACATCACCACACTCCTACCACATAAAAGTTGCTCTAATATAGCACTTTAATATTGAACCACACCTAGAACCTCCTTTTCAGGAGACTATCCAAGTAGGTAGGAACAGATTCTACATTAAAAAAAAATCATATACACTTAGGTAGTATTGTCAAATGCCCTAAGCAAGTTACAATGAAGTTCCTACTTGAGATGTGGCCATTTTTCTTGATAAAGCTAGAGTTCAGATACTACAGGTAAAAAAAAAAACAAAAAACCAAAAACCTTCAAAGACATTTGGCATGATATCTTTTGTTTGCAATCTATTGCTATATTAAATACTCAAGCTGCACGACATCTCCAGCAGCACTTTTCAAGAGGGCTAATGCTTGCTTACACCAAAAATTCTGGTAAAATAACATGCATAACAGAAGTTCCCCACTCTTCTTAAAACACAAAAAAATTACAGCACACTTTGAGTTAGTATGCAGATGATTGTCAGCACATAGCAAGTTTAAAGAGATACCATAAACAGCATTCTGAGGCTGCTGGGAACATCTCTCCCAGTTCTTACCTTTACAAGATCTTTACCAGTCATTGAACTCAGCTGGTCTCTTTTTAGTTAAGCACCTGTTTTCTAAAGACAGTGTACAACTCATCCTGCTCTAAATATGCACTTTGCCCTTCATTTACTGCTGATGTTACTATTTCACCTTAAAAAAAATAAAAATCAGAGGACTGCCTTCAGATTAGCTCTTAGCCATAGCTTCAGCATTTACGAGAACGCCCATGTGCACGCAAGCACAACAGACCAGCCATTCATGGGACCAAGCCCCATTTTTCAATGGCACTTTTCAGGTGTTTTTCCATTTTTTAGCCCTGAACATGTACTTGTGTCTTACCTGTGATGAGGTCCTACATTTTGCCAGACACAACTCAAAGCGATCTTCCACTGCCATGAAGAGATTTTGGAAAGCAATTGCTGCCCGGTTTAAGAAACGTTCCAGAAGATGTTGCTAAAATGGTTAGCAAAAAAGATAACAAAAAAACCCACAAACATCATACTTTAGCAAGGAGTAACCAAAGTCCACCTTAACCTACACAGCTCAAGTATCAGAGAAATAGTAAGCAACTCCACTTAAAATTTCTAGCAAGCACCGCAAGGTTAACATGTCACAGAACCCCAGCAGTAGGAAGAAAAGAATACAGGGAAGTACAAATTGCAAAACTGATACTGGCTTGAATAGCTTTTCTTCAATCATTTCTCTCCCACAAATGCAATTCCCCTTAAGTTTAAACATTTTGCCAGGCTCCCAGTATTTCCTCTCAAATGTAGGAAGAATATTTTTTTTTAAAAGCTTTATTTACAGCTTGCTGTATGATCCTTGCAGGCTTTCCTCATCCTTCCAATAAAATAAACTGTCCCCTCTAAGAGAAAAGCTCCTCACAAACAAGCACTTTTAGCCACATAGGAACCTGAGAGCACCCAAAAAGCAAGAGAGAGTCACCGCACCTTGCTGGGCTGCAGGCAGCAGGACACACAGCACTCGTACACGCTGCAGCAGCCATTGGGAAGGCAGCTCTCGCAGCTGTACAGCTTTGTACTGGGCACATTGACATTACAACAGCCATTGACCAGTAGGTCCTTCCTTTCACAGATGTAGCCTGAAAAACAAAACCAGCAGGACCAATTGGCAAGACATACTCATTTGTACATTCTATAGAAATGCTGCAGTAAGATTCACATTACTTAAGAACAGGCATATTTATCATTAGTAGATTATGACTCCCTGGATTTGGCCGAAGTCTTAACTAGCAATTATTTGAAATAACACTTGGACATAGAACTGACTTTTACTACAACCTGGTGTTATCTGTACAACTATTACGTATCTATTCTACTACGCTGTACATACAATAGGAGTCTTTAAATACAGAATATTTAAGTTCTGATTCTTTTCAACACAATTCATTGTAGTGGTCAGAAGGGGAAAGGTGATCAGTGATGACTGTACTGGAGAAATCTATGACATATGTTCTTTCAACTGGTCTGCGTCAGGATAATTCTTTTTACAGTTCCATATGAAAAGACTTAAATTTATCCACACAGGATAGCTGTAATGTTCATTGTTGAGAGGAATCCGTAGTAGTATAGAACCACAGTGTATGTCCTTAGGGAAACTACTACCACAGTGTTAGACTGTGAAAAATCTCTGTGATTTCAGAGACCTTAGTGAATCAGCAGTAAGCATATTTCAAGTGGTGCTTAAACTTAATATTGATGCAAATCACAGAAGATGTGCTGGTTTTCTACAGCCTTGATTTCTGGTCAAAAAAGGCCCAGTGTCTGAGCAACAGGCACATCTGCAGATGGCAAAAAAAGGCTCCATACACTTAAAACCAGTGGTTAATTTGAGGACCTGCAAGAGATATCCTTGGGTTTACAAGGGTCAGGTGAGCCTGTTACTGGGACTGAGCTCTAATTACACCAGTCCTGAGGTGCCTCCACACCAGGCCAATCAGGTGCCCCTGATTACTCTCCCTAACATACCTGGCAGTAGGAATACACTGCAGGGAGGTACAAACAGCTCTGTGAGCAACCACACTAAATTGAGCAGGGCTCAATGTTTGAGTTCTGTGCAAAGCTGACTGGAGTTTGTTGAGTCTAAGGTGGTCCTGGGAACAATAGAGCCACACTCCAAAGCCAAATCCAGCTGGACCCAAACCTGCTGTGCACAGAATTTAATCTGCAGAACCTACAACTATAGCAAAATTAATCCAGTCTGAGAATAAAATGCCAACAGCTGAGGTTCTGCATTAAGAATGCCTTAATAAGGCACAGTTCTTACTGGGAAGTACCATCAATAACTGGACAGGCAAACATTCAACACTGCAACACGCAGAATAAATTCTTAGTGTCAAGTATACCCAGTTCATCTGTAATGAGGAGCTTCCCCTGCACAGAATTCCTGCACTGGTTACTCAGCTGACTGCTGTTTCCCGAACTGAACTTCACCTTCCACACGATCGGCTGCTCGTGCTCTTGCACTTGGAGGAGGTTCCGATCTCTCACTGTCCTTTCTTCCTGCAAGGAAAGACAGCAATGCCACCAAACACACATGTTCCTTCTGCCCTTCCAGTCCACATGCTTATCCCATGGTTAAAAGTGCTTAATAATTGTAAACTCCACACCACAGGAAATGCACAATGGAGTGAGCAACATCTGAGCTGCAGTAGCTGACTTGTTGCTACATGCAGCGTGAGAACAACATAACCCCATAAAACAGGGCTGTGCAAGTTCACTATGGGATCAGCTCACACAGCCAAACTCCGTTACTGCAACCACAAAAGCAGCATATACTAATTAAATAACCGTAGCTACACATATTTCTCTTTTCCAAGCCCTTTGCTAGTGGAATTACAGTTCTCAAGAGATACTACAACAGAATCATCAGGTCACTTCAAGATAGTTTTTTTTTCCCCAGTTTTGGCTCAAAACACTACTGCTGTCAAATATAATATCACTTTTTTAAACTCTTGGCTTTATTTAATGATAACAATGTAATTCTTAGAGCAACATATCCCAGGAGTTCAGTGACAGCACTTAAAGAACAAAAGCAATCCTGGGATAAGGGATTTCTCTAACCGGGCCCGCACGTCCCGCCGGGGGCTCCGGGGAGGGCACTGACCTGCTTGAAGGTGCTGCTGAGGAAGTAGACGAGGGAGAGCCCGAGGACGAGGCCGAGGACCCAGCGCTTCCTCAGCAGCCGCCGCCACAGCACCGCTCCCCAGGGCACCATGGCGGCTCCGAGCCCGCGGGCTGGACCCTCAGCCCCCCGCCGCCGCGCTCGCCCTCCGCAGGGGACGGTGCTGAGCCGGGACCAGCATCCCCGGCTCGGGCGGAAAGAGCGAGACCGGGGCTCGGGCGGCCACCCCGGGAGCGCAACCCAAGCGCTTCCGCCCGCCGTGGGGCGGGGGAGGCGGATCCGCGGATGTGCGTGCGCGGAGGGGGCGCGGCCAGGGCGGGGCGGGGCCGCACGGTAGGTACGGGCCACCCGGCCTCCTTGGCTGAGCTTTCTGCACCCCAAACCCGGCCTTTTCCCGCCCCCGCTGGGCCATTTAGCCACAGACTCCAACGGGAATCTCCTTCCCCGACCTAATTGGAATAAAAAGGCTCCACCTGTGTCTCTGTGTGTGTGTACATATGTGTATGTATGTAACTATTTATAGATATATGTATGTCTGTGTGCATATATACTGTTTCCCCCAAAATAAGGCAAGGTCTTATATTAATGTTTGCTCCAAAAGATGTGTTAAGTGTTATTTTCAGGTGATGCCTTATTTTGCCACGAACCTGTATTGTTTTGGGTCTTGTGGGGTCTCCTGAGTGTGATTCTTTGGGGGGTGTCTGTCTTTCTTGGTGAAGGGTCTATCTGTCCTGCTGCATTCTGTTGCCAATTAATTTTACTTCTTTACATGTAGAGCTGCCTGGATGCAATTGACTTTTTAAATGAACTGTAACTAGGGCTTATTTTTTGAGTAGGGCTTATATTTTGAGCATCCTCAAAAATCCTGGAAGATCATTCTAGGGCTTATTTTTGGGGAAAAAGGATATAAATACATTTATGTATGTATGTATTTAGCAGACACAGACATGTGTTTGTGTATGGACAAGGAAGGCAGAATACAGCCCAGCAGGTGCCTGTGCAGCAAGCAAGGCTGTGAGTGCGGATCCCAGAGGAAAACAGCCTCATTGGATTGTGCACACGTGCAGGGATTGAAGCACCAAGGGCTCCTGCTCCTCTCTGTCTGTCTGGAGGAGATGGAGAGGTGGAACTCACTGTGCTATGGTGAAAATCACTCTATGCATGTGCTTCTTGCAGATGTACCTGTTTGGGCATGGTGATCCAGATTCCTTACAGTCATCCAGCTTGAAGACCTGTGATGGGTTTGAAATTTGGAACAGCGTCGATTATCTGAAGGACTCGCATGTGTGAGATGTCTGCACCCTCTTCAGCTTCCCTGTCTCCCACCGTGGCACCTTGTACCTCTGGTTAAACCTGTCGTTCAGGTACTGTTAAAAAAAATGTGTTACAAGATGAAAACCCCTAATCCGGAAAAGGCAGGACCAGTCAGTATTGAAGCTGAGTGCCTTTTGGAACAAAGTCCATTTAAATTCTTTTGGATCATAAATCTGTAGGGCTCTGGGCAGAACAGAGGATTACATCTCATGAAGTCCTGCATCTTCAGTACTTAGCACTCATGTCACTGTCCCCTTCATGGCTGATGCCAGAAGAAAAAAGTGTCTCCACATAGAGCCGCATGTGCCTTTACAGAATATAGATATAGGGCTACACATTTACTTACATATATTCATGCAGTATGAAATGTTACAAATAATGTTATAACTTTTGATATTCAAAAGTATTTTCAAAAGCCTTTTACATTTTATTCGGTAGCTATTGTAGTTGAGGACTGAGTAGGATCAGACTTCAGTATTTAAAAGGTGTCTCTCTAAATCTTCTATGAAATGCCTGTGGGCACCTGGACCAATCAGTTGCAAAACTAGCCCATTGATACAACTAATATAACATAAAGCAGTGTCAGACTATTTGCCAGGGACTTTGTGCTGTGCCTTGGTGATGATAATTCCATGTTCTTCTTTGCTTTTGAATTATTTTTAAAAGGTGTAATGCGTTTCCAGTTGCTCCCTTAAAATCAGACACTTGAAGGCAGAAAATTAAATAACAAAACAAAGAATTTCTCTCCTTGTTCTAAAAAAATTTCCTCAAGTTAATGCAATTTCAATACCTTCTCATTTCTCACTCCAGACCTCATTTTATTTCTGCTGGCAATTCCAGAATATGGAGCAGGAAGATGTGATCTTTTGCATGTCTGCATATTATTTATAAACATTGTACGGAGTTTGCTAATAGCATTTTTGTGGTTTAAAGGGATGGGTTGCTTATTTAAAATAATATTATCATGGCCTGATTGTATTTTTTCCTCCCTCTCAGTTTTGCTTTACAAAGGAAGTTTCTTCAGAAGAGGAAGAAGGGATTTCATTTCCAGAGAGTATATGGCGATTCACATGTCACATCGAGAGCTACTGTTCATTGTCCTCAAGTTCTTCATCAGAACATGTCACGGCACAGCTGGACGCCCCCTGTGACTGCCACACAGTGCAGAAGGGGATCTGACTAGTTCCTGCCTTGCCTGCAGACCTGTTGACTCCCATTTGCCAGTTGAAAACTGTTCCTTCACCAGTGTACTGAGAAACAAGTGTGAGCTTAGGGGCTGTTTCAGAGAAGCACATGGTTTATACCAGCCATGTCACCAGCCAAATGGGCTCAACAACCCTCTGACTCTGTGGGGCTTTGTTAGTCGTCGCACTAGGAATCGTTGACCTACAACGTTCATGTTGAGTGTGTTGTGTTTTAAGGTTTTGAGGAAAATGCAGAGACGGCATAGCAGCAACACTGACAGCGCTCCTCCTGAGAGGTACAGCTTTTTCTTTCTTTTTTTCTCCGTTTTCCTCTCCAACGGGGAATGTTCTGATTAAAGTGCATGGTGTGTTTTAGAAGATGAAAACTCAAAAAGTGCACGTAGTGTGGCCAGGCGTTACGCTTGAGTTTAGAGACAGATTGACTTTCCTCCTCCATGTCAGTTATTGACTGCTGTGAACTACAGTGTTTCAGGTTTCACAGTCCAGCATGGCACATATGGAGACAGTTGGCTTAGCATCAGCAGGACTTTTTGGAGCTCTACACGAACAAGTTATGGCACAGTCCCATGGGAGTCCGGGGCACTATCAATCTGAAAGGATACACCTATATTAAAAAAAAAAAAACACATTTATACTTCTGTTATTAAGGTGCTTAAAAAGTCAGCTGGTCTGAAGCTCCCAACTACTATGATAGTATTTTATAAAGGTTTTGGGTGATCCTCTACATTATCCCAGAATCTGTACCTAGCTTCATGTATGTGAATATTTAGAAATAGAATACCTCTAATTCATTTCTGTAATTATCACATCAGCAAGGAAGGCTTGCCACTGTTGTTGTTCTGGTACTAGGTATTCCCTTGCGCTTTCCCAGGGTTAGAGCTTGACTCTTTTTTCTTTCCTAAAGAAGAAGCTAATCTAATTACTCTAAGACAAAGATGGAACTAACGAGTATCATTGCTCTGGCTAAGCAGAGATTGTAAGTGAAAGATGGTGATCACAAGCAGTCACTAAGTATTTCGTAATGGTTTTGCAGGTGGTTGAAGATTGATGTCATGACCACTTCTAGCATGGTACCATTCTTAGTTTCAGGGAAAAAGAAAGCCTCAACTTTTTCTGCATGGTGCTGCTGAAGCCTCAGTGCAGCCTGTGGGTTTTACATGAGCAGGCAAGTCTGGGGCTCGAGAGGCACATAAGATGTTGTATGGGCCATCTCATCTGCAGTGTAGAGCTCTCGGAGTCTGTACAAACTTTAGAATCTGTTTGAATGGTTAAAATGTATTCAGGGCAGCTGTCACTGAGTGCAAAAGATAAGCAGAGTGATGTCAATTGCTTTTTAGAAATACATCTGTTTTTTAACAGGGTAAATGCATGTTGGCACTAGCACAGGCTGAAGGTTTTCTAGCTGTAGAATTAAATGCAGTTGCCACTGGTCTCCACTTCTGTTAGCTTCAGCAGACTCAGAATTAAATCTTTGTTTGTTTTTAAATATGTTGCTGATTAATTCCTTCCTGCTGAAAGCATGGTCTTGTATCTTGGTAGTATTGTTCCAAACAAAACTTGTGCCTTTATCTGTAACGCTGGGTCCCACCCAGTTTGTTTGTTATGTTCCCACATGTAAGTACTGTCACATTATGTCCCTGTCCTGTATGTACATCCCTGAATTGTAATATTAGGCGTAAAATCCGAGATCTGGTTGATGAATATTTTGAACCAAAAAGAGATGTGCAGTGGCTTGTTGACTTGATTCCTTGTTGGAGCCTGTGGAGAGACATTGGGAATGGGCTGTAGCTATAAAAAGCCTTATTAGGAGTTTACTTAGAGCGAAGGTATGCCCAGAGAGGTCTGAAGCTCTCTCTGGAGTGAGAGGAAAGGCAGTGCTCTGTGCCCTGTGAGATGCCTGGGGAGGCTTTTGAACCCATGGGAGAAAGAGAGTTAAGGGCCCTGTATGTGCTGCATGTGCTGTCTCACTTGTGACCACTATTTCTAAAGTTAGAGATCTCCAAGGATTAAAATCAAAAGAGACCAAAGCTCTGCAACGTACCTTATTTGTGTGCTTTGCCTCTTGCTGAGCTTTATATATTCTTTATTCTTCTTTTAGTTAGAAAGCTTTATGCTGTTTACCAGGCATTTACTGCCTAATGATTTGTCTACTTGTTACCTGTATTGTTCCCTGTCATCTAAACTGTCCATGTATTCATTTTAGTACCACAGTACTGAGTTCAGGTGAAGAAAGACTATTTTCTCTTGGTATTAGGATGAAGATAGTTAAGATTTTCTTTATGGAATCTGGCTATAATCCAAGAAGCTCAGAAAAGGATCAGTGTCAGATCTAGTTCTGTCCAGTGCCCAGTAATTTGGGTACACCCATGTCCAGTTTTCTGAGAGTATCAAGATAAAATCATTTCTCCTGACCCATGAGCACATCTTTCACTTTTAGTATTTGTTGCGTCATGGACACACAAGCAACTCTGAATGCTTCTCTTCCCCAGTTGACTCTGTCTGTTGTTTGTGTTATTCACCAGTAGGCAAGCAGCCATCATCCTGAAATAAAGAGAAATTTGAGGGATAGGTCATTTCTTTGAGTTAGCATGATTAACTTGTTTGTATATAATGTGACCTGTCTTGGTTGTGCTGTATAAAGTTACTTGGGGTTTTGTATTCTTTTCTTTAAATGTTAAAATATTTATAGAAGATGATGGATTTGGTGTCATATGTCTTATTTCTTTGGTCCCCCCAAAAGTAAAGGGCATGCTTGGGAGCTCTGTTCCTTAGATGAGTGAACTGGTGTATTTTGATCAGTCCTTTAGGGCTACTCTGATCTTACCTTACGAATCTGGTTACTGGCCTCTAGTTCTGGAACTGTGACTTTCCAACAGCAAATAGAGAGAAAAGCATCTGTCATCTAGAGACCTACAAATTCTAATAGTGTGTGAGGAACTCTTAAATGACTACAGTCAGGACTGGGCTAAAAGACTGTTTAATGACTTTTCTCTAATCTCCATCCACTGCAGAAACCGGAGCCAAACAGTCAGTTCTGAAACCAGCGTGGATGAAAGCGGAGTTTTCGAAAGTCTGAAGGCCGAAGCTTCCTCACCGCAACAGCTCTTCTCAGGCCTGGCAGGAATTCCGTCAGGCACCATCACAGCCACGCCGTTCCAGTCAGGTTTGGTTCTGGGCTCTTCTGCAGGCGGTGGGGAGGTTTTCATTCAGATGCCAGCCCCGAGGGAGGAAGGGGCCAGTCGTACGGAAGGAGCCCCGTTTCACCACCGGCAATCGTCACATCATTTCCACCACGGCCACCACCGGGGTTCGTCTCTGCTGCACATGGCAGGAGGGGACCGCCACGGGCACGCTGAGGAAGGCAGTGACGAACAGGCTGGAACTCCAGCCCCAGCTCTTTCCGAGTTAAAAGCTGTGATCAGCTGGCTGCAGAAGGGGCTTCCCTTCATCTTGATCCTCCTGGCGAAAGTTTGTTTCCAGCATAAGCTTGGTAAGCATCTATCCTTTCTGGATTGTAAGAGAGTGGTTAGGAAGCTTTATCATGCTGTGGTGTCTGATACATTTATCCATGTGACAGTGTCTAGAGGTAGTCTAGCATGAAGGGGACATATTCAAATGTGAGGGATAATACATTTGATAAATCCACCCTACTTTTGGTCCAAACTGTTTTCATCTGTGTCAGTCCCGTCTGTTTCCTGTCCTGGGAGATCAGTTCTGTACTTCTTCCTAATCTCTCCTTGACATTCCTATAGGGGCTAAGGATGTTACCAAGGCTTCTCTTGCAGACCTCTCTCTAGGAGAGATGTGGAGAGCTCACTCTGGTGATGAGCAAAGGCTTCTGTGTAGCACAGGAGGGTCCAAAGGGATGAGATACTCCTACAGCTGGAAGGATCATAGTTGTGAAATCAAACCAGTTACATCCTGCAGTCGAGATCTTCAGAGTTCTCTGAAGAATATGTCTGTCCATGTTTCTTTAACGGTATAATACCTGAGTATTCCATCCCCTCAATGGTCATGTAAAATCTGTTAATCTAATCCTTCTCTTACTATGGAATTTTATGTGTAGCATAGCTGAGGATCTTACTCATTGTGGGAGTGGTATGCTGAGATTATTATCTCAGGGAAGCCAATGCTGCTTGAGTTTAGTCCACTTACCATTCTGCCAGCATACCCAAAAACAGGTGTCGATTCATGTCTACAACATCTTGTTCTTTGAACCTGGTATCATGTACAGTTTTGAAAGTGTGCCTTGTCCTCCATGAGCTGCTGAACTGCTGTTGTAATATTGTTACCGAGCTGAATTCTGTTGGCACAGTACAGCTCCAGCTTGCAGCACTTGGCTTCTCCTTTGACACAGAACCTGACATTAGGACGGAGTGTCTGTACTGGGCTGGGGGCCAAGTGCTCACTGCAGCACCTTCATTTTCATTTAGCTTGAATCTGAACTTCTTACGAGTCCAGACTGCCCTGGTTTAGTCACCTATATATTTTAGTTCTCAGTGCATCCAGAATATCACCCAGTAAATTTTCTTCTAAGCTTGAGATGCTGACACCAAATGGTTTAGGACCGCAGATCCTCCTGCCCAGCTTTGCATACTTTGACAGTGCCTTTCCCCGCAGGGATTGCCGTATGCATTGGGATGGCCAGCACCTTCGCCTACGCCAATTCGACACTCCGAGAACAGGTTGCTCTGAAGGTGAGTACAGCTTCTCACAGTCTGTCAGAATAAGAGCCATAATCTTCGCTTTCTCTTCTTCCTGCTCCCCATTGATACTCTCCCACCATTTCCATCCTGCTCTTTTGTGAAAGTGTGACACAATAAAACAAAGAGAGGAAAATCAGGGATTTTGTAATCTGCTCATGGCTCTGCCGCTGACTGGCAGTGCATCTTCAAGCTCTTCTCTGAGCTTTAGTTCCCCATTATGTACAGCAGAGGTGCTGAAACCTATTTCACTAGCTAATGATGAGAATTGCTTAGGATTTAGATGATG
The DNA here is from genome assembly GCF_037038585.1 of Patagioenas fasciata. Lineage (NCBI taxonomy): Eukaryota > Metazoa > Chordata > Aves > Columbiformes > Columbidae > Patagioenas > Patagioenas fasciata. The sequence continues at coordinate 12,119,886 of NC_092536.1, forward strand.
TTTTGAGATGTTCAGCTGAAGGATTTTGTAGATGTATTACTTGTTGGTATCTTATAATGCTCTGCTGATAATATGCTTAAAATACAAAGAAACCAGCAGATCTTTTCAGGCCTTATAATCTTTGGTGTCAGCAGAATATTTCAACAGCACTAAAAACACAAGACTAGAATTGCTTTTTTGTAAAAATGACATGGGTGGCACAAGTGTATATTTATATCTACCAGCCGCAGTGGAGTAAATGTGATACGATGCTGAATGAACAGATAAATTGCACAATCACGTAATAGATTGCTGTTCCCTTGCACTTTGCACCTCTGTCTTTCCAGCAGTGTGCCCCTTAATCCACCTGCTTTAAATCTCAGCCTAACATCCCTGGCTGTTGAATCACCGCAAAGAGCTATTTTCATAATAAATCATCTCACAAGAAAAATGCTGGTATTTTTCATTCTGGGAGTAAAATTTACTCTCCAGAATTACACTGGACCAAGACCCAGGACAAGGTCTTCTGCCATTCAGCTTCCGTCTATAATGTTCCTTGTCTTTATAAATGCAAAATTTGCACTTCTTTTGACCTTTAATTATTTCTCCAATCAAAAATGCTTGTTCTAGAACCTCCATGCATTCAGATAACATGCATAGATGCTGTGTGTAATGATGGGTTATGTTACATTTGATTTAGTTAAGCCACCTTCTAAGTGACTTTGGATCTGTTTGTCAAACATTCCTTTGATGAAGTGTCATTCCAAATGGGTAACAGCTCAGAATTACAGTACAATATATGGAATTGATTTTTTTTCTTCTTTTTTAATCTGCTTGTCAAACTACATTTTAAGTATCAGGAGAATTTAGATGTCCCAAGAAAGATCCCTACTCTGAAAATTGTGTTTTGCAAGTAAGGCTGTCATTTTCACCATTATATTTTGATTAATTTCTCTGAAGTTGCTTTATTTGAAAAGGTTATGTGAGTGAGAGCCATTTCTGCCTGTCTTTGTATACATCTTTACCTAGCAGCCTATTTCTGAGTCTCAGCCCTATGTAAATTAACTAATTACTGAAGACTTAGTTGCGTATTTGTGTCCCCTGAGTTGGTCTTGCATTGTTTCAGCAGCTAAAGGCTCAGAGCGCAACCCTTGAGACTTTGGAATTTATCTTTGCTGCTTTTCCTTGCTCAGGAGAAGAGGTCCGTGTTGGTTGTCTTCTGGATCCTGGCCTTTCTCACCGGGAACACCTTTTACTTGCTTTACACATTCAGCTCTCAGCAGCTGTACAACAGGTGGGCAAAATTTACATTGTATGTGATGGAAGCAAGTGGTAATTGGCAGAGAGGAAAAGAGGGAAGGCCACTTTTCCTACACTTTGAGAGGAGGTGTGCATATTTAAGGTATCTGCTGTCTTTGTTAAATCTTTTAATACCTTTCAATGGAGGAAAATAATGTCAGCATAGCCAGGTCTGAATGGACCAGGCTGTGATGTTGCAATTTTTTTCTGCATCAAAGCAGGGTGGATACTTTTTTATAGTGGGACTTCTGAATTTCCATTCTGACCATGGAACAGAATGAAGAACTGAATATGAAGTACTGAACATGAAGAATAGGTCTTAGAAGCAGATAAGAAACTTACCCACAGATTTTCCTCTTCCTGAAGTGTTTTCTTTTCCCTTCATTCTATCCAGCTTTGAGTCTATTACAGGAAATAAACCAGAGGTGAAACAGTAGTGTTTTCCTTCAGTGTCCTCAGGGCTTGAAGGCATTAGGATCTGAGATAGTTAAGATAGCCTCCATTTTCAAATTCTGACTAAAGTGGTCCTGAAATACAGAAAAGTTAGTACCCATGGATTTGTTTCAGTACTACCCCTGCTTATTATAAAGCGGGGATTAAATGGCAGATAGGAAGCAAAGGTACAGAACTTAAATGAGGCAATGTTAGTAGAATAAACAGGAAGAAATGGAGCAATATCAAACCTAGTTACTTGAGAAAATAGTTTTGATATTAGTAGCTAAAACTGTATGAATTATCTTCCCAATGAAAGTTTTATTTGTCCCACTGAAGGGGACTTAGAACTTCAGACAGAAGACACAATGTGTGTAACACACATCCATTGGGTTATGGCTCCATGGCTCTTGGGTGTGTTTTTTCTGTTTGTTTTATTGCATCCCTACTTCTTCCCACCAGCACTGTCTATGCAGTGCAGGAATCAAGTCTGCCCACAACCCAGGTATCCTTTGGAATTGCCCATAATGGATTTGGGTTTGAACGTTGGAAAGCTGGGGATGCAAACACTTCTAGAAAGGGGGGGAGATGAGAAGGCTTGTATGTGTGGGTCCAAATGAGAGGTAGCAAGTGTGGGACACTGTATGGGGCTTGTGGAGGGAATGGAAAAGAGAAACAGGTATGGCAGCAGGGTGTGAGAACGCTAAGAAGAAATTTGCACCACAGGGAAAGAGTGTGGCCCAAAAAGAAGGTTAAGGTTAAAGGCATGAATGGGATTAGTTAAAAATAAAGGATATATAATGTGAAAGAAAAGGCTTTCAGCAAATTGGGGGCATCCTGCACACTGTTTAGGGTGTGGTTTATTAACAGTGGGCAGACTGGGCAAGAGCATCACAAAAAGGCCCTGTTTCTGCAAGTGTTGTGGTGCCTACTGTATTGTGCTTGGGCTAGTGTGGGGACCTGAGACTATTCATGAGGGAGACCTGTGAAATTAGAAGCAGCTGTTTTGATTTTGTTTCTTTCCAGCTTATTTTTCATTTCCTGATTTATTTACTTTTTGCTTTTTTTTTTTTTTTTTCTAGTGCATGAATAGTAGTAAAGTCTCTGATTCTGTTTCTGTTTTTAGGGTGTAATTTTACCTGTTGTGCTGTGCCAGTGTTGTGAGTATTTTAAATTCACGTTCAGGCTTTTCATTTTGGGTTGGTTATTTCACCTTTGGATTTTTTTTGTTAAGTTTTTGCTTTCTACCACAAGGCTTTAGTAGGTAAATATCCTGAAGACGAATACTGGTCTTTCAGTCTGAGTAGGGTCCAGTCCTCATTGCTGCTCAGGTCAGTAGCTCCTGCCCATCGCTATATGAAGTTCTGCTGCCCTTCTTTAAAGAGCAAACGTTCAGCCCAGTCAATAACATTATGTAAGGGGCATTACATTTTTGATCATTGGTTCAAGTAAGAGTTGCTAATTAACGCAGCCCGGCTCTCAGTCTGCTTCAGACAGTGGCAACGCAGTGTCAAAGCATGACACACCTCAAGTTCTGACCTGTCTGCCATGTCTAATACACCACTTGGTTTCACATGCACAAGTAGCTTCAAGCCACGCTCAGAGGAGCAACACACAGTGGCCTTGACTTGGCCATGACTTCCCCAAGGTGTGGTAACTACTGATGACTTGGACTTCAACAGAAAATCTTTTACAGTCAGATCTGATAGAGCAAGCTCATGGACTTAGAGCACCATCATTGGATAAAAGGCTCTTTTGGATTGCAGGTTATGGAGACTGCGGTCTTCTAAAGCAGGTTTTGTACATGTTTGGGTCCTGGTTTTGAATAGTGGGCAAGGCTGCTGACCTCAGTAGAAATGGGCAAGAACAAAATCATGAGGATCAGAGGAACCATGAGACTCATTTGCATGTCTTATTCCTATTGCCCTTGAGAACTTTGTGAAAGTTCAGTGCAGTCTCTAGGCTTTCTCTAGCCAGCAGTGGATACAGCTGGTGGCAAGAAGCTTCAGTGAGGTTCTCCTCATTGGTATTTGAGCCTTCTTGTCATGCTTTTCAGCCTCATATTTCTGAAACCCAACCTTGAGAGGCTGGACTTCTTTGACCTGATGTGGATTGTGGGGATTGCAGACTTTATACTGAAGTACCTCACCATAGCATTGAAATGCCTGATTGTTGCCCTGCCTAAGATCATCCTAGCTGTCAAGTCAAAGGTAAGAGTCTCTTTTCTTCTTGATGTTCAGATGTCGTTGATAATCTGATACCTTTACAACATGTTCACAGCATGAAATATGGGTGGAAGAATAAAAATAATACAGTCTCTGATGAAACTTTGGCAGAAGGTCACCTGGGTAGTGAGTTTTGGTTTTTGAGCCATGGCAGACCTGAGCAAGGGTTTGGTAATGCCAGCAAGTAATTATAGTCCAGAGAGAGGTAAGCATCGCCTGAAAACTAATAGGTACTAGCAGTGAGATAATTGCTTTTCAGTTTGACTGTGTTCCAAGTCTTGTCTTCTGAGTAATCTCTGTAAACAGATATTTCTGAAGCACAAATCTCTTCATTTAATGGAAAGAAATTGCAAGTACTTGTCTCTTTGGCTTTTCACTTGGGTCAAAGCAGCAATGGTATTAAATTGAAGCTACTGATACCAAAGACGACAGTGCCAATTTGAAGCATGGATGAAGAAATATTTTAACTAAGTGGTTAACATACTTAAATGTTTTTATAAAATCATATGTAGACTAGGTCTAACTTTTGAAACTTTCTCACCACATTCTCTCTCTTGAAATACCTTCTCATATTCTTTTGATCTTGCAGATCTGTCATGTCGTGCCTTCCTCCGCTTAATAGTGTCTACGTTTCAGTGGCAAATGTAGCAACGTGTATTGTTTGCATTTGGTAAAGAAACTTTCTGGCAGCTAAAGGGACTAAACACACTATATAGATGCAAGATATTATTAATCACTGAAATTCTCAGGCAGGGCACTTAAGGGGATATCTAAACTGGGAATAGTTTTGCTTACAAATGACATGGGTGGCAGGGGAGTTGAGCAGTTTGTTCCTGCACAGCAGGGCTATATGAGATGGTTATTAATTTATTTCTGGCAATTGTCCAGCTCTTTTTTTTTTTCCTTCATCTTCTATTATTATTATTTTATTTTGGGAGATTAATGTGCTAGGTCAGAGCATAATCCAGCCTGGGGAGGGAGGGTAAAGTGATGTGAATAGTCTTCCCAAGATAAATTGCAGCATTGGAAAAGGTTCACAGCCTTTGCTTGCTTGTCTGAGAGCTATCCCAAGTACTCATTAATCCTTGTCGGGAGAGAAGAAAGAGAAGGGGTCTTTATTTGCAGCTACAGTGGGAGGCTGGTAAGACCACATCTGTCAAGGGCCTATAATGACTCAGAGCACAGATGCTTCGTTTTTAATACCTTTTTCTGGATAGCAATATTTCTCACTTTTTTTAAGTCCCTTTTTGTCTTAGGATGCTGTTGATGGTCTCAATATCCCTTGACATCTGAGGCTCCTGTTACCTATCTCTATGGATCTGGATTTAGTTTTATCCCGCTCTCTGCACTGCATCCATTAAGCCAACCAGGGATGAGATGTGGTATAACAAATTAAACAAGATCAAACTGGGATGGGAGACCTCCAAGAGAACCCCAGGATGCCACAGAAATTGTAACTGATAATCACATAGCTGAGCTCTTTCCCTGAGCTTGAAGACCCAGCTTACTTCTTAGGTCAGCTCAATGCAACACATCTTAATTTTCAGGTGATTTTTTTAATGTAAACTTTTTCTGAGCTAGAACACTTCTATTGCACTTTAGACACATCAACCAAATTCTTATCAAGTTATTTGTTATCTTCTATCTTAATACTTGCCAGACACAAAGTTACTCTCTTCCTCCCCATGTGCTTGTTGTGGTGTTTCTGCTTGAAGCCCAGCTTGTAGTTTATGAACTCCTGGATGGCTGTCGCTTAGTGGTAGTAGGTAGAAAACTGCTGAAGAAATATAAATTAGTCACAGAGTAGAGCTAGAAGATGTTTTCAAGATATATATATATACGTACATATATATATACACTGAGAATTCTGCTGACTTAACTTGTCAGAACAGCAGCCTCTAGTTCCCCACAATACAAGGCCTGAAGCTGTCAATTGGATTAAGGTTTTTAATCCTCATAGCACCTTCTTGCTGGCAGTCAGTAATAGATGATAACATTTTCCCAGAGATGAGATATCTCCCCCTCAGTTCTCTGTAGAATGAACATCACCAATTTTTAAAGATCATTAATTCTAGATGGTATTATTCTCTTCTGGATTGTCTTCCATCCCTCCTGTTTTCCAGGTCTTTTCTCCAGTCTGTCAAGATGAGTTTGGATTATAATCCTTCTTTCCAGTGCATTTTACAGCCTTTCCCATTTTGGTGTCAGCTGCACATTTGATAAGCATTCTCTGTTCCATCAAGATCATTAATGAAAATAGGGAGTAGTACTAAACTCCACTTATCTTAGTTAGATGCATCTTTTAATTTTGACAATGCGTACATTACAATTTTGGGCTAGAGCACTCTGTTCTCCAGTCTAAAGTACCTGGATCATGTCTTTCTAGTATGGCCCCATCACAGGAAGGGCAACATTTGGTTTGAGATGACATCAAGAACCATCTTGGATTTGTAGCATCAGTTTACCTTTTAACTGAGAAAAAGCAAAGTAAAAATAAAAGGCAGAAAAAGAGGTTTGTCTTTGTAATCAGAATGCAGAGAACAGTAAACATGATAAGTGCTTAAAGGGTGAATCATGAAGACTGCTGTATTATCAGGTTACTAGCCAGAGTTCTCCAAGCTTGAATAACTCAGAAATGGAATATCCCTGCAAGCAACCCCTCCAAAGAACAAGGAAAGATTGAAAAATTGGCAAGATAATCCCTGACTTTCCCAGGTTCCAAACCAGCTCAGAAAACAGAGCTGCCCCGAGAGGCTGCGAGACAGTTGGGCTGGAAGGCAGGGAAAGAAGAGCTTGCAAATAGAGGAAAAAAGCAGAAAAAGGAAGGTAAGCCCAACATCAGACTCTGATCTGACACCTCTGCAGTCAGCGGGAGAAGGATCGTACCTGTGGCCAAGGGTGTCCCCTCCTCCCCAAGGGCTGCCAGGGGCACATCCAGCTGAGTACAAGTTTTAATAGCAGCTGGGCTCATAATTTCTTTGGAAAGGGGGCTTGGCTCCCACCCTGCATGCTAAAGGCTCTCCATTAAAAAAAGGCAAATAAGATCATTTGGTTCAATATAAAATGAATTAAAGTAAATTAAACTGCAGGAGCCATGTGGCCTGCAGAGCCCTCCATTGTTGTATGCACATAAATGGCAGCTTTTCATTTTCACTGCTAAGGAATGACAGCTTGAGGGGGGTGGAATTAAAAATAAGGAAATAAATAATAAAAAGATGCAGTTGCCAAAGATTTCGTTTAGGAAATCCCAGATGCCTGCAAGTCTCCCATCCCCTCCTCATGCTGTTGTCAGCAATCTAAGCTGATATCCTGGAGAAGGGAGTGAAGCATGGGGGCAGGGGGGAACCAAACAGTAAGAAACTGGTATCCCATGTTGTTTTATATATGCATACATATATCCTTTTCTCTATAGGGGAGAGAGATACCAAGGATGTGCGTTTTTCCAACCGTCTTGGAAAACAATATGCAAGAAAGGTCCTAAGTAAGACAGACACTAACAATTGTGTGTTGAAAACATGGCATGAAATTCATGTTGAATAAATACTTAACAGTTTTGTTTGCAAGCTAGATCTAGATATTGCAAGTTAGGTTTCTTTGTGGCAAGACTGGCATTACTCACATTAAGTTTTCCCTTTGTGCTGTTCAGATAGTGTCAGTGGCAAGCGTACAAACAGCAGTCCACACTAGCACTGTGAACTCACTGCATCTTTGAAAATATATGAAATATTTTCTTGGGTTGTGTTTTGGTTTGAAGTACCGTCTCATCAAATCTGGTTGGAGGACACTTGGCCCGTATGTGACAGCCATTCTTTACAGTTTTGCACTCGGACTCCAGACCAGATCCCTTTTTCAGGCATGTGCTACGTTACCTAGCATAGATGGGTACAGCTCTGCCATGTAAACTATACATTAAGCTTTCTATACACCTTCTGAAACTGCACCTTGGACTTAAAATATCAATGTCTTTTGCACAATGTTTTTAATCATTCAGCTGAAGCAAACTCCAGGCAATATATTAGCATCAGCTGATCTGTGATAACTGTGTATCCTGTGAGTCTGAAGCTACTAAGACTTGATTTTGAGTAGCCCCAGTGCTCTTCCATGCTCTAATGGAGCACAAGCCTGTCCGCAGTTACTTTGGTTCTTGTGTCCCCACCTGTTCCTGTCTCTGTGCACAGCCTTGTTCAATTAAACTGTATTTGTAAGGAACATGAGCACTTAAAATGATGATAATTGTTCTGCAGCCTGCCTCCATCTTGTGTCAGAGCTCAGCTCCGTGGGAGACCGTGGTCCTGCAAGGATTTTCACCAGCATCCTCGGTACCACAATCCTGTTTACTGCTCCTACCCAACACCTTCTTATATTGGCAACAGGACCTGCAATCCCAGCAGAGCCTGCTCTCCTCTGATCCAAATTGCCAGCAGGTCTCAAAAGTTTATTTCCCAGCATCTTCCTGTTTCAGAATATGTCCTAATGCTGCTGGCAACAGAACAAGTGAGACTTGGATCCTCCCTTGAGTGCTAATCACAACTTACAGTTGCCTCATTGCAACTTCTCTCACTTCTTTTGCATCCCGTTTTAATTCCGCTGTGTAAAACCTTAGCATGCCTTTCTGTTTCCTTCTGTGGAGGCAAACGTGCACACATATGCAAAGCCTTATGTCAGAAGAGACTGGAAAGTTAACACTTAGGCTATGTGGGAATTAGCATTGCTTCTGCAGCTGTAATTTGCCCCCTTTGTTGCGTATATATTATGATTCAATTTTTAATTGTGTGACTCCACGTTATTTTCTGTAAGACTCCTTCCATCCGTCACCAGTGTGTGCTGTGCCCCACAGATGAAGCAAGGTGAGGTGCTGAAAGAAGCTCTGGTGGAAACTGGAAAGTGCATGGAAAACAAAGAGACCATTGGAAGAAGAACATTCTACAAGTTATAGTTGAATGCCACACCGGAGAATTCAATTCCATCCTTTTCTTTGCCAAATAATTCCTGTGTGATTCTAGAAAAGCCGTGTACAGCTGCAAACTGAAGTCAGTGGTTTAGCTTTTAATGGTAACCTGATCTATAAAATTAAGTGCTCTACAAAAAGTCTGATCCCAGACATCTCCATTTGGACACCAAAATAACCTTACCTTCACCTTAGTGTTTCCACATCTCACATTTTCATTTAGAAAGTGCAGAGAACAGCTGTCCCTGATGTCAGCCAACAATGTGAAAATAAGGAGGTTTTAAAATCTTTTACTGTAGCAGTGATGTCATTAAAAGAATGAAGACATTTTATTAATTTGCTGCTCTGAGCAGAGCTCAAATAGCAAGAAGTGATAGGATGCAGACCTGCCATCGAGTAATGAGGCTGTAACAAAATAGTGAAGAGTCACATGCTTAATGAGTACCATTGAACCTCAAAAAATACTATGTGCTGACATCATTACAGACTCCGTAGTACTGCATGGTCAGAAGGAAAACTGCAATTGTATGAAAATCCTGAATTCTGTGCATGATTTAAAGTGTAAAAATGGCCTTTCTGTGTGATGAAGAAGGCAGAGGGAACTGGAAGGTTACACGAGTGATTGATTCAGTTTTTAAAAAAGCATTCTGGGGAAAAAAAAGTCGAAGTCCTATCCCTATAGAGTGTAATCAACAGAAGATTCCCAGATTTACATGGATTTTTATAGAAAAAGGAAAAGTCACCTAACACAGGCAGGCCTTGCCTTATTTCAGGCTGTTGTTCTGAGTCAGATACACAGGAGAAATAAATGTACTTGTGTATAATATAACACAAAGTTTTTACTAATCTTGATAAGCAATAGCTGAATTACTTTAGCTGATGTTTTCAGACAAAACACAGCTTGAGACAAATATTTGGCTTTGAAAACTTCAGCCTAGCTATCCAAGATACAAAAAAGCTGAAAAGCAGAAGACAGAAGGGTGTATTGAGTGCACTTCCAAGTGATGGGCACTGTCTACAATAAGTTCCTGCCATCAGAAGTCTAAGTTTTGCTGCTCAAATTATGGGGAACAAACCATGTTTTCTAAGTTTCTGACTCAGAAGGAAGACACTGCTTCTGCCACAGCCCTTTGTAGAATTACTTCTGATTTTCTAGGCGCTTTTCTCCTGGTTTAAAAAAGGGCTGGTGTGTTGCGCTGGGGACTGAGATGCCCAGCAAGCCTTGCTTTTCTGTGATCATTTACTGGCTCACTAGTCTTCTAAAGGATGCTCACCTGTCCTTGTATCGCCGCCCTCCTTGCTGTGATCACCCTGAGCTTATCAACAAGCCTCAAACAGTCAAGGGGGTGATGTTAATGGGCTCAGTGGAGAGATGCATCCCTTTAAAACATAACTGCGCTCTGGTGAGGGTCTTCACAAGTATCCAGCTGCTCAGAAATCCTGATACTCTGCGGTTAGCCCTGAAAACTGAAGATTTGCATTAGAAAAAGGAATTACGAAAGCTTTGTAAAGGGTGGAGATTTTGTGGTGAGGAAATTGAAATTTGTCACTTGCTGCATGTTCATTTTACAGCCACCCTCTGTCACTTCCAATTCCACAGCCTGTCTGGACCTCTAGGACTGCCTGTGACCCATTTTTCCTTAAGTTGTGCTGTGACCTCTAGTGTTCTAGCACCTCAAAAGCTTCTGTTGTAGAAGAATTTCAGCTTTGATGCCCCAAATGCTGGAACCAGAGGTTCCATCTGATGCAATGAGAAAGTAAGCAGTGACCTGTCCCAGCCCAGCCTGCTAGGGAAGAGATAAATAAGATGCTAAATAAGAGATGATGAGCATGAGCCTGGTGGGAGGTACAAGTCTGAGGAGGAAAAAAATGAAATACAAACAGTTTGGTGCCTTTAGGTTACTGATGGCTTTCATCAGAGCTGGGGATGAGGGAGAGAGAAGTGACAGCATAGTCATTAGCAGCCTGCGACCCTCTGTCACAGGGGCTCCTAAAATAAACGATGATTATATTGAAGCAGGAGGCTGGATAGAGACCTCTGTGCTAATTTAATAAATTGCTTGCATTTAGGAGCCCAGATTGTTGCTGTTACATTTTTGCTATGTGATGCCACCTGGGATTAACAAGGAGGAGGGGATGGGGGTGGGGGAAAGAGGAAGAAAGCAGCTCAGGTCCGTTAGCAACCACTGGTGTGACCTCACTCCTTGTCCCGGGGGGGAAATGAGATCATGAGAATGCCAGAGCTCTCTGAAGGATTCGATTTGTTCGGTACATCAGGATGGCCTGCCCGATGATCTCATCCCCGAGGCCCGAGGGAAGGGCGCGAGCTGCCGCCAGCCTCCCGGACTGCGGAGGACTTAATCCCCACTTCCAAATCTCTCCAATTAACAACTGACCTGAGATGACATCACTGATGACAAAGCTAACTGGGACAGCACAGCAAAATTCCAGGGGAATTTCCTCTTCTCCGCGATCTTATCAAATAAAGGAATTTTGACATGTCAAAAGCAAATCTTTCAGTCCAGATAATGAATGTCACTGCAGATTAAGCATCGTAGTGGGCTCACAGCTTGCCCTGACTGAGTGCCCTGTCACCAGGGTGGGACAGAACATAAACAGGTCCTCATTAAGACTGGGGGGGGGCCTAGATCAGCCTTATTTGGCCAGCTTCTCAGCCCTAGTGTTACTTTAAAATAGAAATTACATGATATGATAAGAAAAATCCCTTTCAGTTGTTGCACAGTTGTAGTAACCCAGAAGGGAGTTTGTTACCTTGCAGGTATCCTTCAAGGAAGGAAAGCTTGCTCTAATAACTGGAGTACACACCAGAACAGCAAGGACAGCTTTAGTGAAAGTTTACAAAGGATGTTGCCCATTCTTCAAATCTCTTTTGAGAGAGAAGTGTTTCAACCAGCATGCTTTCACCATTTTCCTCCTTAAAGTTCTGGGAAACATTTGGTATCTCTGAGTTCAAAAGCACCTTGAGGGTTTGTTTTTGTAGTGGGTTCTTTTTGTTGTTGGTTGGTTATTTAGGTTTGGTTTTGGTTTTTGTGGTGGTGTTGTTTTCCCCAGAGTCATTTTTAATCTGTGTACTGTACAAAATCCAACATACCCAAGTAGAACGGGAAGGATACTGGCAAACTGGTAATTATTTTAATTCTTTAGGGTCGTCTAGAACGTTGTTAGGATGACTGATCTCACCTTACACTTAAATCTTTATACCTTCAGAAGGAGGTATAGGATCGAAGAGGCTTACCTTTTGTTCTTTTTCTCATTATTAATAGCATCTACAGTTTACATCATTTTCAGCCCTGTAAATCTTAACTTCCGCTGCCAGCATTCCATAGCATTGCACAGATATGCAATAAGGTGTATATCCATAACCTGCTCTGAAAGTTTAAGATTCAAAAGCGTAGAATAACTGCATAAATGACAGAGCAAGAGGAACACCAAGAAACAATTAAGTGATAGCTGTACTCTCTAGGCACTGCTTTCAATGGGTACAGAGAAGGCTGCACCTCATGGGTACTGGTCTTTGCACCATTTATCAGAAGGTGTAGGTGGACAGTGAACAAAAGTCCTATAAATTTCAAGCCATGTACCTGTTAAGTGCTTTTCTTTTGCCTTCCTGATGGTAATAGTGTATCACTTGTTTGCCTGTTTTCCAGGGAAAGTTTTACCTGGTTATTGAGGAGCTGAGCCAGCTGTTCCGCTCCCTCGTCCCCATCCAGCTGTGGTACAAATACATCATGGGAGATGATCCATCCAGCAGCTACTTCTTGGGTGGGATCCTGATCATCCTGTACAGCCTCTGCAAGGCAAGTACCACCTCATTAATAACCCCTCTGGGAGCTGTAGCAAGAGCAGAGAAAGCAGCACAGCTGAGGGAACAAAGACACCTTTTGATTGTTGCTGTCACTACCCAGGAACAGAAGCTGCAGCAGCTGGGGACAAAACGTGCTTTAGTTGCCAAAGCATTTTGCTTCGCCAGTGTGTGGGCATTGGTGAGCTTGAGGAAGACCTGTGACTGCTCATGTAGTGTTGCATCAGGCTGATGAGGTCATTGCTGCTTTCTAATACTTTTCATTAAAGGCTGGAGGAGAACGGGAGTGGAGTCTTGGGGAAACAGTACTGGAAGAGAAATCAGCTATCCCCAGGCTTCTAGAGACAATACAAAAAGTAAGGTTGCAAACAGTTAAATGTTTCACTCTAATCCTTCCTCTGTCTTTCAAGGCAGGAGAGGCTCACTGTCACTCTCAGCACTGAGTGAAGCAGGGTGAGAGAGAGAATCATCCAAGTCCTGCCTAAATAAAGGTTGTACTGGTCCCACTTTGGTTCCTGGTCTGGCTGATAGAAGCCCAGGATCTCAGCAATAGACAAGAGTAATTTATGTTTCCTTAAAAATAAGAATGCTAAGAGCACAAAGTCTGCCTGTACAATTGTAAATGAATAAGTGTGACTTATTTAGAAGAATCCTAAGTCTGAGGTCTAGAAATAGTCATATTTCTAATTGTGTGTTGAACCCTGCCAAAGGACAGGGCAGTAGCTGAGACAAACAGTTATATACCTGTGTTATCCCTCCCTCTGAGAAAGGCCAAGTGAGTCAGACTTGCTGCAGCCCTGGTGCTTGTTTCTGCCTAGAGAAAAGGAACTATGGCTTTTCAGACTAAAGAACAGAGAAGAGAGAACATAGCTGCAAACAGCTCAGAGGGGCTAACATTGCTGGGCAATACACAATAATGCTATAGCTCTTATGTGATATGTGGCTGCAGTTGCAGCTACATCTTGTATAGGAATGGGGCAACACAACCCCTGCTGTCAGGGAATTAAGAGTTTTTGTGGTTAAGACAGGCAGAGGAGGTCATGGGAAGTGACTTGGTCACAGCAGGTCTGATCACACCAGAAACAGAGCAAACGGTGCCAGAATAGAAGGCACATGAGACCAGCTTACCTGCAGTTCTATGTGCCACTTCTTATATCTGGAGAAATCATAGTGTGAAGAAGCACTGGGGTCCACCTGCTCCTTGGAGAAAGGGGAGCCAAGCACAAAACCACAGCTGGCAGAGCAGGGGCCTCACCGGCCAGGGCCCAGCCCCACGGCATCCAGATGAGGCAACAGGGCAGGCCTGGGGTGATAACCAGGTTCAAAGAGTCCAGGTGTTCAGGTAGTGTAACAGGTCCAAGATAAAGCCCAAACATCAATCCGCAGATCAGGATGGGGTCTGGTGAAAACAGCTGGGGTCAGATACAGTCCAGGAAGGGCAGCACAAAACCACAGTAGTGAAACAGGCTCAAAGACACTCTTTGTACAGGGTGTTCAGTAGGATCTGTAGCAAGGCACAGCCATGACTTAGCTTAAAAGTAGCACTTGCACAGCTTATGTATGAGCTGAGGCCTCCAGGGCTGAGTTTAAATGGAGCCCCGGCTCATGGGCAGGGATTGTGGGTGGAGACCACAGGTGAGGCTCGTCAGGGCCTGAAGGCCTATTAATGCACTCAGGCCATGGCACACGGGTGTAATTAGTTCTTTCTGGATTAGCCTGATATTTATTTACTATAAAGCCTTTATAGATTGTGTTGTGATAGTCTGTATTGGAAAAGCAACCTCATTTTGAGAAGCTCTGCTGATCTGATACTTGGAAGCTCTGAGGAGAAAATTACAGCTATTTACTGGCCTTGGCTGTAACTTAGGACTAGGACTGTAGGGCATACTTGTATGGAAGTGCCTTGGCTACAGCCTGTGCCTCTAAGGTATGCGTTTCTTCCTTTAATTAATCTGTTTTGTCAGTGGTTTAAATGGATGGATAGGCCAGCTGAAGGGTGGTGGCTCCAGAAACATGTCCAAGGTCACTGTGTGGCAGCTACTTAGTGTCACAGATGTGTCCAGGTTGGCATTGACCTCTGCACAGTAAAGGGAGCACGCTCTTCCAATACAGATCACAAAAGACTAGGTGTGTGTGTCCCAGTTACAATCACAGGGGTTGCAGGTCTAATTCCTTGCCTGAGACACTGAAAATATACCCAAAGGAGTCCACATTAGCAAAGCCACAAACCACATTAGAAAAACCACAGAAGCCAATTTGGCACTCAGACCTTCTGTGCTCCTGGCAAAAATCCAGGGCTCAGCCAGGGCCGTGTCCCCTTCCCCTACACAAAGGGCGGGCTCGACTTCAGTGCAGCTGGTGGGAGCTGTCGTGGGGGTCTCTCTCTGGCCTGTGTGAATGTGAACCTCTGATTTTGGCAAAGAAATCCCAAATGTTCATCATTAAGGGCATCCAGGTTGTATTTCTTTCCCTATCCCAAACAGAAGTGCTCACTGTCAATGCAGTTGTTGCAATCCTATTGCTAGCAGGGTGACTGATGCAACATGGACTTTGGTGTGGTGGGTGGTAAATCGATGTTGAAGAGACAACTGAAACATGAATCTTTTGGGGGTATAGGAAACTCCGGAGGAAAAAAAACTGAAGGGGGGAAATAGATAGGGATAAAAGGGGACATCAGAGCCAGAGCAAAGGCACTAGAAGTCATGCTATAAGCAAAGCAACCAGAAAAAGCTGTGAACTGGACTGTAGGAGAGAGCTGATCCCTGTCCTTGTTAGAAGATAAAAAGTCTGTAGCGTCGGCAGCTTCAAGTGCTGGTTGCTGACTGAAAGCATTACTGGTAGGACCCCGAGAGCCTTTTTACGTGATGACTGGAAGCATTACTGGTGCCTTCATTTGATTCCACATCTATTGCACGATGATCTCATTGGCATTCCCTGCAGTGAGCCCACTTAATCATGCTAACCAAAAAAAACAGAAAGCCAGCTCCAGGCATTGTGGTGCCTTTGTACTGCTGGTCCAGTCAGTTCTGCGTATTCTGCATCACACCTTCCCCTGCCCTCGCTGGGGTTAGAAATGGAAAGGTCCTGCTATGTCATCTGGCCCTTCTCCCAACCAATGCAGGGCTGTTCTTTGCACAATCATTTCTTCATATCTTGTCTAGTTCATAGTGTCTTTGTCCCTGTGTCCTGCCAGACAGGGAGGATGAAGGTGGCATTCCAGATGAGGTTTGTCAAGCTGTTTTCCTTTTTATTAGTACTGTGTCTTCACTTTAAGAATGCTGAGTGTGTTCAGCCCTTTGATATTTGTAGGCAGTTTATCATCTTTTCCCCTCGCTTTTGTACTGCTCAGCCACGCTGTAAATATTTATGTCTTTCAGTCTCTTTTCAGAAATCAGTTTCTGCCGGCTCATTTTCTGCTCTTCTCTGAACTGCTTTTAGTCTTTAATGAGGAGCCCTGAATGAGCACGGCTCTGCAGGTGCAGTTACATCACATTTACTGGGCAATGGAGGAAGGAGGGGAGAACAGGACCTGGTGTTGGCCCTGCTGTTGTCCATCCTGGGGTGGATTAGAAAGGGAGTGGTCAGTAGGTCGAGAGAGATTCTCCTGCCCCTCTGCTCTGCCCTGGGGAGACCACAGCTGGAATATTGTGTCCAGTTGTGGCCCCTCAGTTCCAGAAGGACAGGGAACTGCTGGAGAGAGTCCAGCGCAGCCACCAAGATGCTGAAGGGAGTGGAGCATCTCCCGTGTGAGGAAAGGCTGAGGGAGCTGGGGCTCTGGAGCTGGAGAAGAGGAGACTGAGGGGGGACTCATTAATGTTTACAGATATATAAAGGGGCAGTGTCAGGAGGATGGAGCCAGGCTCTTCTTGCTGACAACCAGTGACAGGACAAGGGGCAATGGGTGCAAACTGGAACACAGGAGGTTCCACTTAAATACGGGAAGAAACTTGTTCCTGGTGAGGGTGTCAGAGCCTGGCCCAGGCTGCCCAGGGAGGTTGTGGAGTCTCCTTCTCTGCAGACATTCAAACCCGCCTGGACACCTTCCTGTGGAACCTCAGCTGGGTGTTCCTGCTCCGGCAGGGGGATTGGACTGGATGAGTTTTTGAGGTCCCTTCCAGCCCCTGAAATTCCATGATTCTGTGATCCTTGGGTGTCTGCAAAGTACCAGAGTGCTGGAAACTCGCTTCCTTCCTGGTGTTTGAAGTTTTTCACTCTTTAGGCGGATGGGAGCAACTCAGGCATGCTCCTCATTCCTCAGGCTGTTCTTCTCTTGGCAGCATTTAATCACTGCACTATGCTAAACTGCTCTGCAGCATGACAAGCAATTCCCACTTCTTTCATAATATCACCTGGGCGTTAAAATGCCAAGCTGTGTGGCAGGGCCACAGGTCCATTCAGCCCTTTCCTACCTACCGGAGCTGGGCAGTTTACTCTGCCACAGTCTCCTCATGTCTGCACCTCTTTCTCTCCTGTAATGTCCCTGATCACAGTCAATTGCTACCAAGAGCTTTTCTGGTTACCCTTCTGCACCATCAATTCTCATTAATTACATATTTAGTGATCACTATGAAATCTTTTTTGGTACCATTGTTTCTTAGAAGTTTTTGTTCCCTCCAAGTATCCATTTGGAGAAACTGTGCCGCGTGTTCCCTGTGTTTCTGGACTGTACACACACATGCGCACAGGTTGTCTGAAAGTTATCTAAAATGGAATGTCTGCATTGCAGTCTTTTGACATCTGCGGTCGTGTGGGAAGTGTCCGGAAGGCACTGAAGGTCCTTTGCACCCCACAGGTAAGTAACCATATGTATTAGACCAGTTTCATAGGTGAAATCTTGTTCCTATTGAATGATGGAGTTGACAATTACTCAGTGTGTCAGGTCTGTAGAATAAAATTTGTTGTCCCGTGTTTGGATAAGCTGGTGTCTCTTGTCAGGGATGTTAGGAACATTTTCTCATATCTGCCCTGTCCCAGCTGGTCTGGCCTGTTTTGTCTAATTGGAAGCCCTGTGTAATAAGAATTAATCCATTGTGGCCCGAACTGCAAGAAGCTGACAAAACTTTGTAGTGCAGAGTGTGAGAAAGACTTCGAGTAGGGCTATGTAGAGCCTGCAGTGCAGCGACATTAAAACTGATCCTACAGTTGTGGTGGTTTAACTGCAGCTGGCAACTAACCCCACACAGCCACTCATTCACCACCCCCCGGTGGGATGGGGGAGGGAATCAACAGAGTAAAAGTGAGAAAACTCATAGGTTGCGATAAAGACAACTTGATACGTAAAGCAAAAGCCCTTCATGGACGTCATACAGTACGGGGTATCCCCTGATCAGCTGGGGTCACCTGTCCCCGCTGTGTCCCCTCCCACCTCCTCGTGCACCCCCAGCCCACTTGCTGGTGGGGTGAGGAGCAGAAAAGGCCTTGACTGTGTGAGTGCTGCTCAGCAATAAGGAAATTATTCCTGAATTATCAGCTGTTTGCAGCACAAACCCAACCCACAGCCCTGTACTGGCTGCTGTGCAGAAAACTGACCCTGGCCCAGCCAAACCCAGCACACAGGAGCTGCCCCAGGCACAGCATTATGTGGTCCTGATATTTAGATCTGCTGCAGTGAAATACTGTGACTTGTATTTTAAAATGGTCAAACCAAGGACTGTAGAGCGAAGGAATATAACATCATAGAAGTTTGTTAAAGCTCACTTTGCTTATTCTGTGGGCTTGGGCTGGTCATTTTTCCTCAGCGTGTTTCCATTTCCCCTGTTACTGTTACAATAGGAGAAGCAACATTTACCTTCCACATATTTAAAAAGTGAGAAGCCTGTGGGTTCAGCTGCTGTTATTCTTTCTTCTATTGTCTAACTTGCTAATAATAATACCTCCCGCTATCTAAGCACCTCTGCAAATGATGCTGAATTAATCCTTTCAGCTCCCTGTTGAGCTCATTAAATTTCATTATCATTGCTCCGCAAGTGGAGGCACTGAAAGATGGAGTCAGCTTGGGGGGAGAACAAAACAGAGACCGCAGAGCTCCAGACTCCCTGTGTTGTGTGTGCTGGTGCTCAAATCTTCCCCATACACAGCGACGTGACACCACTGTCCCTCCCAGGCCGTGCAGGGAATCTGGGTATGAAAAGCAATGTCTGTGTGGATGCTTAGCCACGAACCAGATTATCTTCAAACTCTTTGACACTGGGGTTTTTTTGCACCTTTTCCTGGCAGACCTACGGAGTTCGTGCCACCAGCCAGCAGTGCAGCGAGGCCGGTGACATCTGTGCCATTTGCCAAGCAGAATTCAGGGAACCTTTGATCCTTATGTGCCAGGTAAGACCCCGAGCTTCCCACGTCAGGTTCCCCCGTTGGCATTCCTGTGGTTAACTTCTGCAGCTGGGGAGAGGCACAGGTAGCTTGAGAACTTCTACAATTATTTGCTGGATCTTGATCAAGTGAATATTTATTGCCAGAGATGCACGAGAGCTGGGCCACTCGTGCATCTGATGAGTGAGAGGGAAAAGAGCAGCCCTGTGGTCCAGGGCCTGCAGTTGGCAGTCCAGACCTTGGATCTAGAGCGCAAGACATTTTTATCTGACCCTTGGGGAGACTGGCTGGTCAACAGGCCAACCAAATTATGATCAGAGGGGCACAGATCCAGCCTGGGCCTGATAGGATGCATGAGGACTGATGCAGCACCATGTAATTACAGTCTGGCCTCTGAACGCCTGGCCAGGAATAAAAGTAGTTCTGCGTGTAGAAGTTCGGCACAGCTGCCAGCACCTGGGAATTGTTTTGTTTCTCATTTGGTAAATGCTGGCAAAACCTAGAGCTTAAGAACGGCCTCCTCAGAGTAATGCAGCAGTCATAGAACATAGAATCATTTCAGTTGGAAGAGACCCTCAGGATCATCGAGTCCTAACCTGGTGCTGGTAAAACTCGGCAAACACACCGCGCTGCCCTGGGTTCTGTTGATGTACCAGAGGGCAGCCGAAGGCATTGCAAGGTGATGCTTCCCCAAGGTTTTCTCTTCAGTTGCTTCTGACCTGGTCACGCTTTGTCTGTTGGGAGTTGAAATTTTGCATCCCAGAGCCTGTCTCTGGCTGATGTGTGGGAGCCTGCGGGAAAAGCTCAGGCAGAATGATTCAGCCTTTTCTGGGGATGGAATTGATGGGATATCTGCTCTCTTGTGATATCGGCATAAAGCTCAAGAGCCTTTTTCTGGGGAGCTTTAACATCCTTATGCTTTGTAACAGGCTTATCAAATTAAAGCAAGTAGGTCACGTGTACATCAAAAGTGCTATTCCTGTGAACATCTGTGCAGATGTTACCAAGCTGTAAGCCCCAGAGAAACTGTCTTTGTGTGTGCTTATCAGAGTTGAGATTTTGAGGAGTAACATTTCTGCTGATTCCATGTGTTGAACAGGTCTCAGCTTCTTATAGCTTCTAATTCTCCCTTCTTGCCCTATTGCCTGGGAGTTGGACTCAATCACCTTTATGGGTTCCTTCCAACTCAGGACATTCTAAGATTCTATTCCTGCTCTTCCCGTCTGGGGTGGATGGGATGTGTGCTGGACAGTCATCCCTCCTCATCTCTGTTAGTAGCTCTGTGTAGAAATGAGAGGAGATAAGGGATTAGAACTAACACTTATAGAGAAAGGGAGAGTGGACTGCAAACCTTCTGACTAGGAGTGGGTGATGTTAGCAGAAAAAAAACCAAATGCAATAAGGCATAGGGGAAAGAAAAGGGGTTGTTTGGGCTAAGACCTGTAAAATAACCCAGGGAACTGAGGATGGGAACAGGGTAGACAAAAACCCTCTCAGCTGCTTTGTCAGCCCAAGTGTCGTCGGCCTTTTTAATGTTTCTTTCTACAGCTATATTAAGAAACGATGTAATATATCATTAGCTTTGGCAGACTGACGTACTAGTAATGCTGGGGTTTATTTTTCGTACCATGTGAAAGCTGCGGATCAGCTGCACTGTCCGCATGAACTGGAATCCTTCCTTGCTCCCATTGCTGTGTGCACACGTAGGGACAGACCGGACCTTGACGATGCCCTTTTGTCCCCGCAGCACGTGTTCTGTGAAGAATGCCTCTGCCTCTGGTTCGACAGGGAGAAGACCTGTCCTCTTTGTCGCTCTGTCACCGTGGAAACCCTGCGGTGCTGGAAAGACGGTACCACCTCTGCTCATTTCCAGGTGTATTAAACCCAGTACCTACAGACAAATGGAATAACACGTGCAGAGAGAAGGAAAAGCTGGAAGACCTGGTGATCCCACACCCCTATTTAATTGCTGTGGATCTGTTCTCCAAGACCCAACATAGCAATTGTGACTAATCGGAAACTTTATCCTCAAAGGCAAGGAAGATGTTTTATGTTATGGCAAACTCCATGGCTAAATTACAGCCGAGGTTTTTTCTTGGTTGTAAACTGCCTGAGATGTTTCCTTTCTTTTTCTGTCCTTTTAATATAGATAAAGATTGTGTGTATAAGGAAAGCATACTGTGAATTGCATGTGTATAACCTGGTATACTGGAAAAATCTGTCCCCCTCTGGCTCAGAACATTGATTTTTTCACATTAAATGGGGCTAACTTCCCTGAATCTGTAGCTTCAGAGTATCACACTGTTGCTCTTCCAAAACACTGTTTCAGAACCACCAGAGTTTCTTTGGGGTCAGAGAAACGTCATTTCTCAGCAGCCATGTTTTTGCAGCTGATTTCACAAAATTGCACATGTTGTTATCATAACAAAATCTCAAGGAACTTGGGAAAGACTGTGCTAGTGAAGCTGGAAACGATGCTTGCTTTTCTCAGGAAGGTTTCTGCTCTTTAATGCTCAGCCTTTCTGATTTCCTAGCATATGGAGAGAACAGTGAGAGGCAAGGAGAGACTGAAGTCCAGTTGGGTTTGATTAGGTGAAAAGCTGAGATCCCAACCAAGAGAATGTCGCCAATTCAGGTGTCTCTGCAACAAGTGCAGCTACTTGAGACAAGGTGTCCTGGCTTTGAAAACCAGTGCTGCTCAGCATCCAGAACCTGCCTGCGTCCAAAACCAAAAAAAAATGTGCTCACATAGCACAGAATCCATAGAGCACAACTGGTACCAGCAATGTTGGGGCATCCGGACACAGGCCCCCCCCGCAGAGCCTGGGTTTAGTCAGATGGACTAGTTTGAGGGCAGAATTACAGAGGCGGCTACATTGCTTCAGGAGCCAGCCTGGCCTCCACCTGGGCTGAATAATCTACCTGTGGTGGTGGAGGCATGATGGTAACACCTTCACTTTGGAAAAAGCTCTTCAAGGAGATACCTCGGACTGTTAACAGAATTAACACAGAATCACAGGATGTCAGGGGTTGGAAAGGACCTGGAAAGCTCATCCAGTGCAATCCCCCATGGAGCAGGAACACCCAGCTGAGGTTCCACAGGAAGGTGTCCAGGCGGGTTTGAATGTCTGCAGAGAAGGAGACTCCACAACCTCCCTGGGCAGCCTGGGCCAGGCTCTGACACCCTCAGCATGAAGAAGCGTCTCTCATATTTAAGTGGAACCTCCTGTGTTCCAGTTTGAACCCATTGCCCCTTGTCCTGTCATTGGTTGTCACCGAGAAGAGCCTGGCTCCATCCTCCTGACACCCTTTCTATGTTGATCCCCATGAATGAGTCCCCCCTCAGTCTCCTCTTCTCCAGCTCCAGAGCCCCAGCTCCCTCAGCCTTTCCTCACACAGGAGATGCTCCACTCCCTTCAGCATCTTGGTGGCTGCGCTGGACTCTCTGCAGCAGTTCCCTGTCCTTCTGGAACTGAGGGGCCACAACTGGACACAATATTCCAGGTGTGGTCTCCCCAGGGCAGAGCAGAGGGGCAGGAGAACCTCTCTGACCTACTGACCACCCCCTTCTAACCCACCCCAGGTCCCATTGGCCTTCCTGGCCACAAGGGCCCAGTGCTGGCTCATGGTCATCCTGCTGTCCCCAGGACCTCCAGGTCCCTTTTCACTGCTCTCCAACAGGTTGTTCCTCAACTTACACTGGAACCTGGGGTTGTTCCTGCCCGATACAAGACTCTACACACTTCATATTGCTGCCATTTCCATCTCTGCTGAGGGGGCAGCGTGGCGCTTGCGTGCAAATGGAGTTGCTGTTTGTTCGCTGGAGCTTTGTCTTTCACTAAACCCAGAGAAAGTGCCTCATTAAACACTTGTGGCATCTTCCGCACTCATTACTATGGAAATGGCCGTAAGGTTACAATCCTACTTGAGTAGATAATCAGGAGGAACCGTACCTGGGGGAAATGAGCCCGTGTGTGTGGATGTAACTGACTGCACCTTCCCCTCCTGCTGTGCGACTCCACAGGGAGGAGAATTAAAGCAAACAGGAGCTCATGGTAACAGGATTAAGGCTGAACATGTATTTGGAAATAGTAGTTCAGTATCACTAGAGGAGAAACGGGGAGCGGCAGAGCCTGAGCGGGGAAGAATGTCCAAATCTGGCCTGAGAGGTACAGGGAAGTTAAGGAAGAAAAGCTTGACTTTTAAAAATAAAGTGATGTGATTCTTGTCATATGGATCCCTTGAAAGTGGAGAAGGAAGCCAAGGAATCCAGGGGCCATTTCCAATGGGAACAGCCTTTTTGGGATGGGGGAAGAGAGTTCAGTAGGAAGGAAGCAGGGTTTTCAGTGGCCATAAAGATGTTGTTATGTACGCTAGTCTGGTATATTCACCAGGAAAAGGGAAAATTATTCTGTGGACACTCAGTTTATTAAAGTTTCAGCGACAGTTTTCAGGGCAATGCCAATTAATTAAAGGGCTGGTGGTGTTTGCTTTGAAAATGTTTGAAAAGCCACCTCTAATTCTGATTATTTTTCTAAATGCTCCTGGAAAATGTGGATATTTATTCTACTGGAAGCATAACAAAGATCATCTTAGTTCCTGCAAGACTGAAGAATTTACTAGAGGCCACTATTATAGAGCTGTTAAATTAAACCAGGATCCTTCAACCCTTATTCTTTGGGCCGGGCCGCGGTGGCAGGAGCGGCTCTGTGATGGGTTGGGCTGGCGGGACAGCTCTGCTCTCCCATACAACACCACACCTGGACCAGAAAACGTACAGGGGAAACTTCAGCTCTAGTGACAAATGATGAGAAACGTCTGTTGATTTCCATGGAGAAACAGGGTTTTGGAAAGAAATTATTCTCTCAGAAAGGAAATAAAACTCGGAGCCTTTTTTTCGCCATTGAACAGTTATTTTTCTTTTTTTTTTTTAATAAAGTCATTATAAATATGTACAAAGAGTCTCAGCATATGAAATTCCTTTTACAAAAGAGAGAAGCCACATCCAACCATGACCAGGAGCCTTCATGAACTGGGATGATCAGCAGGGAGCAGAGGGGGGAAACTCGCACAGTGACTCTGCAAGAGTTTAAATCCAAAGAGTCCTAAAGCGGGAATGTGCAGGGAGCTCTGTATTCACTGCGTTTCCTCCGGGTTATCCCATTAGCAACGCACCTGGGAGCAGATGGGAAAACCCGCAAATGTCCTGAGGACTGAAGGTGATGGGAAGATCTTTTTCTTGGGATAAACTCTGGTCTTTGAATGGATTGGAAAGGTTGTGCTGTGATAGCCCTGAATGCATTGTAGCTGGTTTTGCTCTCTGCTTAGGTGGTGTAACTAATAATGGATGGAACTGATAATGGCAGTTCAACCCCCAGATGCTTTCAGTGAATATTTGTCAAGCTCCAAAGTCACTTAAAAAACCTGTGAAATTCAAGTACTCAAGTATTCATGCACTGAACGCTGTAGAAGTGTCATCGGAGTTACCCAAAAATTCACTCTTGTATTCAAATAAAGATTGTCAGAAAAAAAAAATAATAATAATCACCTGTTTTGTATTTTGTAGTTTTATATGGAAATTCTGCAGGTTTGAGGTGTCCGGTCCGCTTTTCCGCACAGCTGCTCAGGGCAGAGCTGGTCGGAAGAACCGAGTTTGGGCAAACGCTGATGGATTCTCGTCACGCAGCCAGAGCGCGAGCCAAGGCAGGAGGGAAGAACCACGGGAGTGTCTTAGGCTGGGAACAGGGATGGATTAACACCCGTACGGTGAGCAAAGCCAGGCTTTGGAATGAAAAGGACAGACTTAAACACCAAGGTAGGAGCAGCAAGCTAGGATTCCTCTCCTCCAGTCAGACTAGCTCATCTACTAGGCTCTTCCTAAGGATTTCCTAAGCTTTTGGATTCTCAAATAACATGGGCACTGTTTCTTCTCCTCACCTGTTGTACCAAGAGAGATGAACAAGTCTCGCTCAGCACACAGCAAGCGGTGCCTCGCAAAGCGTTACACAAGAATGAGGCTGATCTTGGATTGAAAATCAAATTTGCCATTAGTAAATTTGCTCTAAGAAACGTTGTGAAGGTAGAATACCTTCCATTTGCTCTAAGCAAAGTTGTGAAGGTAAATACCTTCCTGTTGTGGAGGTAGGATACAGCCAGGAGGCTTCGACGTGGACCAAAAAATGTGAGTCCAGCATTCAACGTGGAGCCACAGGTAGTTGTACGTAACCCAGCCTTCTGTCGCGCTGACGGACAGATGTTTTAAAACCACCTGTAGGAAAATTAAAATTAAGGTAGGTTTGCTATTCTGCCCTCATCACTTTTGTAAGTGCTAGTGCAGCTTTTCAGAGGCAAAGATCTTTAGTTTTGCTTCCCCGTTGTCCATCGTTCCCCTCAAAGTGACACTGTCCTCTGGCTGCTCCCCCTGCGAGGACGACGGCGACAGCAACTCAACCAAACAGTTTCGTCTGGGGGAAAGTGCCCGATTCCAAGGTGCATGTGGACACAGAAACTGCACCGGTTTCACCAAATCGGGCTGTGATCTTTTTCCCTAGAAGGTATCGCTGCTGCTTTTGCAGTGGTGGTAAGACCCTGGCAATCTTAGCTTGATATAGAAACAAAGCAAATTCACAAATCAGATTAAACTGATTTAACGAGTGTTTCTGATTCAAGTAAATTGCTTTAGTAATGGGCTTCAGGGTAATTTCTGCATGCTCTAAAGCAGCAGTAGGATGGGTTTCTCATTCCTCACTGATTTTGATGATTTGCTTTATGTTTTTATCAGGTGATGCCTCTCCTGGGCACATGAAAGTGTCTGACACAGGAGGCATCGCTGTTCCTGCACAATACAGGAGGTAGAACTGCTCCCATTCCGTATTTTTATAACTACTGAAAATAATTCTAAGGTAGAAGAGGAATCTGGGATCGAAGGGCTAAATTCTGGCCTGGGTGTAACACTGCAGACAGCAGTGCCATCCTAGAATTAATTTGCCCAAAGGACTTATTTTCACAGGCAGGGGGAGAGGAGATGACTCGCAGTCCACACTGGGCTGCTTTTTGAACTTGAAATATGAAGTTCCAATATGCGGTGGGAGCTGTCTTGGTGGAGCGCCGCTTTAAAAATTAATAAAGACTTTCCTCACAGCCACATTATGCGGCGTTCTATATAGACTATGATCTCATAACCTCCTCCTCTGCCTGCTGAAACCTAAGCTGAGCTCTGTTTTTTCATTTTGAGAGCCATCCTCAGTCTTGCGGAGGCGCAACTGCAGAGCCGATCAAAATCAATGACTTCTTGGCTGCTGGAAAAATAGAGAGCGAGAGGAACTGTGCTGGTTTCCTGCCCCTTGGTGCGGTACAGAAACCCCCTGTCTCACACAGCGGCTGCAATACAGTCCGGACAGCACTAGGGGAATACACGGCATGCTGTCTTTTCCAATACAAACACCAACCAGGGTTAAATCAGAGCTTTTAAAAAGGATAAAAACACCCCTTGCCAAAAAATGGAGGCATTCAAGAATAGCAATTATACCAGAAAATGTAAGGCTTTGACAAATACATACCCTCTAGTCAGTCATTTGATTTATGTACAGTGAGTGCTGGCTCTGAAGTGCTGGTAAGCTGTTTCTCTAGCAAAGCTTGCTTGGCCCAGCAACTAAGAGATGAACGTCTCCAAAACTCAACCCTCGGTTCACACGAAACATCTGATTTAGAACTACAAAAGTGAAGCAAATCAGGATTAAAGCAGGATTTGGGGTGTTGGACCCGCTCTTGTTTGCGCTTGGAAAGCACCATGGATTTGGTGGTTGTTTCACAGAAATCACGATGGGAATGTTGGGAACCACCAAGGAGGAGACTGAGCAGGCAGTTCCGTGGTTTGGGGTTTTGGCAGAGGCCTGTCCAGGGAGGGGCAGGGCTGAGGGACACTGGTCCGTCACTTTGCTACTGAGGTTGATGACAACTCAAGGGGCTTTCCCAAGGTGAGGATACCACGGTAAGAACAGAACTCCCCTTTTGCTGTGCTGTTGCAGGGAAGTTGCCTCTTTGGGAAAAACGCTACAAAAAGGCTCAGAGCCAAAGAGCCGGTGTGGCAGAACCAACTGCCGTGCAAACTGCACAGGAGATGCAAGGGAAAAGGGAATAACACAGATTCCAAGTGAGACATTGATTCAACATCCAGAATGTTGGAGGTAATAACTGGTACAGGTGAGGGATTTTGGAGAGCCCTCTCCCACACTAAGTGTCACCAGCTGGCCCGTGTTGTGAGTACACACACAGGGTGGGGGACAGTTCTGGGGGGTCCTACAGGCTGCGTGTCCTGCGTAGCAAAGTGACGCATCCAGTCTTCCCCAATCAATTGTGACTTGTCCAACCCCATAAACACAATTTCACTTCCTCATCCGAGTAATTCGCAGCAAGTTGTATTTTTAAGACTCCGTCAGATCCAGCAGTCACTGACCCAGCACTTGCAACCCTGCTGAAATCAGCAGCGGCTCCTCCTCTGGAAGAATTCTTACTGATTTCAGCAGGAGACCGAGCCAGGATTGAGGGCAGGATGCCGAGTGTTATTGAGCATTGGGCCAAAACTGGCAGGGAAACGTTTTATTGGTCCCTGTGGTTCTGAGGCCACCCAAACTCTACCACAGCCAAACTACACACAGAGCTACACGATCCCCCCCAACACTGCACACCATAGAAAGTAGAGCAAGGTTATTCATTAGGAACAATTTGCTCTTCCAGCATTGCCCTTTCTGCTTTTTGTGAACTGATTGGGATCAATAATACCCACAAATATGTGCGCAAGGGGCCAAAACACATCGGTGAATATTTGATAAAGGGAGAATTTAGCTTTTAGATTTCTGAGAAACATTTCTTTTGCAGTAGCGAAAAACACTTGGGCATCGTGGCCACTCGGCTCGTTCCTTGGCTGGGCGAGGGCTACGAAGTATTTTTAGCAGACAGGGAGCCAAACTTCCTTGGGAAATTGGGTTGTTAACATTCCTTTATGCCTTTGAGAATTCCCTCCTGCCATGGGAGGTGCAAATATCTGAAGCTGGGAAAAATGTTTTGGGAAAAATGTTTCTAAAACAATGTGTGTAATAATTACTGTAAATAGCATCTGGAAGGTGTCCTGAATGTGACAGGAAAGTTTTGGCTGCAAGAAAAACCAAAAAGTGCTCAGTCCTAGACTGAGAAAAGCCCTTTGACTTGTAAGGCCAAGTTCTCCTGTTATCCCATAGTCTGTTGATTAGCGGAGATGCAGCTCCCAGGATCAAAAAGCAGCGGGCAGGAGAAGACGCAGCCCCGGAGCTGCAGGCCATGCGGCGGGAGCTCACTTGGACGTGCACGCTGCGCTGAAAAGCCCTGCTGTGTGTTTGCTGCCTCAGTGAATGCTGCTTCCCGAGCTCCGAACCGTCAAAAGAATTAAAGAACTGCCCCAAAGAAAATGAGTTTTATAAAGCTCTGGGTTAGATTCTTTGTTTTGCCTTAATTTATGCAGAGATTGAAAGAAAGAAAGAAAAAAAAATAGCACCTTCTCAACAAGTATTATTTCTTGCTATCTTGTGTATAAATATTAATAACCAAAATAGATTTCTCCTTGTCCCATGTTTCAGAACATCCTCTTGGGGAAACTGTAGCACCACAGAGAGGCAGTTTAGCCCCAGACAAATATTAAATGTAGCACCAGACAAACTAAAGTCATAAGAACAGCTTCTCTCACCTGGTGCTATAGCGCTTAATATATACACACACAAACTGGCTGTTGTCCAAGCTGCCAAGCACCTGTTCCCCCACCACCCAGCCTGGGCCGTGCCCATTTTGCAGCGAGTTTGGTCTCTCAATACATTACTTAACTCTGGATGGACAGATTATTTTTCATCCTGCTGCATTGAAAGGAATGTTTATGTTGCCATAAACAAGGTGCAGTGGAGAAAACGCTAACGGCACAGCGAGGACATCACTAATCTTTTGACTCAGACTGCAGGAGCACGAATGCTCAGACCACCATCATCTACAAGGAATGTTGCTTACGTTCTCAACAAGGCATGCACGTTTTAACGTATGCATACAGGAGGGTTTACATTCTTCTATATATAAGCATGTATGTGTCTCTGGTTTGCTGCTGGGCCCTTGAACAGCTCCTTCCGTGCAAATCCTTCTTCACGTTGCCCAAAGCACTTCCAACATCTTCCACTTCTTTCTTTCTCTCCACTCTTCACAGCTGCTGCTCGGGCTCTGGATTCCCTGGAGGAAAAGGGGAAACAATTTTCTCCAAGGGCACAGGGTTTTCTCCAGCCTAAGAAAGGAAAAGAATTGTGTTTGGTTTTAATTATATTGATGCATTGGTTACAATAAAAGCTTCTTTTAAATTTATGCTTGAACCCTCCTGCTAAATTTACCGACGAGAAGAGGTGTATAATTTATGGGGAGGATGGTTTTGTGGTTCAACACGAGATTGCGCCTTTATCCCTGGGCTATGGCAGGATTTCTGGTGAGCGCTCATTTTGCAAAGCTCGTTCTTTTGGGTGCTCCATCTTCATTTGCATCGCGTTAACAAAAATGCTAAGTTTTAGGGAAGCCGTTAACTTTGTTCCAGGTAGGCAACGGGCGCACTGAGTACCACAGGAGGCGGGCAGAGCTCACTCATTCCTGGTTCTGCCACTGATTAGATTTGTGGCCTCGGGCAAACCACTTCTTGCAGTTGCTGCTGGAAAATGAGCGCAATAATAACTTATTTGCCTCAGAGGTGGGCTGCAAGCCTTAATTAATAAAGTGCTCAGGGAAAGGCACCCATCTAAGTGCAAATTAGCAGGAGAGGTGCCCAAGGGGCATCTGTTCTGAAACTCCCATTTCCCGCATTTCTAGCGCCATTGGCTGGGTGGATCCAGTCTTTCAGACTGCCTTGTCTGCCTCGCAGAGACTGGGACAATGAGCGGTCTGGTGAACACCTCCGCGGACAAACCTCTGCCGGCCGCCTGCCGGTGATTTCACCCGCCTGGGAGAAAGGAGCGGGGAGCAGCTGACTGTGCAACTGCATGGGCTGTGGAGTCAGAGCATCATTAGGGCCGGCAAACAGCTCTGGGGCAGATTCCGATCGGCATCGCTCTGCTGCAAGCCCGGGATCAGTTCCCTTCCTCCGGCACTGCCCCTCGGGTTATGCAGCGTGAAGGTTCTCAGGATCCTGGTGCTGCCGCGGATTCTGAGTAACCTACAGCATCTCTGGTTCAGCCTCACAAGACTGAACCATACCTGCGTTATCCCAGTTAGTGCCAGCTGCTCCAGCTGCTGCTGCACGCCAGACATGGCAATCAAAACCTCCCCTTCCCTCCCTTCGCAGTTTTGCTTTTTAGTGTGGGGACACCTGAAGCAACAGCGAAAGCAACCCAAGGGACGAGAGCCAGAATGGATCAGCTAGAACAGAAGCACATTTTATTTGTCTTGCTGCGATCAAGGCTAAGCCACACAGTTTCTACAGCTTCTACATCTGCACGTGCACAGACTTTCACACCCCCCCTACTCTTGGGAAGCACCGGAGGTGTTTTACGAGGGTTTTTTGCAGAGAGGTTGGAACGTGTCCCCGTTGGGCCCCCTGGGATCTCAGCACAACCGCACACTCAGGTCTAGGCCAGCACTGAGCGGACGGACGGACGGACGGACAGCGCCACGGCTCGCTCCAGATGTGCACAACGTCACCAGGAGGAGATTTGGGCACCTGCATTTCTCACACAAGATGAATTTATAGAGAGGGCGTCATAATTCACCCTGTCGCTGGGAAATCAGGGCACGACCTGAGGTGGTGCAGAGAAACCGGGCTGGCAATGTGGAGGAAGAGCCTGTGACGCGGTTGTTTACCCTCAAAGAGGTGAGGTATTTACTCAGGTTACACTGAAATAAAGACTTCAGGAGTCGATGAAAGGATTTCCTCCACAGCAAAACCATCTAATCCTTATTTATTGTTTCTCCTGTAGCAGCACTTCCAAACGGCAGCTACGAACCCCTGTCCTGCTGTGCCACCTACGGCCTGCAACAGATCATCCGTGCTGGCGTTACATTTTACAAACTGTCACTCTGTGTCACTTAAAGTATAGAAAATCTTTAGAAACCTGTAAAAGTTGATAAATCCTAGACCGTCTTGACCTCTGAGCCATAAATCTGCTCTGGGGCAGCAAAGCGTAGCGTTTATGCATCTCACAAGCCCTATTCTAAGAGCTTAAATGGCTCTTAAGTTTTGCATCAGCCCCGCGCTGGCTTTCTGCATAAAGGTGAGTTTCATGGAAAGAATAAAAGAGAAGCCCAGAACCCTGGCCTTCAGCCCATCTTGCAATAAAGCGATTTTGAATATCCTAAGCTGTGTTAAAGCCATTTCTGGGTGCATATTGGCTGCATTGCCAGTATCTGACTCATTAATGGAATATAGTTGGAGCCAAATTCTGATCTCATTTACAGCGCTGTAAATCCAGGGCAACCCGGTTGACTTCGGTGGAGTTCCTCCAAATTTCCCACAACAGGCACTCGGCAAATAGATCAAAATTTGGTACTTTGGGGCTGAAAAAGGCTGAGGAAAACCAAACAACATCCCATTTGTAATACTGGGGTTGACAGTAAATTAGAGTGCCAGCATAACCCCTCTGTAGAGCTGCTGAAACATCGTTTATTTTACAAGTCATTCTTATAACATTGCAACTTTTTGGGGGGATTGTCCATTATTATTGAAGTTTTTTATTATTAAGAAAAAGAAGAACTCTAGCTGAGTTCCTATATAAAAAATGCGGTGTCTTTTGAAAACATGCACTGAAGTGCTAAAGGAACAAAAATCACTTGCTTTGAAATCTCTAATGGGAAGCACCGTTCCCTTTGGTGACATATCCCCCTCTTCCTGGTCGTTTCGGGAGATGCAGCTTCTGCTCAGGAAATTGCTCTTATTCATTGCACCTATTAAGCAATAAGGCTGGGAGACAACAAATCACATTGGCTGATATTTGCGAAACCATCTCAGCCAGGCTCGACACATCCCATCGCTTTTAATAGATACGGGCGTCTCGTCTTCACAATTACTTTGAACTCCGCAGCCTTAAATCCGACGGTTTTATCACACAGCCTGCTAAGCTGGTGTTTACCAGGGAAAAAAGCTGCTCTTCTCTGGGATGCTGAGTAGGACGGGCATGAAATGACTCAGGTAGGGGGTCCTTAGTCTCATCTCAGCATTTCTGTGACTAATCTTTATTCAGAGACAGGACGCAAAGCCGTGCTTGGGTACCACGGGCATAAAGCCGTCGGAGAATCTGAGCTCATGTCCCCTAAAGCGGTTCAGCTCACAGCTAACGTGTCAGCCTGTGACTTCTTGATTTAAATGGGTTACACAGGCAATTCGGTTGGCACGTGTTCCACTCCTAATAAAATAACAGTTATTAATATATTTAAAGAAAATAAACCTATCCAAGGGCTTGGATTGCTGAGGGAAAGCTCGCGGCAGGGACAAAACGAGGCACGCTCGCTTCCTTCCTCACACAGCAGCAGGTTAATGAGAAAACAAGGGCTGGGCAAGCGCCCCGACAAATTCCCGAGCAGCCTGCGTCCGTGTATGCTCACACTTCATTAGCAGCTCCGCGGGAGGTGGAAGGGCAACTTGGAAGCCCAAAAAACAATTAGGAGTGGGTTCGAGAGGTAAGAGAAGAGTAGAACTACTAGGGAAGAACTCCAAAGAATGGTGTGTCTGGGAGATCTTAGCACAGACTTAGACTTAGAGTTACATCTTAGACTGAGGAACCCAGAGAGGGTGAAGAAACATGTTGAGGCTCCAATCTTCCCACAAAGAAGTGGCCAGCTTGGCCATAGGCCCCTGTGAAAAGAGGCATTTTGGCACTGCTGTTTATTTTTGAAAACTCCGCTGCTTGTTTATCACAAAAGTTAACACTGAAGCTTTTTCTTTGTGCAATTTAACTGTGAAGTTGGGGCAAGGATGGTGGGGACCTTTGGTGTTTTTGAGCAGGACGCTCGCCACTAGGACGAGCAGCCTCCTTCTTCCTTCGTTATCCGGGAGGATAAACACCAGCGTTCGCCTGTTTGTGTCAGGGATGCACAGAGGGTGCAACAGGCTGAGTGTTCATCCTCCCGCACACCCGCAGCTCTTCCTGAGCTCCTCGGCTCGGTCCCGCGCTGGCTGCACCGCCTCTGGTCCTTCATTTGTTTTGCACTCCTGCACAGCTCAGCGTGACATCTCCAGAAATCTTATCAACCTGATTTTAATACAGATAATTAACTGCATGGAGACTTTGGACAGAGTGGCTCTGCATGAACCTCGCAGCAAACAGTGGGGGGAATTACTGGCAACACAGTGGGCACGGAACCAGGCTGGTGAAGCTGGCAGGGACAAGCAGGGTTTGATTTTAATACACTGCCACTTCTGAACTAATAGAGCGAAATACGAGTGACACTGTATGCCAAACTGGCACGTGACAACTATACTTCATGCCCTGGCTCTCTATTTCAAGGTGATGTCAGATTATACATTATAAAACTGCCATTTGCAAAGCATTCATCCCCAAATCCCAAGCACGATCCACAGAAACAAGAGGTCAGTCACATGCAGTGGTCCTAATGCTGCTTTCAGTGGAACCAGCCAGGGGCCGGGCAAGCAGAAGTTCCCTGGTGCACGGGATTATTCCCTCGGCTGCATTGGTGTGTGAGGCCACAGGACCTGAGGGAACAACTACCAACCCTCTTCCTCAGAAACGGTACGTACACACGCGGCCGCCAATGCAAAACGCCATCACCCCTTGGAAAAGCAGGGGGGGAATTCGCGTAGTAAGCCAAGCTGAAACTGGCCTTTAACTTCTCTGTCCCTCCTACAACCACCACATCACAAGACAAATGCTGACTTTGCAGCCCATTTATTAAGTGCACAAATTACTCTCCTCTTACGAGCTGTTCTGTGAAATCCCAAGATCACAAGTGCTCAGAGCCTGTGCTACCCACCTTGTTGCAGAACAATGTTATAATCACTGCAGAGTGTCCCTGAGGATGGCAGAAAAAACATTTATTTTGTTCACAAATACTCTGCTGAGTTAATAAAACGCTGCTCTCTTACCACATCTCTAAGTCTAACCCAGCTCACCGCACTATCACTTGGGCTCTGAGATGCTGCAGATAATCAGATGCTTCAACTGGTGTGAGCAAACTACTAGTGAGAAAGAAAAGATTCTTAATGGCAAAAATAACCCAGACACCAAGGTGTAGATGATATATTTAATGACTCTGGGGTTACATTGTATTCTCATTTCCAGCTTGGTCACTTGTGCCTTAGGAGCCGGACAGGTCAGGCTGCTGTGCGTGGGGGCACCCAGGAGGCTGTGCCCAGCTCACTACTCCCCCACATCTGGCCTCTGTATCCTTGAAATTGCTTCACACCCCACACAAGGATCTTCTTTCCAGACCCTTACATTTGTATTTGTGTCCGGGAAGCCCCAGGGCATGTGGAGGAAGCTCAGCATGTCCTGTCTGCAGCAGCCTTTGAAGCCGCGAGGAAGGATTGTGCTCGCCCTGGTTGCATTGAGGATGATGCTTTGCTTTCCTGTAGTGTCTTTATCAAAGGCGGTTATTGTAGGGCCTGAAGTGCAGAAAGGCAAGAGGAGGTGAGGCCTCCACAGAGTCAACAGCAGAAGAGATTGGGAAAAAAAATAATACCTGCCTAACCAAAGCTACGTGAACCTTCACAAGAACTAAAAATCCAAACAGCTTTATCCTCGCGGGATGACCGGGGAGTCTGGACCGAGCGTGTGCACATGGGGCCAGCGAACCGGTTCCCTCTGCCAGCACCTCTCACCTGCCACCTTTTCTATGTGGGACAAAGTCCCCAGCTGAGCGGAGAGGAAATTCCCCGGGGTTGTTAGAAAGAAAAGGAACCCTGAGAGACTCGGTAAGGGAGATCACTGCAGTCCCACGTGGATTTCAACTTTTTGAGCAGGCAAGCAAGGCAGACAAGTGGGTTTGCTTCCAAACACTGGAACCAATCTTGCCATGAACTGAGGGGAAGGGAAAGATCTCTAAGCTCTGCTCCTGACCACAGCCCCATGTCTCTAACCACTGCCGTGCACCGCTGACACTCTCCATCCCGGAGCCTCATACCTCTGTGCTGATGATTTTATAGAAACTGAGGCTTTGATTCAGCAAAAAGAAAGCTTTCCAAAGGTAAGCAGCTGAACCTGCTGACAGTCTCAGCAGTTGTGGCTCAGATGACAACAATACCCCTCATACACCAGCGCATACACACACACACAGTACAAACACACACACCTGCTGGAAAACCTTACTTTTAAACTCACTCAAACCCCATACTTTTCCCCACACCATACATACATATCTAATTGTATTTCATGCACCTAAAAAGCAAGCAAGACATTGTGCAATACAAGACCTGACTCCCAAGAGCCAAGATCTGACCCAAGAGTTGCAAACAGCCCAGTTAAGCTGAAAGCTGCACAAGATCAGCCCAGTTGGTGGCATTTTTCAACTGATTTTAAGCTCTTGTCAAACCCTAACCAAGCTGGTGGGATGTGACCGCACACTGAAAGTTAGACATGCACTTAAGGTCATTCCTGAACACAGACGGATACTGGGGGACAAAAATGTAATTTAAAGCACCCAAAATAGAAGCCTTTGCTCCTCATGTTTGTGGGGAGAAACCCACATCCCAAAGAGCACTTCAGAGCACCCAAAATCCCTGAGGTGACCACAGGTATGCTCAGTATCCCTGAGTGCTCCAGGGCTGAGGGCGCAGACCTGTCCCTCCCAGCCCAGGAGCTGTCTCAGGGATGACAACAAAAGTTACAGAACCATTTCCCTGCTGCTGGTTTGCTCGGTGTCTCTGGAGCACATTTGGGGCTCTAGGAACCAGCAGTAACTGGGCTTAGATGTTTTTCCATGGCTGATGGCTTGGGACCCAGCTTAGGGAAAGCACATTATCCGAAACACAGAGCAAGGCACAGCCAGCCGAAGTCCCAGACTGTCATGTGGGAACATCTCACCACCTAGGGACCTCAACGATGGGGGCCCTGCAGCACCCATGGGTCTAAAGGCCACCAGGCAGGACACAGAAGTTCCTCCACTCACAAGAGGGCTGGAGGCTTGGCAGGCACAGGTGTGTGGCCGGGCCAGGAGGCTCTGAGTGTCCTCTCTCCCCATGGTCTGGCAGTCCAGGTGACACGGGACCTGCTCCAACCCCCCTGAGCTGCCCTGTGCTGCTGCCACTGGGGCCACAGGCTCACCCAGTGTGGGCACAGGGCTGAAAGTGCCCTGTGAGAGCACAGATCACCTGGGCGGAGGGGAGGTCCCAGGCTGGAAGACATGAAAGTTTGGGGAAGGGGAGAGGGGGTGTTCGGGGAGTCCTGGGACAGGGGACACTGATGAGAGAAGAGGAGAGAGGAGAGAAGAGAGAGGAAAGGTGCGATCTGGCAGGCGGTGCCTGTACCGCCAATACCCACAGCCCGCGATCAGCCGCCACAGCCGGCGAGTACCGCGGACAGCGCGCTGCGCCGGGCCGGCCCCGCAGCCGGACCCAGCCCGGTCCCTGGACTGGACCCAGCCAGGTCCCTGGACCGTACCGAGCCCGACCCGGGCCGCAGCGAGCCGGACCCGAGCCGTACTCTGCCGGGCCGGACCGCCCCATGCCGACCCGCGGCGTATCGGGCTGCACCGACCCCTGCCCTGTGGTGCCGCACTGGGCGGTACCGGACGCTGCCGCTCCGTTCCACACCGTACCGCTCCGTTCCGTGCCCTCACGGCCGCCCCGCCGCCGCCTCCCCCCGTTCCCGTTCCCGTTCCCGTCCCCGTCCCCCGGCGCGGTGCCGACCTGTTGCGCGTCCCGCCTGCTCCCCGCTCCGGCCAGCGCCCGTCTCTCCTAGAGGCTCCTCCTGCGGATCAGCCAGGCCAGCGCGGCCGCGGGCGGCAGGGCGCACAGCAGGCACACCACGGCGGCCAAGCGGCGGGCGGCCCCGTGGCCCCGGCCCCGCGCCTTGCGCCGCGCCGCCCGCTGCTCCAGCTCATCGCCCAGGCGGCGCAGGCGGGCGGCGACCAGGCGGGCGGCGGCCGAGGGCCGTGCGGCGCGGCCGGGGCTGCAGGGGCAGGGCGCGGGGGGGCCGCCGTGCAGCGCGCAGGGGCACATGGCTGCGCCGCCGCTCGCCGCCGAGTGCCGCGGCGTGTGCGGGCGGGCGGGCCGGGGCGGCGGCGGGCGGGGGCCGGGGGGGTTACATCATCCCCCGCGGGGCGGCGCTCGGCCGCGGGGAGCGGGGGGGCGGCGAGGGGTGGGGGGAGTTTGAGGGGGGGGACGGTGTGTGGATGGGGGGTGTGGGGGATCTGAGGGAAAGCGTGGGGTGGGGGGACTTGTGGGGAACAGAGGGTTTGTGTAGTGGGACATTCTGTTATCTAGGGATGGTGTGGGAGTTTGACAGGACAGCGCAGGGATGGAGGGACAGTGTGGGGATGCAGGTGACAATGTGGGGATGCAGGTGACAACATGGGATGGAGGGGACTGTATGGGGATGCAGGTGACAGTGTGGGGATGCAAGGGACAGTGTGGAGATACAAGGGACAATATGGGATGGAGGGGACCACGTGAGGACACAGGTGACTGTGGGATGGAGGGGACCGTGTGGGGATGCAGGTGACAACGTGGGATGGAGGGGACCATGTGGGGATGCAGGTGACAACATGGGATGGAGGGGACAGCATAGGGATGCAGGGGACAACATGGGATGGAGGGGACCATGTAGGGATGCAGGGGACAATGTGGGATGGAGGGAACTGGCTGGGGATGCAGGTGATGGTGTGGGATGGAGGGGACAGCGTAGGGATGCAGGGGACAACATGGGATGGAGGGGACCATGTAGGGATGCAGGGGACAATGTGGGATGGAGGGAACTGGCTGGGGATGCAGGTGATGGTGGGGGACGCAGGGGACAGTGTGGGGACACAGGTGATAGTGTGGGCATGCAGGTGACAACATGGGATGGAGGGGACTGTGTGGGGATGCAGGTGACAATGTGGGGATGAGGGTGACAACACAGGATGGAGGGGACAGTGTGGGGATGCAGGTGACAATGTGGGGATGCAGGTGACAACATGGGATGGAGGGTACTGTGGGGACGCAGGTGATAATGTGGGGATGCAGGTAACAACATGGGATGGAGCGGACCGTGTGGGGATGCAGGTGACAGTGTGGGGATGCAAGGGACAGTGTGGAGATACAAGGGACAATATGGGATGGAGGGGACCATGTGAGGACACAGGTGACTGTGGGATGGAGGGGACTGGCTGGGGATGCAGGTGACAACATGGGATGGAAGGGACAGCGTAGGGATGCAGGGGACAACGTGGGATGGAGGGGACCATGCAGGGATGCAGGGGACAATGTGGGATGGAGGGAACCGGCTGGGGATGCAGGTGATGGTGTGGGATGCAGGGGACAGTGTGGGGACACAGGTGATAGTGTGGGCATGCAGGTGACAACATGGAATGGAGGGGACTGTGTGGGGATGCAGGTGACAGTGTGGGGATGCAGGTGACAATGTGGGGATGAGGGTGACAACACAGGATGGAGGGGACTGTGTGGGGACACAGGTGACAGTGTGATGCAGGTGATAGTGTGAGATGGAGGGGACAGTGTGGGGATGCAGGTGACAATGTGGGATGGAGGGCACCATGTGGGGATGCAGGGTACAATGTGAGATGGAGGGGACCGGCTGGGGATGCAGGTGATGGTGTGGGATGCGAGTGACAGTGTGGGACGAAGGGGACAGTGTGGGGATGCAGGTGACAGTGTGGAGATGCAGAGGGCAGTGAGGGGATTACACACAGCTCGAGGGGATTTCATCACCCAAAGCATTACCGATTCTGATCACATTTTGGGTGGCCGAGGCAGGACTGCACAGCCCCCAGGCACTCACCCAGGGGGACGCAGAGCCCCTCCAGCCATCAGGGTGCAGGAGCTGGGCTGGGACCCCCAGGTAGATCTCCCCATCACACACCGAGCCCTGGGATGGCAGCAGGGGCTCCTGTGGGGCAGGAATCACCCCAAAGTGGTTCATTTATTTTCCACCTGAGCAGGGAGGCTGCTGCCACCTTCTTAGCAGGTCACTCTGGTATTGCAAAGGGCTCCAAGGAGACCCTTCTGGGGCTCAGCACCTTCCCCGCCCGCCTGCCCTCCCCAGAGCAGCCCTGCATCCCACCACACGGAAAGCTCCTGCTCTGCAGCCCCTCACTGCAGCCCAGGGAGATCCTGCAAGTTCAAATGGTTGTTTTGGAGGGAAAACAAACCTTATGTGGGGTTTCTACATGCAGGAAACCCTCCTCAAAATGAGGCAGTTCATGTTTTTCCTAGAATCCAAAATGCCTGTTCATTAATTTGGGTTCTGTAACCTGCATGAGCAGCAACAAGCTGCAAAGGAGAAAAAACAGCAAGCGGCCTCTGATGATGCTGCATGGCATGGGCTGGAGGTGGGGGTGAGGGTGGAGGTGCTTTGGCACGAGCTGCTGAGAGCGAGGCCGCAGAGTTTAGCATGTTCACCAGTGCCCAGCTGTTTGGTTTACATGGACAAGTATCGCTTACCTGTTTTATTTCCCCAAGCGCTTCACGGAAGTTATGCTGAAGACTTAAACACTCGCAGCTTTTCCACTCAGCAGCTGGACTGTCTGAAGCAGCAGCAGCTCCGCAGCTGCGTTTCGGCACTTGGGTTTTGCCGTCATTTGAAATGCAGATTTTAAGCAACAAGGCGACTTGATGCTGCAGGGCTGAGGAGCAAATGTCGTTTTGTCCCCAAAGCGCCACGAAAGCTGCAGCTCCGGGGCTGCGGCGGCTGCAGGAGGTGGCGGTTGCGATTCGGGCAGGTGGCATCTTCCCTGGGAGGTGCAATGGCTGTGGTGCGGGGCAGGACCAGCCCTGCCCGTGGGCTCCAGTTCACACCTGGCCAACGAGACGGGTGGAAGAAATGGGCTGACTGGGTCCTGTCATCCGAGGGAAGAACAATGTGCCTCTGCGCCTCCTCTGTGGGCAATGGCCCCCTCAGTGGTGACTCCTCTGCTTTTCTGGGAGTGCATTTCCCCGTGGGGCCGCACAGGCTGACCATGGCTGGGAGGCAGCTGAGGGCTTCCCACCAGGGCTCTGCCCTCACCCCGGCCCTCAGCACCAGCGGCTCTCCCACGCCCGGCTGCCTCTAGCATGTTCCTTGGCCTCCACCGCTCCCTCGTGTGCCCGAAGCCCGCGGGCAGCCCCCGCACTCACACCCGTCCCGGGCCCACAAAATGGCGGCCGGCGGCCCCTGTCAGCCGGGCCCGGAGCCTGTAGGAACCTTCGTGCGGCGGAACGCGCGGGAGCGGGGGCCGGTTTCCGTGCCGGGCCGGCGAAAGGCTGGGCCGGGCCGGGCCGGCCCTGCCGCCATGGCCGAGGGCTCGGCGGAGCTGGAGCTGTTCCGCCGCCAATGGCGGGAGGAGCTGGCGGGGGGCGCCAAGCGGCGGCGGCAGGAGGCGGCGGAGCCCCCGGCGGAACCCGAGAGCCGGCGCAGCGCGGAGCCGCCCGAGCCGGGCTACCTGGCGCTGGCCCGCGGGCTGCTGGACGGCGGCGGCCCGCCCGGTCCGGCCCCGCGCAGCCCGGCTCCCGCCCGCCCCGCCGGGCAGCCCGCGGGGGACGGAG
Source organism: Patagioenas fasciata (assembly GCF_037038585.1). Classification (NCBI taxonomy): domain Eukaryota; kingdom Metazoa; phylum Chordata; class Aves; order Columbiformes; family Columbidae; genus Patagioenas; species Patagioenas fasciata. The sequence continues at coordinate 12,160,583 of NC_092536.1, forward strand.
GCGGCGACGGCGACGACCTGTTGGGGCAGCTCATCCGGGACCTGGTAGGGCTGGCGGCGCTGGGGTCGGTGCCGTGGGAGCCGGGGGGGTTTGTGGGTTTGGAGCCGGGCGGCGGTGGGGCCGCTCTGAGGGGAGCGCAGCGGTGACCTCGTTAATGTTTATAAATATATAAAGAGTGAGTGTCATGAGGATGGAGCCAGGCTTTTCTGGGTGACAACCAGTGACAGGACAAGGGGCAATGGGTGCAAATTGGAACACAGGAGGTTCTACTTGAATTTGAGAAGAAACTTGTTCCCGGTGAGGGTGTCAGAGCCTGGCCCAGGCTGCCCAGGGAGGTTGTGGAGTCTCCTTCTGTGCAGACATTCAAACCCGCCTGGACACCTTCCTGTGGAACCTCAGCTGGGTGTTCCTGCTCCATGGGGGGATTGCACTGGATGAGCTTTCCAGGTCCCTTCAACCCCTGACATTCTGGGATTCTGTGAAGGACCTGGTTGTGCCTCAGCCCTGGGATGGGGCGAGTTCTGGGTTCCCATGAGCTTGTTTGTAGCCTCAGCTTCTGAATATGTTTCATCTGGCAAGGTTTTAACCCTCCAAAATCTTTTCTTCTCATGTGATCTTTTTTTTTTTTCTTTTTTGTCTTATATATTTTGTTGTTTATTCAAGCTATTTTGTGCATTAAGGTAATTAAGGACATCCTGCCTTGTGCCACAGCAGTGTAGTAAGAAAACAAGTCTTAATTCTTTAAATAAAGGAGTTAATTTGGAAATAGTCTTAAATACAGTTCTGAACCAGATAAAAGTTATTTTGGTAAATCCTCTAAATGTGATAGAGGTTTTATTTACAGTGTAGGAAAACTAGGGGGGAAACCCATTTTCTTTCTTTTTACTAACCTAACTGTGACTAATTACTCTTTGCTTAAAAAAAATTAAAAGGAGCAGATTAAATTTCTGTCTGCAAGGCACAAATTAATCCATTTACAGAATTAGTGCTCCATTAGCGCACAGGAGCCCAAATCAGTCTCGGAGGGGACGGTGGTATTTGAGTTTTGGATTCATTCCAGTACTTTGCGAACAGGCTGGTGCTGACTTAACGTCACCGCTTGGTTTGTAGGGGTGAGCAATGAGCTACAGACAAGCTGCGGGAATTTTGGGGGTGTACGAAGGAAGACCTTGTTCTGTTTCTAGTGTTAAGGTTTCATTAGGGTGGAATCGGTGTGAGCCGTTGCTTGCGCTTTGTCACAGGCTTGTGCTTACAGTTTGACTCTTAGCAGGTTAATTTACTCTTACTATTTAGTTTAATCTTTACTCTTAGCAGACGAGTTAAAAAATATATATATGTAGTTGTTTGTTCTCTTTTTTCCTCATTATTTCACGAGAGCGCTGTCAGTCTTGACTGTTGTGTCTGTATCTATCCATAAGCAGCCTGTCCTTCCAATGATAACTTTTTGCAGACAGAGCAGGTTCTGCTGGTTGGGCACAAGTCAGCTCCGATTTGGAAGCGATATATTTGTAGTGGTGCTGTGCCCGAGCTCATAAGCCCGGAGCTAATTAGCCTTGCCGAATGGCTCGTCTTGTTTGGGCAGCGCGTTGCTCTGAAATGGTTCTGTGGCTCCTGGATCCAAGTGAGTTCACATCTGGCCAGCTCGGGATCTGCCTGCGTGTGGCCAGATGTGCTCTCAGAGCTCCTGTTATGTTTGTCTTTGGTGTCCCCTTTGGAAACAGATGCAATTCGAAGCACGTGAAAGCAGATCCACAGCAGGGAGCGGAGCCGGTGATCTTTGTGCAGAGGGAAAAGGAGCCGTTTGTGCAGGGGAAAAAGGAGCCGTTTGTGCCAGAAAACTGCAGACAAGAAGAGAGGGGAACAGGAATGTTGTTGACTGCAGGTCTGGCTTAAGTAACTTTAGAACAAGCGCAAGGTTCTAGTGTTTATAGATTAGTGCTGTCTTCCTAAAAAGGCCTAATAGGAAAATTGCTCATATTTCTGCTTTCTAAGCATTTACCTAGCGTAGAATACCTTTTGCTTTAAAAACTTTAACGCAACTGTGCTATCCAGTGGTTTCCCCGTGTAACTGTGCTTTAAGTAAATCCAGCCTTGCCTGTTTTTGCAGCTTCATTGGCACGTCCAGGTTTAAATGAGACAGGAGTAGCTGTAGAAGAGACCCGCGAAGAAATAAAGGTGCCAAGAAGCAGGGGATGATCCTGATTTGGGATCTGGTGATTTCCTGAGGGCAAACAGTGGACAGAGGTTTTAACTTAGCAGCTGGGTTTGTGCGTGAGGATTGATGGGGGTGATCAGGTGTTTGGTACGGAAACCAGGGAAAAACGCTTGAGAGCGAAACTTCAGAATAGGTGGCGCAGAAATGGTCAGATATTTGCACTCTGTTATACACTATGATGATTTAGAACATCCAGAGAGAAATGAGGGAGAAGACAAATCTTGATAACTGCAGGAAGAAGATATAATAATTATGTAGTTAAACAGAAAAGCATCTAGAAAAAAAATGTATGTGTGCATTTAGCTGTTAGATTAAAGTGATGGATTCGTTGGTTTTAATTTTTTGGGGGTACTTAATCAGTTGAAGTAGCAATTCTTTCAGCACATTTAATCGTAGAAAGACATTTATATGTTACTAATTAAAGACAAACTGTAACATCATCCTCATTCAGCTTTATATCAAATATTTGTTTATTTTTGTTCATCTGCATTTGAAAGTGAAATGAATAATGAGTGTATGTCTTCAAAGTGCTGAGTTTTTGGTCTTTCTGATGCCGGAACTTTAGACAGACTTTTCTTACTAGAACCTGTGTCTTGTCTTTCTCTGCCGTCTGACTATGGATAAGTGTTACAGTTCTGGATTTGCTTTAAGCTCCGTTTGGCCACATGAAATTCTTTACTTGACATGGCTCAGAGAAAACAAAGAGCAGCCCAGGTACCTTCACACCACTGTGGTCTGTCTGATGTGGTGCAGTTATGGGATGGAGAGACAGAAATACTACTTCATTTTGATGGAAATGAGATGGCATCGAAGATACAACATCCTTTCTTTGTACTATGGGAGCTTTTGCCGCTACCTGGCTGTGTGTTAAAGAAGCCTAACAATTGATTTTCTCCTTTTTCTTTTCAGAATGAAATAAATGAGGTTCCGTTCTTTGATATCCAGCTGCCTTATGAACTGGCACTGAAGATATTCCAGTACCTGGGCAAGGCTGAATTGGGAAGGTGTGCTCAGGTCAGTGCTGCTGACTGTTTGCATCTCTGATACGATGTAGAATTGGCAGAAATACTCAAGAAACAGGCACCTTGATGCAGGGAAGATGTGTGGTAGCCCTAGTAGCTCAGCTGATTGTGCTTTTACTTATTGGAAATACTTTCAAAGCTGAACATTGAAAAAAATAATAATAAATGAGCTGGATTTATAGCTTGCAGTTGAGTAGAGTTGAATAAAACATTTGTGGTTTGGACAGAAGTGAAGCTGTCAAATTTAAAATAGCTACTTGCAAAGATTTTTTGATTGAAGTGAATGTATTTAGGAATAAGTGAGCGTCTTGCTGCAATATTTAGAAGGCAGAGTTAAAGGCGTGGAAACAAAGCTGTTCCCCCTCACTTTTCAGTGTGTGACTTGAACTGTAGAAGTTGTCTGTGGTAATTTTATGTGAGGGCAAATTCTTGAATGACCCTGATTTCCTCCTCCCCCCTGCAAAGGGTTTATATTTTCTTTGGTGATAGTTTAAGATAATGCTTTCACCGGTGTGAAAAACATGGTGTGTAATGTATGTGTAGCTGTAAACTGCCTGTCCCTTTAGGTAGCTTTACTAACTTAGACACTCACACACACCTGCCTACACTTAGGAGGGTTCAGCCCACACTATTTAGCCTCTTTATGTCCTTTCTTCACACACTGAATGATTAACGTCCTCTCTGAAGGAATCTGTAAAGCAAACTTAATGGGCAAGTGCTGATTACCCTGTGAAATAGAGTGGAATATTGAGAATAATCTCCCATGGCCACTATTTAGTGTTTCGGGCTGGTGTTCATTGAATTCTTACATATAGAGGACATCTTGCAGCTTCACAAAAATCCAACCAAAGCCATTCGTTGTGTTACACTCAAATCACACCATGGACTGTTTGTCAGAGGAAAAAAACCCGATAACGTGTAAAAATTGCAAAGTGACAGCATGTAGCTTTGTGGATAATAAATGAGACACCAAGTGGCACATGCATTAAAAAGAAATTGGGCTTTTTATGTCCAGTATGAGCAAGTTATTGTGTTAAATAGCTACAGGTGGTTATTGCTTAAATCTTTGACTTGCTCATACCTTTTAGGAACAAGAACTGATGAAGGGCTGCTCTTCCTCTCTGTGCTTGGGCTGCACGTCATTTCTCTCTCGCTCACTTTGCTTTTTGACTTGAAACTGTTCTCATAAGATGTGCTTAACACTGAGAAAATTGTCCATGTTTCTTATTCACCTCCCCAGGCTGAGTCAGTTGGTTCTACATGGCAGCTCACAGGTAGCTGAGCAAATGCCCGATGTTTTACAAGGCTTTCCGAACGAGATGAATATCAAATCCTTTTAGTGCACAACTGGCTTCTCTTTTAAGCGTTCAAATAAAAAGCAAAGCAATAAAAATAAGTACCGTTTTCATTTTTCTCTTGGTGATTTGGGTTTTTTTTGGGGGGAAGCCTCCTCTGTTAAGTGGAAAGCCCTGCTGCTTTATGGCGATGTCGTAGAAAGGGTTTTTTATTAAGGCGCCTTGGGACGTTAGTGAAATTGGGCCCGTTAGTGGAATTGGCATCATGAAACATGGGAGTGCCTTTGGAGAAAACCTGTTTGCTTAGCTCCTTATGCCAAATTGGTAACCAAATAATAGTAAAGTAGCCTGACTGTGGAGCCTCTTTGAGATTTAATCACATCACAGGCTGCCGTGGAGAACTTTAATTTCACCCTGATATTTCCCCCCACCCTCAGCTTTTCTTCGATTTTTTTTGAATTAGTACTATAAAACACAAACTATCTGTGATGAGCAGGTTTGAGAACAGTCTTTGCTTCCTCGTCGTGTTGGAGAGGGAAAAGAAAAACAATTGCTTGGGACACCACAAGTGTGACAGATTGAAACGCATCAGGGCTTCTTGGGTTATTTGGGGCTGATCCTGCAGATATGTACAATTAACTGGCCTTTAGACTCTCAGCTTTGTGGTAAGATGATGTGTCTTATCTATGAACTTCTCCAGATACAGTTGTCACTGCTTACTAGTAAATACCAGAGACTGCAGAAATTGTGTTTTGTGGTGCAAAATACTTCTCGACAGTATTTAATGAAATATAACAAGGTCAAGTGTGTGGAGTCTTGAATCTGAGCAGGAACAACCCCAGGTTCCAGTGTAAGTTGGGGAATGACCTATTAGAGAGCAGCGTAGGGGAAAGGGACCTGGGGGTCCTGGGGACAGCAGGGTGACCATGAGCCAGCACTGGGCCCTTGTGGCCAGGAAGGCCAATGGGACCTGGGGTGGGTTAGAAGGGGGTGGTCAGTAGGTCAGAGAGGTTCTCCTGCCCCTCTGCTCTGCCCTGGGGAGACCACACCTGGAATATTGTGTCCAGTTGTGGTCCCTCAGTTCCAGAAGGACAGGGAACTGCTGGAGAGAGTCCAGCGCAGCCACCAAGATGCTGAAGGGAGTGGAGCATCTCCCGTGTGAGGAAAGGCTGAGGGAGCTGGGGCTCTGGAGCTGGAGAAGAGGAGACTGAGGGGGGACTCATTCCTGGGGATCAATATGGAAAGGGGAGGTGTCAGGAGGGTGGACCCAGGCTCTTCTTGGTGACATCAATGATAGGACAAGGGGCAATGGGTGCAAACTGGAACACAGGAGGTTCCACTTAAACATGAGGAGAAACTTCATGGTGAGGGTGTCAGAGCCTGGCCCAGGCTGCCCAGGGAGGTTGTGGAGTCTCCTTCTCTGCAGACATTCAAACCCGCCTGGACACCTTCCTGTGGAACCTCAGCTGGGTGTTCCTGCTCCATGAGGGAATTGCACTGGATGAGCTTTCCAGGGCCCTTCCAACCCCTCACATTCTGGGATCCTGTGATACTGAATCTCTCGACGATATGTACTGAATCTCGGCAATGCTAAGGCGGTTTTATTTCTGAGCAAATCAGTGGGAAATTGCCTCGAACTGTTGCCATTTTCACATGAGAGATGGTTTAGAAGTGTTTACCAACACAACACTTGTGTATGTATCTAGGACAAGGGAGCCTGTTTCTAGGAATTTAAGAATTAATTGTCTTGCATAGATCAAGAATTTCAGATGTTTTCCTCTAGAGCTTCTGGCATTGTCAAACTTTTAGTGTTTATACTTTTAAAAATAGAAAATCTAATGTGTTTTTTGAGCATACGTTTGCATCAAGGTTGTGTATGGGTAAAGCTAATCATCCATCCTCCTCGTAGAGAGAGAGCAGAGCAACGGGTGGATCAGGATATCCTGGGCTCAGCATGAGACCTAAAATAACATTATGGCTGTAAATTGAAAAGATGAGCAGCTTCCACCTGGTAAATGTGCATCTGAATAGCTTCAGATTAAATACTGTTTGGTGCTGCGTATTGTACTGAATTGAAAGTCCAGATATTTTGAATTGTGGCTCCTGGCTTCAGCGAATGAACCTTGAATGTGTCTTTGTGTGACTAGGGAAGAAAATAAATCTCACGAAACAAAGACGGTTTATCAGATGGAGAGAGATGAATAAACCTCCAGTAGGACTTGAGCCAGTTGATTTAGACAGGATTAGAAGAAATTTAGGATTTGATGGAAGAGGTGGGTTTATTTATTTAACTTTTTCTCTTTCCTGGGGGGAAGAAAAATCCCCCAAAGGCAAAACCTGTGTCAGCAAAAGCCTTTGAAGTCCTTCGGAGCATTATTACTTGCTGAACTCTAAGGTATAAAACTGTTCCTGTGTGGAGCTCAGGGGAAACCAAAGTTTCTTTGTTGAGAGCTGTAGTGAAAAGATAATAGGAAAACTAAAGACAAAATTGACTTGGGGACTCTAAACCTATAAAGGACCCTGTAAGGTGTTGTCATTGATCGTTGCTGGAGTTTCTACATAGTGTAGATTTGGAAATAATTCAGTTCATTGTTTATTAAGAGCTTTGCGCCTCTCGGCGTCTCCCCGACCAGCAGAACGTACGGGTGCGTATCAATAAAGCCGTAACGCTGCGGCTTTCGGGGCCTCACCTGGAACTCGAAGTCAAGCAGATCTAATAAAGCTGACTCCGAGCCAAAGCCTGGTTTTAATGCGGTGGCTCACAGTGGCGCTGTAAAGCGAAATGCTTGAGACACTTTTATTAGAGGTTTCTTGCAGCTGGGGCTCGCTCAGTGGGGCTTTTACAGGGGTTCATCGTGCCAGTTTTGGTGCATTAAGAAAAGGCCGCGTTAGGGACCCTTTGGAAATTCATGCTTGTAAAGCAGCAGGATTCGGTGTAATTTGATTAGAAAAAAAAATCATAATAGGATAGGATCTTTATTCCCCTTGAATGTTTGTTCCTGAAAGTCAAAAAACCACTCTAAATTTGATGTAGTCCCCCCCGTTTTTTTATTACAGTCTTTGTAAAATGCTTTTAAGACCTTGAAACTAGAAAGGTCTGTACAACATTGTCTGTTTTGGCAAACTCCAAAGGTGTGCATGTTTGCCTTTTTGTTTAAGGAAGGCAAAAGCTGCTGTAATTTGGCTTTGTTTGTGCGGGTGTCTGTCCCCCAGCCCCTCGGTGTCAGCCGAATGTGCTGCTGTGACCCGAGGGGACAGAGGACAGAGGTGCTGTCGCTTGACCGGCCGCTCCGCTCCTGCACAACAGCTGCTTTTTTGTGTGTGTCAGCAAAAGGCTGGGTGTTTCTTCTTTATTTTTCCTTCTTTGAGCAATAATGCATGGATTTATGTTACTCTAAAACCAAATCAAGAGCAAATTCCCCACTAAACTGTTGCGGTTTGAAATTGGGATTGCCTTTTTTTTTTTGCTTTCGACCTTTCTGAGTGTTCCCCTATAGGGACAGGAGCATTAAGCGCTGCTTTTTTTGTTACAGGATGATGTATAATGCTTGGGAAGACTCAGTGCTGTTTGTATCACTCATAAGGCAGCTACGATTGCCCTACCCAGGTTGTTTTCTTTGTCTGCTGATGTCTGCTAGTTTGAATGGAGGTCTTTTGTTGAATAACTAGAATATTAGCTCTGCTGGACTTGGATATTCCTGTTTGTGAGCTGCTCTTATACGTTGGTATCAAATTTTTCTTTGGAAGAAACGGATCATGGGATCCATCTGATGATGTAATTCTTGATTCCTTGCAGCTTGTTGGTTTTTGAGAGCAGGGATGACAGACGTGTGTTGTTACAGCACAACCGACAGGCAACACAATGTAAAGGAGACGGCTGGGACCTTTGGAGAGATTTCCAGGGGACATCTGGCCATGTGCACTGTCCCAGTTTGGGGATGACAGAGCGTGCGAGGAGGTTTGGGACAACGTGCACAAGATGTTTTTTGTATTTACCGTGACCAAAGGAGACCCATTGGAGCGGATCCAGAGAAGAGCAACAAGACTGGGGAAGGGACTTGAACACAAGCCCTATGGGGAGAGGCTGAGGGAGCTGGGCTTGTTCAGTCTGGACAAGAGGAGGCTTAGAGCTGAGCTCAGCACTCTCTAGAACGACCTGAAGGGCAGTTCTAGCCAGGGGGGATTGGGCTCTTCTCCCAGGCACTCAGCAATAGGACAAGGGGGCATGGGCTTCAACTCTGCCAGGGGAAATTGAGGCTGGAGATTAGAAAGCAATTCTGTGCAGAGAGAGTGGTCAGCATTGGAATGGCTGCCCAGGGAGGTGCTGGACTCACCGGCCCTGGAGGTTTGTAAAGTGAGATTGGCCATGGCACTCAGTGCCATGATCTGGTCAATGGACTGGAGTTGGACCAAGGGTTGGACTGGATGATCTGTGAGGGCTTTTCCAACCCAGTCCGTTCTGTGATTCTGTAAAACACAGGGCTGTGCTGATGGGGGATTTCTAGACCTCGGCTCTCGTCTCCGTGCAATTTGGGGCTGACTACTTAGTCTTGGCCTGATGCTGCATTAGATTCAGCGGACTGAGGTGCACACACACTTCCAAACCATCACATGCAAAATTTTACAGATCATGTTACAAACTCAGAGATCGCTTCGTTTATTGAAGGTGGGGGTGTTGTTTCCCTAACCTCTCTGTAAACCTCACTGCACGCTGTGTTTCTCCAACCCCTTGTGTTCTGCAGGGACTTCTTCCAAACCTGCACCAGCCAGCAGGACCTCATAATTTCACTATTCCCCGTGATACATAATTTTGTGAAGCTATAATTTCAGTATTCCCCACTATATATAATTTTGTGAAGCTATACTTTGTATTTGAAAGCTGTAGTTTTAAGAAGTCTGAAGCAAGATGTACATGTTAATGATAAAATACAAAGGAGATTAATCTTATAAAATAGAGAACGGGTAATATTTCATCTTTCACCTCCCTGTGCCGTGTTGTATCTGTGTGTAAATGTGGAATGAATGGCAAGGAAACACGGAGATGTGGGCCTGCGAACTGGTATGGATGGGAGACCTGGATTCTTGGTGTAATCTTGGGACCGAAATGGGCATTAGATGCTTAATTGCAAGTTGCTAAAAATGATGTCAGTCTGAGGTGGGTTTTTGTAATCCTTTGGAAACAGCGTAGAATTGATTGCTGCTTTCATCCGGAGCGGTTTTCGTTGGTTACATCTGTTTTTTTCTTAAATTAAGAATAACAGAGAACAAATGCTACTCAAGTTGGCTCTTACCTCTTGAATCTTTAATTCGAAGCCCACAATTGATTATGATGAAGCTGTTCTCTCTGAAATGGACAGCAACTCGAGGCTACTTGAAAAACTTAATAATTCATTCCTATTTATGCACACTGTAATACAATAGGTTATAAATCACCAATGTCCTACACCTAATCAGGCATTGTCAGTAGGAATTTAGAGATATAGTGCTGTGATCTGAGGGGCTTTCTTGGCCACAAATATGAAAATAAATTCATATTTTTGCTCTAAACTTACAATGCTGTCTTAATTGTTTTCTTGCTTTATTTCCTTCAAGATTTTCTGATACACTGACGTTTCAATTTGATGGGGTGGCCACTACTCACTGGTGCCCATGTCAACTTTTAGTGGAGGGGAAACTCAGTTTTTTTCCAAAAGAAGCCACAGAAAACAAGTATTTTGTTAAAAGGATGGCTGGTTGTTTTCCATACTGTCAGTAGTATATGTGTTTAGGTAAGAATTTAGTCTCAGTGCAGGTCTGTATTGTTTTGTAAGTGTATATTTCAGATGTTATTTAAATAATTTTATATTAAGTGTAATTTTTACTTTAACTTTGTGCTATATATATATATATAATATATATATATTTCAATATAAAAATTTGATTTGTAGGTCAGCAGGACATGGAAAATCCTCGCAGAAGATGAAGTGCTGTGGTACCGGTTGTGCCAGCAGGAGGGATACCTGTTAGATACGAGCATCTCGGACCGTTCCTGCTGGAAGCTCGTCCTCAGGAGCTGCCGTGCCAGAGAGCGCGCTCTGAAAACCAACTGGAAGGTACAAGGGGATTGATTCTATTTAATGGGATCCGGGTACTGCAGAAAAATGGGAACCTGGTTCAAGCAAGTGGTAGCGAAAAGCTGGTCTTTGGTGTTACAGCTTTTTGCTGGTTGAGATGGGAAAGCTGCTGAAGGGTTGATGGGGCTTTGCCCAAGCTGCAAAACCTTTATTGTCCTCAATGACTGGTTATTTTGAGAGTGAGTCTGTTTGCTCTTCTACTGCATTGACTTCAACAAGGGATGTTTGTACATCAACCATCCCTTGATAATGACAATCAGCTTTAAAGATGAAGACTCTTTCCCCTGCTCATTACATATCCCCACTAAAAAAAAATGCTTTTTTTTAATTGTTCTGGTAGTTACTTCTCTACCTGTGTATTATGAATGATGACGAAGAGTGCTTGCTGCTTTCTCCTTCATTTCTGTCTGTAAATGTCCCAGGAGGCAAACGTAGAATAGATGGGTCTTCTCTCAGCTGCTCTGTGACTTGTCAGTAGCAACAGTAAAGCTCGGAGTTTTCCAAGAAGCAGCAAATGAACTTGGTTGATGAATTTGTTGCGATTCCCACTCCCTTTCTCGTCTCTCTATGCAGAACCGCATTGGTGCTGTGAGCCAGCTGCAGTACGAGCTGGGAAAAATCCTTTGTGACGTGCATTCTTGCGATGGAGTTGTTATTGCCGGGTGAGTACAAGGGTGCATCGTGCTCATTTCATCCTCGCTGTTTGAGACCTCAAGTGCTGCTTTTTAGCAAATCCAAAAGAAGCGTCCCTTTGAGGAAATAAGCATGCGTTTTTCTGACTGCAGTTCCTTTGTGGGTGACTTAGATTGTCCTTAAAGCGACTGATAATGGTGGCTGTCTACAAGTCATTTGAGCAGTGCAACTTTTTATTGTGCTATTCAAAACAACTATCTCACGTGCATATAGTCCCTGTAAAGACAACAGTACTTTATGATGAACTGTATCTGTTTTGCTGCAGAAGCACCCAGAATGTATTAAATATTGTAGACTGAAAAATGCTCTTTTTTATTATTTTTTCCATAGAAATTTCGTAACCACAAGGATATTCTTGTGTGCTGTGGCAAGGTAACTTCAGAAGGACTGTTACTTTTCTCCATTGCTATTTAAAATAAATTTGGGAGGGTGGAAAACACCCAGAAACCAGAGGAACTTGAGCTTCTTATTTCTGAATATAAAGCTTTGTTGGGACATTGATTTAATGTTAGCTATTCATTGATGTAATGTTAACTATTCATTTGTTTCACACTCTTTAAATACCATGTTGAGAACCTCCCAAGCTCTCAAAGAGGTTGCTGTGATTGTGAGGCTTCACTGTATTCTGCTTGGGTTTTCCAGGGTCAGTAATTAGAGCCCTCCGGAAGAAGTCATGTGAATAAATAGAAATTATATCATCATAGGGGCAGAGGACATTGTCCTTAACATACCAGAGTCCTGTGTTTTATAGTAGCACTTCATGTTAATGTTGCGCTTCTGCATTGTGGGAGTAGAGAAAACTATTTATAAAAAACACTGTAAAATTAACTCATTGGTTATAAGGAAGGGGCCTCGAAATAGATTGTGTGTGGATAACTCCTATATACGTTGAAATACTTTCGGATGCTGTTGGGCAAGTGAGAGCAGAAATCTAAACCAGCGAACGGCAGGAGGGGAGTTTTAATATTTGATGGGTTAGTATTAATTCTGCATTTGGAAGTCTCCCTTTCTGTCCTCTCTGCCATTCTATTAATCGTTGCTTCCTTTCTCTGCTTTTCATGCGATGAGTTCACCGCTGTAACTGTTGATTTCTTCCGTACCCCTCTCTTGGGCAGTGAGTCCCGGCCTTGGCCCGGGATCTGCGCTCCTGTATCTGTTCCACTGTCTCTAATGAAACCTCCTGGATGTTTTTTTGGGAGCCAGAAACCCCATTTGTCTCCAGGCTTCTGCCAGAACCTCCAGCTCTTCTTTTTCTTCACTTTCTCCATTGTATTTATATCCAAACATGCAGTATGTAGGCAGCACAAATGTAATATCTAAAACGTGTTAAACTCTAATAGTCCGTATTTTAGCTTGATGGACTATGGAAGTTTGGTTTATACAGTTGCACACTGTCTTTTTGTGTTGGTTCCCCAGTTCCTCCAATATCTGTTGATTCTTTTGATGAATTTGCTTCAGTTGTCATGGTGAAGGGAGGGAGGAAATAATTTAGGTTCCTGTAAGACTCATAATAGGTGAGCAGGTGAGAGACCACTGGGGGAAAAGCTGCCCATGCGTATCCATCAGCAAAAGTGATGTTATGGGTTTCAATCAAATTACTTTCTGGTAATTACCCTTCTCTGAGAAAATGAATTTTAGTAGTGAAGTATCTTTTTATTTTTGATAAAACATGGTGAAATCAGACTTTACCTGGTTAGTACATGAACTGTTTAGAATATTAGAACACAACAATCACATTGATCCCTTTGCGGTTTATGACTCGCCCTTCGCTCTGCTTTGGTAGCTTGAGATATCCGAAAGCATCTCGTGAATCGCTGCAAGAGGGAAACTGTGCTGTGAATCTTACCCAAGAGACAATGAATTCGTTGTTCTGCCAGTGATGATCCGAGTCTGCAAGAGGACGCCACACTGTGACACCCCCAGTAATAGCCCATGGGATGTCATGGTAAATAGCAAACAAGACCTAAAGTTATAACTGAAACTTCCAAGGACATTAGCAGGGTGTGCAGGGAAAGACTTTATTCATTATGTGTGTTTGATAAGTATTGTTTTTAAATCCAAACATAACCCTTCCTTTTGTTTTTTATCCCCCCAGCTTATAGTATTGTACTTAACGGCATGGCGCTTGCAAATTTGTCATGAAAGTGTAATGAATCTGGGGATCAATAACTAGCTGTTGCGTTCTTGCAGTCCTGAAGAAGTAATTTAATAGCTGAGGTTAACAGAAGTCAATTTTCTTCTCGATATAAATATCAATTATCTGTTGTGTTTAATGATTATATCTTCAGTTTCACAAACACTTATGTTCCTGGCTTTACATGTGAATAATCATAGATTGCAGTGACACTTACCGTGTACATAAAACTAAACAGACGTGTGACTTTGCGAGACTTAAGAAGCTGGCGATGATCTTAAAACTAGTTTTGTCTGCAGCATTTCCCGGGATTTTCAAAGCAGTGGCTTGTGGCATCATTGACCTTTCTTTCTTTTGTAGTCGGGTTGCTGCACTGGAGGAAAATAAGGCCGTTCAGTTTTTAGCAGGTTTTTTTGATGTCTGACTTTGCGGAGCAGCTGCGACGCTCTGGCTCGGCCTAGTCCAGCCAAGCAGGCGTTAAACTCTGTCTTTAGAGCTGGAAACTGTAGCAGGACACAGCAGCTGATCCCTGCTTCCAGGAGCTCCCACTCGGCATCTTGGAAGACCAGAGAATTGGTATATAAATCTAAAAAAAGGGGTGGTGAGAGAGGGTTTTCCAGCAGAAATGCTGGGGCTGTGGTGTATGTGGGGTCTTGGAGCAGGCCTGGGAACAATCTGATTTAGACCTGTGCTCTGATAGACCTGACCTTGTGTGGCTCACTATACTGCTCCGAACTCTGCTGGGAAGCAGCATAATCCTTATTTTAGCTGCTGGAGAGCTTTTTTTGATCTTTCCAAGAAGGAATTTGTACAGGTTGGGGGCAGAGTGACTTAAAATAGCAGCTACAAGTGTAATAAACAGAGGCGTGGTTTGCCTGAACTGGTTCAGGAGCAGGTCTCTTTGTTAACTAAAAGATTAACTATTCAGGGTTAGCTCTCCCTTAGAAAAATACACCTATTTCATGTACTCTCTGTTGTCTCTGTGCTGCTGCCAAAGCTGGAGCCAGAAGATGGCAGAATATCAAGGATTGATGAAGTGCAACCTGAGCTGCAGTTGAAGGTGGCTGCGAGCGGCTCCTCTTGCTCCGAGCGCCCTGCATTTACTGCCTGACATCAGATAATTCAATCTGGCCCGCGTGCAGAGCATCTTGTGTTTATCATTAAAATTTCATCCCGGCGGTTACGATGCTTGTTTTCTGGGTCAGACCTCGAATCCCTTTTCATTTGAGACAGCGGTGTTTGTGGTTACCTCACTCCCAATCAATGTTGTATTCGCCAGCCTTTCTACAGTTACACGTCTCAAAGGAGCTTCTTTAAAGGGATATTGTCCTCCCCCCTCTCCATATTCAATTCAAATGTAGTTTCTTCTCCAAGTCAGAGTTTACTTAAAGCAATTATATGTCTGCTCTCTTGGCTTTTATGAATTACTGCTGATGATTAGGTTTGCTGTACCTAACACTGTATGTTTGTTTTCAGTACAGAATGCCTGGATTTCTTCACCTTTTGATAATAAAATCTTCGATATATGGTTGATTTTTTGTTAAGCAAGTGCATGTTCAGATAGTAAAATTGCTACTTTTTTTCTTGGCAGCGTTGCCATACACTGATGGGCATTTGTAGGCAGAGATTGAGTCTTCTGGAGATACTGATCTCGGAGCATGTATCTGCTCCTTGTTTGAACCGTGCTCTCATTATGCTGTGGGTCCTGTGGTGTAATGTGTTGGGAGGCTGTTTTGCTGTCTGACTGTGTGAAAATACTGTCTGTATGTATTATATGTGTATATATGCGTATGTAAGTCTGACTGCATGAAATACTTAACGTGTACTCTGCATTGGGGAGGCCACACCTGGAGCATTGTGTTCAGTTCTGGGCCCCTCAGCTCAGGAAAGAGATTGAAGTGCTGGAGCGGGTCCAGAGAAGAGCAACAAGACTGGGGAAGGGACTTGAACACAAGCCCTATGGGGAGAGGCTGAGGGAGCTGGGCTTGTTCAGTCTGGACAAGAGGAGGCTTAGAGCTGAGCTCAGCACTCTCTAGAACCACCTGAAGGGCAGTTCTAGCCAGGGGGGATTGGGCTCTTCTCCCAGGCAGTCAGCAATAGGACAAGGGGGCAGGGGCTTCAACTCTGCCAGGGGAAATTGAGGCTGGAGATTAGAAAGCAATTCTGTGCAGAGAGAGTGGTCAGCATTGGAATGGCTGCCCAGGGAGGTGCTGGACTCACCAGCCCTGGAGGTTTGTAAACTGAGATTGGCCATGGCACTGAGTGCCATGATCTGGTCAATGGACTGGAGTTGGACCAAGGGTTGGACTGGATGATCTCTGAGGTCTTTTCCAACCCAGTCCATTCTGTGGTTCTGTGTGGCTGAATGGCGAACTTGCCTGGTGTTGGTGGCGATCATCTTGCCCCGTAAAACTGCACAAAGTCTGTTGTGAGTTAGGGTGATGGTTTATTGTGCGTTGTTTTATGCTTGGAAGGGGCACCGGGGCTTTACTGCTGCTGGTGGTGGCTCTGAAAGCTTCCTGAATGAAAATACACAGGAGAGATCCAGAGTCAGACCACCCCTCCAAAGACCGAGAGATACAAAGCTATCTACTTTGTCTTTTTTCAGTTGTCTTTGACTGAAAAAGAGTGGCAGACCGATAGTTTAGAGTTTGCATAAATGGAGATTTAAGGGCAAAGTCCAGTCTGGCAGACACTGCTTGGAGTCCCCGCATCCCTAAAAGACTCCTCTGGGAATCAACCTCTGGTTCTTCACTTTACATTTTAACTTCAGCCTTTTTCCTCCTTTACCCAGTGAGTACTGTTTTCTTTCCTAGACTTTTTATTTTCTTGTGTTAGCGCTGGTGAAGTTCATCTGCTCCGAGCGTCTCGATAAATCAACAGGTTGACACTTCTTCCCCTTCCAGGTTGGAGCACACCTGCCACAGGTGGGATTCCTCCTAGTGGTGCTAGAAAAAGGTGATGAGAAGCAAAAGAAAACTACCTAAATATCCTCCGTGCTTTGGGGAATCATCTCTTTTTGAGGTAGCGACACATTTTGATTCCGTCGTAGTGAGAAACTAAATGCACTGAAACAATTTTCATGGAGTTGTCTTTGTGCTGAAGTTATAGAGGAGTTGCTGTTCGAACACTGCAGCACTTGGGAACAATTTGAGCCTTTCAATTTAAATCTTTATGAGCAATAAGCATATATGTCTTTACAACATATAAGGAGCTGCTACTATACGGTAGATTTCTTTGTTCTCTACATCACCTCCCGCTCTGCTTTCCTCTTGCTCAAAGGTGACCTGCAAATGACTTTTTTTTTAAGAAATGGGCTTGCCGCCCTTTTTAGCTTTATAATGATGTGTGAAACTAGCCCGAAAGGCTCAAAAACACTTTTCCGCACTTTTAAAACTTCATGTCAACTCTCATTTAATTTGGTTTTCTTGCTATAGGGCTTGTGGGCTATTCTCAAGGTATTTCTTATTAGCTCTTGCATCTTAATTCACCGTGCAGACCCGAGGAAACCAAAATATTAATTAGTAATGAAAATGAATAAAAGTTAACAAACTGAAGTCTTAAACCGCCTGAATAAACCCCTGCCTTATTTAATTGCTTGAATGTCACTTGTTTAATGGCACAACTTTGATAGAGCTTTCCCTCCCCAGCCAGCGACTGAGCCCGGATGTAAAACAAAGAGGTAAGACAGAAGGTAAAAGTATTTGCCTTTTTCCTTCAGCCTTCCCCAAATCCCTCTTCACTCTTCACTCATTCTCATCATTGTTAAGAAGTAATAAGTGTCAGAGCTTTAGTTTGAAGCGAGGGTTGAAACAGGGATGACATCATGAGTTCAGAGGGGTCGGAGTTAGGGAAGGTTGTGTTAAGTGACAAACACATTGGCTTCTCTGTCATCCTGTGAAAAAAGAGCCTTTCAGGTGAAACCAATAGCAGAAGCTTGATACCGACCCTTTGTCAAAGCTGCTTTTCCAGCCTGAAGTTCTCGGTTTACCTGTGGTTTTACCTGTGGTTTTGCAGGATGCAGAGGAACACGTTGCTGCAGGGAGATGTGCCGGCGCGTAGTGATGTCCAGTGTACTGAAGTCGTGGTATTAATAGTTAATTTTGAGCTTGTGAAGCCTGGTTTTCTGCTGAGGCCACACAAAGTCGTCCTTTTTCTAGTAAGCTTCTTGAACATTTCATCTTCACACACAACCCACCAGCCTCTGGGCTGTTGCCATCAGTGCCTGGAGTCCAGGTGGTACTTTTCCCCTCTGCTCTTTGCAGTGTGGTGCAGTTTGTGTTCCTTCCAACATGTAAACATGTTGGTTTACATCATCTTCAAATGGTGTTTCCTCCCCTGCAGCTGAAACTGCAGCCATTGTTTCATTCGTTGTATTGCGTGTTCGTCTTTCGTGAATTAATAGGGCTGATGGACCAGATCCTTCCCAAATTGTGTCATAATTCCTCATGAATTCTTTTGAAAATATTATTATGGGCAGTACCTATGTTAATATGTTGCCTCGGTCAGAGCATCTGGTTAATTAATGGGCCCGGTTGATGCAACCCGCTGGAACCTCAATGTAAATGATGGGAGATTCTTGGCCTTAAGAAAGTTACTAGAGTCAGTTTGACTTTCTTTAACTTCTGCTTTTGTAAGTGTTCATTAAAATGTTTTGCCTACCATATAACCCTTTGGCTTGTTTCTGTTCCCTTGGTATGACATTTGCATGCACTTGAAATTAATAAGAAAGCAAGGCACGCAGAAGCACTTTAGGATGGTGAAATGTTAATTTTGTTACAGATAACCCACTTTCCAGAGCTACAATTTCCTAAATAAGGCCTTGAGAAGAAAGGAATAAGCTCGGTTTCTGTGAGCGTGGTCGGTGGATTGGAAAGTCAAGTCCCCAGCAGAAGAGGTTGGGAACTGATTTGAGGGATGCCCAGGATGTATTTCCTACATGTCAAGTCTTCAAATATTTCCGGATCCTCTTTGGTACAAGTTAATCTCTTTTTTTCATCGCTACACTTGTATATCAAGCAACCCACAGTAATGTTTGGGTGGAATCGGGGACATCACTTTTCTCCTTTACATTCTTCTGCCACTGTTAGGATTATTTCCAGTGCTGGTTTTGGTTATACTACATCTGGGTCGTTTGGGGTTTTTTTGTATTTTGTGGTGTAGCTTTCTGCCAAGCTATGTAGTAGCAATTTTTGTTCTCTTTTCTGATCCAATTCTATTAATTTTTGTCATTGTGTTATTTATATCATCTTGTGCCATATAAAGTAGTGTTTTACTCCATTGTTGCTACTACACTGTGTCTCCTGATTCCTTCCCTTAAGGAAATATATCTAAGCAGCCCATCTTTATCTCTCATTTCAGAGAAGAATTGTGGGTATAAAGAAGGTATTAGAATAATTCCAATAATTTCCATGTAATAATCTCAGTGACTGAGGTACCTTCCAACCTGCAGTGTTTTTGATGAAGAGGTTTTTTTATAAATCGAACATTATGAATTATCACTTTCTTGAGCCTTATAGGGAAGATGAAACCGTAGGAGCAATTTGAACCAACTCACAAAGGTGTTTGGGCTTGGGTTTGCATGTTTAATTGGGCTTTATTCTTAAGCCTACAGAGCGGGTCACTGAGTAGATGTTTTAATTAACCACATGAAGAACTGCTTCGTTGCTTTTGGTGGAATGAGGATAAAAGGTCTTGAGATGCTTCTTGTAGCAAGACAATGCAAAATACTCATTATTTTCCTTGCTTATCAACAGGCATCCGTTTAAACAGAGCTGTAGTTGGACATTGTTACTTGAGCAAAATTCCTACCGACTTCAATAAAATGCATTGACATTGTAAGGACTTCGTAATCAGATCTTTTGAGCATTAACAGATGGTCACTGGCTGCCTGAAAGAAAGTTGTGGATTTTGTTTTGTTTTGTTGATCACTGCAGGTATCTGGAAACTGAACAGACTTTGCCTTCTGGAAATCAAACCCAACTGTGAAACAAAGGGTTTTTTTTTTCCCTCACTCCTTCCTTTTGGTTTTCTTGCTATTATTTTATTAGAGAAAATATGGAAAACATAAACTAATCTTGATGCCTTATCAAAAATCTTTGGTGTTCAGACCAACTTAGTGTAGGAAGACTTGCCCTGGAGTGGGATGCTTGAGGCAGCCGACAAAACAGACCAACACCGGCGTCTTCTTTCAACAGAAACCCAACGACGATGTAGTTGACCCGCTCGTTTGAAGTGGAATTCTGCAGTGCCAGCAGTAAGCGAGCCACGAAAGCAAGCGGTTTGTCTTTGCTGCTGCCATGGGCTGAATGAGCAGAGTTTTCAAAATGTTCCTGTTAACAGTTTTTCTTTGTGTATTTGTCAGTTTATATATTAGTTGCAGTTGTACTTTGCACAAACACTAATTAGACAGCCATCAACACTCAGGGCCAAAGGCTTACTAACAATGCAACTGTGATAGCAGTGTCTTAATTGGTTGAGTATAATTGTCATTAGGCAGCGATAAAGACATCTGGGGCTCTGGAGAGAGATCAGCCTCCCCCTCCTCTTCCCCAAATTTGTTCTGGCTATTGCCATCCAACACGATTGAGCTTTTTCAGATGCGGCTCTGTGTTTTGACCAGTTTCCTGATGTTTCTCTCCTTGTGAAGTCGTCCTCCTCTTCAGCAGCACTTCATTAGGGCCCGTGTGCTCCGCGCATCGCCACCTGCTTCCCGGCCATCGCGGGACACCGGCGGCTTCTCACCCCAGCCTCTTCTCCTTCCACTCGCGTGAGAGGGCACGAGGAAATGCTCCATCTCATTGCCACGTTGCTGCCCATAAAAAGTAGTTGAAATGCTTTGGTTACATTTTAATGCTCGGTTTCACCATGGTTTTTATGCGTGTCTGTAAAGCTTAAGCTGGATTTGCAGGCTGATTTTTACAGATGTGTACGTATGTGTCCGGAGTTACAGACCTGGCTTGTCAAAGAGAAGTATAATTAGAAAAGGATAGTTAGAAAAGTATAGCACTTGTCATTGTCCTGCTGCTACTTCTCATGTGAATAAACTGAGATGTTCAGCAGAACAAGAGCAAAGTGCAGTGTCAGTCTCTGCTGAACACTAAGGCTGTGTCTGGTGAGGAGGGACAGACACACAGACCCAGAGCTGAAATCTGTGGGGATGAAACGCCTTGGGGCGCATCGGGGCGTCTGGAGAGGGGAGACCTGGGGTTGTGACCAACAGCATTTTTCTGTTGTGCTTCAGAAAGTAAGACTTAGAACAGCCTTTCTAGATGAAGTAAATCAGGTGAGAACTCGGAATTTATAGGTGTTGGGTGTGGTTTGGGTTTGGTATTGTGTTTTGGGGTGTTTTTTTGAGAAAGTGGCTTGTATTAGACATTGGAGTATTTACCTGCCACTGCAATAATCATCCCATCAGGGGGAAAAGCAGCAGCTGAATGCTCTTGGCGTTATAGCAAATAGAATGTATTTGTTGTTATATTAAACAGGAAGATTTGAGGGTTTTTTTATTCATTCCAGCAGAAAGTTCTGTTGGCTTTCCATAGCCATCGTGATAGAAGAATCGACAACTGAAGGAGTTTGGAGGACTGTGCCTGTTCTTGGCCAAAAGACTTATCTTTGGTTTGTTCATTCAGGACCTGGTAATCCAAACCCATTTCCGTGGCAAAGTATAAAGACTGTTGTGGTAGGAAATGAAGAGGAATGCTGAAATCATCTAGAAATAGGTTCTATACAGTGCAGCGTCTTCTTCTCTTCAGCCATCTATACTGACTGGCAGATTTGCCAATTATCTGCAATAAAGCAGCCTTTTTATTTTTTTACAGCAAGGCAATGCTTTAATAGTTTAAAAGCCTTTTGTTGTGGTTACAAATTGAAAGTGTGGTGCTCTTTACAACAGCATTAAAAGCGGGGAGTTGAACTATTAAATTTTTTAGTCCTGAATTGGCTTCATGTGTGTTTGAAATTCTTCCAGTTCAGTCCTGGTCCAGTCCCAGTGTACGCTGGAAGCGGGCAGGCGGTGGCGATGGCCAACCGAGAGCGTTGTCAGCCGGGGAGATGGTTTATATCTCCCATTTTCCCATGCTGGTTTCCTGCCCAGACCTGGATCTCCACTTGTGTTTCCAGCCTGGACTTGTCACATCTCTCCAGATCTTTTAGGTTCACTGCGTGGGACTGAGATGGAATCACAGGGCGGTTTGGGTTGAAGGGACCTTCCCAGCTCCCCCAGTGCCACCCCTGCCATGAGCAGGGACATCTTCACCAGCTCAGGTTGCTCAGAGCCCCGTCCAGCCTGGCCTGGGATGTCTCCAGGGATGGTTCATCCACCACCTCTCTGGCCAACCTGGGCCAGGCTCTCACCACCCTCAGGGCAACAATTTCTTCCTCATGTCCAGCCTGAATCTCCCTCCTTTAGTTTAAAACCATCACCCCTTGTCCTGTCGCAACAGGCCCTGCTCAAAAGTCTGTCACCATCTTTCTGCTCATCCTCTTTTGAGCACTGACAAGCTCTTGTGTTCAACAGGTCCTTGCTGGGGTGGGAGAGCAGCTCGGCTTCATGGGGAGAAGTAAAAGGTCTTCAACATGTACCCATCCATCAATAGAGAGGAAGGGCTGAGGATGAGGAGGCTGCTGGTGCTCTGATGCAGAGCCTGCCAAGCGGAGACAGTTCCTGTGTTTAAGTCCCACCACAGAATTTGACTCAAATTTATTTCAAACTGGTAGTCGGAAATGTTTGGTGGTTCTGTGCCAGTTTGAGCCCAGCTGTAGAGGTGGTTCAGGTTCTTCTTCAGGAAGAGAGAATGGTTCAAACTGAATTTAGGCTTCGTTGAATTCTCAGAGAAGATTAATTTAAGCACTTCTTGTGCTCCTGTGATGTTGGATCTTTAATTCCAAGACTGTGATCTGTGTTATCTATTCTATGGATGCTCACATCTTGAGCCCAGGATCACTTGTGTTACACACTGTGTGGAAAAACCAGAAGCAGAGTGCTCACAGAATTAGGCAGCCCTGTGTCTCTACTCCTGTTTTTCTATCTTCTCCATCTATTAGTCCTTCTTACATTCTGAAACTGGACTATATGACAGTGAACATGTATGTGCATGAGGAGGAGATGCTGGTCTTGCATGTTTGGGGATGAAAATGAATATTCTGTCACTTCTGTCAATTCCACCAGTGCCTCAAAACTTGCTTTACAGGGTCACATAGTGACAAGAGAATTTTGGCTACCCCTTGGGAATAATGTGCTACCCTTTGCAGTTAGAAGAAGTTTTAAAACATGAACCCAACCAACTCAGACACAGAGGGAAACAAAAAGCAGCTCAAAAATTGAAGTGCTTCCGAAGTGTTCCGTGTGTCTCCTGCTGAGCGGGACTGCAACAGATCTGCAATTACCTGCCCCATTGTGCTTGATCTCCAATTTTAACGTTATCTGAAATGAGCACTTCTCAGTTTTGTATACTAAAGATATTTACTGTGGGCTAATCTGCGCTGCTTATTTGGTCCAAAAGGAAACGTTCTGCATTGCTTTAGGGAAGCTTATTTTATGATCTTTTCTTTTAAGTAATGCTACTCTAAATTGGAAATGAAAACAGGATTCATAGAGGAATTTGGGGCCTCATTTGCAGAGGGAGGAAAAGGGAAAAGCACCATCCCACCCTCTTCTCTCATTTCCTTCTGTGTTACCGTGTAAAGCTCTGAAGAGGAATCCAGGTGACAAGGACACAGCTCCAGCGCAGAGAATTGATGTGCGTCTCTTCCTGCTCGACAGATCCCGCCGCCCCCTCAGGCACTTTAATTCGTTGTATAGAGCGGAGCGTTTTCACCCAGAGCCGCTGGAATTCACCTGCTCTGAGTTCCTGTACCCCAGTGCTGCCCAAAGACCCAGATCTGAGTCCAACTCCAGCATCTTCTAAATCTTTATTAAGCACCTTCCTTCGCCTCCTTTGTAAATAAGTGATGTCTTATTTTCCTCATAAACACAGGACAGCCAGGTTTCTAACCTGTAGACCTTTGCAGCTTATCAGAATCATAACAACAAAGCTGACAGAGCAGGAAGGACCCTTCATTTTCCAACAGAATCCAGGCCTCGGGTATGGCAGAGAAAGACACTTTAAACTGTTTCACTGTGTTAATTGTCACAGTTCAGTCAAAACTTCTCTTAAATAGTTATTGAACTGCTCCAAATACCTTCAGCTGTGTTCTTTGACCAGTTGTAAAGGGAGCTTCTCCTTTACTTTGCCTGCAGTGTCTTTTATTTTAATAGCGTGCTGTATGGCGTGGAACAGTTTCCGTGTTGCTTGCTGTGTTACAAACTTCATTTATTTAGGTATATTCACTATTATCCAAGAAGTTGAGTTCTATTTTTTCTCATTTTCTCGCTGGCAACCATAGTTTGATGTTAAACTATAGTTTTTCTGATGTTTCAGTGAGAGCACCTTCTGCAAAGAAGGCAGCACTGCCTTAATTCTACATACAACACTTAATTATATTAATAAATTAATTAGTCTTCAGAGATGTAGGCATCTGTTGATGAGGCATTAGAAAGTTTCTTTCTGTAAAGATCAGTAGGTTGGGTGGGTGTTTGCGTGTGAGTGCTCGTACGTATGTACATAAATACTCTGATTAAACAGCCTTTCCTTGGCACCACCACAATCACAGATTTTTAAAGACTGAAAGGAAACGCTTTGAAGTGTTGCCATGATGTAATTTAGGCTCGTTACTGATTATCTTTCTTCACTTGAGCCTGGCTCTCCTTGCACGCTACAAGTAAAGCTAATATCAATAGTTGGTAACTGTGGTAGCTTAGGCGTGTTGTTCTTGTGGCTCCAATTTACCTGCCTGTCTTAGTAGAATTAATGCTGCGTTCAGTAAATAGAAATAAAGCGAGCAGAATTGATGGGCTTGTACACAGAGTGTGTAAACAGGGGGAGAGTCAGTCTAGGAGCTGTAAAAGGCACTGAGTTTTAAACCACAACTCTTTCTTCCTCCGTTCTCCTGCAGCTCCCTCTTCTCAGCTGTTTTTTGGGATGAATAATGGCTTTCTCTTCCAGATACACATCAGGAGAGGTGAGGCTGTGGGACACTCGCACCTGGGATTACACAGCCCCCATCCTGGAACCGGCACACGGCCCTGGCGATGCTGGACCTCGGCCACGCGTCTCCTGCGTGAGGATAAGCAGCTCGCTGGCTGTCGCGGCTCACGAGGACGGTGAGTAACCACAGCTCTCCTCCCTATCTAAAGAACAAGGCTTTACAAAAACGAAGCAGCTGTGCTCAGCTTTTTGTGTGTCTGTAATCCTGGGTCTACACACACACGCACACACTCGCTTTTATGTGAGAAAGAAGTTGGCCAATAACCCTAAATGCATTAGGAGGTGCTGGAACACAGCTCCCATTAAAACTGGTGCTTAATTCCTACTGGAGCTCCTGCGCAAAGTGCCAGGGGTTAGTCCAGCCAAACTATCTTAAGCAAATAACTTGTTTTGCTATAAAAATATTAAATGTTCTTCCCCCAGCTTTCTCCTCTGTCCAGAACTCCCTTGGGGCTCTGTGGGGCTTTGTAATGGGAATACTGGTAAACTTGCGTATCTGATTAATGTGCGTCCTCTCTTGCTCTTGGCATCGTGTATGGATGCACGTTTTCTTAGCTGAAATATTGGTTTGCAATGGTGGGTTATTATATAGAGAGAAATAAAACCTGTGACCTAATATTTAATGAAAACATAATAAAATCCTGGTTACATGCATTGTTTTAAATGCTTAGATGTTTATATAATGGGCAACAAGAGCCAGAGACCAACCGTACATCTACTGGATGTGGGACTAGCAATTAAAGTCAGGTTTGGGCTGATCCCGTTGGGTTCCTAGGCTGAGTTGTTCAGGCAGAACTCAACTCCTATCATCTTTCTTTAAAATGTATGATTTGACACTTAAAAACCTCTCCTTGGGGATGAATAAAGAGCATTTTCAAAGTTAGGGAGCTTTGTACACAAACTGCCTTTGATCCGGGATTTCTGCACGTGGAAACAGAACCAAAGATGGATAATCCAAACAAAATCTCTTATCCATATCTTTC
The DNA here is from genome assembly GCF_037038585.1 of Patagioenas fasciata. Classification (NCBI taxonomy): domain Eukaryota; kingdom Metazoa; phylum Chordata; class Aves; order Columbiformes; family Columbidae; genus Patagioenas; species Patagioenas fasciata. The sequence continues at coordinate 12,186,128 of NC_092536.1, forward strand.
ATTTTAGAAGTAAATTAAATACTTTATATGTGAAAACAATTGTTTTAAGATGATCAACATCCTTAGCTGTTATTTTTCATGTGGATCGTGCTGGAATGGTTTTCTGTGGATAAAAATTGTTGGTAAGCAACGCTTTCTGACAACAACAATTCTGATATTACAGAATACTCATCATTTACTCGAGCCATAGAAAATGATAACTCAATGATAGTTTTACTGTTGGCTTTTGGTCCAGCGTGCCAAACAATGACTAGCAGAGAGTCTTTGTTTTCTAGTCTCCCATTGACTAATCTAATAGTTTGTCAAAGGGGTTTTTCCTGTCATAGTCTTGTCGTCAGTCCTCTGTGCGCTGGGACTAAACCAGTTTGCAGAAAACCCAGCTTCTTCTATTCTTCTGGGTAGAGACTTTAATGGGCTCTGTGATACGGCAGTTACTCTGATTTGAGAAGCCTGGTCAGAATAGATTAGTCTCTATGTGAACAGGGAATTGTAAAGACCAATTTTAGAAACATTCGCTAACCACAATCTGAAAGCACGTATTTACAGTTCGGCGGAGAGAATTCTAAACTCAGCAAGGACGACTTTGAAGAGAACGCGTTTGATTGTTCTTTGTTGTACTTTTCCAGTTCCCTTTTCTCTTTGTTTGTAAGTTTGACTAAGGCAGAGGAACCATCTGCTGGTGTTGGAGGTGGTGCTGTCAGGCAGAGAGTCGAGACTTCCCTGGCGAATCCCTGCCTCGCAGACTCGTCCCGATAACATCAGTTTCTCCCAGTTCACCAGAGCTCACGCAGTGATGTCCTTGGCATCCGATCACAGGGAAGAACTAACAGACAGACTCCGCTCGCGCTCTTTTGCTGCTTCGCTGGTAGCAAACGCTTCCCCAGGCATATGAAATATAGGAAGGAGAAAGATTTATATATATTTTTGTTCTGGTCTTACTGGGATGCCTGCGTCCAAAGCGAATTGTAACTCTGCGATGGCACTAAAGGAAAAATTGATTTGTGACTCCTGGTGAATGTTTCCGACGGCGTCAGCCTCTGAGAAACAAGGTAAATGAGGGGAAAATGTGTGGGGAGAAAATGAAGTTCCCTCCGCCCGTGCCAGCGCTCAGCGGGGCCGCTGGATGTACACCTGGGGCAACGGGACTTGGCAACTTGATCCACAGTTGTGATTTTTGAATTCCGACCCACTGGCCTCATATTTCTTCTGCCTTGTTTCCTATTGTCAGCACTGGCAGGCCTCCAGTTTGATTTTACCACTAATTGTGTTGCACGTTACCGCACTGAAATGAATCAAATCAAAATGCTTTTCCTGGAGCATTAGATAAAGCAGGCGAGGGTTCTGGGTAATGAGCAGATGCTGCTAATGCAGGGACAGAGGAGGTCTTGCCAGGACTCCATCTGCTCCATGCTTGCCTGGCTTTGGCTGCAAGCCACAGCTTTTGGGAAACAGCGGTCTACTTTAGCCATCACCCTACCCCCAACCTCCAGAATCTCGGAGTTTGACTTGAAAACAATGCGCTGCAGCAAGAAAACTTACTTTTCTTTTCTTTTTTAAATGCTGCGCTTTGTACTTGTGTAGGCACAGTGGGGAGATGCTGCGCTGTCAGCCTTCGCGGTGGTGCTTGGAGACCGTCGGGAGGAGTGAGTTGGTACTTCACAAGTTGCAGAGTAGCGACCTGTGGCAAAGGAAGGTGGTTTCTGCAGGGACCAGAAGAACTCTTGCTTGTTGGCAGGCTCCAGGAAGGGAATTTTGGCAGCGCCGCTTTCTGGGATGGGAAATCTGCCGTCTTGTCCATTCTGATGCCCTTAGAACGGCTTGTGAATGTTGTCCCTCCTTGCAAAGAATGTGTTTGGAGTTTTCCTTAGGTGCCAGGACATGCTGTAGGGTGAGAAGAGCAGGGACACCAGCGAGCTGGGATAAAGGAAAAGCTTTTTGAAGAAAAGCGCGTGTAGCATGTGGTAGTATAATATATTTATTCCCATCAGATATGTACAGGTGGATGCAAAACTCTTGGTTTGGGTAAATAGCATGTGATTTCACATCATGTTAAGGTGAGTCTGCCTCTTGAGTACCCAAGTTGGGGACAAAATACCGACGTTCTGGTCTGTAGCTTTTCTGACAGACTGTACAGGGATGGAGTCATTTGGAAATCTCTATGAGAAGAGTGATGGAGATTAAACCTGACAACAGCTGGTGCAAACTGATGTGGTCATTGTAACATAAAGGCACAACTCTTACAACTGAGGTTCAGTCTCTCACTGTTCAGTACAGTAAGTAGCTTGCTGTACCTGCTGAAAGTTGAGAAACCGCAGTGCAATGAACATAAAATGCAACATTTTAGTCAATAAACACCAGGCATCTGCTAAGGTCGAGCTGGCTGTGTGTTGGTGGTCCCTCAGACTAGAAATGCTTTTGGGAGAAACTCCAAGATAAGCAGCTTGGAGACTTCAGGCTGGTGCTCATTTCCACCTGTGTGTTTTAGCTGTCTGTACCTTGTAGAAGTATAATGTTATCTGAAAATTATAAGGCTATAATGTTCCCAGCTTAAAGGGGGAAAAAATGCATGTAAGAAGTGTTTTCAAAAGGTGAAAAAGGATTTTGTTTTGTTCAAATCGAGGTAGGAAATGTCAGGACTGTGACCCACAGCCAGGAAAAACATCATGTACACAACGTGGATTAAGCAGCTTCTGTCCTTCCCGTGCGACTGCGCTCAGAAGCTGAAGGGTACTAGCATGAAAATACACAGAATTCTGCCTTTTTTAAAATGTATTTTTGCAGGTAACACCCACGTAGATTGCTCTACGTCTTTCCTGAGGCTGGCAGCAGTGTGCAGATGATAGGGCTGGCAGGTGAAGAGCTGATGTAATGGGATCTACACTGAAGCGCGGCCATCCCTGCGATGGCCCACGGGTTCCCTGGTGACAATCGGCTCTCCGCTCGCTCTTAGGAGGAGCTGCAACATAAAATCATAGCATCATTTCACTTGGAAAAGACCTTTAAGGTCATTGTGTCAAACCATTAACACTGAATACATGTTGTATTACGCTGGAGAACGCAGCCAGTTTATTTACAAATGTGATTTAACATTTTTCCCCTCTATGTTCAAGCTACCTTTCCCCATTACAGGATTTGAGTATTTCATAGGAAAAGAGATGCTTGTTTCTTTTTTTTTGCAGCAAAAGTGTTGCTTTTTACACCAGAGAAACCCGTGTGAAAACAGATGTAAAAGCCAGCTGTTTTTGCAGGATTTTGTGCTTCCAGCGGGGAATAGACCAGAGACAGGCACCGCTAACAGAACCGTGCACCTTTGTTCACAGCCGTTCACCTCCGATACCGCGGGAGATGTGTCAGACTGGCTGGTGCCTCCAAAACCGGAGCGCAGGCGGGATCAGCAGCGCGCTGCGTAAGGCACAATAGGCTCATAGCAAAATGTTTTAACCAAATACCTCGAAATCTAGAGTGAATTGCAATAAATGGGCCTTTCATCAGACCGCATTTCAACAATATATAGAGTTAGAAGTTATAAACCTGAATTCTTTGTTCAATCTGGGCCAAAGTGCTAAACAAGAAGGCTTGCGCAGTGACTGTAATGTCAAGTGTCAAAACCATCTTCATCAGCGTCTTGTGCTTAATTCTTTTCCTTGGGCCAAGGTGAAATATAAGCCAGCTCTAAAGCCTAAATCATTTTGAGGTGTTATTGTTAAATTAGAATAATCACAGTTGTGGTGTGGATTTTAGCATGCTGTGAAAGCGTTGCTCCTAATTTTGATTTCATGGCCTTCTAACACTTTTAAGATTACAATATTAAAAAAGATACTGTATGCTTGCAACCTTAACTTCACCTTAGCAGAGATATTGCTTTGGAAATGAAGTGCTGGTCAGTGCTGGAGGCAGGAAGATCGACTACGGAGAGCAGTGATCTCATCTGCACTGGTAAATCTTAACGCCTCATTTTTTTATGTTACCGTACTCATAACTTTACCTGTAACGATGCCTGTTTTTTTGCCCTTACACAGACGTGATTGACAGTTGCAAAGGCTTGCACACTAATAAATACGTTTTGCTGTGTCTGCTGTGAAGGACAAAATATTCTGAGTAGCACTTTTAGACCTGGTATCTTTACCTATTGATAAATACAGTGGAGTGTTTGTTTTTTTCTATGTAAAACTTGATAATATTTTCCTGCACAAATGCTTATACCTGTTTTGATAGTGCATTTCCACAGCTGATGAAGGATGTACCTACAGAATCAGATGCTCTTTTGGAGAAGGGGACAAGCAAATAGTTGTTCATCCTAATGCAAGAAAATAGTATTGCTCTTTGCATTCCTTCTCAACTCTCCTTTTTACTATTTATATTGTGCTCCTTCATTAGGCAGATGTTACCTTATAAGTCACTTGGGTTATTTTTGTTACCAGGGATGTTTTCACACCATATTGTGTATCAAGTTGCACACACTGTGTTTGCCTGATTTAAGATATTTTGGGTGGATTTTGCTATTGAACATCTGGCAAAATAAATCAAAGTACCTGTCTCCAATTGCTTGTACTATTGCATCGACCGTTTTCACTGCCTTCTCTTCTTCATGTTTGAGATGTAATAATAATAATAATAATAATAATAATAATAATAATAATAATAGTGGCCGCTTTGCCCAAATTTAGAGAGCAGAACTCCAGGGTTTCCCAGTTTGCCTGCATGGTCAGAAGAGGGTTCTTTGGCTTGAATATTTTATTGGTATTTTGCAGAACTTTCATGCGTTAATAAACTCTGTTAAAAACAGAGATGTGTAAATAAAAGATTTCACTGCAGACAAGTCAGCTTTACCTTCACAAATTGGTCTTTAATTGGGATAAATGTTCTGTTTAAACGAACTAAAGTTGACAGTACTCTGAGCTTGGCAGCGATATTCATTGTCTGATGAAAAAGTCCAGCTCAAACATCCATGATCTGACATCACCACAATCTTTTATCGCTGATATTAGTTTCCTTCTTTCGATAGCTGTCCTGGGGGTGAAACTTCGGCCCTTTTCTTTGTTTGAATCTGCAGCGAGGACTCTGCGAAGCCTCCGCTGGGGCTGCCGAGGGAATTGGAGCCCGTGCCGTCCATTTGTATTTGTTAACTCGTTTGCAGCGGGTGTGTGATGCGAGCGAACGTTCTGGTTTTCAAAACCAGTTCAGCAGTTATTTACCTTTCAAGCAATTAACATAATTACCATTATGCTAAGAAGTAATTTTGGGAAGTTCTGCTCCGAGCCCTTATGACTCCACCGGGACAGTTTTAGTCGGGACTTATCTTTTTGATGGAAGCCTAATTGCAGTTTTGGCTTTGTGTAAACAAACAGAGGCAGCTAATTGTTTAGGCAAATAGCAGATTAATTTAAATATGCATCCCTAATAAAACAAAAATGGTCCCCATTATGATACCCATTCCCATGGCGAGGAATATAAATATTCAGTGGGAGTGCCATTAGACAGGGATCTTAAGGATTATCTGCATTATTTCACATGGCTAGCACTTTCCAGCTACCGAATAATCTTTACAAAAGCAAACATAAATCAATTTAAACTCATTTAGATCCCATTTCGCTATGCGCAGTTTCATTACCACACTCTTGCTTTGCCTCCTTTGGGACGCGGGAGGAGTGTTTGCGAACTGGCACCGGTGCCCGTCCCCAGCTGCCTGTCAGGGCTTTTATGTCTCCTTTGAAGGAGCAGCTCCCATTAATCATTTCATCATTAATGGCCAAGGCTTCTCCAGCCCTATCCATCGCATCTCAAGATTGCTCCTCCGTTAATTCCATGCAAAGGTGGCCCCGAAGTCTCCGATTCCGTCTGGCCCTTCTGTTCCGTCATACACTCCCCATTGCTTCAGGTTGCGCTTATTCAGATTATTGCTTTAATGTTCTGTGCTTTTAAATAGATTATTGGTGATCTGTGCCGGGAAAAAAAGTGATATGTGTCTTGTGTTCTTTAGCTCTCTGAAAGCATCGACCGCTTTGCATTATTCTGTTGATTTTTCTTTCCGGAGCGTCAGGATTAGGAGCTTTTCTGCCGGTTGTAAACTATTTTAAATGGTATTAAAGTCCCTGGTTTGTTTGCTGTGTGCAGGACTTCGGATTCTTCGCTTCAAAACTTTGTGCTAAACTTTTCCGGGTGGGTTCTGCCTCACTGTTTTCAGTGGTAATTGAGGGCGAGGGTGTAGCAGAATAAAAATGTAGGTGTCTGTTTAAGTCTGAGATTCTCCAGACATGGAAAAGTGAGAGAATTCAGGCAGTCTTTGTCATGGTAGATAACAGTGCTATCTAAAACTAAAAAATCAGGAATTACTATGAAAGCAACGAGCTTCTAATACCAGAGCCCATAATTTTGAGAAGTTTCCTCTGACCCTGTTATGTGGTGCTGTGCAATGTCCTGAAGTTCTGGTTTCCTGCCCTACACTCTCTTTGTATTAACATCTTCCCTTAGAATGCTTGAAAACTTTCATCTTTAAATGATCTTTTAAGGTTTTGTTGAATTCTAAGGCGACGCATAGCGTTTATTTTGTTTCTGTGCGCAGGAACCGTTAGCGTGTGGAGCCTGATGCTGGGGCGGGAGCCGATCCATTGCTACCAGCACAACCAGAGCATCCAGGCTTTAGCCCTCGGCTCAGCAGGTGCCACGGTGGCCACAGCGTCCGGCTTCGAGGTCAAGGTGGAAAGCGCCGACGACAGAGGATTCTGGCAAACGGCAGGAACGTTTGAAATCCAGAAACTGGTGAGTCTTCAGGCTACTTAAATTTGAGAAGAAACTTGTTCGGGGTGCAGGTGTCAGAGCCTGGCCCAGGCTGCCCAGGGAGGTTGTGGAGTCTCCTTCTGTGCAGACATTCAAACCCGCCTGGACACCTTCCTGTGGAACCTCAGCTGGGTGTTCCTGCTCCATGGGGGGATTGCACTGGATGAGCTTTCCAGGGCCCTTCCAACCCCTCACATTCTGGGATTCTGTGTGTTACGCAACTTCGTTCCAGGAGCTCCCAATCCTCTAATTACTTTTGGTACGCTTAAGAGGGATCTTATAAAAATCTTACAAGAGCTTTGATAAAGCTTCAGTTATTTCTGCCTATTTTCGCCGATACCTGTCTGCACATCAAGCACCATGTTTCATAGTGATGTGGTCCTGAGTAAATGTAGTGATCCATCATGCTTACCGTCATTTTCACTGTGAGAAGTAATTTAGGGCTAAAGAGTGTTTTCTGGATATATTTTTGGATACTGAGTTGTTTTAAATATGCTCCTCTTAGTTTCTCTTCACTCCTTTATTATACTGCATGATACCAGAGAATTACCATAAAACAGAATAAGAAAAACAAAGATGCTAAGAATACTTTTGACCTTGTTAAATAGGTCAATTGTAAAGAAAAAAGATGAAATAATATTTTTAAACAAAGCGGTGACAAGAGAACTGATACTCAAGTAAAATGAACTAGATAACGGCGTTATCAGCTAGAGGCAGAGATTTTGCAGCGGGTTAATGGCTGAGCCTTTCCTCACTGAAGAGCCAGGGTGAAATACTGGCTTAAGCTACAAGTGAAAATGAGTACAAGTCCATATGGTGCAGGAGGTTGGCTGCTTTTAATTACTTTTTTTTTTTTTGTCAACGTTAAACTACGTTGGCTCATTTTGTAAATCAGTTTTCTCGCGTAGAATTGGAGCACAAACTCGAGGTCTCGTTCCAGATCAACGCTGTCTGATTAATTCTGAGGCAGGATATTGCAGCCGAGCTAATAGCATCACTTGCGAAGCCGTAACTGGTCGTGCGGCTTCTTCAGGTTGCACCTTCTGTCACTGAAGTTTTGAGACTATTTTAATTAGAAATCAGAAGCTGCCCCATTCTCTGAAGTTTTTGATGTTTCAGTGTAGCAATGCCTTTTTGAAAGGTGAAGTACATAGGAATAAATTGAGTTTTGCAGCTTTTCTCCTGGCTGCACAGGTAGTGGGTATGAAGCTGCCATTTAAACCACTCCTGATTTAAACCACTCCTCTTTCAAAGCGAAGTCTTAAAATACTTAAATCCCCAAACATTTTAAGAGGTTTCCCAGTAAAAAAATGTTAAAACACCACCATGCAGTCCATTGTAGTTGGATCCATTTTACTCTTGCGTCTCGCTGTGAAATGTCAGTTTGCCGCACGTGACAGACGGACGCTCAGGACACCACGCTCCCTTCCGAGGCCGGGTCAGAGATCAGCTGTGCTGTTAAGCGGTTTAAACCCTTCCCATGCTGAGACTTTTCAACAGCGTCTTAACTTCATTTCCTGAAATGGGAAGAGCACCATCATTCTGGTCTTGTGACAGAGGATGGGGGAACTGAAAATATGGCTGTCCTGGAGATGTGTGAGGACTTTTCTGTTGATTTAGCGTATATATACGTACATTTTAGGGTAAGCATCAGCTATTCCACTTTCATTGCATGAATGTGGTGCCTCTCCTGGAGCACTGTATTCACATTCTCACCACAATAATTGCTTCATGAGCTTTAACCTTATGAATATCTGTCCTCCATCTGAATGAGCCCATTAAGTCTCGCTCCTTTCGTGTGACATTTTGGTGTGTTCTGATTAGTTTTTTAAATGGGCTGATTTGAAAGACTCCAAGCTCGATTTCAGCAGACGAGCTAAACTTGCACAAGTTCAGAAATAAAATTGATCCTTGGTCTTGGTCTGAAATTAATCCATAATTGGGATGATTCAGGACAGCCAATAACCACACATCAGTAGTTCGTTCAGTTTAGCGTGTGGTGGTAATGATGTAAAGGAATTTTTGTCTGTAATAAAAAGTCTGCTCTTTTTAGGTCAACTTCCTTAATCTGGTTCCAGATGTTACGGGGAGCCCAGTGACAATAGCAGCTGCTGAAGACATTGTCTATCTCCTGAAGGCACAAGTTCCTGGCAAGGTTCTCCATTCTGTCTATGGTCAGCCCGTCACGTGTCTCGACGTGTCTGCTCACGAAGCAGCTTTTGGGGTGAAAAACTTCGGCTGGTTATTGAATGAGCCAAACCAGGTATTTAATTTTGCTTTTTTGGTAAGATTTTTATACCTTCATAATTAACAAGGGAAAAAAGAGTTCATGCTACTGATCATTTCCTTCCCTGCTATTCAGCTTTTGGCAGTAGATGGAAGACGTTTTTGTAATGCAATAACCTGATGCTTCTCTTGGTTTTCTCCCCGTGGGCTGAAGTAGGGATGTTGTTCAGCTAATGAGGTTCACTGTAAATATTTTGTGTTCTCTGCTCCCCAGCGAGTCCCAGCTCCTGCAGCTGTACAGCAGTGTTCCTCTAGGGGGAACTCGTCTCAAAAAAACCCCAAAAAACCCTAAAAACCCTAATAAACAACCCCTGGCCAAAAAGCCAAAGCATCCCTCAGCCTTTCTGATGAGGAATCCTGAGCTGTGTGTCATTGCTATTGTGCAATCTCAGGAGGATGCTTCTATTTTGTAGCACACATGACTTTTTGAACTAAGTTCCTCCCAGCATGGTGATGAGGGTGGTGTGACTGTCGTGTTAAAGGAAGCTCGATGATAATCGTAGGTTTGAAGCCCCTGTGGCACAGTCTGCTTCTTTTAGCAGGTAGATCAAAACTGGACTGTTTTTCTAACCCTGCTGGAGACTCACAGCTGAGGCCTCTAATGCAGCTGTTCTCAAACTTCTCTGCTTGCATGAGGGACTATTTTGGGCCTGCGGACCCAAATAAATGCATGAATAACTGTATTTTGTTGGGAGAATGCTGCCTGAGATCCCAGCCTACTCCTGGACACAGCCCCGCTCCAGGGCAGGGATGAAGCTGCAGAAAGACCCGTTTCCAGATGCCTCGAGGAGAGTTTCTGTCCCTTTCCTGCATCCTCCCTGACTTTCCCACTCTGTAATTTCCATTTTTGGGGATTATACTTCATGGTTATCAGCAAAGAGGGAAGGCGGGTGCTTCAGGGAGGTGGGGAGGTGAGCGCCCAGATGAAAGGAGCTGTGGTCTGTAGGGTACAAATGCAGCATTTTGTTTGGCAAGCAACTCGAACAGCAACACTTTATTTAGGGCTGCCCGTGTGTTAGGAATAAATGTTTCCAGCTGCATCTAATTTCCCCTTAAAATTCACTTTCATGGGGGAAATGCTGAGGCCACCATAAATACCTCTAGGGCTGAGACATGCTGCGAGGCCATGCTGGCTTTATTAATTCCTTAGTCGTCCTAATCCAATTCTTTCTCCCTCCAGAGGTGGGAGGTTAGAAGGTAAAATTGCCTCATTCAGGGGCATTACATCGGTGATCACCTTTGCGCCTCATAAAGGAACAGAGAAATCTACTTAGACCCCCGAGCCCTGCTCTGTAGAGCCGGACATATTTCCTAATGTAGTTCCGAAGTATTTGGCGTTCAGTGGCAGGTCGTATTAAGCCGCGCATCCTAATCAGGGAGATGGGACCGAAGTCGTCCAGACGGCCGACGTGTGTTTGACAACGACGCTCGCTTGGCATCGCCGCACCAGCTGACATCACGCCGGAAATTAATTACTAATGTCTATTATGATAATGATTCGCCTCGCGCAGACGTGAAGGGACTTCGCATTGGCTGATTATGCTGGTCACAGGTTGACAATCTGTCCTTAGGAGAGCCTTTGCTCTGGGAAATGTAGCGGTGAAGAATTCCAGCCCCGTTTGCTGCTGCCTGTGTTGCTGTAGCAGGAAAACTGTGGGTTTTTTTCTGTTTGGTGTTTTCTTTGTTTTCCCCAAGGGATATTCGTATTTTTTTAGCATAAGCTGCCAATCCTAATGCTACTGCCTAGTAACTGCTTTCTAATGAAAAGATTGTTAGGGAAACCATCTTCTTCCCTCTCTCTTTTTTTAATCGTTGTCTAATTTTAACCAAATTTGACAGCAGAGTAGAGATCTGAGGCATAAATTTTGTAGGAACTTTTATGTCAAAGAGGAGCAAAACATCAAATCCTTTGCATAGACTTGCCTGTTGTTAGATGACAGACACCGGTGCAGGAGAGGGGGGAGAATATAAACGCTTCATCCGTGAGAAGTTCAGCTTCATTAAGCATCAAACAGCACAAGCGTGGTGCTGTTGCTTGAAAGTTCATTTAGTGCTCCTGGAACTCTTTATGTTAAGATAAGAGAAATTTCTTTAGTTAGGGTTATTTCAACTGTATTAACTCAATGTGAAATGTACCATCTTCCTTAAATTCCAAATTATTGAAATGCTGAGGTCTATCTTCCCATTGAGGGTCATATGTAGCTAATAATACAGACCAGATGATGACCCATGGGGAAAACCCTCGCGCTGGCTTTGCCTTTCAGCCTAAATGGATGCTCGTGATGTCCGGCGAACATGCCTTGAAGGATGGTGTCTAATGAACAGCGTATTATTGTGTCGAGTGGTTGGGAGACCCGTGATCCCGACACTGCAGCGGCATCGTGAAGTCTCAACATTCACATTTTGGGTTCGAGCGTCGCACGTAGAATTAAGCGCGCAGATTTAAACGAGGGCTGGCTTTGGTCCTCTTCATGTCAGGGTATAAACCTCTTGAACAGGTAGCACTGTAAGCGTCAGGATTAACGTCGTGTGGTTTCTGAGGCAGTTATCTTGCTGATGGTGGGATCTGACCGAAGCTTTTCTCATAGTTGATATATTTATAAGCTGCTCTGAATGGCCTGTCTGCTATCAAGTCAGTCTGGTCACCTGCTGTAGCTTCAGGTGAGCACTCTCCTGCTTGTGGATTATTCTATAACATGTATAGGTGCTTTGTTCTCTTTGGGATAAGAGAATATTTCAAAACGTAGTTGAAATAATGTATTCATGAGCTCTTAGCCATAGAAGATAATCAACACGGGAGGATTCGTTTGGGTTTTTTCCCACCAAATCAATAATTCTTTTTGTGCTGTATGTGTTACAAGGCACCGTTCACGGTACGTCTGTGGTTTTAGTTGCTTTGTGCGTGAATTTGAACCTTACGTCACAACAGGCAGATGGGGAAGAAAGGAGCAAAGGGACAGTGGCGATTTTTAGAGCTCCCAACACAGAAATAGGTTAAATACGTTGAGGTCCAATGTCTTGGGAGTTGTTTGTTATGCTGTCGCTTTTTCGTCTGTTTTGAGCTGGCGATTGGCGTGTCCTTGGTGAAATGCCGTTCAACATCACCCATCCCTTCTCATCGGCTGTTGAAATACTGCCTCGTTTTGCCCCCATATTTAATGTTTCCATGGAGTTCTTCAACTGCTTGCTAATGTGAGTGTATCCAGTAGAATTAACCACTTGAAATGGATGTTATGAGCTAATATTAGCTGAAAAAAAATTAAATAATCCTTTAAATTACATTTCATACTCTACAGTCTCTCTTGGATGATGTATTTAGGTCATAGCTGCTTTATATAAGCCACTACATCTTTCTTGCACCTTATTTTAACTAAAATCCTCCTGTTTTTTAGCTGGTGAACTTCCGTTGTCTTTTCTGCTGTTGTAATATCTCCAGTTCTCATAGAGTTCCAAAGACTTCAAATACTGTTATCTTGATTTTTCTTGTTTAAGAAATGGGAGGGTGTTTTCAGTTTTGTTAACCACCGTGGCCCTCGTGAATAGTTGCGTTTTCATTACATTCATCTCGATGTGCTCTTGTTTTCACACCAGTAGGAGGGCAGGTCCTACCAATGGCTGAATTCGAACATCTGGGACTTACCCAAACGTTTCTCTTTGGGGAGCTGTAGGACTGTGGGGTCTTAGCAGATCTTTGGAGGTGAAGGGTGGTTTAAATACCTTTTTCTTTATAAACTCTTTGGTGGCATGTGTGAGAGACAGAACTCTTTATGAGGATCTGAACTGTGTAAATTTTATGGTCAGGCACTGAAAGAAATACAGTGCAGCAGAGACACCACGAGTTTTCCTTGCCTGAATTTTGCCTGATGTATTGGTTAACCCCTCCCTTGCTGAAAAGTAACCATCATCCATTTGGGATTTTTATGTTTGTGAATTATGAAAAGTAATTTTGCAAGTTAAGAAATATAGAGACAGAGATGATGGAGAGAGATAGAGATGACAGAGAGATGAGAGAGAGATATAGCTATAGATGGATCCCTTTTGATCGGCTAATGCTAATGACATTCTGCCTTTTTTTACCTGTTTGGACATTAATATGAATGCCTCAGAACTGGCACAACTGCTTAGGTAAGTGTTTCAGATTTTGAAAATGTAGTTACTAGAATGTGCCTTGAGAATTCAAGGTGATAATCTGTGACACCAAGAGAATTTATTCCATTATATGAACTACTCCACCTTCCTTTTTCCTGTCCTGTCCTTAGGTTAGGGAAAGTGTGGGTTTTTTGGATTAGGGCTTGTTCTTTAGTGAGTGGGTGTTTCATAGAGTCGTAGAATCATTTCAGTTGGAAGAGACCCTCAGGATCATCGGGTCCAACCATAATCCAACGCGTGTCCTGAGAACCTCATGTCCGTCTGTCCAACCCTCCAGGGATGGTGACTCCAGCACTGCCCTGGGCAGCCTGTTCCAATGCCCCATAGCCCTTTGGGGAAGAAATTGTTCCCCACATCCAACCTCAGCCTCCCCTGGCGCAACTTGAGGCCGTTTCCTCTGCTCCTGGCGCTTGTTCCTGGGGAGCAGAGCCCGACCCCCCCTGGCTCCAAGCTCCTTTCAGGCAGTTCAGAGATCAGAAGGTCTCCCCTCAGCTTCTGTTCTCCAGCTGAACCCCCAGCTCCCTCAGCCGCTCCCATCACACTTGTGCTCCACACACAGTGGTGGTTATCAGCGGATAAACACAATATCCTTTCATCTCTGGATACCGGTACGTTTCCATCAGCCTTGAGCAGCAGGTCCTGGTTCCAGGTCCCAGCACAGTCTGTCCCTGTCCCCGTGGGGCTGGCAGAGCCGGGGCCGCTGGCAGAGCCCCCAGGGCTGGAACCGCATGGGTTGCAGGTGCCTTGGCAGAACCTGCACCACGCTTGGCTCTTCTTCCCCATGCCAGCTTGGACTCTTCCTTTTTGACTCCAGTCAAACGAAAACTTTCGAGGAAAAACCAAACTCCACTTGCCTTCAGCATCACATCCAACTTTTACAGCAGGGGTAGATGTCTGGAGGTGCAAATCGTGAGTATCGCTGGCATTTTTTGCTGCTGGATTTGCTGCGAGCTGTTTATACGATTATTTTTGCAGCGGGTCTTTCAGCATTGCTCGAGCCCGCTTGGTGCAGCTCAATGCTTGCGAAATAATCCGAGTTCTCGTTTGCCAGCGTCAAGTCACCTTTAGGATGGCATGAAAGTCAATTTTCCACATGCTTGGAGAAACAGTCGTGTTACCAGCTTTACACAATGACTTATATCTGGCAAGAACTTGCAAAATAGTCTCTCTGGCTGATTGTCAAAAATTACATCATATTGGAGTAAACTGCTTTTAAATCAAACATCCATTATTCATGTATATTAACTGCTTTTCTCTAGATTTTTTTTTACTGGCTGTTTTGTGTTTGATTTACTCTTTTTCTTTCTCTCTGATTGTCTGTCTGTCTCCCTCGGCTGCTCCTTTTAAATCTTAGCTCATCTTCAAATTTATGGAGCCAGAACACTTATCTCTGTGTGCAAGTATCAATATGCTGACCTTGCATTTGTTACTAGTAAAATTTTGTTGTTGTTGTTGTTGCAGTGTTATGTGCCATATTTACAGTAGGCAATTCAATACATTTGCACTGGGAAACTGTGCCCCCGAGGCTTGTAAACTTGGAAAATATTCTTTTTCCACATCCCTTTAGAAATAAAATTCAAAATTGCCCTAGTGTGTGCCATATGTTGGGCTTAATTTGATGACTTCTGCCGCAAATGCATATGAAATACCCCTATTGCTTTTGTAGATAGTGTATCTACATTGAATTGAATGGTTTTGACCTGAGCAAAACCCAGATCCCTTTGTATTCGTGGTGGGCTTGAAATTTCATGACCCTTTCTTTTGTTGGCGATGTTTGGGTGCTTTCAGGCAATGCTGCTTCTAGTTGGAGAAGGATAAGGGGGAGAAACATCATCTGAAAATAAATGCAAATTCCGTTCCCAGTTTTCCCGCTTGTTCCTCAGCCTCTTTGAGCAACTTGGTTTTGTTTGTTCTGATCCTCTGTCTCTAAAACAACACCCACAACAACCCCCTGCAGCGCTCCAGGCTGGGCACAGAGTGGCTGGAGAGCAGTCAGGCAGAAAGGGACCTGGGGGGACTCATGGACAGGAAGCTCAACAGGAGCCAACAGTGTGCCCAGGTGGCCAAGAAGGCCAATGGTGTCCTGTCCTGTATCAAAAATAGCATGGTCGGCAGGACAAGGGCAGTGATCCTTCCCCTGTGCTCTGCATTGGGGAGGCCACACCTGGAGTATTGTGTTCAGTTCTGGGCCCCTCAGCTCAGGAAAGAGATTGAAGTGCTGGAGCGGGTCCAGAGAAGAGCAACAAGACTGGGGAAGGGACTTGAACACAAGCCCTATGGGGAGAGGCTGAGGGAGCTGGGCTTGTTTAGTCTGGAGAAGAGGAGGCTTAGAGGTGAGCTCAGCACTCTCTAGAACGACCTGAAGGGCAGTTCTAGCCAGGGGGGATTGGGCTCTTCTCCCAGGCACTCAGCAACAGGACAAGGGGGCATGGGCTTCAACTCTGCCAGGGGAAATTGAGGCTGGAGATCAGAAAGCAATTCTGTGCAGAGAGAGTGGTCAGCATTGGAATGGCTGCCCAGGGAGGTGCTGGACTCACCGGCCCTGGAGGTTTTTAGACTGAGATTGGACATGGCACTTGGTGCCATGATCTGGTAAACGGACTGGAGTTGGACCAAGGGTTGGACTTGATGATCTCTGAGGTCTTTTCTAACCCAGTCCATTCTGTGATTCTGTAAAATGATGGTTAGAAACCTCTATCTTAGATGGTTCTTTATGAGAAGGCCGTTCTTGATTGTATCCTGTGCATCATTCAGTAAGGAGGTGGATGTAGGGTTTGCGTGTGGTTTTACAGTGTACTTTTCACTGATATTTATGATGCTCCGTTCAACACTTCATCTAAATAATAACTAAATACACTATATATACAGAGTGCTTCGCCCGATTCTGAGACATAACCCAGCTTTCACCAGCTGTGCGATGCGGTAACTTGTGACAATGACAAGAAGCAGAAAGGCGATGGCGGAGGGAGAGTCGCCGTTTCACGGAGCCGCTGCCGCTGGCTTCCCGCCAGGACGGTGGGTTGAACACCCCTGCTCTTGTTGAAAGCACCACAGGCTCTTGGATAACAAGTGCTTGGGGATTTGTTGTTTTAATGTCTCATCCAAAAAAGACATCTCCGACAACGCAGGATCCCGAAGCACCTGCTGGGGTCTTGGATGCACATGGACGAGTTCCATCAACAGCATTGCCTTCCATTCCTTGGTTTTTCTTGGAAGTGTCTCAACCAGAGCACATCGCCCACACTTGACCTCGCTTAGCTGCGAGATGTAACAAAGTTCCCAGCTTCACTGTTCTGTCTACAGAGATTTTGATTGTTTGTGAATTAATTTAGTCTTCTTGGACAGCATTTAAAGAAGTTCCTGGTACCCGCTGCTCCGCCGTTTCCTCAAGTACAGTAACTTTTTCCTTTCTTCCTCTGCCCGCTCTCATCAACGCGCCAGCTTCTCAGCACATCTCGCCCAGAACAATGACCACAGGTTGAGACTGGCCCAACTTGCCCAGTAAAGAGGGAAATTAGTCTAATGCACTGCCTTAACAAAAGAGAGAGTATAAGCATGAATAATTAATACCGCTAGTCTGTGGCAATCGGATAAAATGAAGTCCCATTTGCTCAGCCTTATTAAAAGAGAGAGGGAGAGATGGTAAAGGTCGTTAAGGGACTTGTAACATGGAAAGAACCACCTCTGAGATGGATAATGTGTTTTCTAATCTCTGTGGTCTTTAACTAAACATAATGGTAAAGGTACTCTGGCTATTTCTGGCTTGTTGAATTATTAAGCATTCTGGGAGATTGCTTGGCTACCGTCCAACAACTTACGACTTTTTGGTTTGAACAATGTTAATAGGTGACGCTTTTTGTTTTGTGCGTTAGGTCCTGGTGCATCTGCGTGGGGTATTTAGTGCTTGGGAGAAGGGATGCTCGTTAGCGTGTCACCCAGGGCACTTCATTTCACACCCAAATGCTCTTGGTTCACTTACCTTCAGTTCCGTACCTATTAGGTCACTGGGCTTGGGTGTCCATTATAGGATTATAAATATCTTTAAAAGGGTAATCCCTTTGCAGTGTGCATTATAGGATTATAAACCTTCTCAAGATCTTATGCTTTATCTGCCCTTTCACATACAGGCCCTTATTTCAAGTCCCTATTGACCAGGTATTTTAATTCTTTTCCCTTGGCCTTTGTAAAGAAAATCCTGGTTGCCTTGGGATATGACAGGAGAGCTCATCAGAAGCAACTCAAAAATTGTCATCAGAATGCTTTTAAAACCCCTGTCTTCCAGAAATTATTATTCAGCCTTAAAAAAGTATTCTGAATTCCTTCTGTTTCTTTACCTGTTGGTTTGTCAGGATGAGCTTTTGAAATTCATTTGCAAGACCATAAAATTGCTCAAGACAGAAGCAGAGTTTAAAGATGGGTAAAACCTGGATACTGCAAATGGCAAAGAGAATCATTCTTCCAATGATGTGGCTAATTGGCTAGAAATACACCTGTGCGTTATAAAATTAAAACCCAAATCCAACTCAACGATCTTTAAAATAATGGAGGCTAACGTGAGAAGAGAAGGAATTAGAGGGAGTAGGAGAAGATAAGAGACAAAAGCTTTTCTTCCAGTTTTGTGTATCTGAACCTTTATTGTTTACCGATTCTCTTAGACACAAACACTTTAAATTGGTGGCCAGTTGGAGGAGAAATGCATAATTTATCAGCTGGCGCTGCCTACAGGTCTAAAATCGAGACTGCAAACAGGACAATATGTAAAACAGGGGAACCTTTAAACACTATTGTCACAAAATAGGGGAAGCAATTTTTCATTCTAGTCTTTCATGGCCATAAGTGAACTTTTAAGTATGTATCATATGTTTATGGGAGCTCTGGACATTTAGATAAATGAATAGTTTATGGATGTTCGCTTGAAGCATTAGCCCCAGGGGGGCTGGAAGAAGCACTTGGGTTCAGAACCCCAATTGGGACCTGATCCTTCATTGTTCCTAAGTTGAATTCAGTGGCTTATTGACTTTGTCTTTTGTTCAGAACTTTCCAAGGAGAAATTCAATTGCCAGGCACAGAAATTAATTTCCTTTGCTTGGAAAACTGTACAAAACACCTTTGCCAGAACGTCATTATCTCTGGGTTTGGTTCGTGAGCTGTTGGAAGCTGCGCCGCAAGTGTGAACAGGCTGTAAATTGGTCTTTACCTTGAAGACCAACGTTTTCATGCAGTTTGTAGCGACTTTTTAAAGGTGTGGAAGCTTAAATTTATTTCTTAGCAACTTCTATGTCTTAAGTCTCCGTGCAAAAGTAGAGTCTTCCTTGCTCTACAGAGCTTGGGTGAAATTGCTTTGGGTTTTTTGGTCTACAGCATGGAAAGTTGTATTTTAAAGGTATTTGAGGCAGATAGCGTCACGAAGACAAGGCTGGGAAAGGGAAAGAGTTGGGGAATTATAAATATTATAGACAACTGAGGAGGTGCTGATTCTAATAGGGAGTTGATAATATGGCTCAATAAAACCTGCCCTTTCGTTGGGTGAAATGGCAAGTGGAGGAAACCCGCAAATTCACTGCCTTTCTTTGCACTATTCCTAAAGGTTTTTAAAGCTTCGCTTCTGTTGCCTAGAGGCACCCATCACAAAATGATCCCCTCCTGCTCTCTTAATTCAGCCTTTCACATGCTTATTAAAATTGCACAGATAGGTAAATAAAAGGCCAGGCAGCATCGCTGTCGCTGGACTGGCAAATGCTTAAATAGTATGTACAGATAGCATCGTATTTATTAAGCTGCATGGGGATATAATTAGAACAGTAGAAATTAAGAAATTAACCCAATGCCGATGTTCTGTGGAAGCCATGAGGTTTTTTCCTGATGTTTTAACTCCTGTTCCTCTCTTCATGGTCATAGATTTCCTTTAAATTAAAGAAGCATCACCATGAAATTTAATAATGTTTGTAAAGTTATGTAAGACCAGGTAGTGTGCTGAGCTCCACTGAGCTTTGACCAGCACATTTTTCTATTTCTGAAAATAACCTCCTTTCCTAAATGGAAAGGCCCAAATAGATAAATTTCATCTGGCCGCGCAGGACAGAGAGTGGAGGTGATTAAAGCGATTGCTGCACCCAGCAGCGCAGGGCGAACAGACGGAAACAACTCGTCCCTCTCTTCCAGTCTCTGCTCGAGTCATCTTGGATGTTACTTAAAATAAGAGTTGTTTTTATTCCTTTCCCATCTGAGCTGTCACTTCAGATGTAAAGTAACGTTTCCCTTCATCTGTTTCCGCCGCGGGATCGGCACAGAAGCGATCAGCAGGGCCTGTCAGCGCTGAGTCAGTTCTGCTCGGCTGTTTTTTTGCTTATTTGATTGAATCTGTCTCACACAGTCCATCTGCCTAAACCTGCTACATGGTTATTGTTTGCTTTTCCTATTTTAGATATGAAAATCAATGTGGAAACTATTTGCTTTTCCATGTAAGCCTCAAAGATTTGACCGGGAGCTGTACCTGTCCGCTGCTGGTTGGCAGGAACGTCACATCCCTGCTTCTGGATGGATTCCATCCCGAAACTTGGTTTCCTCATTTCTGAGGGCGTTGTTGCCCTTCTTGATAAGGATACATCTGTATCTTGGTTGTGGATTAGCACATTGAGAAACAAGTCCTGCAAACCCTCCCCGCTCTGCTTTATGCTGCGGCAGAACGTGGTGGTTGTGCTCACGCTACATTAGCCGCTGTTTGTTCTCTTTCTGCCAGATTCTTCTTTACGACCTGGAAACAAGTCAGTGTCTGAAGAAGATGGGCAACTCCATAGGTGACTTTACGTGTGTCAACCTCCAGAACAGTCCTCCAAACATGCTCGTTTCAGGCAATAAAGACAGAAGGTAGGTACAACCAAGAGCTGTAACCCATCCCCAATTAGCTTCCTTCTTGTCCTGCTGTCCTACATCTGGACCTGCTTGAATTTGTTTCTCCTCTAATGCTTCACATGCAGCCTGCGTGAACTTCAGGATCAAAATATTAGGTAATAGTTGGATGTGGCTGCCAGTTTGCTTTGTTTCAGAAAGCTCCATGGGAAGACTTTCTTTTTAAGCCATTTGGTGGACACAGTTGGTGTACAGCCCAGCGAGACCACTTGGAATATCTTCCACTTCCCCACCACCACCCGCAAAATTAGTTTGGCATTTAAAAGCTCACTTTCTGATATTAAAAAAATAACCTAAGGGATGAATGATGTAGGATGAGATGGGTCCGGCTGCCAAATGATGTCAAGAGTGTATTTCGGAACACTGTGATGTCCCTCAGGTGACAAAAAAAAGAGACTTTCATATGAACAGATTCCAGCTTCTATTTAGCTGATTAGCAGCTTTCTCTTTAACTCCTTGGCTTGGGGAGTAGGATTTTCCCAGCACAATATCTGGTGCCAGGAACGGACGCGCTGGGAACAGCCAGCGCGAAAGGATTAAAGTGCTTAAAAAGACCCTTTGAGTCCAATTTTTAGCTTTTTCTTCTTTTTTTGTTGGCTGGTTGTTTGCGGGTTCTGATCCAGTGCACCAAAGGAGACGTGGGGTGGCGAGGAGCCAACCCCTAATGGCTCTCCCGGTCCTTCCCCCCTCCGTTGGGCAGCGGGCTGCAGGTGGTTGGTCTGGTGTGGCGGTGGGGATCAGCTTGTGAGGCGGGTATTTCCCTTTGCCAAATCCCAGACCACTGTCCCGCCAGCGCGGCAGCTTGCAAAAATGATTATTTTGTCAAACAGCTCCTTTTTTTTCCCCTTCTCCATGAATAGGTAGCGCAAGCAAACCTCGCACTTCCTCAGCAAAGAGGATAAAGGAAGTATCTGAAGTTTGAGACATGTGGTTGAATCCTTGGGAGTTTTTTTCCCCTAAAAAGTAGATAATTGATTTTCCAAAGCAACCTGGTAAAACTACCTCCAGTTTTGATCTCTTGCACAATGATGGGAGAGCAGATAAAGGTGATAACCCTTAAGTGATATTGAAATCTACTCCATACCAGAGTAAACGTTTGTGACCTTTCCCCTCCAAAAAGCTTTTCAGGTTTTCAGCTGACCTGAGTTCAAGGGGTTGCCCATCACTAAAATAGCAAGAAGCTGGAAATCAATAGTCCGGCAAATAAGTTTGGCATCAGGAGGCAAGACCATGGTGTCTCAGAGGCCGGTTCCTCGTGTGGTGCTGCACCAATGGCATCCACAGGTGGGATGGGGCTATCACCCCCATAGCCTTATTACGGAGCAAGTGTACAAAACAGGGGCCTTGAGAAGACTTATTGCTTGAGTTAAATATAGCAATTTCACCACTTATACTACTATATGCTATTCTTTTATTCGACGACATGATTTTGAGAAGTAAGACCCATAAAATACTTTGGGTAGAACCTGTAAAACCTGTCTTTCCATCAGAAAAATCTTCCTGAAGCATCGCTGGTGGATTGGGAGCTGCGCTCTGCATTGGTGGGAGATCTGGTAAGGGGGGCTGATGCACCACACACCAGCACCCAGTTTCTTGGTGGAACCTGGGGCCAGCAAGTAGCGCTGGGAAAGCAAACATATGGCAAGCCCAGTGTGTGTAATTGCTGAAGGGTGCAGATCAAAACATGTATTTCATGCTCTCCTAAAGGCAAGTGAGTGTTGTAAGGTAATCTGACAGGAGAGGCAAAGCCCGGTCACGGGAACACCTTCCTTGCGGCTGCTCGAGCTGGGATGGAGGCGACGCGCTCCCGCTGAGCCCAGCTGTTGAGGCGGGAGGTTTGGGCCATGCCAGGACCGCATTAGAGCATCCCATTAGATTTGCAAAATGCTTTTCCTTTTGTTTTTTGTTGGGGCTTTTTTTAATAAAGCACATCTAAACAACTCAAGTGCTTCCCAGAGTGTGCCAGAATGGCCACCTGCCTGAAACCTGGGCCCTCGCTAATGAAATAACCAGGACATGATCAGATCTTCGCTTCCAACTGTGCTTGCGAACAGCAGAGGCTTTGATTTCTGTGCAGAACACATGCAGGAAGACAGGGAGGGCGCTGGGTGTGAACACTTCCAAAATCCCCCATCCTTACCCAAAGCACAGCTCTAATATGGAGCCAAAGCTGCTCTCCGCTGGAGGTGGAGAAAGCCAGAAGTTCTTTCCGCCATCAGCAACCATTGTGGTGAGGTTTTCCAACGGGTGGCCGCACAACGTGTGCTCCTCGCTCCCTCCATCATGTTCTGCATGTCAGATGGATGTTGCTGTGCTGGAGTTTTGGACTGCTGCGCTGCCTTTTATTTCAGTGTGTTATTTGTAAAATCGTATGATGCAATTTCCATGTGAGAAAGGAAAAGTAGAGACTTGCAGCACCGTCAGGATCGTGGCAGGGGTACGGAATAAAGTACAGTTAATGTGTTGGAACAAGTGTGTTTTGGCCTTTTCTGGAATTAATGTGTACCTGGTGGTTTTATTCTTGATAGCCATAAGCTGGGAGGAACTTTCTCTGGCTTCTTTTCAAATCTGAGATCAGTATTTTCCCTTTACTTTTGTTTTCACTCGCTGCATTTTTCTGTAATTCACTCATGTACTTTGCTTTACCTTGACATAAAAGGATCAAAAACCATACTCCTTGGTGATATGTACTGGATTTAAAACTTAACACCATTACCTTTAGCTGGTTTTGTGGACTTGGTGCAGTGCTTGAAATCTAAGCTCTTTTTCTACAGTTCTGCTTCATTAAACATAGCCTGGTTTTTGATCCATTTCTCTTTAAAATGCCTTGACTGAGCGATCGATGATCTCTGGAACATCTGACATACCTAAAAACTGCCCACAGTCACTGGTTGCGTTTTTGAAGTCTTTTCAGAAGAGATACTGGTTGCTGGGTGCTTGTGGATAGATTTGTTTCAATATTGGTGAATAACTCAAGCATATAAACCTATGATTTCCTTGACTGGTCTCTTGAATTGCTCATGTTTAGTCTCTTTGTCAGTCTTTGTAATAGTAATTCTCTCCTTGATCCTCAATGTTATTACCCCTAGGCCATAGTGGCCATGAGTCCAGTATCCAGGGGTAGGACGTGTTAGCAGTGGCCCCAAAACACTGTCCTTTATACCTCACAGCACCGCTGATGGCTGGGGAGGCAGAGAGAGAAGAGCCGTCTCCAAATTTCACTTGCAGTTTATACCACCTTGAACATAATAAAGAGACGGAGACATCCTGTATGGTGTGAAAACTCTGCCTCAAAAAAACCTTCCGTAATAGACATCAGTGTGAATATTTGGTGGTGAAACAGCGTCAACCCTCTTGAATTTCTGTCCTGGTGGTGGCCGTGGGGCTGCTGGTGTCCCACATTGTCATAACCCCACAAGTACTGATGCTCTTGGTGCCCCCAGACTGCAGATCCACAGCTGCTTTATCTGTTCCTCATTGTCTTTCCCTTAGGGTCAGGGTGTTTGATCTCCGCAGAAGCGAGTCCTTGTGCTCCCTCTACGCCCACCAGTTAGGGGTGTCCGTGGTGCAGATGGACGACTGGAAGATCGTCAGCGGAGGGGAAGAGGGCTTGGTGTGCGTCTGGGACCAGCGCATGGGCACCAAGCTCTGGGAAATGCACGCCAGGTAATTTTACCCTTTTGGGGTCTTATTCCGAAGGTGTTGATTTGGTCTGGCTGACTGGAGGGACATGGGAATGGGATGATCCACCACCAAAATGATAACGCTCCCATGGCTAAAGCTTCTGAGAGTTCTGTTCGTTTTCCTGTGATTTGGGAACAGATTGCCTCCCCACCTGGAGTCCTGTGCCTGGTTCTTTGTGTGCCCTTTAGCTGCCGTACCTTTTTACTCATTACTTGAAAAAAGCGCTTCGGTTGGCCTAAGGGAGCGTAGAAATGCTTTCCCCTGGATTTTCCATTAGTACCTTCTCCCTGACCCATCCCCAACCAGTATTTACTTTATCAAACCTTGGATTTTAAATGCCACGCTACTGGCTGCTGTCTTTGTAGCAGCTGGTTCTGGCGTTCTCCATTCGCTGTATCCTCACACGATACCTGCGTTTCTGTTCAGCTCGCGCTCGCGTTCCCTGCGCGGTGACGGGCAAAGCCGGGCTGGTACTGACACTCACTGAAATACCGTAATACCAGTTTGTGAAGGGGTTTCGTTAGAAGGAGATATGTTGTTGAATTAGTCAGGCCCAAAGGAATCTCAAGGCCACTTCAAGAAGCTGAGAACAGAATCTGCTGTGAGAAAGAGGGGCGTTTCTTCATTAACAGGGCCTCAGCATGGCGTGAGTCGTCAGACCTATCATCGGTGGGGCTCCAGCGTGTGGACTGCCCATGATACTCACTTTAGCGAATCCATGCTTGGAGCGTGGATTCGTGATTAGAGAATAGTTGCGTATATAAGGAGACATGTTTCTGTAATAAATGGCTTTGGCGTGATTCACATTGAATCGGAGTGCTGAGTCCTTTATCGTTCCAACACCAGTTTGTTCTGAAAGCATGAGCAGTACAGCACTGAAAGCACAAACAGCGATCGGTATCCTGGAGTTGCAGAGAACTGTTGGTTGCTACAGCCAAATTATGATTTCAAGGGAAAATTCCCAGGGAGTCAGCTTTGAATGAATGAAGGATTTAGCCCCTTGTAAGTCTGAGTGATACACTTAATAAAATGATGAGATAAATCCTGATTTTTTTCTTAATGCATTTTCCCCAAAGAGAAGCTAGATGAGGCATTTACAGTCAGAGAAGTTCAAGTTGGATTTGGCATTGATTAATAGCAAGTATCTCCTTCTCTTTTGACCCTGTGAATTATAAAGCCTGTTGTGATGTGGCTGATGCATTAAGGACAATATTGCATTGATTACCTCCTGGAGCAGCACTAATGAGCGTGCCAAGGAGGAGAGCAGGTCTGCGGAGCTTTGGGGGTGTGCTAAAAGTGAAATCATTAGATTAAGCGTTTAAAATACTGTTTAATCTATATGGGAATCAGGAGGGATCACTTCAATCAAAAAGGCCTCCAGAGATAAGGTGTGCGTGGTGTTATCCGTGCCCACATGTTGTGGATGGAAAGCAAGGGTCAGAAAACAAGGGAGGTGACAGGAGACACGTTAGGGTCACGGAGATGAGCTGTCGTAATCTGAGAAGATGAGTTACTGCTACTTGAGCAGTAAATCCTGTTAACATGGTTCAGCGTTAGTGTATTTACCAGTGAGAGGAAAAGAAAAGAAGAACAGACCCACATCTCCTACAGCTTATGTGCTGCCAATTTTCTGGCCTCCACGTGTGTTCTGGTAACAGCCCACTAGATGGGGATAAAAGCTCCAGATATCTGCTCCACGCAGGGGAACAGCCAAAGGTGCACGTTCCCAGTCTCTGACCATAGAGAGGCCGCTGATTTAATTTATTTCTTCTTTAATCCAGAGCTATTCCTTTCCTGCAGTTACTCTGTAGGAGTCCAACGCAGGTGGCATCTCACCCAGTGCTGTGGGTTGTTTTTCAGGCATCCAGTCCGCCACGTGTGGTTTAATTCCCACAGCCTCATCACAGCAAACATCCCTAATGAGAAAAGTCCCCGGGGCGGCAGCATCACGGACGACGACCTTACCGCGCACCGCAAGTGAGTGAGCCCGCTCCGAAGGGCGGGATTTTTGGCGCTGTGAAGATCTGCTCTGTTATATATTTTTAAATGGCACCTGAGTCATGATCCAGAGCAGTAATAGAGAAGGTATAGCATCTAAAAGATTAAAAAAGGTTAAACAAAAGGCTTTCAAAACCATCAATGGATTGGCTCTTTATTTTCTTCTGAGCACCAAAAAAATCATTTCTTTTTCAGCATGGTGCTATAAATGGCACTGAAGCCAGAGAGGGAACACAGCCCTTTCCTTGCTGTAATTATTAGTAGTGATATCTCCTCCTAAAGGAAAACCGCTGGTGTTTAAACTCCAAGTTGTGGTATTTGCATCTCAGATGGCTGTTAGCATTTCTAATTGAACTATCAGACTACAATGTACTCATCTCCCCTTCCTGAACAGGCTAGAGATGTCTCAGCTGATGACAGTCACATCTCTGCAGCGCTAAAGTGAACGATTCACTGTTGCTTTCATTTCCAGGGCCCGATGGGATCCCTGAAAGGAGGCAGGAGGGAGCTTTTTCTGTTCAAACTGCGCAGACAGCCCTAGCGTGGAAGGCTTTTTATATTCAGCTTCTGAAGCGTCAAATTTTGATCCTTTATGGCAATCTCTAACTTTGTTAGTGCCCCCCGTTGAAATATATAATTAAGGTAAAATGTTGTGCCCTGGTTGTGTTTCATACAGGCACCGAGGGATCATTTACGCCTACGACTTCTCGGTGGACCAGCTGGCTGTGGAGAGCGTCATTCCGATTTGCCGCTCGTCCTACGACGAAGTGACTGGTTACAGCTACAACGTTGGCCTCGCCGTTCCCTACGATAACATTTAGGGACCTCGCTTCGCTTGGCTCCTGTGGTCCAGCCCCTCTGCCAAGTACCTGACCAGCGGCAACAAGAAGCTCTGCAAGGGACGAGCACCAAAAAGATGGCGTTAGCTGCAGGCACGTCAAATGGGCTGAGCGTTTGCCAAAAACATGGGGACGTGAACCAGAACGGAGAGGACGGCTGCCCTCAGCACAGCGCTGAGATAGGTTGCTGCGCAAATGTTCAGAAGTCCGCTGTGGTGGAACGGAGAGGCTGAAGAGAGAAAGGGAACAGCACGTTTCAGTGCCAATGGAAACGTTCTTCCTGCTGCTCGTGGGACAAATGCTGCTGGTCCCATCTTGGCCGAGGACACGGTCAGGAAGCGAGAGCCCCGAGTGGCAAAATGCTGAAGCGATGGGAGCACGTCGAGGAGCTCATGCCTGTTCTGAGAGGGGAAAAAACCACTAAGGACTTGGAAACAGCATCTCGCTGAGCCGCATGTTTGAAACTTCTTTCCTTCTAATGAGCTGCTCATTCTTCTTTTCCTTGGATCAGGATGTGTCTAGGAACAGGACCAAGAGGGTTGGGAGAGGAGAGGGGGATGGAGAGAGGGAAGCTTGGCCTCGGCCAGGCTGGACGCATGGAAGCTCAGCAGACCACATGGATCAAAATGATTTTTAAATAAATTATTTTTTTAATTCTCTAAAATTCCAGATTAAATGTTTTCTAATTGTACATGTATGTGTGTTTGTGACTTTTTTTGTCCGTAAGTCTTATAGGCTGAACTACCCCCTGTGCACTGAAACAAAAGGCTGGTATGTCTCAGGCTGGTTGTCAGGTGTGTTTTTGCTGGATCATCGTGCCCTTTCATGGCACCAGGAGGTTTCCCCAGGTGGCTGGGACTTGAGTTTCTGACACTGTCCTCGCTTTGGAGCTGGGAATTGATCATATAGGCGTCACGAAGCAGAAAATGAAACCCAGGTTGCACTGACCAAGGTAGAGCCAGTTTGACGAACGAGAGCTTGAGTCCTGCACAGGTATGTTTTACTGCTTTAAAACTCTTGTGCTTCGCCCTTGTAAACTTACTGGTGCAAGCCAAAGCCACATAAATCAAGTTTAAATTGAGGTTAAGTTTTAACTTAACACCTTTTTGCTGGCTTAATGGAATCAGTTGAGGAGTGCAGTGTGGAGCAGGAGAGCTTCATGCTGCCCTCCTGCTTGGGGAGACGCGTTTCACAGCTCTTCGTTGGCTTTGGCTCTGGGGTGTTTCCATGACTCCTCGGCAACTTTCACCTTGAACAAGAAGTTCAGGGGGCAAAGATCTGTCTGACCAATAAATTGTATCTTTTTATAAAGCTTTGCTTGTCTTTTCTTTCATTCTCTGGCCTCCCAAGAAGCCAGCTCCCTCCCTTCATTCCTGGAAGAGCAAGAAGTGTCATGGATATGCAGTATGGACAAGAGCTCAGCTGAAAACTGTCGAACAAATAATAGTTTCTGTAGCACAAATGATTTTGTGGGTTGCTCCAGGCCTGTGGCTTCTACTGTGACCGAACACAGAGAACTTCTGTCACAGTTCTCTGTGCTGTGACCTGCTGCTCTGTCTCAATAACACCCTTGGCTTGTTCCACCTGTCACTCTCCACATCTCACCCCGTTATCTCAGGGCAGCTTTGTTCTTTCTTCACCTCCTTGCAGCAAGTAGCAGATCAGTTTGTCTTGTGCCCACCTCTGCCATTCCCCTGTGCTGCCCCCGGGTCATTTCTTCACCCCGGGGGTCATGGAGCTGCCAGAAAACGGTGATTTGCAGCACCCACGTTTATAGAGATGTTCACTTTTTTATGTGGGGAAGACTCACATCGATCCATTGGGGACCACACATCAACCCATCCAGATCCCAGCAGGCATCACCTCCAACGAAGAAAGAAATTGTCCCCACAGCCACCGTTTGGTTGCTCATGGTCTGGATGCGGCTCCTCGGGTGGGTTGGAGGGTGGTCCTTTTGGTCTGTTTTTCCTGTCACCAGAATTCATTTAGGAAGGTTGTACCACAGCAGAAGATTGTGTATGTATTTAACGCGCATTCGTAATGCAAATGAGGGCACTCAGGCTGCTGGAGAGCATCCATGTTGGAGTTTAATTTTTGTTTCTGAAGGGGATGTTGTCCTACTTCACTGGGTAGTCATTAATACCGCACTGAAGTGGGTGCTGGAGCGTGGCAAATGCAATCGTGGCTGTTCACATCCTCGCCAGGGTTCGCTGACATGTAAATGGAGCCTCTTCAAGAACAAGAATGGAGTCAGCATTAACTCTTTGTCAGAGATAGATGCCACCTTCAGATTTCCCATCTGGGGGCTCCCTAGGATGTGTTAGTGCCGCCAGTTTGCAGCAGGTAGGGGTGAAGCTCCACTCCTGTCTCAGGAGAGCCTGTTGTATCCCCTAGGCAGAGGTTGGGCTGGGGGTGATGGTCCCATATTGGGACCATGGTGCCATCTGCCAGGTGACCATCAGGTGGGCTGGGTAGCTGGGGACACCTGAAAATCAAATAGCAAAGGAGGTAGAAGTTTGGGGTAAAGAACCTCAACAACAACTTCTGACTTCTGCTCTTGATGACAGTGATCCTTAGCACAAAGGAGATGTCTGTTGTCTTCGTGAGAAGGTTCCCTGGATATAAGCATCTTCCCTACTGTTCTCCAAAGAGAATAGATGATCAAAGGGTGAAGTGGTTACCAGGCTCTGGAGCTCTGACTTCAGTGAAAACCAATGGGTGGTGAAGAGCTGTCCCTCCACATATCTGGGGTCCAAGCCACCAGCAAAGGCCACAAGAAAGGGCTTTTTGTGTCTATTTTGTGTCCTTGGCCACCTTGGCAGTGGGGGAAGAGCAATTCCCGTGTTTTGTGGGCTGCTGCCCCTCTCCCAGTGCTGAGGAGAGCTGGGAGGAGGAACAGCTGGTGCTTGGGTGCAGGGAGGGGCTGTGGGGGTCTCAGCCAGGGGGTTGGGCAGGGACCCCCCCCACCAGTTGGTGCTGACACAGCACAGCTGGGTATGAGCCCAGGAGATGGAGGTGGCCAGAGGAGCAAGAGCAGAACAGGACTAAGAGGGGTGTATGAGAAGGGGGTGGTCAGTAGGTCAGAGAGGTTCTCCTGCACCTCTACTCTGCCCTGGGGAGACCACCCCTGGAATATTGTGTCCAGTTGTGGCCCCTCAGCTCCAGAAGGACAGGGAACTGCTGGAGAGAGTCCAGCGCAGCCACCAAGATGCTGAAGGGAGTGGAGCATCTCCCGTGTGAGGAAAGGCTGAGGGAGCTGGGGCTCTGGAGCTGGAGAAGAGGAGACTGAGGGGGGACTCATTCCTGGGGATCAATATGGAAAGGGGCAGTGTCAGGAGGATGGAGCCAGGCTCTTCTCGGTGACAACCAGTGATAGGACAAGGGGCAATGGGTGCAAACTGGAACACAGGAGGTTCCACTTAAATATGAGAAGAAACTTCTTCCCGGTGAGGGTGGCAGAGCCTGGCCCAGGCTGCCCAGGGAGGTTGTGGAGTCTCCTTCTCTGCAGACATTCAAACCCGCCTGGACACCTTCCTGTGGAACCTCAGCTGGGTGTTCCTGCTCCATGGGGGGATTGCACTGGATGAGCTTTCCAGGGCCCTTCAACCTCTCACATTCTGGGATTCTGTAAGAGTCCCAGAGCCCAGCAGAGGCAGACAAGGCCATGGCTGCCATCAAGCAGCATCAGGAGGCCCTCAGGGCCTGAAAGTGCTTCAGGCTACAAAGATGCTGAGGGGTCTGGAGCAACTTTGTGATGAGGAGAGACCAAGATATCTGGTGCTGTTCAGCTGGAGAAGTTGAGAGGGATCTGGTCAATGGGATCAATATCTCAGGGTGGATGTCAGAGGATGGACCAGACTTTGTTCAGTGGTGCCCAACGCCAGGGTGAGGGGCAACGGGCACAGACTGAAACACAGGAGGATCCATGTGAACATGAGCAGAAACTTCTTTGCTGGGAGGTGGCAGAGCCTGGCCCAGGCTGCCCAGAGTGGGTGTGGAGTCTCTTTCTCTGAGCCATTCAAACTTACCTGGATCCACCTGTGTGATCTGCTCTGTGACCCTGTGTGAGCACATGGGGCTGGGGATCTGCAGAGCTCCTGCAACCCAGCCAGGCTGGGATCCTGTGACAGGCTGCGCGGGAATTGCTGGGAGCTCCATCACCACTTTCCCCCCCCAGTCCTGCCTGCAGCCCTGGCACCAACCCTGGCTCTGCCACCCAGCCCAGGTCAAGCACCACAGCTGCTCAACCAACACCACCGGTGCCAGCAGCGCTGTCCCAGCCTTGCCACGGTGACATCCCCACGTGTGGAGCTGCAAGATGGGGCTGTCTCCATTCCCACGGGTTCCTCCAAAGCTGGGCCAGCCCCAGCCGGTCCCTGGTGCCACCGAGCAGGCCAGGGCTGGTTGCAGGGTGTCCTTGCAGGTCAGTGTGGCTGCTCGCCCGCTGCTGGCTCCAATGAGCCCCTCAGCGCAGGGGCTGTGGGTCAGCAGCTCTGAGCAGAGAGCGGGGCTTTTCGGAGGGGCAAAGCTGCAAAAGCCCATGAGGGTAGGTCCCTATTTCCATCCTCAGTGCGGGGCTGCCTGGGCAGTGCAGAAATCCCCGTTAACACGGAGTAGAGAGAGAAATTGTCCATGCTGGGCATTTGCTGTCCATGGGAGGACAGAAGGGGTGGCACAGGGCTGTGCACTGCTCACTGCAGGTTTCGCTCACAGCTGCTTGCTGTGGTGGGGGCTATTTTGCCACTGAGCATACATATTACCAGGAGAACCTATTTTTTGATAAAACAAACAAATCTTTCCAGCTTTTCTAAAAATAGCCATTGCCCTTTTTTTCTCCCCCCGCTTCCCTTCCCAGCTCAGGCTGCCTTAGAGACAGAAATCCGCCTCGAGCCATCCAGTTATTAATACCAGTAAACAAGCCCTTATCTCCGGTGCCTTGTTCTAGCAGGAACACGTGGGGGCGGGAGGCACCCGGCTGCCGGGAGCCCACGTCCCCATGTCCCCACATCCCCGCTGCCTGTGCCCCAGCCCCATGGTGGGGCTGCATGTGAAGCCCCATCCCCAGCACAGACCCCACCGCTCCCCGTGCCCGACAGACACAGCTCAGGTGCCCGGTTTGGGTTTAAATGGAGGCTTTTCCTTGTGCTGCTGCCACCTCCAGCAGCTTGCGTACCCCATGGGATGCGACCGGCTGTCCAGGTGCGGATGCTGCTGCCTTCACCCCTCAGCATCCCCATCGCTGCCTGCACACAGTCCCCATGGCACGGGATCGGGGGGCTCCCAGCACAAGTTGGACAGCCCCTTCCCCGTGGCAGAGGCTAAAAATTCAGGTGTAAGTGGAGATGAGGATTTGTGGAGGTTTTCTGCACAGGGAGAGACCCTGCCAGGCTCTGGGTGATGGACGGACGGAGTGTTTCTCAGCGAGGAGTAAAAAGAGAAATACCTTTTATTACAGATAAAAGCCTCTTATGTTTCTAGAGAGCAGAAGGCAGCCCTACCACGGGACAGGCACAAAGCGCTTGGTGCCAGGAACATGGAGCTGCTGCAGAGTCCTCTTCTTCCCCCTCCTCCTCCTCCTCCTCTGGCTCCCCGGAGGCGGCCGGAGCTCAGTAGCAGTGCGCGATGGTCTCCATGTTGAGGAAGCGAACGTGCATCTTGGTTTCGATGTCGATCCCCTGCCACATCTGCAAGGGGAAGGGGCTGAGCGGGGCCGGCGGCCGAATGCCCTGGTCCCTGCAGCCGCCCGGTGCCCTCCTCCTGGGGACACGAGCGGAGATGCCACCAACCTTCAGGAAATCTTCGAAGGTGATGCCCTCGTACACCTGGTCCGGGCCCTGTGCACAGCAAGAGAGAGAAGGTGATGGTTGCCCTCAGGGGTCTGGGGACACTGCGTCACCAAGGCTGGGTCCCCTGGGGCTGTGGGACACGTCTCCCATGGGCGCACAGCACTGCGCCCCATGGCCAGCCCAGAATTGGTTCCCAGAGCCACCATGGCTGCAAGGAGCTGCCTTTTTCATAAGCACTAAAGCCCCAAGTACTGAGGATGGTGCTTTATGGGGTGCTGCTTGCTTATCCTCCTTGGGTCTTATAATGGAAAACAACCCCCCAAAAACCCCTGAAAGCTTCTGCCTGTGAAAAAAATAATCTGTAACCAAAGCAGGCTGGGGACAGGGAAGATGCCTCGGGCAGGGCAGACACCTTCCAGCCCTGTTTTTGATACCATCTGTGTATCTCTGTGCTGCGGTAGAGCAAGGAACTGGCTCCCACCATTTGTCCCACACAGATGCTGGCCGCCTCCATCATGGCCCCGTCAGCGATGGACCGCGCCGACTCCTTCTCCAGGTGGGGGTTCCCCGACAGCAGCTCCTCCACCACCTACAAGGCAGCAGGTCAAGCTGAGGGCCGGGAATTCGGTGGTGATGGGGCAGGAGGGACCATACGTTACATTTCTGTATTCCTGCAGCGTGATCTTCCCGTCGTGGTCTGAGTCGTACATGTGGAAGAGGACTGGGGAGAGGAACACGGCAGGGTCAGGGGAGCCCTGTCCCATCACAGAATCACAGAATGGTTTGGTTGAAGGGACCTTCCCAGCTCCCCCAGTGCCCCCCCTGCCATGAGCAGGGACATCTTCACCAGCTCAGGTTGCTCAGAGCCCCGTCCAGCCTGGCCTGGGATGTCTCCAGGGATGGTTCATCCACCACCTCTCTGCCCAACCTGGGCCAGGCTCTCACCACCCTCAGGGCAACAATTTCTTCCTCACCTCCAGCCTGAATCTCCCTCCTTTAGTTTAAAACCATCACCCCTTGTCCTACCAACCAGCCAACCCCCAGCCCTGGGATTTGCACAAGCCTCACATTTGAGTTTCTCTTTGCGGAAGCGATCGAGCTGCTCCTCGTCCATGTTCATCTCGATGGGTCTGAAGTAGGACATGATGGTCAGGAAGTCTTCGAAGTTTATCTCATCCGCCAGCCCATCTGACTCCGGGCGCAGGTTCCTGCCGAGAGCAGAGCCGCTGGTGACACAGAGCTGACACCCCCCGGCCACCCCCACCTCCCGCAGAGCCCAGCGTGTCCCTTGGCAAAACTTTAGGACTGTTTTTTTCCCTAAGGCTTAGCTTTAATGTCTGTAATCTTTACCCTGGCTCCCTCTCAGCCTTCAAGGAGAAGATCTTTGCCCTCCTGCTTTTGCAGGACAAACCAACCACCCCTGACCCTCCCGGCAGCACCGTGGATGTTCTTACCGCTTGTCGAAAAAGGCATGAACGATTTTGGCCCTAATTGGGTTGAACTCCAGGTCAGGGATGCTGTCGAAATTCTCCTTGCTGCAAAGGAAACACAGACAGCCCAAAATGCAAAGGGAGCCGCAGAGGAGGGAGATGCTGCGGCAGTCACTGAAGGGCTGGGGCAGAAGCCCTGACCCCATTCTTTCAAACAAAAAATGGAAGTTTTGCATGAAAACCCCTGTTTGCCTCAATTCAGAGTGAAATCAAGCTGTGCTACTGCATCGCTCTGTGCTTGGTGGAGCTACAGGGGATTTTTGTCTCCGCCAAAATGGGTCTTTGTGGAGCTCTGGGTCACAGCAGCTTGGGGCTGATGTTTGGGCTCTTTGCACGGTTTTCAGACAGTTTTCCCAGGAATACCGGGCTGGACGAGGTGGGGAAGGAGCTTCTGCCGCCCACCGTGCCCTGGGCTCCCTCTGCCTTTGCATCTCGCTGCTGCTGGGCTGGGCGGCACCCACACCGGGCTAAGCCCGGGCTGGGTGTTTGCCGTCAACTTTTTACAAAGCAAATGAGCCAAGAAATAATCTCCGCCGTGGCGGATGCAGAGGGCAGCTGGGCTCCCCGGCTCCTCGCGTGGCTGGTGCCGCCGGTCCGGTGTGCCAGAGCTTTCCTGAGCCGCGGCTTTGGTGAACCATGTCCTGCAAAGACACCGAGGACGGGGAACAGGGCAAGTGCAGCAGGAACGCCTCACTTCCCTCCCCAAAACTGATTTTAAGGTTGGAGGAAAACAAGATGTTCGGCAGGAGCAACCCTGCTCTCAGGCCACAGCTTCACCACTCATTTTTCCTTCTATTATTTGCAACCCTAGAATAGTTTGTGTTGAAGGGCCCTTCCCAGCTCCCCCAGTGCCCCCCCTGCCATGAGCAGGGACATCTTCACCAGCTCAGGTTGCTCAGAGCCCCGTCCAGCCTGGCCTGGGAAGTCTCCAGGGATGGTTCATCCACCACCTCTCTGCCCAACCTGGGCCAGGCTCTCACCACCCTCAGGGCCAACAAACTCTTCCTTGTATCTAATCTAAATCTCCCCTCTTCCAGTTTAAAGCCATCACCCCTTGTCCTGTCACTACGTGCCATTGTAGAAAAGTCCTTCTCGAATTAAATTTTACAGTGACAATTTTAAGTACTAACTCAAATTATTTAAGATATCATATAATCTCTTTTTTGTATCTGTTTACAGACTTTGATATTTTACATCTTTACGGGAAAATGTATTTCTAAATTCCTGTTTTGTTAAGGGTTATAGTCTGAGCATGCACAAAAAGGAGTGAAAATACACATGTATGAAAAAGAACAATGGAGCCATATGAAGCTGAAAGTCTTTCAGGTTAGATTTTATAATGAAATTATAATATTCAACTAGGTATGAGACTAATCAGCCTAATCAAACTCTGTCGATATAAAATGGTGAGATATCTGAGCTGGAGACTATGAACTGTAAGGGCAATGCCAGGCTGCAGAGAGCAGCTCAGCACGGCTGGGGGTGGCTGGGAAGGACCCAGGACCAGGTGCACCCCAGGAACCAGGCTCCCCAAATTGGCACCTTTGCCAGCCCAGGGGACACAGGTGCTGGGGGTGCTCCGGGCAGCCCCGGGCAGGACAGGGATGGAATCGCAGAACCATTTTGGTTGGAAGAGACCCTCAGGATCATCGAGTTCAACCATAACCTGACTCTCGCACTAACCCATGTCCCTGAGAACCTCATTTAAATGCCTTTTCAACCCCTCCGGGGATGGTGACTCCACCACTGCCCTGGGCAGCCTGTTCCAATGCCACAAAGATGGGGATGAGATGATGGAGATGGACATATGGAGATGGAGATGGAGATAGATGGAGATGGAGGTGGATGCGCCGTACCGGATGGTCAGCTGGTCGCGGCTCAGCTGCTTGAATCGCCGGTGCAGGTGCTCGATCTGCTCTGACGTAACTGTCAGCAGGGAAAATAGAGAGGTGATGTGGTTGGAAAGAGGTGACAGAAGGAAAAGAGAGAGGAGACAAGGGTGACGTCCCTGGGGAACAGTCCTAGGGGCTCCTGCCCTGCCCACTGCAACAAGGAGATCAGGGGGCACCAAAACCTGCTGCAAAGCTTGTTCCATGCGGACACCAAAGGCCACCCTGTCCAGCGACAGCCAAAAGCCTTCCTGCTCCTGCATTCCCTCCAGCAGCCTTGGGCACTTCTTGGCACAGTTATCCCCATCCTCGTTTCCCTTTGTTGTCTCTATGCAACCCTACAAGGTCCATTGTGCTCCGCTGGTCCCTGGGTGCTGTGTCCCTTGCTGCGAGGCGGGTGACAAGGTGATGGTGAGGGCTGGTTTGTCACCAGCCCCCTGGCCCAGACTGCCCAGCACAGCACGGCAGGGTCCCACCTCCACCAGTTTAGGATCCACAGACCCTGCAAACAGGCTTGACCATTTAATCTGAGGTTTGCTGGCAGCCTGGGCAGGAGCTGTGCCCTGGGAGCACATCTCAACCTGCCCCAAGGTGTCTCTGCTTTCTGCTGAGAAGTTAATGTGCTGCCCATGGCCACAGCCATGAGGGGGAGACAGAAAATAAAGCTAAACAGATAAAAAGAAAAGCCCAGAGCTGAGGACAACCCGCTGTGTCTTGCCAGGGCAGAGGAAAGGCTGAACAGGCAGGAGATGCAGCGGCACCCAAAGAGCAAAGCCGGGTTTTGAACCAGCTGCTGCTTGAGCGAAGCCGGGGCATGAGGGAGCCCCGAACCATCAGCCTGGGCTCTGGGCTGCAAGCAGAGCCTGTCAGCTTTGCTTTGAGCCCCCAAAATGCTGAGGTTACAGCATGAGGCTCAGCAGCATCTCTTCACCTCTTTCATCCTGTGCCACAGGCTATTTGATTTTTTCCCAGCTACTCTCTACAGGCTGTAACCAAGCTCTACAAACCCTGGGAGACCTGCAGAGCCTGACTCTCTTGTACAAATATTGACAGTAGCAATTCCCAGGAGCCAGGGAAGCGGCGTTCAGTGCTGTTCACATGGGATGGTGGCGTCTGTCGGGGCACCACCTGGACCCCGCGCTCGAGGCGGCTCCAACCAGGTTATCAGCCTTTCCCAGCGGTGCGGAGAGGGATAAAATCACGTTAAGGTATAACTGAGGGGTTGCAAAGGGTTAACCACTGCAGCTGAAAGACAACAGGTCAATGCTGAACTAGCGTGCTTGCTGGCTGGCTCCCTCTCTCTCTTTTATTATGTTTAAATAATGTCCTCTGCTCCGTTTCTTTCTGCTGTTTCGCAGCCTTGAAATAGAAACGGTATCGATCAGCGAGGCTGAGCCGCTAGAGCCCTCTGTTAATGGACTGGGAAACCCATCTGTGCTGCTGGGGCTCAGTGTCTGCCCCAGCTCTCTGTTCCCTTTGCAGGATGAGGCCATTTGAAGCCCCTGGACCAACTCTGGGGGTCCCCCCTCTGAACCCAGTGGCTCTCAGGCTGCACAGACACCACTAATTCACCCGTTTGATGTTGTTTTCCCTAATGCCTCTCTGCCTGGTGCTCTGCTGCTGTTCACACACACACACAGAAACTTTCTCTGGTTTTTGCTTTCCAATTTTGGCCACAGAGAAGTGACCTTTCGCTTTTTCCCGTGACAACATCGCCGTCACCATGGGAGCAGCTGGGCCACCAAGCCTTCAGCATCATCTGGGACTTGGTCACACACCAAAATCTTTGATCTCTTGGAAAAAAATTTCCCAGGTGTTGACGTGACAAAAATGCGGGGTCAGTGGCTGGATGCTCACGGTCGGTCCAGCCCCGCTCCCCATCCAGCTGCAAGGCAAAAAAGAGGGATCTTCCTCGCTGTTTCCCCAAACCCATGTCTTTGCGGCACAGGGAAGTCTCCGAGGACGGCACCGTCCTGCCAAGGGCAGCAGCACTCAGCTGCTTTCCAATAAAAAAGAAGCAAAGCCGCACCTACACGAAGGGCAAAGGTTTTTCTGCGAGCAGGACTGGCTCAAGGACAGCACAGGCTGCTTGTGCTGAGCACCACCCCAGCGCTCTGATGCTGCAGGCCCGTGTCCGAGCACGCTAACCTGTGCTATAGGGGGAAGAAAAGGGTATTTAAAACAAAGGGTGTTGGGTTTGCTGTTTCCCAGCCTGCAGCAGTTTGTAGGGGTGTTCCCCAGGGAAGAGATGCGCTGGAGAGGCTCAGTCCCCATTGCCCTCACTGTGCTGTGTTTTGCATCACTGGACTGTCCTGGGTGCAGAGAAGGTTGTATCGTCCCAGGAAGAGTCACTTCAGTTCCAGGCAGACGCTGCTGCTGCAGCTTCACTATGGGGCATGTGGCAGCAAGGAATGGAACCAGTCCTGAGCAGACAATAATGGGCTCTCCTGTTGCTTTTGGGGAGGGAGAAGGCAAAGGAACATGCCATGGGCACATCCTAGGGAGCTGCAGGGACCATTGCCCTGTCCCTGCCCTTCCCAAGGCCCAAGCGTGACCGCAATGCCCTCCACGCAATGCCCACAGTCGGAAGCCTGGGACAAACTTGCATTCCCCAGGTTTTCCAGCAGCAGCCACAGCACCGTGGGAGCCCTATGAATCCTGCTGGTCCTGGCACAGGGTCATTGCAGCTCCCCCCACCCCCAACCTCGAGTTTCGGTGAGACTTTTTCTGGGTGTTGCCTCTATAAACCCTTCTCTGGAGTGATTCCCGGGGCACTCGAGTGTGGGGCAGGTGCTGGAGAAAGGCTCGTGGGCAGAATCCGCACGGGAGGTGCCTGGTACAGCAGCCTGGCAGCACCGGTGCGGCAGGATCCCCAGGTTAGGGTGGCCCCAAAACAACCTCCTCCCACCCCGGCTGCCGCGCTCGCACCCCGGGTTCCCCGGCTCCCGCCTGCGGGCAGGGCTGAGCTCACCCCGGATGCTGCAGAGCTCAGCGCTTGCTGGGGGAGGAAGAGGAGAAGAAGCGAGAGGGGAGGAAGTGCGATGTGACCATAGGGTTGGGGAGAAGGGGCTGGGTCGCCCCCAAGCCCAGAACATCCTTTGGGTGGAAGAAGAGCGTTCACCCCCCAATCCATCCCAGCTAGGGGAGCCGGGGGGAGCGCCCCCATCTCTGTGCCCAGTGTTGGGCACATCCTGGAGCACCCTGAAGCGACGACATTTCCCAGGAGGGACACGACCACCAGCACCGAGCCCAGCTTGGAGCCCTGGGCCACGTCCTCCCTGCAACCCCCCCCGTCCCTTCTCCGCGCACCGCCGGGCGTTACACCCGCACCGGCCCCGCCAGCATCGCCGGTGGCTCCTGGGCACAGCAGCGACGTGGGGACAATTTCTCGCAGTGGCAGCGTGGGTGGGCAAAGCGCTGCTGGGGCTCACACGTGTGCGGCACCGGGGGTGCATCCCTGCGGGTCACACGGCTGCATGTTCCCCCCACCCCCGCCCCTGGTGACATGCCAGCACCTCCGGGTGACATTCCTACATCTCCCCCCGCCCCCCCATCCCCGGTGACATGCCTGCATTCCCCCCGCATCGCCCCCGGTGACACGCCTGCCCCCCCCGCCCCGGTGACATGCCTGCATCCCTCCCCCGCAGCTGACATGTCCTGCACACCCCCCCCGCCCCGTGACATGTCCCCTCCAGGGCCGGCCAGCCCGTGTCCCCTGGGGGTTGCGCGGCGGTGGGGCAGGAGGGCTCCGGGCACGGGGGGAAAAGCAGGCAGGGCCCGGCCAAGGTGCCCCCGGGCCGGGCTGCTCCTGCCCCCGCGGGCGATACTCACAGCCGGTCCTGTCGGCCAACTCCCGCATCTCGGCGGGCACGGAGTGCGCGGAGCCCATGCCGGGCCGGGCCGGGCCGCTGCACCGGCCGCCGCCGCCGCTGCTGTCGCTTATAAGGGCGGGCGCGGCGGGGAGGGAGGAGGCGGCAGCGCGGCTCTCCCGGGTCCCTGAGCAACCCGCTCTGCCGCGCCATCATTAGGTTCCAGAGTTAACACCGCCCCCCCCATGCACTGGTGGCACCTGCAGCCCCTGGCCGTGCCCACTGGGACCGGTCCCCAGGAGATGGGCACAGAGTGGCCTCACGGTCCCCCCACTCCCTGCCCAGTCTGGTCTGGGGTCTCCCCTGTTGCAGCAGGAACCCCAGTTCCCATGTGAGCCCTCCAGCTTCTCCCAGCCCTGGCTCTGCCCAGGGCTGCACAGGTACCCAGGAAGCTGGGAAGAGACCCAGGGGTGACAGAGTCCCCTCAAAAGTGAGAATCCCCAGCAGAGGCCCTGGCCACAACCCCGGGGGTGCAGGACCAGTGGGGACGCAGCACCCAGCA
Source organism: Patagioenas fasciata (assembly GCF_037038585.1). NCBI lineage: Eukaryota > Metazoa > Chordata > Aves > Columbiformes > Columbidae > Patagioenas > Patagioenas fasciata. The sequence continues at coordinate 12,226,306 of NC_092536.1, forward strand.
GGTCTGTTAGGGCCCTGTGCAGAGGTGGGTGTTTCTGTCACCGTGTCTCTCGGTGCCAGACTGGGCTCTGGCACTGGCAGCGACACGTCAGCCTCCCACGGGCGCGTTTCGGAGACAACACCGCGGTTTCGGGCGAGGTGGCTCAGAAAGCACAGCACGCGAGGACAGGAGGGAGCAAGTCAGGGTGGTTTATTTTTTTTAAAGCCAAATACAAACAGGAAAGGAATCAAATAATTTCCAGCCTCCAGCTGTCCCAGATCCAATAAAATACCTGTTTCATGTTTTTAAAAAAAGGATAAAGGAGAGATGCCCCCATCCTGCAGCCTCAGCTGTCACCCTGGGCCAGGACCTGCGGGGAGACAACTGTTCATCTTCTGTGTCTTTTCACTCAGCCCAGGTGTCCCCAGCCGAAGGAGGGGGGTAGGAAAGAGGGGTGACACCAACACAGCCAGTCCCTGCGTCCTCACGGTGGGGAAGAGCCAGAGCCAGGCTGTGACATCCCTTGGAGATGTTCAACACTAGGCAGGGCAATACCCTGCACAACCCAGAGCGAAGCTGAAGGTGGTCTGGAAGGGCCCAGAAGACCCAAATAGGTCCTTCCTCCCTTTTCCCTCTCACACTCACAGCAAAGCCCCAGAAGACGCAGCTCTCCCCTGGCTGGAGTCCGGACTCTCTGGTGCATGGGGCGCTGGAGCATCTGTTTTTCCTGTAGAGGTTGGTGACAAACTGCCATGGTTTGTCACAGAGGCCACACACCATGCCCTCGGCTCTACCGGTTGTCAGGGCACCCCCCCGTGTGTCCCCACTGGCCCTGTGTGTCACCTCCCTGCGCCCTTTCCCTCATGAACCAGACAAAAATTACTACTTGCTCCTGCCTCCTCTTCCTCCCCTCTATTTTTTTCCTTCACCCTCCAGAGAGCCATTTCAAGGCGGTGGCACCCTGGCTGTCCTGGCCACAGCACAGATGGCTGATGACACAGAAAAGATGGTGTTGCAGGAAATTCACCCCTCTGTGCCACAGGACCCAGGATGAGGAGAGCTGGGCACTGCACCAGACCAGGGGTGGCAACTCCACCTTCTCCAGAGAGTAGAACATCCCTTCTCCCAGGTGAGCTCTGTGTAGACATGCCAGGACAAACTGGGATGTATGTGCATCTTTAACATACATACATTGACGCAGACCCAGACATTACTCACGGACACAAACTTTTGGGGATCCACCGCTGGCTTCTTGGGGAGATGGTGGCTGCAAAGACACCCAGGCTGTCAGGAGGGGATGGGGGACAGAAGAGCCACCCGAGGGACCAGCACTCACCTATAGGTGACCTCCATCAACCAGCACTGTGTCCTGGCTGCGTGGGACCGTGGATGCTCAGCCCACAGGAGCAGAGGTTGCTCAAGTGGGGATACAGATGTGGGATTTTCAGTTTTCCCCGAGGGCCCTGGGGCTGAGGTCTCCACAGCTGCACACTCACACACAGCTGGGAATTCCTCCTCACAAAGACTCAACGCACAGCGTGCAAGACAAAACGCAGTAACGGGCACGCCGAACCAAACCGGAGCAGCATGGGGGAGCCTTCCACACTTCTATGTTTAGGCCATCATAATGGGCTCCTGCTGGCTGCTCTGGGACCCCCATGTTAAAGCGCACAGCACATTTTCACATGGGTTAGATCAGTGCTGTCCAGCCTCAGTTCTCAGAGGAACTTTGGGCAGGTTTCTGTTGACTCCTGTGGCTTTTTTAATGGCGCAATCCTCCTCGAGGCAGCACCTCTTGCTCAGGACTCCTACGAGCTCGGTATGCGGCAACTCTCCATGCACGTGAGAGGAGCAAGGTGTCAGCAGATCGCCCGTTTGGCAGAGAGGAGCACAAAGCCCCAGGAAACTCACTGGTATCTGTGCTGCCACAGAGCCGCCCTTGTCAAAGCTGAGGCTGGGAATGGGGAGCTCAGGTCCTGGCCCTGCAGGCCTGTTCTCAGCTACCAGCACCAACCCTGTGACTCCACAACCCCATTCCCAACCTTGCATACCAGCTGGGGATCTTTTGAGATCTGCTTTCAACCCTTACAAAGGGTTGGAGGGTTGGGGTCTACTCTAACCCTCAAAAACAAGAGATGGATATTAAGATTTTGCCTAATGATTCCCTACCCTGCTTTCAGTTGGATCCATTCTGCTTCTGCAGAAATTCTTCAGCCTCCCCCGCCTGCAAGTTCAACACCAACTTTACAGACGGTTCTCCTGGGAGTACAGCACCTCCACCGCTCCTCAGCACCAGCCACACCGGGCTCTTCTTCCTAAAGCACCCGGAGCCCTGCAGACCCACCACCACTCTGCTGGCAAAAGCTCTGGGCTTTCCGTATTTATTTCTCACGTTTAATCAGTGCTTAATATTGGAAGAGGATGGCATGCAGTTCAAGCATTCTTTTAAGAGGTGGGCTGTGTGATTTCAAATGGCGATACCTGAAGGGCTACAATAGGCTAAGAGGATCCACCTAATTCTATAGGGCACAGTTCCTAATGCTCATCTCTGGCGTAACTACAGTTTTGCAAGGGGACAGTGACAGGAGACAGTAGCTGCAGTCAGTCTGTAGATGTTGCTTCAGAAAACACAAAGATACGTATGCACAAACACTGTGTCACTCTGCAGCCCCATAATATCCGAATCCAGAGGAAAACCTTTGCTGCAGTGGCTGTCTGGGCCTTTAAGCCATGCTATAATAAAATCCATGGGCCTTGAGCTGTTAAAGCTCTTTTCTTCTGGGCAGCAGAGTCTGTGCTCCCCTAAAGTCCATTCTCTTTTGGCAAAAAGGAAGAAGGACTCAAGCTGCAGGAATTAACATCTCTCTTCTGTACATGGTTTGGCTGACTCCAGGGTTGGCCAGTTTCCAGTCATGATGCCATTATATAATATTGCATAAATACCTATAGATCGGAGACAGCAGCGAGTGGAAGCTCCTCATACATCAAAGTCATTGTGGCACTGACCTCAAGGCTTCCATGAAACAGTGCTGTGAGGTTCAAAATCGTCCTGGGAGCTCTCGCGGGGGTGCCGAAGATCCTGCCTTGGACATACACAATGAACAATCAATAAAAAAGGTGAGAATACGGAGCGGGTGTGTTTGGCAGGCGCGGAAAAGGGCTAACAGCTCATCTTCTGCTTTGGGAGAGTTTGTATCATCAGCAAGGTGGCCAACTGGGTCTCAGTGTTAGCCCTGCACCGGTTTTGTTGCCGAGGCCCGTAAGGATATTCAAATTGGAACAGTAGCTCTATGAATAATCAGACTACGGAGGTGAAGCAAAACCTTAGCAAAAATTCAGACTGGAAAAGACAACAGTGAAACATAAGAGAGTTTAAAAACTATCACCTGCATGAGATATACTTTAAAAACAAACAACAAACCCCAACCAAACAAAAACTCACAACACTGCAAGGACAAGTAACTTCCTTCTCTGGAAGAAGGGGGGTTCTTCCATATTCCACATCAGGGATCTCACTGCGTTGACCTTCTGGGCAAGACAATCACAGAATGAGTAGCATGCGCAAATCCTCCCAAAGGACAACACGCTTCCTAGCACGACTGGCCCTGCAAGATCCTTACGCTTGGCCTCAACTACCAACGCGTCCCTGTGCCTTTGGGCCTTGCAGGCAGGCAACAGAAAGATGCTATAGCACCGGTTACAAAGTTCAATGCAGTTTTCAATGCATTAAGCCGAAGGATTGTCGCTAAACTTGCGTTCCACACAAGTTTTGCAAAGAGGGTAAAGCTACACTCCAGCTGCTTCTGTGCTCATGATGCTTTTTGCACTCACTCCTTGCCTGAGCTGTAGATCATCTGAACTGTGACACGTGTCAGGTCCATGTCCTCCGGGTACCGAATTTCTAGCTCGGTATTTGCTAGGTAGTGAATGCCAGTAAACTCTGAAAAATAGCGGCCGATGTCAGGGTGAGGGATTTCCCGAGGCTCAGAGTTGTATTCCAGGTTCTCTGTGAGGAAAGGAAAGAAGTTATCACCACATGAAATGCTTGCTACAAGGCAATAAATCCTGCACCTCTCTCAAGCCTTGTTTCTGGCTCTAGAAACACCACCTGCTGATAAGATAAAAAGAATAACAAAAACAATCCAGGAAACATGTACAGAGTGTGCCAGTACAACTGCTCACAGAGCCGCATTTCTAAGTGATGCTGACCCCGTTTACTCGTCGCATGAAAAGTATTTTAAGCCTGATCGCATTGTCTGATGTTGGGTTAGAGAAGGAGGACACTGTTGGTCACAAATCTTGGTTGTACGCGCAGGGAGAAACTGCTGCTGAGCTCTGATCCCTCAAGCCCCATGAGAGATGAGTTTCCAGAAGGGACCTTCTCAAACGCTCCAAGGTGAGGGTGACTGCACGAGGTTGTCCCTGCAGAGGAGTCAAGTGTTCTCTTGCTGCTCTCCAATCACGTCAAGTCACCAGACTGGTTTTCAAGCAAAATTACCTTTTCTAAATCCAAATTTCCCAAAGCTAAGAGAGATCCCCCAAGAAGAGCACATTAATTCCTTCCCAGAGTGCCCCATTTCCTCCTTTGTACTAAAAGAGAACCTGACCAAGCACAAGAGTTAATCAGCGCAGAAGCACTGGCATTAAAACACGAAGGTGACCCAGGCTGAGGGCCCCTTTGCTCCCGCAGTATCTGTATAACGCAGCGCGAGCGGGAGGCAGCCCGGCAGCAAATCACACGCGCGGGTGCCCTGCAGCGGTCCCCAAATGATGTCATTTTTTCCAGCACAGTGCCAGACACACAGGTAGAAACCAAAGCTGCCAGCATCCCAAAGCCTGACTTATCTGCAAGGCAGGGCAGGCATAAGATGGGATGCAGAGAACATAATTCAGCTGTCAATCAAACTATTCAGTTCACTACAGAGAGCACATACAAGTCAATATAAATCCATACAGGCTCTTGGAAGCTGCTGTATATTGGTGTGCACAGCCAAAAGCACGAGAGCTTTCTGCACTTCACCGGGCTGGTGCAGTCCTACGGGCTTGCAAAGTACCTTTTTCGGATACTGCACCACTGCGGGAAAACAATTTGCACTCCAATCTGCTCTGCAGAAGCAGCGAGCTGTGTACAGAGGGAAAAACACAGCTGAAAAAGAAGCTGGCAGGGGGGAAGAGACCGAGACAAGCAAGTTTGGCACAAGGTGAGGAGCCTGAGAAATATGCTGACTACATGTTTTTGAAGCACTGATATCTGGCCTGTGCTGCCACAAAGGAAAAAAAAGAGTGGACAGGTGAATACCAAACTCACTGTATGAAATCGGTGTTTTGGCATTAGTTACAGCTCCACCTACAAATGTACAGGAAGGACTCCAAGTGCAATTAACTATAATAAGCTTGGTGTTAATTCTGAGCTGGTTAGCTAAAGCTCTGCATGCAGATTTCAGATTCTATAAGTAAAAAACTAACATCACCTCCCCAGAGTCAGTTACAGTTACAAAACTGTCCCTTCCCAAATGAGCTGAGGATGTATTTGAGAGGGAACACTCAGGAACAAGGCAGCAAGGTTTCAGCAAGCAAGGACAAACCGTTCAGTTTTCCCCAGCACTATCAAAACACTTGGATGCCAGAGAGATGATTGTGTCAACCTACAGCTTGGCTAAAATACTCTGTGCTCTGCAACCAACCAGCATTGTACTCGTTTATAAACAATTAGACAAAAGATATGAGAGATGACTCAGCCCCAGAAGTGCCGTGGCCAATTATCTGATTAGTTTTCACAGATGTGTATTCTAATACCAACCCACGGCACACACAGATTTTTAAAGACTTCAGGAAGCTAAATACTGCCTAACATGAGCCATAAGGCCGAGCTCTGATATTCACAGACCCCGCTTCTAGACTGTGCTTTTGCAAGAAAGGTTGGACCAGATGATCCTCGAAATCCCTTCCAACCTGGTATTCTCTGATTGATCTTCTTGCACTACTGAATAGAAAGTAACACTCAGGATACTAAGAAACACCTGCACTTTAAACCTACAAAGACAGGAGCGTCCCCTACTGTAAAACCACCTCTTGGTCACACGCACAGGACTAGGACATGCTGGGGAACATCCCTGAGTGAAAGAGCTGAGCTGCATTTTGTCCAGCATTTCACCTCCAGCAGCTTCTACATCTTGTCTTAGCAAAACACAGTCAGGCTGTGCAGCTGCCCTGCCAGCTGGATGGGATGTCTCCGTGTCACAAGGAGAAGAACGAATGAGGCAAAGAAACACTCTGTTTACAACAGAGTTACAGGTATATAAGTCTTTATCCCCTTTTGAACCTTACTTGAACACATCTTGTATCTTAACCTCATATCCTAACCATCAGACATGAATCTCCTTTCTTACAGTGTGTTGCATAAAGAATGGGTGATACAGATTTCGCAAATGCAAAGAGGTTTAGAAGAGACATTCACTTTTGTCCCTTTCTTATGCGAGGTGGCACTAAAAGCCACGCTACCTGTTCTCTGGGAGCTTGGCATGTGCAGTCTCTTGATGAGAGAACCGTGCTCTGGCAAACAAAGCCTGTTTGCTCCCTCACTAGATCCTATTTTGAGGCCCTGCCCAAAGCACACCTACAATTTCAAAGAACAAGAGCTTCTGACAGAACTTCAGACTTCAGAAAAAGGTGAATTACTTCTCTCAAAAGCAGCAATCACGGTTTACACCACAAAACCAATCACGTCCAAAGCACGTTTCTTGGGCAAGAAGAGACTACACCAGAGTGCTCCTTGATGTTAATTCCTATCAGGCCATGAATTCACGATCATTTTCCACCCTTATAGTTTATGTTTCATACTTAAAGTGTTAATCATTTAAGCATCCCTCCCTCCTAACGTATTTCTAAACAGATAGTAAACACAGGAGACTTCTACTCACCTTGAGCAGCATATCTGCAAGAACCATCTTCCACCAGCACGTTGTAGAAAGGCTGGTGGGGGCCATGGGTAAGGCTGTGGACGTTCATATTTCGGATCCATTCATGCCCCATCATGCAGGCGGGATCCCAGCCATAAATCACGCAGTTATAGCCGTATCTAATTAAAAAAAATTGCACACCAAAGACTGTGAAAACTCCAGGGCCAGCTCTTTTTCCTCAAGATTAATAAAGCACAAATTGGATAGGAGCCTCCTGTGAGTTGGCACAAGGAGAGGACAAGAGGGGAAAAAAAAAATCAATTCAAAAAGATTGTGTGCATATGCGTGTGTATTTTGAGGTGGAGGGAATCGACTAGGAGTGGCTGGATAGACAGACAGGAACAAACAGCTGAGGACAAAGAAACCAAACACGAGCAAGAAAGGAGAACGGGAGAGAGAGGTAGAAGGGAACAAGAAACAGAGAGGGAAACAACCATCCTACTGTGCCGTGCAATTCCTTCTGAGCCCATCGCACACACAGACGTGGTAATCCTAGTGCTGAACTCCCAGAAACAAAGCCATCGCTATTTTCAGATTGTTTATGCGATTAATCGCGAGGTATTATAACTGTCACTTCCAACACCCTTAAAATACGCTCCAGATGTCTTGTTGAGTCGGAGGAGAGGCCAGAGCAGCACAGTGCGGGCATGTCACTCTGGCAGAGTAGTGCAGACAGGAACATAAAGCCTCTGTGCAGCGCAGGAAGGGGGGATAATAATAGCACAGGGAGAGATTAATAAGCTGTCTTAGGAATCTTACAATCCCTTTTGAAGTCGACTCTGTTCCACGGTCCCTCATTAAGTGATTATTGATATTTCTTCGAGAGCTCTGGGCTGTGGAAATTTTAGCTGTGTGATATGTGATGACTCAGACAAGTCACCTCACAAACTCTCCTCTGCGAGCAAACAGCAGTGAACACACTTGCTCTCTCAAAGGACAGACAGAGCTGCTCCCGTTTTTCTATGAGGTACATGGCACAAATGCACATGTCTGGTATTTTCCATTCCAGCTACCTCCTTGCCAGACAAAACCACATCTCGTTACTGTCAGAACAAACACTTCTGCCTAACATGAGGAAGGTTCTGAAGAGCTCACCTCTTGTGTTTCATAATGAGCCCAATGGAAAAGCAGACGTCCTTGTGCTTCTCATCTGAACGGTACTTCACCTCAGGTCCCACCTCCTCTTTTCGGCGCTCAATATGCTCCAGGGTATGTTGAACCAAGTACCCGACAGCCCCATGCTGGGATGGGTCCAAAGCCTGAATATGCTGCAAGATGTCCAGAACCTTCAGCAACCAAACCAAAGAGACAGATTCAGAACAAGTCTCTACAGCAGTCCAACACTTACACATATATATTGTGTTAGTGCCCAGGCCTAGAGGTCTCCCACACGAGTTTTCCAGAGAGGACTGAGAACCTTTGCTCCAGTTACAGGCTCCCAAGGAGTTCTTCACACTTGCTCAGCCTGTAGAAACTGCAACTGGTCCTTTTCCATTTGTAAAGCTCCCTACTTCCAAGGAAGGGCAGTGTTGAGCAAAGTAACTCCCTAAAACTAAGTCATACAAGTTAATTGCGTCACATCTTGCTGTACTGACAGGACCCTTTCAAGGTGTATGAAATGCTAAGAGAAAACTGTTGCCCGTCTCCCAGAATGCTGCTGTGAAGTGACTCCAGTTGATCTCTGCTGTACTCGAGAACAAATATTTTAGTTTAAAAGATCTCCTCAGCACATCTGTAGGAGCCTGGCAGAGGAAAAATGGAGCAGCATAGAAGGAAACGCAAATAACCTCTCTGATGTTATACAATGAAATACTGAATGAGACAGAGAGCCTGCTCATCTCAGGATGACTAAAGCTTGGGAAAAGACAGATGCATCTGTTCCAACATCAAATACCCCAAGTGCTGCCTAAATGTGAAACACCTTAGCACCTAGGAAAAGGATTTTCGCCTTGATCACACATGCTGGGAGTTTTGGTCAACCCTAAGTTCAGAGCAGCAGAGGAACGGAAACATCAGGCATGAGCACCAGCCAAAAGGTGAAGAAAATAAATTCAGAAAAAAAACAGGTGAGTAATGAGGTATGAGAAGAAGAAACACAGCTCAGGCTTCTCGGTCACCTTAATTCACTGACAGGCACCTTAAGAAGGACGTGAAAATCCCCAAAAATCCCACAGAAAGGGGGACAGTGACCGCAGCTTCTTGGCAATTTAATTTATTGTTATTTGCAGACATTTAGGACAAATTCCGGGTAGCCTTGCTTGACTTTTAAGATTTTGTACCACTTTCCGTAAATCTGTCAGCCCTCTATTAAAACCAGTATCCCCTGTTCTGTCAGACACAGCGTTCTCCCTGACTTAGCTACAAACCCACCCGACACTCTGGAACGACTGGGTGCATTATGAGGATGCAATACTGAGAAGGCCAAATTTGCCCATTTTCAGGGCACCTGGAATGTAAAACTCAGCCATGCAGCTGTATTATTTGTCTGAGGGGCAGAAAAATGCAAGAATGTAAAACCTCAGTGCTTTACAAACACATCACTGAGTGCCAGAAATGGGAAGGAAGATCTCGCAGCGTTTCACTGAGCTATCCCCTATTTACATATAGTTGCCACTTCAGCTCAGCAAGTCCCCCCTGTATACAATTCCTTAGCTTGTGTTTTTTTTTCCTGTGGCAACCCTAAAATTTGCTGCCATAAGAAAGGAAAGGCAAGTTTATGTTCTTCAAAAGGAAGGCAGCTTGTAAGTCTTGGCACCTTCTTTCCCATTTTCCCAAGACTCAAGTCGCTACACTAAAGGTGACATTAAAAAAGAATCCCAAGGACAGGAATGTTATGTTGCTTTTTCACATGAGCCACTGCTTGTGTGGCTGAGGTTTTCTGAGAACAGTTTTGATATTATTTATAAAAGATAACTTCCTGCAAGTTTTCTGATAAGGTAATTGCTCCTTTTACGCAAGTCCAGGAGGAGTTTTACCACCACTACCACAATCTAGGCGTAAACCAAAGAAAATGCCCTTAGAACTTACAGAACTTGCAACCACAGTATCGGTTGCAAGACAAGCTGTCAGACTTGGGCAGTAAATCATAAATAATGACTCAGACTCTAGGTTGCTCACAAGTCTCCCCCAGGGCAAGCAAGAATCGTCCTCTTTTTCCTGCTTTGTATAGTACAAATTGATTCTCTGAAACATGATAACCTGTTTAATTGTGTTTATTACAGAAGCAACTTGTGGCAGACTGTAATGCAAGCTGACGTAGTCCAAAAAAAACCCCAACAAAAAAATCAATAGACTTGTGTTAATACCATTTAGCCTAACAGAAAACATACGGCCGAGTGGCGAGGTACCTTTTCTGGCCAGATTCCCAGGTGGAAGTATAACCTGGCCTGGAGCATCAGATGCTGCACATTGTCCGGATACATGGCCAGGTACAGATCCAACGAGTCTCTCAAGAGTTGGTAAGACTGATCAGTGCTTTCCCTGCCAGGAAAAAGCAGCACAATTTTAAGGCTAGTTCCTCAACCCCTATCCCTGGTACTCTGATTTACAGGGATAGTCACAAGAAATGACACTACACGCGTGCTCATTCAATCAGAGTGACTCCGGCAATGACTGTCACTTGTCACATCCAACAGTCTGCTCAGGAGGAAAAACAGGACACAAGAGACCGTTGGACTCTCCCCTCCCGCTTCACTGGTATTCTACTTGGTCAAATAATCCTACACAGAGAATTCACTCTCCAAACCATTTTCTTTTGAAATCTGCTTTTGTTCCCCTAGCTTAATTCCACCTAAAGCAATCCCTTCACTCTGGGATTTCTTTTTATGGCTACTTGGGAAAGTGATTATCAGGGGTATTAGAAAATAAAACCAGATTTTCTACAAACCAACAGTAACTATGAAACTGCCAGTGGGTTGTGTTTACCAGATCATAAAAGGCCTCAGCTCTTAAGGGAACAGTGGGCACTCCCTATCAGCTTTTCACAGAGAAATAAACTCTCTGTCCATTTGCTTGTGGGGAACTAGTTTTACTAGATATTCTTGTTTCCACACAATACTGCTGCAGGTGATGAAAAGCAATTAAATGCAACATGACATCCAGAATTTTCATGATCCCCTGGGGCGACTGACACCTTTTTAAAGCGCTCACTCAGTATCAGACACACAGACACTCTCCCTACAAGCCAGATGATCCTCAACTCACCGCTTGCCAAGGTTTAAGAGATTTCCCACCATCCGCTGCAAGACCTCTTTGGAAGTCACCACTCCGTAGAACTCTTCTGTCACATGGTGGCCAATTAGGTACTCGCACTCCTTCACCGTCAGCTGCTTCCCCTTCCCAAAGGCATCGATGTAGGTGTAGTCAAAAATATCTGTGCTTCTAATGAATCAACACAGAAACAAAATTGTGAACAACACAAAACCTAAATTCTGACGATGGGTCTCATGGTAAAGCATAATTACCTATTTTTGTTCTTCCCTCAGTGCTTTCAAGCTTGTTTTTAAAAGCAGTGTCATTCACACTTCAGCTCCCTCCCAAAAAGAGATCACCTGCCACCTTCTCTCTCCTCCTAGCTGCTCCTTCAGGTAAAAATATGTTTTTTCCTTCAGATACTTTCAGGTTTGCTGCATCTACCGCTAGATTATGACACTGCATCAGAAAGTGTAACAGAGCCCACGCACACAACATCTGAAGCCTAGTGTCAAAATAGGTGCATGCAAACAAAACCACCACCTTCAATCGGACTGCTGATGTCATTCACAAAATAGATTTCTGTAAACTGATCATGACCTGGTCAAAGAAGTATCCTGCACTGACTCAGAGAATTAAATGAATGCATGGAACAACAGCAATGGTCTCTAGCTACCGTTCTGTAAGAAAGGTCATATGAAATCAGCACCTTTTACCTTATTTTCAGTTTTCCATTATTTTCTTCAATAAGATAAACATTACCTCATGTTTGCTATTATTTCACACTCAAAATCTGTTCTCATTCATCATCAGGAGAGCTGAGTTTTGGGAAAACTTCTTCAGAGGTCTGATCTTGTCTTCCATATAGGTTATAATTACATGGAAAGTAATTAAACGTTCTGGTATACATGTGGAGCTGTAAACGCTTTCTGGCTTCTATTACTGTGGACACAACCTCAAAATTCAGGAGATCACTTACCCTTCTTTCCCTTGACACCATCGCAGTAGAAAATGGCTTGGGAAGTTGACAGGTTCAAGTTTGACTCCCAGCTGCCTGGCAATTGTTAAATAAAGCACAGACAAACTGATGGGAATTCCCGTCCTGCGGATCAAAACCTGGGGGATAAGAATGTGATAAAAACACATGGGATATTAAGAAAAACATGAACCTCTAAGGTTCAAATTCACAAATGAAAAATACTGTGTGCTAATGTGCTGCCCTCCAGCAAGACCTGGACAGGTTGGAGAACTGTGTGGGGAAAAATTTAATGAAATATAACAAGGTCAAGTGTAGAGTCTCGTATCTGGGCAGGAACAACCCCAGGTTCCAGTATAAGCTGCGGAACGACCTATTAGAGAGCAGCGTAGGGGAAAGGGACCTGGGGGTCCTGGGGACAGCAGGGTGACCATGAGCCAGCACTGGGCCCTTGTGGCCAGGAAGGCCAATGGTACCTGGGGTGGATTAGAAGGGGGTGGTGGTCAGTAGGTCAGAGAGGTTCTCCTGCCCCTCTGCTCTGCCCTGGGGAGACCACACCTGGAATATTGTGTCCAGTTGTGGCCCCTCAGTTCCAGAAGGACAGGGAACTGCTGGAGAGAGTCCAGCGCAGCCACCAAGATGCTGAAGGGAGTGGAGCATCTCCCGTGTGAGGAAAGGCTGAGGGAGCTGGGGCTCTGGAGCTGGAGAAGAGGAGACTGAGGGGGGACTCATTCCTGGGGATCAATATGGAAAGGGGGAGTGCCAGGAGGATGGAGCCAGGCTCTTCTTGGTGACAACCAGTGGTAGGACAAGGGTCCATGGGTTCAAACAGGAACACAGGAGGTTCCACGTAAATATGAGAAGAAACTTCTTCTCAGTGAGGGTGGCAGAGCCTGGCCCAGGCTGCCCAGGGAGGTTGTGGAGTCTCCTTCTCTGCAGACATTCAAACCCGCCTGGACACCTTCCTGTGGAACCTCAGCTGGGTGTTCCTGCTCCATGGGGGGATTGCACTGGGTGAGCTTTCCAGGTCCCTTCCAACCGCTGACATTCTGTGACTCTGTGATACACCAACTTGAGAGAATATGCACTAAATGATGACATCATATCAACTTACAGCAAGTTGTTCTTCAGAGATAAGTATTTGTCTGACTACATTTGAGCCAATAAACACTACAAATAGGACAAAAAAATCTACAAATAGAATGTCTCAAGCCTGGCAGCCTGCCCTTTTTCCCCTGACATACACATACCTGGTGAATGTAAGAATTCAGGGAGTTATAGTAATCCAGTTCATTCCCTTTGTATTTTAACTGCTCATACAGGACACAATTCATAGCATCAAGCACCTGCCGCTGAAGCTCCACTTCTGGAATCAGGACCTCTCCTAAAAACACATGCAAAGAAACACAGACTGAGAAAACAAGTGTTCTTAACATTTGTGCAATTAATCTTTTAGCAAAATTCTTCATGTGGGCTAAGAACACAAGAGATCCATCTCAACTCATATTCAGCATTGCCTCACTTCCTTCTGCAGTTGGAAGACTTGATCCCCTGTCTCACAGCTCTGCTACACACATTGAGACTCAACTTCAGAGACAAACGGGAACAAAAACAAGAAGAATTCCCCTCCCAGTCCTTTTTGTTGAAACAGCATCAGACAGACAGGCAGTCCTGGGCTATGGAGTGCCTGTGACTGAACAAATGGCTATTTCCTGACTGATGCTCTAAGCAAATGTCAGAATATGCTTGCCAGGGGATAAAGAACAACAGCTCTTTAAGCCACAATAATTCAACAGCTGTTTCACCTTGTCTGCCTGTATTGAGACTTGCAGAAATGCTCTGCAGTAAAACCTGTATTTCTGTACAGTACCTGCCTTGGAAGCCAAGCTGGGGTGCCTTGGATTTTTCGTCCGCAGGACTTTGCGCACTTTATCTGTGATATCATCCACCTGTGCCTGGACGCTTTTTAAGCAGATGTCTGACAGCGGGTTACAGTACTGGTCAATTAAAACAGCACCTGGAAAAAACAAACTATATAAGAAACAGAACTTCAGTTTTTTTTTTTTTTCCTTTGCTTAGTTTTATCTGTTCTAAATTCCAGGCATACAGCAAGCAATTGCAACAGAACACAAGAGCTTTCTTTTTTAAACTTATCACATAAAATGCAAAGAATAAGCTGACACGATAAATACCAATTAAATCCAGTATTCACCTCCCCACCATCTTGAAAAGATTTGTACATTGAGCAGGTATTCTGCTAAACCAGGCTTAACCGTCCAGCTCTCCAGTCCCACTGCATCCCCTGACATGCTCTCAACTTACAATAATTGTTATTCAGAGCCTGAAACAATCTCCACTTCTGATTTCCTCCTGCCATATCCCCCATAGCTATCATTCTTGCTCATCATTCTTGCTCATCATTCCATCTACCACTACATTCATCTTTCTCTTCCACGCCTGCTCTCCATCTTCATGTCAAACACCCGCTATAATAGAACAGATTTTCATTTTTCTTCTGCCCAAGCCTCTTCTGTCAAACTTTTGCAGCAAAAAAAATAGCCCTTTCTCAGGACCTTCTCCTTCGCATTTCATCACCATCGCTCTTTCCAAAGCCCGCCTATTGTTCAACCTTTGGAATCAACTGTATCCACTTGCAGGAACTGTGCCTGGATCCTACCTATTCCAGTTTCCTACGCTGCTTTGTTAGCCCACCTGTGACAGGCCTGATCAAGGATTTCAGCAGGACTCCAAGTCATGTCTTCTTTCCCCAGTGCTCTCCATGCTGAGCAGGTGAAGTTTCCCAGACTACCTGTTGGTGCTCCCACGGTACCTCCGTGGCAGACAAATGCATTTATTTGTGACCCACATGATTAAGTCACACAATTAACTGTCTCAGTTGTTTCCAGTTAAAGCCACTTTTGACTTCTTCTTGCCTTAACACAGTCCCTTCTTCAAAGTCTATTGCCACTAACAAGAACCAGTTTTGGTGCTAGAGACTCCTTTGTGTGACATTTTTGAGGTATATACCAAGAGTAAGGGACTCTTCTACATACACCGGCAGCTTCTGATCCACTCAGAAGAACATCTTCTCCATCAGAAGCTTGAAGAAAAGAACAACCCCCCAGACTGAGGACACAAATTGCAGAAAAGCCTTTGCTTTCTTCATATCAGGTGCCTTCCCATCACGACACTGGACATTTCTCTGTTGCTTTTCAGCTCACCTGTCCGTGTGCAATTATTCAAGCATACAGCACTGAGAATCTAATGGAATCTTGACATTCTGATGCAACACTGTGCAACTACAGCAAGATTTGAAGGATTTCAGGCACATCAAAAATCCAAACTTAATTCTGTGTTGCCCAAGTGCTAAGTGAAATACAAGCCAGGAAGGCTCTTTCCAAATAAAACAATGACGGAAAACTGTCATTAAGTGTTTTACATGGGACTTCTGTCAAAGACTTACCCTCCAAAAACGACTGCCGATCAGTCGGGCGTTGAAGATATTCCTTCAGGTTTTTTAATATATTCTGTTGCCGTAAGAAGTATAGAATTTTCTTTGCATAGTACTTCCAGGTGAGACCTTTCCTGCACATTGAAACACAAAGAGCTGTATTGCCCTGAGCAAGCACTTTGAGGGTGAACATTTGATTTAACTTTTCCAGTGAATACAGGTTTACAATTCAGATTGTTGCTTTTTTAACAAGTTTAACAACACCACTATCACTGATGAGTCAACCAAAAAGGTCAATGTTAAGAGGAAACTCATAAAAAAAACCTGCAATATAGGATGCTTGCAAAACATTGCTCCTATCATTTCAAATTTTTATCCTATCACAAATATATAATTTTGAGAAGATATAGTATCACGGTAAACAACACAGGTCGTAATTAAAGTAGCTCAGGAATATCTGGTTAAAATCCCATGCCTCATTCTTAAAACATTAGCCTCTGTTTGACTGGTTCCCTCTGAAAATCAAACTATCCCCCCACCATTAAAAAGAAATTGATGAGGACACAAATATAGGTCCAATAGTATTCAAAAGAATAAAAAATATCCCCATAGGAAAAACACCTCTGCTGCTCTGAACAGGCAGGAACAGATCAACAGTTGGTCTGTAGATCATACAGCCCAAAACCTCACAGCTTTTATAGCAAAGCCCCTTCTCTTTCTAAATTAACAAGTGAAGGAGAGTGGCCCAGAAGCAATAGAGCTGGTTATTATCCAGGTAAGTTTGAAAAGGTCACCTGAATATGAGAGACCAAGGTTCTTCAGAAAAAAACCTTTTTCCCTGCTTACACTTCTTCTCCTCCAGACTGCAGGTAAAAATCAGCCTTCTCCATCCTGCTGGCCAGGAGAACAAGCAAACCTCATCACATTTATCCTCTTCCAATAAACTGGGATACTGCTTTATCGGGATACCTTCCAGGGAAATGATTTAGCCTAATGCTCCTGCGCAGTAATGACGACAGCTTCATCAGGGTGTACTTAGCATCAATTCTACTTTATCGGGAGGCATTTGGCTGGTGCAAAGGCTCAAAAGCTTTTCATCCAGTTGTCAAAGGGGAGATGTTCAGTCCCAGTTCAAATAAAGAAAATAATAAAATGGATGTGAAAAAAGCAAAAATGAGATGATTGCCATTACAGTTATGGTTTGTTTTTCAAGCTCTACTAACAGTCCCTTTAATCAAGGCTATTAGACCCCATTAAGAGCAATCTATCGCTGCTTCATAGCACAGCAAAATCAGCATGGTTTAATATGCTACCAGCAGAAAAACCTTCAATTAAAGCAGTGACTTATTCATCTTGCCCAGGGTTCACTGTAGTGATGGGAATACCTAGGCAGGTGCAAACCAGAAGTTTTATTTACCTGCTTGGCATTTCACCTGTCTGAACTACTTACAGAACTGCAAATTTTGCAGTTCTGAATTAAACACAGCTGCTTATTTGTGGACAAAAATTATACCAACCTATAGAGCTAAGAAAAGCAATAAGAAGAGGGGGGAAAGGAAAAAAAAAAGGTTGTAATTTCATGATACGTGCACTCAAGGTGACAATCCTCAGGGACTATTCCTGCTTTCCTCCAGTGCTGTGGCCTCATCCAGCAAATCAGTTCAGCAAACTGATCCAGATTTAAATAAAAAAGGAACAGGAGGATGGGAACTTCTTAAACCAAAACTACAACAGAGAAGGGGGCATGTGGTACATGTCCCAAGTGACGGCATGAAGTAGCAAGGAAACAAGTAACAAACCACAACACAAAGCCAGGTGACCTTCTTCTTGCAGAACACAGCAATACTTCTCAGCCTTGGTCAGCCTGGGGATGTTGTTTTACAAGTGACAGAAGGACAGAAGCTGAAGGCAGGCGTTCACCACAGTACCATTCTCCTTTAATTGGTGAAAGGGGAAAAACCCCTTCCCCTATCTTTCTTACCTTCCTTCCATGTTAAGGATACACATCAGCTCATCCTCAAAAAAATGACTTGGGCACCCGAGAGTCTCAATGTCACTGAATCCATCACAGGGGACCTGTCAAACCAGACAATGAATTATGCAGAGACCAACAGATTCTTCCCAAAAAAACATAATCATGGAGTATCATAAAAAGTCTCAAAACCAATTTTGTCTCTACTCCATGGATTTACTGCAATTTGAGCTAAACACAACAGCATCCAGGACTCCTCCAGTGGGTATATGGACCAGTCCAAGTGTATCAGATCTTACGCAGGCTGGGCCCATGCTGACAGTAATTTTAGGGTGGAATCAACTGTGGTTGACCAAACCTCTACATACGCTCCTCGGTGTAGCAAACTGCTCCTGAGGAAATAAATGAAGGACCAGAGGCCTTCATTTCAGCCTGAAACTTACACTTAAAGACCTCACCTGATGAAGCAATAATGACAAGTGCTAACCAACAGTTACCAGTGTATTGCTAGAACAGTACTTTTTGAAACAACTTGGTTTGAACTGCAAGAAATACTCCCGCTTTCAAGCTTGTCGGTATAGGACATGGGCTAACAGAGGAAAAAATCAATTCCCTTTATACCGTATCTTAGTGGACATTCCACAGAATCTAGTGGAATTAGATTGAAAATCTCTTCCCCTCAGTTCTAAGCAGGGAATCAAGCTGCAGTTTCCAGCCCCACAGGAGATGATCCTCATTCACAGAATCACAGAATGTCAGGGATTGGAAGGGACCTGTAAAGCTCATCCAGTGCAATCCCCCCATGGAGCAGGAACACCCAGCTGAGGTTCCACAGGAAGGTGTCCAGGCGGGTTTGAATGTCTGCAGAGAAGGAGACTCCACAACCTCCCTGGGCAGCCTGGGCCAGGCTCTGACACCCTCACCAGGAACAAGTTTCTTCTCATATTTAAGTGGAACCTTCTGTGTTCCAGTTTGCACCCATTGCCCCTTGTCCTACCACTGGTTGTCACCCAGAAGAGCCTGGCTCCATCCTCCTGACACTGCCCCTTTCCATATTGATCCCCAGGAATGAGTCCCCCCTCAGTCTCCTCTTCTCCAGCTCCAGAGCCCCAGCTCCCTCAGCCTTTCCTCACACGGGAGATGCTCCACTCCCTTCAGCATCTTGGTGGCTGCGCTGGACTCTCTCCAGCAGTTCCCTGTCCTTCTGGAACTGAGGGGCCCAGAACTGGTGTTGCTGACTGGTCTCTCAGTCTTTGCACATGTGATTAAAACAGTAGGAAACCAGGAGCCTCTGCCCCCAGTTATTAATGCCCTGACACACATTTCTTCATGGTCAAATGTCCAACTGCTGTAGCTACAGCTGAACAATTCAAAAAGAACAGTTTAGAGAGATGCAGCTCCAAACACCCTACTGGCCCCATAGCCTTTTTCTCCAGGGATGCAAACCCAGGTGCCAGCCCTTGGTTAAAATCAGGTAAGGGTTCAACACAGGTCTCCTGTGTTTTAGCGGAATTCTCTACTGGACCACAACATATTCATAAATGACCCACAGAGGGGTAGCCCTTTAGTGGCTCTTGTGTGAACTTTTTAGACCAGTCAGTTACAGGTAGCATTTATTCCTATTATTTCACAGGATTTCAAGCTGACCCAAATTGTACAGCTAGCCAAAACCCACAGCCACCAACTAAGCAAACAGACAACGAAATAACTGTTGATCCTCAAACACGTTAGACAAGATTTTCACCTTATTCACACTGAATGCAAAAGCATCTTGATGTCATGGCTGTGCAAAGAACTTCAATAATATACTTTACAATTCACTGAACCTACTGCGCCTTGGTCCTGTTTTCAAATGACTTCTGCCAACTCGCAGAACGTATCCTTGCACAAGGTCTGCAGTGAGATAAATCCATATGTGTAAACAAGCCACCCGTCCCTCAGAAGTTCCCAGAGCCAGGTCTGAACACGCAGCAACGAACAAAGAGCTTTTAAAGCTGCAGCAGCAACAGCTGAATGTTGCGTGCAGTTTGCACCTTTGGATTTTGAACTGTCTCTCTCCCTTTTTGGCTGGTGCTCTAGCATTTCCACACAAAGTGAGGAAACAGGAATTTTCTGAATGGATAGCTGAAAAGATGTGAAGAAAGAGGAAAAACAAACTAAGAAAAAATACTAAACAAGTAGTTGGGCTGTTTTACATACATAGAGATGACTTACATGTTCTGAAAAGAACCTTTTGGAGAATGATGCTACAATTCTCTGGGCTTCTAGACCAGCGTTGTGCCGTGCTTTGTACTCTTCAAGCCAGCTGACACCGTCTGTGTGGCTGTAATACTTCAGCAGTGACGGCCACCTATACAAGACACCAGTGAAAAGGTCCATCAGAATTTCTAATGTATATTGTAACCATGTGAATCGAGACATTGCCAGGACACAGTTCAACTTTAAATGTAGTTGTATAAACTAATACAATAACTGATTTAAGCAACAAAGCATACATCCAACAGATTTCACCTGTGTATTTATTGTTATTCAGCAGTAAGCTCCCCTGAAGTCTTCCAACAGGAAACCTTCAAAGGCTTAAAGGTATTTCAATATCTAAATATCCTAAACACTTTTGAGATTTCCTCTAGAGCTTGATAAGAGGAGTAGAGGTATCACATTAGTAGAAGAGATGCAAAGTTTAATAATAAAAAAGCTTGCCATTCTGAAGATATATCACATTTAAGCTAACCTGTCATCTAACAGACTGAGAATTCACTGCCCTGTCTTCTTCCTACTGCCTTGTGGGTCTAATTAAAAGGATGCACAAAACGGATCTCCCTCTATTGTCCTCACTGGTGGCAACATCTGCTGGGGGAAAACAGAATTCTGAAGTGAAACTGTGACAACTAAATGCTTTTGCAGATCATTTTTAATGCAAGAAATAATTATTTAAAAAAGCCCTCAAGCCTTTATTGTAAAAGAAAGCTGTACCTGCTTTATTGAGTCTAAAAATCCAAAAGCTAAAACACGCTCTACAGTTTACCAGGAAGCGTTTCAAGTGAAAACCTGAAAATATTATTTTGGGGACTATTAGCAGCAGCACCTTTTCCATTAAAGTGGGCACGTGGTGCCACAACACAGCCCTGTGCAATAAAATCTGAGCCAGCGCAGCAATACCCACAACGGTTCTGAAGACACCAAGATCACTCGTGTCTGAAACACGAAGAAGAATCAGCACAGATAGAAATATTTTGGACAGCATGGAAAAGCAAGCAGAGAGAAAAGCCTCTTGTAATTTACAGAGGGGTCCATTTCACATTTTGCAATTCTGTTAATTATTACTGTTTTTTACAAAGGATTTTCCTTCAAGTACGTGGATTGCCTTAGGTTCTTTTCAGGTTATAAATATTTTATACATACATATATGTACTTTTATATATCTTTATAAACAGAGAGAACATCAAATGCTTAAATCACTAGCTCTGTATAAAAATTGTTACCAATTGACCAAAATGCAGAGTTATGTCCACTCACACACAGACGATACTTCGCTACCAGTTAATAATAAAACTCCACTGCAATTGCAGTTACAAAATAATGTCAAAGGCTAACCAAGTAACTTCACATTACATAACAACCGCTCTCCTGATAGATCCCTGGCCGCTCATCTACTGCTGAAACGCAGCCACATCATACTAACAATTACAATCATTTATTTTAGGATGAGAAAGAATAATTTCCTGGGTTGAAATTATACGGAAAATTTTAGGGCGATGAAGCGCAATTACTCACAACGAAATCCAGCCAGGATGACAAGGTCAATGTGCAAACTCCTGCCAAAGGTTCTATTATCAAAGACGGAGAGGACGGCAGCGTATGGTAATCACCTACCACACTCCATTTCAGCTGTTGGATCTCAACTGTTTTTAAACTTTCAGGTCCACTTCAGAAATTAAGAGCCACTGAATCGGTGAAAGGATCTGGCCGGCCATCCCGAGCCATAATTCAGTGAACTGGGGAGGCTGCAATTGTCCCGCAGCCTTTTTCAACCGTGAAAA
This sequence comes from Patagioenas fasciata, assembly GCF_037038585.1. Classification (NCBI taxonomy): domain Eukaryota; kingdom Metazoa; phylum Chordata; class Aves; order Columbiformes; family Columbidae; genus Patagioenas; species Patagioenas fasciata. The sequence continues at coordinate 12,247,874 of NC_092536.1, forward strand.
GAGAATCATTCTCTCAGCTGAGCTATGCTAAATTTTAGAAGCCAACTGGTGATTAGAGAAAGCAATATTGCTACTTTTTCTGTGCCAAAACAGACAAAACGAGGTAGCAAATGAGTGTGTGCTATTCCAGACAGGTTGGCAGCCCCAGTAAAGAGGTGGCATTTATAGAACTGCTGAAACCAGCGTAGCATAAGCGATACAACACTCACACTGTATTTCCAACTAAAGTATTAACAAGTTCCCCGTTTATAACACAGCTCTGCCCTCACCAGATACCCTGTGACAGCCTTTCAGGGAAACTAAACCCACAAGCAGCAAAAATCCATCCAAAGGATTTTGGTTGCTGTGGAAATAACTCTCCCAAAGCACCACAAATAAACACTGCTGCAGAGAATTAGTCCTGAAACAGGACAAGTCTCGGCGGTTACTTTGGAACCTGCCAGCTATAGCTGCCTACCGGGCAGGTCAATCCACAACTCCACTGTGCGTGTGGCTCTATGTCTGCAACATGGACACCAGGTTGGATCTGGGGTGAACCACAGGCCCAGCTGTGGAAGGGGCTGAAAAGATTGATTTTCCCTAAGCAACAAGGCTCAGCCCATGGAATTCAGGAGGGGAAGCAGCCCAGCCACAGTCCCTGCGGGGAAGGACACCCGCATCTTCTCACCCCTTAAACAAAAAGCAAAAAGCCACAGGGTTCATCCAGCTCGTGGTTCAGATTGGATATCTGGAAACACTTCTTCCCCAAAGGGCTGTGGGGCATTGGAACAGGCTGCCCAGGGCAGTGCTGGAGTCACCATCCCTGGAGGGTTGGACAGACGGACATGAGGTTCTCAGGACATGGGTAGTGCCAGGGGTGAGGGAATGGTTGGACTCGATGATCTTGAGGGGCTTTTCCAACCAAATGATTCTATGAGTGGTTCAGCATGCAACTTGCGAAGCCGAGAAGACAAACATGGGGTGTGTGGGGGGCACTTCAGCACCCCAGGCCCTGCCAGGCCTCTGCACCCAGGGCACTGTCCCCGGTGCCCCTGAACCCCCCGGGCAGGCCCAGCCTGGGCCGACTGGGCCCGCGGGGCGCTGAGGAGACCCCGGGCACCCCTCGCCTGCCTTCCCCGAGCCGCGTCCAGCCAGCGCAGCCCCCGGCGGGCCGGGCCGGGCCGTGCTGCCCACCTGAGGCGGAAGCGCTCCCGCCACACCTTCCCGCGGGGCTGGCACGCCTCCCGCAGCCGGCGGCAGGTGCACGACACCCGCCCGATGTCGGCGGCTCCCAGTACGTCGCAGCAGAGGATCAGCTCCAGCAGCTCGCCCGGCAGGTCCGTCAGGCCCATCCCGTCGGGCTCGGGCCCCCCCGGTGCCGCCGCCGCCGGGTCCGGGCTCTCCGCCGCCGCCATCTTGGCTGTTTACCTGCCCGGGGAGGGGTTAGGGAGCGTCTGCCGCTTCCGGCGCAGAGCGAAGGGGCAGGAACGGCCCGGGGAGCGTCTGCCAAGTGCCGCCGCGCCGCAAAGCGCAGAACGGAGCGAAGCGGCGCTTTCCTCCATGTAGGCGCTAGGGAGCGTCTGACAAGTGTCGCGGCGCAGAGCGGAGCGCAGCGCCACTCCGGGTCATAGCAGCGGCGGGGCCTAGGGAGCGTCTGCAAAGTTCCCATCCGCCGAGGGGCGGTGTGAGCCCCAGGGGCGGTGCGGGGACCCTTAGTGTCTCCAGACGGCGTCTGCTCCCCCGGCCCCGATAGAGCTGGGTGGTAGCGCCACGTCCATGTCAGCAGTAGCACCTGAGGTATCACTGCCTGTGTGCTGTGTCTCTGTGGCAGCACCTGAGGTGACACCGCTGCCATGTCTGAGGTAACAACATGGCAATGTCTAAAGTGACACTGCTACTATGTCTAAGGTAGCAGTGGTAGCATGGTAGACACCATTGCCATGTCTGAGGTAACAACATGGCCATGTCTGAGGTGACACCGCTGCCATGCCTAAGGTAGCAGTGATAGCATGGTAGACACCACTGCCATGTCTGAGGTAACAACATGGCCATGTCTGAGGTGACACTGCTGCCATGTCTGAGGTGACACCGCTGCCATGTCTGAGGTGACACTGCTGCCATGTCTCAGGTAACAACATGGCCATGTCTGAGGTGACACTGCTGCCATGTCTGAGGTGAGACCACCACAGTGACCAAGGTGACACTGCTGCCGTGTCTGAGGCAGCACCACCATGATCTCTGCGACAACCGTGTGGTGATGTCTGAGGTGTAACTGCGGCAATGTCTGCGGTCAAACAACCGCTGTGTCCCAGGTGATGCGGCAGCCACGTTCCCCTCACGCCAGGCGGGGAACAGCCCTTCGCTCCCGCACACCGGCGCCTTCCATCCTCCCACCCGCTCCTCGCAAATAACCTGGGGTCTTTCTGCCCTGCTCACATCCCCGGTAATCTGTCCTGCTGCTCTTGAGGGAGCACTAAGAAGTGAACTCTTCAAATAAAGGCAGATTAGCACCCCATTACAACAGCACGCTGCCTTCCTGTGCAAAAAGCCACGTCCATACTTGTGGCTCTTTCGCCTCTCCATGTGCAGCTGTTATTTTTGCCAGCCGGGCTGCTTGGGTGGCATTTTCCCAGTGGACATGGTTTAAACGATGTGAAACATATAATGCTGTGACTCAAGCAACCTTACAAGAAAGTGTTTCTGTCTTGCAGATAAATAGATGATGCCATCATCCTATTTATAGTGCTGTGGCATTACAGGTAGCAAACCAGAGCAAAGCCAAGATATCCAGAGAGGCCTTTCGGCACTGAAGCCCCAGAGATAAAAGAATGAGGTCCACCAGATTTTCGTTCACTTTTTTATTTTGACTGTAATGCAAACAGGCATAAGTATTCCATAAAATCAGAAGATCGGAACTATATAGAAAGAGGTGCATGCTTCAGAACAACGTGGATATCTTGCAAACAGAGCCAGAGTCAGTCCGAGAGAGGGGGCTGGAGTACATTGTACGAATGGCAAAGATTTTAGCAGCATTGAGAGCTCAGAGGTAGGGGAAAACCATGTTTCTGACCGCTTAAAGCACTGGTATGATCAAACACAACACCGGCTCATCCCTGCTCCCACGGTCCCCACCCCTTTACTCAGAAAAAACCCACCTTAGGATCACACGGAAAGCTACAAAATAAGCTACTTCCCCCCCGACACATACCTGTCTTATGGGATGCAAAGTGAGAATAAAGACAAGATGCCAGTTTTAACTCACGGCATCATTTTATAAACCCAATGAAGGCACAGTGACATGAGGAGGTGCGGAGGGAGGGAGGGAGGAAGGACCAGAGAACAGCGAGAGGCTGGAGCCCCATCGGGCAGAGCAGAACTAACCCACAGCCGAAGAGTTTAGAAAAACCTCTGTGATGGAAAGTTTGGGACTTGCCTGTCCCAAAACTGCAGCCCTTCACAGACCAGTCCCCTTTCTCATCTGGGCATGACTACTCTGCATGAAAAAGGCCACCAGAAAAAAAAAATAAAAACAAATCCAAACCAACCTTTGAGGCTTATGCTTTTCAAAGGTGCCTAAGGGAACCGAGGGAATGAATCCCCGTTACAAAAATTAATTGGCACTGAATATCAGATTCCCTGGGCAGCTGGCAGAACTCATGTTTCTAAGTACATGCAATCTCAAAAGCAATGAGTCCTGGCTGAAAGTCATCGTATTCCTGCCTGGGGAATTGTGCGCACTCTGCAAGAGCTGCGGATGGTGCTGCAGACCAGGGAACTCATTCTCAAGCTCTTTTCAGGATGCAGATCCCAGGGGTTTTTTGAAGGCATCTCAACGCAGCAGAGCACATTTATCCTTGGGAATTGTGGACATTGGCCTATTTCATAGAATTCTAGCAAAGCAGGAATTTTGCATTGAATTTCATTGGCTTCAAAGCCATCACTTCAATGCTGGGTACAGGGAGATTCTGAAACATCATCTTCTGCCTCGGCAAATCCTGTCGAGTACTGTTAAGTACATTTTCTTAAGACATGATTCCATGCCATGATCACACAGAGAGAAAAATTAAAAAGCAGATTCAGAAGCAAGTAGTGCTAATGCCTCTTGTTGGAATTGAGCATATATTTAGGCAGTTTTCTTGCCCTTGGAAAAATTTAAAATCTCCATTAGCAATTATTTTGGGAACAAAATACTTCATTTAATCCAAAACAGTTTGATGTACTTTTTGTTTGCTTTCCCAATGCCTGAAAACAAAGGAACAAAAAGAAGCCCCAAATCGGTTGCTGTTTTAGACCAAGTTTTTTAGTATTTAATCTTTAAACTTTTAAAGTACGAAGAACGCCCCTGGAAGAAAAATACTTGTCTCGATGTTATTCTCTAGCAGATTTCTGAGGAAGCCCCACAGACCTGTGTGCAGACGCTGCAGCTGGGCCGTGCAGGACTCTCCCCGCAGCCCAGCACCACGCTCCAGCTTCTGCACAGCCCCACAACAGCTCCTCAAGCTTCAACCCGTGGACACAAGAGAAGCTACTGGTGTCTTGGCATTTTCTTGCTTTTGAAGTGCTTTCTCCTTCTTCCCTCCCTGAAATCTGGCCAGGTGGGTGCACGAATAAGGCAGGAAAGCGGCAGCCCTCACAGTGAGGCACTCTCACTGCTAAACAAGCTGCGACTGCTCAGCTATGAACTCACAATCTGTTTTTTCTTTATTTTTTTGTCTCCTGTGATTCGATGGCTCAAACTTCCATCACAGCCAAACATCTGTAGGGGTGGAGGCCAGGAGTTTCTAGTCTGCTTCATTCCTAGCACGGCAGGAAAAAGGCATATCTGCATTACAATGCTTCAATATTTCATGAGTTGTCCTTCTACCTGTGCTAAATTCAAGCCAATTTCAACATCTGGTAAGGTCTGTTTTACTTCTGGAACCAAGTGCTTTAAAGCAGCAATCTCATCAGCTTTCTCTAGCTCCCCTGATTTCCTATTAAATACACACGGCTGTATGGAAGAAGCTCGAGCTCGGATCTCCCTGTTGAGGGTAGATTTTGAATGAATTGCTAAGAGTCATGCATTGCAGGCAAGTGCAAGTGCAGATCGACACACGCAAAAACACTGCTGTCACAAAATTGCTGCCGCTGCTGTGAAAGTTTGATCCCACAAGCTGCTGAAATCCCCAGCGCCTCTGAAGCTGGTGGGTGCAGAAGGCGTTTTGTATCTGCGAGAACTCAGATTCTAGATTAATTTAGTCCAAGTTTGGTAACACAGTTTTCAAGAGTGTTTAGCACTGGCCAAATTTTGCTCTTCCTGTTATAGCAGAAGAAATTGTTATAACAAAGACAGAATTATGGCAAAGTTGAATGGTCCTGGAAATGCGTCTCCATTTGTTCTGTAAAGGGACTGTGCTCCCCTCTGGAACTATCAAAGCAATTGCAAAGTAATCAGGGCAATTCTGAAGCTGAGAAGTGGTCCCCAGTGAAAGCAGGAACAAAATTTAGTTTCAAGGATAAAATTCTACTTCCAAAAAACACTGGGAACTCTCTGCAGCTTCCCCACAGGTATAAATCAGAGGTCTAATGGCTTCAGTGGTTGTGAAGTTGGGAGGCAGCAGCGTGGGCTTGGGCTTAGTGCAAGTCCATGAGGCTTCAGCAAAAACATGCCCTCTCTCCCCAAACAGCATGGAAAAAATGTGGTTTCCAGTATGTGGCGGGTGTTCACAGACCCGCGGTGCTTGCAGAAGGTTGTGTCCGGTTTGCACACCCACTCTAACCCTGCCCTGCCTCCGTTCCCCTGTAAAGCTCCATCAGTGGGAGGCTAATTAGCAAGCAGGGCTGTAAGTTTGCTCTCAGGGGGAATTTGCCCAGCAAGAATTTAATTTATAAACTGATGTTTACTGCTCCCCTCAGCGCCCAGGCTCTGCGTGCAAGGAGCGTCTCTGCAGAGAGCAGGATTGGGAGGGCACCCCTGGTGCAAGAGTCTTCCCAGCACTAGGCACTGTAAGTCTGTTGCCGTCCCCACGGTTCACCCTCGCTGAGCAGCTCACTGCACCTTTTGGCTGGGCAGACAGGGCTGAGAAGGAGAAAGGAGGGATCTCCAGGGCGATCTCCGAAGAGAAGCAGTGGAGGGAAACTGGGTTACAGCCCAGGACGGGGTGAGAGCTGTCGTGTATGGAGAGTAAAGGAACTAAAGAGCAATCCCATTTAAACTAGACACAGGTTCATGCAGCTCCTGTCTCTTCCCATCTCCTCTTCTGTGTAGATACAATCACATTTGCTCAGGACACAACTGCAAATTTGCCAGTTGTGCACGCACACATTGGCTCACGCTGCTCTGGGTGTGAACAGAGTCCCCTGCTTGTCCCTGGGGATGTGTAAGCACAGGACAGAGGACAGGGAGTGAGGACAGCCCAACCCCAAACCCTATTTCTCTGGCCAGTATGGATGCAGCTGACTCGGTTCCTCTAGTGCAACGAGCTCAGGCCTACCCAGCATCGATCGTGGAGCTGTCATCTTTGCGAGTCTACTCCTGGTGACAGAAGTCTCATTATATTCCCGCTGTCTGTCATAAACAGAAGAACAACAAACTCCCAGGCAGTCCTTCTGGGGAGATGAAACCTTTGAAGTCATCAGCAACACAGACAGTAGATACCCTTGCACTGTATGAACAACTTGTTTTTCCCTGTTAGTGGACACAGCAGGTTGCGAAAACAGAGAACCATTTCCCACGACTTTTCGAGTTCATATATAACTTTCTCTGAACGTGGGAAAACCTACAAATTAGAATCTTCGAGAAAAAAAAACCCTCACTTCACCATGTCTTGAAAACTCAAATCTGTTTAGAGAAGAGCCTCTTTAAGTTTAATCCCTGGGGAGGGAAAAGGAGCTGAGCTGCTGCAAAAGCAGCAGTGACAGACATCCTCCATCGGGACATCGGATCAGGCTGGGTGTCCGTCAGGTCCAGTGTCCCCTCACCGCAGGAGCCACATGGGGCTGTGCAGGAGCCCAGACAGGCAGCAGCCACCCAGAGGTGACAGATTTGTGAACCAAGTGCCTGAGACACAACCCCTGTGTGCATGACACCCCCGAGCAGCTCGTGGCACCGATCTGCGGCAGACCCCACCTTGATCTCTGCTGTTTACACATGCCGGAGATATTGTGCCTATACCCACATGTCAGAAATGTCACACCGAGATGGGCAGAGTTGAGACAACTGGTGGAAGAGCCACATTTGTGGGATGATAAAGCAGATCCACAAGTTTATTTTCCCCTTTGCTGTGGGAGAAAATGAAGCTCGAGAGGAGTGCGAAGCCCCTGCAGGTAAGACAGATGAAGTTAAGACGTCTGAGACTGACTCAACCAAAAACAATGAATCAAAATTCCCAGTGGTGCACCTTGTGAAGAGCAAATGGTCCCGCTCAGGCAGAGGGAGCAGAGAGGCAGCTTGGAGCCCTCGGGGACATATTGACTTCATGGACCTTCCCGGCAGGGAGGGGGTTTCTTCTCCAGGGCCTGGCAGGCAGGCTGGCCTTAAAACAGCATTTCCCTTCCAAAGAGCTCTGAAGAACCCACCTAACACGAAGCCTGTTGAGATGGTCTTGCCTGTCTGCCCTGCACAGACCCTTTTGAAGATGGTGACGTACGCACCCTGGTCCCTGTTCTGCTGTGCTTCCCGCTGCTTTTACTGGTGGCTGAGATGGACGAGGGAGATGCAGGTGGCAATATTTGGGGTGCAGGAAAAACAAAGCCAATTCATCCCAGACACAGACTCCAGCAGCAATATGACTTCCAGCTGGGAGAATGTATAGTGATACGGGCAGAAGGCAGCACAGGAGAAAACGAATTGTCAGCAACACAGGATGAGCTGGGAAGAGGACAAAGACAAGGGCATTTCTTTGGGCACTACCTCCTCTTCAGTTTTCATCACTCCTTCTACTGAAAGGAGGACCTGAACGCAAAGTCTGAAGTCAGAATAAAATTTCCCAGAAAGAGGAGATGTGTTTGAATTTGTTTTTTAGCTCTATTTCTGCAGCTGTAGGACTGGGGGTTTGGGCCAGGCCAGGGAGCAGGACCTCTATCCAAACTCACACATCCCAGCAGCAAAGGGACCTGGTTCTCCCACAGACCCCAGTTCTGCCTGCCCTGGGATTCGGGCACAACCCACAGAGGTGGAGCAGGGGCTGACCTTTATCCTGTCCTGTCCTGCTTTCACTTCCAGGCCACAAAGTCCCCAAGCGGGGACACAAACCCAGCCTTGCACTTGGCTCCGACCACCCCACCAGCCCAGCGAGCTCGGCTCTGGCCGCATCGTGGCAGCACTCATTCGTATTGTGCACCGACGCTCTGCTGTGACCAACAAAACCAAGACCTGAGTCTTGAATTCTCCCAGTGTCTGGATGCCTTTTGCTCCTGGATTTCAGGCTGGAGCTGCTTCAGGCATTCAGGGAGTCAAAGATGCAGAAGATGGTCACAGCACATGGAGATGTGGCCAAGCCACAGGAAAGGACAGGAGGTGCTGGCTGAGGGTGTGGACAGCCTGGCGTCAGGGGAGCCAGCACGGCTTGTACCATGGGCTGGGAGGGCAGCAAACCTCCTGCAGTGATTTTTGTTCTGATTTTGGCTTAGGGAAGTTATTCCCAGCCCCCTGAAAGCAAAGCTCACCATTGCAGCTCCTGGACAAACCCTCTGCTGTCACTGATGCAGGTGCTTTGCTCCATAGAAGCATCAGCACACAGTGCAGCAGAGCAGGGGCAGGAGGAAAGGATCAGCATCTAGCAGCTTAAAACATCAACACCGCTTCCCTGTCTCCAGCAAGACACAGCCATGCCCTGCTGTCCTTGTTCTGGCAGCAAGGGCGGACAGACCTTCTTCAGGGCAAGGAAGGAAGGACGAGGAAGGACACACAAGGTCAGACATGCTTTACCTTGCAGACAGCTTTTCTCTGTTAAAGAGACTGGGACCTTTCTGTGATCGTGTTCACAGATTGCTTTCGGGGCCAGATTTTTGCAGCGGGGCTGATGCGCGAGCATGTCAGAGCCCAGAATCACGCAGCATCTTTGCAGCCGATCTCACCTCCCTTCTCACATGAGATGTCCTGGCAGAGACAGCTCGTGCCACTGGCAGGTGGCGCAGAGCCTGCAGAGGGGACGCGCTTGCCACCGAGATGCCACATGTATTTCTTTTGGCAGGCAGGTCGCTCAGCGCTGGCACTTGCTGCTCCCAAAGGTGTGGAAGTGGCTGGGTCTGCTGTCCCAGAACTGCTCATGAGACTGTGCTAAGGTGGAGCTGATGGTCCCTGGGATTTCAAAAGTCCTTGGTTAACACCTCCTCACCAGGAGCTTCCGTAGCCCTCCGAGTGCTGCCTGAGTGCTTCTACACTCAGAATAATGGGGGTTGGTTTTGGTCAGAATTAGGCCTTCCAAATACGCTTTGTTACCAGGAGGCTGGAGCTGCTTCTCTCGCATTCTTGTGGCTTTCCAGTCTCACCTGGGAGGGGGTTCACACATTCACAGCATGCAAAGCGCTTGGATGCAGCCGGTCCCTGAATGTCTCCCAGCAGCATCACGGCTGCAGATCACAGATCTCCTGGAAAGCCTTCTGGAGGACAGCCTGGCCAAGCAGCACTCATTGCCATGAGTTTTTTCACTAAGATACACATCAGCCTGTGTGTTCGGTGCTTGGCTCCGGCGGGAGGACTTTCATGTCAGCGGAAGTGGGGACTGAGCAAAAGGAGGGGTTCGCGGGGAACAGGGAGCAGAGATGGAGGCAAACACAATACAGAGTCCATTTAGAAGAAATCACGATGTGTGAATCAGAGACATCCAACCCTTCAGATCAAAACAGACACATTAGTACCCATGCTTTGGGAATGAACGGAGTTCATAGGCATGAGGGCATTGCACATCATCTCCCCCCAGCCTCGGGTGTGCGCCCAGGTCTGTACAAGTCCAAAGGAAAGCCAAGAAAATGCAAAGATTCAGCCAAGCCCTGACCTGGGGTAAAGGGGAGCCTGAGGGAAACAACCCCCAGCTCTGGTCAAGCAACGAAGACCTTGCTATTGCCCAGCCCCTGCCACCTCTGCTCTCCCCCAAAACACTAAAAACATGGATGATCACGAAGGTGGTGATTTCATGCAGATGCAAAATGCCCTTATGAGAAGAAGGAAAAATGTGAAGTTCTGTTAAGAGCCACGGTAGATTATAAAGCCATCGTACTTTAGTGGGGAAATCCGGGGAAAACCAGGGAAACGGTGAAAAGAAATGGCCACAGGACAAGAGCAAGAGAAAGAGGAAGAAAAGGAAATAAAAATCATCATCATCATCATCAGGACACAACAACAGGACAAGAGACAGAGCGCTTTCCATGGGCAGTTCCCCGCGGAAAAAGAGCCACCGTGTCCGTGAAATACAAAACCCAGTGCCCTCTGGTTGGAGGGGCCAGCAGGTGCTGGGACTGGTTTGGCATCCCCTTGGGGTGAAGGGTCCGGTTAGGAGCAGAAAACCCTGCAAGGGAAAGGGGAGAAAGTCCAAGCTTAGAGCGATGAGGAGCACCTAGGTCTAAGCACTTCCCAAGGGATCATGTTGTGGACAGGAATTTACACAGCCCTTTGCAGATGGGTGAGATGAGCAGGTAGGTGACCCTTATCCCAACCTAGAGATGGGAAACTGAGGCACTCTGTGTACAGTGCAGACCTCAGAGAATGGGTTGTGTTGGAGAAGGTGCTGCAACCCCAGCTGCCAAGGGGCAGGACTGGGGACAAGGGAGATTCAGGCCAGATATGAGGAAGGAATTGTTGGCCCTGAGGGTGGTGAGAGCCTGGCCCAGGTTGAGCAGAGAGGTGGTGGATGAACCATCCCTGGAGACATCCCAGGCCAGGCTGGACGGGGCTCTGAGCAACCTGAGCTGGTGAAGATGTCCCTGCTCATGGCAGGGGGGGCACTGGGGGAGCTGGAACGGTCCCTTCAACACAAACCCTTCTGTGATTTTATGATCCATGCAACTGGCCATCCCTTCTGCTAAGTAATCCTGCTCAGCCAGGGAAAATCCTGCCAAGGCAGAGCTGAGCAAATGGCAGGACACGGTGGAGCAGAAACAAACATAGCAAATGTCAAGGTTCTTTTACTTCTTTTGGTTGTTTTTACACCAGTGGTAAGAAAAGTCTCTAGATCTTTCCTAGCCAGGCATGCAGCAGCCTGGAGACCTCTCCAACCGTGGGTACCTGCTGTTGCACCCCTAGAACCAGCCAGGCCCCCCCAGCCAGAACTGGAGCTGGGGAGAGCACCCCTGCCATGGATCCTGCAAACCTTACACCCATGATCCACTGGCGCCTGGCCAGGGAGCAGAGACAGACAGCAGGCAGGACTTTTGCTTTGCATCCCCATTGGGATGGAATTGTCTGAGCTGAGCACATTGGTACGGTGGGTGCAATAACCCAGGAATGCCGGGGGGATTTGTCCTGGCGAGGTGAGCGCTATTTCAGAGAGACTGCCAGGCTACAGCCACGGCTTCCAGGGCAAAAATCAAATATCTTGTCTCAACCTCTGCTATAAGAAGGACCACATGCATGCAAAAGTTAAATCTCTCTTCCTCATCCCACAGCCCACGTGCTTGGGAGATCATCGCAGGGGTTAAAATAAACACGTCAACTCACTCGTCCGTATCTTTTTTGCTCTCCTCGATGAATGCAATAGACTCAGATCTAAGGCGGTTAGTCACTTCGTACGTACGCAGGGTGACTCCAAAAATATCCTCGTGGTACCGGCTGTCATCCTGAAACAGAGGACGGGAGAGGGGGAGTGGGAAAAAGGATATTTACAGGAAAAAAACCCAACATTTACAAAAAAGAAGAATATTTACAAACAGTTGGCACTGCTGCAGCACCAGAAAGCTGCCGTGTTGTGAGTAGGTACCAAACACACATCAAGTGTCCTAGAGCCTGTCACAAGAGCTGGTGAGACAGGAGGGGCAGGGACAAGCAGGGAGGTGACATGACCTTCCCAAAGTCACACTGCGGGGTGGTGCTGGAGCTGCTCGGTGCATTAGACCTCAACTGCTGCAACCCAAGGACTGCCTGGCTGTCAGGGGGACAAGGAGCTCGAGGTCGGCTCACATACGAGAGATTTGGTTGCAAACCAACGAAAAACGTGGTTCTTGGCCCCCTTGGCTCCTGGGTGGAGTGTGGGGACGTGGTTCAGTCCTGTAGGAATCAGGCTGAGTGGTCCTCCTGGGCAGAAGCAGAGCGGTTTGAGCATCTGTCCTCGGGCCTGTGTCCCAACCTGAGCTCACTTCTGCTTCAGCAGCAACGTCAGCAGCAACGTGTTTGCCCAGGAGCAGTGTTCAACCAGATGGACAGACAGAGGAGATTTTGGGAGGGGGACGCACACACTGCCCTGTTAGCTTGCTGCAATGACAGAGGGACAACGGGGACTTATCCAGGTGAACAAGCCCTGCCTGGGCTACTGAGGGTGCCCAAAAAAAGCTTGTAGCAGTGCTCAGCACAGCACCAGATTCATTGTGGGTGCCCAACACAGGCTGAGGGGGTTGCAGCCCGGAGCAGAGCTCCTGCACCGCCGGTGACCTCCACTGCACACCCAGACCTTCAGCAGATCACGCTCCCAACCCTGCCCGGGTGCAGGCAGCATGCGAGGGATCTGCAGACCCCCCCAGCACCCGTTTCCTCCGTGCTGCCCGTTCTGCAGGAGGAGGCACCAGGTGCAGTGCCCGTGGCAGCAGCTTGCCCGGTGTCTGGCAGTGCAGACGCGACTCACCCGCAGCTTGCTGATGAAAGCTCCTGCTTCCTCCACCGACAGCTGGCCCTGCTGCCTCACGATGCGCTGAATGGTCTTCAGGACGTCGCCGGCCATGGTGACATCCCCACAGACGTAGATGTGGCCTCCTTGCTCCTTCAGTGCTTTGAACACGGTTTGGGCCAGCTGCTCCTGTAACACGTCCTGCACGTATTTCTGAGGGAGGAGGAGGTGGGAGCAGAGATTAACTACAGCTCATAGAATCATAGGATGTCCTGAGCTGGAAGGGACCTGCAAGGATCATAGAATCCAACTCCAGTCCCTGCATATGAGAACTGCAGAATTCCCACAATGCGTCTGAGGACGTTGTCCAGTCTCTTCTTGAACACTGTCAGGCTCGGGGCCGTGACACCTCCCTGGGGACCCTGTTCCAGTGTCCAGCATCCTCTGGGTGAAGAACCTTTTCCTAATGTCCAATCTAAACCTCTCCTGGCACATCTTCCTGCTATTCCGTTGGGTCCTTTAGTTTCTCAGCCCCGTCCACCTGCACGCTCTGGCCAGCTTTGTGTGCACCAGCTGCCTTCGAGGCAGCTGTGCAGTGCGGCCATCTCTTTGGGGAAGCATGCCAGCACCTTGCAGCACCCACAAGGAGAGAAAAGAGATGAGGAAAGCAGCAAAGCATTGTTTCATTCTTGCGTCTTCACACCTTTACTATGTATAGAATCATAGAATAGTTTGAGTTGCAGGGAACTTCCCAGCTCCCCCAGTGCCCCCCCTGCCATGAGCAGGGACATCTTCACCAGCTCAGGTTGCTCAGAGCCCCGTCCAGCCTGGCCTGGGATGTCTCCAGGGATGGTTCATCCACCACTTCTCTGGGCAACCTGGGCCAGGCTCTCACCACCCTCAGGGCAACAATTTCTTCGCCATATATGGCCTGAATATCCCTTCTTTAGTTTAAAACCATCCTATTGCAAGAGGCCCTGCTGAAAAGTCTGTCCCCATCTTTTTTATCAGCCCCTTTTAAGTATGGAAAGGCCACAATAAGGTCTCCCCAGAGCCTTCTCTTCTCCAGGCTGAACATATATCTCATTGCCACACCTGCTCAGGTGGCAGTGGGAATTTGGAGCAGATGTTCGTGCTGGCTCTGGGCCACCCCACTGGTGACACCGTTCCTTTCCCACCTGCTCGGGAGATTGTGCCCAGTGAGGACGGCTGCAGCCCTCCCAGACAAAGTGTGAGTGATGTGGGGACATGTTCAGGCTGGAGGAGGGACAGGGATGGGCCCTGGGAACTCGAGCGCACTGGGAAGGGCACGATCCTATACACTTATGCAACCAGAGCACCCCAGGGTACAAGCTGCTGTGGCTTCGCCAAATAACCAGCATCTCCACACCGTACTGGCCATGGCCACCCATGGCCACACACCAGGACCAGAGTGGTCCCATCACACACCTTTGGTTTGTCCGGTTCCCGAGAATAGGCTGTGTACAGCTCTCTGAAGACACCTTGGGTTTTGGCAAAGAGCGTCTCCTCTTTGTAAATGTGGTCAATCCTGGACTGTCGGCAGCCGAACACCAGGACCATAGGACAAGGCTTCAGACCTGGCGCACAGATGGGGGAAGCAGTTAGCCCAGGAATCACCGATACCTGATTTCTGCAAGCCAGCACCCTCCAGAGCCAGCAGCAGCCACAACAACCAGTGTCAGGCTGCCAGGAGCTTTCCCTGGCCAAACGGGGAGGGAAGAGAAACCAGCAAGGAAGAGGGAACGCACTGACTGAGCCTGGGAATCACATGGCAGGGGCTCTGTGCCAGGTTTTGGGGAGAAATTAAAATTATGGTTTTTTTACCTAAATGGTCTAAATGACCAGTGAAAAATTTGTATTTACATAAATACAATGCCAATGTTATATTTCTGCCATAAGAACCTGCAAAGTTTTACAGAAGGATTTTCATGGCGTTTGTTTTAGGAGCTTGGGCAGATCTCCAAGCCTGCTTTGAGGAGCCCTTTGCCTTCCAGGGCAGACTGGACCCCCTTCTCCACACCACCAGCCCAGGGTGAGCTGAGGAAGAGGAGGAAGCATCATCAACCCACCTTTGTGCTGGATTTCAAAAAGCCGCTGCTGCCAGAAGCTGCGGAAAGGGGCGATGCCGGTGCCGGGGCCGATGAGGATGCAGGGAACCTGCGGGTCCTGGGGCAGGTGGAACCCGGGTGCGCTGCACACATAGAAGGTGCCAGTTAAAGCCAAGAAGGATGATCCCCCAGCCCACAGCAAGCTGAGATACCACCCAGAGAAGGAGAGGTAGAAAACAAGGTGAAATCCCAGAAAAATATATTTTAGCACAAAAGAACTGTATCCAAGAGGAACCCGTTTGCTCACAAATCCAGCCCTGTTTTCTTCACTCCCTTAGTGCTTTGCAAAGAAGAGCTGAGGGCAAAGAGCTCATCCTGCAAGGGGGCTCACCCTTGTGTGAACCACTTACCCTCTAACAAAACAGGGCACCACTTCATCAGTCTGTATCCGATTGAGCCAAGAGGAGCAGACCCCGTGGTGGATTGGTCCTTCTCCGTCTAGGAGGAGAGAGAAGGAGACGTGCTTGACACACCAGCAAACTACTCCAGTTACTTTCTTTTCTGAAAGCCTCCCTGCTACTTTCCACATGAACGCTGCACTGAAAACTTGAGTATCTCTGTGTCCATCCCCCATGAACTTGGTGAAAGTTTGGCACTTAGAACCCTCTGTGGAGCTACCCAAGTTCCCCCAGGAGCCAGCCCTGGGATAGCTGGACCTTCACAATCCTTAGGACACACCCAGCTTCAATTTGGTCCTTTTGGGCAGAAGCAGCATCACGCCGTGGTGCTTCCAGGCACAAACCCTCTATGGCAACCCCAGGTGAATGGCCAGAGTCCTCCCCTGTGTCCTGCTGCTGCTGGAATGATGGAGCTGTGTCCATCTACACCATGACCAGGGCCATGTGGCCATATCGGTGCTTGCACAGGGACAGAAGTCTGGCTGGTCGTGGCAGTGTGGACTTCAGTTTGGGCAAAGAAATGATCTCATGTGGAGCTTGGAGCCACTGTGGCTGGTACCTGACCCAGACCTGGCACCTCTGCAATACACTGATGGATGGCCATTCTCCATAACGTGGGCCAGCAGTGGCACAGGTTGCAGGAATCTTGTCTTTGCAGCAGGCAGAAAGGCTTTAAAACACCATCTCTCTGCCAAAGACCTTGTGGCATTGCCTATGTGCAAACGCTTTTCCCCTGCCCCCACCCCGAGCCTGTCTCCACTGCCCCCTGCGTGAGTGCGGTACCTCTGGTGCGATACGAGACCACAGCCACGGTGAGGTGGACCTCGCCTGGGTACATCTCCGGGGAGGAGCTGATGGAGTAGTAGCGCGGTTGGAGGAGGGGGAGCTGTGTGAGCAGCAGCGTGGAGGGCATCTGCACGGAGGGGAACTCCTCCAGCACCTCCACGATGGTGGGGTTCTTGGACCACTTCCATTCCTCATACTCCTGCAAGCCCTGCAGCCAGGGAAGGACGGAGAAGAGAGCTGCAGCATCGACCTCTTCCAAGCTATGTCCCTTCACCAATGTCCCACTAGGCCTATAGCAAAGCAGGGGCAGGTGGCATGAAGGCAGGAGGAGGTCTGCTGTCACAAATAGACTCAACACAACCACAGTGTGGGGTGAAAGTGCCCTGGGGCTGTGATTTACCGCAGGGCCGTGAGGAACTTGGAGCTTGGGGTCTTTACCTTGCTAAGGACCTGCAGACGTTTCTTCTCCTTGTCACTGGTGGCCAACAAAGCAAATTGCTGCAGCAGCAGGGGGGTGGGAGGGGTGGTGATGTCCAAATAGTATTTAAAAGCCTGGAAGATGGTGCATGGTGGGACACGGTTCTCGTCTGTCCAGTTGCTGATGACACCTGCCAGGAGGGAATTCAGCACAACCATGGGATCAGCTGAGCATAAGAGCCAAGGTGGATAAATCTTTGCTTTCCTTCCTCCTTATCAGCTCTATGATAGTGAATGATGAAGAGCTGGCAAGAAGAGTCAATGAGATATCCTTGTGCCACAAGTGAGATGCTGTACAATGAGCACAAATTGTCTGATACTCCACCACCTTCAGCCTCAGTCACTCTGAGTTAACTAATACTGTTTTCCACCTCCTGTTACACCGTGCATGGCAGTAGGGTATCAGACTTATCCCTGAAATACAGCATTGGGATGGTCCATCAAGATCCCTGAATTCTTCTTTCCAGTCCTAGACACTGTTTTGTCACAAGAGCATGTACTGACAGGACAAGGGCTGCTGGCTTTAAACTGAAGGAGGGGAGATTTGGGTTAGATATAAGGAAGAAATTCTTCCCCATGAGGGTGGTGAGACACTGGAACAGCTACCCAGAGAAGCTGTGGATGCCCCATCCCTGGAGACATTCAAGGCCAGGCTGGATGGGGCTTTGAGCAACCTGGTCTAGTGGAAGGTGTCCCTCCCTGTGGCAGGAGGGGTTGGAACCACAGGACCTTTAAGGTCCCTTCCAACCCAAACCATTTTCTGATTCTGTGTTTCTTTTTCCATGAGAATATAAACAGCTTTAATTCTTCTGAAGAACAAGGGAACATCTTGTCACCCTTCAAACCCTTACTGTACCCCCCAAATGCAGATGAGCAATGGCTCTGCGCAGAGGAAGGTTGAAGAAGGTGCACCCAATCCAGGCAAATACACCAGTGAGATGGGAACTGAATTCTCCTGGGGGCCACCTCCCTTCCCAAGGAGCTACAAGAACCACTCCAAGGGAGGTGTGAGGAGAGAGGCCACCTCTACATAGAAGTGGCCATGGTTACCTAGAGCTGTGTTCCTCTCCTCCAGGAGCTCCACCTTCACCAGCTGGTTGGCTGGGGGAGCATCTTCAAGCCTGTCGATCAAAGCGTTGACCAAGTCTTCGTGGTTCCCCGGAAACACGCCCAAGTGGTCCCCGGGCAGGTACTGCAGTTCCTGGTGTCCGTTGGTGTGGAGGCGCACGAAAATTGTCAGGCGACTACAGGAACAGGAGAAAAAGCAGGATGGGGTTTGGGGGAGATCTTCAGGAAGATGCTGACGATGGCCTCAAGAGCCGATGGTTGTGCTGGGCAGTGGTGGCACGTCCAAGCCCTGGTGGCTGGCTGAGCACGTCCCCAAAGTCACAATGAGAAAGGGCATTGCAGTGGGCACCTCCCTTCACTGCTGACTCACCCTCAGGGACTTTTTAAAAGGGAAAAAGCAGTTTAACCTCTTGCTTCAGCAATTTTATCCTTTTTTTTCTGTTTTGTTTTTTTTTTGTTTCCCCGCATGTGCCCTGCCACTCCAGCAGTGCAGCCACCCGTGTTCTCATCCTTACAGGCGGGAGGCTCATTTCTGCAGCAGCAGATTTCACCGGGTAGGAAGGCAGGAAACATCCTTCCCTGGGTCAATGTGGATTTCAGCGTTGGTCAAAATTTGCACAAAGATGCAATCCATGGGACATTTAGGGGTCAAGGGATACTTACCGCACCGCGTGCAGGGACGCTTTGGTGCACCACGAGCAACTGCAGCTCCCTGGACAGCTGCATCAGTGCTTAAAAGGGGCCGATAAGAAAGATGGGGACAGACCCTTTAGCGGGGCCTGTTGTGACAGGACAAGGGATGATGGATTTAAACTAAAGGAGGAAGATTCAGGCCGGACATGAGGAAGAAATTGTTGCCCTGAGGGTGGTGAGAGCCTGGCCCAGGTTGGTCAGAGAGGTGGTGGATGAACCATCCCTGGAGACATCCCAGGCCAGGCTGGACGGGGCTCTGAGCAACCTGAGCTGGTGAAGATGTCCCTGCTCATGGCAGGGGGGGCACTGGGGGAGCTGGGAAGGGCCCTTCAACCCAAGCTATCCTGTGATTCTATTCCATGATGCTGTGATCTCTTACCTGGACTTTGGGCTCTGCAGGTTCTGCCGTGTGATAAGCCGGGCTGCATAGACACGTTTTTTGTGGATGCTGTACAGTCCTGCAGAGAAGAACAGTCATGAAGCAACACAGCAGAGTGTGACCAAGGCAGGTGGCCTCTGGCATTTGCAGGGCTGTCGGCCACTGCGCTTCAGACCGGAGCTGTCACCAGAGGGCAATGGGCTCAATGACTCTCCTGTCCCCATCTCCTGCAAAGCTTCAGCAAGCCCGGGGGATTCAAAACCCCAGGGGGAAACCCGACACGTGTCCCTTGTGTTAGTGACCGAGGAGGACAGAGAAACCACCCACATGAGGCGCAGGGATGTGCCCTCACGTGCAGGAACGCACCTCTCGCTGCCAGAACCACCTGAATTCGGGAAGAGCTGAACCGGCGCGGCAGATCATCCACTGCAGGAGCCGTGCTGAGGGGCCAGGTGTCGGTGGGCTGGACCTGCCATCGCACTGCCACGCTCAGCCGAGCAGCATTTGGACACAGCGAGCTTGGAAAGCTCCCAGGTTTCCAGCTCTTTGCTTCAGAAAATGGGGTCAGGAGGAGGGAGATCAAATCAGATCTCAACATCTCTGTTACAGAATCAAGCAGGGACCAGCCAGAGGGGCATGAGACCTTCACAAACTGTTCCTTCGGCATGAGATGGAGGGGAAAAGACAGACTGAAAAGTTGGGAATTTAACACAGAATAAGGATGTTTGGCTTCTTTTTGCCCACTTGAGCCCACTATGTGTTTTCCTCCACCTGCCCCACACTCAGATCCCCTTGGGGTGACCCCACTTTCATACCTTGTGTGAGCTCCGGGGCCTCGGCCACGTAGGTCAGACGGAATTTGCTCCTCTTCCAGCTCCGGTCGTTGCTGATGAGGGAGTTGTTTGCTTTCTCGATGTTGACGTCGTCCCCCACGCAGAACACGTCACACGCTGCCTGCAGCACACACCAACCTCTCAGGCACCTCCCCGCTGCCCCTTGGCTTCCCGACCTAGCCCCACGACCCCCCTTTTCCCTCCCCACCTCAGCCAACACATGGAGGAGGTGGCCCCAATGGCATAGGGCTATAGCAGAGGCCATGGGCATGTCCCGTGGTGCCCATCCCCACCAGGTGTCTGGGATAACACGGGAATTCAACATTCAGCTCTGGCATTCAGCACAAACCAGAGTGTCAGCTCCACCAAAACATGGACAACTTCCTTATTGTGGGCCAGGGTGATGGGCAGGTGTCCTGGTGTAGGGAAGGAGACGCTGGGTTTTATTCCAGCTCAAACCAGCAGCTTTGCTCTGTCCCTGTGTCCTTCCCTCCTTGCTCCTCCCTGGAGCACCAGGGACACGAGTTACCTTGAAGACCTTCTTGGCCCATGTCCTGAAGGACTCCTCTTGGCCACAGAGCTCATCCCCTTCTCCCATGCGGAGGATCCTCTCTCCACCCAGCTCCTCCAGGAGCGTGTCCACCGCCCGGGCAAAGGCGCAGAAGTGGGGGTACGCTCGGGACCCCAGCCCAAAGACAGAGAACCTGGGGAAAGGTGGCACGGCTGTGGACACCAAGCTGGGAGGTACGTGGACATCTCCCCCTTACTCACCACTATGGACAACACCAGCATGAGGGAGCATGGAAGGATCTGCTTCTGGCAAAAATACATCATATTTTAGGAAAGAATGAGCTGCAGTAGGAGAAAGGGGCTCCATGCAGCACCAGCTCCTGCTCTGTCCATCCTGCAGCAAGAAATTGTCACCTCCCGCCCTGACCAATTTACCTGACATTAGCCAGGGGCCCTGTGCTCTCGAAGTTGTCCCTGGAGTCGGGGCCGTCGCTTGAGGATTTCCGTGCATCCGAGTAAGAGGAGACGCTGTTGAAACGGACCTTGTAGCTCCTGTGAACAGCAACAGCATCAAGTATTAACCATGATGACCATGTGCACGTGGATCCTGCCAGACTGTGTGTCCAGAGGGGACCCCCAGGCTGCGGAGGAAATGAAATCAGAGCAGGCTCAAGCTCAGGGCTCAATATTTCATGAGCAGGTGCTGTGATCAGTGGCTGGAGCAGAGAAATGTGCTCCCTCCTGGAGGTAAGCCATAGCAGCCCATATAGAATCATATAAGTTGGAAAAGCCCCTCAAGATCATGGAGTCCAACTGTTCCCCCACCCCTGGCACTGCCCCATGTCCTGAGAACCTCATGTCCATCTGTCCAACCCTCCAGGGATGGTGACTCCAGCACTGCCCTGGGCAGCCTGTTCCAATGCCCCACAGCCCTTTGGGGAAGAAATTGTTCCCAAGATCCAAACTCAACCTCTCCTGGTGCAATTTGAGGCCATACGTTGCACCCCACCAGCTGGAGCTGGTTTACTTCATGGGGTCTGCCTGTCACCTCAATGGGGTGACCCAGCTGTTGGCCACCACATTGTCCCCAGTGGTGCAGAGGTGGCAGGACCTTTGTCTCTTCCTGTCCTTCCCTGACTGCACACAAGGTTGGGTGTATGTCTGAACAGATATTCTGAAGGTTTTTTCATTCATAGCAAGTTAAAAAAAAAAAACCACAGAGTGAGAGCAGGGGGGATGAGGAGGGGGAAAGGGAGGGGAGAGAAAAAATCTGACAACAGCAGAAGTATTTCTGAATTGAACCATCTTCAAAAATTGCTCTACACAAGAGTTTCTAAATATACTGCCCGAGCAATGCAGCAGTGGTGTGTGGATGAGTCACAGCATCCTCCAGCACTGACACATTGAGGAAACAACCCCTGAGTTAAACATCTGCCTGGGTCGTAGAGCCCCGTGCTCCCCCTCTGCTCCGGGGCCTCCTCCTCTCTGCCCCAACAGCAGGTCCTTAAATACGGAAGGATCATTCAGGCTGGACGTGAGGAAGAAATTGTTGCCCTGAGGGTGGTGAGAGCCTGGCCCAGGTTGGCCAGAGAGGTGGTGGATGGACCATCCCTGGAGACATCCCAGCCCGGGCTGGATGGGGCTCTGAGCAACCTGAGCTGGTGAAGATGTCCCTGCTCATGGCAGGGGTGGCACTGAGGGAGCTGGGAAGGGTCCTTCACACCCAGATTATTCTGTGATTATGAATGCCTCTGAAAACGCTTGGAAAACCCTTGCTGTAAGACACAAGGAACCAGATATACAACTGGGTCATGATTGGAGAGCCACAACTGCAGTGCCCTGGCAGACTCCTTGAGACGTGGTGGCTTCCAGAGGCCACCAATCCCCACACTGCGGGGTCTTGACCACTCTCAGCATCCCCAAGTGGACATGGAGCCGGGAGTCTGTGGGATGCAGGGACAGGAGCTGCTCCCTCCAGACCTTTCCACCAGGCTGACTCTACTCCTCTTCCCTAGAACATCTTCTCCAGGGCACCTTTTCTCATTGCAAAAGCTTTTTTTCATGTTTAACTTCAGCATCTCTTCCTACCATCCAGAGCCATGACCTCTTGGCCTGTCCTGGGGGGGGGCACAGGGAGTAATTTATTCCCTCCGCCTCTGCAGTCACCTTTGCTGTATGTGAAGTGTGCTACTGCGCTGCATTTCTGTCTCCTCTGCTTCACATAAAACAGCTCTCACCCTTTTGATCCGTCCTCACAGGTCACTGTTTCCAGCTCTCTGACCATTTTTGCCGTCAGGTAACCAAGCCACAGGCAGTCTTGGCTCTTAAAAGCTCCTGCCACTCCCTTAAATTCCATTCAGAGGTGACTGGGCCAGCCGGCACCCAGCTCAGGTGCTCTTGTCCTCCTCAAACCTGCCAGGCTTGCCATGGGTGGCACCTCCGCACCCAACCCAGCCCCAAAAAGGGAAGATCCTTGGGGTGAGAACCACGTGCAAAATGCCCCTTTCTCCATCCAGACACCTCCCGGGCAGCCTGCACGTCCCATTTTGTCAGCTGTCCCCATTAAGGCACAAGGCTATTAGACACCTAATGGGTTTTTGGCTGGCGAGCCCTGCGGGATCCATCAGATGACTTGGCTCCACAGCCAGGAGATCACTTTGGAGCTGCTGCTTCACCAGCAGCAAAGAGGTACAAATCGGTCCCTGCCCAGCACTGTTTGTCACCACTTGAGCAGAAAGTCAGGGCTTCGGTGCCCAGTTAAATTGCACGGCATCTCTGGCCAGTGCTAATTCTTCCTTAATTAAGGAGCAGCCTTTTGCCAATTGCAAACATTGCTGTGTTGACTCAGGAGAGACTCCAGAGCGGTGTCCCAGTTAAGCAAAATATATTGTATTTAACAGCTAAAATAAGAGGAGGCCCCAAATGATTAACACTTTGCCAGCTTCCCTCACTTCTCAAACTCCAGGACACGCAACAAGATGCTCGAGGTTCATCTTCTACTGATGAGGGATTTTCTAAAACCCCAGACTCTGTCTCCAAGGTACCAGTTCCAGACTCAGTGTTACAGACATCACAGCTGGAATTTATCACAGCTCTTATTTTCCCTAGAAATATTATGACATGATGCAAGAAGTTAAATTTGATTCTCAAGCCTTACCCCACCTACATCCACATAACTGGGATCTCCCTTCTACCTCCAGGTCTTACTATTTGGGTGTCTCCTGGACAGCCCTGGCACTTGGATTCAATTATTTGGGGGAATCCTTGCTTTTATGCCAGCCCAGGGAATTACAAGCTGGAATCCACAGCCATGCCTGACTTGGTGCTTTTATCCTCCCTGGGACCTCCACCTCCTCCATCCCCTGGTTCTCCAGGCAGGTTCCAGCCCTCAGACCTTTGCAAACTTGAAGCCCACATGGGGATTTCATACTCCCTTCCAAGAGGAGGGACGCAGAGGAGCAGGCTGTCCTGGCTGTGGGAAGAATGGGTGGAAAAGAGGGGTTTGGGGTGCTCTTACTTCCTCTCCTCCAGGTTGGAGTTGGGATTCTTCATCTCCATTAACGCGCAGCCAAATTTCTGCAGAGAAGAAATTTTTAAAAAGCCATCAGTTCTGGCAACATCTACAGGAACCAGAGCGGTGACCAACACCATGGGATGTTCCTGTTCAGGCTGGGCAAAACCACAATGTTCCTCCCCATTCCCCACTGCCCATCCCCACACATCAGTCACCCACCCTGTGCTCTGTCCTACCTCTCCGTTCTCAGGTGGGTCTCCATTGCCAAAGGTGCTGGTGACCACCAGGACCATGGTTTCATGCTCTAGGTGCACAATATCATATTCATCCATGGACATCACCTGGGAGCAACAGAGATGTTGTTATTGCAAGAGGCCTTTGGTGGGGAGATCTATGCCCAGCCGCTCTCCTGGGATGGACCCCAGTCCACCCAAAGATGGGAGCAATGCATCCTCACAGAGATCTCCACACAGGGAGCACGAGAACAAGAGCTTTAAGGAACATGGACAAACTATGGGGCTACCATCTGAAAGGCAGTAGACATACGTATACTACAAAGCCTGCAGGACCTGGAAATTAGCTGGAAAAATTCCTGTGCAGGCTTCAATCCAGACCCACAATGTCCAGTCCTGGGAGGTGCTGAAGCCCCTTGGCAGCTGGGAAGCTCCACACGATCCATGTATTTTCCCAAAGCCACATATCTCATTGGGCCATCCAGGTGTGCACATTATTTTGCAGGGGCTGGGAGCCGGTACGGTACCTTGGCATCGAAAGCGTGCTTGAAGATTTCACACAGCGTTTTTGCATAGACCTGTGACTTCCCTGTTTCCGTGGCATACAGGATGGTTGCTTTGACTCTCTTGGCCATAGCCTGTCCCATCAGCTTGGCTGAGAACTTCACAGCCCTAGGAAGGAAGAATAAATCCTGATAAGAGACCTGGGTTCTTTGTGGGCACTTCTAGCCCAGACTAGTTACACCGTATTATTTATTATTGAATGAACAGTCTGCCTTAAAAACTGCTGTTATGTACCAAACAGGGAAGGTGTGGAAGAATCTGTCTGTCTTGACTTGTGAGAGAGGAAGATGAGATGGGGGGGATGGAAAAAGAGCTGAAATATATGCATGGGTGTAGGGAGGAAAATGCTAAACCAAGTGCAGAGGTGCTCTTTCTGTGGGGACAGAGAAGCAGAAGAACGAGAGGCAGCAGCTGCTGAACTCAGTGACCAGATAACCTCAAAGGTAAAACTGTAGACCAGCTTCTCCATCTCTTCATGTCTTTAAATCCTTCCTGGCTGCCATTCTGCAGGAGGTGTCTAAGCCAAGCAGGAGCGCCTGGGCTCCACACATCACACACGAAGCCCCAGGACAAGGAGAAGGTCAGACCAGGCTGTCGTCCCTTTGATTTGCACTCCGGTGACATTATGAACTTGACTCAGAGGAACAGCCCTCCCGAGGCTGAGAGGTTGCACATTTATTTGAGTGTTCACAGGGCTGTGTCTAGCCGGCTGCCTCCTGCGTCTGCAATCGTGACTAGAAGCATTTGCTCTGGTTTTCCCCACCGTCTGGGCTCTGACAGGAGGGCAGAGGGGCCCAGAGAGGTCACCGGCCTCTCTAAACGTGGCCAAGGTGATGCAGCACTAGAAACACTGGCTTCTTGTCAATGCTGGTGCTGCTGGGTTGGCACTGAATCATTTTGGTGGGAAGAGACCCTCAAGATCATCACGTCCAACCATAACCCACCCCTGTCCCTGCCCCATGTCCTGAGAACCTCATGTCCGTCTGTCCAACCCTCCAGGGATGGCGACTCCAGCACTGCCCTGGGCAGCCTGTTCCAATGCCCCACAGCCCTTTGGGGAAGAAACTGTTCCCAAGATCCAACCTCAGCCTTCCCTGGTGCAACTTGGGGCTGTTTCCTCTCATCATCAGTGGGAGCACAGTGATGAGGGACACGAGCCAGCTTTGGGGTGCACAGTGGGGCACCAGACCCAATGTGGGAAATTTGCTATTTTAGGGCCATTCATAAGCACAACATTATTTTTAATAAGTGCAGAATATCTTCACCTTTTCTAAATGGACCATCAAACCTTTATATAGAGCCACCAGAAAGGTGGGTCTGGATTTAGCCTGATATGTTTCAATAGAGAAGGGGCAGTTTCTGGAGTGGCTGAGAGAGCAAAAAGCATCTCTGCAGCCTTTGCAAGAGCAAGGGCTTCTTGATTCACTTCTGTGGGGTGATCAGACCCTGCCCCGGGCAATCAAGTTCAGCAGGACTCCAGGAGCAGGACACCCTTCAGAGCAGCTATGGGGAATGGAGGTGGAGATGGACTGGTTACGCTGGCAGGAGAAGAGAAGCCCAGCTTCCCCCGTCCCTCCTGCCAGGAGGGAGGAAATCACTTGGGGGACACAAAAACAAAAGAGGAGGAAAGAAGAGGTAGAAACCCCACCAGGCTGGTATGTTCTGCCTCCTCCTGGCAGCTGCCCTTCATGCCAAAGTCAGCCTCAGGAGCTTTTATATTATTGATATTTGCTGCTATACAGTCACTCCTCAGCATCATTCTGCATGTTGAAGTTGCCCATTTGCTTTCATGTGACGGTAGTGCCACCTGTCCCCAAGACTTACCTTGTCCCCAGGGGAGGGAAGGGTCAGGGACTGCAGGGTTGATGGCTCAGATTTGGCCAGAACCAGCACAGCCTGTCTGAACAGGCACCAAAATCCTGCTGCAACCAGTGCCAAGCGCAACACTCAGGGCTGCGGGGCTCGGTCTGGGTCTTGTTCAGCTGATTAGCTCAGATCCAGGCAGGATTAATGGTGAATTACAAAAATAATTCCTCTCCTCTACATCAGGGACAATAGTTTGTTGTTTTTTTTTTTTTAATTACCTGCCATGCTCACGTTTTTATAAAATCATTCATCAGTCGCACACACACAAATAAGAGCATTGTTTCTCCTGACTCAATGGCTCAATTAATCTTCCCGTGTTCCACAGCAGTCCCGGGCTACAGCCCAGACCTGGGCACTGGTGTCAGTCCCAGGAGCACATACGATCATGTTTATGGATGTTCCATGGAAAGACCTTCAGAAGACGTGACAGCTGAAGAGTGGGAACAAACTGCTGGCAGGGACTTGGGGAAACTGAAGCGGAGAGAGATGCTGTGAAGAGCACAAGGCCACCTGGCAGCCTGGTCACAGGTACTGGGGCAGACCTGGACCTTCCTAGTCTTGGCCTAGGGCTCTGCTGTGGAGCCAGCAGCTCCTACAAGAACCTCTCTGCCAATGGCCCGCGGGGCAGACATTTGGGCCATGATCAGCCAAAAGGTCCAAATTACACTCCATTCCTACAGCCCTAGGAGCTTTGGTGGGGAGAGGGACTTGCCTGGCCCATTACTAGGGGTCATCTGGCCATGAAGTCCAAATCTGAGTTCAGCCCTGATCCATCTGCTACTTATCAGGGGATTCCTCATCCCCATCTCCCCACTCCTTGCAAAGTGGGTGTTTGGAGGTGTGTTTAGACACGTACTGGAGACAAGTGCTCCTCAAGTAGCTAAGGAGTTGGTGAGAAAAAGAAAAATATGGACAGGAGTTTCACCTCACTGGTACCAGCATGGCCCTGGGCAGTAGTGGGTGATCTCTGGAGGCTGTGAAAGGAGAAACAGGCAATATACCCCCAAAGAAGTGAGAAAGCCCTTCATGAGCATCTCCACATTAGTGGATAATGGACCAGCTTGGGAGAAGAGAGTATATGCAACATCTGGTATTCACCTGGTTGCACAGCTTTTGGTGGTCTCACTGGGTGTTTAAAAGGCTGCCTGTTTCTCCAAATGTCCTTCTTGGTGGCTAAAGCCTCCAGTGGCCTGAGATCCATGCTCACAACCCATCACTTTGCACACATCCATACGGCAGCACCATCAAACAACCCAACTGCCCAAAAGCAGGACCAGCCCCAAACCCTTCAGGGCTTTCCAGAGCCCACTAGTACTTACTTTGCTAACTTTTTAAAGCCAATGGCCCTCTTCTTGGTGGGTGTCCCATTGACCCCTTTCCAGATGTGGGTGTTCCAAGGGTCCGGCTAGGAGAGAAAACAGCAGCAGCAGCTGATGGGCTTTGCTCAGAGCTTTGAGAAATGCCCTACAGCAGTACGGAGTGTTGAATTCCTCGAGCCATGAAGGGGAGGACTAGCTGGCCTCTTCTACATCATCTCTATAGGTCCCTGATCTATGAGCCCTGTGGGTTTCTTGGGGAAGCTGAGTAATGGAGTATGAACAGAAAAAATGGCAATATAATAGAATTATAAAACCACAGAATTGTTTTGGTTGGAGAGACCCTCAAGCTCATGGAGTCCAACCGTTCCCCCACCCCTGGCACTGCCCCATGTCCTGAGAACCTCATGTCCGTCTGTCCAGCCCTCCAGGGATGGTGACTCCAGCACTGCCCTGGGCAGCCTGTTCCAATGCCCCACAGCCCTTTGGGGAAGAAATTGTTCCCCACATCCAACCTCAACCTCCTCTGGTGCAACTTGAGGCCGTTTCCTCTGCTCCTGGCGCTTGTTCCTGGGGAGCAGAGCCCGACCCCCCTGGCTCCAAGCTCCTTTCAGGCAGTTCAGAGATCAGAAGGTCTCCCCTCAGCTCCTGTTCTCCAGCTGAACCCCCCAGGTCCCTCAGCTGCTCCCATCACACTTGTGCTCCAGCCCCTCACCAGCTCCGTTCCCTTCTCTCAACTCTATAATGAAACCTTTCTGACTTGTAACAGCATCTGGCCAAATGCTTTCTCACCTCTGAGATGAGCATTAATGTGCCACAGGCAAAAAGAAAGCAGGCAATGCCAGAAGGGGAGAGGCAATAAAAACACATCTTTCCCTCTCCCCGACCCACAGCTTTTTTTATTCCCTGTGGGAAAGGGAGGCAGCTGAAGCGAGGAACAAGTGCACAGGAGCTAATTCAGTGCCCTGGCAGGCATCTGTCTGTAATCAGGGCCAGGAACCATCGGGGCTCCTGGTGGGTTGGTTCTAGAAATGAACAGGCTGCTCCTGGTTTATGATTGTTGCTTAAGGGCTCTTGACTAAAGGTCACATTGTGTGAAAACCACCGGAGCAGGGATGGTTGGCTAATGAGGATGTGTTTGCTTAGAGCTGTTTTTCTCATGGTTTGAAGTGTTAAATACTCCAGCACCAGCATTGCAAACTTGCTGCTTGGCCTGCTGGGCAGGAGTCCCCCCATCAAACTGTTGGATCCCCAGGCTGGCAGGAGCCATCCACTCAAACCAGCGGGCTGGAGAGGGGAGGGGTAGCGTGACCACCAGTTCATATCCTCACCGAGCCATCAAAATGCAAAATTAGGTGCTTGCAAAGAGAGGGGGCTCTGGTTAATTCTGCTTCCAAGGTTAAAAGCTGGGGCCTCAGGCATCCCATGTCCTCATGGAGGGGCAAGAAGTCATGGTCCTGGGAAACAGTACAATATCGACGGGGTTATTACACCACAGGAGCGGGAATCACCGATTAGGCTTGTACATGGTCTTTATTGCCTTGAGGGCAGCTTGTTGATGGGATTAGATGATAGAATCACAGAATCATTTTGGTTGAAAGAGACACTCAAGATCATGGAGTCCAACCATTCCCCCACCCCTGTCCCTGCCCCATGTCCTGAGAACCTCATGTCCGTCTGTCTGACCCTCCAGGGATGGTGACTCCAGCACTGCCCTGGGCAGCCTGTTCCAATGCCCCACAGCCCTTTGGGGAAGAAATTGTTCCCCACATCCAACCTCAACCTCCCCTGGCGCAACTTGAGGCCGTTTCCTCTGGTCCTATCACTTGCTACTCAGGAGAAGAGACCAACACCTTCCATGCTCCAACCTCCTTTCAGGCAGTTGCAGAGAGTGAGAAGGCCTCCCCTCAGCTCCTGTTCTCCAGAAAAAACTACCCCAGCTCCCTCAGCCGCTCCCCAGCACACTTGTGCTCCATGATGTCCCTCCCCTTCCTGTGTATCCTGATCTCCTGCTCCCACCCTGTTCTTGGCTATACCTCTGGGCACCCAGCACTGTTGGAATGTACCTGGTACTCAAAGGAGGGTGTGAGACGGTAGTTGAGCATTTCCTGATGGAAAACTGGGGTGATGCTGCCAGACATCGGTGGGACAATCCACACCCAGTCGGCAGGACAGCCTCCACGGCAGCGGTACTCATTCTCCATGTGCTTGATGAAGGACTCGGTGGCTGAGTGGTGATCCACAATGGTCACCTTGTCACTCTGTTGGAGGGAGAAGAGAGTAGAGCCAACAACCGTGAGTTAATACTCCCCAGAGAGTGAAAGCCAAAATTCTATATTTGCAGTTGTTTGACCCAAATGTGCTGCATTCTTGTAGTCTTATGGGACTGTGCCTTTGCAGATGACACTGACTGCTGACCCTGGTCTTCCGAAGGAGCACAGTCACTGAGCAACGCCATTTTCCAGGGCTGAGATGCTGCCCTTGTCTTTCATGAGTGTATACGCTATGGGATGGCTGTTCCTCCTGTTATTTGTCATGGGGCAAGCAAAGACTACGATGGCATGTACGGGATGGAGTATGCCCTGCGCAGCCCCTTGGGGAACTCTTTCATGGCTTGCACAACTCCAGGAGCAGCTCTGATCCAGCTCTGGGAAGAACTCCCACCCTTTACAGTTGTGTTGCCAAGGATGAGTTCTGCTAATCAGACTTTAAGTGCAGGTGGAGGGAGAACCTGGACCGATTCTTGCCTCATGGATGGGACAGAAGGGCTGGATCTTGCCCCCTTGGGACACTCCCTCTGGACCAGCAGAGCTCAGGCACTGGTAGTGATGGCTTCACAACCTCCAGGGCACAGACATTATTAAATTTCACTGCAGGCTCCTGGAATGACCCAAAACTAGGAGGATGCAGCCCAATTTCAGTTGAGTGTAGCAGCTGCTGCCATTGTCCTTGGGCAGATGTCTCCATACTCATTCCGTCCAGTCCTTGCATCCCTCAAGCCTGACCCAAACACAACAGAGTCCTACTATGCAGGTACCTGGAAGCTGTACAGCACAGCAATGTTGATCTCCACCAGGGCCTGATCCTTCCACAGAGAGGAAGTTTTCCTCATATCCAGATTCATTTTCTTGGCCACTTGCTGTAACAAAACACGGTAGAAAGCAAACACATGTAATGGCCAAGAACCAAGGACTGAAGATTTCTGCCTGGGGAGAAGAACCCAAAGGAGGGACCCAGGCTGACACAAGGCACCTGCAGGGCAGCACAACTGGCTGATGTTTTCGCTTCCTTTGAGCGATGTGGTCCTGCTCTTTCCTCTCCTTGGCAGAGGCAGGGCCAGTTTGGAAGATGACTAAATGCTGCTGAAAAGGGTCATCAAAAGTAGTTTCTCTTTCTGAGAGTAGAAATCATAGAATCATAGTTGCTGGGAGAGACCCTCAAGATCAACAAACTCAACTGTTCCCCCACCCCTGGCACTGCCCCACGTCCTGAGAACCTCATGTCTGTCTGTCCAACCCTCCAGGGATGGTGACTCCAGCACTGCCCTGGGCAGCCTGTTCCAATGCCCTGCAGCCCTTTGGGGAAGAAATTGTTCCCCACATCCAACCTCAACCTCCCCTGGCGCAACTTGAGGCCGTTTCCTCTGCTCCTGGCGCTTGTTCCTGGGGAGCAGAGCCCAACCCCCCCTGGCTCCAAGCTCCTTTCAGGCAGTTCAGAGATCAGAAGGTCTCCCCTCAGCTCCTGTTCTCCAGCTGAACCCCCCAGGTCCCTCAGCCGCTCCCATCACACTTGTGCTCCAGCCCCTCACCAGCTCCATTCCCTTCTCTCAACACACTCCAGCACCTCAAAGGCTTTCTTGGCTTGAGGGGCCCAAAACTGCCCCCAGGATGCGAGGCTGCTGATCCACGTGCTGGGAAGAACAGACCCTTGCACCCCTTCCCATGCCAGACCCCCTGCTGCTCCCAAACTCTGTTCTTTCTCAGCCCATTTCTTCTACTTGGAGACCTTCCCCCAAATGGGCACATACACGCTCACACACTCACTCTCACCCCTCTGGTTTTCAGACACCTGTGTAGGGGTGCAGCCCATCCACATAACGAAACACGTCCCTCTGCAGGGCAGAGGAGCTCCCTTGATGGGTGCAGATCCCCTGCACCAGCACCTCCATAGGCCTGGCTTTGTCCTGACTCACCATGTCCCCAGGCGTGGGGAGTCCCTGAGCCATGGGAGAGCACTCCAGAGGGACCCTGTGGGCTCAAGTGTCCCAAGTGTCTCAGCCACCTCTCAGGCCCACCACATCTTAGCACTTGACCTCAGTCAACCACATGACCCGCTGAGCCATAAGATGCTCTGAGAATCCTATGGGGAGCTCTATAGACATCACACTCGCTGTGTTAGATACCAGCTGGTCTCATGGGACACAAAAAACTTGCCAGCCCAACACACCCTTGGCCATGTGGCTCCAGGAGAATGGAACCGCCCTGTCCTAGAGACACTTGGATGTCCTGCACTCTCCCACTCAAGGCAACACTCTGCCAGTGTCCTACCTGCTCCCCAGTACCTTCACACACCCATGGCCCCCTAGGAGTTCCTGGCACCCTTGAGGAGGGGAATTACCTCCAGTATGTTGTAGCGAGAGTTGTCACAGTAGTCCCGGACCCCAATTTCTGTGCCCATGTACCAGCCGCTGAAGGGGCAGGCGGAAAACTCCAAGCCACCAATCTCGAGGAGCATGTTGGAAACCGCTGGCAAACCGTACCACTTCAGGCCCAGGTCCTTAAACCATTCAAACCTGCCGGGACACAAGAGAGTGAGGCGACCAGCTAGACCTCCCCTGGTCAATGCAGGCAGGGGAATGGAGGAGTTACTTTGCTACCAGCCACCAGACTGAGGGACATGTGAGCAGAGTAGTTCCTGGAGGCAACATCTCCCTCAGAGGCTGTTTATGGGGAAAAAGTACAGAGTGGCCTAAGTTCTGAGAGACTTCAAGGAAAGGAAAAACATCCCTGAGACAAAGGACATAGCTTTTTTCCACCTCCAGATTCTGCCAACTTTGTATGAGAGATGGGGGAAGACCTGAAAGAGGGTCTTGAGTAAAGCACCCAAGCCACAGCAAAGAAAAGCCGAGGACACGAGGTGACTTAGTGTGAAACCAGAGGAGCTGAGGAGCTGATCCCCTCCGGCAGTTTTAGGGCTTATTCTGACTTACTTGGGATGCCGGATGGGCACTTCCAGTACAAGCTCTGGGGGGATCTCAAAGAGCTCTGGGTCATTGCCGTTGGCTTGGAGGAGCAGAGGCAGGACGTCGAAGCGCCCGTACGGAGCCTTCCAGCCTTGCTGAATGCAGATCTACAGGCAAAACAAAAGTGGAGTTTAGACATCCCAGCAAATCATCTGCTCTTCGAGCATTCTGGGCAGGGAGCTGCACAGCGCTGAGCAGTGGCTTCTAACAGCATCTCTGCTCAGCCGTTACAGCCAAGTGATAACTTCCATCCAAGGGATCTATAACATTGGGCTGCCTGTCACAGCCAAGCCAGGACCATGTGAGGGCTATATGGGTTGAAAATGAACCTAGGACCATAGAATTATTTTGGTTGGAAAAGAGCTTTCAGATCATTGTGTCCAACTGTTATCCCAGCACTGCCAAGTCCACCTCTAAACCACGTCCCTAAGTACCTCATCTCTACGTCTTTTAGACACCTCTAGGGATGGTGACTCCACCACTGCCCTGGGCAGCCAAACTGATCCCCAGGTAGGATCACAGCTCTGAAAAAGCTGTTTACCCTATTTGTGCCCATAATGGTGAAGGACAAAATGGGTAAGAACAGCAGGGGAGTTTGGAAAGAGGTGAGCAGAGCACTGGTGCTATGTGTGCAGAGCCACAAGGCAGAAGGCAAATCTCATTCCTGATGCTCAATGGCCCAGGTCAGCAGTGGGCACACATGTCCTCCTGTATCAGCACCACCAGCCAACACCTTCTCAGCGAAAAGCAAAAGGAGATAAGAGTTTTCAGTGCAGCTATGGTCAACTGTGCATGCCTGGAAACAGCTTTTATTCCTGGGAAAATATCCAAGGGTGAGACAAATCCAACCCCACTTTGTGGTGCTTCAGTGGGTGTGATAAACCCCACTTGGCCCAGCATGTTCCTCACTCCTGGAATGGTCACAGAATCACAGAATCACAGATGGTTTGTGTTGAAGGGCCCTTCCCAGCTCCCCCAGTGCCCCCCCTGCCATGAGCAGGGACATCTTCACCAGCTCAGGTTGCTCAGAGCCCCGTCCAGCCTGGCCTGGGATGTCTCCAGGGATGGTTCATCCATCACCTCTCTGCCCAACCTGGGTCAGGCTCTCAACACCCTCAGGGACAATTCCTTCCTCATGTCCAGCCTTAATCTCCATCCTTTAGTTTAAAACCATCACCCCTTGGTCTGTCGCAACAGGTCCTGCTCAAAAGTCTGTCCCCATCTTTCTTATCAGCCTCTTTTAAGTACAGGAAGGCCACAATTAGGTTTCCCTGGAGCTTCTCTTCTCCAGGCTGAACACCCCAACTCTCTCAGCCTGGTCAGACCTTCTCCGCACCCCCACCAGCCCCATGTCTGTGGGGCCCAGGAAGGTGCTTCAGCTGGTACCTCTGTCAGCTCCACGTTCGCGGGGTCTCCCAGGATGGTGCCGTCGGGCTGTTTGTAGCCGGCGTAGCGGATGAGCTGAGCGTTCCAGATGCGGAAATCATGCTTGCTGTCCGTCCGCTGCGGGAAGATGGTGATAGCAGATCTGGAAGGAAGAGGTAGGGCTGGTGAACGCTGAGGACATTACAATGGCATAGGACAAGGGTCGTCAGAGCAAGGAGAAACACTGCGACCATCAGGACACCTTCCCCTGATAGCAGGTCCCTCTAGTGTTCCCTGGGGCAAGTACTGGCTACAACTATCTCCTTAGACAATGTCAGCAAGGCCCAGAGCTGAGTTCCCACACATCCAGAGTCCTTTGGATATAAACCCTGGTGGCTTACCTGAGGTTGCCTTTGTTGGTGGCGTATTTGATGTGGTTGCAGATATAATTGAACATCCCATGGGCTGTGGTGCAGTCCCGGGCATCGAACACCTGAAAGAGTGGAAGTAATTGTGGTAATGCTATGAGATGCTCCAGCTCCTAGGGCAGAGCCAAGCAGAATAAACACAGCAGAGAGAAAGCTTTAGAGGCTTTCTCCGTTTTTACAACACGTGGATGTCTGATCTAGCTGGCCCTTCTGCTTTGGAGAGGTTTTGCTCCAGCAAAACCTCCTCGGTGCAGTCCTCTCAACCTGCTGCTGTTCCTGACTTATCCACCAACAGTTCTGGTTTCTGCTCTTTGTCTCTTGTAGGCCAAGACTTGAAGCTCAGTCAGGTCTGAAATCCACTGAGAGGATGGATTTGGGTTGAAAGGGACCTTCAAAGCTCATCTAGTCCAGCCCCCTGCCATGAGCAGGGACATCTTCAACCAAACAGGAGCCCTGTCCAACCTGACCTTGAGTGTTTCCAGGAATTGGGCATCTACAAAAGGATGGGGAAACCAGGAAAGAGGGTCAACAGGAGGCTTGAATGGCTCCTCCCAGGATTCAGGTATGCCAAAACAAACAGTGGAAGAGAAGAACTGAAGGCTGTGCTGGGAGCAAAGGAGACCCAACCTCCCAGCCCCAGGCAGTACCAAAACCTGTGTGAAGCAGCCAAAAGAACTGCTCAGCAGCACCTGAGCTGTACTCCAGTTTACAGAGAGAGACGTCATCTCCATACCAAGGGATTCCATCAGAGATCACCAATTTAGATCCTACCTTACGCTTCCAGCTACTCAGAAGGGCACTGAGCCAAAGCTTCTCCTGCCATCACATCTCTGTACTAAGGAGGAGTGTGTCCTGCTGCCTCTCTTCAGGCAGAACAACAGTTTTGGAAGCAGTATGTAAGATATTGGAGCAGTATCTGATTTTGGAAAATCTCCAGAGCGTCACATTCTATTTGGCTCCATTTCAGACACAGACACCTCAGCTACACCAACCCCACAGCTGCTTTTCCAGCTCCTGTGGACTCCCCAGCCTGTGCACCCCCAAAGCTGTCAAGAAGAAGGTACCTGCTGCGGGCTGAACAGCCCAAACCATACGTGTGCTGGGCTTCCCCGGGTATTGGAAGAGCAAGGTTTGCTCCTCCAGAACTTCAGTGCATCCTTGGCCAGACAACCTGCCAGCTGTGTTCGTGCTCACCTGCAGCTTGGACCACTGGATCCTGCCCACGCAGCGGGCTGCGTTTCTCCAGGCGTGCTTGGCTCCGTAGATCAGCTCTGTGTCCCGCAGCTGGTAGGTGTCAGTGGCTTCAATCTCCTTGGTCACTTCCTCCAGCCTTTCCATGTGGGCCTTGGAGCCAGATCTGCATGAGTGGGGAACAGAGGAGGTGTCAGTCAGCAACCCAGGTGGAGGGCAGGGAATCCTGCTGCTTACACCTGGGCACGAGTTCTTTCTTTCTTAAGCACAGAACAGATGACCAAACACAAATGGGAGAGGTCAGGAACTTGCACAGAGGTACATAAAAATTGCTGGGAATGAAACTCCCCTGAAGAAGCTGCTGGATGTGGAGGAGCACAGGCTCACCCTGCTGTGACTCCCTGGTGTGAAAGACCAGATCATATGGGACATAGAATCAGAGAATGATTTCGATTGGAATTGACTCTCAAGATCATGGAGTCCAACCATTCCCCCAGCCCTGGCAGTGCCCCATGTCCCTAAGAACCTCATCTCCATCTGTCCAACCCTCCAGCACTGGTGACTCCAGCACTTCCCTGGGCAGCCTGTTCCAATGCCTCACAGCCCTTTGGGGAAGAAGAAATTGTTCCCAAGATCCAATCTAAACCTCTCCTGGCACAACTTATGGCCATTTCCTATCATCCTATCACTTGCTGCTTGGGAGAAGACCAACACCCTCCATGCTACAGCCTCCTCAACATCTCCTACAACATTTCAGCATAAGCGGTAGCCAGGGCCTGCAACCTTCTCCAGCCAATACTTACCTCTTTATGGAGGAGTAGTACTGGTCAATGAAGTCCTTAGCCAAGAGGAGCAGCTCTTCTTTTGTCCTGGTATCTTCTGGCTTGCGGACATGCTGGCTGGGGGTCATTACTGAGCCCATGCATATCTGCTCGGTGCATGCGGTGGACTGAGGAGACAGAAGGAGACACACGTGTCTTGGGTTACTGCAGTGGTTTTAGTTACATGAGCTGGGCTGGGGGAAGTCAACAATTACTCATGCGGAAGTCAGTGGCGTCTTTGAGAAACAAGGACTTTTCCAGCTTAGCTGATTTCACACCTATGGGTAACATGTAAGACAGCTCAAGTGTGTGCTGTCATCTTGTCCACCCTGATACGGACAACTGGGCCTCATGAGATTCTTGCCCCAGCTTGGCATGAAGTCATGTGCTTTTCCTGATTTATCCCAGATGGGCTCCCCTCTCACTCAGCTTATTGCACCAGATGTTTGAAATTCAGCCACCACCAGAGACAAAAAGCCTGGCCTGAAATCATCCAATTCTGCATTCCCAGGTGACGCCACCTTGGAAACACTGTGTGATCCACTCCATTATGCTCAGACAACTTTTGGCCAGACCTATCAAGTCTACTCACCATCGCCGTCTTGAGGTGCAGCGTGTCATGAAGCACGGAACCTGTCTCCCAATTCTTGATTTTGAAAAACCGCGGGCATTTGGAAGGACTTCCATTCACCGTGTTCTTAGTTGGGGACTGCCGCCCAGATGGTGGTGGCTGGACAAGAACCAGGCACAAGGTTAGTATACGTCAACGAGATCCAGGAAAAAGGCCACAAAACAACAAGCAGCATCTTGTATTGGTGGATGCCTGTGCTTAAATCCTAGTGATAATATGTTGAGACAAGGTATATGATCCAAATATTGGCATCCTACAGTGGAGCAACCAACTCTCGATGCAATTGAGAAGTCACCTCTGTTTACAGAAGAGCCAAACCTGTAGAAGAAGAGTTAAAAACTAGAGAAATGGCTTAGGAGAACATCATGTTCAAGTTTCCCAGTGGAAGAGTTACCTCTCTAAAATGTATTAGATTCTTTTTTAAGGAGCTTCACCTGCTCAGATTTTACACGTGCCAAACTCCGCCTCACTAGTACGAGCACTGTGAGATAGACCTAACAGCCCATCGTTCCTCTGAGCAAGCCAACCGCACATCTTCTTTGATATCAATGCTGCAAGATTGTAGGAATAAGGATGGATAAATTATGCAAGTGAGAGGGTTGCTGAATTATGCATAGTTGAATACTTTAATCTCAGCTCTGAATCTCTGCATCAGGGTGTGCTCATCCAGCACATCTTGAGTTATAAGCCAGCGTAAAGAAGAGCCTCAGCCAGTAGAAAGCTTGTCAGGAGAAGAGCTGGCTGCAAGAGCTTGTGTTTGCACGTTTTCAGATAATATCTTGTATTTCTACTGTGACCCTTATTTACCCCAAGCACTTAAAGAGCAATTAGTGTCTGCCAGCGTGTCAGGGGACAGCAAGATCTGCGGTGGTGCTGGGAAGCAGAGACAATTCTTTTAGAATCAGATGTTACAGTAGGGTGGAATTAGTCACCGCAATCACTACAGTGTTGCTGCAGGTTTCAAGGGGAGACTTGATCCCATACCAGAGCCTCCATCACTTAGAGGCTTACAGCTCTGCAAAGAAAATCTGGGCTTGGACCAACTTTTGATATGGTCTTCCTACATGAATCCTGGAGCTCGTGTCACTTTCTAATCCATCTGCAAGGTTTTTTAAAGACAGCACCGACTTCAGCAGAGCTGTGCAGTGTCTCACTCTCCTTTTTGGTGGTTCTGGGCTCACGTCCCAGCTGCAGCACAAATCCAGCATCGCAACCCAAAGAACCAACTGAAGAAGAACCAGCACAGGGTGGAAGAAGGTCTTGTTTCAGAACAAGCACTTTGGTAATGAGCAAACCTGGGGGGAAAGCAACAGGGGCCACAAGGATGACAAAAGCAGATGAGGCTCCAGATCTAACTAGTTCTTTGTTTTTCTGAAGCAGAGGGAGATTGATGCCTGATTAATTGCAAGACTGATGCCTCTCCAGACACCGCTCCATTGCTCTGGTGGCAATGTTGGCTATATTTTTTGCCCAGTCCTTGTTTTTACCATATACTCCACACTTTGTTCCCCTGGAAAACAGAGATTTTGCTGTCAAGCAGCTTGAGGGTCACAGTGTAACACCACACACTAAAACAGATGCTGAGAACAGAGAGGATGGAGTGGTAGAGGTTTATAACATGACCCCTTTGTAGGACCCTCTTTGGTCCTCACAGTTTCCAAAAACCACTCTCTGCACACCGCAGGCTGTGCTGTCATGGGTCACTGTGACGTTCCTCATGTCACAAGTCCTGTGATCTTCCCAAGGAGAGTTTTGAAGTCCCTGGAGCCAGATGACCACACAGTGGATCTCAGCTTCCCCTTTCCAGACTGCAGAAAACAAATATAAGACTTCATACAGAGCGGAAAACCAGCAGGAAATAAAAAAGAACCTCGTAGATGTAGTCCTGGAACAGCACTATGTTTAAGTGGTTTTTGTTTCTTCTTTTGGGGAATCTGACCTGAATTATGGCACTGGAAGTTCCTGGTCATTTTATTCTGCTTGCTTTACCCTTTTAAGAGAATTAAACCATTCCTGAGGCACTACCAGCATCCTGTGCTCTCTGAACCAACCTGGGCCACCCTTAGGACAGAAGGGGATAATTTGCCACCTTTCTCCTGAACGTGATTGCTCAGAGCAGCTCCATGAGATTGGTAAAATAGAGCTGCAAACTGCTGCTCAAAAATGCGAACAAAACCAACCCTCACCTGTACCTCCACCTGCCAGCCAGCAGTCACCAAGCAGAGTGTGTTGCATGTATCCAGAACCAGATTTTATTCTGATTTAGTTTTAATTTGCTGATGGGGCTTTGGTGCAGCTTAGGAAATGTGTGGCTGAACCACATCTTGAAAGAGCAGATCTGGCACAAGAGCATGTAATGAATCCAGTTCTAGCAATGACCCCATCTTTGGAGCGAGCATGCTCGTGGTCCAAACTGGTGGACATCAGTTGCTTAACCTCTGCCTACAAATGTTTTGCCTTCAATCTCTTTCAAAGCTTCTCCCTTTCCCTTCTGTATCTTCCCTGCAGAACTAGCAGAGTTTGAGTCTTTGCTGAAAAAGGGTCACAGTGCAGAGACACAATGAATTCCTGGGATGCCATTGGGGCTGGAGCAGCTGAGGTGACACCACCTACAAGAAACCGGGGTGCCAGGTCTGTCAGCAGCTGTGGACAGAGCAACACCCAGCAGAAACCGGGAAAGAGCTTTGTGTGTGTGTGTGGATGCCTTTCCTGTGCAGCACAGCTGAAGCCAAATATTACCCCTGCTTCTGTCAGGGAGGTTGCGTGAGATCCTTTCATGCTTTAATTAGGCAGCTGTGATATTAGTGACTCAAGAGTGGGACAAACGGAGAGACGAACGCGGCGGTCGGGGCGCACATGCATTATGCAAACATCTTTTCCAAGGGAGCGCGTTGGCACTTATCGTCGGGCTGCAGCTTGCGAGCTGTCTGCGGCTCGCACCGACGCCGGGCACAAACGCACCCAGCCCCGCGATGGCGGGGAGCATCTCCCGTGCTGTGGACCCCAGGGGGCTCGATGGCTCCTCAGCTTTCCTCCCGCATCCCAGCTGGGTGGCAGGGGTCCCCGTGACCGTGGTGTGTGTCACCCTGTGGCCATGGGAGGATGAGGTCTGCAGCATTAGCCCTGGTTGTGGATATATTGGCACACTGACATTTCCTTCCAGACTGCATTAACCCTGCTAGCTGAAAGTGTGTTTTTCGCTTTTATAAAGCTGTAAATCATTCTTACAAGTGCAGAGCTGATATGACTCTCCCTGGTAGCTACATGGATGCAAAATCCACTGGTTACCCTGGACCTCCTGACAAATCCACCTGTGTATGGACTGAAATGCAACTTGCATAGGATCGGGGCTGGGGTGGATACAGCAACTTTCCATGGGTCAGGTTTAGGGCCAGGGGATTGGGCTCTCGGTGAGCAAGCAAAGCACACTGCCTGATTTTGCAAAAAAAGAGGGGTAGGGATCAATGACTAACGGGTCTTTTAGCACCTTATTACAAGCCTCAGTGAGAATTCCCCACCTGGGCAAGTGAATCCACCAAATCCTGCTTTAAAGAACAACATTTATAGAAAGCTCACACTTGTCTTGACTTGCCCCTTATTAACAATATTTATTGCAGCTTGCAAGAAGTTTGGTTGCTTGACAGCCTGGGGAACGGCTGCAGGGAGCATGGGGGAAAAACCAAACTGCCTCCAGAAGAGCAGGCATGCCAGTCTGGGGATAAGAAGGATCAAAAGAAAGCTGCACATCTAGTGAAAAAGAAAAAAAAAATTAAAGAGTTTAATATCAGCTTAAGACTGGGGGTTTTGGCAGCCTTAACACGGCGAGAAATTAAGCTCTGAACACTGAAGGTTATAAAGTGCTTGTAGACAGACATGTACTTGCAAGGAGCTTAGCAAAGGAGGCAGAGACAGCATCTTTCCAGAGCTGGGGCAAAGGGACCGGAGCTGTGACCTGTCCTTGGGCTCATGATACCTGCCACAGCGAATTAACCGTGCGGTGGGACATGGGGATGCCCGGGGTGCCGATATAGGACGATACCCAGCATTAGGTTGTCTATGCTGAGCTGCAGCCAGGCCAGGGGAGGGTGGA
Source organism: Patagioenas fasciata (assembly GCF_037038585.1). Classification (NCBI taxonomy): domain Eukaryota; kingdom Metazoa; phylum Chordata; class Aves; order Columbiformes; family Columbidae; genus Patagioenas; species Patagioenas fasciata. The sequence goes on from NC_092536.1 coordinate 12,289,121, forward strand.
AATAATTCCCAACTATATCTAAGCACCCAACCAGGTTGGTTAAAACCTGGTCAGGAGCTTCTCAGCCGCCCCGTGTGTGCTTAACCCCCCCACAGTGGGTGTCGTGTGTCCCATGAGCCTCCGACACTGTGCATGCTGAAAACATTCACACGGCCATCGTTCTGCTCAGGAGTCCCAGGAGTTAAGAGTTAAGCCACCGTGGCCAAGACCATCTCACCTCCATGGGCATGAAGGGACCACACCACCTTGTGTGACCTCACCCCTTGCTTCTGGCTTTGTATCTTGCAAAATGCCCATGAAATGGGAAAACATCCCCCGGCAGAGCTGTGGCCTGGGAGGTGCTGCTGGATACTGCTGGGTGTCAAGGTCACGGTCAACATCTGGGGGGCAGCCACATCACGAGTGGCACCCACCCGGGGGTGGTCTGCACCTAAGGGCATTCCCGAGCTGGGGAAATACTGATTTTCTCCAAATTCTTCATAGGAATATTTAATCACTTTTCTGGAAAACAGTCCTCACTATGTCATCCAAAGAAATATAGTGGGACGAGGAGACCAGACAGTCCCCAGACTGGTCCCCCGTGTCCTGCCCTGCTCCTGGTTAATCCCATCAGGGAGATACGTATGCCTGAACAGGCTTGTCAGTGCACACGCACGTCATGTTTTCCCCGAGGTGATCTTTCCGCCCCGTCAGGGTCTGCCTTACATCTCTGGCTTTGCTGCTAGGTGGACTTAATCCACTTTTGGCAAGGGAGCCTGAGAATTTATGTCTGTAGAGCATGAGGAGATGAAAAGGCACCGTACAACATATTATCTGAAGTGCTCTATTGAATTACCATCATATAAATCTAAAAGAACTTAACGATGCAACTCAGCTTTTTGCCACAAAAAGGGACCATGATCCCAAGGGAGGTTTCACAGTCCTGGTCCCTGGCTGTGCTCCCGTGTCCACTCTGGCCCCTTGGGTGGCAAGCATCGTTCTCCAGAGACCTACAGCCTGCCCGAACCATGGGGAATTCAGCTTCTGGACCAAATGGGCTCTATGCCCCATTATCTCTTGGGATCAAAGGTCTTCAGGGTAGTTCTTGCAGGTTCTTCATGGTGTGAGAACCCACCACGACGGATCACATCCCCCAAAGCCCCTTCCCACCCAAAGCAGCACAAGACATGGGCTCTTACCTGGTCTGCTTCAGAGTAGGGGTTGTTCAGGACCACGGGCACGCTGCTCTTCCCCCACAGGTCACCGAGCACACGGTCATTCTCCATCCGGGCCGGTAAGGCTTTCTGCGGCTTGTTTTCCGCTTCCCTGAAACTAAAGGGTTAAAAACAATTTGGGTGAGCAGGCTGGGGGTGGCTGGTGGTGGGACCAGGTCCCAGATCGATGGTTCTGGGACCTGCTCCAGCTGTTTCCCGCAGGAGTGAAAACTCACACATCACCCGTGGGAGGGAGGAAACACGTTGCCTCCGCCAAGGCAATGAATCACCGCGGCGAGGACAACCCAAACACAATGGAAATTTCACCACCCGAGTGAGCGCGGTGCCGGCAAAACAGCAGGAAAGCCCAACACTGGCTCTAGTGGGGTCACACACCGGACACTCTGTACCCCAAAACCCAAGCTGGAGCCCTGCGAAAGCAAGCACAGAGCTGGTGGAAGGAGACCCGCATGCACTTCCACCTGCAAAACCTCATAGCAAAACCTCATTGCAAAACCTCATAGCAAAATCTCAGCAAAACCAGCCGGGTTTGCAGAGCAGCTTGGTGTTTATGAGATGAAGAGAGGAAAAAAAAAAGCCAAGAAAAAACAGGTGGCTCCCAAGAGGAAGAGACAGCTCTCTCTCCTCTTCCTGACCTTTACTGATGCTGCAAACGCTGGCGAGTGCAAGCGATTTTATTCCAGTGAACTGATGGATTGCCTCCATGGAACCGGGGGTGTTGGTAAGACTGAGGATGCCTCAGCGCTATCTCCCCTGGTCCGTGCAGTGAGATGGGAGTAACTCATGGTGCACAGAGTCTACAACGCACGTTTTGTCTGGAGAACGTACCGCGGGACATCGGCGAGGCTGCTAAATGCCATGCAGGCAGGTGATGGAAAACCACTGCCACACGAGCTCTCACGAAACAGAAAAACAAATGGGGTTTAGAGACGTGACATTCAAAGAAGATGGGCTGCGACATCCGCACCGGTGGCACCAAGCACCCGGGTGGGACCACGCGTGGGATGGAACTCCGTGGGGCCACAGGCTGCAATGGGCTCATGTCCACGTTGCCTTCGCCTTTGGTCAACAGCCCATCCAGGTAGCACACCCTGGCAATTGTTTTCCTCCCACTGTCAGTTCTTAAAAGTCTTCCAGATGCCCACTGAAGTCAATAATGAGCTTTCCCACTAATGGCAGCAGGCTCTGGGCACTGACCAAAGTAGGACACACGCATTCAGGGTACAATTCACACCAGCACAGTACTCTTGACACCATCTCAGGAAGATACAGATGTAAACCAAATTCTGTTTCACAATCTCCCTTGATCCCCAGCTTGTGTCTTTAGGTATGGCTTAAGGAAAACACTCCACTTAAAGATTATCTCCCTGTGCTCTAAGCTTTCTGTAGTTTTTCTACCTCTACTGAGCAATGCTCAGCTGCCAAAACATGACACCAGGCTTCTGGACACCTTCCAAACATTGGCTGCCTTGGGGTGAAAGTGGCCAGCTTGGTGCAAGCGAGGGGGTACAAGTGCAATAGGTGTAGTTTTGACTGGGTTTTCTATACCCCCAGGCAAAACAAAAAGAAAAAGCTGGCTTTTTTGAGACTTGGCTCCTTCGAGTACATGAAAGGGTTTCAATCAGATAAACCACAAGAAACCCCACCTGCTGCACCGCACAGCAGCAGCCAAAGACAACAGGTCCTGGGTCTCTGCTACGCAGTGGCAGCCACGGGGCTGGGAGCAACGATGAACTGCACCTTATCCGCTCTGCCCTCCATCAGCCCACCCCAAAGTGAAGCTTTGTCTCCTGACACCTCCAGCCTACCTTCATCCAGAGAATTCCAGCAGCAAGAGAGAGAATTGGCAGGATGAAAATGCAGCCAGTCTGGCTCTTCTCCCTAAATTAAGGCCAGCTATTAAATTCCTTGGAAAACACTCATTTCCATGTCTGCACACCCCTGTTCTCTTGCCCTGAGCCCTGTGAGAGCAGGGAGAGCAGAGGCAGGTCAGCGCAGGGTCATGGAGCACGCGGAATGATGAGCACACATGAGCCATCACATGCAGCTTCCAATGTGTTACTCCCTGTGACTGGCCCAAAATCAAGACACAAGCACTAAATCCATAGAATCATGGAATCATTTTGGTTGGAAAAGCCCCTCAAGATCATTGAGTCCAACCATTAACCCAACCCTGGCACTGCCCCATGTCCTGAGAACCTCATGTCCGTCTGTCCAACCCTCCAGGGATGGTGACTCCAGCACTGCCCTGGGCAGCCTGTTCCAATGCCCCACAGCCCTTTGGGGAAGAAATTGTTCCCCACGTCCAACCTCAACCTCCCCTGGCGCAACTTGAGGCCGTTTCCTCTGCTCCTGGCTCCAAGCTCCTTTCAGGCAGTTCAGAGATCAGAAGGTCTCCCCTCAGCTCCTGTTCTCCAGGCAACGGAAGAAGGTGATGGAAGAAATCCCTTGGGTTTACTGGTGCCTGGGGCTCAGCAGAGGGAACCTGCCTCCTGGGACACAGCCTTTGCTTCTCTGCAAACAGGAGCGGCTTGGGCAGACAGACCCCAACGTGCCAGGTATCCCACAGGTGCCTCCAAATGACACTGAGCACTCCCTGCAGGCACCTGGCATGACCTGCCCTTTCCAAGAAAGTGTTTGTGATCCCATCTAAATGGGCATCTGCCAGCACGAGGGAACCTCGGAGAGAAATTCATCACTCGGCAGCAGCAACGGCTGGGAGGCTACATGCATAATCTCGTTGTCTGCACACCAGCAAAGCCATAAATGCTGTTACGTGTGCCACTGGCATGGAAAAAAGACCATATGCTTGAACTAAATCATCACCATTGCTGGTTACTTTGTCTACTCCACTGGAGCAGGTCCCTGCTCCCATTTACTGGCCCCGAGCATCACTTGACAGCAAGATGCTCCATCCTGAGGAACAGCAAAGTCCAGGTGGGTGTTAAGGGTTGGATGCTCAGGAGCAAACACTCCACATCCCATTGCACGTTTGCAACTGGGGCAGAAACAGGTTGTGTATCACTGTTCCCTATGGAACAGCTGTGGGAACGAACCAACGAGGAGGTGCTGCCTTCCCCCTGTGTCTCTGCTCTAAAGCCACAGCCAAGCGGAGCTGCAGCAAAACCATTAGACCGAACTCCCGGTTGTGTTTCTTGGCGTTGTGCTGCGGTTTGCTCGGCGTGGGGTGAGGAGGGGCTGTGGGTGCGTGTCCCCGCACAGACCTCTCCCGGATGACGCTGCCCAGAAGTATCCGGCTCTGTCTTTTGGAGAGAAACAGGGAGAGAAAAGCCCATTCAGAGCAGCCGCAGCCTCACCCCAGATGGGGAAAAAAAAATTTAAAGAAATCAATTGCTTCATTTTACAAATAGTTCCTGCCCATTTCTTGTAACTGCCTTGTTTGCGAGCTCAGGCAGGAACAGGGTCTTTTGGGTCAGTTATTTTCCTCTCTTGCCTTGGCTTCCCCAGCCAGCAGCAGTGATGCAGGGTGACCTGCCACGTTCATATGAGGATGTCACTCACACGCTGCAGGAGCCTGGCCAGATGGTGAAAACACCGTGCCCGAGCTCAGCTCCAGAGAGCGTTTCCAAAAGCACTTTATTGACAGGAGAGCCCAAAGGGACATTCACAGGGTGGTGGGGGCATGCGGTTCCCCCAAGGGGTGTTTTGAGGAAGGAGCAGCCCCGTCCCCAGCTCCGCAGTGCAGTGGGGAGCTTGGGCACTTTGGGGCATTGAACAGGATTTTTTAAATCACTGCTTAGCGTCTTTGAAGAACTAGAAGCGATGCTGCAGATCAGTCCTCAGAGACACTTGTTTGGCCAGATCCAGGATCCAGAGATCCCTCTCTGACCTGGTCCCACTGCCAGATATATTAATAGTATTAACGAGCTCTCTTGGATCTAATGCAGGTTTTTAGGAAGGGACCTCATCTGAGGTCATCTTTTGTTCTGAAAGCAAGACTTGTTACTCATAAAAAGGAAGAGGGATCCTGCCCTCCCCCACTGGTGCGCAGGCAGAACCTCGGATGCTGCCCCATCTCGCAAAGAGCATCTGGCTGCTCAGAGAAATGAGAGGCACCACTGTTTTCTTTTGACTAATTTGATGATGTTGCAGTGCTCAGAGTGATGAAGCAGAAGGGAAGTTGCTGAGACAGCCCTTTGAGAAATTTTTCCAAAAAGAAAGAAGAAAACCAAAAAGAGCAAAAAGAAAGTTTGTCGCTTCACTTCTTTCAATTTACTTGGCAGAAGAATCTGATTTCCCAGGCAGAGATGCAAGGCACCACTCGCTACTGCAGTCCCCAGGGCCAATTTGGAAGAACTGATAATGATGTGCGGTCCACACTCCGATGATGGCTCTTGTGCCGTGATGCCAATTGGGATAGATTCCTTCCAACCCTTGTCTCGGTGGCTGAAAACCCTACGCTGGTGTTTGGGCTTGTGAGCTTGGGAAGCTCACATGTGCACACCTTGCTTATTTTGAGCTTTGGATAAAAATCCCTTGTTTTTGCTTTTTCCCCCTCTCCTGGTGTGTCCTTGGAGACAGCAGCAAAGCTCTGCTGTGCACTGCTCCTCCTCCTTCCAGTGCTAGAAGCTGGAGTAAATGGCTTTTGCCTCACCTTTCTTTTGCCCCATGGAAAACCAGACTCCAGAGGGCATTGCGTCCTCAGAAGTTGATATTTCCTTGCTATCATGATGCTGGAGGATCTCACAAGCTGAAATGTTGGAAGATGTGCTGGCTGCAGACTCCTCACCTCGAGGGTTAAAGCAATATCTGACACAACAGCACACGTTTAGGGGAGAGGCAGGAGAAGGGATGGGGCAGGAGCTACAATTTGCAGGGTACAGAGGATGGAGAAGAGCTCAGGAAAAAAGTGAGAATGTTGGAGCCAGAAGGAATAACTCCAAAAGGTGGGATGAGGCAGTGGGACCAGCTTGCCTGGAGCTGGTGATTGCAGAACTATCGAAGCAAGAAAACACTTCCTAAAAGAGAAGTGGAAGCTTGAATGGCACTGAAGGAAGAAGACAAAAGCCTTGCCAACAAGCACACGGCACGGCTTGAAGAAGGTCTAGCATCCTCAGATGGTCAGAGCATGCCTGGGCTGTGCTCAGTGCTGGGATTAGGGACTAATGAGCTGAGCAAGCTGCACGGAGCAGCTTTGGAGACAGACCTATGAAATACGAGGCTGGTAAATGCCATTGTGTAGGCATCAACAGATAAAGACCTGGGAAGAGATCCAAGAGATCCCAAAGTCCCACTGGCATTGTTTGAGATTCAGCCAGCGTCAGATGCAACCTGTAGCTGCCACGCTCGTCCCTACCCAGCCGTGCCCAACGAGCACCTGGAGGATTCCAGCCTCGGCATCTCATTTGGAGGCCAAACTTGATTCAGATCTGTCGGGACACCACAGGCTCCTGCACGGGCCATGGGTTTGTCTGCTGGGACCACGTACAAGGAGATCACAGTATCAGCCACCCCATGGGATGCAAGAGGCAGCATCAGTACAGAGTGGGTGAAGGATGCTTTGGAGACTGGTCCAAAAGGGCTCCACGGGGTATATTTGGGTGGAATATGCTGTTTGCAGGCACAAAATGCCTCTCTAGATGCAACTGATGTATTATAGTTGGAGTGATGAGGAGGAAGAACCTGCGGAGGGAGCAAGGGAGGGTTACTCACCGCCAAAGCTTCCTCCTTCACCATTTTGCAGAACGGCAATAACATGATAGTTTCAGGGAAACCTTTTCATTTCAGAGGTTTTAAAGTTTCATGTCCAAGTACGGAATAATGAAGACATCAGAAATGCAAATGAAATGTTTTGAGCAACACAAAGAGATTTTTGGTGGCGGCGAAGGAGGTGGGAGGAAGAGAATTTTCTTTTTGAGAACTGCAAAATTACGGGGTTTGTTCCAATGCAGGATGGAGCCTGAAACCTTGAAACCCTTCATAAACAGAATTCCTGCTCTCAGCACACTTCTCCCTCTCAGGGCTGCTGATACTGCTTTTTGGACCAAAACTGCCATGTTTCCATCATGCTGTTCATGTTATGGAATAGACCTGAGAGGAAAAATAAACACTGGCAACTCGGTGGGGGGGAGAGGGAGGGAAGATGGGACCTGACAATCTCCCTAGAGCTCCGAGGGAAAAACAGACCCAGGTTAGCTGGCAGCCAGTGAATCAAACTCTATTTTTGTTTTCTAGCCCACGGTGAGCCTTGTGGCAGAAATGCCAGCTCTCATCATACCTTGCGCCCCTCTTCCATGCTCGGGTTTAGGATCGGCTTCACTGCAGATGGCTTGAGCCGAGTAGCAGACACTGAGCCGTGGCCTCAGCCCATCCCACGGGCATGACCATGGACCTGGGGTACTTTACAGCTGGAAATGAGCTGGAAGCAAAATCCAGGTCACTGCAGAGACAACAGCCCCGGAGAGTGCAGACCAGGGCTGGAGGGATGCAGATAAACTGATTTTTTCCCCCAGTGCAAACTTAGAATCATAGAATAGTTTGGGTTGCAGGGACCTTCCCGGCTCCCCCAGTGCCACCCCTGCCATGAGCAGGGACATCTTCACCAGCTCAGGTTGCTCAGAGCCCCGTCCAGCCTGGCCTGGGATGTCTCCAGGGATGGTTCATCCACCACCTCTCTGCCCAACCTGGGCCAGGCTCTCACCACCCTCAGGGCAACAATTTCTTCCTCATGTCCAACCTGAATCTCTCTCCTTTAGTTTAAAACCATCACCCCTTGTTCTATTGTGCCTATTGGAAACCTCACAATTCCCAGTTTTCCTTACAAGTGACATTAGAGATACGGGCTGGAAGCCCAAAGCATCAGGTGTGATTGGAATAATTTTTGGCAAAGGTCACCTTGAACAAGAGGCATTTGGCTCCTTCTGCATAAATCTCACACTTATACCAGCCCTTTCTGCCCTGGGAAAGCTGTCACAGCTCTGCCAGCCAGTCCGGCTTTGACAAAGCGCTGCCAGCTGTGAAGGTCAGCACCACGAGAAGACAGGGTTGATCCCATCTCCAGCTGGATTGATGGCCAAGTCATCCAGGCTGTAGGTGTCCAGCTCAACCTTGAGCGAGGTTTTGCACCCTCCTGGTGTCTAGGTTGAGCTCTATTCCTGTTCTGACTAACCCTGGCTTTTCTTGCTCCCCCCAGCCTGGAGCAGTCGCAGCCTCCAACCCAAGAGACGCATCAATCTGGTCTGGATTACTTAAATTTTGTGGACATTTCCTTGGCCTCAATCAACACATTCTCCCCAGTTATCCGCTCCCCATCACTTCCCAACCTCTCTGTGCTTCTCCTGTGGACCAAGAACACTCCGGCTGTAGAAGACCTTCACGATGCCCCAGCTCTGTCTGAGATCAAACCGGGTAGATGAATCATCTCCAGCCCGTCGCAGGAGTGGGAGGAAAGACGACTGCAAAATGCCCTTTACCCAGCAGAGCAGCTCTCGACAAGTTTTCCCTGCAGTATATCTCTTTTCCCACTTCTCCGCTCCAGCCCAGGGCTTCTCACTCATCCGGAGTCCGACCGCTGCAGCTTTTCATCAAGGAGACTGAAGATGAATTTTGACTGAGAAGTGGATTTTCAGTCCCAAGGTACATAGATTACATAGACTTTTCTTTTAAAGGAAATTTTAAAAAATTAAGTGAGTGGAGCTTTGGTGAAGTACCCACTTCACTAATATTCTTGCTGGTTTGAGGTCCTTCAGTGTAAGTCAATTTAAAGCGTCTGGATTTAATCTCTTTATGAAAAGAAGAGACTACTCGAAGAAAAATCACATTTTTCATCCTTTCCCCAAACCAGAGCAGAATTTCCTCAGACAACCTGCACTGGTGGCACAGGATGAGGACACTAGGGGACAGTCTGAAGGGTAATGCTGTACCTTGTATCAGTGCTCAGGATTGTGCCATCGGGGGGCTTCACCAGATTGTGTCCCCCAGCTCCATCTCAGTAGTCATAAAAAACCAGAGGAACAGAAGAGATTTTTAAGCACCCTGGCACATTTTCTCAGACTTGTGGTCAAGCCCTTTGGGGTCTCAATTCTTTGGTTGCTTAAACCAGGGTCCCCCAGGGGTGGGTGCGTGCTAATTAAAAGACATGGGCAGGGAGCCCTCAGCTTTTCCGGGGGTTAAATTACCTCCTGTTGCCCAGCAGAAACTAAAACCAGCAGTTTCTGCAAGCAGCCAAACACAAAAAGCAGCCTGCAGAGACCTGGGGACGTGCGAGGGGACAGCAGGGAAGGATGTCCCCAAGTGCGCCCTGTCCCACCGCTCGTCCCCAGTCATCTGCCACTCGCCGCCGGCAACAAGCTGAGATGATGTTTTGTCTCTGCTCTGACTCAGTGTGATCACCCTAACGGGCTTTGAGTAACCGTGTCCTCCGCGGATAAAATGCGCCCTTTGGGAGAGAGCAGAAACGACGGCATGAAAACAACTGAAAATGGTAAAAAATCTACGGAAAACACAGAGCGTGGGTGTTGGTTTGTGATGGGGGAGATTGGGAGCTCAGGCGCTGAGCCGGGCAGGGAACCCACCGCAGGGATCCTGCTCCTCCGCAGCCAACAGCTCTGCCTTTCATACCCCATTGTTTCTGATAAAAGATAAATAAATACCATTTTTTTTCCCCTTCCCTGAGGAAACAGGTGCAGCAAAGGAACTTGAAGTTACAAATTCCTCTGTCACTGAGCCGAGAACAGCAAACCCTCCTGAAAAAAATCCTCCTGGTTTTTACAGCCAAGTCCATAACCGAGGGCAGCCCCAACCCGCTGCGGCACTTGACACGACTAAAATGTGTTCGGGGACTTGGGGAAAGGCAACGGGAGCAGGTGACTTATCATTGCTAATAAACGGCCAGGAGGCGAGAGAGCTGCTACAAAAGAAAAACAGCAACCGACAACATTTTGCAAAGCACGAAGGGCTACGGGGAGCTGCTTCGGCTCAGAGTGATGGTCCGTATGGCAGCGAAATGCCGAGCAAGATCAGGAGGGCAACACCCCACACACGGCCCTTTGCAGGAGCAGAAATCAGAAACGAAGCGGTTCCATCCGCAGGATGAGACTTCATCCTTCTCAAGAAGGATGGGACAAGCATCCAAGTGTCCCCACCCTCATGATATGGATGTACGCATATTGAAATGATTAGCCTGATCAAGAAAGGGCGGAGGGGGTGAACAGTGTTTCAACACAGGATGGGCATTCCTGAGCCCTTGATGGGAAATGTTGCCCCCTTTCCCAGAAGAAGGGAGCACCCAAGGCAGGTCCCACCACCCTTGCACAGAGGTTCCCCATGATTTCAGTTCTGCACTGGGGCTCCCCCATCCCCTCCCCAAATCCAGAGCCCGACTGTTAACATCGTGGAAGGTTTTGGAACTCATTTGTCCTGGGAAGCATCGTGCTCTGCCGGTCTGACCTTCCTTCTCCCTCTCCAGCAGTTAATCAATAGCAGATTTCAAGGGGAGAGCTCAGAAACAGAACAGCAAGGGCAGACATGACCATAAATCTGATTTGGCAGGTGAGGAAAACGAGGCATGGGATTTTGTTTAAAATTTAAAACCCAATGAGATTGAGAACACAGAAGAGAAACAAATCCTAGCCTAGCCCACCATCCACCACATTGCACAGCTCAGCTTCCACGAAACATCGCTCCTGCTGTCTCCCTGATTTCCCATGTTTACACCTTTCCCCCTTTCTTCCACCATCTACTCTTGATTTTTCATTCCTTTTATCTTCCCCTCATCAACCATGCCCCCCTCGCTTTCTTTTTTTTGCATCCCTTTCTCCCCATCTCCATCCTGCTGCACCAGAGAGCAGCCGTTTCTGCAGAGGTGCCCACCAACACTGAAACCAGCTGCGTTAGGCAGCCAAAACCACCACATTTCACCAAATGTAAAAAAAAAAAATGTATTTAGGGACCTACCAGTCCACCTGGACTTCTATATCTCTTGTCTCTACCTTGGAGGGTGCATCTCCATCGCCGTCCTTACTGCCGCTCTTCAGGAGATCCAGGACGGGCTCAATTTCTTTGAGCAGTTCGTTGTCTTCCACGCCACCATTGAGGCAAGGGTGACCACAAGCACCCTCCTTCCGCTTCCCAGCATCCTGCCCTTTGCTGCCGGTAACGACGCCGTTAACGTGGACCATCGGCTCCACCTCCCGCCCGAACTCTCTTGTCCACAGGGAGCCCATGGTGCGGTCGGCTGCTGGCTGCTCTTTGCCGTGCGGGTTTGGGTTGGACAAATCAACCGCTTTTGGAGCTGGGCAGAGGGGTCTGGTGACACGGATGGTTTTTGGTGTCCCGTCACCTGCAAAAGTGGTCTCCAGGTGAGTGGTGAAGCCCTCGGGGCCCCGCAGGATGAGGACCACGTAGGTCTCGGAGGCAATGCTTCTCAGTATCTCCAGCGCTGTCTCATAGCTCACGTCCACCAGGGGCTTGCCATTGACAGCTAAAATGATGTCTCCAGCTTGGATGAGGCCACTCTGCTCCGCGGCCCCTCCCCGGATCAGGTCGGAGATGATGACGGGTGGCTTGCTGACGCGCTCCTTCACCAGGAAACCGAGGCCGCCCACCTTGCGCTTGAAGAGCCTCACCGAGATGACGTTGGGCTGGATCTGCTGCACGCTGAACACATTCTCTTCCATGGCAGCCCCGGACCTCAACACCCTTTGTGTGCAGAGAAATTCACTGCTTGAGATGTCTAACCATGCCGGGGCAGGGAAAGAGCAAATATTTGGCTTTTAAGCAACTGGTCTTATTGCAAAACTCTGGGCTGCGGCTGCAGGCTGGATTTCTGCAGCATTCTGTCCCAAAGTGACGCCTTGGGGAAAACAGGGTGTATCAGTGGTGGAAAGCACGGCAAGGGGCAGGGCGGGCAGCGCTGGGCATGGAAGGGGCTGGAGCGGACAACATGCCAGCTTCCCAGTCAGCCTCTGGTCCTGCGCGGGGCAGAGAGGGGCAGGCAGCCCACTGGCTTCATTGGCATCCCTGCAAAGGGTCCGTGAGCTTCTTCAGCTAGAAAGAGAAAAAAAATAACAAAGGAGAAAGAAAAGTGAGAGAAGGCAGGCATAAGCACGGCTCAGCACGGGGCTCGGCACGCCACAGACACCCCCATGCATCAGCACGTCCCCACAGATGTCACCCCCCGGGCTGCGGTTGGGAGACAGGCTGCCGCCTCCCAGTGCTCTGGGCTTTGTTTCCTCCGCTCCCCCCGCGAAAAATCGGCACCATCTGCTCGGCGGGGGCCGGGGAAGCACGGGGGGGAATGGGGGAGTCCTGGGAGGGGCTGCTGGGCAGCCTCACTCGGACCCTCCCCGCTTTGCTGTTGGGTTGCGAGCAAAAATAAAAGCCCTGTGCAAGCGAGTGGTGCAAAGGAGTTGAGCTGCACGGAGCTCAGCGGCGATTTTTGCCGGCTGAGGATCTTGTCTGTGTGTGCTTTCCAGAGTATCCAACAACCTGATGGTTGAGATTGGCCAGGGTGACCAGACAGGACATATGTCCCTGCCCAAGTGAAACTCGTTCCACAGGTGCTTTCACACTGAGATTTTCGGTGCTTCAGGGGAGTCACAGCCACAAGCAAAATGAGGCAGTAGAAGAGACACCCAGCTCCCCTTACCCTGAGTTATAACAAAGCACTCAGGATGGCAACTGCTTTTAAGCCTGGTTGCAGGGATCACAGCCTCTGCTCCTCCTCTCCCCGAGTTCCGACCGCGGCGCGGGGATGGGGGAGGCAAACTTGTGCTCCCCTGTGCCCAGCCCTGCTATCCAGTTCTGAACAGCTCCCAGGCAAACTGATGGAAAACCATCTAGAGAAGATGCGATGAGTTTAGCTGGCTCTCGGGGGAACCTCAGCCAGCTGCGCTTGACTTTCTATAGCCCTCATGTGGTGTGGGGAGCCACGTCTCATTGACTCCTGATGGGACCCTGGCTCTTACATGCATACACTTACGTTGGAGAACTTCACCTCCCAGATCCTCTCTGCGTTCCCCTCCTGTTTGTTAAATGCTCTGGAGAACATTTCTCTCCAGGACTGTGCCCTGACATTTAGCAGCAAGCTGAAATGCAGATGCCCATTTTTCTCTTTTAAAATCCGAATTTTGGGGAGAGAACAGAGGGCACCAGATCTGCAGGCTGGAGGCACTGATGTGCCAAGGAAAACACTCTCCTGTCTCCCAGAAGCAGCACATTCGGACACTGAGTGCCCCTCTGCCAGGAGCTCCCTCCAGCCCCTGGATGGGAAAAACAGGGATCTGAGGAGCAGGGCAGTGACACCAGCCCCGGCATTAATTCACTTGAGCATTTTAATCCTCATGTGACGAAGGCTGCTGACCCCAGCCTGGCTCTTTACAGGCAAGTAAAGAGTAAAGCAATTAGAGCCCGATAACCCAAGCCAATAGATTTAACCTGGATTGCCCTTCTCCTACCATTACTCAGCGCTGCGGAGCAGTAGCAATGTACAAAGGGTTAAATGCCACCTGAGTTAGTGGGAAGTCACCTCCTCAAGGGCTAATTAGCCCAGGTGACATAAGCCCTAATGGCTGTGTGAGTTCCCACAAGTGGCCCTGACCAGAGGTGGCTGGAGTGGGACCTGGGCCAGCCCCAATGGGCTGTGTCACCTCCCAGAGCTCGGGCCAGCCAAGCATGACATCTCCAGATCCTGGGGCCACCTGGGGAGGGAAGGTCACGTATTTGGGGAGGAAGGAGGAAAACAGAGGTCTACTTGGACAGGAAAGGCCCCTGTCCCTTTGCAGCCCTTCCCCAGCCAGACCCTGCTGTCATTGGCAGCCAAGCCTCCTCCTCGTCCACAGCCGAGAGCCCTTTGGCTCTTTGGTGCCAGGGCCAAACCACAGGACCAGTTTCTTTCTCCTTGCACAGGGTTTGTCGTTTCCTCACCCCACTCCCAGCAGCCCACCAGAACGGTCCCTGCATCCTCCAGTCCCCTTACTGGTCCCACTGCCAACCAGGTCACTGTCACCGTAATGCCTGGGCAGCCACTGATTCACACAGGACTCGGATCTAACGCATTAACTGATGCTGTAAGGATGAACAAGGCTTTAAAATTGGTGTAAGAATCACACGAGCGCAGGACTATCAACTCCCCTGGCCAGGGGACAACCCTGTTATTTGCTCTGGATTAGTCACCAGTTACATAGTGCTCACAAGCTGCTGGCAGTCGGTGAAGTCGTGTTCGCCTGATCCCATCTCAGTGGGGCCAGGGACATCTTGGGGACACTCGACACGAGCCCCTGTCCCTGCTGGGCTGGCGTGTGTCCCCAGCAGCTCCCACAGGCAGATGTTCAACAGCTGGGGGAGATGATGTTTTTCAGCCCATCTCAACCACTGCGATGCTGAGCTCACTGGAAAGGGCCCTCACCCACCCCAAAAAGCTGAGAAACCCAAAAGTGTTTACAATCCCTCACTCTTCTCCCACCTGGCAAATTTCCACTTCTTTCCTCCCAAAAGCTTCTAGCAAAGCTTCTATTTTGTTACATACGCACGGCTCCAGACTGCAAGATCCCAGGGAGCATTATTGCTGGTGCACATTGTTCCTCATCCCCAAAACCCACCAACATCTCAGCATTTCTTACAAGTGTGAAGAGGATAAAAAAACCCCACAGATTCTTAATCACTCAGCCAGGGATTTCTCCAAAATGGGGGTGAGCATCAGCATGTCCCATACAGACAAGAGGGTGACTCGTTCCCAGACCTCGGATGCTCTTGCCTGTGAGTGATTGGGGTATCCTTGTGGGTTCCTTACAACTCAGGACATTCTATGATTCTACGATGTCCCCCCGCTTCAGCTACAGGCTCTGCAGCAGCAGCTGGGGACAATTGGAAGACAGGGAATGACCTTATTTACTTGTTCAGGATTTTTTTTCCAGTCTCTCAAACTCCAGCCTTTATTTCCTACTTCTCAACCACTCTCCAGAGTAAGGAAAATCAGAAAAGACCCAGCGGCAGAGAAGCAGGCAGGAGGGCAACCTGTGTCTAAGCCCCTGACCCTTCTGCTTCTTTGGAGAAGAGCTGGACAAGCATTTTCATATAATCATACAACTGTTTAGTTTGGAAAATATCCTTAAGATCATCAAGTCCAACCTTTATCCAGCTACAAAATCTTACATAAATTCAGACTGAAGATGGGAGGGAAAGGTTCAGGGCAGGAGAATACAGCAGGGGACACATGGAGCACAGGGGAGATTTCCCCGGACACCCAGCATGGGTCAGGGCTTCCCAGGGTGACTTGGGACATCTGCAGCTCTGTTCCCAAAGGGGACACATTTTGAATGAAACTCGAAAGATTTAATTCCCATGCGAAGCGATGGGGAGATGCCGTCTGCTCGCAGCGCGGGTGGCTGAGCTGCGCTGGGCTCTGCTGAGCTCAGTTCTCCCCACGAGCATCATTAAGAGTCTGATTGATGAACCCAAGTGCAGTAATAGGTTTCCCAGGTCATACATTTAAAGCTACTGGAGGTGTCACATCTAACTGCTTAAAACCAGTGAGAGCAGCACCAGGGCGAGTGCTACGTAGATGGAAACACTGACTTCACCCCAAAGGACAGCTGGAGGTGGTCAATGCCGTGTACAAAGCCATTCACCCCATGTGAACGAACCTCCACGGATGATGCCATCCCACTCCCTGCCTCAGTTTCCCTCCCATTCCAAAGCATAAAACCACCTCAGTTTACAGAAGAGCAACAAACCCTGCAGAGCTGTGAACTTCTCACACCCCAGACAAGCGTTACGGAAAGCGTTAGCTCTGATCCCGACACCGATCTGCGCTGACATGGCTTGTTTGGAGCTTTAATCAGCATCGGGCAGAGCAGCAGAACAGGCTCCCCCACGGCAGCGACGAAGGCGTTTGCTTAACAAACAAGCCCTACAAAAACTAATAACAAAAAGCTTTTAGAGTCACCAGATAACATTTCAAGCAACAAACTCCAGCACATATGTTAATTGGATGATTTGATTTAGAAAGCGAAGCGGAGGAGAAATAAATCTTAGGAGCTTAACACAATCTCTTAACTCTCCCAGCCAGGAGCCGCAGGCGATGGGGAGCGGGGATGGACCCAACACCGGCCGTTCGGTGGGGGCACCCAGGTTGTCCTTGCCCTCCCAAATCCATTTTGAGTCTTGTCTTCGCTGCGGTAATGGCTTACATTTCTACGTGCCAACTTTAAATGGACACCATTGTCTTATTTAATTAGTTTTTGTGGGATTTATAGCATTCAACGAAGAACCCCAAGGGCTGATGGATTTATGCCCGTTTAATTTTTATGACCCATGGAGCGTCAGTGAATCTGATGAGGAGCAATGGGATACAACATATGCACAGTTACTGTAAACCTGCGTGTTTGTGCATCTGAAAATGGAGCATTAAAGTGATTCACTGGCAGCCAGCTCACTCATGCCAGCAGTTCAGCGCTAAACTCCCGCTCGGCTCAGACCAGCGCTGTGGTGTATCCACGTACACGGCCTTTTAATTCTGATAATATATAGACAATGTTCCCCCTGTTATCTCTAATTACCCACCTTCCATCAACCTTGCCAAAAGCCGTCTGGGAAGGAGGGAGCCCTTTTTCCTTCACAACCAAATGCTCTCCCCTTCTCCCTTCCCACTCTCAGCACATAAAGCTGGAAAGTGGCTATTTCACCTGGGTCACGCCATTTTTTTCACCTCCAATAAAGCTGATTTGCACCTAGGAGTGAATTGAATAAGAGGCACTTCACCATCTGTACAACACCCTGGATGCTGCAGAGATGCTGGACCAGTCCTCGTGGCCACAGGAACCTGCGGGTTTGGGGAGGATGATGCTGGAGGGATGAAGCATCGAGGTCTCAGCCCTGGAGACCCCCTGACCTCCCCCACATAGCAGTGCGTGGGTGTTTGCACTGAAAACATGTCTGGCAGTGGTGAAAGAACAGTTAGGAAAAACAAATGCTTGGTTGCTCATGGCCAAATCACTGGGCTAAAGCTGCCCCAAAGCCCCACAGGCTGCACATTTCTCCGAATCCCGACACTTGTTTTCATATTCGTCCCAACTGCCCCTCTCCAGGGAATGAAATGGCCAAGGAATGCCTGGTCCTATATAATCATTGTAGGTCCCTTCCAAGTGAAATTATTCTGTTCTTCTGTTGTATTTTATTCTATTCAGGCTGGCATCCTGCACACTTCTAACCACAGAGCAGCAACACTAGAGGAGGCAAAACCACCCCGAAACTTTGCAGTAATTCAATGAAGTCTCTCGTTCCTCTCCCCTTCGCTCCACCTGATACAAGCGGCATCTCTCTGAGCAGACCGCAGGCAACGCATTTTAATGTTGCCAAGACAACTGTGTTGACAAAATTCCCCCTTTTTCAGATGCCAGAAGCTGGGTTTTGTTTTAATTTGGAGTTCAAGGCTTAGCATATTTCAGTAACACGCTTGCCATTTCTCTTTTACTGTTTCATACAATATTTCCTTGACGCCTGTGGTGTGCGGCTGAAACAGAGTTTAGATAAAACCGTCAATTCTGCCACTAACTCCATCTAAAACTGATGTTCTTATTAGGGCTCAGCCCATCTGTAAAACATAAATTTCACCACCATCAATTTGCCAAGGGGATTGGAATTACACCAGCGACTCCAGTTTGACAAATAGGACCTGTGTTAACACAACACCACTTTGTCCTAAATGACAAAATAGGTAGATAGGAAATAAATGAGAAAACGCCACTTGATAGATGGTGCCGAAATCCAATCGCAGCACACGAGGGGAATCGTGGCTCCATTTAGAAAAAAACTAGAAAAAGGGAATTTAAAAGTCGCAGCAGCTTGGCTGGAGCTGTAATAGCTCCAGAGCCGCCAGCCGGCATCAATAAAGTCAGCGGCAGATCTCTCAGCTCACGTCGGTCCAGGAATTCAACTCCCAGCTCGTTTCTGTGCCTCACGTTCTCATCCCCTCCTTTGCTGCTGACTCCCCAAAATCCTTCCAGCATGGCATTAAATTTTCCTACTCTAACAAGCCAGTGAGAGAAGTAGCTCAATTAGGACACTAAATAGCAATAAACCTTATTGTCACTGATTTTCAGTGAGAGTGACTCATATCACTATTTAAAAACCTTGGGAGAACATCAGGCTCCTCACGGCACAAGCCTGGGTTCCTCGGGCTGGAGGCACCAGGTCCCCGTGAAATCCTGATGCTGAAGAGGCTGCGGGATTTTCTCCATCCCCCGAGCATCCCCACCACCTCTCTCCAACATCAAAAGGTGCAGGAGGACCAGAGGTGCGATTCCCCACCGATTGATCCAGTACACAGAGCCACAGCAGAGCTCTCACCCTCTTTGCACCCACATCCTAGGTGGCTGCGCAAAATTAAAGTAAGAAGATAATTTGTTCCCCTGAGTTTCCATCTGCGCTTTTCTTAAGGTTTTGCATTAGCACTTGTTGCCATAGTATCAACGATGGCGGCAAAGTTCTCCGCGGGTCTCCTGGGACCTGCTCCTGGTCCCATGGAGGGCTCTGGTTCTAATTTGAGCAGGATTGGGCTGGGGGGGGTGATGTGGAACTTTCTGCTTCCTGATTTTAGCTAAAGATGCTGCTGGTGATAGAAAGGTTGTTCCTTAGGGGCAGCACCAGCCACATCGCCCTCACTCCACCAGCATCCCTGACCACGGCCCCGTTTGGGGCAGGATGTGCGACACAGTGGCCAGAAAGCGCGTGAGGTGGGGAGTAGAAATTGGTTCCCTTCCCCCATGGGACAGTCCTGTGCTGGTGATGCTGAAGAAGCCCCAGTCCCTATCTTGAAAACAGATTGTTTTTTCCCACACCAGAGGATTTTGCCTTCCTGAGACCCTGCTTCTCAATACGGGCATTGTGGAGGGTGGCAGCCGTGGGACAGGTTGTCACACCAGGGCCACCATGGTCCCACCACACTGCAGTGGGACTGGAGCTCTCGGCCTAGATGTGCCAGGGTTGTTTCCAAGGACACGTTCATTTTGATGAACTGCTCTGAAAAGACACAGCTTTCCTGACTTCCAGGGCGAGGAAGAACTGCACGTTTTCAGCACGGCTGCAAACATAAGCCTGAGACTCTGCAAAATGGGATTAAGACAAGCCTACCCTAGAAGGGCTTTGCAAGATCTCATTAAGCATTTCTGAATTGTCACATAAAAAAGGAGCTATGAAAAGAGTTGCCTTAGAAGAAATCCCTCCAGTTCTGTCTCTACACACCCAGTACTCGCAGGTTTCCACGCTCTGCATATAGAACCAACATACTGATACCATATGGGCTTTCCAGACCGTGCGTTTCTCGTGCCCGCAGCCAGATCCCAGGCACTCGCTTGGCATCATATTGGCACTTTGCTCCCCTTGCTTTCCAGCTGCGACCCGGGGTGCGTCGGGTCAGGTACCACATCGCACAGTTAATTTGGAACAAGCAGATGGACGTAAACACGTTTCATCCAGCTTCAGCCAGACAGTGACTTACAGATCTTTTCCCTTTTCGGGACACAATATGTTTATTTTTGGCTACATACGAGCGATCAGATCGCGTATATAGATTTGATTGAATGCACAGATACAACCAGAACAGCATGAGAGAGCAAAGGCATTTTTAGCTTCGTTTGGCGCCGCCTCTCAAAACCGGTTCCTTGCTATCAGGGTTGTATTTCTTTAGTAAAAATTGATGGTATCAACAAGTATCAAACAATATTCCTGTTACTCAGGAAAGGTAAATGCTAATCTATGCCAGTGAAGCTCATGTGACTTATCAGTTACTATATATAGTTGTTTTCAGGCACTGATTTAGGCAATCTGGCAGATTTCCTAAGCTCTTGTACTGATACACCACTGAAACAGAAAATACGAAACACATGAACAAAGCAGGGAAAAAAGTATTCCAAGGGGCTAAAATGTCCCAGAGGGTCAGGGAGGACCAAACCCTCCCCATCAGCAGATACACAACATCAACTGCGAGTGAGGATTCAGCCCAAACCCCTCTGCCTAAGATGGCCTCTGCGGTACTCGCTCACGATCGCCGCGCTGACGGAGGGAATAAACAGAATTCAAAGGGCACAAAGACTTGTCGCTCTCCTTTGCTCAGGGGGGAATGCAAATGCTTCTCCCAGTACAGGTATCTGATCAGAGAACTATCCCCTCAAAACCCATCTCTGCATAAGACGAGACTCTGTACTGGAAGTTTGTTTGCAAACATACGCACGTTTTAAAATTGGAGAGTATATGACTGAGTTTGTAGCAGCTTTTAAGAAAATATTCTGGGTAATAGAAGCTAAGAAGAAAATAGGGGGGAGGAAGAAATTGCTGATGTAAACTCAAACTCTTGAAAATAAGACTTCCCCACCTAAGACCTTTAAAAGGAGAGGCACAGCCAACCAAGATGTGCAGATAGAAATCTCCAGAAGAGTGTTATTTTGAACAGCACCCTGTCCCAAAAGCGTCCCCACAGCTTTTGTGCAATCAGCCCTGCAGATCCCGCTCCACCAGCTGCCTGAGCCATCAGCATTTGGGGACACAGAAGAGGAAGAGGAGCTGGCATTTAAAGCATTTGAAGCACTTGAGCCCCCCCATCACTGCGACTGCCCCTCGCAATCTCCCACGTCTCCTGCTCCAGACAGCCTGTGCTCCCCCAGGGAGGAAGGAGACACTTCCCCTGCATTTCAGTGAGAGGCGGATCAGCTCCTCCGGGACTCAGCAGATAATTGTCAAGTTGCCTGCCAGAATTTCCTCCTGACAGTCAGAACTTGAAAGCGTTGGAAGAAAATGTCTGCACCTGGGCTGTGGAGTCAGCACACTCAAGGGAGCGCAGGGCTGAGGCAGGGAAAGGCTGTGGATGGGGTGATGCGCACCCACCCCAGCACCAGATGCTCCAGCTGTGCATACACAGAGGTCTTTTTTCCTCTGCTTTGCCAGTGAAAACCTAAAGCTTTCTGCTATCTACTGCAAAGCAAGCCGAGAGCAAGACCACAGGCAGGGTAGGCAGGGCTCATCTCCTTTGATCCATGCGATGACTCCCTTCTGCATTTCAAACCCATCAGAGGGGATGCTAGGGGTCCTTGGTGCTTGGGTGGGGAGAGGGAAGGGACGACATCCAGACTGACCCCGGCTCTCCCTGCAGGACAGGAACCAGCTGTGAACGGGACATCCCAGGGCTTCACTTGGGGGCTGGAGCAGCATCGGGGTGTCCCTTCCCCACCCCAGGCTGGATGGAGATCTTGCTCCCACCCCACTGCCCTGGGGATGGTGGGGACACCCCGACCCCGTGGGAGAGGGAGAACAGCAGGGGCAGGACCCGGCGTGGGTCACCCTCCCACCCCAGCACTGGGGGGTGATGGCATCTCCGTCCGCCCAGAGCCCGGGTTGTAGCGGGGGGCCGGGGCGCCGGGCGGGCGGCGGCGGCGTTCAGCACCCGGGACAGCTCCAGCACCGCCCGCCGCAGGGGGGAAGGGGAAGAGAACAGCCCTGGCCCTGCCCGTCCACGCGAGAAACTGCCCCCCACTCCCGGGAAACTGCACCCCAACAGCCCCCCCACCCCACCCCGGGGAAAACCGCCCCCTCTCCAGTCAAACCGCCCCTGGCACGACTGTCCACTGCCCTCACCAGGCAGATCCCACCCGGACCCCCCTAGCCTGCCCTGGTCCCGTTCCTTTCCCTCCCCGGGCAAACTGCCGGCTGTCCCGGGCACGCTGCCCGATGCTCCCTCCTGCCTTCCCTGGCCAAATTGGCTCCCTGCCCCCCACCCCGTCCCCGGTAAACTGTCCACCCGTGCAAGCGGCCCCCCCTCGCCCCATCCAAACTTGCTGTAAAGAGTTGCGGGGGAGGGAGATAACAGCCAGCTTCTCTCCGCTCCCCGCAGCTGGCTCAGCCCCCCAGCCCGGCGGGCACGGAGGCGGTGAAGGAAGTTTTGCAGCGGATCCCCAGGGTGCGGAGTGGCGGGGGGAGATTGGGACCGACCGCGGCGACCGACAAACAGCACGGTCCCGGGGGGACGGGTGGGATCCGCGTCTCGGCGCGGTCACCCCCGGCTTCACTGCTCGGCAAAGCGGCTTTAACCAGGCAGAACCCACGCGTGCCCTCCACTCCCCTCCCCGCCGCGGGACCTGGGGGCGGCTCGCCCAGCTCAGGCTCCTGCAGGCGAGGGCAGAGCCCGGTTGTCCACACCGGTGGGGCTGGGGACGCGCTGTTACCCCCCACCCCCGTAACCCAGCCAAGGGCACAGCGGAGCGGCGCAGCCCCGGCGGGGAAAGCGTGTCCGACGGGCGCCCGAGGGAGCGCACGGTCCCACGGGGCTCCGCGTTCCCCCTGCCCCGGCCGCAAAGTTTCCCGGAGAAGCGGGGCTGGGGGCAGCCCACCCGCCGCCCCACCTACCGTGCGGCGGAGCGCAGCCGTCCACGTCCCTGGCCCCGTCCCCGCCCGGCGCATCCCTCCCGGTGGCTCCGGAGGGACGGAGCCCGGCGCGGCGCTGGGCGGGCAGGGAGGGAGCCAGTCCTCGCTGCGCCCCTTTATCCCAGCATCACCGAAACGAATCCGCTTTGACGTCCAACCAGGGTTTTTATGGGTGTGGAGCGAGCCGGTGCAGCCCTCATTAGGAGACACTCTGCTCTCCAAATCATACATCTTTTATATAACCTCATTTCCAGCGTGGTTTTTCTTCCCCCTCCCTCCTCTTACCGGGGAGCATCACCCCCCGCCCCAGCTCCCCCACCAATTAAAGAACCAAGAGACACCCCCTTCACCCCCACTTGTTGCCTGGATGCTCCACTCTGCTGCCCACGGGCAACCTCAGCCTTCCTCGAGGGAGCGGGGGCTCTGCCTGCCCCGTCCCCCACCCGGCTCCACCGCCAGCTGCCTCTGTGCCCCTGGAAAGCCGCAGTCTCCTCTCCTCCCTGCTCCCCCCTGGGTTATGCTCTGGGGGCTCCATAGAAGCCCCCCCCACTTCCCTGACAGGGGGCAGCCCTTCCTGCTAAGTCTGCCCCTGTCCTCGCCCCTCTCTGTGCCCAGGGCAGGTGCCACCAACCCCCTGGGGTCCCCCAGCCCTGAGCCAGGCAATGCTGCAGGCAGGGACAGCCCTGTCCCTCTCCCCGGTGCCCGCACCTCCTCTGCTAGAGCCAACCCTGGGCTGCACACAGGGGAGGGAGCAAAGGGGCTCCTCTTCACCCTATTTCCCCTTCTGACTCTTTACCTGCCCCCAGTAAGGGCCCAGTGCAGACCGAGGCTTGACATCAGTCTCGAGGCTTTGCAATTGTGCTCATTCCCATGGCAACAAACACACACACAATTATAGATATATAATATTATATAAACCCAAGTGGGTTCTCGGGCAGGAGTGCAAGGTTCACCTGCTCGCAGCCTCCTCCCAAGCCCGGGGGCAGCTGCCACCGGAGCACGGAGAGGTGGCTTCAGCCTGGTGACGATGCACAGCCCGTGGATGGCTGGTGGCTCCGGGAGCCAGTGGCCCCGGGCAGCCCCTGCCTGCCCCACCACCTCTCTGGAGGCAAGCAAAGAAAGCGCCGCACAGCAGGCAATTCAATTACAAAACTTCCCACAGGGAAAAGGAAACCGAGCAGCCCTGTTCCTCGCCAGCACAGAGGGAGTTTTGCAGAGGTGGCGAAAGGGAGAGGACAGGCAAACACAGCAGAAGAACTGGGGCTGGGGCTGCTTCTCACCTACTCCCCCCTCCATACATCAAGCTGTAAGGCACTGTCCGGGGCTAATGAAAACATGATTATGCTTATTTAGATGTGGGAGGACTAATCTAATAGCGAGCTACCCAACGACATCTGCTCTGGTCCACTGGGCAGGGAAACCTACCCCGTGGAGGGATGAGCATACCAGCAAAGAAGGGCTTTGTGACCCTGCCACAGGCTGAAAATTGCAGCTTCAGCACAGGCTAAGAAAAGTCCAAAACCTTCTCTTTTCACGGCTCCCATCAGGGCTAGTGATTAGCAGGGGAACTGGACCGATCCCCCTAGGACGGGGGTGCAGACAGGCAGGGACAAGGCTGATGGGTGCGATGGACTCATGGGGCGTTTGAGGGTACTCTGTGCTTCCAAAGCCACCCTGACACATGACTACTCTGCTACCCGCACCTTGCTGCTTCTCTGCCCTCCTGCCAGCGAGACAGATCTATGGAAGGCAAAACGCTGCTGGGGAAGCAAAGCCCTGGCTGCTGGGGTGCTGAGACCCAGGCACACGGGGCTCCCCGCGTTGCTCCAGGACCCGACTCACCCACCAGAGCCGCACCCTCAGCAGGATCCCAGCCCTCTCTGCTAGCCCCAAGCTTGAGGCAATTAGATGAGCTGTGCTCACCCATGAGCCACGTCTGCACCACTTCCTTCACCGGCAGAAAACTTAATGGGACAAGGCTCATTTTTGTATCATCTGAAGCTTCACTGAAGCCCATAAATCTGGGTGAGCCAGGAGCAAAGCGTCAGTACAAGAAGGGAGCTGCTGGCTTGTGCATGTCCTGTGCATTCCCCTGAACCAGGGATGAGCCCCAGGTTGCCTTTTTCTCCAGCTGATAGCCATGAGTCAGCCTGGAGGTTCATAAACAACTAATGAGACAGATGTTGGTCTGTAAATGATGGAGCGTGACCCTCTCCAGCCCATCTGCACCCAGTGAGCCTGTTCCCACACAGCTCTTGGTGTGACAGCAAACATTTGCACCTTCCTTCCTCCAGCAAAGAGCATTTGTGGAGAGAATTTCTCCATGGGGAGCGTGCTCCTGTAATCCTGCCTCATCCTACTTGGGCAGCTGAGAGCCCCAGAGAAGAGACCCCAGCTCTGGAGAAGCCCCCCATACCCAGCCCAGCCTTGTCCACGGAAGTTGCTTCTTCCCTTCTCACAGCTGGAAGCAAATGCAAGCGATGCTACCAAGCAAGTTATCCCCAAAACTGCTGGAGAGAGGGAACAGCCTCCTCCCTACCCCTCGCACAGCTGCTCCCCACTTCCCTCTCTCCTCGGAAATCAGCTCAGCGCCTCTCGCTCCTGGCCATATGCTGCCAGCGGTTCGAGAAGCCAAATATAAACACAGCCGCTAATGCTCACCCAAGTTTCCTTCCCTCCCCACCCCGAATCTGAGTATTTTCCCCTCTCCTGCTGCCGTTTGCCCTCACCCACCTCTCTTTCAGGAGCCGGTGGTGGCCATGGCTCCAGCGAGGAGCTGGGCTGTGTATCGAGGAGCCGGCGATGGGTCCCTCTCCAGGGCAAGCGGCTGGGGGGTCGCAGCCCAGCGGTGGGAACGTGCCGCTCGGGATGCTCAGCCCGCTGAGATCCTCAGGAAACCGCGGCCTCGGCACAGATCACACACACAACATCCCCGGCAGCCGCGGCTCGGGAGTTAGCCGGCTGCTATTTCTATGCAACTCGAAACGTGTTCGAGGGATTACTGCCCGGGGAATAAAGAAACGGCTAAACATATTTATGCTGAAGCTTAAGGAGCCTATGTAACTGCACACACACAGACAGCTGAGAGGGGGGTCTGGCACGGAGACTGCAGCGATTTGGGACAAATCCCAGGATTGTCTGTCCGTGTTCTAGTTTAGAGCAAGTGCCTTTGCTGGTGCTTGCCTAGAGGTGGCAGTGAGCCTTCGCGCTTGTCCTGGCCCCGAGCAAAGCAGCAGGGCCTGGGGTGTCCCCAGCTGAGCTGGAGCTTTGCGTTCTCACCCCACAGGTGAAGTTTTGGCTGTGGGCACAAACACAGGTAGAGGGAACTGCAAGGGGTCCCGCTGCCTCCTCCCTCGGTCCCCTCGCATGTGGTGCACACCCTGGGCTTGGGGGGTTGTTTGGCATCATCCTCCCTGCAAGGTGCATGGGGAAAAAATTGGGGTGTGATTAAATCCAGACTGCCTCAAAAAACAAGGGCCAAGGGAGCTGCGTTTTGGAGACATCCCTGTGCCAGCTCCAAGACATATTTGGGGTCAAAACTTTGCTCTCCACTTTCAGAAGCTCTGAGTGACCAGACAGAGACATAAAGTTAATCAGCACAAACATCGATTTCAGCTTTTCCCCAAAAATACCCTCCCTTTCAACAAGACAGCTGTAAATCCCACTGAAAGCCAAACATTATGTCTGAAAACTCCCTGAACTGGGGGCTACAGTTCAAAACATGTTGCTGGAAAGATTTTTTCCAAGTGCATGTCACAGCCTCCAAGGGTATAAAGTGGGTTATAAAGGGTGATCTCTCTCTCACACGTACACGTGGGCATGTACGCACACACAAAATCTAATAAAAAGATATTAGTCGAAGAGTATTTGGCTTCTGGCATTCAACTAACTCCAGCTTCGTACAGACACCAAAGAAATGAAATTATGGGAGCAGACAAACAAGAAATTCCAAGGGGATGAATTAACATTTCATCGCTGTTACAGGGCAGAGAAGTACCTGTCCGTCTTCCCTTGTGTTTGTACTTCAAAATGTGAACCCCCTACCTTTGACAGCCACCACAGCACGTTTCCTCCACCCAAGCCCTACCACCTTTCCATCAAAATTGCTTTCGTTATCACTTTAAGACGCATTGACAGTCTAACAAACACACCCAAGTTCAAGGACTTCTTGTAAATCCGGGTCTAATTTAGACAGATTTTTAAAACAACTAAACAAAACACCTGCTTTAAGATGTTGCTGAAAGGGGTTCGAGTTACTTCTGGGTGATTCAGATGCAAACCCTGTTTCGAAACAGGAGTGCCTGAGCCATCCAGCAGCAGCTGGAAGTTTGGGGGCAGATGCTCGGCAGCGGCGGAGCGACACGACTCCACCGAGATCAGCAGAACTGAGATCATTAGAGCCAGCTAAAACCAGCCACTTCTCCCTGCTTTATACCATCTGACTCCCTATTTCCAGCCTGCTCCTTTCTAGCAGGATCAGCCCCCCCCCCCAAATGATATCTTTTAACCTTTGGGTCAATTATTGAGATAATTACAAATTAGAAAAATCACTTTTGTGTCAACCTTAAGCAGTATATTTAGAGATTTGTTTTTATTTTTACTATTAAGTGACATATTTCAGGGGGCTGTAGGTTAAAGACTCTTTCAAAAAAGACCTAAATCCCTAATCTTAGATGAAAAGTTATCACCGGAGGACCCGGGGGTGGGTGGTGACAAAGGCAGGAAAGGGCCCTGCGTCAAGCAGCGCCCTGGGTAAATAGGGCCGGGGCTTGGAGCTGCCTGACAAGCCTGATAAGCCAAATCTGCAAAGCATTCATTGCAAGAAAAGAACACAAAGCAAACCCAAAAGCAGAGAAACAGCTGCTGTCGAGTTCTTAATTTCTAAAAAAGAGCAAGAAAAAAAAAAAGCCAAAAATACTCTGCTAGCCACCAGCAAAGCCCCCCATGTGTCTCCCCGCAGGATGGATGGGGAGGGAGGATCCAGCATCCCTGGTCCCCCCCAGACCCGCTGAAATGAAACGGAGTGTTTGAGGCAGCCCAGGAGGAGGAACGAGCTCCATCCCATCGCCCAGCCTGGATGGAGCAGCAAAGTGATGCAGCCCCAGCTGCAAAGACCAAAGCAAAGGTGAGAATGTGGAAGGCTGATCCCAGCCCCCAAGTTACTCACAGCCCCAGAAGAAAAAAAAATAACGAATAAAAATAAAACAACCCTTGGGGGACGTGCAAGCATAGGGGGACACAAAGACATCGGTCACCCACCTCTGAATCAGCCACATTTGGTCACGGCCAAACAGCAACCAAGGTTCTCTCCCAGCCTAAACGTGTGAGTCAGCAGTTCCCCAAAAAAAGGGAGAAAAACAAGAAGTCGAGAGACACAACTGTGGGGTTTTTCTCCCCCTTTTCTTCTGCGAAACAAACAAAAGAGACACGGCGCTCAGCCTTCCCACCGACTGGGGAGAAGTTTGCGGCAGCTATGCCAGGAATTTAGATTTATTTCTGGAATGACTTTAATGGGATATTGAAACGCTGCTATAATTTAAAGGTATTAAACAGCTTCTCCTGGTTAAACCGTGATGAAGCAAACCCTTGACAAACCGCTTCACTTTGAGCCGACCAGCACAGCCGCAGCCAGGAGAGCTCAACGGCACAATGCAAAGCCATGGCAGCAGGATTGAACATGCCAGGCCCTGACTTCACAGCTTTTTGGCTACCTCCAGACACTGCTCACCCTCAGTGATTCACCTACCTCCAGGCTGCAAGGGGCTCCCACAACCAAATCTTGGCCCAGCCACAGCCCCTTTGGTTTGAGGCTCCTGAAATCAGGGTGACCCCACTAACAAGGGGGAATTAGGGCTGAGCAGCTCATTGGTGTCTCCTGCAAGAGCTTCCTTAGCACCCAATCCCTGAGCAGGGCTGATGTTGCATCTAATAGGGTTAATGGAGACTTTGCCTGTGGTTGAAACCATCACTGGTGTTTCCTTGTGAGATCACCGGTGCCACATGGATTTCAGTCCAAATCTCAGTGTCCTGCTCATTCCAGCCACTGGGACCCATTTTCATACAGATCACAACATCTTATTCCTGAAGTCTCAACCCTCCCATTACACTGGGTCAAAATTAGCGGGATTTGTTAGGATGGGGTGGATTGATCAACACAGCACAGCTGGATAAACCGATTTCCTTAGGAAAGTGGTACCAAAGGTACCCTTTTAAAAAAAAGAAAACCCAACTTTCCAACAGCACCAAAACACTAGAAGGTTTGGGGAAGGGAAATTGTGCCTGTGTTTAAAAGCTGGAGGATTTCCACTTCTCAGTATCTCCAATGGGTGATGGTAACTCCAACAAGGGTGGTATTGTTACCCCCAAAACTCAAACCAGCTGCTTTTGGGGGTTAAAATCTGTTTTCCCTCCCTCTTTAGCTGGAGTTCCCCTCCCAGGCTGGGCCATGGGTAAGTAAGTCCCAGCAAGGAGAGGTTTCCTGATGGGCTCACACACCCCAGTCCTGATATCCTGCCCAGTTTGTTGAGGGAAAAGGTGAAATCCCAGGAAATCCTGGCTCTCCGTGCCAGGGCAACACTGGAGGGGCCCTGACTGCTTTTATGTCCAGGCTCCCGCCTTCCCCACTGCATTTTAACATGCTTTGACTCTTACGAGACGACTCGGTTAAGTCTGGATTAAATTGATTGCTGCGATGTTAACATCTGACCTCGGGTTTAGCCGGCAGCAGCGATGCGCTTTGGGGCTTTACCTAACGAGCTTGTGGATATCCTCGCCGCTCCGTGCTGCTGTGTGCGGAGCCGGGTGGTGATTTATCCGCCTGCCCCCAGGTCGCGGCTGTGGGACTCGCTGCTCTGCAGCTCTCCAGCTCCATCTGCTTGAGCTTCTGCTCCCAGCCCAGGTCTGGACCTGATGGCTCCCACCTTGTCCCCAAAGCAGGGGACGTGAGGTCCCTCGGGCTCTTTCAAAGGCCACTGTGGCACAGGGGACAGTCCCTTGGCCATCAGGCCACTGGCAGAAACCCTTTGGCCATAGAAGCTGGGTTGTGATTTTGACTCTTCAGGACTTCACCACTGTCCCCAGCATTACCACTGCATGTCAGATGGGTTGAATCCTCCTCTCACCTCACTACTAAACATCAAAGAGCCCAAGCAGGAGAATGGAGACCCGCAGGTTTTGTCCCTACGTTGGTAAAGCAGGACAGACCCAGCCCCATCACACCCATCTCCATCCCAGCAACATTTCCTGCTCTGCGAGACCGGTATCAAACGGTCGTGGGTCAGGAAGGAGCACAGGTCCTCAGAAGGTACCAGGAGAGCTGGCAGCCAAAACACTCCGATTTTTACCTTATTTTTAGCAAGGTTATTTTCTTCTCCTTCATTTGAGGGAGGTATTTGCAGCTGGTGGCCTGGAAACTGGCTGCGAGTTAGGAGCAGGAGGCACATGTCCATGCGGCCCAAGTGGAAGCTTTGTGGCTAAAAACATAGTGAACAGGGCAAACAGCCCAGCAAATAAAGAAAAACCACTTTGGACCTGTGAAGCACTACCCCATGAAACGCTTGAAAACAGCCACCCATCTCAACAATCCCCATTTGATCAAGGGGGAAACTGAGGCACAGAAGGGGCCAGGGTCAGCCAGCAAATTTGCAGCACCCTGGGAGCAAATTTCAAAGCAAAAAATAATCAGATCAAAGCACTTTTCTTTCTCCTCACCTGCCTGCTAGATGAGAGAGAGGGCTCGGGGTTTTCACTGGGGGTTGAAGGACCGTCAGGAATCCCTGGAGCAGGGGATGGCTGGAAAACACTTGCTCAAAGCACCAGCCATGGCTGGCGAAACCCAGCCTGGGACTTGGCAAACCGAAAGCTTCTGTTTGCCATTCAGACAGGAATAAATTACAGAGTCAGACACTCAGAAAGAAAAGAAAAATCCCACAAGCAAGATCAAGCAAGAAAAGAGCTGTTGCGAAACACCAAGTTACAGCAGGCGGATCTCTTTGGGCTGCATCAAAAGCTCCCAGCCCCAAACTGGTCCCCAGCAGAGAGACCGCACTGGAGCAAGCAATGGAGTGGAGAGCCCAGCCCTGCCCCAGGGGAGGCTGGCTGCTCATTCTGGGGTGAAATGAGGCCAATTTGGGACATTCAGGAGCACCTGCATGCAAGCTGATGGAGGAGGAGGAGGGGAGGGACGTGGCGTTAGCAGAGGCTGTGGTTGCACCAGTTGCATTACTGGTGGCTGATCCAGTGACCAAGGTGGCACTGGTCCTGTACCCAGGCATGTCCCCTGTGCCACCCAAATGTCACTCCTGCCACCAATG
This sequence comes from Patagioenas fasciata, assembly GCF_037038585.1. NCBI lineage: Eukaryota > Metazoa > Chordata > Aves > Columbiformes > Columbidae > Patagioenas > Patagioenas fasciata. The sequence continues at coordinate 12,320,019 of NC_092536.1, forward strand.
CCACCCCTGGGGGCTCAGCAGTGGGGACTCCCACTTTGTTGGGGAGCAAAGGGTCACACCAGTGCTCCCCAGAGCCCCTCGCTGGGAGCAAGAGGAGCTGTTTGAATCAGAAACACGTTGTCTTATGGATTTTGGGAGGGCAGCTCTTCCCAGGGAAGGGGTGTTTAATGCAGCTGTCCCAACGTGTCCCCGGGGGAGCAACTGTCCCCATCTGCTGCTGGCACAGCGTGGGGACAGTGGTCCAGCAAGAACAGTGGATGGTCTTTGAGCTCATGGCAGCTTCCACCACAGGTTTTCACCAAAAAAAACCCCTTTTTGCAGGTCATCTCTGCCCTGGCTTCACCCCAGCCAAAGCACTAGGGCTGCAGTGACACTGGTGTCCCATTGCCAAACTGGGACAGGACTGGTGCTGAGCTGCCCCAGCCCCAAGCATTCCTCCCTGCAGACTCTGCCTGAAAATACACCCCTGAGACCTCCTGGGGCAGAGCTGGAGGCTGCTGGCTTTTTCCCCTTGTAGCTAAAAGTCAGAGCAAAACACACCTTGGATGCTCCTTGGTGTAAATTCAGCTTCCCTACAAAGAAATCACTGCCTTTCTAAGGTGCGTTTTCTCCCTGCAGCCTGTTTCCCCTTCCCTGCTGGTTCGTAAAGAAGTCTCTCTCACCTTCGCTGAATTTTGGAGCGACATCTCAACCTCAAATATGTTTTTCTTGCTCTCAGGGTCCTATCAACCCCCCGTAGAGGAGGACAGGGCAACCGATTGCCCTGAGCTGCAACAACCCAGCACATCTGAGAGCTCTTCACATCTTTGATACCATCGAGATGGATGGAGCCTGAGACAGGCTTCCCCCTCCCCTTCTTCTTTCTCTCTATTTTTTTCTTCCCCCCCGACCTTCTATTCCCACTGGCCAAGAACATTTAGTCTGGCCGGGAAAAGGAAATCTCATTACAGAATTACGGCTCATTTAGCAGGTCCCACTGGAAGCCCTGCAATAACCACTGGCTTCCTAACAGGATTAGCCAGGGGCTGAACCTCCCCATCTCACTGCTGTCGGCTCCGCTCCCCACCACGGCTCGAGGACCCCAGAAAACCCCGAGCAGCCCTGGAAAGCCAAGATGCAGCTGGACATGGAGAAGGAAAGATCAAGAAGAGCCAAAGATCGAGGCTTTGCGAACATGAGCACTGCTAGCAGAGGTTTGAGCAGATGTTATCCCAGGCTCTCCAGCTACAAATTCCACTTTTTTCCAGCTACAAATCCCACTTTGTTTTGCTTTCTTGGCCTCTTCCAACCTGATGGCTCATTCTCACTCAATGGTGCATGTTGAAGGAGAAGCGCAAGCAAGATGTTGGAGTAATGCAAGTTCTGCCGCAGCATCTAATGGGACATACCCTGTGTGCTACACCTGAACCAGTACCGAGACGCTTGTCTAAGTTGGTTGAGGGTCCTCCTGATGTCAGTCTTGGAGTCTACATGGACATTAAGGTTTTCAATTGGCATCACATTGCACAGTAACATGTTTTCTCAGATCAGCTCTCTGTCATTAAGAGGATTTAGAACAAATAATTGAGAGGAGGAGAAGATCAAGAAAGAAACCAGGTTACAAGGGACCACCAGAACAGCCGAGATCAGGTTTTGCCTTCAGTGACGCTGAAATCTCTTTGCTTCTCCCATCCCTGTCCCCACTCAATACCAGAAAGACGTGGTGAAAGAGCAATAAATTGTGCATGAAACCACCTCTGCGATTTCACAGGGGTGAACATCTGCCTCTCGTCACAAATGTGCTCCCAGCCTTTCATTACCGCACCAGTCTATACATGGAGAGAAAGCCAGCGCTGTCCCCAGCAGCAGCTGCAGAGACGTCGGGCTGAGGATGGCAAATCCAGCTTTCCCAACCCAGCCTGGAGCCGGCAGCACACTTGGCAAAGCAGCAACATTGCAAAACACTTCTGCCTACAGTGACCGATGAAGGCGATGGGAATTGTCTCAGTGGCATTACTCCAAGTCTTACCTTGGAAAGGAGGAGTGTGAAACATGGGGAGGATTTTCCAGGTTTGCCTTCACTTGAAGCCAGGAAAGGTGACACAGCATTGGTCTCATCAAAAGTAAGAAGCAGGAAACTGGGTTAACCAAGTTTGCCAAGACTCTGCTCTCACCCACTTTACTCCAGCACACATCTACTCGACCTTACTCCATCACACATCTGCTACAGGGAGCTTAGGCCATGGCAGAGCTCACACCAACAACCATAGTGTGCAGCCCTGCAGATGCCCAGGTCCTCTAGGACTGTAACCTGCTCTGATCCTTCTCCAGTGAGGGGTGGGAGCCCTGGACAGGCTGAGACAGTTGGGGTGTTCAGATGGAGAAGAGAAGGCTCTGGGGAGACCTTATTGCGGCATTTCCAGACTTAGAAGGGGCCAATAAGAAACACAGGGACAGACTTTTGAGCAGGGCCTGTTGCAATAGGACAAGGGGTGATGGTTTTAAACTAAAGGAGGGAGATTCAGGACAGACATGAGGAAGAAATTGTTGTCCCTGAGGGTGGTGAGAGCCTGGCCCAGGTTGGGCAGAGAGGTGGTGGATGAACCATCCCTGGAGACATCCCAGACCAGGCTGGACGGGGCTCTGAGCAACCTGAGCTGGTGAAGATGTCCCTGCTCATGGCAGGGGGGGCACTGGGGGAGCCGGGAAGGTCTTTCCAACCCAAACCATTCTATGATTCTATGGAAGGTGTTGGAGCCCATCACAGCCCCACCTCCAGCCACGTCTCTCCTCTCTGACAGCACAAGGAGCCCAGAACATTGACTTCCAACTTTGATGCTCCAAATGAGCTGAGGTAGCTGAGAAACATCATTATACTGAAGGAAATAAAAGGCCACGTAGGGTTGTTTTTTCGAGACAGAGCACTGCAGCCCTGTCCCCATGGCTCCCACGCTGTTCCAGCTCCACCAGCAGAGATTTCCATCATTAGCAAGATTTTTGTCTGCAGGTGAAGGGATGCGATGCCCTTCACACCGGTGCTAACGAAGCTGCGTGGGCAGTGGTTAAATGCTGGGGGTCAGGTAGCAGCAGCAAGTGGTGGTTTGTGCTCGCAGGGCGAGAGGGATGCTCCCACCAAGGTGGTGGGGACATCGTGGGTTTTGCATGACCAGCCCGGTGACAAAGCACGGGGTGAAGAGAAAAGCTGTGGGAAGCGAGGAGGGAGGGATGATGCAGAGCCGGCAGTAGGAAAAGTTTCGCTCAGGCACGCACTGTGTAATTCAGTTTTCAGCGTCTTGCTGAAGCCAAGGATTGAGTAAGAGGCCAAAAGGGATGAGGCGGTGATGTGGCTAATGAGAACATGCAGGCTGGAATCATCCCTGCTGGTGAGAGCACCCAGCAGGGGTGTGAACCCCCTTTCCACCAGCATCGGATCACTGGGAACACAGCGGGATGAGAGATGAGCTCTGCCTGTCAGTCTGTCTGTCCTGGGTACTGGCAGTGAGGGGCAGAGGATGGGCAGGGGGAGGCACCACTTGTGCGGGGAGGCACCACTTGTGCAGGGATGCTCTCGCTCCCTCAGTGCAGAAATTGCTATTGTACCAGTTACTACAGCTTTTGGGAGGATTGTTTAGCCCATTTTGGCTGCAGATGGAGCTGGCACAGAGGTGTGAACACTCTGCCTTCCTCTGAGCATCATCACCCTTCCCAGCATCGCCCCCTACCACTGCCATGCAGGACAGAAACGTGACTTGGAGAGCTGGGAATGAAGAAGTCTGACCTTCTAACATAACCATGTACAACATCCAAGAGCATCACCCACTGCAGAGGAGATACGGGGCCTGACCCGGGAAACCTGTTCAGCAGCAAGTCTTGATACAGCTACACCCCGTACCCTGCCCAACACTCCACCCCACCCTCTCTGCCATTTTCTCTCTCTTCTTTGTTTGTTTGGCCATCCAAGCATTTCTCAGCAGAAACAGGGTCTGGCAGCCCCAAAACTTTCCCTGGGGAAGAAGTTCTGGCATCCAGTGGCCAAGTCAGGAGATTCTGGAAAGCTGCTCTGAGCCTGTCTCATCTCAGGACTTGACATATCACTGCTGTCCATTTCCCTTCCCAAGGAAATCTGATTTGGTCCAAAGTTTATAGTTTCAGTGACCTAATCCCAGCATAGTTGTTCCTGTTTCCCTTTAATTTACTGCCGCAGCTTGTATTAATTGATGTATTGCAGAGGGCTTGAGCCAAGCTAATTGTTTTAGAAAAAGAAAAAAGAAGAAAAAAGAAAGAAAGGGAGATGTGAGGTCCCTTAGTGGATTACGAAGGTATTGGAATGGGGAACTGGCAGCCACCAGAAAACTGCAATAGCTCCAAAGAGGAGAGGCGGAGGCTCTCCAGGCTGCTGCTCGCAAGATGCCGTCATAGTCCCTGCGAACAGAAATATCTTCCCTGGGCTGACCTTGAGGAGAGAGGCAAGGTGAGGGAGAGGAGGGCTGGGATGGCCAATCTGCTCTGCCGGGGCTGCCGTCACCCTCCCGGCTCTGTCCTCGCCCAAGGATGCTGCTGTCGCTGGGCGATGCTCGGGACCATGGGAACATCTCAAGGACAGGACAGAGGCAAATGTCACCCATTGTCCAGCAAGAGTGATCTAGGGAACCTCAACCTGCTCAGCTTGTCTGAGAAGGGGATGGAGCGAATCCTCCTGGAAGCTGTTTCCATCTATGATGGACAAGAGAGGCACTGGGAACTGCCAGCAGGGATTTGTTGGGTATAAATCATGGCCAATGGACCAGATCACCTTCCTGGGTGAGATGATGGGCTCTGTGGACCAAAGCAGTGCAAGCTGCATAACTTCACTTTAGCAAGGCCTTTGACATGATCTCCTGTAGTATCATAGAATCACAGAATAATTTTGGTTGAAAAAGCCCCTCTAGCTCATCAAGTCCAACCATTCCCCGACCGCTGGCACTGCCCCATGTCCTGAGAACCTCATGTCCGTCTGTCCAACCCTCCAGGGATGGTGACTCCAGCACTGCCCTGGGCAGCCTGTTCCAATGCCCCACAGCCCTTTGGGGAAGAAATTGGTCCCCACATCCAACCTCAACCTTCCCTGGCGCAACTTGAGTCCATATGTTGCATCCCCCCAGCTGGACCCCAACACCCTCCAAACCACAACATCATCCCATTAACGTTTTCCAGGCAAGAAACTTGCTCCTTGTTGTTTTCCCAAACAAAAACACCCCCCTTTGCATAAATCAGCCCCGGCTCTTTCAGCGTGGCTCTCATGGAGAGGTTGATTTATTCGGGAGCAACACAGGGAGTTTCCAGATTAACACTAATTGCTCTCCCAAATTACTTAATAGTTTAAATTGCAGTCCTCTCTTTGGAAATCATCTCAGACAGTTCAATAAAAAACTATCAGTGGAGAGACAACTGCAAATTGATAAAGTCTTCGAGACGCGGCTAATATCATTGCTGTCTGGCAAATTTATTCATCTGAAACAAAACGAGGAGGATAAACACCCTCACTCGGTGAGGAAGACACCGCCTGCTACTGAGTTGCTCAATTTTCTCTTCCAGAGATGCTCTTATTACTTGGAGAGAACCAGAACACGCCTGAAACAAGGCAGCCGACCGCGGCACTGGCGAATAAACAGCACCCGCCTTTTCATCGCAGAGAAAAGACAAGATTTAAAAAAATATAACAATAGTGATAATAAAAATAATAATACAGCAAATGCTTGGGCTGGTTGTGGTGGAAGCAGGGGCTGGTACTCCCCTCGGGGGGGTTGTGGGATGCAGGAGCCGGCTGGCGGGCACCGAGCTCCTGCAGGCTTGAAATTGTCACCCAGGAGGGGAGGGGAAAACTTGTTTCATTTTGGCCTTTTCCCAATTTCCCAGCCCCTCCGGGGGCAGGAGATGCGATGTGGCTGGCGGGGGGTGAGGTGAGGCCAGGGCAGGGCTGGGGGGCACATGGGGGAGAGGCAGATGTGTTGAGGGGGGCTCAGCATCCTCCTGCTGTGGGGACAAGGGGGGGCTGCTGGGGACACAACCCTGGCAAAGAGCTTTAAAGCAGCCTAAAGGTGCAGGACCAAAAGTGCAGATGCAAAGGAAGCACACGGGTGGTTTGGGGAGGTGTGGAGAAGGACAGACACCACCAGCACACTGGGAGCATCCCCTGCACTCTGCATTATTTTGGGGCTTGCTGGGAGCATCCCCTCCACTGTGCAATATTTTGGGGCTCACTGGGAGCATCCCCTCTGTTGTTCAATATTTTGGGGCTTACTGGGAGCATCCCCTCCACTGTTCAATATCTTGGGGTTCACTGGAACCATCGCCTCCACTGTGCAATATTTTGGGGCTCACTGGGAGCATCACCTCTGCCGTGCAATAATTTGGGGCTCACTGGGAGCATCCCAATATTATGGGGTCACAGTGCAGCCCGGGAAGATGTGTACCCTGGGTCAGGGAGGGCCTCAGCACCAGCACAGTGGTGGCCAGACTGGGGTGACCCCATTTACCAACAGCCCCCCAGGACCCCACATGCCCTCTCCCATCCAGCCAAACTCCCACTCCTCCCCATGGCACGTGGTCACCCACCCTCCCTGGGGTCAAGAGAGTTGCCCATTTCCTCTGGTTCTAAAAACATTTCTGGAAGGTTTGGCCAGAGTGTGTGGGGGGGAACAGGGTCTTTGCTGACACGGGCTGGTGGACAAGTGGTTCAGACCCATCTGCCTGTGACACAAACCCTTTCCACACCAGGTCCCCTCTGGTCCCTGGCACAGAGCATCACACTGTAAATCACAGCAAGACGCTCCTCAGTGGGTCACAGAGGGGGCTTAGATGCAACGTTCTCAAAGAAGAGAGAAAAAACAAACCAGTTATTTCCCCGGAGAGCGGTACGGGAGCGAGGGGGTTACCAGGAGCCGCGGCCCAGCACGGTGCCAGGAGCCACAGGGATCTGAGAGAAAGCCCGGCCGATGGCTGCCATCTGCTCCTGGCACCTCGTGCCACCGCCGGAGCCCAAAAGCACACGAGTGCACGGAGCAAACAAACAGCAGCCAGCCCTGCTCCCCACCACGGCCGCCCCGAAGCAGGGGGAAGATGCAGGCAGCAGGGGTAGAGCTGGGCACCGAGAAGCAGCAGCACAGTCATAAAATCATAAAATAGTTTGAGTTAGAAGGGACCTCCAAAGCCCATCCAGTCCAACCCCCTGCCATAAGCAGGGACCTCTTCACCCAGATCAGGCTGCCAAACTGCCAAAACCCTTTGGGGTGTTCAAAGGGCTGTGAAACGTCACCCATGCCAGTGGCTTCACAGCTGGGGGCACATCCTCCTGTCCCTCATGGGGTGGCTGGGGAGGAAGCAGGAGGGATGGGGAGCTGTGGGATCCCCAAGGATGCACTGACAGCATCAGTTCCCTGTGCTATGGCAACCAAAACACCTATGCCAAAAGACAACCTCGGGCAGGGACTTGTTCTCCCGAGGACACACGGAAGCTCCTGGGGTGCAGCCAAGGTGGGGGGGCGGGACATGGCAATGGAACCCACGCTAAAGGGCACGATGACCCGCGGGGACACGGCTTTGATACCCTCCCGTGCATGGAACAGTGGCGTGGAGATCCATCTCCATCCCTCCGGGAACGTGTCCAAGGGAACCAGCTCGGCAAAGCAGCCAATTAAAGCAAGAAACGGGCAAACGGCGAGCGCCGGCACTCGGCCTCAGCTGCCGCGGGCCGGTGGCCTCCGAGCCGCGGGGGAGAGCGGCCGAGTTTCCTGACCCACATCCCAAAACCCCCCGGGGCTGAAAGAAAGAAATACCCTTTAAAAAAAGAGTCTCATTCATCATTCAACCTCTGTTTGTTTTCTGCACTCCGCTAAGCTCAAACAAGCAAAACAGATTAGCTGGGCTCATTTGTTTCCTACTTAATTACACCTCTTCGGCACTGATGTAATATTTCAAGATTTGGGTTGCTAAGGCTGAAAATCCACCTGCCCCCCTCCAACACCCACCTTGGCTTTTCATTCCCATCATTAAAAAGCCCAGATGGATTTTTGGGTTTTTTTATTTTTGCAAAAAAAGCCCCTCTAATTATTGAGGAATTCAACTCTCTGAATTCAGAAGCTGCCAGTGAGCGCTCAGGTTGTCAGAAGCAGATGGACGACGACTCCAGCTTTTTGATCACAGTCTCCGAATCCCTCCCCAAAAATCAAGGAGAAGCGTGCGTGGGGGGGTGGGTAAGGACCCCGCATCTGCAGCCGCACGCAGCCCCGGATAACTTCAGTCATTTCCCCCCCCTCCCGGCTCAGAATTGCTTTGGCATCAATAGGACTTCCCAGGAAGCCGGAGCAGCTGTGTGCCGACGCGGTTTGCAGGATGAGGCTCTTGCTGGATGGGGGAAGGAGCTCACGCCTCCCTGCAAAAGCTGCTGCACAGGCTGGGGGGGCTCCCACCCCACACCCAGCTGCTTTTATTCCTCCAGACCCCACGGCCACCCCTCTGTGCCCCACGTCACTTCACCCATGTGCTGATAATTTGCCGTGGTTAATCAAAGCAGAGCACACCTCACCAGCCTGTGGCATGGAGAAGCTAAAGGTCCCAAAAGATGCACATACGGGGCATTTTTAGGCTTCCAGTGTATGAAATGGCCCTGCAGACCTCAACCAACTGACCCGCTGAGCTGGAGGAGCTGCCGATCTCCTGCTCCAGCCAAAGGGATGGTGACAACAGCACCGGCCCCCACCCACCCTGCAAAGGCCAAACATAAAATGATTTTGGTTGGAAAAGCCCCTCAAGATCAAGAATCCAACCGTTAACCCACTCCTGGCACTGCCCCATGTCCTGAGAACCTCATGTCCGTCTGTCCAGCCCTCCAGGGATGGTGACTCCAGCACTGCCCTGGGCAGCCTGTTCCAATGCCCCACAGCCCTTTGGGGAAGAAATTGGTCCCCACATCCAACCTCAACCTCCCCTGGCGCAACTTGAGGCCGTTTCCTCTGCTCCTGGCGCTTGTTCCTTGGGAGAAGGGATGTAACAAGTGATGCTCATGGAGAGTTGGAGACAAGAAGTGATCCCTTCTGGGCTAAGGGAACATCAGGGGATGGGGAAGTGGGGACAAGCTGACCCCCACAATCCCACCCTGAACAAACCATGGTGTCCCCATGCTTGGAAACTTCCCAGCTAGGTGGGACCCAAAGACATTCACCCCCCCACACCCCACTCAGATCCACCCCCATCCTCCCCCCCAACACGCCCCAGGTGTCCCCATCCTTACTTGTGTCCGCAGAGCTCCAGGCATTGTGCCCTGCTCGCCCCCGCCGCAGATGCTGCTTGGCCGAGGCCCTCGCTGTCCCCCCCGCGGGGTTTCAGCCCCAAAAGCAAGAGCAAACAAAAGGCACAGACCGACTCCATCGCTCCGGAGCCGTTCGAAGGGCTTTGCCGGCGGTGGAGCGGGCGGCGGGGGGGCACAGGGGGAGCTGCAGGGGGGCTGCGTGCTCGGTGCTGAGCCGGCTGCGCGGCCACAACCGGCTTCCCACGGTGGCATTCGCCCTCAGCGGTGTCCCTGTCTCCTCCCCAGGCCATGGCCAGCGCCTCCCAGGACTCACGCTGCCCATCACCCCAAACAGGGTGTCCCCTTGGGGTCCCCAGGGTTGGGACAAGGGGGGACATTGCTCCTGGTTTTAGGTGACCAAAATACCCACGGAGTGTCCGCGGCAGCAACTGACAGCTGACGGAGGAGTTTGGTTATTCAATAACTTTTAACTTCCCCAGGTGGAAGCCGCCTAATGGCACAAGCTGTGGGGTTTTTTTCAGCCAGTTTTCGGGCATTTAGTGGTTTGGGGTCTGTCTCTCCCTCAGAGCAACTGGTAAGGTTGGAAAAGAGGGTAAGAGCGAGAGCAAGCAACAGATTTAGGTTCAAAACTCACAATTAATGGGAAAAAATAAGAAGGAGAAAGCCCAGCAGAGCCTGAGTGCTGTAGAAACAGGCTGTGTGTCCCCCTCGGGGACATGTGAACGGGGACCAGGACCTTCCCCTCTGCAAAATGCTCTTTGCAAAGCAGAACAAGTCACAGACTTGGTGTTCCCACACCACAGCAAGGGTCTTTTTGCCTTAAACCAAAGGAATTACATATGTCTCTAAGGAAGGAGTTGGTTTGTTAGCCCAGCCCCAGCAGAGCAGGCAAGGAGCTCTCGTCCTTGACGCAGCAGTGGGGTTTTGTTTAAACCTCACCTTCCCGGCTCGATCAGGAGATAACGGGTCTTTCCGGGCATCTCGAAGGGTTTTGCATTGATTTTTTTCTCAGCTACAAAGCGAGGGAGAGCAGAAAGGTGCACACAGGCTCCTTGCAGCGGTTCCAGCCCCTGCGTGGTGCAAAGTCAGGGGTGTCCAGAGAATTAGGATGCATCCAAGAGTTGCTACATTAATTAAACCAGTGCTTTGAGATTAAATAATCACCAAGGACACTATTGTCTTCTCTGCCCTCCAATCTCCCCATCCGGCATCTAACCAGCAATGGGAGAGCTGCACCTTGATTCAGGATCAGGTCCGGCTGCTGCAAAGCTCCTGAGCTTCCCCAGCTCGACCAGTGCAGAGGAAATTTGCTATTTTCTTTAAATTTAAGAGACTTTAACCCTAAGCAAGAGCCCTCCAGCTTGGACAGGGAGGGGTGCACTTGATCCTGGCTTTGCACCATGGCTGTGGCTCTCTTGCCCAGAAGCCTCAGCTCAAGCCCAAGGAACCCAAACCTTGTAAAATAAAAATAGTTTTGAAAGCATCCTGCCCTGCTTGCTGTCAACACCTAGCGAGCAGGTCCCTGCTGCACTTCACACGAGCCCTTCCCATCCCAAGGTGACTCAGATGCTGCTCTCGAGAGCAGGGGTGTTCTGCTGCACGTCCTCCCATTGCTCACCGTTCACCTGCAAAACCCCGCTTTGATCTGGCTGTGAGCAATTTAACCCGGTGTTTTCCTCCTCCGAAGCTGGTGAGTCCCCTTTGCTCTGCACCAGGGACGTTTTACCAACAAGTCTCCATACAAAATACTTCTGAGCAATCGCCTTGCAGCAGAGGCATTGGGGCAGTTCAGTGTTTCTGCCTTTACATCCCCAGCTCCAGCTTCCCAGGAGAAGCAGAATTCAACCCTGCACATCAACCGGCTTCACAGAAACAAGGTGGGAAACAGGTGAAAATGGTGCTGTGCACCCTTCTACAGGAAAATTTATAATTGACTAAAGGCATTGAGAGAAGGGGCTTGGACATCTCCGGCAGAACAGGAGATCTGGAGGGATGCAGCACAGGCAGCAGCTCCTGCAGTGGCAGTTGCTATTTTATCAGCCTCCCAAACATTTGCAGGTAAACCTTTTGCTTTCCCCACTTTATTTCCACAGGTAAGAGGGTTTTGAGCCTCTGCAACAGTTTTTATAGAAACGTTTTGGTTGGATAGCCCCTCAAGATCATGGAGTCCAACCGTTAACCCAACCTGGCACTGCCCCATGTCCTGAGAACCTCATGTCCGTCTGTCCAACCCTCCAGGGATGGTGACTCCAGCACTGCCCTGGGCAGCCTGTTCCAATGCCCCACAGCCCTTGCGGGAAGAAATTGTTCCCCAGATCCAACCTCAACCTCCCCTGGTGCAACTTGAGGCCGTTTCCTCTGCTCCTGGCGCTTGTTCCTGGGGAGCAGAGCCCGACCCCCCTGGCTCCAAGCTCCTTTCAGGCAGTTCAGAGATCAGAAGGTCTCCCCTCAGCTCCCGTTCTCCAGCTGAACCCCCAGGTCCCTCAGCCGCTCCCATCACTCTTGTGCTCCAGACCAATTTCATCACCCTTCATCTGCCCCTTTAGGAGTTTAACATGAACTCCCCAGCCATTCAGCCCCCAAATTCCCCCCCTTAAAAAGCACAACAGACACCCCAGCACACATTCCCACAGCAGAGCTCCATTCAGCATCACCCAGCCCAGGGTCTCAAACCATCACCGTGTCCCCTCACTCACCGCTGGGTCCAGGGACAGTCCCTGTGTTGTTCCCAGGGAAAAACAGTCCCACGGTGCTCCCCAGGAGGCTGAGTCTGCACCCACCAGATGTGAGCAACCAGCACTCAGGGGCCCTTCTCCTGCCAGGTGCATTGTATTTAAGGTGTGGGAGAAAATGCAAATAATGGGGCAATTTATTTTCCTCCCAGCACCCAAGGCAGGTTTGCTCCAAGACAAGCCCAGGGGCAGGACCTGGGGGAAACCACCAAGAGCATTTCCCCAGCTGCAGAACAAGGGATCCCCAAGGCCAAAACCTTCTCCTTCCCAGCACCTTGACTGCCCAGAGCCTCCCCCCGTCCCTATGGATGTGGGGAGCAAATGGGAATCGCAATGTGTAGGCTACAAAACCAATGCAGAGCCAAGGCACCAGTGTGGATGAGCTGCTGTAAATGCAAAATGAACTCAGAAACAGCTGAATGTTTTGGATTTTTGGGGCTCTGGACAGGGAAAAGGGACCTGTCACCACGGGGTGGGATGCTATGGCCTAATTTGAGCAGAAAATTCTACCCCATACAACAGATGAGCAAGGAGCCGTACCCAGCCAGGATGCTGGAAAAGGGGTTGCATGGAGCAAGCAGCTGAAAATAAGATAATGTTAGATTCTAACAAAGCAAGCAGCACGGCCAGGCTGAGGAAAGACCTGCTGCTCAGCAAACAACTTTCCCACACGCATGCAGTCGCAAGCGTTATCACTCATCGGATTTGCAGGCCTGAAAATAGCCGGCAGCGGGTGAAACCCAACCCGGGCTTGGCCGCCGCAGTGGCACCGCTCAAATCGTAGCGCCCACGAGCCTGGGAGTGACTGTCCCCTCCCACATCCCCCCCATCACAGGTTAGCAGCCAAGGCCACCAGAGCCTGGTGCTGCAACGTGGACTCGATGGTGCCAGCAGCCACAGGGGGACAGACGGTCCCCAAGCTTGGGCCATTCCCAGGTGCCTGTGGCCACAGCAGCCAGCAAACCCAGTGCTGCAAAAGCCCCCGAGATAAGAAGGTATTTATGGAGCATGATTTTCTAAAAGACCTTTACAAATCCCCTCACAGAATCACAGGATGGTTTGTGTGGAAGGGACCTTCCTGGCTTCCCCCAGTGCCCCCCCTGCCATGACAGGGACATCTTCACCAGCTCAGGTTGCTCAGAGCCCCGTCCAGCCTGGCCTGGGATGTCTCCAGGGATGGTTCATCCACCACCTCTCTGCCCAACCTGGGCCAGGCTCTCACCACCCTCAGGTTCGACGATTTCTTCCTCACATCTCTACCTGAACAGCCCGTGAGCTGCTAGAGTTTCTGCATGACCTTGTATAACAACATCCCTGTCCCAGGCCTTCCCCTGCCCTGCCTGTGCAGGGGGTGATGTGGGCAGAAGCACTTGCTTTCATGCTCAGGGTCAAAAAATGGGGCTTCTGGCAGAGGAGAGAGGCAGAAGAGGCCGAAGGCTCACCCATGGTACCAGGTTGTTTGGCTGTTTCTCTCCACCAGCTGGAAATGCGGACGTGGTGTCACCAGGTACCACAGAGCATCCCTGTCCCACGGCTGCCTTTAGGATGGGGGGCACAGGGTCTTCCACTTATCCCCTGGAGACCTGCAGTGATGCCCAGCACCCCAACATGCCCAAAAACATCACCCCGTGCCCCAGTGGGATGATTTCTCCTCCAGCTCTCTAGGTGCCGGCTGCCTAAATGCCACCCAGGTGTGTCCCAGCACAAACTCGGAGCTGCAGGCTTGTTTCCCAGGGGGACCATCAGCACTGCGGTCCCACTTCTACACCATGGGGACCTCACAGAGCATTCAACAGCGAGCGGGGGCCCTGACACCCCCCACCCGCCCCAGTCCAGGATTTGCAGCACAGACACAGAAAGCCACCCTGTCCCAGTAAAACACAAAATAAGTAGCTGTGAGGCACAGGAAAGCCTTCAGCCAGTTTTTCTACCTGGTGCTGCCGAGGACGCGGCTCTTTAACCCTCAGGGGAAGCTGCAGGTGCAATGTTTAGGGCGAAAAAGCTGGGAATTGGGAATCGCTGCTCCTTCTCAGTGCTGCCAGGAGGAAAGGGTCCTGTGCTGGGATCCAGGCGGGAGCTCACATCGTGTCTCTGGGCACGGGGCAAGGCAGGGGCTCAGGTTTCTGTCCCAGAGAGCAGCGTAAAAATAGAGGTGAGGAAAGGGAATCTGCTGAGTAACGGGACAGCAGGGACTGCGGGGCTGGGGCAGCCCCTTCCCCAGCAGCTGGGCAGGGAGGATGGAAACCCCAGGGCAAAGCACAGCAGGGAAGCCGGGCAGCTCCCTTATAGCCCTGGCCAGCATTAATCCTGCTAACGAGCTGGGTCTTTCTGCAAAGCGGGATCAGCTCTGCTCCAGCTAAGAGCAGCAATCCTGTTAAAGGGTGAGTGGCCATGACAGAAGTGGCTAATTAGTCTGTGAATTGTTAGCCACCTGCCCGGGGCTCCCCACAGCCCCCGGGATGCTCCTGGGGACATCTGTGATGGAGCAGGCTCGGGCTGTCCCAGCGTGTCCTGCTCCTGGGGCAGGACAGCCCTTGATGAGCTAATCAAGCTCTAACGAAGGGCTGGAGCTGGGCTTTATTCCCCATCCTGTGCCCACACGTGCATCACCCAGGCAGGACCCCCCCAAGTCCCTGCTGGGGTGGCCGTGGGAGGCTCAGCTCACCCCCCGGAATATACCAGCCCTGTGCTGCAGCAGCGAGGGCTCATCGAGGCTCCTGAGAAAGCCCAGGCGAGCCTGGGGAGGAAACATAAATTACAAGAGCTGAACAATGCCCCATTGTGGGGCACTGCCACAGCCCCCCTGTGCCAGGGCAGCACCAGCCTGGGAGGGACCGGCACCAGCAGGATGGTCCAGGCCAGCGATGCAGAACCCTCACTAGCCCCGTCCTGACTCTGGCTGCATTAACTGGCAGCGTTTTTCCTGCTCTGCAAACCCCCCTGAGCCCTCCCAGTGTGGGGCTGGGATGGATGAGAGCGCTGGCGGGGGCCACCACTGGTTCTCACCCCCCAGGCTCAGGGCTCGGCTCCCTGCCAGGATTTTTTTCACCCAGTTCTGCTGGTGCAGAGCGGAGAGGGGAACCCAAACCTGCCGGCAGCCGACCCGGCCTGGAGCCATCCCTGAGGTGACAGCGCGGTCCCCAGGGCCAGCAGGAGCTCATGGCCAGCATACAGCTCTAACAGCCAGGTGTTGCATCTTGGTGCTCACATATCTGATTGTTTTTTAAGTTTAAGTCAATAAAAAGCTTCAGCATGTGCTTTATTTCAAGGACAGACAGGGAACTGCTGTGATAGGACAAGGGGTGATGGTTTCAAACTAAAGGAGGGAGATTCAGGATGGACATGAGGAAGAAATTGTTGCCCTGAGGGTGGTGAGAGCCTGGCCCAGGTTGGGCAGAGAGGTGGTGGATGAACCACCCCTGGAGACATCCCAGGCCAGGCTGGACGGGGCTCTGAGCAACCTGAGCTGGTGAAGATGTCCCTGCTCATGGCAGGGGGGGCACTGGGGGAGCTGGGAAGGGCCCTTCAACACAAACTATTCTATGATTCCATGGAGATACACATGTACAAAACCCCATTTGTCCAGAGAGAGGGTGGGTCACCCAAGAAGTACCCAGGACATGTGGGGACAGCTCTGAAGCCACCACACCAGTGAAAACACAGATGCCCCCTGCTGCTCTTTTCCACCAACATTACTGACCCCGAAAGAGTCACTAGCCCAAAGCAAACTGCTCCATTTGCAGACTGCACCCCTGCACACCAGCTGGGGGGCTGCACCCCAGTTGTGCCGATGCCACTGGCACCCAGTCCCGGGTGGGAGCAAAGCCTCCCCTGAGTCCCCATGGGCCCTCCCGGCAGCAGCGGCAGGAGGGCTGGAGATGACGTCCTGGGGGTTCAGCTCCTCTTTCAATCCCTGCGTTTATTCTTTCCCTGTGAAATATTAATGGCTCATGATTCATCAACGGCAAGAAGGAGATTACAGACACGTGTACGTATTCATGTGGCTCTCCCATACACACGCACGCATATATATATGCAGATACATATTCAGAGGAGCCTGTAATCCACCACGGCTATTGTTCAGGCTGTTTTGGGGATATATTGCACATTTATCCCCAGCCTGGTGCTGGCATCTCGTTAGCCACAAAGCCAGGAGCGAGCTTGGCATCCCTGAGCTGGATTCAGCATCCCTGTGCTGGGCTCAGCATCCCTGAGCTGGGCTCAGCAGGATCTCGGCACTGCCACCATCGTTTCATTTAGCAGTTCTGTCCCTCGAGCACTGGAACAACCAGTGCTAACCAGTTACACTCCAGACTAGTGGGAGCCTTCCAGATTTACACCCAGGGAGCCACCAGCAGAGTTTAACCCCCTGTTTATCACACATATGGAGAGATGTGAAGAGAGAGTGTGGCTGTACTGTGATGTAGCCATCGTCCCATTTAGCTCGCAAGGCAGTGGGGGGGTTGGAAAAGTTCCCAGCATGGTGAGGGCACCTCTTTACCCCCAAATCTCCTGTTTCTGGCTGCTCTGGGATCTCCGTGCCCCATCACAGCAGCCCCATTCCATCCGGCCTTGCCTTCCCCATCCCTTCCAGGAAAATCCCCCGGCTGGCCCCGCTGCTGCTCCCTGCTCGGGATGAGCCTGGTCTAATTGCTCCCCGCCTCCTGCAGGCTTTGGAAGATGAAAAGCCCTCGACAGGAGAAGTGTTGAGTGTTCATGGTTTATTAATGGCGAGCCATCATTATTTTACCTTTCAAGTGATAGTGAGGAGGGAAGGGGGGGCAGGGGGAAGCGCCATGAACCTTCCCCAACTTTCTTCTCCATCTCCTGCCATCGGGTACCACAAGCGAGCGCCACGGCTGCTGCTTCCCGATGGGCTGTTTTACAGATTTATGGTGCCCCCCCAGTAAAACAGCATGAGAGAAGCAAACAAATAAAGTGGCAGATGTGAGGATCCTCCAGTGCTTCATCACCAGGCTCAGCCGTCCCCGTGGGGACCCGGCTGCGGAGGAGCATCCCCCCGGCACACCCCAGCACCAACCCCTCCGCCCAGCAGAGATTTATCCTCTGACTACCCCATAATTTTCCCAGTTGCCATGTTTTCGGCTGCCACGTCTCCCATCCAAATGTGAATTATTGTTCCCAAAGGGCTGACACCATGGAGAGAGAAACAAAGAGGGTTCGGCAGCGCCGTGTCTTCCCCTGAGCATCCCTGGATGAGATGCTGATGGAGGAGAGTGGTCCAGACCCCCCCATGGACAAATATTCCCCATCACTAGGATGCAGAGCAAGGAGAGGGCAGGGGACACGGAGCAGCACGGGGGTGCAATGGTTTTCAAAGGTGGGGTTTTTTTGGCGTGTTTTTCTTCTTTTTTTTATTGGCATAAATAATTCATACACTGTCACCTCACCAAACACTGCACGAGAAACCACGGGAACAAATGGCGATCCGTTTCTGCAGGTCACAGAGCTTCACACCCAGTCAGACAGCTGAAATTATAAATACTTTCTTCAAGTGTAGAAAACGTTATAAATGTTACTGTACAAATTTACATCGGGGAGATCCATCGTGCTTTTCTCAGCCATTTTTTTGTTGTTGGTTCGTGGGTGATATTGGGTTTTTTTTTTTGCACCAGAATCAACTGTTCTTTTCCAGTGACAAGAGTTTTGCAACAACGACAACAAAATATATATATATATCTTTATGTATATATTTATAAAAAGAAAAGGGAAAGAGGAAAAGGGAAATGAAAGTCAGCTCATTCTGCAACAGTCAGAACTAACACAGAGAAAACAAAGCAGGCCACCAAGTTCAGTTTGAAACTGTACAGGATTTAGAGCTCGTTATACATGTATATATCTATATACATACATATAGAGATATGTATATATATTTATATATACCTTATGTACAAGAAAATGTAACAGCATACTTTACAGGGACCAGAAATTAAGAAGGCTTTTGCAGCTGACCAAGCTTCCCGAAGAATCGCTATTGGCAAAAATAAAAAGATTAAAATAAATTAAAATAAATAAGTGGTGAAGAAAGGGGGAAGGAAAGCGAAGGTGCCCAGTGGAGCGCCAGCCCACGATGGGCTCGACCCAGGGCTCCCCGCGGCACTCGGGGGTGCAGACGGCGTCGCCAAGACATCCCGCTTCACCTTGGCATGGCCAAAGAGACCAAGTAGGCACCGACCCTTCCATGGCATCTACCAAAGGTTGGGCAGCTCCTCCACCTCCAGGACATTCATTTCTGTCTTAAACCCGGCGGAACCTGCTCATCTTGGCTCCTGCCGTGGTCAAGCACCGGGTCAAACCTCATCACCCCTGGGAACCACCTGGCTGGTTGTGGTTCAGCAAGGATTTGGGTAATTTGCAGGGAAAGGTGG
Organism: Patagioenas fasciata; assembly: GCF_037038585.1. Taxonomy (NCBI): domain Eukaryota; kingdom Metazoa; phylum Chordata; class Aves; order Columbiformes; family Columbidae; genus Patagioenas; species Patagioenas fasciata. The sequence continues at coordinate 12,338,405 of NC_092536.1, forward strand.
GGAGAAAAAGCAGAAGCAGGACCAGGGGATATCATTTAGCAGCCAAAGGAGGACAGGGTGCTATGGGGCCGTGCAGCACCAGCTGTTCCGTCACCAACCAGCCCCACGCAACATGGAAATGCTGGAAAAAATCCTTCAGGCAGCAGGGAGGTCGGGGGCTGGGGAGTTCGGGGAAGAGCTTCAGAGGGTGACCAAAGGGGTGGAGCAGCTGAGAGCTGGAGAATGGGGCCAGAGAGCATCGCTGTGGCTGCTCCACTGCCAGAGCCCAGGGATGTAGAATAATGGAACCATTTTGGTTGGAAAAGCCCTTCAAGATTGAGTCCAGCTGTTTCCCTACTCCTGGCACTGCCCCATGTCCTGAGAACCTCATGTCCGTCTGTCCAACCCTCCAGGGATGGTGACTCCAGCACTGCCCTGGGCAGCCTGTTCCAATGCCCCACAGCCCTTTGGGGAAGAAATTGTTCCCACATCCAACCTCAACCTCCCCTGGGCAACTTGAGGCCGTTTCCTCTGCTCCTGGCGCTTGTTCCTGGGGAGCAGAGCCCGACCCCCCTGGCTCCAAGCTCCTTTCAGGCGGTTCAGAGATCAGAAGGTCTCCCCTCAGCTCCTGTTCTCCAGCTGAACCCCCAGGTCCCTCAGCCGCTCCCATCACACTTGTGCTCCAGCCCCTTGCCCAGCACATCTACCCAGGGTTGGGGATGGTTCTCTATATCTCAAGCTGCTGCTCAAAACACCAGTGGGCTAAAAGCGGCTCCACTCTCGCCCAGCGCAGCTGGAAATAGCCCCTGTGTCCCCTCCAGCTCCCGCAGCTAAACTGAGCCGCCAGATGGACCTTCTCGCTCCTTCGGATCTCCTATTAGAGGGCATTGTGGAGAGCTTCTCCCACATTCTCTCCCTACTGAAGGGCTGGATATTTTTAAACTAAGGAAAAGAAAAACCTTTACAAAGCTGAAGTCAAAAAAACAAAGAAAAAAATAACAAAAATAAAAAGTAAGATTTGTCGGTTTGCTTTTTTTTAATAATTGAGACTTTCAAAAATAAGAAGGCATGATGCAAATAACACGGCTGCATAAACAACCGTTGCTGTGCTGAATGGAAGGGAAGGAGCTGCTCTTCTGAGCTAATTTATGATAAATGCAGGGCAGCTATTTTTCCATCGATACTATTGTGCGACGGCTCTGCTTGTAGCCTGGCTGAGACGTTATGGTGAGGAAACGGGGGGAGAAGGAGGAGGGAGATGAGGGAAGAGTTGGCGAGATTTGTTGGCTCTAGGAGCAGTTGGCTCCTTTCAGATGCCCAAAAACCAGGGCAGCAACACTTGGCCAAGGCTGATGGAGAGAGCCCCATGCTCCTGGTGAGGACCTGACACCGTGGAGTCACCAAACCAAGGGGTTCATCAGTTCACTTGTTTCCTTGAGTCTCAGCCGATAAAATAGAGCAGGTTTCTGCCAACAGCTGGCGAGACCCCATGGGGAGATAGGTCAAAGTAGAATCATAGAATCATTTTTGTTGGAAGAGCCCCTCAAGATCATCAAGTCCAACCATTCCCCCACCCCTGGCACTGCCCCATGTCCTGAGAACCTCATGTCCGTCTGTCCAACCCTCCAGGGATGGTGACTCCAGCACTGCCCTGGGCAGCCTGTTCCAATGCCCCACAGCCCTTGGGGGAAGAAATTGGTCTCCACATCCAACCTCAACCTCCCCTGGCACAACTTGAGGCCGTTTCCTCTGGTCTTATCACTGGCTACTTGAGAGAAGAGACCAACACCATCCATGCTTCAGCCTCCTTTCAGGCAGTTGTAGAGAGTTAACGTGAGACTTTCCAGGCAAGCAGAGGGCTTGGGGCACAGGGAGCAAATCCACAAGTCTTTCAAGATGGACACTGTACCTTAAACCATAAATCTGCACAACGTCTACCAGGCTACATTTCTTTGCCACCCCTGGTGCTGAGCATCATCCACAGTATCACCTCCTTCATCCTCCCAACAAGTTCCACTTGCTACTGCTCTCCTGGGAAGCTCACACCTACTTAGAAACTAAAACCACCAAGTGAGAAGGACACCACCCTTCTACAGCAATTGCTGTATCTGAATGTGGTTTGAGGACTGGTGATTTCATGGTGTGACCTCCCCATGCCTCCCCGGCAGCTGAGACCTCTAGCAATGGGGTTGTCCTCCCTCTCACAGACCCCGGGACCACGGCAGGTGAAGGCATCGGTGAAAGCTCAGAGAGCCTCTGAGGCTTTAGTGCAACGTTTATGGCACACGTGCGCACATGTGCAGAGGATGAGGAGGGAAGGGGTGGGACGGGGAGAACAGGCAGCAGAGGACTTCACTGGGGTGGGATGAAGAAGCTGGTTTGTGTTAGCAAAGGAAGAGGTGGGATGTGGAGGAGGCAGAGGGTGAGAAGCCGCGGAGCATCCTTTGGGATGAGGATGATGCAGCATCACACCCAGGGGACCCCAACCCGCCCCGTGCAGGGGACAATTAGCACAAACGAGGGCTCAGCCTGCCCTGTCTTGCTCGTCCCACTTGGCCTCAGCATCAAAAGCAGATGTGGGTGATTCTTCCTCATTCGCACTTCGTGCAAAACATCTTAGAGCAAGATGTGACCACACAGCACAAAAAGTGCCCCAAAAGCATCACCAGGAGATGCATCCAGAGCAACCCAGAGGTCAAACTCACCCCCTGCTCCTGCCCACCTCCACTTCTATGCATATGCACGTGCGCACATTTTAAGAAATAAAAGCACCTTCTTACACACCCCCACAATTAAAGTAACATCTCTCCCTAGCAGCAATTAGGTTTCTAATCTTCATTTACTTATGCTAAAGTGGTTCAAACGTCAGCGAGAGGGAGTTAGAGGAGCAGCAAATAAACCAGGGCTGGCTAAGTTTGCAGAGCCTCATCATGTCTCCAAATTAAAGCTAACTTAGACTGCGATTGAATTATTCAGGATGGTTCCTGTCAAGCAATTATGCTCAATAAAGGCCTGAAAACGCAATTTGCTGTCGTCTGTCGCTTGACAACTCATCTAACGGGCTCAGGGGCCCGTTCGAGCTGAGGGGGAGAGGGAAATACCAGCACATGGTAATATTCAGATGGCAACACCAGCTCTGAGATGCTGCCCGAAGAGCATCTTTTTGAGGAAATCTGGGATTTGGCTGATGGAAGATGAAGATGCAGGGAAAACTGGTCCTGGGGACAGCTGCTTGGGATGCTGAGACGGCCCCGGCTCCCATGTGTGGGGCTGGGAAGGGAGATGTTGACTTTGTACAACCAGAGCCCGTCCACATCCCCGGCAATGAGCCCAGGGAAGAAAATGGGAGCAGAGAAGGACCCCAACATCAGCCACTCCTGCTCTTCCTGGCCCCACAGCATCCCCAAACCAGGGCTTTGGCATTGCCTTCAGGAGTGAGGGTCAAAGCCAAGAGCAACGTCGTGCCACGGGGGAGCGAGAGGGAACGGCTCACACTGATTAGATGTGCTAAATTAACAGGAATGTAGAGATGCGCCCTGGCGAGAGGGAGACCCGAGTGGGGGACATAAGTGGGTATGACCGGGAGGTAGAGAAGCCACTTGTGAAAGGTCAGCGCTGCCCGTGACGGGGCTGCCGAGGCACCGGGGGAGCTGGACTCCTCCAGCTCTGGCTCTGCAGATGCATTTCCCCGCGGGTGGCAGCTAATAGCAGCGGCACTCCCTGGCCCCCAGCAGGCTCCAGCGCTAAACTCATGAATCAGCAACGTTTCCCCCTTTTTTCATTAAAAATAATCATAATAATAGTAATAAAGGAAATAAAATAAACCCACCGAGAATCAAAAAACAACCCCTCCCCAAGTGAGCATCAGGTGCACTGACTGTGCTGATGGGGATCAGAGGAGCCCTGGGGTGGCACTAAAGCCATGGGCCACCCCTACTCGAGGGGAATCGGCCCAAGATCTGACCCCGTGTTCATGTGAAACCGCCCTCTGTCCCCATCCCACCGCAGCCGGGTGTCCCGGGGCTCGGCTGCCAGCTCGGCTCCTTGCAGAGGCTCCGCAGGGTGAAACATCACGGCATTGTCCTCATCGTGCCGTCGGCCCACGGCGCCCATTGCTCCTCCATAGCGCGGGGTGGGAAGTGGAGATGAAGAGGAGAAGCGCAGGGGGAGGAAGGCACCGTCCCTTAACTCCTCCTGTTACAGCCTGGAAGCAACACAATATCACAGAGTCAGTGCTGGGCACTTTGTCTCACTGCGCCGGGAGATTCTGCAGGGCAACCCATGGCAAAAAGCCTCCCTGAATGGCTCTGCCATGGGGCTGGCCCCAAACGAAGCCGTGCACCTTCTCAGCAGTCTGGTTTGGTTTTCCTGGCACTGGCAGCTCTCAGGTTTAGCATTGTCTAGAGGGGTAAAGCGCTTGCTAGGCACCACAAACCTCATCCCCATAGAACAGAATCATGGAATCCCAGAATTGTTTTGGTTGGAAAAGCCCCTCGAGATCATCGAGTCCAACTGTTAACCCAACCTGGCACTAACCCTTGTCCCTGAGAACCTCATCTCTGTCTGTCCAACCCTCCAGGGATGGTGACTCCAGCACTGCCCTGGGCAGCCTGTTCCAATGCCCACAGCCCTTTGGGGAAGAAATTGTTCCCCACATCCAACCTCAACCTGCCCTGGCGCAACTTGAGGCCGTTTCCTCTGCTCCTGGTGCTTGTTCCTGGGGAGCAGAGCCCGACCCCCCTGGCTCCAAGCTCCTTTCAGGCAGTTCAGAGATCAGAAGGTCTCCCCTCAGCTCCTGTTCTCCAGCTGAACCCCCCAGGTCCCTCAGCCGCTCCCACCACATTTGTGCTCCAGTCCCTTCCCCAGCTCCATTGCCCTTCCAGGCTCTCCCAGCATCAGGACCCCAGAGGGTTTTTACCCCGTCCCCTTCAAGCAGGGATGGCAGAGCCGTCAGTGCCACAGCCCAGACATCTGGGCAAGCAGAATGCCAGGAACTAACACAGGAATGCCAGGAACAAGAGGCCGGAGCCGAGTCCCTGAAGACGGAGGCAGCTGGGATGGGAAGCGAGTGCCGAGCTGGAGCATCCTCCCTCTTGTCACGCTCACCAAAGAAGGGGCCAGTAATTACAGGGAAGCCGTGGGGCAGCCCAAGCTGGTGGCAGGCAGAGCGTGGCTCGGTGATTGCAAAAACCTTCCCCAGCCCAGCCGAGCAATTACACAGCCACTGCTTCGGGGTTCATCAACCTGCAGGTTCCTTGCGTGGCTGCTGGAGCCACCCAGGTGACTGCTCGGAGCACGGATTGGTAATTAACTTCCCTCCTGATTAACGGTTGATGTTCCGGGTGATTTGGGGGCCATCTGACCCTGACTTTGTGCTGTTCCCCAGAGCCCCAAGCACACAGGGATAGGAGGGGACACTCCAGCAGCTTCCATTGTGCCTATAACCTTGAGGCTGCACAAATGAGGAATTGAGGAAGTTTGGTTATCAGATACAGGAGGAAAAATCGACATCTTCCAGGTCCAAAAGGGATGCTTGAAGCATCCCCACTTCTCTCCGTTTTCTTCCCAACCTCCATCCCCATTTCCAGCCTCCACATTCTGGGGATGCACACCAGATGGAAAAATCCCCCCCGTGAACGCAGCCTCCGCATTGGTCCTGTTTGTCACACTATGATGAATTCAAGAGAAGAAAATGAGTTTCTAAGTGATTTTCCAGCATTTTGCCTGCTGTAACCACCAGGCCAGATCCCAAAGTCCTGATCGGGGACCCATTTACGCTGCGTTCGCTGCACCAGGGGGATGTGACTAAGCCAATGCAATGAAACGGAGCAGGATTTGACCACGAGCTCTTTCCAGGGAAGAAGAGACCTTGTTCTTCTTCTCCCACCGCTGGAAGCTGTGATGGCTACACAGGCTATGGGTCTGAGGAGGGACCCCGATCAAGGAATCCCCCCCAGTGAATAATCTGGGCAAAAGAAGGAAACACCACCTTTCCAGGAGGGAAAACTGCTGTGAGTGTTGTACACAGGCAGGCACTGGAGCCCCGGCCAATGTCCCAAAAGAAGATGTCCCCAAGGTCCTCGGCCCAGCCCGCCCCTGGATCTACCCTGCTTCTTCCTCCCAGCGTTGGTGGAGCACATTGCCACACTCCTCCTCATCCTCTCCTGCCACTGTCACTGGCTTTTTCACCCCAACGAGAACAGCCAGCATTGCAGTGACAAAGTGGCATGGGTACAGCACGCTGTTATCACCCTTCCCACCCACCCAGCTGGCATCAAATGTACCCACAGCTCAGCCCTCTGCTCCCCCACCACCAGCCGTGACCTTGGGGTCTTAGGGGGTGCGGGCAGAGTGACAGGGACTTACTCTGCCGACTTCCAGAAGTGCCCGGGGTGGGAAAGGCGACGGTTGCGCTTTGGCAGTTTCTCCAGCATGTCCATGAGCTTGGTGAAGGTGGGTCTCTCCTCTTGCTCGTAGGCCCAGCAGAAGAGGAGGATGTCCTGCAGCCGCAGGGGCGAGCACATGAGCAAACCTGGCCAGTCCCTGCCCCACCATGACTCCCGCACCCAATGACCACCCTGACAGGACCCCACATCCTTGGGTGGAGGGGATGTGCAAGCTGGGCTGATGCTGGTGTCACAGCAGCATAGAATCATAGAATCATTTTGGTGGAAAACAACCTCAAGATCATCAAGTCCAACCATAACCCACCCCTAGCACTGCCCCATGTCCTGAGAACCTCATGTCTGCCTGTCCAACCCTCCAGGGATGGTGACTCCAGCACTGCCCTGGGCAGCCTGTTCCAATGCCCCACAGCCCTTGGGGGAAGAAATTGCTCCCCACATCCAACCTCAACTCCCCTGGTGCAACTTGAGGCCGTTTCCTCTGCTCCTGGCGCTTGTTCCTGGGGAGCAGAGCCCGACCCCCCTGGCTCCAAGCTCCTTTCAGGCAGTTCAGAGATCAGAAGGTCTCCCCTCAGCTCCTGTTCTCCAGCTGAACCCCCCAGGTCCCTCAGCCGCTCCCATCACACTTGTGCTCCAGCCCCTCACCAGATCCGTTCCCTTCTAGACACAACAGGAAGATTTGGTGATTTAGGGGAATTTAACTCAAAATTTCTCAAAGCGGGAAGGTACTTGGCGTAGGACTGAGCCGCACCGGCTGGGGACAGAGGGACAGATCGTGGGCAGCACAGTGCTTTTCCAAGAGAACCCTCCACCCAGGGCATATTCCCCCTCCCCGCACACCGATGCCCACGGGGCTCCAGCGCCTGCCCCCAAACCTACCGAGATCTCCTTGCCCATCCCAATCTGGCTGAGGTTGGGTTTCATCCCTCTTCCCACCTGCCAGATTATCGCCTCTGCCGGCTGCGTCTTGAAGGGCCATTCCCGTGCATGCAGCTCGTACCAGATGGTGCTGTGGGGAGACAGTGGGGTCAGGGAATGGGGAGACATTCCAGGGGGGTGGGACAGGGACATCTGGCTATTGTATTCACATCCACCACCTCTGCCTGCTCCAAAATCACCGAAATCAATGAAATGTTTCACACCTGATACAACACCAGAGGTGCTCAGCCCTCATTATGGAGATAGCACCTCTTCCATTTTCCCGATGGGGAAACTGAGGCTATCGACTGAGTGTCAGGGAAGGACAAGCCTGAGCATTCCCTTTCGCTCTGACTTTTCCCTTTTTCTTCTGCAAAAAAGCTCTCCAAGATGCAAAAAATCCATCCAAGCCATGGCATGAACCATCCCTGGTGCCCTCACCGGATGATGGCACACGTGAACCTGCGGCCATCTGCTGCTGCACCGCTCTTAGCGCTAAGCCAACCCCTCCTTTCCGTGAGGACACCCAAATCCAAGGGAATATCCCAAAATGAAGGCATCTCCGGCCGATCTCTGGCCGCCCCCGCGGTTCTCCACCCCCGCTACCGCCTGGGAGTTCTGCATCCTTGTTTTCTGGCACCCGGAGCTGGATGAGCCCCGACTCCCACAGCGCTGGCCCCGATTTCCAAGGCAAATTCCCTGGAGCTGCTTTTCCCTTCCAGGGATGGCATCACGGCTGGTTAAAGCAGCAAGACATGGGCTTGAAACGGCATTAAGGTGGAAAAATCTGATGGAGGGAGTCTGATAAATGAAGTATCACTCTTGGATAGGGGGGTTCCTGATGCTGGAAATCAGCCTTCCCAGTTTTGGAAAAGTATGCACATTTTGGCTGTAAATCTGAAAAAATGTGAATAATGTGAGGTGCCTGTTGGTGCTGCAGGTGTGGAGCAATCGGGGGCTGGAGAGGGGCAGGTCCTGGAGGCACAGGACAAGGTGCTCCAGCAGGAGTGAGGATTTCAAAGGTGCCTCAGTGCCCCCAATGCAGCTCAATTCAAATTTCTAGTTGGAGGTTTGGGACTTGATTTTTCACCCTCCCACTTTGAGGCGCATCCAAAATCTTTGGGCTGTGTTTCCCGGGATATGGATGGTGCTACGGAGAGGGGTCTGCTGCTCCATCTCCTTTTGCATGAGAAGACCACACATCCATTATAATATTAATTATTGCTGCGATCTCTCAGTCTTCGGCAAGCGCACATCACCAGCCTCAGCCCCCCCACTCTCCACCGCCCTCACACACACTTTAATTTAACATTTCTGCTGTCTTCGAGAGTCTTTAAAAGATCTTTTCCTCTTGCTGTCGCTGATCCTCAAATCCCTAAGGGGAAGCAGTGATGGCAATAACCCTCCGGATCATCGCTGAGCCTCCCGGGCTCAGCCGAGGGCAGCAGAAACAAGAAAGGGGAGAAAATGTGGGAAAATCTTTTAATCTTTTAAGGAAACTCATGCTTTAAGTAAGGGCAGAGCTTACACTTGAAAAAAAAGGAAAAACTGAGTCTAAGTAACTGACTCTCACTTTGCTCAATACAATCCTTTAATTACTTCTCTATTTTTGCGCTAAAGTTATACCTCAGGGAAGGGGGGGGGGGAAAGCGAGACCATTTCAGCTTTAATTACTGCGGTTTTGATGGAAATATCGCCTCTGATAACAGCCCCATGTGCACTAATCCCCGCAGCCTTTAAGGTGTCCATAAGAAAATTAATCTGCTGGGTAAAACCCCCAGCCCTACGTCTGTCTCCAGAAAGGTCTGATCAGGGCGATTGGGCTCCTGTTTGTGTTCAGATAACCGGCAGGAGCGATGAGCCGGATCACTGAAAGAGACTCATCAATTCTCCTCTTCTCGGCCTTTTGGCATCTGTTCCCACCTCTGCATCCCCAACGTCTGCATCCAGAGCATCTTTGCATTGGTACCCACACCAGGAGGATGCAGGGGAGAGATTCTGCCAGACTGCATCCCCAGGATGCTCTGGATCCTGCTGCCTGGAGACACCCTGGTCATAGAATCATAGAATCGTTTTGGATGGAAAAGCCCCTCGAGATCATCGAGTCCAACCACTAACCCAACCGGGCACTAACCTGTGTCCCTGAGAACCTCATGTCCGTCTGTCCAACCCTCCAGGGATGGTGACTCCAGCACTGCCCTGGGCAGCCTGTTCCAATGCCCCACAGCCCTTGGGGGAAGAAATTGTTCCCCACATCCAACCTCAACCTCCCCTGGCGCAACTTGAGGCCGTTTCCTCTGCTCCTGGCGCTTGTTCCTGGGGAGCAGAGCCCGACCCCCCTGGCTCCAAGCTCCTTTCAGGCAGTTCAGAGATCAGAAGGTCTCCCCTCAGCTCCTGTTCTCCAGCTGAACCCCCAGGTCCCTCAGCCGTTCCCATCACACTTGTGCTCCAGCCCCTCACCAACTCCGTTCCCTTCTAGCTACAACAGGAGGATTTAGTGATTGAGGGGAATTTAACTCAAAATTTCTCAAAACAGGAAACTGCTCTGAGCCCAGCGATGGGGATTCCCATGGGCAGCATCACCTTGGCATTGCAGCAAGCAAACAGTGTCCCTGTCCCCTCCCGGCTGCTCAGAGCAGCTCACACATGACACAACCGCACTGGTTCTCTGCCATCCACCCGCCTTCCCCGCCACAGGGACTCACCCCAGGGCAAAGACATCCGAGTGCTTGGAGAAGGGCAGCTTGTCCTCCTCGGTGTCTGGCGAGAGCTGGCGGATGATCTCGGGGGCAAGGTGGCACAACCAGCCATTCTGGATCCGCAGCTTGTTCTCTCGCCTGCCAAAACGTGGAGCCAAAGCCGTGGGTGACACAGCAGGGGACATCGCCACCATGTGAGCAGCCTCCCAGCCCTCCCACCCTCTCCTCAGGACATTTAAGCCTGGTTTTCCCTACAAATCCTAGCAAATCTGAGTTTCAACCCTGCTCTGAGAAATGCCAGCAGGGTGACTTTGTGCCTGTCCCTGACAGGCAGCAGGGCACATTTTGGGCACAGGACGGTGGTGAGGGGGAGCTTTGGCTCTGCCAGGCTGGTGATAGGGACACAGGGTCTGCCGGGGCCCTCGCTGTGACCATCACACCAAAACACCTTCCAAGAGCAAGGGGTAAATCCCACCAGTGCTGGCACCTGAACTGATGTGAGCAAGAGGCAGGACTGGGGATCTCTAAGGGTCTCTTCTGACCAAACCCATCCTATAATAATCACCTGGAAATCAGTGTGTTCAGCTGTTTCACCCCAAACAGCCCCTCCAGCCCACCTTGGTGTCCAATCCTCCCATCCCATCACCTGCAGGAGCAGTCTGGCTTTGTCACAATCACCCATCCCACGATACATCGTGGCCAGTCTCGCTGTGATGTTGCTATCAAATCTCAGGCTGCCACCCAAATATTTCACTTCATCTTTAATGGCACTCACCAGCCCCTCAGCTAACCTCAGCCGTATTTTTATCATCCTCAGGGTCCCCCTGCTTGGTACAAACACATGAGGCTCCTTTGGCCAAGAGCTGAGGAAGATACCAGTTGCTTCTTCATCCTTCCCACCCTCCAGCAGGCACCTGGGATGCACCACTGCCACAAAAAGGGTCCCCAGGCAGGGACCACCGATGGTGGTAACACATTAAGCAGCTTGATCACGTGTCTGAGCCCAAATTCAGCAGCATAGTTTTGCAGGAGGTAACAAAAACTGTCCCATGTCATGTCAGGCTAGAGAACGATCAGCCCACTGACTTGTACCAAGGGATTTCTCCCTGTTTATGCTCTGATGATCTCCCAAAGGCGGTGACACATATGGGGAAGGGATGGCTGGGAGGTCACCTGTCCCCTGAACTTCATCCTGGGGCCAAAATCCCAGAGCCCAGGGAATACCATCCAGGCAGCAGTATCTCCATCCACCCCCGAGGCAGGATGACAAGCTCCCACCACAAACAGCTGGATGGACTGTGGCTGCGTGCACACATCGTGTACAATCCCAAAATGATGCAGTCTGGATCATGAAACTGCACCTGTCCTCCAGCATCACCCCCAGAGGAGGAACCCCCTCCCTAGGGAAGGACACTGCCTGTCCAGGGAATTAAGTGATTGAGCCTCCGTAACCCCCCCCAGGGACTCAATGGCTCCTTGTCACCTTGCTGTGCCGAAGCCACCACTGCAATCAGCACCTCCGGCCAGACACGGACCCTGCGGTCACCAGGAGCTGGGGCCGAAAGCACTTTGGCACAGGGGGGAGGCTTTCAGTTCCCCAGCTGGCTCCCGTCACCCCCTTCAGCCCTGCACGTCTGTTAATTACAAGCCGGCATTAAGCATTGGGGCAATCAGAGAGACGCGGAGGAGCTCGCTGCGTGTCTGCGGTGTCCACCCTCGGGCGGGCAGCGGGGAGCAGGACGTGGTGGGCAGCGCTCAGATCTGCGCCGCCGCCCTCAGCACGGCCAGGATTCCACCCGCGGCTTTTATTTGTGCTCACTCAAGGGCTGAGATAGCCCAGCAGCGGCACCCAGGGATGCTCCAGGGAGGGGATTTGGCTCCGCAGTTCCCCTCCGAGCCCAGTCCCGTCCCACAGCAAAGCTCACGTACACCCCAACACACAGCTGCAGGTTTACGAGCTTCCAGCAACAAAGGCTGAGCTTTAGCGCAATCCCAAGCGCGGCTCAATTGCAGCAATTTGAGGTTTCGTGACAAAAGTTTGCCTGGCTCCAGAACTGACCCAGCCGCTTCCACCAGCAGAAAGCAGCACAACCGGCCAAGCGTCTGGCAAACCCACCCAAGGACGAGCCGCCCCAAGGCAAAAGCAAGAGCAGAAATGCTCCTCGGATTACTCAAGACCCACCCCATGCTCCTCCTAATTACAAAGCAGCCCTACCAAGCCAAACAATGTTTAAATAAGGAAGAAATAAATCTGATTTCCTCAAAATAAGATGCTGGATTATGAAGTCTCTGCAGAAGGTATTTTAGTTGCAACAGCCATCTCATTTTTTGGCAGGACAAGCATGTCATGGTACGGACGGACACTGCAAACTTGTGCCAGGTGCTTCCACAAACTGAAGGTGACCCTGCTCTAGGAGGGCAAGGAGGATTTTTAAGCCAGTGAGAACAGGCCAGTTTGTAGTTCTCATTCACACCTGAAGCAACATCACCATCCTTAACTTGACCTGTAAAAATTGGCTCCCTTCTCCATACATGCTGGTCCTGCAGCCACACAAGCCTCCAAGGACCCAAACCTGGGCTTTATCATTCTTCTCCATCTCAGAAAACCAGGAACAGCTAAAAAAAACCCAAACAAGACCAACCAAAAAACAACAACACAACACCCTCAGAAGGGAAATTAGACCTGCAGACACTGCTTCAAAATTCATGGTGACCAATGACTGCTGCTCTCCACCAGCAGAAGACACGTGTGCCACCAGCGGTCCATGGCAGCCACACCTCAGGACAGGAATTTCCCTATTTTCTTAATATTTCTAGCAAAACACTCCTCATTTCTGCCCAGCCTTGCAAATCTGACCATCTTTCCTCTCCTAAGCAGCCTTCTGGACTTTAACCCCCAGGTGACACAGGGATATTGAGCAGAGATGGCCACACATTGATCTCCCCCACCGCATACTCCATTTCCCCAGCATCACCTCTCATTGTATCACCAGAGCATCTGTAAAGTCCACAGCAAAGGTCCCTGGCAAAACTGAGCCCTTTTTGCCCAAATCTTTTCAATGGAATGAGTTGCAACCTCATCCTGCCAGGACCCAAGTCCCAAAACCCCTGCCCAGCTGCTAAACCAGAGCCAAACCCCACATCCCTGCTGCTGGATTTATTGGCCTTCCTGAGCTTTTCCCTAACTTTGTGCTAAAACCAGATGATATTTATACAAGTGGAACGGAGAGGCTGGCTGCCCAGCTCGCCACGAGAGGCGTGGGATGGACAGAGGCACCCGTTGCCTTTTCCTCTAATCCTTTAACCTCATCACGCAGAAATTATTAAAAATATATAGATAATTTCCAAAGAGCATTTTATCTCTTGAGCATCTTCGCCGTAAAGCGATGATCAGCCATGACAACCTCTGCAGCAACAAGTCGCATCGCATGGGGTGATGGAGACCGAAAGGACCAGGAGGCGGGTACCACACTACCAGAGGAAACCTGCCCGAGCTGCCGGTGCCGATAACACCGCGCTTGGCCCAACCTCCTCCTGACACAAAGAGTTTAGCCAAAAGGCGCTCTCCCACCGGGAAAAGTCAGCAACGCTCTTTTTATTTGTTTTAACAAATAATAAAAATATGACCTTTGTTCTTTTTCCCCTCTTCGGTTTCCTTCCCCACCCCCAGCTTTGCTTCTCTTCCTTTCCACGGCTGCTGAAAGTCTTTGCCCTGCCGTGGCTGGAGCTTGAAAACCTCACAAAGCACTGGGAAAAAAATATATCACAACCAAACATTTAATAAGGAACATTTACCAAACGGACTTAATTCCAAATCCAAAGAGACCTAAAATGTCACAATGCTGTAAATGCCCTGAGCTTGGCTCTCATTTTCTCTGTGTCTTGCTCCATGCCCTGGCTTGGCATGGACACCACGGCCAGATGTCTGCAGCACCCAAAAGGTCACCAGAGCAGTTGGGGGACAACCATGGGGACGGCACCGCTCGACCTGGCCTGTCGCTTCATCAGCCCAGAGGCAGGAGATGAAGCAGATGCGGGGGATTTATAATGGTGTTGGGGAAAGGCCAAGGAATGAGCCAGCTTTGCCAGCCCCAGTGAAATTAAGCCCAAGAAGCGTGTCCTGGCTGACAGCAGGGTGTTTTGGCCATTGAAATTATGCATCCCATGGGAAGAGGTTGGGTTCAAGAGACCCTGCCCAGGGCCAGGTCCTGCCTCTCCAAACCAAACACCTGGAGACCTGCATGCAGCGTCACACTCCTTCCTACCCATCAAAAGCAACTCTGCCTTCCTGATCACAGAATCAGAGAATCATTTTGGTTGGAAAAGACTCCCAAGATCATCAAGTCCAACCATAACCCACCCCTGGCACTGCCCCATGTCCTGAGAACCTCATGTCCGTCTGTCCAACCCTCCAGGGATGGTGACTCCAGCACTGCCCTGGGCAGCCTGTTCCAATGCCCCACAGCCCTTGGGGGAAGAAATTGTTCCCCACATCCAACCTCAACCTCCCCTGGCGCAACTTGAGGCCGTTTCCTCTGCTCCTGGCGCTTGTTCCTGGGGAGCAGAGCCCGACCCCCCTGGCTCCAAGCTCCTTTCAGGTGGTTCAGAGATCAGAAGGTCTCCCCTCAGCTCCTGTTCTCTGATGCCAAGTTTAAAAAAGAAACGAAACCAAATCAAACAAGGGGTTTCTTCATAATTTACACATATTTTCCAAAACCAAGCCTCCTTAAAAGCAAAATCCCAGGAGTTGAGTTGGTGAAATCCCCAGGGCAGCCCCAGGACACTCAAAGGCACCTTGTCCTCGTGTCTGAGGCTGCAGAGCCAGAAAAGCACTTGCAGGGGAGGTTTTTGGGCTCCCTCCCTGTGGTCTCCGCTCAACAGGGAGCTCTAGGGCATGGGGAGGAACGTCAGTATTTCCACCACACCATGTCCTACCTGCCCGCTTGGAGAACTCCCGAGATGCTGAAGAGGCCAAAGTCTGTGATCACCACCTTCCCGTTGTCATAGAAAACATTTTTCGACTTGAGGTCCTTGTGAAGAATCCCTTTGGCGTGCAGGTAACCCATTCCCTAGAGTGGAAAAGAGAAAAAAATAACCCAAAATCTAAAAAGCAGCACAAACAGATGGGATAATCCCAGCACAAGGGCAGCCCCATGATTGCTGGGATGGGGAGACCCCGGCTGCCAGCATCTCTGTGCCGCGGCAGCACGTCCACAATCCAGAACCACATCTGGGCCACAGGCAAAGGTGGCACATCCCCAAATGTCCCTGCAGAAAGGGCAAGTGTCCACCGAGGTCCCTGGTTTGGGGTGGGTGTCAGGTGACACTCACAGAAGGTGATGGGATCACAGCGTGGCTGTGACGGCACCTGCTCATCTTCCTGATTAATAGGTTATGCAAGAAAAATTAGCAGCAAACCAAACTGCCAGTCACTGTCCTGAAATCCTGCGCTGAGAAACTGATCATGACGATGTTTTCACCTTGGTTCTCTTTGGCGGATGGGAGCGGAGGGGTAATAAGTCAAAGCTCTCCATCCCCACACCCTGACTGAGCCATTAGTGCTGCCCACGTGCGTGCTGCTACCATTAGCCGGGAAACAAGCACCGTGCAGGAGTCCTGCCTTCGTTCTTTTCCCCTAGGAAACCCCTTGGTGGTTAATTAAAATTATTGTTAATGATGCAAAAAAAAAAAAGCACCATGGGTGGGAAATCCAAATTCCCCTGCACTGGGCTTGTCTAGCATCGGCAAATCAACCAGATTGCCGACAGCTCCGTGTGACCGATGCGCAGCTCAATGGGATAATCGGCTCTGGGAATGAGGAAGGTGATAAAAGCCATTTATCCTGAGATCAGTAGGGCTTCTGATGCTGTCTCGATTTTCATTCCAATAAGCAGACTAGGAGAACTTGGTGTAGAGGAAGTTACCAAAGAATAAATGCCAAACAGGCCAGCAAACTGTTGCTTTAGAGCAAATATCAGTTGCCCATCACCGACAAGTGATCGACAGTTTGAAAGGGGCTCATAAGAAAGATAGGGACAGACTTTTGAGCAGGGTCTGTTGCGATAGGACAAGGGGTGATGGTTTTAAACTAAAGGAGAGAGATTCAAGCTGGACATGATGAAGAAATTGTTGCCCTGAGGGTGGTGAGAGCCTGGCCCAGGTTGGGCAGAGAGGTGGTGGATGAACCATCCCTGGAGACATCCCAGGCCAGGCTGGACGGGGCTCTGAGCAACCTGAGCTGGTGAAGATGTCCCTGCTCATGGCAGGGGGGGCACTGGGGGAGCTGGGAAGGTCCATTCACAACACAAACTGTTCTGTGACTCTATTACATGGGAGGATTTATTAACTGGCTTTCCGTGGGGATCCATCCTAGGTGTGATCTTTTCACTTCTATCATCATTAACTACACATGCAGTGGAACAAGAAGGTAGCTTTAAGTTTGCAGCTGACGTGGAGCTGGGAGGCATGATCCACATTTAGAAACTATATGGAAAAATTGGGAATGCAACCTGAAAACCCCCTAGATCCTCAAATGCAAGGATAAGAGAGAAACCCTGAAGATACTGAGGACTCAACAGCAGCACAGACCTGCAGAGCTCCGCTCCAGGGGCAGCAGGACAGGCTGGGGACAGCCAGGGACAGTGTGCTGCTGGGGACGTCACAGGGGCCACATCCCAAAGAGCCTCTGCTAAAGGATGCTGGAGAAAGGAAAGGATCAGGGGTCTCGAGATGCCACAGCTGGATGCTGGGACCATTCCAGGCACCGGGATTAATTATGGGGCTCCATGTCCCAGCACATGAAATAATGATGAGGTTTAAAAATCTGCTTTGAAATGTCACTGTAGCCTTCACAAAGCACCGGGGTTGTGCCAGGAACAACATTTTGATGCCATGAGCCTGTTTCTCCTGCAAGGTGCACCCATGGGGCAGGATCCGGCACCACGGGGATGTTCCACAGCCCCTCCCAGCACCCCAGGGTGACAGGAGGTGGCCTCAGGGACTTTGCACCCATGCAATGGATGGGAATGCATATCCCGTGTGATCAAAGGCAGCCAAGCCTTTGCTGAAGGTGTTTCTCAAGGAGCCCTGGGCAAAGCCAAATCCCTCATCTCACTCCGTGGGGTACCGCACAGATCTCACTGCAAATTCCAGCCCCGTCGCCTTTGCCTGCGGGATGATCTGTGAGAAAACGCTCTCGGCCCAGTAAATGCCTTAATTTGCTGGGCTGCCCGGCGTGTGTGAAAAGCCAGCTCCCTCTGCCGGCTTCGCTTCTTAAATAAATTAACTTTCGCCTCCAGAGGATCACGGCATAACGAGAGCCCTTGCACCCGCTAATCCGATAAACTCAATGGCTTCTCCTATCGCAAACGGGGACGCAAAGGATAAAGACAAACAACTGCCACAACCGGCTAGGGGAGCCAAAGCCTCCACCTGGTCCTGCCTCCAGCACCTCTGGGTGATGCTGCCCCAAGCCCAACCAAACCAAGATGTCAAGGCTTTCCTTCATTTCTCCATGCCAGCCACCATCAAAACATCTGTAACATCTGCTGGTGGCTGACATGGAAAGATGGGAAGGCAGATCATCATAGAATAGTTTGGGTTTGAGGGCCCTTCCTAGCTCCCCAGTGCCACCCCCACCACGAGCAGGGACATCTTCACCAGCTCAGGTTGCTCAGAGCCCCGTCCAGCCTGGCCTGGGATGTCTCCAGGGATGGTTCATCCACCACCTCTCTGCCCAACCTGGGCCAGGCTCTCACCACCCTCAGGGCAACAATTTCTTCCTCATGTCTGCCCTAGGCAGAGAAGCTGCTCCTCCTGATGCACATCAGCAATGAGCCATGTGTTGGGGGAAGCTGAGACAGGAGGGTGATGGATCTATTCTGCAAGCAGGAGCTGTTGCCTTAAAATCCCTCTGGTGAGCATGGAGAGCCTGTGCTGAGTACCCATGCGGTACAGCTTTGCCTTGGGACCTCTGCTCATTCCTGCAGGGACCCAGGTTGGACCCAAAGTCCTTCTGCCCTTCAGTGGGTTGCAACAGGATCACCCAACCCCTAGGGTAACAACCAGCTCTACGGGCATTCATGCTGATTCGCTCCAGCAGATCTCACGGGTGACGTTCTTCGTGGTGATGCTTTCATCTCACAGGTCCGGTGATGTTTCCCCAGCGCTAAGGATGCCTCGCAACACCACAAAGAGTTTGAGGTTTCCAACCTCTTCCCAATGCACATGCAGCTGCAAAAGACAGCAATCTCATTCGCCTCGTCCTCAAAACCCCAACCCACATGGAGCGATACAACCCACACAGAGCGAGGGGCTGAACCGAGACATCACCTCCCGCTGGGAACATCTGGAGGCGAGAACCCCGAGCACAAGAGTGGCGGTACTCAGGGGAAAGAAAATGTGAGACAAGCCTATGTGATGCTGGAGTTGTTTGCTCGGGGGGAAAATCCATCTTTAAAAAGTGGAAAATACAAATTACAAATAGAAATGAAGCAGAGAGGCCCTTGGCTGCCTCAGACACTCCAACTTACAAGCCAGAGCTTGCAAGAAGGTGCCACCACCTGGCTTTTGAGGCATCCTGTAGCCCTGACAGCATCACCCAACGGGCACAGGAGCACCCCTGGGGCAGGGAGAGCTGCGGGGTGCCTCAGAACAGCACAAAGACTCAGGGTTCATCTCCTGTGGCTTCCCCCATCACCCCAACACAGGGCTCAGCCAGGTCATGGTTCCAAGATGCCTCTTGCAGCGTCTGTACAGACACAGGCAGCTCACAAATGTGGTTAAGCTTCTGCTCAACCATCAGCTTCTGCCCAGACCCCAGAGACTTTGGGGGAATTTAAGGAATTTCCTTTAAAAACAGCATGCACTTTGTTAAATCTGGGTGTAAATAAACACAAAATAAGCAATTTAATGAGATAGCATAAGCATGGACTGGGAAATGGCACCATTCAGTTCATATTGCAGAACACATTCTGGTTTATCAAAAAGATTTAGATATTGAAGGGGGTTTAAGATCTGCCAGAAAGACAACTATTTTTCTTTACTTTTGTTTTCCCCAAAGGAGGATGTTAAACATGAGCTCAGCCCCAGATGATGTGGCCTTGCTGGGGGCCAGAGGTGCTGGTTGACCTTGAGCAGGGCACATGGTCAATGTCATGCCTCCCATGGTGGGACACATGCCAGATACTTTTGGTATCATTTGGTGCTAAACGTGTCTGGAATCACAGCACAACCCTCCTTTGGCAGACGGCTCAACACCTCTCAGGAAAAGGAGCCATCACGGACACTCACTGGGAAGCTCTGATGGCTCAGGACCCAACTTCCCGGCCACATGAGAATCCTCCCCAGCATCTATTTATATGATCACATCTGGAGTGCTGAACACGCACTTTGAGTCATCTCAGTGAAAGGAAAAGCTTTTTTAGCTCTGAAAAACGCCCGTGTGCTCGGCCTCGTGGCACACACAGCTCCCCGCCACGAGCATCGCGGCACCAGCTCCTCAACCGCGAGGATGCTCTCACTACCGAGACATGGAAACCTCACACCAACTGCAGATTCTTATTCTTTTTCCAAAAGCAGAGGAACATCCAACTAGAAACTTGCTCACAGTAGCAAAGCCGGACTCAAATACCAGCACTTTAAAGGGGGAAGAGAAGTTGCAGCCTGGGCAGGAACAACCCCAGGTTCCAGTGTAAGTTGGGGAATGACCTATTAGAGAGCAGTGTAGGGGAAAGGGACCTGGGGGTCCTGAGGACAGCAGGATGACCACGAGCCAGCACTGGGCCCTTGTGGCCAGGAAGGCCAATGGTACCTGGGGTGGGTTAGAAGGGGGTGGTCAGTAGGTCAGAGAGGTTCTCCTGCCCCTCTGCTCTGCCCTGGGGAGACCACACCTGGAATATTGTGTCCAGTTGTGGCCCCTCAGCTCCAGAAGGACAGGGAACTGCTGGAGAGAGTCCAGCGCAGCCACCAAGATGCTGAAGGGAGTGGAGCATCTCCCGTGTGAGGAAA
Organism: Patagioenas fasciata; assembly: GCF_037038585.1. NCBI lineage: Eukaryota > Metazoa > Chordata > Aves > Columbiformes > Columbidae > Patagioenas > Patagioenas fasciata. The sequence goes on from NC_092536.1 coordinate 12,358,413, forward strand.
GGCTGAGGGAGCTGGGGCTCTGGAGCTGGAGAAGAGGAGACTGAGGGGGGACTCATTCCTGGGGATCAATATGGAAAGGGGAAGTGTCAGGAGGAAGGAGCCAGGCTCTTCTGGGTGACAACCAGGGACAGGACAAGGGGCAATGGGTGCAAACTGGAACACAGGAGGTTCCACTTAAATGTGAGAAGAAACTGCTTCCCAGTGAGGGTGTCAGAGCCTGGCCCAGGCTGCCCAGGGAGGTTGTGGAGTCTCCTTCTCTGCAGACATTCAAACCCGCCTGGACACTTTCCTGTGGAACCTCAGCTGGGTGTTCCTGCTCCATGGGGGGATTGCACTGGGTGAGCTTTCCAGGTCCCTTCCAACCCCTGACATTCCGTGATTCTGTATGATGAGCCCCAAGTTGCACGGGGAGCCCATGGGAAGCCTCGGTGCCACCCCAGCTCAGCTCAAACTGGGTGAGGGAGGTCTATGAGACCTGGATTTTAAAGCTGAGGTGCTGTCTCACCCAGCCTCTTCGATTTCTTCACTCCTGTTCCATTGAGCAGCTTGGCTGGGTTGTCAAATGGACCTGGACCCTCATGGGTGCCCAGCTGTGCCCCCACCACACCGTACCTTCACAATTTCTTGCGCTATCTGCCTTGTCTTGTTGACATCCAGGACAATTTTGGCATCTCTCACCACCGAGTAGAGAGTCCGTCCTTTGCACAGGCTGAAAGAACACAAAAAGGGAAAGACAAAAACATGGTTTATAAAACCCCACTGAGAAACATCCCCAAATCACAAAGGCAGCGGCTGTGTCAGGGAATCTTAAATAACCACAAGAGCTTTGGCTGCATCTCAAGGCAGATTGAAGATTCCATGAGGAAGCTGGTTGGTGTCTCCAGTTTGGCCCTGGGAGGAGCAGATGCTGCTCCCCAGTGTGTGCTGGTGCCATCACCGTGGTGTCGAGCCCCGTAAGGGGTGACCTGGGGATCCCCGTGTCCTAGCCATGAGCAAAACCACTTGGTCCTCTTGCTTCAGACTTCTCGTGTTTCTTCCCTCAAGAGGATACAACACTCACAGATGTAACATGAGTTGAAAAAGGAAAGACGTGGAGAGGGAAAAAAAATAACAACAAATCCCAATGCACTGTACAATGTCCTCCAATTTTCCTTCTCATAGCAATTACAGTAAAATCTATTTACAGAGCCTTAATTACCAAAGGCAGCTGGAGGGGGAGGGGGGGATATAAACCAATTAAAAATATATTGACATTTGAATATCATAATGGAGGACGTGGGTGGATGCTGCCTCGACTCCCGCCCACTAAAAAAGGGCTTTTTTGCTTTTCTATACCCTCCCACGCTCATTACAGGCAACTTTAGAAAGATGAGACTGGATACCTGTGCCCAGAAAATAAAGAACCCAATACATACATCAGTAAAGAGGCTTCGGCAACTACAGATGCTAATTTGATCCTGTTCTAGTTAACAAATAAGTTACAGGATTGAATTCCTGCATCCTCACTTGGCTCCACCACTTTCCCCTTATCCCGGGGATGCCAGTATGGACCAGTCTGGATTTGTCCCCAGGGAGATAATGGGTTTTGCCCTTTTTGGATGGAAACAACCAACCTGAGCTGTTAGAAGGGCTGAGGAGCATCACACCGGGTCACCCTGGGTTTACCTGGGTACCATGAAGCTCAGGGGGGGTGATTTGGACCTCCAGCTTGGGCGAGGAAGAAGAGGCAGACCAAGGGATGAAGGGCAGCGATGCTCAGCACAGCCCCATGGACAGGTGAGCAGCCCAGAGAAATCAGGAATACTGCACCGCGATAAAGCCGCTCTCTTATCTTTGACCCCGTGGTGGCTCAGTGCAGAACAATAAGGCAAAACCCCCAGGAGGCTGTGCCGTGGGGACATTGAAAACAGCAACAACAATCCCCCAAAACCATAGGCCGTCACCATTCCTCCACCCTTACCACACATCCCCTGGCCAAGGCCATCACAAATAAGGTCCCCATGAGTGATTAAAATGTGATCCAGAAAGTAAGGATAACGCTTATTAGGAACAAACCTTGCTCGCTCCTCCAGAAGCTCATGGATACAAAAGACCTTCCTGTTCCTACGCTAAAAACTCTGTGGGCAGAGAGCACAATTTTCAGGTCAAGAAGGAATGGGACTGATCCAATATCTCATGGGTTTTGAAAAGACAACAGCATAGACGAGGCTCTTAGGTTTAGTGCTACATTTAGGTTATGGTTGGACTCAATGATCTTAAGGGTCTCTTCCAACCAAAATTATTCTATTATTTGAAGCACTTTATCACGGCTGGTATTGGAAATAACTTTGCTAGACACAAGCAAGGCACGGCGGGGAGTTCAGAGCATCTTCGTACCCTTCAAGTGCCTCCTCGGTAACGCTTTCCTTGCTGGGCTGTCTCAGCACGTCCCTGAGCACCCCAGCTGGACTGGAAACCCCAGGCACCCGCAATTACAAACACCATCTCCCTCTAAAGCAGCTGATTCCTATCTCTTGCCATCGTTTGACTGCAGTCATGGAGAAATATGAGTTTTTCTCAAGATTAGGATCCAAACACTCAAACTGCTGCTTGGAAAAAAAGTGATAAAGGCAACCCTTGGGTTTCTGCAACTGGAAGTAAAGGGTGCAAAATAATGATGGACCACCTTTCCAGTATGGGGTTTTTTTGCACTAATTTTCCAAATAGAGCTGTAAAGCTTTAAGTTCCATGATGCAAAGGGCTTTCTGTCACCTCCCATGACCCGCCTGTGCATGAAGGAGCCCCCCAGCTCCCCAGCAAATGCCTGTTTTCCCCCAGAGAAAACCCGTCCAGAAACTTGCTTTTGGTCTGCATTAGTCAGGAATCGACCTTACAATGCCACAAATAGATTAGCGAGGGAAGGGAGTTTGATTTCAGCCCTAAAGTGAGTTAAGATCAGCTGTTTTCCAGGAAAAAGGGTTGTTTAGAGAAAAAACCCTCCAATTTCTGCCTATCTGAAGTGCAGAGATAACCCCAGGAGCGGAGCCCGCCACCCCTTCCTGGCGAGATGCCCATCTCTCCATTTCATTTCCAGAGGAACATCACATTAAAGGAGGCAGCGGGTGCACCCGGCGCCAGCCCCGGCACAGGGACAGCGGCCACCGCCCAGCCCCGGGGTGGTGGCACCAGCACACGGTGAAGGACACAGGCGTGGGATGTGCCACCTCCACTCCCCAGACCCCAAGGCAGCCCAGGTGCCTCTCTCCTCCCCTCCATGAATAATTCCTCCAAATGAATTCAACTAGTGACAGCCACGTTGGTATTTGTTCGAGTTTTCTTGCTGCATAAGGAGCTGCCAACGCAGAGATAAAGCCCAGTTGATACCTATTTATGCAGCACCTGAGCCCATTCAGCCACCACCTGCACAACCTTTTCATGGCTAGAGCTCAACAATTTGGCTTCTTTGCATTCCCCCTCTACCGTCAATCGCTCCCCGTTCGGGCACACAAAGCGCGGCTCCCGGGGCACGCACATCAGCTTCTGCCTCCCCGCTTCAAGAGGTCGACGCTGAGCTGCGGTATTGAGGTACCCGGACGGCTGCGAGCGAGCGATGCCATGGACGGGGGACGCCTACGCTTGACACCAGAAACAAAGGCAGACGATTTGCGTCTTCAGCTTATTCACCGCTGAAGTATGTATTCATCACCAAATACTTCTCTTCTCCTCCTAAACCTCTCCATCCCACCTGGTGGCAGAGCAAGGAGCTTGGTGACACATGCCATGTTGGCCAAAGCCCAGACAGAGCCAAGGGGCAGCAGGGACAGCCAGGATGGGCAGCTCAGGGATGTGCAGAGGTTCATCCCAGCACCCAGGGGTGCATCTCAACCCCCGGTGCAAACCCAGCTCCCAGTTGTCCCCCCAAACCAGCCCCTTCAAAAGTCCCAGCCCCGCGGCCCCATCCCGCTGCAGATATAAGTCTCTATTCAAAATGAGTTTTTGAAGTGTTCAGCCAAGCAAGCCAAATCCCAAATTGCTTTATAAACACTCTGCATTTCACCAGCGTGGGCTGAAGACATCAGCAACGGGAGCAAAGCCAAAGTGACTTGCAGAGGAATAATTTGGGGGGGGAGGGGGCGGGCAGTAAGCAAGGAAGAGCTGGAGCCTCTTCATATTTTTTGCCATTTGATGGGAAAACAACCTCATCCATCCCCTCTCCATGGGGTTATTTTCCCCCTTCCTGCAATATTGATGGCCGTCACCTTTACATTGATGACCATCACCTCTACATCGATGGCCGTCACCTCTACATTGATGGCCGTCACCTCTACATTGATGATCATCACCTCTACATTGATGATCATCACCTCTACATCGACGGCCGTCACCTCTGCATTGATGATCGTCACCTCTACATCAATGGCCGTCACCTCTACATCAATGGCCTTCACCTCTACATCGATGGCCGTCACCTCTACATCGATGTAGAGGTTCTACAGGGTTGAAGCCCTAAGCCTGGCTTTTGCTCAGGAGCGGGAATAACCTCCGAGCTGATGGTTACACATAAGTTGCAATGCCGTTACTTACCGGCGTTTTGTGCTTTTCTTCCCTCTGCCCAACCATCCACAGAAATGCCCATTAAATTAAATAGGATCATTTGAGCACCCCATAGTGATAAATGCCAGACCCCAGGAAGCTCATTACTTGCTCATATATTGATTTATGGGGAACCAGCTCAGATACCATGGTGATAGTCGGCACTATAAACCCAGGGGAGACACAGAAGGAGAGAAGGGGAATTAATAATAAGTACTTTAATATAAAAATACCTCTGCTAGCTGGTTACATCTGCACTTGAAGAAAGCCAGAGCAAAGGAGAGCCTGTCTAGATGCTTCCACTTTCCCCATCAGTTTACAGATTTTTACTATTTCACGGAGAAAAATCAATCTTTGGGGAATATTAAGAAAGATTCGACCGCAGCAAGCAGAGCCACTGAGCTGGGACTTATTTGATTTCATTGAGCAGGACTAACCACGTAGGGAGTGGAGAACTGAGCAATGCACCCACCTGCACGTGCCCAAGTTATTCAGGAGCTTTTCAAGCTGTTTCTATCTATTGGCTCATTTTCCTCTTTTACCAACATCTGGCTACTGTGCTTTGGAAATGAGACAGCCCCAAAATGGAAAATTAAACAAGGCTGGGAGGCCAGCAAAGGGAGAGCTTTGGGTTAATTTTTATCCCTAGCCTTTGTTTTCCTCAAAATCAATGGGAAATGTCGCACCCTTGCCGCACAGTCGCTCTGCTATGCCGGTGTGGGGCACCGTCCAGCTCGATGTCCCCAAGTCACCCCAAGGACAGCGGGGACAGCCAGGGTCACACCTCCATGAGCTGCAGTCAGCACGTTAGGTCTCAGTCTAAGGAGAAAGCTGGCATGTGTTGGACTACACATACTTTTTAATGAAAAGCTTAGAGCGGCGATAAAAAAGTTCGACTGGCTCCTGGACCAGTTGTCCCTGCTGGGATGTCAGCAGCATCCCCAGTGCTAGCGGGGACACGGGTCCTCCCAGCCCTGCCGAGAGATGCTCAGGACTGGTTTAAATAGGATTTACCCTTCCCAAAACCTCCCCATGAAGCGAAGCAGCTCTTTGATGAGCCACACATACCCAGCACCCCAAAATTCATCATGGAAACGTTTCAGCCCCAGGACCTACAACTTTTATTTCATTTCCCTTCTCTTTGCAGGGACTGCTTTCTCCTTTGCTCAGGTGGTTTCCTTCCTCCCCAAGGCCTGGAGAAACCCCATCCATCCTCTCTGGACCATGAGCAGGGGAGAAAGCAGCAACCGAAACCTCTGCAGCATCACAAGGCCATGAGATGCTGGACCAGGAACCATCGGCATCCAGCAGAGCCCAGCCCCTCGGGTGCATCACTTGGGGGTGAAAACACTTTTCTCATCGAACACTACCTCCAAATTAAACCCTTACACAAGTCTCCCAAAGCAACCCCACGGGGAGGCAGGGAATTCATCACCTGCCAGGAGGTTTTTGTCCACAGCAAAGCTCAGATCCTCAACTCAGAGCTCACAGCAACCCGGCTCCCGCTTGGCACGGAGCAAAATCACCGTGGGGAAATAGAAACACCCCGAAGAGATGATGCTCCCCTCATCCCTCACTCGCTATCTCTGCGCAATGGAAGCACCGTCCTTTGATGGATATTACACTTAAGCAACAAAATTGTCCTCCCAGCAGCTGGCACGTGAGATAACTACAGCCAGCACAGGCAAACGGCGAGGGCTGGAGGAGGAGGAGGAGAAGGGGGATCAGCCTCCCCCAAAATTACCTCCAACTCCATCGCAGCTTCGGGAAAAAAAAAAATCAAGTTATTTAGAAAAAGCAAACTCCATGCATTTTTATTTGAAGGAGATAGTGTCAGAGGAGACGAGCTGTTCTCCAGCTGCAGGGAAAAGAGCTCAGAGCCAGGTGAATGCAAAGCAGCCCCAGGGGCTTATCTAAAGCCCCGGTTGCAAACAAGTCATCCGAAAACACGCGCTCCTTCAGGTGGCACTTGCTGCCTTTTGGAAAGGTGCGCTCGAAATCGGCTCCGAGAGGGCTGGCGGGGTGTACGGGGACGTGTGAAGGCGCTTTGACCTCTCCTTGCCTTTGAAGGAGATGAATATATTCCCTGCGCAGTGATCCTCCTGCTATTTTGAACCTCAGGAAGGAAAAGAAATTTAGAAAAAAAAAAACAAGAAAAACCTTCTTTTGAAGAGAGGGAAGCAGCAAGTCTTTTGATCAAGAGAGCTGCTTCACTAGAACCCGGTTCCACTTTGGAAGAGTAATAATAATTATTATTAATAAAAAATTAATAACGTTGTGATGGGAGGGATCTGTTTCCCTGGGCAACCTCCCATTTGTCAAGGCAGGAGGGCACGAGCATGTGGGTCCCCCCCCCAACCTGTCCCTGATCCCAAATCGGATCCCCAGCATTGAGGATGCTCAGAAAAAATAAGGAATCATGCTGAGATGTCACTCAATAGCGAGGGGAAGAGCGGGGACAAGTAGAAAGACGTGGTGGGACCATCTCTCAGTGGGGCACTTAATCCCAGGCTTTCCCTTAAACACCCACTTAAATCCCTTCGTCTCCAGCAAAGTGCTTCAGTCCCGCTGTGGTAAGTGCTTTACCATAGAAATCATGGCCAAAATAGCAATATTTTCATGGCATTTTTGAAATACAAAGGAGAACTTTCTCTGGGAGCATCCCCCGCCGGAGCAGCGCATTAATGCGGCGCTAACGAACACCCGCCGGCGGGGATTTGAGCAGCTCAGCCAGCACCGAACCAGCTCTTATTTCAACACCGAACACCCTCGCAGAGGATCAACCCGCTGCCTTTCCCCAACCCCACCATCCTCTTTGCTCGGGATATTTTGGTCTCCCCCCCAACCCACTCTGTCCCGCAAGCTGCCTAAAGCAACACTGTCTCCAAACGGAAGATATATGCTCTCTTAACGTATATATTAATACACATATTGACTTTCCTTTTGTCAGTTGTTATCAAGATTTATCCAGCCTGATGGCCTCTTATCGATTGTGCGGGAGTGTATTCCCACCGGTCAATCAATTCTGATCCAGCCTGTGGCATGAAGTCAATACCTATTTATTATATGATCTACGAGCCCCATTACTTTAACTACTGGGAAAGGGGAAACACGGCAGAAAGTAAGAGGGAAAACTACCAAGAGGCAGGACAGGATGCTTTGGGTCCCTGAAGTGGGTGCTCAGACAAGGGGAGGCAGGACCTCATGGGTTTTGCTCCCAAAATACACTCATGAGTGGAGAGAGAAGGGCCAGACCTAAAAGGCAGCTCAGAAATAGAATCATAGAATCATTTTGGTTGGAAGTGACCCTCGGGATCATCGAGTTCAACCATAACCCAACTCTAGCACTAATCCATGTCCCTAAGAGCCTTTTAAATGTCCAGCTCTGGGATTTGTGACAGCTCCATGCCTCAGTTTCCCTCCTATTGAGCAAGATTTAGAGCTCCTGCTTAAATTTCTGCACAGGGAAGGGTGTATTTTGATATCATTGGGTTGCAAGGAGAAGAAAAAGCCAACTTGTTCATTGAAGCCCAAATGGCCAACGTTGCTCCCTGGAGAGAACAACGGGATGGCTGCAAACTTGCACAGCCCATCCTGCCCCACAGCTGAAAAACCACACAGCCCCAACCTCTTTTGTCTTCAGTGCGATGGTTTAAACAGTTTCCCTTTCTCCTGTCCTTCAGATTACATTAAATATCCACTCAGCCCCCAGCTCCCTAAGCATTAAGCTACACAAGCCCCAAATCCTTCGCAGCTGAGCCGGGACACTGTAAATGTCAGGAGGTTTGGCACAGGGAGAGGCTTGGAAGAGCTGAGTGTTTAAAGCCGAGCTTTGCCCAAAGCTCTGGGCAGGGTACAGGGTCTGGGGTGATAGAGGATCCCCTGCAAGGAGACGGGTTCATTCCACCCGACACAGGAGCCAAGCATTAGACATTGTCAAAAGCCAGCATAGAAATACATTATAAAATCAAAATACACCCTAAAATTTAGCTCATGTGGCACAAGAAATTCATCCCGTAAGATACAGCCGTAGCATCTCCCATCTTCCCATCCCTCACTCTCACACCTTCCCCACTAATTCATGGTGGGTAACGTGTTCCCTGTTACTAAAGCCAATTTGCTTTGCCACGGAAGAATAAAGAACAAACTCTCTTTTCCTCTTTGGTGTCTCACATGAGAAGAGCGCTCAGGTTTCTGTTCGTCCTCAGCCCTCGTATCCCCAGACTCCGCGAGACGCTCCCTCTCCAGCAGAAACGCTCCGAGTTCCTCTGCTGAAAGGCACCTTCAACAAATTAATTCTCTTTATACAGTCCTGCCATGGTCAAGCTTAATTCCCAATGTTCTTCAGCGTTCTCCTTGGTCTTCCTGACACGTCACACCAGAGCTATAAATCATGGCCACGCAGCTGTGGGTGTGAGCGCCAGCAGCCGCCGAGCGGGCTCCGGTTGCACCCTGTCAATCCGGAGTCACTCCGGCATCGCATCACGACACAATAGGGGTCAAAAGCAGCCAGGGTGCAAACCCCAGGGTCTTTGCATGGGATCCTAAGCACCCTGTTCGAGTCTTTCACTAAAAAGCAAAGAACCTTCTTAGAAAAGCTGCACTAAGTCCCCCACGCAAGTCAGCGGGAGCTCGGAGCATGGGCAGGATCCAGCCCAAACCTCCTCTCTCCCACCTTTCCCATCTGCCAGAAAGCTGCACCTAACGTGCTGATCCCCCCTCCCCGCTTTCACTATAGACTCAATGAGACCCAGGAGCCTTGGGAAGGATCAATAAGCATTAAAACCCTCCTTTCCCACCCCCCACCCTAGAATCCTAAACCTGGTAGTTTCAGCAATCCATTACCTTTGTGGGTGGCTCGAGCCATTTTAATAGCATTAAAAAACTGCCAGACTTTGTCCTTTGAAGGATCTCCCGGGTGGTTGAGGCTTTACCTCCTCTCCCCATCCTGCTGCCAATGGGGGCCGGGACCAGAAACCCTGAAAGAGCTAACGTGAGCTTACCCAAGCCTGGCTTTGTCTCATTCAACACCAGCAAAAACAACTTGTCATTTGTCTTTTTACAGCAAACACGGCATTTTTTTCAGCCTTTCATTTCCACCAGGCTGAGGACTTTGATGCCGTTTCGTACTATTCATTATGCAGCGCTCAAAGCACCAAGGCTCACATTCGCTCTTGCTCAAGACTAATTAAGATGAATGTTAACTGTCCCCACCGCTCATTACCCAAGAGAAAATCTATTAGCAGCTCTGATGGAAGCACTCTTTGGAGTCACCACCTCCCATGGCCAAAAGATGCCGAATTTCTTTGTTTCCAACGCAGATGGCAGCATTAAGGGACAACTCAGGAATCACAGATGGTTTGTATTGAAGGTACCTTCAAAGGTCACCCAGTGCCACCCCTGCCATCTTCACCAGCTCAGGTTGCTCAGAGCCCCGTCCAGCCTGGTCTGGGATGTCTCCAGGGATGGTTCATCCACCACCTCTCTGCCCAACCTGGGCCAGGCTCTCACCACCCTCAGGGCAACAATTTCTTCCTCATACCTGCTCAGTATCATCCGCAAACGTGCACTCAATCCCACGGTCTACGTCATTGATGAAGACATTAAACAGTACTGATCCCAATCATCTGGCCAGATCAATGGTTAACACATCGGAGCCATCAGCAAGTCGCTGCCTCAGTTTCCCCTCACCAGGCGCTCACAGCCCCCCCCAGCTTTTCCATGTGGACCATGATTTGGAGGGGGGAGATTTCTTTCTGCTAATGAGACGATCCTTGAATAACACAAGCGGGCAGGAAGGAAAACGTAGGGACGCGAAAAAGTAAAAATAAACCCATCTATAAATAACTCTGCTCCGGCAGCACCGGGCGGCACGGCGCGGTAAAGCCCCTTCCAGGGACCCGCAGCTGTTTCCAGTGTGCTGGCAGGAAAGTGGAGATTTCTGTAACAGCTACAGCTTTCTTGCTGGAAAAAAGTCCTTGAGCGACAACTTCTGGGCACCCAGAAAGGGCAACTTCTGCACAAAACCAGTTCAGCCCTGGGGATGTGTGGGCAAGGAAATTTGGACATTCTGGGTTTGTATCTACAATTAGCCCCATCAGACACCTGGGACTGATTTTCTCCTGCTCCAAGAAATGCCTGGTTTCAAGTCATTCACATAAACCCATAGGGAGAACGTGAGTCCCTTCAGAGAAATCCCATTTGAAGAGCGATGCTCTCCCCTGCGCGGGGTCACCATCCTCCCTCCTCCCCCTGTGCCACCTCCTGGACCATTCCCAGTATCCTTGACCATGCCCAGTCCACATTGTCCTCTTCCAGTATCCATTCCCTACAACACCGAGCAGCTGCTCCAGGGATGTCGTATCTCTTAGGATACACCTGCCTGTTCCAACAGTTAAGGAAAGGTGGATGGGATGGAGGTCACTGTGATGATGAGAAGGCTTTTTCCCCACAGGAGATGACCAGAGATGTCCCAAGAAGCCCCCAAATAAATGTATAACCAAAGATAGACCAAGGACAGAAGGCACAAGAGCATCCCTGTGCCATCCCCCTGGGAAATCCAAGGGATGCTTTGGCCCAAGAGTCCCAGAAAGCACCAGCAGAACAGAGGTCCATGGAAAGCCTCAAAAGGGAATAAATTATGTCTGGAAATGACCTCAGGGCTATGGGTTGTGTGCTCCTGCAGTCCTGCCCTTCCCAAAAATTCTCTGAGATTGAGCTCCAAGCGCCCTTCCAGCATCCCCCGTGGTTCTTCTCCATCCTTGTGGCCATCACCAGCCACGAGCCCCAGAAACCCCAACAGGAAAAAACAAACAGGTTCCCAAATGCAACCGAAAAACTACCATGATGTCAATTCAGCCTTCGAAGAATTAGATATAAAAGCTCATTGCTGGTTGTAGGCAAAGAGCAGGCGACGCTCAGGGATGTTGTGAGCACAGGTTATATTTAGGGCAAGCCAATAAAGCTGTACTTTGACCTTAAAAAAAGGGACCGAGCGCAGCTGGGAGGAAAAGCAAAGCGAGCAGCGCGCTTCGCAGACCTCATATTAATGCATCAAGCTGCTGCGGCGCACATATTTATTTTGTCAAACTGTCAAAAGTGGCACCTTTACGGTTTTATATAAAGAGGCATTAGAATAGAAAACACTTTGTAGCTAAAAAAAAAAAGAGTATATTTGCCAGGTTTTGATATTGAATACGATCGAAAAGCTGAGCAAATAGGGGCTGCAAAGGGATGGCGGAGCGGGACGGAGAATCTGCATTTTCCTCTGGGTAGAGGCAGCAATACCACCCAATGTAACACACGGACGGGGTTTCTGAGGCATCGATCAATACCTGTGTTTGCACACTTTTCAAAAAGCTTTTGGCCTGAAGCTGGCTCACAGATGGAGATCTGAAATGCTGCTGAATTTTCCCAGATGACTTTTTTTTGGTCCAAAATAAAAAGTATATATTTTTTCCAGTCCCCAGCTGGGGAGAACCAGCCCCTGTTTGGAGTCACTTCATTTCTGGAGGGTGCAACTCCTGAGCCAGACACAGAATACGAACCCACCAGGGCAAGGAGCAAGCGATGGCACGGAGAGCCACAAATTTGGGTTGAAATCCTTTTCTGCTGAGCAATAGTGGGAGCAGAACAAAACCTCCACCGTGGTACCCACAGAGCCACCCCAGCTGGGACCAGGAGGTGCCACTTTGCAGGGACATTCGGGAGGGATGATGCAATATTTCATCATTAATGGCTGTCGGAAGCGTTGCCATTTCAGCGCAGGCTTTTTGAAACGCTGCCAGGAGGAGGCTGGAAATTCAACCTCACCTTGGGGAAACTTCTCCACGAGAAGGGAACCTGTGGTGGGATGCGAAGTGGTACCGCCCCAAGCCCTGCGGCTGAGTGCGTGGTCTAGAGGTGAGGGAAATAACTGAATACTCAGAAATAAATGTATTTCACATGGCAACAGCTGCCCCGGGAGCAGCTGCAGCCTCCCCACCTCTAGGCCAGCGCAGATTTTGTGATTGCAAGGAGCACACTGGGATGCTCGGTGCTGCGTTCCGCAGCAGGCATGGGGTGACAGCAGGTACATAACAATTCGTTAAGAGCGAGGCAGCTCTGGAGGTGTTTGAGATGATTTGGGAGACCCCAAATCCCAGAGCTGTTTCCACAGCACTGAGTTATCCGCGGAACCTGATGTTTGGCAGGGATGTCTGTTTTCTGCAATGTCTGTGGTGGTGGTCGAGCAGGGTCCAGACCCCACCAACCATCCAGGGACCTGACCAGGGCCCACGCAAAAACTAACCCGGAACAGAAGCTGCTGATCCCACCAGGTTACACCTGTTGTTGTTAAACCTGGTCCTGGATGCCCCATCCCTGGAGACATCCCAGGCCAGGCTGGACGGGGCTCTGAGCACCCTGAGCTGGTGAAGATGTCCCTGCTCATGGCAGGGGTGGCAGTGGGGAGCTGGGAAGGTCCCTCCAACCCCAACTATTCTATGATTCTAAACCAAGGCATTCCTGTCCCTGGTAAAACAAACCATTTCTATCTCAAGTTCTACTTCTACCGGAGATGAACCTGCCAAGACCCACTTAGATAGGTTTTCTATCTGCTTCACAGCATCAATCACAGCAGATGGAGAACATCCCTTTGCTAGGACCAGGGTGGCATGGCCAGCTTTTCCTCTTGGTAACATTTGATTTCAGGAAGGTGTTTTGGAAAGAGAAAAATCGATTCCAGGTGAGCATGAGACACCAGGGCTTACCTGGTGATGATGGCGAGGTGGGGAGGGCTCATGCAAGCTCCCATGAAGAGCACCACGTTCTCGTGCCGCGTCTGCCGGTACGCCATCACCTCCCTCTTGAAGGCCTTCAGCTGGTCCTCGTTGTCCCTCTCGATGTCGATGAGGCGGATGGCCACCTCCCCGTGCCAGCGGCCGTGGAACACCTGCCCGAAGCGGCCCTTGCCGATGAGCTCGCCGATCTCCAGCTGCTCGAAGGGGATGTCCCACTCCTGGAGGAAGATGCTGGTCTGGCTGGCCTTGCGGGGGAAGTTGCGGGCGGAAAGGAGCGAGAGGTTCATCTCTTCAAAGTCGTCCTCGGATTCCTGAGCCTCCTCAGCACCTTCCTCATTCTGCAGTTTGGGGTAAAGGGGTAAAAATATCTGTGGCCAAGGAAGATAATGTGGATAAAACCCCACAAACCCACCTGCTGCTCCCTTGGATCTAGAGAACCCCAGCAAGTAACTTCCAAAGGCTTCTGCATTTTATGCAAAGCCGGCAGAAACCCAGGTTTTGTGGGGGCGGCTTTATTTACCCCAGATTTAAATATAAGAGAGTGACACACCAAAGCATTTAATTCATTTCTCTGCATTTCATCCTACCCCGGCCAAACTGTGCTCTGCTAACCCCAACTGCTCCCACCTCGAGACCCTCCAGTCTGCAGCCCCCAGCCCTCTGGGATGGGTCTGACTTTCCCCCTGACCCTCTGTATGTAATTTCTGCAGGATTTACAACCCCATTGAAAGCTGCGTCCCCATCGTCGCCCCTCACCCCTTCCCAACCGCCACATTTTTGACACACCTCGGAAAAGCTCATTGAACTATAAACTTGAGGGCAGACATGAAGCCCATCAGGGTCCCTTGTCACGGGGTGGGGACACGGATGCCTGGGCAGGATCTGGCCTGGCCATTAATTTAATTATCAGCAATTTCACTGCACAGATGCTAAACGTCTCTGGTTCCTGTGAAATGTGCCCCAGGATGTGTATAAACTAAAGGCCCATTAAGCAGAGGAGCGAGCCCAGATATCTCACCTCCGAGGTGGGCTCCACTTCAATTTGAAGCAATGGGTTGCCTCCCAGGCTGTTAAAAGAATTATTGAGTTACCACGGGGTAAAAACACGGCGAGGTGGGGAGCACGTGCGGGCACTGGATCCTGCATCCCGCAGCATCACTCTGCACCAAGGCTAAAGGGATCAGGGAGGAGAAATACCAAACTCACTGCTAATTTGGGAAGAACAACCCCTTCCCACCCATGCCCTGGCTGCCCCCATCCCTGGGTGCTCACACGGGAGGGGGAAGGATAGTGGGGATGAGCAATATTAATTATTGCATTTATTAATATTGGATGCATGAAGCTCCAGGGTGGAACACACAACCAGGGTCTCGCTGCACCCAAGAGTTAACTGGGAATTAGGGAAGTTCCATGGGGAAGATCAGCTGGAGCAGCTCAGATGGTTTTAAACATCATATATATATATATTAAAAATTATTATTAGCAATAAGATAATAACAGCATCCCCTCCCAGAGACAGTGAGGATCACAGGAGAGGCATAACACCCCCCGAGCCATTTGGACACAGTGGTCCTGAACTTCCCACCCCATTCAATTGTCACTAAAGATCTGTAAATCCCAGTTGCATTTACAGGAGTCAACCCTGATACTTCACACAGTACAGAAAACCCAGGTAGATGCAGATCGTTCTGCGTCAGCCATTTGCAGGAGCAGCAGCCTCCTCCTGCCTGATCTTTGACCCAGCATGAATACCCATCTCCCCAGTATCCAAATACCCATTTTCCCAGTATCTGAAGCAGAGTCTGTGGTTTAACCCAGCCAACCCCAAGATAAACTCCCGCAGATTATTTCCAGCAGGGTGAGCAAAAGGAGCATCACAGATTTTGCATATTGAAAGCTATTTTCCCACAAAAGGCTGCCAGCCCTACACCTGATATCTTGCTTTAGGCAGGGAAGGAATAAAAAATAAATAAAAGGCACTGACTTCATGACTTTGCCATTAATTTCCCAGCCACCAGCAGGAATGGTGGCCCTGTCCCCATCCCTCCCATCACCTCCCCCAGAGGTGAGATCTGCCGGACCCCCCGGCAGCTGCCGATGCGGTTTGGAGAGCGTGGGAGAGCCGGACACAAACTGGAGCCAGACTCTATCTGTTCAACTCCCGGCTCGTAAAATCCTTCAAAAATGGCATTTATAAAAAGGGTCACAAGCAACACTGAAACGCAGCATCACAGGCATGGGGACCTCAGCAAATGCTGGATTCAGCAGAGCAGCTCAGACTCAACCCGCTGGTCCTAACATCTAGACGCTGCATTTCGAAACTGATTTCGGCTTATTTGCCTTGAAAATATTACAGGTGGGGCTGCAAGAACCACCTTTATTAAAACGATCTCAAAGACCCCAGTTCTCTGCTTATAGTTCAGTAAAAGATTAATCACCTAGGCTTTGGCTTCTGCAACTGCAAGTCATTATTTTTTCTGGTGGCAAAGCGCTGGGCAGGTGCATCGTTGTGGGTTATAAATCAATTCCTGCCTGCTCAACCTTTCTCCTCCCTGAGATATGAGCCAGAGCCCTGAGCTGGGTTAGGGCAGCAGAAGCACGAGGGGTTCATCCCAACCAGCCACCCCAAAAGGCATCGCCAAGCCCCAGATTGGTTCTGCAGAGCCAGGGGAGCACCCATGGGTGCTGGGAGAAGGTGGGTGCGGAGGATGCGCTGCTGGGGGGCGGGAGGTGAAGCTTTCTGGGAGGAGGAGGCACTCACATGGGGTTGGAGTTGACGGGGTGGAGGACAACCTGAGGAGCTCGGGTCGGCGTCTCGGGCACCACGTCTGGGGGAAGAGAGAGGAGTGATTCAGGGGAGCTTCAGGATGAACGTGAGGAAGGAATTGTTGTCCCTGAGGGTGGTGAGAGCCTGGCCCAGGTTGGCCAGAGAGGTGGTGGATGAACCATCCCTGGAGACATCCCAGGCCAGGCTGGACGGGGCTCTGAGCAACCTGAGCTGGTGAAGATGTCCCTGCTCATGGCAGGGGGGGCACTGGGGTAGCTGGGAAGGTCCCTTCAACACAAATCCTTCTGTGATTCTATGGAAACCTCCCTTCATCCCCAGCTATGATTTAATTCCACCCTCAGCTCTAGCTGGGGATAACTTAGGGCCACCCAGCCCTGCAGCATCTCAGGAGTGCCCAGTCCTGCAACAATGTGCTGGTTTGGGGGGAGAAATCCCAGCCCAGCACAATCTCCCCTGCACAGCCATGCACCCACCCCACCAAAGGGTATCTCAGCCCCCCATGTTACAGGAGAGACTGTCGAAGGGACTTACCTGGGAAAATGAACTGCTGCTTGTACTTGTAGTAATGGGAAGCTGGAAAAGAGAAAAGGGGGTTAAACACTGACCTGCAGAGAACTGGGGAGACTCCAACCTGCACCCAAGAACACTGTCCCAGGTCTGTGTCCCCCATATGACCCAACCTTTCCCACCTCCACCTCTCCAGAGGATGTCACCCATGATAGTACATAGGGCATCATTAAGACCTTAGCCCTCTAACTATCTGGCTGGATTATAACTTAATTTTTGCCACCATCACCTATGGCTCTATACAATTTGGAGAGTGTTGACGTCACCTGCAATGTCACTGGAGGGATCTGGACACACGGTTGCCAGCAAAGGCCCAAAGGGTTTGAGTGCTCAGCCCCCGACCAGCATCATGGAGACACCAAGTGATAAATTTGCAGCTGCTGCTCATTTTTGTCCAATCCAGCCCATCTAACCGTGCTGTTTCGCCATGTTTTGGAGATGTGTCCTTCCTGGGCTCCCTGCCTGCCTCCCAGAGCACTGAGAGGAGCTGTCACCCAAAGCCAGCACTGCAGAAGGGCTCTGGGTGGTGACGCCGTCCATTGGATCCCCATCACCAGCAGGCAAAGCCCAAGGGCTGATTTGACTCACGTTGGGCAGGCAGGTCATGGGCATGAAGTAAGACAGAGCTGCTGAGGCCACCAGAGCTCGGCACCAGCTCAGAAGGCACCTCCTCCTTAAGCTTCAAGATGCCAAAGACCATCCCTCAGCTTTTCCTCTCCAGCTTCAAGACCCTGCAGACCGACCTCGGCTCTGCAATGGGACCCGAATACCCCTGAGCCGAGATCAAAGGAGACTCAAAGCTAATTCTGGCAGAAAAAAGGTCACCGTGTTGCAATTTCCAAGCTCAAATCCTAATCCCCAAGATGACCATCTTGATGAGATGAACCATGGAGAACTTCCCACGAGGGAAGATGAAAGCACAGTTAAGTCCTGCTTTGTGTCAGAGCGGCTCCTGTTTGCCATGGGACTCCGCTCATGAACACAGGGAGCAACGACCCGCTCAGAGCCACCAGGGCCTGATCCTGCCCCACTCCTTCCCTGCCAGCCGAGCTGTGGTGACAGCAGGTCCATGTCCCCATAAGGAGCCACTGCTGCCCACTACAGGGGTTACTTCTGTGGTTTCTGCTTTAAACAATATGAAATATCTCAGAAGACCTGCAAGGAGGTCTCTGCTCAAGAAGTGATCCATGACAAGATCACCAAGGTCTGGACCCTCTGCCACTTTACAGGGTCCAGGCTTGCCCAGTGGGCATTTTGGGGATGTTAATCGCTGTGATCCCAGATATCACACTGCTGAGACATCAGGATGCTTCGGCTCTGGATGGACCACCATGAATTTGGTGATACCAGCACGGGAACACCAATCCATGCAGTGTTCAGTGCTTCCTCGCAGCTCCTCCGCTGTCTTTCTCACACCTCCAACATCTCAGCTGACCTGCAGCTACTCCAGCGAGCAAGACTTGTGAGCGGCTGCAGCCTCTCCGGGCACATGAGGACACGTGTTGTTTGGGTTTGTTTTGTTTTGTTTTTCCCCAGCTTTTGGAAATGTTTGTTGCTGTGGCGATGGATCCTGCCAGCCAAATTCCCCCTCATGTCCCTCGCCCTCCTCCTCCTCTCTAGCTGAAGGCTGGTTAAGACAGCAGGGAGGGATCACCACGGCGCGGCAGGATCAGCAGAGCACAAAGGTGCCATCTGGTTCCTCCGGAGAAGCAATCCCAACCCTCCTCCCTACCTGGACAAGTTCATTAACCCTGAGGGTGCTGGGATGCAGGAGGGGCCCAACCTCCCAGCTGCTGCCCCATCAAAGAGACTCAAAGACCCACAGACCAAACAATTGAGCCCCTCCATGCTTCCAGGAATGATGCTGAGATGTTCATCTCCAGGAAGGGACCTTCCCTGGAGCAGCAGCATGGCCCCATGGACAACCCAAAGCCATTAGCATGTCCTCAGGCCAGGAGGAGCTTTTTTGGCCATTTAATGCAACTCCTGTGTTCTGCAGCCACTGTGACCAAATTGCCTCTTCCACCATCGCTGGAGAGACTGAGCTTCAGGAGCAGGTGAGGCCCAGGGACCCAGACAAGACTTAGTGGGACAAGATACATGAGATACCCCCAGTGTCACCTACTCCCCACTGTCACCCCACAAGTGCTGCCAAATAGCTTGTTGAAGGCCCTTTACCCCAAAGACAGTGGAGTCAAGTCAAGTTACCCTTGTAGAGGGGTAAGACCCTGTTTCTCATTGGCTATTGAGGCAACACTGTGGGCACACGCCATGGAGAAGTCATGCCTGCAAAGGTTTTTGTAGCCTCAAGTGCAGCAGATTGCCCACAGGGCTTGTGCTGGCTCCACCCTCAGAGGTTTTCAACACCAAACTGGATCAAGCCTTGAGCTCTAACCCTACTTCAAGCAGGACTACAGACTCCCAAGCTCCCTCCCAACCTCAATCATTCAAAACTCATCCTTGATGCTCATTTCTGCTTCCAGTTTTTCCTCATCTCGGTGTAAATCCAGGAAGGCAAGCAGAAGGAGCGGATTCTCATTCTGAGGACACCCCGGGGCACGTGCCCCTCTCATCAGGCGGACGCGGAGGTGGGTGGGGAGGCGACGGTACCTGGCAAGTTGAACTGCTTCTGCTGGCGCGGGCACTGCGGGGACGGGTGCAGCGGGGACGGGGGCGTCGCGCTGGGCGGCAGCGGCGGGGCCGGCGAGGACGGGGTGGAGGAGGTGGTGGAGGAGGGGTTGCTGCTGGAGTCTGGCTGGTAGGGCACTGGGATGTGGTCCTGCAGGACACGGGGATGGGGAGAAGAAGAGAGGAGCTGGTGAAAGAAGTGATGGCCAGGGCCACCCCGAGGTGCTCCAGTGCAGAGGACCCTGCGTGACAAGCAGGAGCTATAGAGGTCATCCCAGCCCCACAGTTCCATAGAATCACCAAACAGTTTGTGTTGAAGGGACCTTCCCAGCTCCCCCAGTGCCACCCCTGCCATGAGCAGGGACATCTTCACCAGCTCAGGTTGCTCAGAGCCCCGTCCAGCCTGGCCTGGGATGTCTCCAGGGATGGTTCAGCCACCACCTCTCTGGCCAACCTGGGCCAGGCTCTCACCACCCTCAGGACAACAATTTCTTCCTCATGTCCGGCCTGAATCTCCCTCCTTTGGTTTAAAACCATCACCCCTTGTCCTATCACAACAGCCCCAGCTGAAAAGTCTGTCCCCATCTTTCTTATCGGCCTCTTTTAAGCGCTGAAAGGCCACACTAAGGTCTCCCTGGAGCCTTCCCAGACCCTTAACAAGGTCTGACCCTCAGTAGCACTGAGCTCTGCCATCTCCAGACAGATGCACCCATGGCATTTCCCTCCAAGGTTAGAAAAATCTGCATGAGCCTCCCTCAGCAGATTATTCTGTCCAAACTGATTAATTTTCAAATGATTTGGGCTTTCCAGGAAACCCACATACATTTTATTATCTGTAGACCATCCTGACACACATGGCAATCTTGGCTAGGTAAATCTGTTCGTAAACCAACACCGAAGGCCGCTAACAATAAGATTTCAATGGTATTCACGGAGAACAAGGTATCTCTAGAGAAGTGCTTTCAGAAACATCAAAGTAAGAAGTGAGCCCTGTTGCATAAAGACCATTTATAGAGGAAACTTTAACTAGAATGGGAATGCTCAGGTCAAAGCCAAATATATATATATATGTATACACATATATATATATACACATGTGGCACCAGCTCCAGGCACCTGTGAGAAATTTTCCGCTGAAGGCAACAGGCTCTCAATTCCATCCCAAATAATTCCTTGCCATTTTGTTGCTATTAATGCCGGGCAGCAGCAAGGCAGCCAGGTGCACCGTCAGGTCTGGCTTCACCGGCTTTTGTCAGCGACACAATCAAATTCTGGGCTTGTTTTATTTGTAACGATAAATTTATTATTTCCAGAAGCTTCAGGTGGTAGCAGAGACTGCAAACCACCACAAATTCAGCTTAGATCTGGAGATCAAGAAGCCACGATGGAGCAAGAGCAGTGGGACATGGGGTATTTTGTAAGCACTGATCCCATTTTATTTTTTAAAAGAAATAACCTCAGAGGATGCAACCTATGTCGGGAAACCCAAGTGGCAAAGGGTTTGCAGCATCTCATCCCACAAACTCCCCCTCACTCTGCTCCTTGAATTAGCATCGGTCCACAAGATTGGGTTTTTAATTTAAGCCCCCAAGCAGGTTTTTAAGCAGCTCCTACCCACACAGTGATACAGGCATCACCTACAAAGCCTGGAGACCCATGGGGACACCTGCACAGTGAGGGGCTGGGAGATGCCCCATCCTGGGGACAACCCATCGGTCCCCTCTTCCAAACACAAGGTCAGGGCACAGCCCCTTTTACTTCTACATTCCTTGTTTTATTATGAAATTACTCTCCACCCAGAAGCCGGGATTGATGTTCCTGAAGGACGTGCTGCAAGGAGCATCCCCGTGGGGAAACCAAGGGCAGCTCAAGTGACCCGACTTGGGTGACACTTGAAAACACCACCAGCTTTGCCCCCAACATCCATAAGAAGAGCAGCTTCATGCAAAGAACCAGCAAAAGTCGCAGATATTTCAGCGATGCAGGACCAGGGGGTGGGTGCAAAGGGGGTGTCCAGGGCTGGGGGAGCCGCTCACCTTGTTGAGTTTGTTGGTTTTGGGGAGCGTCTGGCTGACGTGCAGGTCCGAATACCGGGGGGGTTTCCGCAGGGGGTTGTTGATATCGCAGGGCACCGACTCTGTCCGGACTAACCTTGCTGGATTAAGAAGGGAAAGGAGTGGGGGGGGAAAAAGGGGGTGGAGGGTGGGGGGAGAGAGATGGAGAGACATCAAAGCTTGGAAGGAGCATTTGGGGTCACGCTGCGCTTGCAAACCGCTCTGGAATCGCTCTCCAAATAAAACCCCTGGTACTTCAAGCCACCTGGCTCCTGCAGCGAGACCTGGGGCTCCCCCCTGCACCCAGGCTGCAGCCAACCCCCCCCCCCAGGATGTTGGGGGGCTTAAAGCCCCCTGGGGTGGGATGCAAAGCCCCCCGACCAAGGGGCTACAATTCAGGGAGGCTCAGCAGCCACCGTGGCCACCCCACAAACCGGGGGGGACGCAGCTGCATCAGGAGGAGGCACCATCCTCTTCCTCGCTGCAGCTTTTGGGGGTGAGAGGAAGGAGTCAGCTCAGAGCATCCTGCTGTTGGTGGGGAGATTTTTTTTGGGGGGAAAACCAGCCTGCAGGAACAGGCCAGCTGCAAGGCAATGGATTTAAGAGTTTTTTTTGTCTTTTGGTGGCAGGGCCTCTTTCACGGATGCTGAGGCCACCCCAAAGCCACACCGCTCCTTGCTCCCCTGCTCCCACATAGCGGGCAGCTCCGTGTCCCACAACGTCACAGACCTCGGCCATAAACCTCAATTTCTCCCCATCCTGGGAGCCCCACAGTGCAGGATGCTGCTTTCCCTGCCTCTTGCTCGAGGTTTGCAGCAGTTCAGAGCACGACGGGGGGATCTTTAGCCCATTCTACCCAAATTTGCTGCAAGCAAGTGTACGGGGGACAGTGCGAGGGCTGCAAAATTGTCCCCCTCCAAGCCACAGCATCCCCGTGAGATGCCACCAGCGCAATGCATTTCCCTGGGATTAAACCGCTGAGTGTGATTTTGGTGGTATTTAACACAGAGTAATGGCCTTCAGAGCTCAAAATTCAAGGCAATGGTGATTGGGGTGATTGGAAGCATTTCCTTTAGGCGGTCACAGTCCTCTGGCCAAAATCTGGAAGAAAAGAGGTGGGAAGCGACGCCCGTGGTCCTGGTGCAAAGTTCTCCCTCCTCTGCGGATTTTAGGACGGGCTCCCCGGGAGGAGAGCGGGATAAGGCGGCTCCAAAAGGACCAGGAGCATCCACAGGGGTACGGCCGCATCCCCGTGGCGGGGACCCCCATGCACCGACAGCGCCACGGGAGATTTCGGGTCGAGATTTGGCTCTCGGATGGTAGCAAAAGGCTAAAACCTGTAGCACTTACCCCGTGCGGTGGGGAATCTGAAAAGAAAAGGAGGCAGGGGAAGGGTGGGTGGAAGTGGTTTGCAATGCAAATCTGCCTCGCCCCGAACGGTTCGTCTCCCTATAAGCGGAAAAAACGGGTGGGTAAAATTTTCACCGAGCGCCCAAAAGCGGTTCGGGAGCCTCCGGTCCCGCCAGCGAGGGGTTCAGGCTCCCGAATCGCCCCGGGGGGCTGCTGAAAGTTTTACCTGGTGGCAACGTCCACGGAGGCAGAAGGGGGAAGGAAGGCCCTTACCTCCACGGTGGATGATCAGCAGGTGACACGGAGGGGCCTCTTTGGTGCATTTGTTGTGGCACTTGAGCCTGGCAAGGAACAGAGAAACAAGGGGTGAGGAGCGAGGGTGAAGGGGATGCGGAGCATCGCGGTACGGCAGAGGGATGCAGCTCAGGGCAGGGAGCATCGCTGGGGACTGGGGACCCTTTTTCCACCCAGGAAGGTGACTTGATGTATGATTTTGGTTGTCACACATCCCTGCGGTTCTGCAGCTTGTGCTTCGGAGGATCCTCAGTTCCCAACCCACCCGGGCTGTGAGTACAGGGATGAGGAAGATGAGGAGCATCTTCCCAGATGGGATCTGTGAGGATGCACGTCCTGGAGGATCAGGACTGGTGGCTGAGAGGACCCAGAGGCTGCAGGTCATTCATCTGTCCCCATGGGTGGGTGTGGGAACCCCCAAACCAAGGGGGGCTGCCCGGCTCCCCCACTTTGTCCACCAGCTGTGAGGGACCAGGCACCCACCAGCCAGCTTGAGGATGCCCAAAACTGTAATTTCTGCCGACTTCGGCTGACATAGAATCATAGAACCATTCTGGATGGAAAAGCCCCTCGAGATCATCGAGTCCAACCATTCCCCCACCCCTGGCACTGCCCCATGTCCTGAGAACCTCATGTCCGTCTGTCCAACCCTCCAGGGATGGTGACTCCAGCACTGCCCTGGGCAGCCTGTTCCAATGCCCCACAGCCCTTTGGGGAAGAAATTGTTCCCCACATCCAACCTCACCCTCCCCTGGTGCAACTTGAGGCCGTTTCCTCTGCTCCTGGCGCTTGTTCCTGGGGAGCAGAGCCCGACCCCCCTGGCTCCAAGCTCCTTTCAGGCAGTTCAGAGATCAGAAGGTCTCCCCTCAGCTCCTGTTCTCCAGCTGAACCCCCCAGGTCCCTCAGCCGCTCCCATCACACTTGTGCTCCAGCCCCTCACCAGCTCCGTTCCCTTCTCTCAACTCTCTAAAATAAAATACAATAAAAGGAGCAGACACCCACATGCCTGGGAAAGCCACTTCCCCCCAACCACCATCCAGCACTAATTACATCTAATTAAACTCAGGGGCAGTGGCTGCGCTGTCCCCTTTGGCTCCTGATGAACCTCTGCCCCTGTACCCTTTTGGATTCATGACCAGGACATTTAACAAATGAGAGCATTTACAGCTACGGTGAATATTCTGCAGAGCTTTGCCTGATTTTGCGGAGCCGGGGAAGGAGTCCGTGTTGGGCTTCACCCCCGGGTCATGCATATAGGCATAAGGAGGCTCCCGTGCCCCAAAACATTCCCATTCTTTCTTAATTAGGGATGGAAATGAGTCCCAGCTCACGCCCCAGCAGAGCAGGGAGACCCAAGCGGGGAAAAAGCGAAGAGGAAAGGATTTAAAAAAACAAGGGTAAAAGGATGAAAAATAAAAAAGAAGAAGACAGCAGCTACAAGTCAATGAGCTGAATAATGAAAATTCAGGAGCCGCGCACGTTAGCTTTTATTGCAAAGCCATTCCTAGAGGGAAAGGCAGAGATTAATTTGGTATTCGAGGCTTGGGGGGATCGGAGGTTTGTTTGTTTTACCTGCTCGTTCCCCTCCTGTTCCTGGGGAAAGCAGCACCGGAGCCGGCGGCTACGGCAAAGCCGGCAAACATAAATACCCTGCGTTCACCTGAACTTTTTACAACTGGGGGATTTGTTTGCTCTTTTCTGAGCGACTGCAGGCAGCACGAGCATCGCAGGTCCCAGCATCACATCCCTCCTCCCGCTCGGGTACCAGCCCTGGGCAGGGATCACGGGCAGCAAAGCCTCCAGTTGCTTGAGCATTTAATGCAACACAAATTGCCGCTTTAAAAATATATATATATTTGATAACAGCACTTCCAGAAAACCAGCAGCAACCGCGCAGTAGCCAGGCATTTCTCGTCCAGGTTTAAATCCCAATTTGCTAACTCATCAGCATTTAATCAACGGCAACAGCAATCGTTATCACTCGATAGCTCCGGCTAACGCGGTTACCGGTGGCCGATTGGCGTATTCCCAGCACCCATCCCTTGGAAAGGCAATTGTGTCTCCAGAAGCAGCTTCACTAAGTGCTGATGGCTGCTCGATACGGTTTAAGAGCCGGGACTGCGCCGGATTTAAAGCAGGATAAGTGGCCCCAGCCTCTGCCTCGCTATCTTTTCCCAGTTCTGCCCAATTTTACGGCCAGCACGGCCCCTCTCCTTTGCATCGCAGCTTCACTGCAGTGTGGGGTGAGTTGGCTTCTTGGTGCCACAACATTGCTGAGAAATCGAGAGCCACGAGACATTTGCTGATGGCAAAATAATAGAGGATGTAGCCCAAAGCTGAGAAAAAACCCTATCGGATACCCAGACATGCGATGCTCTCGTCCCAGTTGCTCAGCCCCCGGCCCAGCGCATCCATCCCCATCTCCCACAGATAATTCCACACGGAACCCTCCAACATGGGCATCTGCAGGGGGGCAGCGAGCGGGAGGCTGGGGGGGTTTGATCAAGCAGGATTTTCCCTAAGGACCCTGCTCCCATCCCCAGCACGCAGCCCCAAGCTCAGCCCTGTTTTGCGATGTTCTTCACCCCATTTCATGTCTCATTAAAGCTCCCTCCGAGGCTGGTTCATCTCCCCAGGCCCGAGCTCAGCTCCCCTCGTTATCCCCCTCACAACGTTAAGGAACAACACAAACCGCTCGGGCACCGCAACGTACTTGCAGTTTTTGCATTTTAAGCCGAACAACATTCCCTTCCCGCAGACGGTGCAGGTCTGAGACATCCAGTACTTGGTGGAAAACCTGCGGAGAGAATCACAGAGAGCGGCTGGGAACAGAAGCAGCTGCTCTGCCCCATCCCCTGCTCCTGCAGAAACTTCTCCCCAGCCACACTTATCTACCCAGCTCCCACTTTTCCTCTCCTTGCTGCCCTCAAGCACTGCGGCAGGTGTCAAGGCATCTTCTAGGGATGCCAAAGCGCAAATCTGAGTTATCCAGAAGGGCAAAGCCTGCTCCAAGCCATCCAAGATGGGCATTAGCCACCAGCTCCCTGGTTTTACCTACCCCAGGCTGCAGCCAGAGCCCCCAAAACATCTCCCTGCCCTGGGGACCCGAGTTTGAGCCCATCAGAGAAGCAGCTGCCCCATGGAATAGTAGCGTGGAAGCCATTTCTAGTGCTTCCTTTTGTGGGAGATACGGGAGGGCAATAATCTGGAGACTGGCAATTTGCTGAAGGTTGGTGGGGTCACGGATGAGATAGAGCTTTTATTGATAGCAGCTCGAGCCTTATCTAAACCAAATCTGAACCGAAATGGAATTTAAACGGGCTTCCAGGACAGCACAGCCCATCATGGGGAATAGGGGGAGTGGTCCCGAGCCCCCTGTCTGGGACCGGAGATGCAGAGGGAGATGCTCATCCCCAGCAGTGGGGAGAATTCAGTGTACCTGTGTTTTATCGAGTTTCCCAGATCTCGACGGGGAATCTGCGGGGACCAGCGAGGCACTGACAGCGTATCTGCGGGGAGAGGAGACACAGGGAAAACCATCAGGCCTAATAAAAGCAAAAGCGAAGGTTCAGGCTTTTGGGGAGAGGAGCAGAGGATGCACACACACAAAAACATAGGATTTGCCTACCATTTCCCTATAGAGATACCCTGCTGGAAAGCAAGATGCCTCAAGCTTTGTAGGGAACCCAGGTGTCCTGCCCACTCATTGCACCCCCCAGCACCCAGTTTGGGCCAGGGTGGGAGGTGCTGCAGCCACCCCACGGGTGCTACACCCATCCACACATAGGGCAGGATTGCAAAGCTATCACGGTGTCCGAACAAGAAAGGCAAAGCGCAGCCAAAACAGCAACCGCGTCGTTTATTAATAAGACATCACGTCTTGCGGTTGCGGCTGAACAAAACGCCAAGTGGCAGCTGCTGGGAAGGTAATTTAACTCGTATTGAAATACAAGAGCAGAGTAAAAAGCAACCTGGACACTCTCCTTCTGAGGGAAAAGGAGGGAGAAAGGGTAACGGGACCTTGGCCGGCCAAGGGAAAAGGTAAGTTAATTAGTGCCGGCTGGAGCAGGCAGGTAATTAGCAGCACAGCCATGCCAGTGCTGTGCTTGGACTGCACATCCCCCTTCAGCCTCAGCAAGGGCAGGGGCCCTCCTCATCCTCCTCCCGTCACGGGACAGGTTCTGCCCCTGGGATGCTCAGCCTAGGGCTTCAAACACTGACTTTTCAATGCAAGAGGCTTCCCGGGCACAAAGACCCAGCCCCAGCTGCCAGCCCGGCCGTTTGCTCCCAACGCCAGCAAATCCCTGGCTAAACACGCTCTCGATACGATCCCTGCGAGCAGGGAGAGCCGCTGTTTGCTTTAATATCCCGCTTTAATATAGCGGGCGGCAGGGCGCTTTAATTGCGCGCTCTTTCTGAAGGTTACATTTACATGGTCCAGCGCCAGGGCGGCTCGGGGCTTCTTAAAAGCCTTGGGAGCACCTGAAAAAACATCCATCTCCAGCACCTCCCACCCGCAGCTGCGCGGGCTCCTTCTCTTACTCCACCACCTTGGTCCTGAGCACCTCCGGGCACAGCCAGCAATTAAGATGTTGATGGGCTACAAAGCCAATTAAGGTAATTGCTGCCCCCAGCCCCAGGTTGGCTGTTTTACACCAGCATCGTGCCAATATTTTGGACACACGTTCCTCACCAGTCCTTGAGATAACCCACCCCAGGCTCCTGGACCAGCATCCTTCCCGCTGCCCCAACATCTGCAGCCACCCAGAGATGTCCCCAAGCCCCAGAGATGATGCTCTTACAAGCAGGACCCTCACACACAAGCACTATTCCTCCCTAAACATCATTTTCTCATCAGTAAAATCACATTACACTAATAAATTCCCCCCCACCCCTCAACACCGCTCCTCGATGAACTCAACACACGGGCAAGAACAAGCTCCTCGCCCAGAATTCAATCACAACCTCCGCTTTATCAGCCACAATTTATTTCCACTAACTTTCAGCCGGCCTCAATTAAATCCATTCTAGGGAGGGGGAGAGGGGATGCAGGCAAAGCCAGCTGAGCCTTTTAATTACTTTCTAAATGTGCTCGCTGCAAAAATGTATTAAAGTATATCGGGGAATTTTAACCTCCTAACAAAAATGAGACCTACGTGATTCACGGCTAATTATGTTCATTAGAGGGAGCGAGACGTGAAGGATCGTGGCGTTTAACAATAGACCTGCTGTTTGCGGGAAGGAAAACAAGCAAAGCGGGGCAGGAGGGCAGGGAAAGGCCCCCCCACCGCCATGGGGAACAGCCCCAAGGGTTTGGGGGGCTCTGGAGTTAATAGGGGATTCTCCCCTTTAACCTGCACACATGAGATGAGATGTTTTTTTCCTGCGCAATATTAAATGGGGGTGATGCCCAAAGGGAAGGTGGATGTGCAGCATCCCAGAAGGAATATTCTCATCAAAAACCCCAAATCGTCACAATTAGAGGTAATTGCAAGAAAAAAAAAAAAAATATATATATATATATATATATAAACATATGGGTTGACCCCCCCTGAGCTTTGGAACACCGCAGTGATTGATGCCTCCCAACCCCCCCCCGCCTGGGTGTCAGTCATTACTTACACATTTATCACCAACAATCTCCTTTCTGGCTTGAAAATCACAGCACTCTCAGCCACCGTTCCCGTCACACAAGGGTGTGAGGGCAGTTTCAGGATTATTTCCCCCTCCCCATCTCCTCCCCTGAGGTGGTGGTTAATGGGCATGGGTGTGATTTCCCAGGGCAGGATGCAGCTGGTACCCACCAAGCAGCCCAATGCGGACCCCCCAGCAGCCCCCATCACTTCCCTGTCTCCCCATCACCTGGAGCAGCCCCCAAAAGCCTAAACCCTCCTCTCTAATATCATGATATTGTTAAATACCACCCAGCACATCAATCCTCGCAGAGCGGCACAGAACCCCCCGATGCTGGGGGACATCCCCCTCCACCCGGACACCCCAAAACCCCCGCGCTTTCCCTCGCCGCCGGTAAAGGTCGCGGCTCCCGCTCCATGGCACAGCTTATCCTCAAGTCAACACAGTGCTTGACGGGCTCAGATGTGCCGGGAGCAGAGCGAGGCCGGGGGGACACCGCCCGGGCGGGGGGTGACAGCCGCCTCCGGCGCGTCGCTGACAGCCGACACGGCGCTGACAGGCAGCTGTGACAGCCGCCGCTGCGCCCTGAGTGACACCCGCGCACCTGGGAGGTGACGGGGACCGGGATGCTGCCTCGGCCGTGACGCCCTCCTGGCCCCCGCTGCCACCCCAACAGCTCTCGGTGTCTCTCGGCTGCCGGTGCGGATGTTTGTCCATCTCTCCCCGGCCAGGAGATGGGATGTCTGGGCATCTCCTGCTTGGAGAGGCGCAGCCAGAGCTCCCTTATTTCATTTATTGTGGGGTTCTGCCCTCCCCGGGGGCAGACAGGAGGGCGGCAATGCCCTCAGCGAGCCCCAGCACCCTCACCGGGCTGAACTGCATTGATAGGAACCATGTTTTGCCACATTATCCCCCTTTATTCATCTCCTGGCACCTCTCTGGATGCCCAGGGAATTGGTGTGAACACATTATCCATCACGGTGACAGCCCAACAAACAAACCCTCCTCCTCCTACTACAACGAACAGTGCCAGGCAATGTTCGCATTATGAATGGGATGGATCAAATCGATGGAAGTGAACTTGGAAAGCGTCCCGGGATGAATCACCGCGAAGCCCAGGAAGGGCCAGGAGACTTTGCACTTGTCTGTAGACGTCCTACAGACCCAGGTCTGCCCCAAGCAGCCACCAAAACAACTCCAGCACTGGCCCAGGGACAGCTGAGTCCCCTGGGGAGATTATGGAGAGACACTGGGGTGCAGCTCCCTCTCAAAACAGTTCAACAACCACCTAGAAGACAACCATGACAGGTCCAACATTGAGTGTATCTCTATCAGCCCATCCCCAGGCAAAAATCACAACACAGGGAACATATCATAGAATCACAGGATTTGGGTTGCAAGGACCTTCCCAGCTCCCCCAGTTCCCCCCTGCCATGAGCAGGGACATCTTCACCAGCTCAGGTTGCTCAGAGCCCCGTCCAGCCTGGCCTGGGATGTCTCCAGGGATGGTTCATCCACCACCTCTCTGGCCAACCTGACATATGGTGATGGTGACGGGGGATGCTGGCAGAGGTTCCTGCCCACACGGTCCCAACCGGAGAGCCAAGCACACCGAGGAGCTGCTCTGCAGCAAAGGGGGCACCCAAGGGTGCAAAGTCCCTCCACAAGACACCTCGGTCCTCGCTCTGGCTGGTTTTAAGGCCAAAATAGGATGGGAGAGATCCCCAAATAGAGCTGCGCCAATGCTTGGAGAAGCAGCACCAGCAGCTTTCCCTGCTCAGGATATAAAATCCATGCAAGATTCAAGCTAAAAAGAGGGTCAACCTGCCCCCTCCACTAGTGCACATGGCAAATATTCTGCATGAAAATCACAGCCAGGTCCAAATCCAGCAACATCCCCACAGTGTCCCTGCTGGGGGTAGAAGGATGATCGAGCAGGTTGAAAGGAAACCTCAGCCCTTGCCAAGGGGATCATCAGAGCAGCCGAACGAGGCCAAGCTCTTCTCAGAGCGTCTCTCTAGTAAGAAAAGAGAGTCACTTTATAATCCTGGCAGTTCCTCTTTGCAGCGTGACAATCCTATTTATCCAGTCGAAATGTCACGTTCAGTCACTTTGCTGGCTTAAATACTCGCATTGTGATTTTTTTCCCCCCTCTCCAATTCGCAGCCTTGCAGGGTCCATTAGGTTTACCCAGACAAAGCTGTGTTCCCCGGCTCTGCACAGCACTGCTGGGGTGGAGAACCCTCCACTGCCAATGGTGAGGCAGCCAGATGTGGCCAGATGTGGCTGTGGGAAGCTCCCACCTGGGTTGCCAACACAGCTCTGGAGTGTCATACCATGGCTTGTGTCGGTAGCAGGGAAGGTTGTGGGAGGAGAAAACCCACTGATGGTCACAAAAAACTGATGTCCTGATTGGAAAGTCCCCTGCTGAAGGTGGTTTGGGCTGGGAGAGTGTTTAAGAGAAGTCTCTGCCCTACAAAGCCACCCCTAGCACTGGGGACGGGAATGGCACATGCACCATGGCACCCTGAACACAGGCATCGTGCTCTCAGGTCCTGCCAGGTCCTGGATTCAGGGCTCCTGGATTCCTTGATCCACTGGATGTCACCTTGAACACCACTCCTCCAGCCACACTTACCAGTGTCAGCCCTTCTGAGGGCTCTTCTGCAGATGCTCAGGGGCTGGAGAAGCACAAGGAGCTCTGGTGGCACCTCAGCACTTGCCACTTGCTTGGCCATCACCAGTTTGGCCACCATAGGCCACCATAGCCAGGCTGCTTATTGGAGTAGAAAGTCCATGCTATAAACCACAAATTCCTTGGTCACAAAGAGCCAAGGCCAGGACTGGGATCCAGGAGATGTGACCCACCAGGGACATGGCCAGAGAAGTATCAAAGGCAATCGTAGGAGAGCTGACGTATGGGACTGGAGAGGCGAGGTGGACATCACCAGAGACCACATTAAAACAGCCGTGATGCACTCTTGAGGGACAAGACAAAAGCTCTGAGAGGTCACTGTTCATAACTCCATGTACCAAGGGATGCTCCACGGCTCCTGTCTCGCTCTCAGGCCACAGCAAGCTGTGTGCTGCAGGAAGGTGTTCAGCGATGTCCCCGCACAAAGAAGCCTCCAGCAGAACTTCAGTTCATGGAACACTGAGAACAGATGATGGGTTTTTCTCTCCTGGTACACACAAGGTCTTGGGTTGGGTTGCACTGGCTGCTCCTTCTCTTCCGCAGGGCTGGATGCCACCTGGAGGATGGGCAGCACCAAGGACATTCCCTGCACAGCCACCTGCCCAGGTGCTCATTTTTCTGTCCTGGCAAAGTCATACATGGACTTTTCTGTCCTACCTTCTATCCACTTTGGTTTTCAATAGTCCAGGATGGAAACAACATTGTTGGCCCATCCTGGAGACCACTGAGCAGGTGACCTGATGTGGACGCACAGGGCGACAGTGCCTTGGCTGGCCTTGCAAAAGGGAGAGGACAGGCAGAGGACACAGCCCAGGAGCAATGACAGATGCCACCAGGACACACAGATAACCAAGACACAAACAGGACCTACTAGACCATAAGCCTTGACAATAAAAACGAGAAGATCCAACCTGATCTCTGGGTGCTTGTAGCCAAGTCATAGAATCATAGAATCATTTTGGTTGGAAGAGACCTTCAAGATCATCAAGTACCACTAGCACTAGTCATAGGGTGTTGAGTTCTAAATCCTATTTCAAAGTAACAATACATCTCTGGTGGTCGCTGGATCACCAGGAGGGACCAGATGCCCCGTGAGAGGGTCCTGTATGGAGACAAAACATTTTCTCTTCCTCAACCATAGGGTTGGGATATTTCAGACTTCAAGGGCACCCCAAAAGTCTTCATTTCCCCCCTTCTGCTCCCCCTCAAATGGCTGCTAAGGAAAAAATTCCATTCTAAACCAAAATTCACGGGGATCGTGGCCCTGCGTGAAGGGAACTTTGCCCCTCCAGCAAGATCTGTGCTGCAGGAGACAGAGGCTCCTTCTGCAGCTCACTGCCAGCCCGGGCGCCCCCGCTTCATGTCTGTGAAAATCTATTCCCATCAGGGCAAACCGGCTGTTAAAAATAAGAGAGAAGCATCCAAACCCGCATCCGATCGGGACCAGAGGTGACACAGATGGGGACACGCTCCTGCCACAAGCAGCAAGACGCGCTGGCTGCTGAGAAGAGATCATGGAGAGACAGCGGGAGAGAGGGGGGTGGCCGAGGGCTCGCCGGGCTCTGCTCCTGCATCTCAAGCTGACAGCAACAACATTTTGTGGTTTCAGTGCTCAGGAACGTAATTCCACATCAATCTAGAGTGCACCAGGTGCTGCAGTGCTGAGAAAAAGGGAAGAGGTATTTTCGGTCATAAAAGTTTAGGTACCCATGGTCATAGGGGTGGGATATTGGGGAGAACTTAGAATCACAGAATTATGTTGGTTGGAAAAGCCCCTCAAGATCATCGAGTCCAACTGTTCCCCCACCCCTGGCACTGCCCCATGGCCTGAGAACCTCATGTCCGTCTGTCCAACCCTCCAGGGATGGTGACTCCAGCACTGCCCTGGGCAGCCTGTTCCAATGCCCCACAGCCCTTTGGGGAAGAAATTGTTCCAACATCCAACCTCAATCTCTCCTGGTGCAACTTGAGGCCGTTTCCTCTGCTCCTG
Source organism: Patagioenas fasciata (assembly GCF_037038585.1). NCBI lineage: Eukaryota > Metazoa > Chordata > Aves > Columbiformes > Columbidae > Patagioenas > Patagioenas fasciata. The sequence continues at coordinate 12,391,765 of NC_092536.1, forward strand.
GCGCTTGTTCCTGGGGAGAAGTGACTTAGCTGCCAAACCACAGTTTGCCTCAAGGATGGGGACGGGGACAGGGAGGTCCCTGGGATGCGGGGTGGGCACTGTGAGCCCCATGGAGCTCATCCAGTAGCACATAGGAAATCCATCACACTTAGAAGACAATGAGAAACAGCAGCACCCCAGGACGTGGGACCCCCAAACCATGACCAGCATTTTTCATAGTACCAACAAATCCTGGTGCTTTGGACCAGTGAGAACTGCAGCAAGATGAGAGCAGGGGACCCAAAAACACATTTGAAGCACCACATGTCGGAGCTGGGAGAAGCCACTCAGGTCCCACAACACCAGCGCTGGGCACAGGGAAAGCTGTAGAGATATCTACTCCATCACACTAATAAACGTTCCTCTGTATCACTTGGCATAAGGTAACGAACTTTCCACAAGGTAACAAACTCGGCATTGAGCTCCATTAACCCCATCCCTCTCCCACAGGGCTCAGCCACATGCAGGATGCAGCCGCTCATCTCCCAGGGTCACAAACCAGAAAGCAATGTGGAAGATGAGAGAAATCCAGAATGCAGCTCAAGGACATGCCACCAGTACAGAAACAATGCAGAAAAACAAGAGAGAGAGAAACAGTATGATCTAGTGGGACTTTTTTGCCTTGCATCACGTTTTCCCCACAGCTTCCCAAGAGCGAGGGTCGCTCAGTGCACACACGCTGATCCCGCAAGGACCAAATGATTTCGCTGACGCTAAAACCTCTCAACAGGGATCTGGTACAAGCAAGCCCCTCTCTCCACGGATCACATCAAGCCCAGCAAACGTTCGCAGCAGCCAAGAAGGTTGGAGGGCCGAGGGAAATGAGACGCCTCCCCAGCAGCGTTAGTCACTTGACGGCCCATCACTTCTCATCGCATCGCGCTCCTGCGATGCCACATTACATCAGGTTATCACACCACGGGATGTAATCCAAGGCTGATGCGTGAGGAGAACCTAATGCAACGAGACATGGCGGGGGGTTGCTGAGAACGGGTTTTATTTCTTGGTTTCTGGTCCGCTGGTCCCCATCGTTCCGGGCTGCAAGTTGAACTCAGCTGATGCTGCGGGAGGGAAGAGTGGTGCAAAAATACCCCTCGTTCCAGGCAAATCTGGCTCTGCCGGGGTCGGGGAGTTGGACATCTCTAGAAATAATATCTCCTGCCAGGTCCCACTGTCCCCAAAGCCAATGGAAGGGGAGCAAAAGAATGCCACGAAATGGCTCAATGACAATCAATAATCCTAAATAGCGGATGCTTGGTAAAGACAAGAATTGTGGGGTTTTTTGCCTTTCAGAGGACCTGGAGAGGGATGAAGGCAGGGCAAAGGATCTTCCCCATCGCACTGGTACCCGGCTGGTGAATCCATCTCAGTGCTGCTTCCCATGGCGAGGAGCAGAACCTGGCGGTGCCGGGGGGCTGAGTGGGCAGGGAGGGGGCTGCCTGCAAACCCCTTCTCCAGCCAGGAGCCCAGCCATAGGAATGACTAGAAGAACCAAAAGTGAGTCGGAAAGACCACGTTTTGGGTAAGTAAAGAGAAGGGAGAAGTCTGGGGAGGGGAAGGTGGCAGAAAACAAGCCAGCATATGGAGTCAGAGGAAGTTTTTAGCTGAGCAACAAGAGGCAAAGGGAGCTCAACCTCCCTGCGACAGCTCTTGGCATGTAAATCTCTCCCAGTAGCTGCCATACATTTTCTGGGAGGGTTTTTTTTAGGCTGAGAGTCACGCCTGGCTTGTAAAAGCTTCAATTCCTGCAGAATTAATCGGGGCACGTGGTCTGAGACTGGGAAATAAGGGTCAGGCTGCTTCTGCCAACACCTCGGGTGAGTTCGACAGCCCAAACCCATCGTGTCCCACCTCCAGCATCTCCTGCATGAGGACAAACGGCCCCAGGCAGGACAGGGCCCAGCTGCTGGGATCACCAGACCTGTCAGCATCGGAGCCGGTGTCACTCGTGACTCCATGTAGGCTGAAAACCCTGCAAGCAGGAGAGGTCCAAAAAGCCATGGCTGATTTCACAAAGGAGCCCTTGGAAAAGTCATTCTCAAGTGACAACCAGCTGGTGTCACCAACCCCGGCAGCACGGGAAGGCTTGTGGCTTTTCCAAACGACTGCAGCCACCCTCCTGCACCCGTTACTGTGATACTGGAGCATATCGGTTTACATAAATCAATATTCAATATGGCAGTGGTTTTATATACACACAGACATATGTATTCAATTTTCCAGGCTCATATTTCATAGAATCATAGAATGATTTTGGTTGGAAGAGACCCTCAAGATCATCAAGTCCAACATAACCTAGCTCTAGCACTAACCCTGAGAACCTCATGTCCGTCTGTCCAGCCCTCCAGGGATGGTGACTCCAGCACTGCCCTGGGCAGCCTGTTCCAATGCCCCACAGCCCTTTGGGGAAGAAATTGGTCCCCACATCCAACCTCAACCTCCCCTGGCACAACTTGAGGCCGTTTCCTCTGCTCCTGGCGCTTGTTCCTGGGGAGCAGAGACCAACACCCTCCCAGACCATCAATGCTCAGGCATCAACCGTCACCCACCCCATGGAAAGGGGACCTGGGGGTGGCATTGGGACCTACTTGCTGAGAAGGTGGCTTCAGTGTGGACAGGGGGTGTGGAGGGGAGGAACGGCGGGTACCCCACGAAGAATGAGCGGAGGGAGCGCTCGGAGAGGAGCGGGGAGCGCTGCGCCGGGATGTTCTCGCAACTTCCCACGCTGTTGTTGATCTTGAGGTTCAAGGGCTTGTTCTTCTTCTTGACTCTGGGAGGAAGAAAAATGAGAGAAAAGTGAAGGGCAAGAAATCTAGGGAGGATTTGCTTGCAGGCAGGGAGGAGGGAGTGATGTACCCAGGGACCGGTGGCACGATGGGGACAGCTGCTCACGCAGGGAGATGCTGTGCCGCCCATGAGCTCATGTGAGAATTAGACCCATTTCCCTACAAGAGCTTCCAGTTCTTCCCCATCATCAAAAATGACAGTTTTCATTAAGGAGCGTGTTGCATTCGGGAGCTCTTCCTCCTGCAAAACCTGGCTGAAAAGAGCCATGTTGCAACAGCGCGAGGTGGAGAGGAGCATCCTCTGCCCTGCCCCAAAGCAGCCTCAGGGAAAGGCAGCTCAGCATTTTTGGAGGATTTGGTGCAGAGACCCATATGAGCATGGAGTGGACAATGTGACAACACACAGTCATCAAGCTCACAGCTCAAGAACAGCTGCAAACAGTTTTCTCAGAGGTGATACCATTAGCATTGATGCACACCTGAATTAGAGACTTTAACTCAACTTGCTGCCTTCAGTACCTTCTCATATGGTTATAATCAGGCAAAAAACACAACGTGGGAGCAGAGAGGGAAGGGAGCAAATCACAGCACCTCCACAACCACAGCAGCTGAGCCCAGGAGGGAAACCCAGAGCCCCAAAATCAAACCAGAGCTGGGCAATCCCAATGCAGTGGAAATCAGGAAAGCACAAACCCCGGTACTGCTCACTCTCAAAACTTTCTTTGCATCCAGCAGCTGCTTTCCTGCAAACACCTACACACTTGTCCACAGGCAGCAGGTTCTGCTTTCTTGCCATTGCTCCAGTAATGTCAGCCGGAGATGCACCCGAGCTCGGACACGTGCTGGGGACCACGGAGCATCCTCCCCGGGGCCGTGCACCTCCCACCGCCCCGGGCATCTGGCCGTGCCAGGCGATAGGAAATGACTGTACTGTGCTCCCCAGCCTGCCTGAGCAGGAGAAAATTAATAAGCTAATTGTTTCCTCGCACAGGAAAAGCTGCTGCCGCCCTTAGGGTGCCTGTAATGACTTTTTTGAGTGTGCTGGGGTGGGTGATGCGTCCAGCCAGGTCCGATGAAAGAACCGTCCTGGCTCTGAGCCCACGGGGGTCCGACGCAGCAGCAGCCCTGCGGGTGATGGTCACCATGTCACACCCTGCCAGGGGCAACCTGAGCTGTCCCTAATGTCCCTAACGCAAATCTGCCAAGCACCAAGGTGAGGAGAAACCTCCAAAGCTGGTCTGGGGACACTTCCATCACTGCCGCTCGATCCCAACCCAGCAGCACAACTGTGACGTCTCTGCCGAAGCCCCAGCACGGGCACAGCCCCAGCTCCCCGCTCGCTCAGCCCCGGCACTCGGCCCAAAACGCTTCCTGCAACGCAATGATTAGCCACTAATCTCATTTTTTTTCCACCCATAAATCAGTTCCAGACCAAATATTTACCGCGAGCATCATTTCCTTGCCAAGCAGGGCTGGTGACAGCTCTCATTATGAGGAAGGATGAGTGATTTTGGACAGAGAGATGTTTTTTTTCTCTCCTTGTTTTTTCAGGAGAAAAAAAAGCGGTAAATACACACAAACAGCATGAGCCAACTGGGTGACCAGTGAGGGTCGGCTGCATGTTTGCCCATGGCCTTGACCCCTTTCCATGTCCCAAAGCGGGGGGAGGAGGGACCGAAGCCTCCCCACAGCAAAGGAGACAAGTGGGATGCTGCAGCAGGAGCATCCTCTGCCCTGGCAAGTTCCCTGCTGCAGCGGGGTCATAGGGACAAGGTATCCTGCTGCAAGCACCCCAACATTGGGGACAGCTGTGTCCCAGCTGTTAGGGACCCCCGAGGTGTCCCTGGGGTGCTGAGAGGAAACCTACACCTTCACCTCCCCAGGTGTGACAAGCACTTTGTGCCCTCCAAGCTCGGAGTCCTGCTCGAACAGACTGAGATGGCAGCTTGTCCCTCCATGGGTGACCAGCAGGATGAGGCCACAGCATCCATGGGAGCCCAGGAGGAGCTGCAGGGGCAGATGTGGCTGGGTTGTAGAGGACACGACTGTCCCCTTGCTGGCTTCCCCATGGTTTTGTCCCCAACTGCCAGAGCGTGTCCCAGCACCGTGCACAGTTGGGTGATGCACCCAGGGAGCAAATCTCTGCCCCATCCTCCAGCAAAGGCAACGCGAAAGAAGGTAAAAACACTAAATAATCCAAAATCTGGAAAAGGACAAGTCCTGCAAGTGGCAGAAGGCACAAATAACGAGCTGCAAAGACATCCCAAGAGGTGACACGCTTCCTCTGCTTCTCTGGGATCTTCTCTTGGCCACCCCAAAGTAGCCCCAGCCATCAACTTGAGGACCAGGTACCTTGGTTGCCAGCAGGGCACAGAGAAAACCTGTTGTGTAAAACAAGCCCCGTTTGGGGCTGCTTATGCAAAAAGAATGTCAAATGCCACCTTTGCTGCATGGGCTTCGGAGCAGGGGTGCAGGATGAGGCACCACATAAGGGACTTAATGCCATGGGGGGGTCAGAGATCCAACCTGCTGCATCCACCCATTTGCACTGCAGCACCCCAGGGTGAAAGATCTCTCACTTTTCAAGCAATAAGTGGAGATCAAGGCATAAATCCCACGGGCAGAGGGGGCTACAGCTCCTGACCACCCCCAGCCTCACCTTCCAATTCCCAGGAGCCGTTTCACTCATCTCTGGCCAACATTTCCATTTTTCTTTATTTTACCCATGCCAGCATCACACAAGGGGTTAAACAGCATGTGCTGGAAATGCATTGTGGCCCTCACAGCCTAAACCCCCCCAGCACAGCCCGGAGACCCCAGACCTCACACCTGGGGAGCAGGAGGAGCCCCATCCTCTGCTGGGCATCATCACCTTACAGACCCTTCCTCCTGGATGGAGACCAGAAGAACCTAAGTCCAGCGCACAACACAAGTTGGACTCGCTTCAATGCTCAGGGGGGTTGGCCTTGCTAATTCCCCCATTAGACACCAGTTCAGACCTCTCCAGAAGCTGGCAAATTCTCAGCTACTTGGCTGAGGGGGTGGAAAAAGCAAACACTCTCCTTAAAACATCCCGGTGATGATACAGAAACAGCGATGGAGCAGCAAAGGTGGTGGAAGGGAATGCACAGCGCAGCTCTGCGAAGCTGCAGAAGGGGCTATTTAGATGGTGCCGATACCTCCCGGCCCCCGGGAAGGACCATTTTCCTCCAGTCACAGCTGGACAAGCACCAAAATGAACCTTCAGCCTGCGCCAGGGGATGCTCCAAAGCACCGGTTGGGGGAGCGGGAGGCTGGTTATGTATGGTTGTTTTTTATTTTAGCTTGAAACGGTTTGTGGGGAGCAAACGGAACCACACACAGCCCTTCTCTATGCTTGGAGCCCCAAAAATCTGGGAGACAGCCTGGGGTGGCTACAGCAAGCCCCAGGGATGGCAGGAAAAGTGTCACCGCAGGGACAAGGGCTCCCTTCCCAGCAGATTTGGAGCAGATCCCCAGGTACGAACATCCCAGCGATTCTTTTGCCACTCTGGGAGCCTCAGGTCCCTTCTCCATCCTCATCCCAGCCCCGTCCCCATTCCAAAAGGCAGCCTGGGGGCTCTGCAAGCACCAAGTCCCCCTCACCACAGGGGTGCCGAGCTCCCCACCGGCAAGATCAGGACAGACCCCAAATCCTTTCCAAAGTCACCAATTCTCAGCCTTTGCAGATCCAGCGTTCTCCCAACACCCTGCTCTGCCCAGTCACCTCTCACCTAACCCTCTGCATGGCCCAAAAAGCTCATTTTTAGCCTTATCATAGAATCACAGATGGTTTGGGTTGAAGGTACCTTCCCAGCTCCCCCAGTGCCCCCCCTGCCATGAGCAGGGACATCTTCACCAGCTCAGGTTGCTCAGAGCCCCGTCCAGCCTGGCCTGGGATGTCTCCAGGGATGGTTCATCCACCACCTCTCTGGCCAACCTGGGCCAGTGTTTTACCTTTATACCTTCGCCGTGCATCTGGTAGGAGCAACTCCACGCACAGATAGGATAATGCCAACTATTAGGACATAATTTCGTGCAAGAATTCGCTAAATAGATGATGATGGTTTTCAAATAAAATAAAAAAAATAGCCTGGCTAGTTGGAAGCGCTTAATGCAAATTCCTTTAGGTGTCAATCCAGCCTGAATATCTCATCCCCGCCTGCTCGGTGGAATCAGTCAAACGCTTATCACCTGCTTCAGGAAAACAAAATAGAGGGTTTCAACAGGCAGTGAAAAACAGGAGCAGACACCCAGGACAAAGGGCTCGTCACTCCTTTCAGCCCCAGCGAGGCTCCGCGTGCGGGAGGATTGACGGCATGGGATGCAGGGATGGTATGGATGCTATAGGGTACCCGAGAGAAAGGTACCCGACGAGGATGCACGGAGCTTTGCTGTGCAAAAGGATGAGGTATCTGGGATGTCCCTGGGTGATTCCCAAGGTGGAAGAATGGGATGTGCTGGGAAAGTGAGTGGGAGAAGCAGAAGTGGGAATATGAGGATGGGTATGGGGGGACCTGTGTGTGACAGGGAGTGGAGACGCCCGCTGCTTGAAGAAAGGTGGAAATCGGGTAAATAACTCTGTTCTGAAGGGAAGAGAAGAAGAAGGGAGGAGAAGAAGAAGGGAGGAGAAGAAGGAAGGAGGAGAAGAAGAAGGGAGGAGAAGAGGAAGGGAGGAGAAGAGGAAGGGAGGAGAAGAGGAAGGGAGGAGAAGAGGAAGGGAGGAGAAGAGGAAGGGAAGAGAAAAGGGACTGTCCCAGACTATGTTTTATTCACCACTTGCTCCTCTCCAGCACACTCCAATTCCAACACACGCGTTTCTTTTAAAGGAAGGGAAATAGAGTGGAAAAAAAATAATAAAGCTCCTCTCATCAGTATTTCAGTTCTCATCAGTATTTCGGTTCTCATCAGTATTTCAGTTCTCATCAGTATTTCAGTTCTCATCAGTATTTCAGTTCTCTCTCTGCACAGGATTAGAGATCCCTGCTGCCTGGCCTGAAGCGCACGGCCCCGGCCGGGATCCAGCCCACAAGATTTATGGCCTTTTGAGTGGCTTAATTGCACGATATTCTGTATTAAATCAGAGGAAGGAGAAGGTGAAGCGCTTCCCCCGCAGCCTGCGAGTCCGGGCAGTCGCCTCCATCCTGAGCAAGCAGCATCCATGTGAAATGACAAAAAAAAGGGGCAAAACCCATATATTTACTTTAACATTTTTTAATGCATGAAAAGCTGCCAGTTCTGCTCCCTTCCTGCTGGGTTTCCCAACAATTCTACCAAAAAAAAAAAACACAAAAATTCAAGTGACATCCCCAGCCAAGCAGCACGAGCATCCTCAAACCTACAGCCTCGGGGAGTTTGGACCAAAATCACAGCGGCTGGAGCCATCCCAGCCAGAAAAGGAGGCACCAGGTCACCTTTAATGCCCAAAAATGAGCGTAGGCATCCACGCTCGGTGGCACCGCTCGTCCCTCCCCGTGCGGTGAGGACGGCACCGGCTGCTTTAGCATTTTCAGGCTTCGAGGCAAACACCCAGGTAAAGCCAGTGAATTATTTGAACTTGTCTGAACAGATGAAATTTCTTCATTATCCACCCAAGCTCTATGCAACGCTAGCTTGATATTAAAAGAAAATATAGAGAATATCCACCAGCTGTTGCATTTATCCTTCTCATTACTGTAAGAGGCAACAAACCCCTCCCTCCCCCAGCCAGAGGAAAAGCAGGTTCTTCATATCAAAGCCTCAACAGTTAAATATTTATCCAAGTGCCTGTCCCCGCTTCCCTGGATGGCTGAATTTTAAGGTTCAAGTCTTACTGATCTATTATTCCCTTTTCAGAGCACAAAGCGTAACTTTTTATTACGGCTGCAAATTATAAAGCTGGGAAATTCTTTGAAGGGAGCTGGAGCCAAACAGGTTGGTGTTTTTTCCCTTCCCGAAACTGGCACGCCGAGGAGCCGGGGCAGCAGGAGGGCAGCAGGGACGGTGCTGGAGCGGACACAGCCTGCAAGGAGCTGGAGGAGCTAATTGCCAGGATCCTGAAGCAGGTCCTGTTTCTCATTAAACCCCTTCTGTTTTCTTCGTTTCCACCGTGACGTTTCTTTGAGGGACACACAAGGGTGGGGGGAGATGAGAACCACCAGCTGTGGCCAAGCAGCCATGGTGAGGTTGAGCCTCCCGTTTGCTGGAGCCACTTCCACAGGGGTTCAGCCCTGGGGTGTCCTTTGTTTGCACCCAGATGAGTGGGCAGGCCGGCCAGCTCCAGGGGTTTTTTCCCAGAACCACAGATGGTTTGTGTTGAAGGGACCTTCCCAGCTCCCCCAGTGCCCCCCCTGCCATGAGCAGGGACATCTTCACCAGCTCAGGTTGCTCAGAGCCCCGTCCAGCCTGGCCTGGGATGTCTCCAGGGATGGTTCATCCACCACCTCTCTGGGCAACCTGGGCCAGGCTCTCACCACCCTCAGGGGCAACAATTTCTTCATCATGTCCAGCCTGAATCTCCCTCCTTTAGTTTAAAACCATCACCCCTTGTCCTATCACAACAGGCCCTACTGAAAAGTCTGTCCCCATCTTTCTTATCGGCCCCTTTTAAGTACAGAAAGGCCACAATAAGGTCTCCCCGGAGCTTCTCTTCTCCAGCTGAACACCCCAACCCTCTCAGTAGAGGAATGCATGTGCTGAAGACCACAGAGCTTTCCATTGGTGTAAGACCCCAGTTCCCAGCCACCATCACCTCCATGCTTGCAAAACCCATCTAAGAAAAGGGATGTGATCAGCTCGAGCACCTTCCTACACCACTCACATTAACACAAGAAGAGCAGCACACAGAACAGCCCAAGCACCTGTGAACACACCCAGACCTGGTTTGGGGAGATAATTCTCAAAAAATTACACCACCGGAGGGAAAAGCACGGACTACCCATGGCCGGAAAGCCCTGAGGAGAAGGTTAATTACACTAACTACAGCTCTGCAAACCTTTCTGATCAGACGAGACTTGGGTCAATTTCTCTCTGTGGCTGCCTCTGGATCACAGGATGCTGATGCATGGTGGGCTTGGGCAGCTGTTGAATTGACGGAGAAAGCAGAGCAGCCTCATGGTTTTTCGGGAAGCCTGCTCTCCCTGCCTTGTTGGTTTTCATTTTGTTATTGCTAAGGAAGCCACCAGAGCACTTGGCCAACCCATCACCTGCTTGGCCAACCCATCACCTGCTCGGGCACTGGGCTGGCCACAGCAGTGGGTCAGTGTGGGCTTGCAGGATGGTGATGGAAGGTGCTCACCAGCCTCTTGGGCCACAAAGAAGAGGACAGAGGAGCTGCCTCATGTCTTTCCTGTAAAGCTACAGCTGGACAAGAGCAATGAGAAGAGCTCACGCACGTCCCCTTGCTTGTATCAAGACCAACAGTGGTCAATCCATCTCCTGGTCACCACTGTGGGATGTTGCCCTTGCCGTGCCCTTCCTTCTCACGTGGACACCATGGAGGCAGCACGTCAGGCAGAGGTGCCAGCAGCAGAAGAGCTCTGCCACCTCTCACCACCCGCCCCGAGCCGTTAATCCTTATCTAAATTCATCATCACGCTCTCCGCTTCCAAAGTGGCGCAAGGAGGCTCAACTTCTCATTAAAGGACACGGTGAGAAGTTTCTCCTCCAAGCATGTTAAAGCTCCTGCTCCTCTTGATGGAATACCACAGCAGTAATTAACATTAATGACATACCTAAGGAGAACCGCAGCCCAGAGCAGTGGGATAATTGCAGCAGAGAGCCAGTTTGTTACGGAGGCAACCCATCACTGTCAAGACACGGCGTGCAGCCCATACTTTGAGAGAAACGGGGACAATCCGGGACCTGCACAAAACTCCACAGCCCTGACTCACCACCAAAGGCACCGAGATTAATCGGAAAGATTATTTGGAAGCACAGAGGGAGATGCTGTTCATTTTGCTCTCCAAATCCCCACACTTCTACGCTCTCCCCCTTGCAGAAGGACCAGGCTGCTCTCTATGTTTTCAGCCACCGTACAGGATGAATAACACAACGCTGCAGATGGATTATTTGCACACGTTGATAGTGTCCCGCTGCATCCACCTGCTCTGCAAACATCAATCTCTTGCTGATCCCCAATGCCAAGAGCCCACCTGCCTTCCCAAGCCTGGGAAATGTCAGAGACACCAGACACGAGAGCCACCTCGATGCCGCTCTTTCGAATCCGGCCCATGCGGAATATCAGATAATTGATCTACCTGGTAGGAGCGTTGATTGGAATTGATACAAGCGAAAACATCGTTATCATAAAGGTTGCAGAGCAGAATAAATGATCTATCACTCAGTAGCATTGAAGACCAGCTTAGATTATTAACTCTGATGGACAGCCTACCCACAGGCTGCTCGGTGCGGCGGGGACAACGGAGAAGACCTGTGGTCCTACGTTTCTGCAAGTCTATGATTCATTGTCTATTCTACTGCCTAGATGCCCCAAGTAGGATCCTACACCAGACTTGGTCAAGTGTCACAGGAGATACCCTGATCGCAGGGGTTTCTCTGTTACATGGGATGGAAAAAAACAACTCCACAACAGAGAAAGTATCGAGATTGAGTTGCTTCAGAGTTGGAAATAAGGAAAAAGGAAAAGGAAAAAATGGCTACGTGCCCTATCACCAGATCAGATGCGAACTTCACATCTGACTTCATCCATCCAGGATATCCTCATCCTGATTGCGAAAAACAGTACTGAAAAACAACCTCAACAAGGTCAAAGGCAAGGAAGGTGAAGCTTTGGATAACCAGTCCTTTCCACCACAACACCTAACCCTATCTGCATCCGTGCCTCGAATGCAACCATAACGATATGGGATAAGGAGATTCCAGCAAAAACTTACCCAAAATAAAGCTGCATTGAGCTGGAGGAGCCTCCTCCCAGCCCAGACCTGACCTAGGCACACCGCAAAAACCTCTCCAGCATCTACTTCACATCAGCCCTCGGGAGATTTCAGCATTTCCTCGGGGCTCAGCTCCCTCAGGTCACGCTGCCTCAATTCACCATCGCCACGCTCCGATCCTCCCTCCCCAGCTGCTTGGCGGAGGTTGTTCTCCGAAGGCCGTGGAGTTCATTAATTTGGCCGGACACTGGAGCAGCAAAAAGGAATCACAACCAGGAAGCGGATGAGGTTTTGGGCTCCACTCCCCTTCATGTGGGTCTAAGGATGAAGACCACCCAACCAAGGACACCCCAAGGCAGGTCTTGCTTCTGGAGAACTGCTTCATACACACCCTCCCAAGGGTTAACCCAGAGTTGAGCTCCCTCTTAACTAGCTTGACTTTTGTTCCCCAACTAATGTATTTTTAAGACCTTTCACATAGAGTTTGTTTTTTTTCCTGACTTCTTGCTGATGAATAATCATTAACTACCCATGAAAGATTCAAATGGCCCATGGAATTCATGAGGTATTAAATGGGCATCATATTATCAGCCACTCTAAATGTTTTGTTTCCGTTTCAGGACCATTCATGAGATGTTTATGGATTGTGGATTTATGGAAGCCAGGGGATCTTTTTAGGAGTAATGTTCCGTACCCCAGAGTTACGGTCAGCAGCTGGAGGCTCCGTGCAGGAAATTCGGAAGCTGTAAGCTCAAAAAATTTAACCCCTACTTCAGAAGGTCTTGGCGTACAAAAAACAATGGATTATATCCTAGAAATAAGCTCCAAAACACAAAACGCAAGCAAACTTATGAGCTGTCATCAAGAACCTCGCTCCAGAGAGGACCCCGTCACTGCTATTGCTCTGCTAAATATATGATGGTGTTTTATTTCTGTGCCTGCACTGAGATGGGAAAAATATGTGGGGGCAGCCCTGCAGTACCCCAGCATCTTCCCTCCATCAATCCTGACCAACAGCTCATGGGGAGAGAGGTTTTATTGCTTTTGCCAAGGGCATCCCTGGCTCCCCAGAGCACATTCCACCCATTCGGAGATGGGACACTTCAGGCAAGGAGATAAATCAGCCCAAGGGACACCACATTGGGAAGATTTTGAATGGGTCCCACCACAGAGCAGTCTGCAAAGACGCAGTATGGGGGGAAATCTCGATCCAAAAATTGACCCAGGAGATGCCAGCCAGCACTTGGTGTCCCCAGCAGTGTCCCCAAACTATTGGCTCTCCAGGTCTAGCACCTCTTGCCACACCGGGACATGATACAGGGAACAGAGAGCTACGACTCAGAGCAAACCAAGAGCCCCCTGGCAGAGCTAAAACCAAAGGGGGATGATCAGAGAAGGTTTGAAATAACTTTTCAGGGGTGAGCGCCATTCCATGTTTGAGTTTAAGAGGAAAGCTCCCTCCTGCAGAGAGCATAGGGGACTCGGACACTGCAGAAGTTACAACACTAAAAGAAAGCCAAAACAAACCCTACAATACATGAACATTGCATGGACATGGCCATAAAATAAGAATTAGCTGAAAAGAGCCCCAAAAAGTCACTTTTTCTCCATGCCAGGCAAAGCATTTGCCACCTCATCCAGGCTGATAAACAACTAAAACTTCAACACGCCTCTGCTAGAAAAAGAGAGGAAAAAAGAAGAAGCTGCCTCTTTAATGTACTAATTACTATCCCGAAACACTAATGGGATTAGCAAGCAGGATTTATTGGTTGCCTCCTGAAAAATCATTAAGTGCCATTAGAGAAAATTAACCTCGCCGGTTCTCCGAGCGGCTTTCGGGAGCCTGGATCCTTCTGCATCGGCACGATGAACCCTGGTAGGGCGCTAGCACAACAAAGCCCTGTTTAATCGGCTCTTTCTTTTCTCTATTAATTCACTAACCATGAATTAAAGTAGCCCAGCACCGCCGGGATGACAGAACCAGAGATGCTGGGCAAACTGGACATGGTTGGGCAGGGACTGAAGGAAGGCAGAGGACAATGGAGGAAGAGGGAACGTGACCGTCCACGCAAACCCTGTTTGCGATTTCCTTCCCCACCCTTCCCTGCTCATTCCCCTCGCAGGAAAGTCAAGGCGTCCTGTCCCTGGAATCACTGGCCAAAGGGTTTTCTGGATTCGGGTCCAGATACCCGTGTCCAAACCTCATCCCGGTGTCAGGGTGACCTGGAACATGGGATGACCACGTTGGCGATCAAATGTCTCGAGGGAACCACAGGTGGGCTTTGCCCTCAGCGAGACGTGCTCCATAAGCTGTGGATCCAGCTTGGATCAGCTGCTGAAAAGCAAATAAAAGTGCAAGAGGAGCTGGGCTGCTTGTTTTGCTCCTGCAGATGTGGTGGTGCTCGCTGGGGATGGACCAAAGCAAACACGACTTTCCGAAGCACAAGGCGGGGGGAGCCTTAGAGGAAACATTGTCCAGCTGAAATTAATTCAATTCCAAAAGCTAAAAACCTTTAGAGAGTGAAAGCTCCCAGCCCAAGGGAGAAGAACAACCACCCTCGGTTCATGTAACAACTGCAGCTCGCCGCTGCCGCAGCGCTGGGGACACAAGGCGGAAACAAGTGACACCACGATGCTGTGGCCACGGATACCTCTGTCACCCCAAACCCCCTCTGGTCACCTCCTGCCTAAACAGGGGGACACCAGGGTCTGGTAGCCGGGAGCACCCGGTGCAAGCAGTGAGTTTAACCCTCCATGTGCCCCAGCCGGAGCTGCCAGAGCATCACGGGGCTGGGCAGGAGGGTCTGTGCTGCTGTGCCACAGCACCCAGCGGTTCCCTGCTCCCACCACATCCCTCAGGGGACTCTGCCTGGGCTCCCGGCATGACTTGATTTCTTAAGAACCCCAAACTTGAGGACAAGCAGTGCAGTTTGCCCTGGGGCTGCTGTTTTGGGACTATGGCACAGACCAGCCGTGGTCCGTCCTGATGCATCCTTGGGAAAAGATGATGCCACAAAGCAGCCACAGCCCCCTCTGCCACCCCACATCGAGGCAGCAGAAGGGTTTTCTGAGCACCGCCACCAAAAGGGCCCAGAGGAGGTGGACAGGGAGCTTTTTGTTGCTGGGAACCTGTTCTCTGCACAGCAGCAGCCTCTGCCGGCACCACAGATGCAGAGCAAGAGCGGCAGGAAGGAGCCGAGGCACAACCGGGGACTGAAAAACCTTCTGCAAACACCAGCAGAGATGAAAAAGATACTAGGGAGGTCTCCAGAACATTAAGTGTTTTATCCCTAAGGCTTTATATATCGATATATCCATATTTCAGCCAAAATATGATTCTTTCCTACTCACTCTTGCATGCACTCACACCCACACGCAGCTCTTATCACAGAAGAGTTTGGGTTGAAGGGCCCTCCCCAGCTCCCCCAGTGCCCCCCCTGCCATGAGCAGGGACATCTTCACCAGCTCAGGTTGCTCAGAGCCCCGTCCAGCCTGGCCTGGGATGTCTCCAGGGATGGTTCATCCACCACCTCTCTGCCCAACCTGGGCCAGGCTCTCACCACCCTCAGGGCAACAATTTCTTCCTTAATTCTAATCTAAATCTCTCCCCTTCCAGTTTAAAACCATCACCCCTTGTCCTGTCACTACAGACTCTTGCCAAAAAGTGTGTTCCCATCTTTCTTATCAGCCCCTTTTAAGCACTGAAAGGCCTCAGTAAGGTCTCCCCAGAGTTTCTCTTCTCCAGCTGAACACCCCAACTCTCTCAGCCTGTGCTCCCAGCAGAGCTGTTCCAGCCTCGGATCATTTTAATGTCTCCTCTGCAAAATCCCAGCACCCAGCCCACCCGTGCCACAATCCAGCATGTGGGGGCTTTGCCATCAGCAGCCCCGGAGCCCCTCAGTGCTCCACACCCACCCCACATTCCCAAAATGAGGTCCCAGGGCTGCCAAGCACACACCATCCCATCAGCATCCCTGCTGCCTGCTAGAGCTGCAAAGGGCTTTGCTACCTCAAAGCTCAAAAAAAAATCAACATGGCAACCCGAAATACAGGGACCAAAGCACTTTTCCAAAGGAGCTGGGACGGGGTTCATCACCCCACCGTGCACCAGCATCCCGGGGTACCCACTTACTTGGGGGTGTGCGCCTCATCCACGCGGTGACCCAGCTGGAACTCGTGGGACTTGCTGCGGTGCAGCGCGGTGAAGCCGGGGATGAGGTGGATCAGTTTTCGCGACGAGGGCGGCGGTGTCCCAGGAGGCTTCAGTTTATTCCTCCGTCGTACCGGCGGTGTGCCGGGGGGTGTCATCGTGGTCACGATGTTGGGGGTACGCGGAGGAGTGTGGGCGGCGTGTCGCTGGCGCGGGGAGGGTGGCAGGGAGCGGTGGCCGGACTCCACGGGCGGGCACAGTCCTGGGTGGCCCTCCACGGTCAGCCGGTCCACATGGGTGTACATGGGTCCGTGGGGTGAGCCCGCGTGGCAGTGGTGCTGTCCCCCACACTTGGGCTGGAGTCTGGGGCTCTGTGAGGGGTGCATCCTGCCCCACGGCCCCGGCTCCACCTGGCACCCAGGGCTGTTCTCCTTCCCCGGCTCTGCCGTGGGCCACTGGATGATCCAGTCTTGCTTGGAGAGGCTCCCACCTGTGACAGGACACAGACACTGCCATGTGGTGTGGCAGAAGATACATGATGCCCACCCAGCACCGCAGCCCCACCTGAAATGCCAGCAAGGAGCTTCTCGGTGTTATAGAATCATAGAATCATTTTGGTTGGAAAAGACCCTCAAGATCATCAAGTCCAACCATGAACCCACCTCTGGCACTGCCTCATGTCCTGAGAACCTCATGTCCGTCTGTCCAGCCCTCCAGGGATGGTGACTCCAGCACTGCCCTGGGCAGCCTGTTCCAATGCCCCACAGCCCTTTGGGGAAGAAATTGTTCCCCACATCCAACCTCAACCTCCCCTGGGCAACTTGAGGCCGTTTCCTCTGCTCCTGGCGCTTGTTCCTGGGGAGCAGAGCCCGACCCCCCTGGCTCCAAGCTCCTTTCAGGCAGTTCAGAGATCAGAAGGTCTCCCCTCAGCTCCTGTTCTCCAGCTGAACCCCCCAGCTCCCTCAGCCGCTCCCATCACACTTGTGCTCCAGCCCCTCACCAGCTCCGCTCCCTTTTCTCCACTCGCTCCAGCACCTCAAGGCCTTTCTTGGCATGAGGGGCCCAGAACTGCCCCCAGGATTGGCGGTTTGGCCTCCCCAGGTCCCAGCACAGGGACGGTCACTGCCCTGGGCCTGCTGGCCACACCAGTGCTGGTACCAGCCAGGATGCTGGTGGCCTCTTGGCCACCTGGGCACACACTGGCTCATGTGCAGCCGCTGTCACCAACACCCCCAGGTCCTTCCCCACCCAGCAGTTTATGCACATATAAAGCCAAGTGAGTGCTTTGCCAAGTGCATGAAGGCAAGGGGCTGTAATTAAGCAGGACTCCTCTCCGCTTCTAATTATCGATCTCCACCATTAAAGGGCTGTCAGCGGCAACTTCAGAGCATCCAAGTGATGGACCCAATTCCAGGTCCCTTCACCAACTCCTTTTGATCGCCTCCACTAAGAATAACGACATAAAATCATAATATCTTTATTTTTGAAAGCCTCCCTCATTCCTTTTTTGATTACTAATTGCTTGGCCTCTTCTCTTCCTCAGCCTTTTCAAGGAGGATGTTTTATTCCAAGCTCCAAATGAAAGGCAAAGGAGGAAAGGGCTTTGTAATTGAAAGCTGTAGGATTGGATTGAGGGGAAAAAAAAGATTGGTGTAAAGGGAGACAAGGAGCTGTCTTGAATCGTTCTCCCAAAGCAGAAAATAAAAATAAAATTAAAAGCTTTTTAAAAATATATAAAAAGCTATTAAAAATAGCAAGTCCTATCCAACTACTTTTAGAGCTGTTTCTCAGCTGCCACAAAAAGCCCTTCAGGCTGGCAAGAAACTCAGGAAAAGTGAACACCCTTCCTCATATTTTCATTAATTAAGGAAAAAGGTCCTGCTGCAGGAAAGCCTCTCCTGGCTGAAGCCACCAGGATGCTACTGCGTCCCAAAGTCACCGCACAAGCCCCCTCCTACCCAAAACAGCCCAGCCCAAGCGGGGACACGGCAGGTGACAGATTGGAGGGTGTCTCTGGGTGTCACCCCCACCCCGAAACACAGCTCTGCATGGGGACGTGTCACCTCCAGCAAGGCCACCCCATCTGCAGGAGGTGACAGGGCAGGGGCTCAGCCTGGTGCTGGGACATCTGGTGCCACCCATCCCCGAGGCCACCGCAGCTGGTGGCACCCGGTGTCACACATTGGTCTGAGGGGACAGGCAGAGGTGACAGCAGACAACGCCACAAATTAAACCCTTCCGCAAGCCACTGACCCCTCCGGTTAATTAACCCACACCCGGGGATTTGCAAATCAACATGCACATATGCAAATCAAGGCGCTTCCCCATTGGTTGCTCAGCGCGCATAGATTTACATAACTCAAAGCTGTCCGGATGCTGTGGGGCAGGTAGCATCCCCGTGCTCCCACCCCTGCAGTAATTAGTGGGAGTTAATGAAGAAGAAGAGCCAAGGCTGCTGCCCACGATGGCTGTTGCCACGTCCCCATTGACACTGGGCTGAGAGAGCACCGGAGAGCAAAAATAACCCATCCTGGGGCCAGGGGGTGCATCAGGGCTAAAAATACCCCGGAGAAGCCACGGAGATGCATTTTCAACAGGCAGCTGCAGGTAGCGGGCACTCCGCTTGGTGAGATACGCTTCGACTGAGAACGCGCTTGAAAGGAAAGAAAATAACCCAAAAAATCCCCAAGCTCTTCTTTCTGCAAAGAGCATTAAACGCTTTTGGATGTCGGTCCCTCCCGGGGCTCCCCGGGTGCTGCTGCTCCGCCAGAGCCGATTCCCGGCTGGAAAAGCGAAGGGAGATCTCGCACAGCAGCAAAGTCCCCTTTGCATGGTTTTCCCCAGGCTCCCCCTGCCTCGACGGTGCTGCGAGGCTGCCTGTTCGCTCCTAAAAGCCTGTTTGTTTGGTTTAGCTATCAATTATTAATTGCATGTTGCTACAAGCATCACTGCCCCTCCAACCCCAGGAGCCACCTCTCCCCTCCCGGCTGCACGAAAGGGAGATGCTCCCCTTGGCCAGATTTGGTTGTATTAATCCCCCCAGTGCTGCCGCTGCCTCCCTCACCCCGCTGTATTTTATTTTCAGCCACTCTGTTAAAATCAACAAGCAAACCAACTCCTGGGAGGAGAAGGAGGAGAGTGCACACCATCGGGATGCAGCTCATAGATTGAGAGATGCGGAGTGATGGGAAAATATCACCAGAAAAGCTGGTTTTCCCCCTCTGTTCCAAAAGACAAATCACAAGTTTTGCTTTGATTTCCTAAAACAAACTGGATGGGGACACCGGTCACCGGGAGGGACTGACTCTGCAAACCTTTATATTAGAGCACCTTCTAAATTTGCACCAAATGAGGATGCTCGCCACTCTTATTTTTGGTTTCTCATCACCCTGCGTGACCCCGAGCCCCTGCAGCCCCCCAGGGCCAGGACGACTCATAAATATTCAGCTCCGGATCCTTTTTCTCCCGCAGGACAGCTAATAACCTCCCGCATAACTCACTAGTCACACGCCATCAACTCCTCAATCCACAGCGGCCCCACTCAGCTCTTACTTAATATTAAATTAATCCCACTTTGAGTTCCAAACTGACACCTTGGCTGCTAATAAAATACTGCTGCCAAGTGTGAGGTTTCGCAGCCCAGAAAAATCCAATACAGACTTGTTAACACAATAAAGCAGGGGTTTAATAGAGGGTTGCCACTAGATTTGATAAATATAATATGGTTTTGGTTTATAAGATGCTCCGGGGCTTTCCCTGAATGCTCCGTTTGGGAAGGGGTTTCTTCCCCACCATCAAACCTCCTTCCTGGTAAAATTCGTCACCATTTAAGCGATGAAACAGCATCTTGCTTCCTCCCCAGCCCCCATGCCCAGGCAGAACTGGCCTGGGAAATTAGATGTCTCTAATTAACAACTCAATAAATAAAGATTGATGGAAAAGGTTAATACTGTACCTCATTCCTGCTTTATTAATACTAATCTTGGCTTCTGGAAATCGACCACTATTGCACTCACGAAGAAATTACATGATGTTTTAAAGAGGCAGCAACTTGTTCATTAATTATGTTTTCGGACTCAGACCATCTCTTGGTTTGTTATAAAGGAGATAAAATGGAAATAAAAAGCCACGTCCATTGCAGCGTGGTACAGCTGAGGTTCCTTCTGGAGGGAAGGACAACCCAACAGACAACCCAACAGACAACCCAACAGACAACCCAACAGACAACCCAACAGACAACCCAACAGACTCAAGGTCCCAGCGCTGCATCCCGAGGGAGCATCGCTGCCATCCCAGGATGCTCCCCAGCACCCAGCCAGCTCCTCGGGGTGGGACAAACCTCCTGGATCCACCACCCAGATGGAATGTGGCTCCTGGGGGCTGCAAGGATGAAGGCAACAAAACCGGCAGGTAATTCCAAAAGCCCTCAATGAAGGGTTGGTGGTGTGCCCGATGGAGGCACAGGGGACAAGGAGACATGGAGGGGACACACACCAGGCTCGATGTGAGCCAGGTGAGCTCTCAAAGCCCATGTAGACCTTCCTTGTCCAAGCCTGCATGGGTGGCAAGGCTGGTGACCAATCACTGAGATGTGGAGCCAACCAGCAGCTCAGGATACGGAGGGACGGAGGGACAGAGGGACGGAGGGACGGAGGGCAGCACTGTCTTAGCACACCCCAGATGGGAGAGCTCCAGTCCCACCACTGCTGAGTCCCACCTGTCCCCAACACACAGAAGGACATTGCCAACATATACAGAACACTGTTCTGCCATTTCCCCATCCCCACACCCCATCAAAACAGCCCATCTGGACCACAGTGCCTTTCAGATCATCTGTTCCCACCCCTCCGCTGCAGCCGAGGGCAGCCAACAAGCATCTTGCCCTGACCCAGAGGTACCACTGCTGGTGTCCCCCCGCAGCAGAGGGGCAGGGGCTGCGCTCCCCCTCTCCCAGGGGGCAAAAAGGGAGATAACTGCTGAGATGGGGCCATTTGACCTGGCAAAGCCTCTGCCAAGCAGGGAACCACCAGCAGAGAGGCAGGGGACAAGGGGACCAGCTGCCAGCCTGAGTGGAGCTTTCTGCACCCAAACCATCTGGAAATTCAGGGGGATTTGCTCTCCTCCACTGCCCGGGGAGCTCCTGAATCCCTCTGGTCTGGCAGGGGCTCTGTGGTGCCCCAAGCTGGCTGTTCCCTGTCCCCAGGGTTTGTGCCGTCCATCAGATGATGTGCTCAAGGGTTTCTCCAGCAGCACACACAGGCGGTGCCGGCACAGCAGGGACATGTGCCGGTTGGCAACACCGGGGATTGTTGCACTGCAGAGCCCGAGCATCCAGCCCCGGCGGAGCAGGAACGGCCACTGCAGCATCTCTGCAACGCCAGAGGGACAACACAGCAGCCCCTGCCACACAGTCCAGCCCACAGGCCCCCCAGGAGCGACACGGTGATGGACGGAGTGAGATGGAGCGCTGGGGAAGGCAAACGCACACAGTGCCCGGATAGCAGCAAGTTCCCCCACAGGGACCCAATGGGCCACCGAGTCCTTTCCCGCAGGAGGGATGGCAGCCCCATCACCTGCCTCATTAAAAAGCAAATCGAGCAGTGAGCATCCTGCACCCCCCTGGTACTCCCCCATCTCTGCCAGCCAGAAACCACCGGAGAAGCAGATGATGTTACAGCATCTTCATTGCAGCTGCTGAGCCAACGGCTCATGTGGATTTTTCCAAAGCACAAATCCCACTGGTGTGCAGGGAATTCCCTCGGTCGAGCGAGCAGAGGGCTGGGGGGGATCCAGGGGCCGGGTTGAGCCAACACAATCAGGAACGCAGCATTTGTTTAGAACTGGCTTTAAAAGTCAAAGGTGTTTAAACAAAGAGCAGGTCGAGAGCCTTCCCTGGGCTCCGGGGGAGGCAGCGCCGCCCTTCCTCAAATAGCGGAGAGACTTAGTGAAAATGCCAAAGGGAAGGAGGGCAGGAGCACAGGCGGGAGCTGGATTTAGGGAGTTAAAGAGCATGGGGGGTCATGCTCTGCAAGAAATGTCAAGTGGGGTTCAGCTGCCCCCCTTTGCTGCTGCATCCAGCCTGGCAGCTGCACACAGTGGTGAGGACCCTCTGCCACCGGCTGCCATCACCACGCCGTGTCGCACTGTGTCACACCATGCGGGAAGCCCAGAGAAACCACAGTGACCACAATGGGTGGATGGGAGTGAGACCCCCACACCCAGGGCAGGAGACTGGGACCCCTCCACCTGATCCATAGTACATCAAGCAACAGTACTGCAGGGACACTGCCAGTCCCCAAAAGCTGCCACTCGCTGAAACCACATCACAGCACCCCCGTCACCACCAGCCCTGTCCCCAGGGCTGCTCTGGACCCAGTCAAAACCCAGCAGCTACATCCCAGCAGGGTGCACCCCCATTTTCCCCACCCCTGGGATGCAGCTACATTAAAGGAGCCCCTTGAGAGGGGACAGAAGCCTGGGGTCCCCAAGCCCCAGTGTCTGGCAGGACTGGGGTCCTCTTACAACAGGGTCCTGTCTGACCAGTGCTCCCAGTATGGACCATGGCTAAACCAGTGCTCTGCCATCCCCACAGGGCAGGAGCCCTTGGGGAGGGGACAGCGAGTGGTTTAGACTGTGACACAGGGTTTCACTGTCCCTCCAGAACTGCTCTGAACGGGAATGACCCCCCAACCTTGCTGCTGCACCCCTGTGCTGGCACCAATGCACCGTTTCAGCGATGTCACCAATGGGGTAGGCCCATGCCAGGGGGCTTTGGTCACTATCGCATGTGGGGACATGCTGGGCCTCTCCCTGGGGGGAAGAACCCATAGAGAAGAGCCCTCCAACTCCTGGACCAACAGCAACCACGGGAAGGAGTCCCCAGCCCCAGGACACAGCACCCAGCAAGGCCCAGTTGGGCTGGAACAAGGTGCCACCAGGAGAGCCGGACCCCGCGCAGCCACCAGCTGCACCGCTGTCCCCTTCCCCGACCCCCCCCAGCCCCGTTCCCGGGCTGCAAGCGCAGATCCAGCCAGAGCATCTTCTGCTTCGTGCGGCCGCCTCTGCAGCGCAGAGCTCTGCTGCCACCACCCGGGGACACAACCGCCCGGCACCCGGGGCCACCTGCATCCCCGGGGCCACCAGCATCCCCGGGGCCACCAGCATCCCCGGGGCCAGCACTCATAGCCCCACCGCTGGGGAAAGGGGGAGCAGGGCTTGTGCACACCCTGGGGTTTTGGGGATGGGGGTGCAGCCAGGCAGGAAGTCATGCTGAGTCTTGGGGCTTTTCTTTCCCCCTAAATCTGCTGGGAGGGAGCAAAGAGGGGGTTGGAGGGACCCTGTGAGAAATGCTGCCCCCTCCTCAGGTAAAGCCTCCCTGTAGAGAACTAACAGCTCATCACATTGCAGAGAAGCAGAGAACTAACAACTCATCACATCCCAGAGAAGTGGAGAACTAACAGCTCATCACACTGCAGAGAAGCAAGCCCCTTATGTGCTCCCAAGCCACAGGGATGCACCAGAGCTAAGCTGTCCCCATGAGCAGCGGGTACCCACTCGTCACCCGGGGATGTAGGAGCTCTGCAACCCACGGAGAAGACTCTGCAAATGCCCCCAATGCATTAGAGTGCCAGTGTCACCTCAGCGGGACGGCGCCACCCGAGGGGACCCGGCCAGTGGGGGCAAGGTGGCCCGACTCACCGGACTTGTGCACGCTGCGGAGGCAGGACAGGGAGGCGTTCAGGCGGGCACACTCCTCGCTGTTGGCCCCGAACTTCTCCACGGTGGCACAGACTTGGTCATCGGTCATGTCCAGCAGCTCCTCCAGGCTCAGTTGCCCAGGGGCGATTTCCTGATGGGGGCAGGAAAAAAAAACAACACATCCTGGAGCATCCCCATAACCAGCACCTCAGGGCACACATGAGAATCTGTCCCCTCCTGCTGCCCCATTTGGGTCACAGACCCTAAAGTGTTCACTTTCCATCCAAATCCGCATGAAAACCAAGAGGGCATAACCAAAACCTCAGGTTTAGCTCAAGTTTTTGCATGGTCTTGGGCAGAGAATAATTTTGGTTGGAAAAGAACCTCAAGATCATGGAGTCCAACCATCACCCACCCCTGGCAATGCCGATGTCCTGAGAACCTCATGTCCGTCTGTCCAACCCTCCAGGGATGGTGACTCCAGCACTGCCCTGGGCAGCCTGTTCCAATGCCCCACAGCCCTTTGGGGAAGAAATTGGTCCCCACATCCAGACCCAGCTCTGGGACATGTGGGAGCACCACCAGAACCTGTCCCTGCTCTGAGGACACAGAGGGACCCGCAGCTTTGGCACAGCCTTTCCTCTTCCCCAGGGGCTGTTACAGGAGCACCTCGGGGTGCCACCCCCTGCTGTACCAGGTTCCTCTGCCAGGATGTGGCAGAGGGACCTACTGTGACACCACCAGGCTGTGACAGGGACACGGGGAACCCCCACTGTGGGAGACAGCACCCATGTCCTTCACTGGGAATCGCAACGGGGTGTCCTCCCTAGTGGGTGGGCGACAGCTGGGGGGTGACCCTGGCCAGCATGTCCCACCACAGGCTTGCAGCATCTTCCCATGTGGTGAAACAGCCTGCTCTCAGAATCACAGAAGGGTTTGGGTTGAAGGGCCCTTCCCAGCTCCCCCAGTGCCCCCCCTGCCATGAGCAGGGACATCTTCACCAGCTCAGGTTGCTCAGAGCCCCGTCCAGCCTGGCCTGGGATGTCTCCAGGGATGGTTCATCCACCACCTCTCTGCCCAACCTGGCTGGTGTTTTACTTTTATGCGTTCCCCGTGCACCTCTGGTAGTGAAGTTTTATTCCCTAAGAATCTCCAGATACAGGACCCCCGCCCAAGCCCCCAAAACCAGATCTGGCAGCAGCATCAGGGCTCATTTCTGCCACAGGCAGCCTGGCCATGGATGTCTCCAGAGATGGTGCCTCTGCTCTGATCACCCACCCCATTCCCCACCACCAAACACACGCCTTCAAGCCAGTCCCCATCTCAAAAAAAACTGCCCCCTTACCTAATTTTGCTCGAAGATCCCACAAAACCCTGGGCAAAACACTACCAGGGAGGTTCGGCCCATCCTGTACCCGCACACCCAACCCCCAGCCCTCACCTCCATCACCTCCTTGCGCATGTCGACGATGCGGAACCAGTGCAGGAGCTGGGGAAAACCCTCCAGCTTGGCATTGCGCTCCTGCAAGGCCACCTTCCTCTTGCAGGACAGCTGCCGGCTGAAGTACTTGACCAATTTGCTCTGGAAAAGAAAACAAAAGTCCCGTGGGACCCCCCATCATCACCCCCTACCCACCCCAAATCCCCAGGGCACCCGCAGTCCTTCCTGCCCCCAAAAAAAAAATCCCCATTACCTGTTGCCGAGCTTCTGTGCTCATTTGGCATCAAGCTGGGTAAGCAAAGACATTCCACCCCCCCCCAAAAAAAAGGCCTTTCTCAGCTCCTTTATAGGGATAAACCCAGCAGGCTTCTGATCTGGGGTCTTTTTCGGGGGATGGACAGACATCAGTCCTGTCACCCCATGGTGGGTGGATGAGGAGAGAGGACAGGGGACACAGGGACATCACCCCCATCACCCACGGAGAGAGGACAGGGGACATAGGGACATCACCCTGCCACCCCACAGAGAAAGGACAGGGTTCACAGGGATATATATCATCCTGCCATCCCATGGAGAGAGGACAGGGGACACAGGGACATCACCCCTGTCACCCCAGGGACCCCACAGGGGACACGGGGACATCACCCCCACCACCACAGGGACCCCACGGAGGGAGGACCAGGGACACAGGGCCACCACCTCTCCCACACACCAACACAAACACAAGCCCCTTAAGGACAAGCTCCCCTCTCTTACACCTAGGCTCAGTGCAAAGGGATCCCCCTGAGCATCCCCCATCTGGGGACACGGCAGTGTCACACAGTGCCCAGGGGTGACACATGGGTATTTGCTCCTTATCATCCCCCCACCAGCCCACATCCACCCCAGCCCTCCTTCCTCCTGCTGCTCCTCATCGTCACAACCAGAGCCACCAGCCCCACTTTGCTGAGCCTGACCGTCCCCACAAAGACGCCGGGCGAGCAACCGCGGCCTGAGAGCTCCCAAAATAAAGACGCGGAGTGCCTGGCCTCCTTTCACAGAAATATAGAGCAGAGCCCAGCTCGCTGGGAACCCGCCGGGATTTCCCGCTCTTCCAGCTGGGTGATTCCGCTGCCGGCAGCGCTAGATGGTGCTGTGCCCCTGCCCGCCGGCCTCCGCGCACCCCAAAAATAGATGAGCAAAATATGTAACGGTTTGGAATAGAGAGGGGAGGGGAGAAACCCCATCACAGCATCGCAGGGTTTGGGAGAGCTTCCCAGTCTCTCACAGTCCCTTTCTATGGTGGTACCCGGTGATGATGGTCATGATGGGGTGGGGGGG
This sequence comes from Patagioenas fasciata, assembly GCF_037038585.1. NCBI lineage: Eukaryota > Metazoa > Chordata > Aves > Columbiformes > Columbidae > Patagioenas > Patagioenas fasciata. Next base: position 12,418,090 of record NC_092536.1, read on the forward strand.
GAAGACAGCCCCCCCGTGCTCACCCGTTGCGGTTGGGATGAGCTGGGTGCACCCAGGGAGGTGTAAAAGAGGCAAAAGCAGCTGCTTGAGGGGGACAGACAGCACAGGCATGAGAAAGGCTGGTGGTCCCCAGCTGTTTGCAAACAGCGAGTCCCCACCACGATGTCCCACCAGTATCACCTGGGTGGGTGACAGCTCTGCCAGGAGCCGGACACGCCAAGAAGGCAGCTTCTCCCAACCTCCCTAACAGCCATGGAGACTAATTACCAAAAATGAATACCCAAAAGAGAGCCAGGGCTGGCAAAACAAATGGCCAGGGAGGCCACAAGGAATTGTTGCTTCTGAGGGTGGTGAGAGCCTGGCCCAGGTTGGGCAGAGAGGTGGTGGATGAACCATCCCTGGAGACATCCCAGGCCAGGCTGGACGGGGCTCTGAGCAACCTGAGCTGGTGAAGATGTCCCTGCTCATGGCAGGGGGGCACTGGGGAGCTGGGAAGGTCCCTTCAACACAAACCATCTGTGATTCTATGAATCCCACGGAGCTGGCGGGGCTCAGCAGCACCCTGACCAACTGTCAGCTCTGGTGTTTAAGAAAAACACCTCTCCAAACACAGACCATGGAAAGGCTTCAGGGTCAGCCCCCATCGCACATACAGCTCAGGCCCCTGGAGGGGAAAGAGTATTCTAAATGCACCCCAAAAAAGCCTCTTCCCCACTCAATGCCAGAGCAAAACAGCAGCAAAAGCCTTCCCAAAAACCTCACCTCCATCCCCACCAGCCTGCTCTGCATCTGCTCCTGCCCCCTCCACGGGGGAATCCAAAGGGGTCCCAGAGCCACAACGGCCTCTCCAGACCTAAAATCGGGGTCCTGGGATGGGGACAGAGCTGGGGACCAGGCAGCCACAGCCACCATCACACAGAGAAAAACGAGCAACGGAGTAAGAGCAGAGGAAGCAGAGGGAGAAACTTTAATTTCCAGGCTCCAGGTTGGGAAATTCACCCCACCCAGAGAGCAGAGGGGCCATCGTTAGCGCTAACAAGGGCCCAGGCGTGGGCTGATGCTCTCACCCATGGGTCTGCTCAAGCCGGGGGGTGGGAAAACAAGCCCAGCAAAGCCCTGCCAAGTCCAAAAGCTCTTCTTGTTTTGCTGAGAGCTTGGGTGACAGGGCTGGGAAGGGAAGCGACCGAGACAGCCCCGCGCTGCGGGGAAAGCCCCGTCCCGCGGCTGTGGGGATGTTCTGCTCAGCCCTGCCTCAGCTTACCCATCTGGGAAATGGCACCGTGGGGCACTGCGGGTGTGCAAGTGGAGGGGTGGGAAACCCAGCAGCACGGGGGGTGCTCGCTGTTTGGGGGATACGCTGCTGGTCCAACTGGGGGTGCTGCTGGGGGACCAGGGCGGGGGGGGCACATACACCTTCCTCTGGAGCTGGGGCTTGGTTTTCACACCCTTTCAAGCACCTCTCCCACTCCAGCACTGTGAGGGGGTGGGGAGGGTGCAATGTTCCCACAAAAAGGGGTAAAGCCACATTGCAGCCCCTCGGCCATGGCGAGGGGGTGGTAGCTCCTGCGTCCCCCATCTCTGCTGAAAAACAAGACCCAAGCAGATCCCTGCAGCCCTGCAGGGATGGGTGCGGGCACAGGAGGGATGTCGCTGCTCCCCATCACTCCCTGGGACCCTGGGTGACCCCAGCAAGGCGCGGGGCAGGGGGTCTGGAGCCTCATGCCACCTCTACCCACTTCTCCCCCTCCGCACCCCAATGGGGGTTTCCAGCCTCCTCCTGTCACCCTGAGCGGGATTTGCACTTGGCAGGTGCTCACCCCAAAACCTGGCATGGTGACTGAGCAGGTACCGGGCTCGAGATGCGAAGCCACCGGTCTCCGGGGAGCAGGAAGGCGGCTGCCCCCCCCCGGCACAGAACCCAGCACCCTGTGCCCGCCCTGACGTCAGGCACCCAGCCCTTGCCTGGAGACCGGGGAGAGGTGGCGGAAAATCCACCTGCGAGAGCACGAGGTGAAAGTTAATTAACCTCCTATGGGCTGGGCCAGGTGCCGATGAGCCATCGAGGGGGAACCCGCACCGCTGGGATGCCCGTCCTGCTCGGCACAGCGCGTAACCGCAACCGGAGCGACTCTTCCCCAACTCCTACCAAGGGGCTCGTTATTCCGGGGACATCTGGAGCGCCCTGGGGCTGGGGAATACCTCGCCAGGGTTATATTTGCCCTCTCAGGGCTCTTTCCAGGCTCACGTGCCATCTCCAGCTCTGCACATCATTTATTTTGAGCGCTGCTAAACGGTCCCCGGGGCTCTCTCCGGGAGTACAGGGGCCGACAAGGCTCAGCCCAGCATCCCGGAGATGCCCAACTCTCCGGAAGGACACAGCCCGGGGATAAATGTGCTGTGCTCACCCATGGTATTAGACAACAGAGAATCCACAGGCTCAGGAGGTAAAAATCCCAGTGCCAGGGCAGCATCTCTTTTGATCACGACCCAGGCAAGTTTGGTAACAGCCACAGTTCTTCCCCAGCTGCCTCTTCCCATCCTCACCCACACGTTCTCACAGCGGCCGAAAGCACCCGGGGGGGTTTCCCCTTCCACAGCAGCCCAGGGAGGGGGAACCACTGATCCCAGCGTTGTCCTTGGAGTCACTCCCGGCTTTCTGGGAGCCCTGACCCCCACTTCGAAAGTAACCCCAGCATAGGGAGCAAAACAGCACAGCACAGGCGGAAAAATCACCCAGCACCTTTTCCTTCTCGCTTTTCCCCCGTGCCGTCTCCAGACCTCGGGCAAACACAGGGTGGCAGCACCCCTCTTCCATATTTCTACCCCCAAACCCAAATTTAGAGCTGCAAAGCTGGACCGCCACGCTCAGATGGGGAATAAAGCCCCACAGCCTATGCAGGACCAGGCAGGGCTAACAGGGGCGGCCGCTCAGCTCCCACCCTCCTGCTCCGACGATGCTCAGCCCAGGTCTCCTGCCACCCCGCAGGGAGCAAAGCCACCACGACTGCCACCCCGGGTGGCGTTCGGGTCCCAGCTGCTGCTTTGGTTTCTGCTGGAGCCTGTCCTGAGGTGCAAACAAGACCTAAAAGCCAAAAGCTGTGACCAAAGCCGGGCTGCAGCCGGTGACACCCATCCCAAAGGATGCTGCACCACGGGATGCGGTTACCAGCTCCCACACAACCACAGAACACGAAGGATGGGGACAAGTGTGCACCTTAGGGTGGTTTAAAAAACAACAACAACAACAAAAAAAAAGAATCGGAAAACTTCTATTAATCCAGCAAAATCTGGGTTTAGCATGTGAGGATTAACCAAATAACATGGATTCACCCACTTTATTCCAGGTTCACACTGCCACGAGGGCCGTGCGGTGTCACTGGGGGTGAGATGCCCTCGCAGCCACTGTCCCCTTCCCCTCGCCGTGCCTGGCTCAGCTCTGCTGCCGCCAGATGGGAAGGGAAGAAGCACTGAGCGGAGCCTTCGTGTCTGCGTCACGGCCTTGGGACGCAGCGGTGGCAGCAGGGACTCAGGGCCAAGCTCAGCTCCTGCTTACGCTGGCGGCAACCCAGGACATCGCTGCCGGGAGCCATGGGCTCCTGTGGAGCTGGTCCAGACCCACACCAACCTGTTGGCATCAGGAATCCAGCCCTGAATTCATCCCTTGTTGTTCCCTTCATGGGAATCACCCCATTTCTGTGCTGAAAAGCAAGGGGTGAGCATCGGCAGGGATGCCCATGGCTGAGACATGACTGGCACCCTGGTTTGGGGATGTTTCAGGGAAGGCAATGCCAGAGCTATTCATAGTGGACACAGCACGATCCAGAGGGGCTGGACAGACGCTTCCTTGCAAGCAGAAGGGGTTTGCACGGTGGCATCGCCCTGGCCACCTCTGAACCCTCCAGCCAGCCGGGCTGAGCTGCCCCAGCGACACTGGGATGCTGTTCACCCCATCACGGGATGCCGAGAAGGAGCATCTGGCAGGACGGCTCCGCCAATGCTCCTCAGCGCCCTTCGGTCCTGTCCGTGGGAGGAAGGCAGTAACTCATCAGCCGTGCTGACCGTAACGAGGCCGTCGCTCCACGTGGGATAAACTTTTCTAGTCCTGCATCAGCCATTCAGGGGGATGTTTGAGCCTGCCTGCCCCCTACAAAGTCTCCCGCGCACCCCAGAAACGCTGCTGCTTCATCCCCACCTCCCTTTCCCTCTTGCGAGGTTGCCCCGGGGCCACATGTGGCCCAACAGCTCCATGCGGAGCCCTCAGCCCCTTACGTGGAGAGGTGGGATGGGAGAGAGATCAAGGAGAGGTGACGGCAGGATCGGTGCGGGAACACAGCACAGGTCAGTGCCTGGGATGCAAGTGGGGAGCTGCACCCCAGCCCCAGGGTCCCCCAAGCAGTGTTACGGCGATGCCCCACTCACTCCCACGACACTGCAGACCTTCAGGAGCGAAAGAAGCAGAACAGGGAGTTTCGGTCACAGTCCAGAGCCAAAAGCCACCCTGCAGAGGGGTTGCAGGACCCGCGGCACAGAAACCGCTGTGCCATCGCATTTGGGTTCTTGATGACAGCAGCTGGGTTAGAAAGCACCAGCCAAAAGGCCTGAGAGGGGCAGGGCTCCGAAATCCCACCGCCCACAGCCCCAGCTCCACACCAGCCACCTCCACACCACCACGGCCCCATCGGCGTCTCCCCGGGGTCACAGCATCATCTCAGCGACGCTTCTCACTCTGCCACCGGCTGCGGGGTCCAGCTCATCCCCGAGCATCCCCAGCCTGCCCGACCTTCCCTGCCCATCCCGGCCCACCAACCCCAAATCCATCCCCAGCCGGGTCCCAGCACACTCCAAGGGGAACTTCTTCCTATGAGGCTACAACAGATGGGGGAGGCAGCTTTTACTTATATGTATTTTTCCCATCTGTGAGACATAAATAAACCCAGCCGGTGCTCCCCTTGGCATGGCCTGGCTGCCTTCAGCCCCGGCGGTATAGAGGCCACAGTTTGGCAAAGCCCCTTCCCATCGGGGCTCTCCCCGCTAGGCAGAGGATTTGAGCTCAGCGTGGTGGGGGAACCAGGGCTGAGGATGCTGGCCTTCCTCCCGGCAAGGGGCTAGAGCCCGGCCGAGGGGATACAGCCTGATGGGGAGGTAGGAGCACAGCGGGAAGGATGCAGCCAGGCCAAGGGGATGCTGCGGGCTGGAGGGGATGCAGGTGGGCTGGGGGATGATGCCTGGTGAGGGGGTAGGAGCCTATGGAAGGGATGCGGCCAGGCCAGGGGGATGCAGCCCAGTGGGAAGGATGCGGCCGGGCTGGGGGGATGCAGGTGGGCTAAGAGGACGCAGCCTGACGGGGAGGTAGGAGCCCATGGAAGGGATGCGGCTGGGCCAGGGGGATGCAGCCGGGCTGAAGCAGGACCCAGTGGGAGGGATGCAGCTGTGCCAGGGGGATGCAGCCCGGTGGAAGGGATGCAGGTGGGCTGGAGGGGATGCTGCCTGGCGAGGAGGCAGGACCCCATGAAAAGGGTGCAGCTAGGCCAAGGGGATGCAGCCTGGCAGAAGCGGGAGCCCATGGATGAGGCCAGGCCAGGGGGATGCAGCCTGGGGCGCGGGGGGATGCAGGTGGGCCCAGGGGGATGCAGCCCGGTGTGGGGGATGCAGCCCGATGGGGACGCAGGAGTCCGGTGGGAGGGATGCGGCCGAGCCGGGAGGATTCTGTAGGGCCAGGAGGATACCGGTGGGGCTGAAACCGGGGCCGGGCCCCCTCGGCCAGAACCGGCAGGAGGGTTTGGCGGTGCCGGACCCACCTGCAGAGCGCGCAGCCTCACTCGGGCGCACCGCAGCGCCGCGGGGGAGCCCGGCGCGGCCCGGGGGGGTGGATTAGATACGGGAGGGGGGGGGTACTGGGGGGGTCGGCGGGCCCCTACCTCCAGGGTGCGGATCTCCTTCTGCGTGAGGTCGTTGGAGGCGGCGCACTTGGTGCGGAGCCCCTCCAGGTTGGAGATGCTGATGTCGATCATGTTCTGGACCAGCTCGCACTGCTGCAGCGCCTTCTGCAGACTCAGCTGCTGCTCCTCGCTCCTCGTCATGTTGTCCTCATCCATCGCTCGCCGCGCCCCCCCCCCCCCCGCCGAACCCTCCTCCTCCCTCCACCCTCCGCGGGGCCCCCCCCGTCCCCTCCCCTCCCCTGCCCGCCCCCCACCGCGCCGCTCAGCCCCGCTCCGCCGCGGCCCGCAGCATCGCGGCCCCGCGGTGCCCACCGAGCCGTCAGCGCGGCGCCGCCGCCTCCCCCCCCACCAACCGGGCGCGGCGGGGCGGGGGCGGGGGCGGCGCGCTCCGGCAGCGCGGGGCCGCGCTCGCTGCGCGCCGCTCGGCGCGGGAACCCCCCCGCAACACGCACACATGTGTGCACACCCCCGTTCGAGCCGCCCGCCCCCGCCATGGGGAGCCCCGGGGGAAAGAGGCATGGGGGCTGCTGGGGAGGGAAGCAGGTGCAATGGGGGGGGCAGGTGCAATGGGGTTTCCTGGGCAATATGGGGGGGCCTGGTGTAATGGGGGGGCTCTGGTGCAATGGAGGGGGCCTTGTGCAATGGGGGGACAGGTGCAATGGGAGCTTCTGGAGCAATATGGGGGACCCGGGGCAACGGGGGCTCCTGCTAAAATGAGGTGGGAGGCAGGTGCAATGGGGGGGCAGGTGCAATGGGGTTTCCTGGGCAATATGGGGGGCCTGATGTAATGGGGGGGCAGGTGCCATGGGGCCTTCTGGAGCAATCTGGGGGCCTGAGGCAACGGGGGTCCTGCTAAAATGAGGTGGGAGGCAGGTGCAAGGGAAGGACAGGTGCAATGCGGGGGCAGGTGCAATGAGGTTTCCTGGGCAATAAGGGGGACCTGGTGTAATGAGGGGGCTCTGATGCAATGGTGGGCAGGTGCAGTGGGGTTTTCTGGAGCAATATGGGGGGCCTGGGGCAATGGAGGGACTGGTGCAATGGGGGGCAGTGCAGGTGCAAGGGGGGGCATGTGCAATGGGGGTTTCTGGGGCAATATGGGGGGCCTAGGACAAGGGGGGGCCCTGCTGAAATGAGGGGGGGGCAGGTGCAATGGAGGGACTGGTGCAATGGGGGTGGGGTGTTGTGCAATGGGAGGCAGGTGCAATTGGGGACCCTGGGGCAATGGGGAGGCCCTGGTGCAATGGGGGCACTGATGCAATGTGGGGGGCCTGGTGCAATGGGGATCTCTGGGGCAATGGTGGGGTCCTGCTGTAATGGGGGGGCAGCTGCAACTGGGGGGGACAGATACAATGGGGGTTTCTGGGGCAATACGGGGGGCCTGAGGCAATGGTGGGGGGCTGGTGCAATGAGAACACTCTGGTGTAATGGAGGGGACCCTGCTGTAATGAGGTGACCCTACTGCATTGGGGGGGGTGCTGCAGTGGGGGTCCTTGGTACATTTGGGGTGCCGTCCTCAAGAAGCTTTACAGGAGCTTTCCATATGTATATAAAATATTTTATATACATATTATACGTGCATCTACATATCATTATATCTATTTTATATAATGTATATATTTTATACTATTTCATATATTTTAGTATATTACATATATTTTAATATCTATTTAAATACTTGGATATTTATATATTTATTGTTGTATACCTATATTTTTTATATATATTATATATATATAAAGGTGCCCAGAGGCAGTCAAGCATGACCAAGCCTGGCCAACAGGCTCCATAGATACTCAGGAGAGATGGAGCCAGAATGATGCTACAAGAAACTCTACCAGTCCCATTCTCCCCAAGCAAAGCTCCGGTCTCCCCAGGACATTTTTGGCTTTGGATATTTGACTTTATTCCCAGCTGACGTCCCCCCATCCCACTCCATATCAACGCCATGGAGAACACAACCCAAACCACCAATAGCTTTATCCATTAAATTAAACAAGCCATGCTTGCAGTGGTCATCTCGCTCTGAGGAAGGATGTGGCTAAAAAAGTTTGAAATTGGCTGGGTTTTGCCTTATTTTCGTGAGATGTTTGAATTTCCAGGCTTGCCCCATGCTGCAATGACCACACGTCTGGATTCCTGAGAAAGGAGAAGGTAATATAATATGAATATAATAGAATTAATATAATATCATATAATAATGTAATATAACTAAATATCATGTAATATAGTATCATATCATAATCAAAAAGGGGACGCCAGACTATCATTCTCAAACTGTAAAGAAGAGAATGCAACAGAATGGAATGGAATTAATATAATAGAATTAATATAACATAACATCATATAATATAACATAATATAACATCGTACCATAAAATAATCAAAAAGGGGATGCCAGACTATCATTCCCAAGCTGTAAAGAATAGAATGGAATGGAATAGAATTAATATAACATAATATAATGTAATATCATGTAATATAACATAATATAATGTAATCTATCAAAATCGAAAGGAGGATGCCAGACTATCGTTTCCAAACTGTAAAGAAGAATAGAACGGAATGGAATTAATAAGATATAACATAATACAACGTAATATAACATAATGTAATACAGTATCATATAATAACTGAAAAGAGGATGCCAGACTATCATTCCCACACTGTAAAGAAGAATGGAATGGAATGGAATGGAATGGAATGGAATGGAATGGAATGGAATGGAATGGAACGATGCCAGACTACCATACCCAAACTGCACAGAATAAGAATATAACATAATGGAATATAATATAAAATAACCTAATTAACATAAGAGGGGACGCCAGACCCAGCCTCAGGAGCCATCACCTGTCTGGCACACCAGGCTCAGGCTGGGACTCACTCGGCTGGGGGAAAAACCTCCTGCAGTTCCATAGTGCAGACCGTTCCCTTTTACCCAGGCTGTGCTCTCCATTTTATTCTTAATTTCACATCCAGATTTATAGGTGTATATATATATTTGTGTGTTTCAATGGGGAGTTTAGCTGGGTGGATGGGAAGGAGCAGCATGGCAGCAGCTGGGTTGTAACTGTTCAACGCAATGACTGCCGTGCTGGAAATGGGACGTGGTTCCTGGCACTGAGCGGAGCACAGGGGAGAAAGGAGAAGGAGAAGGAAAAGGAGAAGGAAAAGGAAAAGGAAAAGGAAGGAAAAAATAAAAGTAAAAAGGAGGAAAAGGAAAAGGAAAAGGAAGGAAAAATAAAAGTGAAAAGGAAAAGGAAGGAAAAATAAAAGTAAAAAGGAGGAAAAGGAAAAGGAAAAGGAAAAGGAAAAGGAAGGAAAAATAAAAGTGAAAAGGAAAAGGAAGGAAAAATAAAAGTAAAAAGGAGGAAAAGGAAAAGGAAAAGGAAGGAAAAATAAAAGTGAAAAGGAAAAGGAAGGAAAAATAAAAGTAAAAAGGAGGAAAAGGAAAAGGAAAAGGAAGGAAAAAATAAAAGTGAAAAGGAAAAGGAAAAGGAAGGAAAAAATAAAAGTAAAAAGGAGAAGGAGGAAAAGGAAAAGGAAGGAAAAAATAAAAGTAAAAAGGAGAAGGAGGAAAAGAAGAAGGAAAAGAAAAATAAAAGGAAAAAGAAGAAGAAAAAGAAGGAGAAGAAGAAGAAAAAACCAAAAAAGGAAAAGAAAAGGAAAAGGAAAAAATGAAAAGAAAAAGGTAAAAATAAAAAGGAGAAGGAGGAAAAGAAAAACAAGGAAAAGAAAAAAATGAAAAGGAAAAGAAAAAGGAAAATTTAAAAACCCACTATGCTGGAAATTTTCTGTCCTGATGGCTTCTGTGGTTAATTGAGGGTTTCAATGACCAAGCTGGAGATAAGAGGCCAAGCACTCTCTGTACTCAGCACATTTGCAAAAACAACAGATTATTTTTTTCCTCTAAAAGCGATCCCGAGAAGGGAAGGACGGGCTGGGACCTGCAGGGGAGAGGATGCTGAGAACCCCAGCTCAAAATCACATTCTGGGGAGCAAGTGGATTCCCTTGGATCCCTTTGCCCACAGCACTGCTCTCCTGACCCGTGAGCCAACTGCGTCCAGGACAAGCAAAAAACTCCCACAACCCCAGTACCTGTCCTTCAAAGTAAATAAGGAAAATAAAACAAACTGATATAAAGTGAAATAAATTGAAATAGTAAAGCGAAATAAAGGGAAATAAAATCACAGAATCGGTTTGGTTGGAAAAGCCCCTCAAGATCGTCGAGTCCAACCATAACCCACCCCTGGCACTGCCCCATGTCCTGAGAACCTCATGTCCGTCTGTCCAACCCTCCAGGGATGGTGACTCCAGCACTGCCCTGGGCAGCCTGTTCCAATGCCCCACAGCCCTTTGGGGAAGAAATTGTTCTTAAAATCCAGATAAAGTTAAATAAAATAAAGTGAAACAAAATGAAGTTAAATAAAAATAAAATAAAATAAAATAAAATAAAATAAAATAAAATAAAATAAAATAAAATAAAATAAAATAAAATAAAATAAAATAAAATAAGGAAGACGCAACTGGGAAAAAACCACCCAGCCCCAAGCCCCCATCAGCACAGGCCCTGCAGTGATTTGGGGCATACACCGAACCTCATGGTCCCCAAAAAAACGCATTGCAGTCAGTGGCACAACTCAGGTGCTCGGAGCTGGGCTGGCCCATGGTGCAAAAGGCAGAAGCATGCTCGACACAGCAGGAACAGGCCTGAAATTAATTAAAAAAACTGTACTTATCTATTCTACAGCCGTGGGCAGCTTGAATTATCCATCTACTCAGTTATCAGCGCTGGGTTCGCACTCGGGCTGTGTGCGTCGTCACCTGGCACCATCAACCGCTTCATTGCTGAAACATGAGCTGGGTTTGGCGCAATCAGTTTATATAAAACATATCTTGCAATGACATAGTTCACCAGTCTTGGTTTCCTTGCACATCCATGAGGTCAGAACTATGAGAGTCTCTGAAATCGGGTTGATGTTCCCATGGTGAGGAGGATGCTCTGCCGGGGATCCCCAGCATGGCTGCCCATCGCATCGCATCCAAACCCACCTGGGACACCCACCCTCTGCCAGCCAGAGCCCCCCCGCAGCCTCACACCAGGCTTTTCCCATCAAATTCCATGCAAAACCACTCTACAAGGCTTTTACAGGTCATTGACCATCAGCTACAAATGCTGAATCGTTGCTCTGGCTCCTTGCTGACGCCTTGAGTTTGTCTCCATTTGTCTTAAAAACTGGTGCTGCTCCACATGCAAGGGGCCTTTCTGATATCGGCATTTTCATTTCTTTATCATTAACGTGCTGAACACTATCGGCACCTCCATGGTGGATGGGTCCATCCTTGGGACTCAATGAGCCCTTGTTTCTCTTCCCTGTGAAAGTGCATGTCAGCCCCCAGTGTCTCTATCACCACCATCATCTCTGTCACCACCATCTCCATCCCCACCACATGTCACCACTATCTCTACCACCACTATCTCTGTCACCACCAACTCTGCCGCCACCACCTCTGCTGCCACTGTTGCTACCACCACCATCTCCGTCCCACCATCTCCGTTCCCATCATCCCATCCCCACCATCTCCATCCCCACCATCTCCATCCCCACCATCTCATTCCCACCATCTCCATCCCCACCATCTCATCCCCACCATCTCATCCCCACCATCTCCATCCCTATTATCCCATCCCCACCATCTCCATCCCTATCATCTCCATCCCCACCATCTCCATCCCAATCATCTCATCCCCACCATCTCCATCCCCACCATCTCATTCCCACCACCTCAATCCCCACCATCTCATTCCCACCACCTTCATCCCCACCACCTCCATCCCACCATCTCCATCCCCACTATCTCTGCCCCCAGATACCCGAAATTCCCTCGTCCTCTCCCGAAGGGATGTGCCTGACACCTCAGGACTGTTAACGAACCTGTCGATAGTGCTATAAATTTATAGGGATGCTTATCAAGCCTGATGTGACCTTCCAGTCCCCTGCCCATGAGGTGTAACAGGTAAATAAGCAAAGACAGGCAGCTCAGACACTGGTTAATAATTCAGCCGGTCCTAACGATGCAGAATCATTGTGGGGGATGCGCCCGTCAATTTTAACAATGTTAAACAACAACCAATAGAATAAATAATAATCTCTAAAGCAATCTCGCCAAGAAAAAGGTGAAATCACCTGAAGCCTTTTCCTATCCCCTCCAAAGATTTTGCTCAAGATTTATTAATGATAAGGCACGGAGGGGGGAAAAAATGCCTGGAAAAATCAGTTTTGGAGGACAGGTGAAGGTGGATGTGAGGGGAGAACAGCGCCTTGGAGGGGAGAAGCCCCTCGCAGCTCCCGGCCGGTTCCCAGGAGCTCGGGAAGGATGTCAGGGCTCCTCACCTGCCATCGGCAGGGCCATCTGTCACCACTGTCACACGCCACGAGGAACGGCTGAGCGCAGCTCCCAGATCCTGCCTTCCCTTATGGGGCTGCGGCGGGGGGAATAGGATTAAAGACAAAAAGAGAGAAAAAAAAATAGGGAAGCAGCTGCCCCCTGGCAGATTTGGGGTTGCTGTAGGATTTCACCTGGAACTCTTGATGTTTTCCCTTGCCAGTGATAGGATTTCCCCATGATTTTGTTCACCACCCTGGTACACTACCCATCACCTCTGCTTCCCAATGGATCACTTCCCATCTTCTCTCCATTAGGGGTGATGGTTTTAAACTAAAGGAGGGAGATTCAGGCTGGACATGAGGAAGAAATTGTTGCCCTGAGGGTGGTGAGAGCCTGGCCCAGGTTGGGCAGAGAGGTGGTGGATGAACCATCCCTGGAGACATCCCAGGCCAGGCTGGACGGGGCTCTGAGCAACCTGAGCTGGTGAAGATGTCCCTGCTCATGGCAGGGGTGGCACTGGGGGAGCTGGGAAGGGCCCCTCCAACTCTAGAGAGAACAGGTAACATCCAGCACCTCCAGAAAGAGCCGGGATCCCCCAGGTCCCTGGCAGAGACACCTGGTATGCAGCCAAGCACTTTGGCAGCACCAGGAACAGAAGACGGAGCTGATTTTTCAAGTGAGTCAACTGGAAAAAAAAAAGAGACCTGCACATCTTGGGGCAGGGTCACCACGTTGTCCCCCAAAAACGTGGTCAGAACCTTGCTGTGGCCGTTCCCGGTGTCGTGCTGTCCCCGGAGCACCGGTGTGGCTTGACTTTGGTGAGTCCCAGCACCACGCTCTCCCCAGGCGCATGCCTATAACCTTGCTTTAGCAACTGCTGGTACCGGGATCTCCCCAAAAGCGCAGACGTGACCTTACTTTGGTCAGTCCTGACACTGCACTCTCCCCAAACCCATGCCCACCTCTTTACTTTAGCAACTCCTGGTACCACGGTCTCCCCAAAATCACAGACATGACCCTACTTGGATCAGTCCTGACACTGCGCTCCCTCCAGACCCATCCCCACCCCCTTGCTTTAGCAAGTCCTGGTACTGGGATCTCCCCAAAACCCCGCCAAAAAGCTGACTTTAGCAACTCCCAGCACCGTGCTCTCCCCAAAAGCACGGCTATAACCTTGCTTTAGCAATCCCCAGTGCCGTGCTCCCCCCAAAACCATGTTCACAACCTCACTTTAACAATTCCTGGTACCGAAATGTCCCCAAAAGCACAGACACGACGTTACTTTGCTGAGTCCCAGCACCGTGCTCTCCCCAAACCCATCCCCACCCCCTTGCTTTAGCAATTTCTGGCACCGTGATCTCCCCAAAAGCGCAGACGTGACCTTGCTTGGGTCAGTCCCGACACTGCGCTCTCCCCAAACCCATCCCCTCCGCTTTACTTTAGCGATTCCTAGTGCCTGGATTCCCGTTGCTACAGCAGCCCAGCTCCCGCCCCCCGGCTCGGGGGCTGTCCCCGCCCGGCCCCTCCCGTGTCCCCGCCCCGTCCCGCCGCTCTCGCGAGACCGCGGATGATGGCGCGAGCCGGTGGCGGGAACCTGCCGTGGTACGGTCGGGACGGGACGGGACGGGACGGGACGGGACGGGACGGGACGGGACGGGGGGGGCGGGCGCTGCCCCGGGCTGACCCCCCCCCGGGCTGACCCCCCGCTCCCGGTGCAGGGTGGAGAAGTACCGGCCGCAGGCGCTGTCGGAGCTGGTGTCGCACCAGGATATTCTCAGCACCGGTAAGTAACCCCCCCTCCCGGTCACTGACCCCCTCCCCGATGATTAACACCCTCTCGGTAAGTAATACCCCCCCCCGGTAAGTAACCCCTCTTCCCTGTAAGTAACACACCTACCTCCCCAGTAAGTAACCCCATCCCATAAGTAACCACCTCCCCAGTAAGTAACCCCACTCCCAGTAGCACCCCTTCCCCGGCAAGTAACCCCACTCCCCATAAATAACTCCCTCCCCAGTAAGTAACCCCTGCCCCCAGTAAGTATCCCCCTCCCAGTAAGTAATACCTCCCTGGTAAGTAACCCCTCCTGGTAAATAACCCCCCCCTCCCAGTAAGTAACCCCCCTGGGAAATACCCCCCCTGCCAGTAAGTACCCCCTAAAAATCCCCGGGGTGCCGGGCCCCCCCCCAGGCCGTTACCCCCTCTCCAGTGCAGCGGTTCATCAGCGAGGATCGGCTCCCGCATCTCCTCCTCTATGGCCCCCCCGGTACCGGGAAGACCTCGACCATCCTCGCCTGCGCCAGGCAGCTCTACCGGGAGCGGGAGTTCGGCTCCATGGTGCTGGAGGTAAGTGGGGATGGGATGGGATGGGATGGGATGGGATGGGATGGGATGGGATGGGATGGGATGGGATGGGATGGGATGGGATGGGATGGGATGGGATGGGGGGTGACAGTGGGGTGCCCCCCGCCCCGGGTGCATCCTTGGGCAGGGATGCAGATCCGCGTTGTCTCCCTCCAGCTCAACGCCTCCGATGACCGGGGTATCGACATTGTCCGAGGGCCCATCCTGAGCTTTGCCAGCACCAGGACCATCTTTAAGTAAGTCTGTGCTTCCCAAAGCTCCCTGTCCCTTTGCCCCCACCCACTGACACAGCACTTGGCTTGAGAGGTGGGTTTGGGGGGGCTCGTGGGGTGGGCAGCGTGCTGGAGCGGGTGGGAAGGAGCCAGGAGCTGGGGGGATGAGGATGAGTGATGAGGATGGTGGTCCAGAGCAGACAGGAGGGCTCCCTGGGACTGTCCATGGGGTCAAGCTGGGAATAAGTGTCCCCCACTCCTCTTTCTCCTACACCCAGGACTAAAACCACCCCTTTTTTATCCCAATTTAAGGAAAGGCTTCAAGCTCGTCATCCTGGATGAAGCTGACGCCATGACCCAGGATGCTCAGAACGCCTTGAGGCGAGGTGAGGGGCACTGGGGACCCCCACCATTGGCAGCCCTGGAGCCTGTGACAGCCTGACGAGGCTGCAGACAAGGACCAGCCTCTCCTCCTGCCTCTCCGCAGTGATCGAGAAGTTCACAGAAAACACACGGTTTTGCCTCATCTGCAACTACCTCTCCAAGATCATCCCAGCCCTGCAGTCCCGCTGCACGCGCTTCCGATTCGGCCCCCTCACCCCGGAGCTGATGGTGCCCCGGCTGCAGCACGTCATTCAGGAGGAGGGGTGAGCCAGGGGATGTGGGGGGCTCCACAGCATTCTCCGCACCCCTTTGTCCCCATTCCTCTACACGA
Source organism: Patagioenas fasciata (assembly GCF_037038585.1). NCBI lineage: Eukaryota > Metazoa > Chordata > Aves > Columbiformes > Columbidae > Patagioenas > Patagioenas fasciata. Next base: position 12,433,709 of record NC_092536.1, read on the forward strand.
GGAGGAGCAGCACACTTGGTTTTCCACAGTTGTGTTTCCCGGCTCCCTCTGCAGCCCCAGGTCTTGTTTTTCAGGGTGGATGTGACCGAGGATGGGATGAAGGCCCTGGTGACCCTCTCAAGTGGTGACATGCGCAGAGCCCTCAATATCTTGCAGGTACCAACCACTTTATCACTCTCTGCAACTGCCTGAAAGGAGCTTGGAGCCAGGGGGGTCGGGCTCTGCTCCCCAGGAACAAGCGCCAGGAGCAGAGGAAACGGCCTCAAGTTGCGCCAGGGGAGGTTGAGGTTGGATGTGGGGAACAATTTCTTCCCCAAAGGGCTGTGGGGCATTGGAACAGGCTGCCCAGGGCAGTGCTGGAGTCACCATCCCTGGAGGGTTGGACAGACGGACATGAGGTTCTCAAGACATGGGGCAGTGCCAGGGGTGGGGAACGGATGAACTCAATGAGCTTGAGGGTCTTTTCCAACCAAAACAATTCTGTGATTCTATGGCCACGGCCACTCTTTCCTCTGTCCTGGAGGGAGTCAGTGGAGGAAGGGCCGAGCTCCTCATCCTCCCTCCACCCTCCTCTTCCTCAGAGCACCACCATGGCTTTTGGGAAGGTGACAGAGGAGAACGTCTATACCTGCACGGGACACCCCCTCAAGTCCGACATCGCCAATATCCTCGACTGGATGCTGAATCAGGACTTCTCCACTGCCTACCGCAGTATCCTTGTCCCTCCGCTAGCCCCGGGGTTTAATCCCCACTGCTGTAAATCCTCCTCCTCACTGGGTCCTTCCACCACCTCCTGCTCCAGCTGGGCTGGGTGCTGCTCCCTGGGGAGGGTCCCTGGGGTTGTCGCAGAGATGGGGAGTGGGATTTCGCAGGGAAAAGCCTGGAACCAAACCCTTCACTCACTCGCATCTCAGAAATCACAGAGCTGAAGACACTGAAGGGCTTGGCCCTGCAGGACATCCTCACCGAGATCCACCTCTTCGTGCACAGGGGTAGGGCCTGACCCTGGAGGGGGACAAACCATCCCCCCTACCCTGCGCTGACGTGCCCCCATCTCCTTCTCTCCGCAGTCGATTTCCCACCGTCGATCCGCATCCAGCTGCTGATCAAACTGGCAGACATCGAGTAAGTGTCCGCTCACCCCCTCTCCTTGCCCCAAAACACCCTGGTGGGGTCTGGCAGCCCCTGCACATCCCTCCCCACTACATAATCCCACCTGCACTGTGCTGGGCTTGCACTGTCCCGGCCAGGGCTGCCACTTCGTGGGGCCAGGGACGCTGGTGTGAACAACCAACCCTTGCCCCCTGCTGCAGGTACCGGCTGGCTGCAGGGACCAGTGAGAAGATTCAGCTGAGCTCCCTCATCGCGGCTTTCCAAGTCACCAGGGACCTGATTGTGGCCGAAGCCTGAGTCCTGCTGGGTCAATCCGTATCGTGCCAGATCCCACAGATACAGGGATCATCAGTGCCAGGCCCAGAGCTGCTCCCTGCAGTTTTCGGTTTCCTTTTTGCGTGCCTGGAGCCCACAGCCTGGGTGCGAGAGCTGGGCAGTATTGTTTGTAAGCTTCACCGGGAAATACAGATGTCTCCAAAACCCACCAGGTTGTGTTTGCCTTTTTTTTTTCCCCTCCTGTACAGCACAGTCCAAAGGGTCGAGGGTTCACCCATTGCAAAGCTGTCACACCCAGAGGCTGAAGTCCTGCTGATGTCACCTGCCTGCAAAACATCCCTACCCTGCAACGTGGGACCTGCAGAGACAGGGTTGGAAAAACAACCCTGTGTGGCCTTTTGTTTCCTTCAGTACAGTGGTGTTTCTCAGCCACCTCAGCTCATTTGGAGCATCGAAGTTAGGAGTCAACGCTCTGGGCTCCTTGTGTTGTCAGGGAGGAGAGACATGGCTGGAGGTGGGGCTGTGATGGGCTCCAACACCCTCTACAGAATCACAGAAGGGTTTGTGTTGAAGGGACCTTCCCAGCTCCCCCAGTGCCCCCCCTGCCATGAGCAGGGACATCTTCACCAGCTCAGGTTGCTCAGAGCCCCGTCCAGCCTGGCCTGGGATGTCTCCAGGGATGGTTCATCCACCACCTCTCTCCCCAACCTGGGCCAGGCTCTCACCACCCTCAGGGACAATAATTTCTTCCTCATGTCCAGCCTGAATCTCCCTCCTTTAGTTTAAAACCATCACCTCTTGTCCTATCACAAGCAGCTCTGCTCAAAAGTCTGTCCCCATCTTTCTTATCAGCCCCTTTTAAGTAAGGAGAGGCTGCAATAAGGTCTCCCCAGAGCTTCTCTTCTCCAGCTGAACACCCCAGCTCTCTCAGCCTGTCCTCCCAGCAGAGCTGTTCCAGCCTCGGATCATTCCTGTGGCTCTGCCCCCTCTCCAGCCCGTCCCACCACTGAACACTCAGTGCTCTGCAGCACTTCACTCGCTGCCGCCCCAACAGCCGCAGCAGGAGCCTGCCCTGCCAGGTACCCCCGGGTCACCCCTACCAACCACGAGGAAAACAGTGATGAACCATATTTTATTCTGTCATCGCTGTCACCCGCAGAGCCCCGCTCAGGTTTGTCCAGCTCGCGCCCAGCCCAGGAGAGCGGCAGAGCCCACACTCCCCTGGGAACGGAGCTGCAGCACGAGCCGGTCCCAGTGAGGGTCTTTTTTGGGGGGACAACAAAAGCTCTGCTCACTTTCACCCCACAACATTGCACTGGAAGCAAAAGCACCTGATCAAAAACTTGCAGACAGCAGGGGGACCCTGTCCCCCTCACCCTCTGCGTGCATTTTTGCTGGGTTCTAGTATTATTACACCAAAAATTCCCTCCACATTCACAGACACAGCCCCAAAACAAGGGGAATAGCAATCCTCCTGCCCCACGGCTCACAGATCAGCCAGATGTTGCTGCGGTGCCTCCTCTCACCCAAGCCGAACCGTGTCGGTGAGCAGAAGGCTCTCGCCTCTGCGCCTCCGCTTTCCCCACGGCGTTAAAAAGTCCGGTAAGTGAGGAATTCCTTCAGCTTCCTGGGAATGGGGAGCGCCAGGACCTGGTACGTTGTCAGGAAGGTGCGCAGAGCTTTGCGACACAAGTGCTTTAGTGACGAGAGGACCCTCGGAGCAGTCCAGAATTGGACGTGGCCATCTCTGGTCCTGCAATGGGACCCAAAAAAGCCATGAGAGAAGGGTGGAGACTTGAGAAAGCTCTAGCGCCCCCAAATATCCCAAGTTTGCAGTAACCACACGTTCCCCAGCCCAGGAAACCAGCCTGCACCCCCCCCAGGGAAACTCCAAGTTTGCTGAGCAGCCCCAGAGCTGCATGAGGAGGGAGCAGCCACGTCCTTCTCCGCTCCCCTCTCGTGCATACGCACCCTGTGGCAATGAAACCGCCATGCGGGAAGTACATGCAGCACAGGCCGTTGGTCATGGGAGCAAACGCGACCGGAGACCGCATCTCCAACGCCCAGATCCTCAGCAGCCTGCGGAGAGAGGGAGGGGACACGATGGCAGATTCACACCCCACAGCGCCTGCCGCTGAAGTGAAACCTCTCAGGATCCCTCTCTGGGAAAGGATTTTCGTCCCATGGGCTTAGAGCATCCCAGGAGTGTCCCAGCAAGGCAGGAGGCACCATCCCCTGCATGCAGACAGCTGGTGATGGTGCCGAGGGGCACAGCAAGGGTGGCACGGTACGGAGGACATGGCTCGTCGCTCCGACGGGTGACAGTGCCCTGACCTTGCTACCCTTTGCCACAGCCAAGCTGCGGTGTCCCAGGCTGCCCACCCTTTCTCTTCACACCAGGCATTTGTGGGGACCTGGCATGCAAGGGCTGCTCCCCGCTGGCACGTCCTGAGCTCCTGGGACCCTCTTCCCGCTGGAGGTCCCCAAGGGGAGTCACTCACCTGTCGTCCGCCACCGTGGCCAGGTAGAGCCCCTCAGGGGAGAAGCAGACGGAGCGCAGGGAGCTGGTGTGGACCTCGCTGCTGTAATCCAGCGCAGAGTGCAGGGGAACATGGCTGCGGGGTGGGAGAACACGCCCTGCGTCAGCCCCCGGCTGCTGTGAGCCACGGCCCCAGCGCTCTGGGGATGGCAGAGGGGCCACATTTGTCAAGTCAAAGCCCTCTTTCAGCCCCTGGAGACAGGAGAGGGGGTGGCTATGCCCAACTAGAAGGAAAGGCCATGTTCAGACCCTCTGTCGCCCTTCCACGGTCCCCCAACACCCCCAGCTCCGTACCGCAGCGTCCTCAGCTGCTCCCCGGTGTAGGGGTCCCACATGATGACGCAGGCGTCATACGAAGCGGTGACGAGGAGTGCTGAGTCCGGCGAGAAGTCACAGGAGACCACGCTGCTCTGGTGGCCCTCCAGCCGCCGGATGAGGGTGTAGGACCGCATGCTCCACAGCAGCGCCTGCGGGACACGGCCAGGGGCTGAGCCTGCGAGCATCCCTGAGAAGCACCTCGGGGTTTAAGCTGCAGGGAATTTGCTCCCAGCTCCTCCACGCAGAGCCTGGAAGGTTGAGGAGCAAGGGTGGCTCTGGCCTGGCCCCTTCCCACAGAAGGTTTTTGCACTGGGGGGACACAGCAGGCTGAGGAGAGTGCTGGATTCACGGCTCCCACTCAGCGAGACTCACCGACTTCTCTCCAGCCGCGGAGCAGAGCATCCTGCAGTCTGGGGAGATGGAGCAGCAATAGACCCACTGCACGTGGCCTGACAGCACCTGGACCTGCCGCCCTGCGGACAGCAGACACACGGGTCACAAGAGGGGAGCACAAGAGGCAGCGCTGGCACCTGCTCTCCCCACACCTTTCCCAAGAGGGAGCACGTAGGACGCCCCTACCATCTCTGCTCAGGTCCCAGACACGCAAGGTCTTGTCCCGTGAGGCAGACACAAGGATGAGGCTTCCATTGGGAGCGAAGCTGAGGTCTCTGACCACATCCTGGTGCCCCAAGAGGCTGAACAGGAGGTGACCTGTGGAGAAGGAATGTGCTAAGGACTGTCCTGCCATGGGGAATGAGGCTGTGCCGCTCAAGCACAGGCAGCCCCGCTTGGGACAGGGCAGGGGCTCCTGATCAACCCGAGGAAGTATTTGGGCAACAATGAATCATAGAAACATTAATCATTTTGGTTGGAAAGACCCTCAAGCTCATGGAGTCCAACCGTTACCCCAACCTGGCACTGCCCCATGTCCTGAGAACCTCATGTCCGTCTGTCCAACCCTCCAGGGATGGTGACTCCAGCACTGCCCTGGGCAGCCTGTTCCAATGCCCCACAGCCCTTTGGGGAAGAAATTGGTCCCCACATCCAACCTCAACCTCCCCTGGCGCAACCTGAGGCCGTTTCCTCTGCTCCTGGCGCTTGTTCCTGGGGAGCAGAGCCCGACCCCCCTGGCTCCAAGCTCCTTTCAGGCAGTTCAGAGATCAGAAGGTCTCCCCTCAGCTCCTGTTCTCCAGCTGAACCCCCCAGGTCCCTCAGCCGCTCCCATCACACTTGTGCTCCAGCCCCTCACCAGCTCCGTTCCCTTCTCTCAACTTCCTCCAGCACCTCCAGGGCTTTCTTGGCATGAGGGGATCTCCACTCAAGGGGGAACAAGGGGAGAAAAAACACCCTGAAGCCATGACTGCTCCTGCTGTCAACACAGGCTGCTCACCTGTCTGCACCTCCCAGACCTTGATCTGCCCATCGTTGAGCCCAGTGGCCAGGATCAGGCAGGGAAGACCCACGGCGCAGGCAGGGTCAGTCTCCTGTGCCTCTGCCACTGGCCAGGCGCTGAAGGCCAAGCCCCACACAATCTGGCCACACTCCAGCGTCTTCTCCTTGGCACCCCCTCGGCTCCTCACCTCGGCTTTGCTGCCACGGCTCTTGCGCTCTGAGGTTTTGCAGCTGCTGGGGGAAAATAGAGAGGCACAGAATCATAGAATTATTTTGGTTGGAAAAGACCCTCAGGCTCATTGAGTCCAACCATAACCCAGCCCTGGCACTGCCCCATGTCCTGAGAACCTCATGTCCGTCTGTCCAGCCCTCCAGGGATGGTGACTCCAGCACTGCCCTGGGCAGCCTGTTCCAATGCCCCACAGCCCTTTGGGGAAGAAATTGGTCCCCACATCCAACCTCAACCTCCCCTGGGCAACTTGAGGCCGTTTCCTCTGCTCCTGGCGCTTGTTCCTGGGGAGCAGAGCCCGACCCCCCTGGCTCCAAGCTCCTTTCAGGCAGTTCAGAGATCAGAAGGTCTCCCCTCCGCTTCTGTTCTCCAGCTGAACCCCCAGGTCCCTCAGCTGCTCCCATCACACTTGTGCTCCAGCCCCTTCACAGATTATGTATATTTTCACAACAAGCCTCAGCATACATCACCTTTTACCCTTTACTAAAATTTACTCCATTTTTGAAGTCCTGAAGGTTTCAAGCAGCTGGTGTTCAGCCTTTAAGCTGCCCTTCCAGCAAGACGAGCGTGTGTGTCCCCCGGGCAGCCTGTTTCCCCCGGAATCCCAGCCCACAGCTCCACGAACCCCCTTCCCCACCCAGCGCCCCCGCTCACAGCTCGGCCTCCTCCAGGGGCCAGGGGATCAGCTTCACCACGCAGTGTCCCTGCGACCAGGCGAACCAGCTGCCGTCGGGGGAGAAGGCCACGCTCCAGGTCTCGCAGCTGGATTTCCAGTCGTAGCGCTGGGGCCGGCCCGGCTTCAGCTCCGCCAGCAGCACCGGCTCCTCTGCCCGGGGAGAACCGCCACGTTACCCCCGGCCTGGGCCTGGGCCCGCGCCTGGCCCCGCTCCGCCCGCCCGCCCGCCCTCCCCATGGGGACGGGGGGTTCCCAGCCAGGCGGCCCCGGGCACCGCGGAGCCCGCTCACCGCCCCCCTCACCTCCGCTCGGCTTCATGGCGGCTCCGCGGCCCGCCCGGCCCGGCCCCGCCGCCTCCGCCCGGCCCCGGCAAGGCCCCGGCGGGCCGGGCCCAGGCCCGGGCACAGGCCCAGGGCGGCGGTAGCGGCGGCGCGGGGAGGGGACCCCGGTCACCGCTCCTCCGGCACCGCCCCGCCTGGGGAGCGGGGAGGGACCCGCCGCCACCGCCCCCTGGCCGGGGGTGGGGCCGGGAGCGGCACGGAGCCGCGGGCACACGCTCCAACCCCCCCGGGGCTGCCGCTCCCCGGGCCGGGCGTGGGACACAAGGCACCCGGGGAACAGGTCGGGCGGCAAACAAAGCACTGGCCCGCCAAGGGCCCCCCCGCCGGGGCACCCGCGTCCCCTGACACCCGCGGGTGCGGGGCTGCCGCAGCGGGGGCTGTTCTCGGGGTGGGGGTGCAGGGGGGCGACACCCCAGGGGAACTGCAGGGACCCCGCACCCACTGGTGACACCCCCTGGGAGTGACCCCACTCGGGAGTGCCCCCCCCAGTGAGCCAGCACCCACACGGTGACACCCCCCCGGCAGTGACTCCCCAAGGGACCCAGAACCCACATGGTGACACCCCCCTGAGGACCCAGCACCCACACAGTGACACCCCCTGCCAATGGCACCTCCAGGGACCCAGCATCCAGATGGTGACACCCCCAGCAGTGACACCCTCAGGGACCCTTCACCCACACAGTGACACCCCACCAGTGACACCCCCAGGGGACCCAGCACTTGCACTGTGACACCTCCTAGGGCCACGGCACCCACACGGTGACACCCCGTGGCAGTGACCCCACCACGGACCCAGCACCCACTGATGACAGCCCCCTGGCAGTGCCCCCGCTCAGGGACACGGCACTTGCACAATGACACCTCCCTGGGACCCAGCACCCACACAGTGACACCCACCCTGGTACTGATACCCCAAAGGGACCCAGCACCCACGCAGTGACCCCCCTGGCAGTGGCCCCCCAAGGGACCCAGCACCCACTAGTGACACGCACCCTGGCAGTGAGCCCCCTAAGGACCCAGCACCCACATGGTGACACCCCGGCAACAGGACCTCCAGGGACACAGCACCCATATGGTGACCCCCCCAGCAGTGACCCCCCCGGCAGCAGCACCCCAAAGCCGCAGCACCCCAAAGCCTCAGCACCCGCTGGTGACGCCGGCCCTGGCAGTCCCCACCGTGAGTCACCGTAGCAGACAGCTGGCCAGCCCGCCCCCACCTCCCCCCGAATTCCCCATCCCTCCAGCCCCCCAACTGTCACCACTATGCCTGCTGGGGGGGGGGCATACACCAACAGGGCAGTGGCGACAGAGGGGACATCCCCCCCAGTGATCATCCCCCAATCCCAGTTTGGGGCCCCCAATATGAAAAGCCAGGATGTGGGGAGCATCGTGGTGCTGCACCTGAAAACAGCCCAGGATCTGCTGAAGTCTGGCTCAGGGTGTCCCCTGCAAAGGAGGGGACACCCGCGGTGGGGGACACATCTCACGGGAGTCTCAGGAGCGCTGGGCCAGCAGCCCCCCAAATTGCCTGCGTCCTCCGCTGCATCCCCACCCCGAGGCTCACGCCAGGCTCCCCATGGCACCCACCACCCCGTTGGGGTACAGACAGAGCCCCCCCACCCTGGGGACAGTCCTTTGAGACACTCAGCTGTGACAGGACACAAGCCACCACCCCTCAGTGGCCAACACCCCACCATGGCCCAGTGCCTCAGTTTCCCCATCGCTGCGACACGAGAGACTTTACCCACACTGGTGGTCACCGGTCCCGGGGGGGAAAGACCCCCACGGTGAGTTTCCATTGAGTGGCAACCCGTGGCCACCGGCAGGTCGCCACATGTCCCCTGGGCCGGTGGCACACGGCCAGGCCCCCCAGCTCGCCCGTTGCTGCGTGCCCGTGTGTGCTGCGCCTTTGTGCTCGGGCGCAGGTGGGAGCGAAGCGGCGAGAAAAACAATCGAGAAGACGAAAAAGGAAGAAGCGAGAGCAAGAAGCGATTGGGGAGGAGGAGGAGGAGGCCGGTGCTGGCAGCTCCAGCGGGGGTGTGGGGGGGGTCGGGGCACACCCGTTGTATCCCCCCACATGGACTTCTAGGTGCCCACCCCGAAGTTCGCCGGCATGGCCAAAACCACCTCCCTGCACTGCCGGGTGGTGGAGGGGAAGGACCTGCCCGCCAAGGACGTGTGAGTGGCTCGGGGGGGTCTCACCCCCCCAATTTCCCCTGGCCCCTCACCCTGGGAGATGTGGCGGGGGGGTGGGAGGGCTGGGAGCCCTGGGTGCTGTGCTCTGCCTGCGGTTTTGGGGGTCCTTGCTTGCACTCATGCTGGCAGGGACCCAGTACTCCAAATGGGGAGGGTCTGGGGGTGACAGGGGGCTGCCAGCCCCCTCAGCCCCCCCCCTCACTGATAGGTATAAGCCCCCCAACCCCTTGAACATCCGCCCCAGCAGAGCAGGGGTAGCACTTGAAGGGACAGAGTCCCCCGCACCCCCACATACCTGCTGGGCATCCGTGCCGTTGGAAGGGGGGGCAATGAGCCGGGGGGGTGCAGGGAGCCCCCCTGCCTGCTCCTGCCCGCGGGTCCGCCCCTGCGGAGCGGGCAGCAGTCCGGATGTGCCAGCCTGGCACCGCGGCGGCTGCCAGCGCCGGGCAGCGGGGCCGCCCCTGCCTCAGTTTCCCCACCCGGCAGGTGCTGCGCTGGGTGCCCCGTTCGGGGGGTCGGGGCACGGCGGGGCCATCCGGACCCACCAGGATAGGGGTGAGGTGTCCGGTGCCACCCCCAAACCCAGCTTGGGGCTGCGGAGGGGCTCGGGGTCACCCACTCTTGTCCGGGGGCGTCGGGAGCTGTCACCCCCCAGCTTTTCCTGCCTGTCCCTGCCAGAGCGGCCGAACCGTGGGCTTTGCTTGCCGGGGGGGTGTTGGGGTACCCCTGCTGTTTAACGCCGTTCGTTAACCAGCCACATCGCCCGCTGCACCCACGGCCGGGACCCTCCCGTCTGTCCCTACGCTGGTGGCTGGGACAGGGGCTGGGGTCCCCTCCCTCGCCCCGCACGGGGACTGCAGCACCCCGTGTCATCCCCTGCCTCCAGCAGCTGGGGATTCGGGGCTCCAGCATCCCCCGGGGGGGCAGCCCCCGGTGCTCTAAATGAGCAGGGAGGGGGCTTTGCAGGGGAGAGCCCTGGATCTGTCACTTGTCCCCTCCAACACGTCCTGCTCCGCGGAAAGGGTTAAGCCTGGGAAGGGCTCCGGGCCAGGCCAGTGTCACCCTGACACTGGGGGTTGCCACAGAAACTGGGGCTTGGCTGTGCCGCTGGCGGGACATGGTACCCACGGGGGAGGGATACGGGGGGGGCGCAGGGCGATGGCTTGGGCAGCGGGGGCTGGGACAAGGCGTTGTCCCCATCCCCGTGTCAGCTGCGGGGCTGGGCTGAGACCTGGCAACTCATCTTAGCTCCCGGGGCTGGGGCTTAAAGTGCTGCTCAGATCCGACCCCCTGAGCCCCCGCAGCAGCAGCCCCCAGGTTGGGTGGGACCCCAGAGGATGGGTGGGACCCCAGGTGGGGAGCTGACCCCCCCCAGCACCCACATCCTCCTCCCCAGGTCTGGCTCCAGTGATCCTTACTGTGTGGTCAAGGTGGACAACGAGGTGGTGGCCAGGTATGTGGGACGCCCTGCCACCCCGGGGAGGGGACACGTGGGGGGGACAGGTGGTGTCCCTGGGGGGTGCAGCCACCTCTACTGCCACAGGACAGCCACGGTGTGGAAGAGCCTGAACCCTTTTTGGGGGGAAGAATACACCCTACGCCTGCCCCATGGCTTCCGCAGCCTCGCCGTCTACGTGCTGGATGAAGACACCATTGGGTAAGGGGGACAACGTGGGTGGGCACCGGAGACCCCTCGAAGGGTGGCATGTCCCCACCAGTGGCCTCAGTGCCCACCGTGTCTCTGCCCTGGCAGGCAGGACGACGTTATTGGCAAAGTCTCGCTCAACCGCCAGCAGATCTCGGCTGAGCCACGGGGTGAGTGGGGGACACAGTGGGAGTCTGGGGGTCCAACAAGGCACCATGGGGTGCCCACCCTGCCCCCCCCGGCAGGTGTTGACAGCTGGCTGAGCCTGGTGCCCGTGGATCCCGATGAGGAGGTGCAGGGCGAGATCCACCTGGAGCTGGGGGTCCCCGAGCGGGGCCACCCGCGGGTGCTGCGCTGCCACCTCATTGAGGCCAGGTGGGTGGGGGGGACTGGTGGAGCACAACAGGGGAACAGCCACCCCCAGGGTCTTATTTTGGGCTGGTGGGGTCTGGGCAGTGGGAGGAGGGAAGGGGATGGGGACAGTGGTGGCACAGGGCTCATCCTTCCCGCTTGTCACCCACTGTCTCCTGCTTGGGGACATCAATGCTGCCAACATGTGTCATGATGCCATGGGGTCTCAGTGGGGAATGAGCTGCTTTGGACACTGCCAGCCCTGCTCAGGGACAGGACAGGGGGACAAGGGGCACAGATGGGTGGCCCAGAGGGCCATGGGGTACCTGGGGACAATCCCCATCAGACCAGCTGGCTCTTGCACTGGGTTTCTCCCCTTTGGCTTCAAAATTTGGGGAAACTAAGGCACAGTGCAGCCTGCCCCTCTACTTTGCTCTGGGGGTGTGTGTGTGTGTGCACACATGTGTCTGCGTGTTTGTGCGTGTGTATGTGCGTGTGCACACGCATGTGCCCACACACGCGGTGCCAGCCAGGCAGGCTGCTGGCAGCGGAGCAGGCGGCAGAGGCAGCAGCATCCCGCTGCCATGGCAACTGAAACGGGTACCAAGGCAACGGGATGACCATGGGGCCAGGCAGCAGGGACAGCAGAGCCCCCCCACACTGTGCTATGTGGCCCCCAGGGATCGGGGGAGGAGGGGGTTTGGGAAAGAGTGCTGGGGAATGGTGACCCACTCTCACCAGCATCACCCCAGTGTGTCCAATGGGTACCCCATGGGTGCCTGCTGTGCCCAGGCAAGCCAGAGCAAATGGGAGACACTGGGGTACAGGGACTGTGCTGGTGGGGATGGGTGCTGCCCGCTGCACCCCTGCTGACCCCACTTCCCACAGGGACCTGGCCCCCCGGGACCCCTCGGGCACCTCAGACCCCTTCGTCCGGGTGTTGTGCTGCGGACACACATTGGAGACGACCGTGAGTCGGGGTGCTGGGTACTGGGACCCAGAGGCTCGGGCACCTTCTCCCCCACGGCCACCCATCCCTGTCCCCAACAGGTGATTAAGAAAACCCGTTTCCCGCGCTGGGACGAGGTGCTGGAGTTCGAGCTGGCGGAGGGCGAGCTGCGGGACACTGTGCTGAGCGTGGAGCTGTGGGACTGGGACATCGTGGGCAAGAACGACTTCTTGGGACGGGTGAGGACCCTGAGGACACCTCCGCACTCCCAACCCCTCCCTGTGACGGGGTCTGAGTGACCACAGGGATAGGGACAGGGGTATGCGCACCCAGCAGTGCCGCATTCAGACCCCCCGTGAGTGCTGGGCTCCCCCAAGAAGGGGTCCCCACTGGCGGGAGGAAGCGGGGAACAGCATGGGGTGCTGGTACATATGTCCCCATCGATCAGACCTCTGTCCCCCCAGGTCGAGTTCCCCCTGGACACCATCTGCACAGAGCCCATCAAAGGCTGGTTCCAGCTCCTGCCCTTCCCCAGCAGCACCAGGGACCGCAGGTGAGCGCAGGCAGCACCAGCAGCTCCCCAGGCCCCATATATTTCATTAGAAGCATGAGCTATTCAATGTATTTTATTTTCAACTTGCAAAGCACAAACACTTTAAAAAATTCAGGATTTTCCCCTCTTCAATGAACACTATGTTGTTTGTGCCCTTCCAAAATGCATGGAAGTGTGCTGCGAGACAAAAAGCTGGGAAGATGAGCACAGAGTATTATTAAATGATGGGGCCAACAATAGCCAGAAACAGCCATGGATGAGGGTCCTGCTAAGGCAAAAGTGTGTGTATTTCTAGCTTAATAAGGATGAGGATTATTGGCCTAGAAAATGTCATCCTTAAACTGAGGTTTAAGGTTTGCAAAACTAAAAAGCCTGAATGGAAAGGCTTAGCCAGCTTCAGAAAAGGTTTTTGTTTATAATGCGTGGGAAATTGCGTTCCCCTGGGAAGGACCTGGGGTGCTGGGGGTGCAGGCTGCAGGATGTCGTTGCAGGGGACAGCTGGGGGCCCTGCGGCTGACGGTGCGGCTGGAGGAGGACACGGTTCTGCCCGCCCCATACTACCAGCCCCTCATCCAGCTCCTCACCGAGCCCGTCCTCTGCCCCGGCCAGGTGGGTGCTACAGGGCGAGGGGACCCTCGGGGGGCAGGTGGGGAGCACTGCGGTGTGGGACCCCCCCGTGCCCACCCTGCCCTCCCCTCCCCGCAGCCCCCCGCTGGCACGGCGCTGGTCATCCTGGAGGAGGTGACCTCGGGGGACAGCCGTCAGGACGTGGCCACCAAGCTGGTGAAGATCTTCTTGGGACAGGGGCTGGCCGTGCCCCTCCTGGACTATCTTGTCACTCGTGAGCTGGCCAGGACCAGTGAGTGCCAGGGCTGGAGGCACCACCTGCACACCCCAGCTGGGAAACTGGGGTACCAGGGTCCCCCATAGGGAGAAGAGTGGGGCCACCAAAGGGGAGGCAGGAAAGGTGCCACATGTCCCCAGGGTCGGGCACAGTGGGGACAGCTGGGACATCGCCCCGTGCCCATCTCACCACAGCCTCTGCGCCCTTCCAGCGGACCCCAACACCCTGTTCCGCTCCAACTCGCTGGCCTCCAAATCCATGGAGCAGTTCATGAAGGTGAGTATGGAAGGTGACACCGGCCACGTCCCCGCTGTGCCCTCCCGTGGTGGCATGAGGGCATAGAGCCAGATAGGGTTTGTGGGAACAGTTTGGGGACAACATTGGTGACTTCCTGCCCCTTGCAGGTGGTGGGGCTGCCCTACCTGCACGAGGTCCTGAAGCCTGTGGTGAACCGCATCTTCGAGGAGAAGAAGTATGTGGAGCTGGACCCCGGCAAGATGGAGCTGAGCCGCGGCAGGTGAGTGCCATCCCCACCCCAGAGCCCCCATTGCTGCTGAACCCATGGGTCACCTTGGTGGCTTTTGACCCGGCGATGTCCCCGCAGGAGGATCTCCTTCAAGGGGTCCCTGTCGGAGGCTCAGGTGCGGGAGAGCAGCCTGGAGCTTCTCAAGGGCTACCTGGGGGACTTCGTCGATGCCATCGTGGGCTCGGTGGACAAGTGTCCCCTCCTCATGAGGGTGGCATTCAAGCAGCTCCGCAGACGGGTGGAGGAGCGCTTCCCCTCGGAGCAGCATGAGGTGGGACGCGTTGTGGGGCCAGGAGTCCGTGTGCCGCCAGGACCCCACCCTGAGCCCTGAGTTGTCCCCGTCCCTGGCCAGGAGGTGCGGTACTTCGCCATCAGCGGGTTCCTCTTCCTCCGCTTCTTCGCTCCCGCTGTCCTCACCCCGAAGCTCTTCAGCCTCCGGGAGCAGCACGCGGACCCCCGCACCAGCCGAACGCTCCTGCTGCTCGCCAAGGTGTGGGGAGGGATGGGGACACTGGGAAGGATGGGGACACTGGGAGAGATGGGGACCCTAGGGAGGGACGGGGACACTGTGGAAGGATGGAGACCATTGGAAGGAATGGGGACCCCAGGGAGTGATGGAGACACTGGGGAGGGATGGGGACCCTGGGGAGGGATGGGGACCTTGGGGACGAATAAGGACCCAAGGGAGGGATGGGAACACTGGGGAGGGGTGAGGACCTTGTTGAGCGATGGAGACCATTGGGAGGGATGGGGAGCCCAGGGAGGGACAGGGACCTCAGGGAGGGACAGGGACCTTGAGGAGGGCTGGGGACACTGGAGAGGGACAGGGACTCTGGGGAGGAATGAGGACACTGGCGAAGGATGGGGACACTGGGGAGGCATGTGGGGCCCAAGGGAGGGATGGAGACCCCAGAGGGGGAATGGAGACCTCTTGGAAAAGATGGGGACCCAGGGAAGGGATGTGGACCCCAGGGAATGATGGAGACCCCAAAGAGGGCAGCACCATTCCTGTCCCCATGTCACACGCCACGGGCTGGCTCCTTCCCACACCACTCGGGGCCAGCCCTGCCCGTCCCCAGGCCATGCCACCGCGCCTTGGGCACAGCACAGAGCTGCAGGGGAGCAGCCAGAGGGGTGTCCCCCCCTTCAGTCCCCACACCATTGTGGGGTACGGCAGCGTGAGCCCTTCCTGGTGTGGGGCAGGCACTGCAGAGCATCGGCAACCTGGGGCTGCAGCTGGGGCAGGGCAAGGAGCCGTGGATGGCCCCACTGCATGTCGTCCTGCTGCCCAGTGTCACCCGTGTCACCGCCTTCCTGGACAGCCTGGTCGCGGTGGAGAGCACTGAGGGTGAGCGGGCACACTGTCCCAGCACTGAACACAGAGGGGTGGCATCATCCCTGCTGTCCCCTGGCAGCACCCCTGGGGAGTGGGACACACTCGGTGATGTGCAGATGCTGCCAGGATGGCCAGGGATGGGCATCCTCAGGCTGGGGGAAACGGTGGCACTCGGGGTGACAGCTCTGCCTCTGTGCCATGGCCACAGCGGGCGAGGAGCCAGTGCCACCGGCACTTGTCCAGCCCTCGGCCACCATCAAGGAGGGCTACCTGCACACCCGCACGGCGGGGGGGGCCACGCTGCTGCCCCGCTTTGCCTTCAAGAAAAGGTACTTCTGGCTCAGCAGCGAGGCCCTCACCTTCTCCAAGTCCCCTGAGTTGCAGGTGGGTGCTGCCTGTGACCCCCACCCTGTGTGGGGTGTCCCGGGGATGTGGGTGCAGTGAGTGACGGTGTTTTGCGGCCCCAGGAGCGCTGCTCCATCCCAGTGCCGCAGATGCGGGCGGTGGAACGGGTGGACGAAAGCACCTTCCAGCACCCCCACGTCATGCAGATCGTGGCGCAGGACGACGCTGGAGAGCTCCACACCACCTACATCCAGTGCAAGGTGGGTGCCACCCACCCCACCCCAAGCACCCCAGGAACCCCCCGCCCCATTGCCTCAGGAGCACCCTCCCCAGCACCCAGCCATGGGGCACCCCATGGTCCTGTGGGGACAATGGGAATAGTCCTGGTCACTAATCCAGCTCTACCCAGACATGGGCTGTACTGGGAACACTGGGATGCCCAACACTGGCTGTACTAGTGTCGAGGGGGTGTCTGGGCCCTGGCTGTTCTGGGAAAATTGGGATATCCTACTTTGGCTTTACTGGGGTCACTGGGGTACCAGCTCTGGGGTACTGGGATCCCTGGGGTATCCAGACACATCTCTACTGGGGCCACAGGGTATGAACTCTGGGATACTGGGATCGCTGGGGTATCCAGACACATCTGTACTGGGGTGACTGGGGTACCAGCTCTGAGGTACTGGGATCCCTGGGGTATCCAGACGCATCTGTACTGGGGTGACTGGGGTACCAGCTCTGGGGTACTGGGATCAGTGTATCCAGCTGTATCTGTTCTGGGGTCTCTGGGATAATAGCCCTATCTGTACTGGGATAACTGGATTCCCAGCCCTATTTACACTGAGGTCACTGGGGTACCCTGGCTCCCACGGTGCCATCTCCCCACCAGGTCCTACCTGGGCAGCTTTGCCATCAAACTGTCACTCCCTGTCACCTGGCCCTGGTGCCCAGCCCTGCCAGGGGCCCCATCAGCATCGCCCATCCCCACCTCCACCCTCCTCCTCCTCCCTGCCAGTGACTCCCAGTGCGGGGTGCCCACAGGTCCCTGTCATGGTGCCACCCTCCCTCCCTGTCCCCACAGAGTGCCCAGGAGCTGTGGCAGTGGCTCTGGGCGCTGCGACGGATCAGCAGTGCCAACGAGGCCATGCTGCCCACCTGCCACCCGGGCACCTTCCGCGCCGGGCGCTGGACCTGCTGCCTGCAGCCCGCCTGCACCGGTAAGGCCGGCAGGGTGGGGGTTCCCCCAGGCAGGGCGTGTGGGGGACGCCGACACCCCCACTGTGGCTCTCATTGGCAGCACCTGGGTGCAGCCGGACCCACAGCACCGTGGCACTGGGTGAATGGAGGGACCCCCTGGACCCTGCGGCAGCGGCGCAGACCCTGTACCGGCACCTCCAGCAGGCGGGGGCCCGGCTGCGGTGAGGCTGGGGGAAACACCCTGGGGGACCCTGGGTGCTGGCAGGCAGGGGGCAGCGTGCTGAGGGTCCCTCTCCTGCAGGGCGGCCGAGGGTCCTGAGGGCAGCGCACAGGATGAGCCCCCCGGCCCAGGGCAGGCAGGTACGGGCAGCCCTGCGGGCGTGATGGGGACTCTGCACCCCAGGGTGCTGGCTGGGGCGGCCCCTGCTTGGGGACACACCAATGCACGCTTCTGTATGCATGAACATGCACACACTTGCACATGCACACAGATGCACACGTGCCTGCGCTTGTATGCGTGCACAAGCACACTTATGCGTGACTTGCACACGCATGCACGCTTGCACAGACATGAACACACTCACACAGGCAGCACACACTTGCAACACGCATGCACGCACACACACACGTGTCCACTTTTGCATGCACAGCCAGGCACATACTTGCACGTACTTACACATGCATGCACACACAGGCACATGTGTGAATGCACTTGCACATACACACACATGCATGTACGCACTTGCACATACACGCACACTTGCACATGCATGGGCACACATGCAGGGACACACATGCACAGGCATGGACACCCACACACACCCCCCACACCCACCGCCAGCATTCCCCTGGTTCCCTCCAGTAGGGGACAGCAAATACACGCAGCCAGGGACACAGGGATGGACACAAGGATGGACACAGGGACACAAGCCCAGCTGGATGCACATGCTCAGACAGCCCCACGCACGGCTGTGCACACGCTGATGCACACGCGGGTGCGTGGGTGGGTGAGCACGCACACAGGGACACACTGGCACCCACCCGGAATACACCCAACACCCACACAAACATCCACCCACACATAAACACCCCCCATCCCCACAAACCCCACGCACACAAGCACCCCCAGCAGTGTCTGTCCATGTCGTGGGGTGCTGGGGGGTTGGGGGATGTATGAGGGGCCATGGGACGGGCTGGGATGTGGTGGGATGGGATGACATGATAGGGGGACATAGTGGGTGATTGGGGAGTGGGTGCTGGAGATGGGTGTCACGGGTGGGTGCTGGGGGTGGGTATCAGGGATGGATGCCTGGGGGGGGGCACTGCTGGAGGTGCCGGGGGGTTGCTGGGCAGTGGGTACCACGGGGCGGGTGCCGGGGGTGGCGCTGACCCTGCCGGGGGGCGCAGGCGAGTCCGCCGCGGGACGGCTACAGGCGGTGCTGCGGGACCTGGACATCGCCCACGACGCTTTCGCCCGCCGGGACGGCGCTCCGGGGCCGCCCCCGAGCCCCCCAATGGCCCCGAGCCCCTCAACAGCCCCGAGTCCTCGCATGGCTCCGCCGCCCGCCATTTGAACGCCGGAGGCCGCGGCTGGACTACAACTCCCAGCATGCCCTGCGCTCTACCGGCGGGCAACCCGGCCTGCCCGCGTCGCGGGGCATGCTGGGAGTCGTAGTCTCCGCCGCCCACTGCTCTCCCGCTTCCCCCTTCATCCCACCCGAGACCCGTGTGCGGGGACAGCGGGACTGAGCCGCCCCCAGCACAACACACACACACGCTCCTCTGACCACCGGGGTGCCCCAAGTCCCACACCCCTGCCAACCCAGCATCCCACCCACCCTTGGGACCAATCCTGGGGCGATGCCACCCAGCACCCCAGGAAAGCAGGAGGTGCAGGGAGCCGAGTGGGGACACTGGCCCGGCGCGGGGTGTATTCTGTAACACAGAGATGTACACATGGCACCAGCTGTACGCGGCTCCGTGGGGCAGCGGCGGGTGGCACAGGCGGCCGATGCGCAAAGAGGCCACGGGTAAAAAAAGAAAAGCACCAGCCCACGATGCTGTTGCCACGGGAGCAGGGTAAACCGGGGCAGTGGGAGGGAGGGACACAGGGACACGTGGCGAGTGGCACCGGGTGGCCCAGGATGGGGGAGAAGCCCACCCGGCAGGGCTGCAGCATCGGCAGCGAAGCGGCGCGGGCGGCATTGGCACGGGAGGGGACGCGGGGGCGAGAGGGTGGTGGGGAGCCCCTCACCCTTGCCTCAGTCCTTCAGGGTGGCCTCGGAGACACCCTGGGCCAGCAGCTCGGCCAGGACGTTGTCCAGGTAGTTGGGGTCGGGGTAGCCATGGCCCGTCAGGTTGGACCCGAATTCGGTCTTGTGGTGGATCTCGTTCCACACCACTGTGTCTGACTCCCCTGTGGTGTTGGACGTGCCGATGGTGAAGATGAGCCGCCGGTCCCAGGCCACGATCAGCAGCTTCAGCACCTGCAGCGGGCGGGCACGGCCATCGCTCACCCACCCCGCACCCCAGCCCTCCTCCCACCTGGCACGGCGGGTGGGGGTTCAGCCCTGGCACAGTGCCTGTATCGTGCCACCCTTCCCTGTGGTACATCCCAGCCCCACCCCAGCATTGCTATGTCTTTCCCATCCCTTCCCACCCCATCTCTTCTACTTTCACCTCATCCCATCTATCTCATCATCCCATGCCTTCTCTTCTCTTCTCTTCTCTTCTCTTCTCTTCTCTTCTCTTCTCTTCTCTTCTCTTCTCTTCTCTTCTCTTCTCTTCTCTTCTCTTCTCTTCTCTTCTCTTCTCTTCTCTTCTCTTCTCTTCTCTTCTCTTCTCTTCTCTTCTCTCCTCTCCTCTCCTCTCCTCTCCTCTCCTCTCCTCTCCTCTCCTCTCCTCTCCTCTCCTCTCCTCTCCTCTCCTCTCCTCTCCTCTCCTCTCCTCTCCTCTCCTCTCCTCTCCTCTCCTCTCCTCTCCTCTCCTCTCCTCTCCCCTCCCCTCCCCTCCCCTCCCCTCCCCTCCCCTCCCCTCCCCTCCCCTCCCCTCCCCTCCCCTCCCCTCCCCTTCCCTTCCCTTCCCCTCCCCTCCCCTCCACTCCACTCCCCTCCACTCCCCTCCACTCCCCTCCACTCCCCCCCCCCTTCTTCTTCTTCTTCTTCTTCTTCTTCTTCTTCTTCTTCTTCTTCTTCTTCTTCTTCTCTCCTCTGTTCCCATCCCATCATTTCTCTTCCCATCCCATCCCACCCCACCCGGGTGCCACCAGGGACACTCACCTTCCTGCCCTTCTCATTGTCGGGCAGGTAGCAGTGCCGCGGGAAGCCTCGTGCCGTGAACTTCTTGCCGGGATTGGGGTGCTCCGGGCCCTGGGTGGGAGGGCAGTGGGGTGAGCAGGTGGCACAGGGTGGGGACACCCATGCCAGCATGGGGTCCCTGGGGTGGCAGGCGCAGGTTTCTCACCTGGATGCCGGTGGGGATGTCGTAGACAATCCGGATGGTTTTGGAGTCGGTGTAGCCCGGCAGGGAGTGGGGGATGAGGTGAAACTCCATCTTCCCAGGGGGCTGCGTCCCCGTCTTCTCCCCGTAAATGGCCTTACAGGTGGGGCACTGCAGGCTGCCATCCTGCACCGGCACCGAGGGGACATCAGGGACAGCACCCAGACCCCCAGCACCCACCCAGGGGATGCGTGACTGCAGGGACGGTGACCCCAGGGGGGTCTCTGCTGACCTTGTTGCCGTTGTTGTACATGGCCAGGAGGCAGAGCAGGTGGTACATGTGCCCGCACTTGCCCAGCTTGCCCACCAGCTCCGGCTTGATGCTGCGCTGGCTGAGGACACCCTCGTAGCCAGAGGAGGTGACCAGCCGCTCCATGCAGATGGTGCAGTCCTGGGGGGCACAGGGTGGGATGGGGACATCGCCCCAGCTCTCCGCCCATCCCCAGAGCCCCATGAACCTCCAGCAGCCCCTGAGCCCCCACTCACCTCATCCGGAGGGTTCTTCACCTTCTGGATGTAGCGCCGCACCACATCCTCAGGGGCCTTGCCTGCCGCAGGCACAGAGGGTGACGCCATCAGAGCCTGCCCACGGTGTCCCCAAAGCCCTGCCAACCCCGCCACCAGGATGGGGACAGCACAAGGAGGAGGTACCAGCACATGGTACGGAGGAGCAGTGAGCATCACCCCAAAGCACTCAGGCAAACCCCTTGGGGGTCCCATCCCCACAAGGGGCACCAGCGCCTGTGCCTCAATTTCCCCTCCAGCATGGCCAAGGACACACACAGGCCCACGGGTGGGTCCTTACTCTTTTTGAGGTGCTTCTTCTTGGTTTTCCTGCAGATGCCATTGACACCAGGCACAGGTTTGATGTCGCTCTTGCTGACGGGCGGCGGGTGCAGGATGGGCTTGGGGGCGCGGGTCAGGCAGACGGGCAGCCCGGCAGCGCACATCAGGATGCCCGTCATCCCTGTACCAGGGGAGAGATGCTGTCTGTCTGTCCACCCAATGTCTGTCCATCCTTCCCACCTCCTGGACATGCCCCAGCACTGTGCCTTGCCCCTCCAGCCCCTCAGCCCCACGATGTCACCTGGTGGTGACACCCAATGTCACCCCCTTACCTGCAAGTGCAGGATGGACGGGGCCTGTGCCATTCAGGTTCTTGACTGGGAGGGCCGGGACCCTGTGCAGAGATGGGAGGGGGCTCAGTGGGGCTGGCAGGGCTGGCAGTGTTCCCCGCTGTGCATGGCATGTCCCCAGGGCAGGGCCCTCCTCATGGGACATGGGGCAGGATGTCCCCTTAGCAGCCACGGGACTTTCTGTCCCATCTCATGGGGCTGTCACCCAGTGCCATGTGTCCATCTCTGGGGACCCAATGGTGCTGGGAACAGCTTGTCCTCCTTCACCCAGGGTGGGTGCCCCAGCGGGACGTCCTGACAGCCATGTCCTTTGTCCTGCATCCCCCACAGGAACTGTCCCTGTGCCCTGTCACCTCACCCATCACCCTGGCCATCACTTCTACTCCCCCAGGGGACCCCTACCCTCCAGGGCTGCCAGTACCAAGACCCTCAGGGTGATGGCACAGTGTCCCCCTGCCTGCTTGTGCCCGCTGACCCAGGGCATCTCCCATGTACGTGTGCACCCACCGCCAGGTGTGCACGTGTGTGTGCAGCGGTGTGTGCACGCCACTGGGTGTGTGCACCCATGTGTGCACGGTGCTGGGTGTGCACCCACGCGTGCAAGGCTGGGGGTGCAGCTGGCTCTGCAGGCAGATGTGGGTGGGAGCTGGAGGTTTGTATGCACAAGTAGGGACGTGGCTGTGCCCATGGGTGGGGTGGACAGGGGGAAAGAAGGAGGGATGAGTGGGGACAGGCGGGGAGGGACAGGGGATGGACAGATGTGCATTCAGGCAAGTGGATGGGTGGATGGATGGTTGGATGGATGGAAAGGAAGAATGGATGGATGGATGGATGGATGGATGGATGGATGGACAGCCGGACATATGGATGGAAGGAAAGGGGCACACACTGGGGTGGAGGACAACGACGCAAACCCCACAGAGGAGCCCTGCACAGTGTCCAAGTGCTCTCCTGCTCTGGGGGGCTGCCCCAGCTTTGCAATCTGGACAACAGCCCCCAGCCAGCCGTGTCATCCCCTCCCCAACCCCAAAACCCCTCCCCTGCACACATCCATCACGGTGATGAGCTCGGCAGCGCTCAGCCCCTCATGAGCCGGGGCTGTGGGTGTCTCCTTCCCACGCACAAAGCTGCCTGAACCCACCCCAAGGTGGGGACGGTGGTGGAGGGTCCCCCCGACCCACCCAGCACTTCCCTGGTGCCCTCCTACCTGTCCATGGGGATCTGCAGGATGGTGCCTGTGTGCCGGGATGGGGACAGGGACAGTGATGGGGACAGGGACGGCCTGGCCCAGCACCCGGCATGCGGAAGCGAAAGCAGCACGTCAGCAGGGGAAGGAAACATGCTGGGACTGTCCGGGGGCTCAGCAAACCTGCCCCCCCCTGCACCCACCAAACCGGGGTCGGATCCTGCCCCCTGGCACAGAGCTGGGAGGGATGGGACAGGCTGTCCCCTGTCCCCTGGGACAGCTCGGTCCCCTCCAGGGTAGCCCCAGTTGAGCACCCCAGGGCTGGATCTGGGCTGGGTGAGCAGCACTGGGGCTTTCCAGCCAGTGGCAGCCTGGTGCAGAGAGCCCCAGAGGACACCAGGGTGACCCACCGAGGGGACTTGGATGCCAGAACAGTGACACCCACCGCTCACACCACTGTGCGTCTGCTCGGCCACCCACATCACCTTGGCGAGTTTTTCCCATCCATGTAGGGGACACAGCCAGAGACCTGCCTGGTGGCACCAGGCCATGAGCTGGTGTCACACACTCCATGCTGGCCAGTGGGGACACAGGTTCCCTGGGAGCAGGCACTGCATCTCCTCCGGTTGGCACAGCACAGCACACCATGCCGCACAAATCACCGCAGCCCCTCCGGGACAAGCCAGCTGCTGAGGATGTCCCCCCTGCCACCACGTCCCCAGGGTGAGGCACCTGGGGCTGGAGGTGACACAGCACTGGGAAGGGCTGTGGCTGCTTGTGCAAGGTGACAGCAAGAAACAAGGTGCCTCACTTCCCTTATTCCCCCGGCTCTGTGCACCCACTGCCCTGGTGACACCACCGCTGTTCCCTTCCCTTGGCCCCCCCCCCAGCCAGCTTACCCTGGGGGGACGGTGGCACGGGTGCTCAGTCCACCCCCCCGCTGTGTGCCGGGCCGGTTGAGGTTGTTGAGCCCGGGCAGCGGCGCCGCACCGGGGACGCTCTGGTTGGGGGCGAATGCCCCGCTGGGCACCCGCAGCCCCTCGCCCTTGGCTGTGCCACCCGTCACTGCCACCGTCCCCGTCCCTGCCGGCCACAGAGCCCCCCCGGCAAAGGTGCTGCTCTGGCGCACGGCCCCCGGGTAGAGCTTTCGGCGCTGGGACGCCAGGATGGCGTTGGAGGCGGCACGGGTGCTGTTGACCAGCAGGCACTGGGGACAGGAGCAGGGTGTCCCCGTGCTGGTCCCCACCGGCCACGACTGCGATTTGGGGATGGAGCCCATGGTGAGGGGATACGCCAGGTCCATGCGGCGCCGGAGCCGGCGCTTGCGCTGGGTTTGCCGGTTCATTTGGGACATGCTGCTGAAGTAGATGAGGTAGCAGAAGCCCAGGGAGGAGAGGTCCAGCCAGGGGTGCTGCTTCTCGTAGGCGTTCTGGATGGTGATGCAGATGTCCATGTCGTAGGGTGTCCAGGAGCTGTTGTCGTTCTCCCACTCCCACACGATGCCCTTCCCTGGGGCTGAGGAGGGGTCGTAGAAGTTCCTCCGGACGGGGCGCATGGTCCCTGGGGAGACAGGGGGCTGAGCACCCATGGGATCTAGCACCCTGAAGTGCCACCAGAGACACTCGTGCCTGCATGTACGTGTGCGTGTCCTTTTTCCCTGCCTGTTTTTTCACACTGAGGGTGGTGAGAGCCTGGCCCAGGTTGGCCAGAGAGGTGGTGGATGAACCATCCCTGGAGACATCCCAGGCCAGGCTGGACGGGGCTCTGAGCAACCTGAGCTGGTGAAGATGTCCCTGCTCATGGCAGGGGGGGCACTGGGGGAGCTGGGAAGGTCCCTTCAACCCAAATCATTCTGTGATCCACTGTGGCGGATGCAACATCCACCCCTCAGGGAGG
Source organism: Patagioenas fasciata (assembly GCF_037038585.1). Lineage (NCBI taxonomy): Eukaryota > Metazoa > Chordata > Aves > Columbiformes > Columbidae > Patagioenas > Patagioenas fasciata. The sequence goes on from NC_092536.1 coordinate 12,458,248, forward strand.
GGGGTGCAGAGGCACTTGGGGGTGCAAGCAGCTGCTCTCACCCTCCCCAAAGCACCCTGTGGGCAGGAGGGGTGACAGCCATCAGTCCCCAACATTGGCACCCGCCTCCCTGCGCCGAGCAGCCGCAGACACAGCGTGCGATGGATCGATTGTGTCTGCAGGGCTGCGCCTCCCCGGGGACTCGTGCGGCTCAACAATCTCCGTCAGCGGTGGCGGCTTGGCCACCGGCCGGGATCACAGCCCTGGGATCACAGAACTGGGATCACAGCCCCAGCTGCCGTGGGAAGGACGAGGCTGCTCGGCCCCCAGCACCTTTTTCCATCACTCAGCTCCAGGCCCATCTCCACCCCCTGGCCGGGGTCCCCTCGCCATCCCTGGGGCGGGGGGGACATTTCCAGGTCAGGAGGGTTTCCTGACAGCTGCTGCGGCTCTGGCTGGCGCTGACAGTCACGGGAGCCAGGCGTTGTCCCTCATGCACAGCCAAATCCTGACCCCTCATGCTTCTTTGTGACCAAGCTGGATGCTACAGCCCCCTCTGAAGCCCTGGAGGGGAGGCATCGCAGCCCCCCCTTGAGCTGTGGTCCTGGCAGCGCCCCTGCTGCGCGGTGCTTTTCTATCCCCTCGTCAGCAGCGTTTGCCCAGCCCGATTAACGACGCTAATAACGGTCATTAATCATCACAGGCAGCAGAGCTCGGCCCCAGCTGCGGCTGGTGCTGAGGCAGCTCTGCCGGCGGCCCCGCGGGAAGCGGGGGAGGCAGAGGAGCTGCTCACCCCCCAGAACCACTCGGCCCCACTGCCCCTGCCTCATCCCCAGCCCCACTGCGGGTTCCTACCCACACCCCGCTGCCTGCTCCTGCCCACGGCCTGCTCACCCCGTGCTCTGCGTGTGCTCACATCCCTGCCTGCTCATGTCTGTGTCCCCCGGCCAGCTGCTCACATCCTGCATCCCGCTCTCATCCATATCCTGCACCCGCCAGGCCTTGAATCTGCATCCCACACCCCTCTGGTCCTTGCATCTGCATCCCGCATCCCTCTGGTCCTTGCATCTGCATCCCACATCCCTCTGGTCCTTGCATCTGCATCCCGCATCCCTCTGGTCCTTGCATCTGCATCCCACATCCCTCTGGTCCTTGCATCTGCATCCCGCATCCCTCCGGTCCTTGCAACTGCATCCCACATCCCCCTGGTCCTTGCAACTGCATCCCGTGCCCTGCTGCCCCCTCACAGCTGCATCCCGCATCCCCCTGCCCACTCACATCCCCATCCAGCATCCCCTGCCCCCTCACAGCCCCATGCCACTGCCACAGAGCAGAGGGGGACGAGGGGAGGACGCCCCACACACAGCTCTCGGTTGCCAATGGCCACCAGCTGCCCCCAGCCCCACATCCCCCGTCCCCTCCGCCAGCCACGCTGGAGCTGTGGACCTGAGACAGGGTCCCCAGGGCCAAAAGGAGGGGACGTGCGTCCCCACTTCTCAGAACGGGGTCACCTCATTTCACACATCGCGGTTTTGGCTCAGGTTTCTCACTCCCCAGGTATGGCACAGGCCAAGTCCCTTGTCGCCCCCAGCGTCCTGCCCACCATCCCTGTGTCCCCAGGCCACAGCGGGCACCAGGAGCACCCTCATCACAGGTGACCCTCATGTTCCCAAGAACAGTGGGACCCCAGAGACATGTGGCAGCCTCCAAACCCAGCTGTCCCCAGGCCACAGGGCAGAGATGATGGATGGAGGCAGATACAGGGATGGGACACACAGAGATAACGATTCTGAAGATGATCTATGGGATGGGGTCAGACAGATGGCCATGTCCCCTCTGGTGACATCCCTGGGGACCCAGGAAAAGCCGTTTTGCTCCCAGCAGAGATATGTCACCCCCAAACCCAGCTGTGTCCCCCACCAGGGCACATGTCCTCCAGGAGCACCCAGCACCATGGCCATAGCAGGTCCCTGCTGCCAGAGGACAGGTCCTGGCCAAAGCTGGCAGGAGCTGCCATGGGGACAGCCAGGGTGTCCCGGTGGCACCCGCAGCCCTGAGTCAGCGCAGCCGCTGCCCGGTAGGGTCGTGCCCGTGGCCATGCTGACTCAGGGCTGTGGGTGCCAAGTTGCCCCTTGCCAAGCCTGTGACTGGCTGAAGACCGATGCAGAGACAGGTTTGATGGCAGAAGGGTGGCAGGTCCCTGGCTCAGTCCCCATCTCAGTCCCCGGCCCATCACAGGAGCCACATCCCCACGCAGGGTCATTTCCCATCACTGGTGACTGGGAATGGTGGCACTGGTGGCCGGGTAGGAGGGCACGGATGTGGTGGTCCTACTCTGGGGTGGCTCCTGTGTGTCCCCAGCAAGTCCGGGGGTGTCATCCAGTGTGTGGCAGGTCCCCTGCCCTCGGCAGCACCGCGCTTCCCAGCAGACAGGGACGCAGGGGTGGCTGGGACAGCACCCGAACTGGCAAGTCCCCCATGGCACAGCTGGCACGTGCCGGTTTAGTGGGTCACACCATGACAGGGACACATTTAATGGGGCCGGGCTTGGTGGCGGCATGGGACTGGCTTTGATTTCCCCGAGGACGCGTGGCCTGGATGTGTGCCGCAGCACGGCAGGCACCGACCACCGCGGCTGCAGCCAGCCCAGTGCCCACCACAGCTCCCAGTTCACACACTGGGGCCTCCCCTGTTCCTTGGGGACCCCAGATGGAGTCTCTTTGTGGGGCAGATGGGTGGCCAGTGAGACACAGCTCCCACCACAGCACCCCACGGGGAGGAAGGGGGCATGGACGGACTTTGGGACACATCCCTCCAGGGCTGGGGCCCATGGTGGAGGGGGAGCAGAGCCCAGTAGGGCGGGGGGAGAAGAGAAGGAATGGAAGGGACAGATGGATAGAGGGGAGAGGTGTGCAATGGTATGGAGGGACAGATGGATAGGCAGATGGATGGATGGAGGGATGGAGGGATGGATGGATGGATGGATGGATGGATGGATGGATGGACGGACGGACAGATGCAGGAATGAAGTAACAGACAAGTAGAGATAAATTGGGAGGGATGGAAGGATGGATAGTGGATTGGTGGAAGGATGGAACAACAGGCAAACAGATATGCAGTGAGATAGATGCACGGATGAATGGACAGATGGACAGATGGATGAACGGAACAACAGGCAGATAAAGAGATACACATCGGGGTGGGTGGATGGATGGATGGATGCATGGATGGAAGGAGGGATGGAAGGAGGGATGGGTGGAAGGTTGAGGGATGGGTGAATGGAAGGATGGATGGAAGGACAGGTGGGTGGATGGGTGGATGGTGTTCCCGGCTCAGCGCCAGCCTTACCCGTGTCCTGCCGGAACTGATGCATGGACTGGAGGTCGATGATGTACGGTGCCAGCTGGACGTCGACCTGCCCCAGCACCACGCTGCCGCGGGCATCCTCCTTCAGCACGTTCTCGATGTGGTGGCAGACGGCGGCCGAGTAGGGCCGCCAGCGCCCGTGCTCGTTCAGCCACTCCCACACCACCACCCGGGCCAGGTTTTGGGGGGGGAAGCCCAGGCCACCAGAGGCCAGCATGGCCCCTGCGCCCTGCCGTGCCATGCTGGGGGACAGCGGCTCAGCCCCGCGCAGGGGTCACCCAGAGCCCCTCCAAACGCTCCCCCTGGTTTCTGCTGGGTCGGAGCTCAGCGGAGCAAACGCTGTGGGGCTCTGCAGGGGCAGGTGCTGCCAGCCAGGTCCCCACCGTGCCCCAGCCGCCCCGTCCTGCTCCTCCGGGACTGCCGCACCGGGCTGGGGCCATCCATCACCTGGCACAGCTTCCTTGTCCCTTCCTCCTCGCCGCGGCGCTGGCTCAGGCTCCAAAAAGCCACCAGGAAGCCCCTGGGCTGTGTCAGCTGAAGGGTGGATGCGGATGGTGCTGGGGACACACAAGCACAGTGCTGTCCCCAAGACACCTCCTTGTCCTCTTCCTCCTTGCGTCCCGCCACTCAGCCTACATCCTCGGTGGCTCCACAACTGTCCCAGTGGCAAATGACAGAGGTGTTACCTGTAAAACAGGGCCACGGCGCTGGTCACCCTGAGTATTGCTGCTTGGGTGGCAGCTGGGGGACTGTCCCTATCATCCCCATGGAGCCGACAGGCAGCAAGGCCGCTGTGCCCGCAGCCCTGGCAGCATGGGCTGCCTGCCAGCCCTGCCCGGCTGCCGGCCTCCAACGTGACAAGGGGGACAAGGGGGACGGGGGGGACAGGCAACCCCACTCACTGCCCTGGGGGGCTGGCAGGGACCCCACAAGGCCAGAGAGCCCCATTGCTTCCTGCCCAGGCAGTCTGGGTGCCGGGGAGCCCGTGGCCCCCCAAGCCCGCTCCAGCCGCCACTGATTTATGATCTGCACTGCAGGCATCGGGCTGGGGGAGATCCCGGGCTGCCCACCCTGGCCCCCCGCTCCCCAGCACAGCCTCTCGGCCACCCACAGCAGTCCCCAGCCCCATGGCAGTGGGTGGGGGGCTGGAGTGGGGGGGTTTGCTGCACAGCCGCCGTAGGCAGACAGACGCACGGACACGGCCAGGCACACACAGACACACTGACACGGAGACGCACGCACGGGCACACGCGCTGGCACACACACAGACGGTGACACAGACAGTGGGACCGAGACAGACGGACAGACACGGGGACCGTCAGCAGCACAACAACACCCCCCCCGCCAGGGACACACACACGCACATCCAGCCGTGCAGCCGTGCACCCTCACACCTCCACACGCGTGTGCACCCTCCCGCTCACCCAGCAGCCGCTGTGACCCCGAGCACCGCCGGGGCCGGGGGTACCCTCACCCCAACCTCGGCCGCCCCCGGGACCGTGCAATGGGGACAAGCCCCGGTGACCCCCCCCGCCCCGGGGCCCGACCGCTCTGAGGGGGCGACAAGGCCAGGCCCGACCCCCGCTGCACGGTATCCCCGGTGCACGATATCCCCGGTACCCGGCAGCCCCCCGCGCCCCCGCTGCACGGCAGCCCTCGGTGCACGCTCCCCCCCGTACACGATAAGCCCCCGGCGCACGGTCCCCCCCCGGTATACGGTCCCGGAGCCGGCACCCCCCGCCCCGCCATGGCCGCCGCCCGGATCGCCCGCGCCCCCCGCCGCTACCTCCGGCAGCCACAGCCGCAGCGGGACCCGCAGCCGCACCGGGAGCAGCGGCGGCGGCGGGCGCGGGGCCGGGCGGCGGCAGCAGCAGCAGCGCTCCGGCAGCGCCAAGGCAGCACGGGCACCGGCGGCGGCGCGCACGGCCGCGCGGGCACCCGCACCGGGGACACGCACCGGGACCGGGCACCCGCACCGGGGACACGTAGGGGACTGGGCATCTGCACTGGGGCCACATAGGGGACCGGGCATCTGCACACGGGACTCGTAGGGGACTGGGCACACACACCGGGGACTGGTAGGGGACTGGGCATCCGCATCAGGGACACGTAGAGGACCGGGTATCTGCACTGGGGACATGTAGGGTACTGGGCACCCACACTGGGGACCTGCGTGGGGGACTGGGCATCTGCACTGGGGACATGCACCAGGGATTGGGCACTGGCACCAGGGATACATAGGGGACTGGGCATCCACACTGGGGACACACACTGGGGACTGGGCATCTGCACTGGGGACACACACCAGGACCAGACACCCGCACCAGGGACAACACGCCATGACCGGGCACATGCACTGGGGACAGACATGGGGGACTGGGCATCCGCACTGGGGACAGACACAGGGGACTGGGCACCCACATCAAGGACATGCACCAGGGGTTGGACATCTGCACTGGGGACACACAGGGGACTGGACACATGCACCAGGGACCTGCACCAGGACTGGCCACCCACACTGGGGCCAACCGTCCACACCAGGGACACGCACCAGGGATTTGGCATCTTCACCAGAGACACGCACAGGGGACTGGGCACACACACTGGGGACACATAGAGGACTGGGCATCTGCAGTGGGGACACATAGGGACCAGATATCTGCACCAGAAGCCTGTACCGGGACTGGGCACCCACACCAGGGCCAGGCACCCACACCAGGGACACACACAAGCGGCTTGCATTGGGGACCCACACTGGAAACAGGCACGCACGCCAGGGACCCCCACCTGCTGTAGGCATCCATCCCTGGGACCAGATGCCCTAGCCACACGTGCACTCACACTGGGCACAAGGCCAGGACCCATGCCGACATTTGGGACCCATATTGGGGACCCCCACCAATGCCAGACACCCACACCAGGAGCCTGCACTCAGTGCAGGACCAGGCAGTGGCACCCACAGGTGTACCTATGGGGGGCTGCTTCCCAAATTGACGTGGAGGGGGACATCGTCCCCCTTAGGGCGTGTGGTTCCCACAGCACCACAGGGAAACTGAGGCACGGGAGGTGACAGGAGGCCCTGAGTCGCAGAGACACCTCAGTGTTTGCCCGGCTCACCCCCATCAACATCCCCCCAGTCCAAGGGTTCTCAGCTCTGCCTGCCGAGGGACAGATTTGGGGATGGAGAGGCTGTCACTTGTGTTCTGCCTGCAGAGTGACAGATCTGGGGACAGATCTGGGGACAGAGGGACTGTTGCTCTGACCACGCTTGCAGAGGGGACGGGAAGTTGTCACTCTGGTTGTGCCTGTGCATTTGGGGACAGATTTGGGGCAGAGGGTTTTTCGCTCTGGCTGTACCCATGGAGCGGGCAGATCTGGGACAGAGGTTGCCTCTGTGGCCATGCCCCTGGGAGGGACAGATTTGGGACAGATCTGGGGACAGATCTCTGGCCACATCGCCCCCGCACCGGGCAGGGGACACTCAGGGGCCGCGGGGGGGTGGCCCTGGGGGTGGCCGGGCAGCCAGGGCCACGGTGGCCTCGCAGTGCCACCTGGTGGCCTCGGCCATGTGACGAGGCAGCCCGAGGTGGCACCGCGGGGGTCCCACCTGACCGGGGCACCGAACCCCAGCTTGGTCCCTGTCCCAAGCATCCCCCTCGTCCCTGTCCCCATCCCCACGTTGGGGACTGGACTCTGTCAGCCCACATGGGCAGGAGCCACATGCAGTCCCACCCCTGCAATGAGCTGCAGCCCGGTCTCAGCGCAGGAACCGGCCACGGACAAATGGGGCTGGCACGCAATGGCACAGCTCACTGTGGGTGCTGATAGGCCATAATTGCCCTGACAAGTCCCACCTGCCCTCCTGCCCGCCCCCAGTCCTCCCCTGGCCTAGGAGCCTCATTTAAGCTCAGCTCTGAGCTCTGATCCCTGCCTGGGCTGTGGCATGGGGACCTGTAGCTGGAACATGGCATGGGGACATGGAACCAGGGCAAGGACCTGTAATTGGGACACGGGATGGGGACACAGAGTTGTGATGGAGACATGGCACGAGGACCTGGAGCAGGTTAGGGACATGGAATGGGGGCAGGGACCTGGAACTGGGCCATGGCATGGGGACTTGGACCTGGGACAGGCTCATGTCATGAGGACCAGGAGTTGGGCCAGGATATGGGGACATGGGCTCAGGGAAGGGACCTGGGACAGGACCATGGCACTGGGACCTGACAACGGGCTGAAACGCACCTGAGGAGCCCTGCAGGGGTCCAAGCCACCAAACGGGGTGGGCATGGGTGAGGGGACCCCAGGGCCAGGTGTGGGTCACTCAGGGGAGCCTTGGGGACAAGGTCATGTGCAGTCTGAGGCTGGGCCCCATGTGCTCAGCTCTGGGCTGGGGACAGCCTGGAACCGCCATCAGGGTGCAGCGGGAGTGGGGCTGCCACACTTTGGGGGACAATACAGGGCACCTCAGTGCCTGCAGCCCCCCAAAGCCCCAGGCTGTTGGAAGGAGCCTGCCCAAGCCAAGCAAGATCTATCCTGCCAGTGCTGAGCCCTCACAGCACCCACACCTTGGGGGGGACACATGTATCACCCAGTGCGATCTCCATCCACCCCCACCGGACCTGGGCGCCCGAGCGCAGCCTTGTTTAGTCTGAGGAGGAGCGCGGGTGACCTTCGGCTCCTCTGAGCACCCAGGAGGATAAACAGCATGTCCTGGGCTCTGTGACAAGGACATGCTGGGGGCCACGCTGCCAGTGGCACTGTGGGGAGGACAGGGAGAGGTTGGAGGATGCCCCTGCGCTCTGATCACCAGTGGGGTGGCTGCCAGCTGGGGTGCTGGCAGGGATGCCCTTGGGGAGATGGGGCAATGGGTCCCCCCAGGTGTGGGTGTGTGTTTTGGGGGTGCATTCCCTCCCTATATCAACTTACTCCTCTACCCAGAGAAGGGTGGCACCCATTGTGGGGGGGGCCTGGTGGGAGCACTCCCTCATCTTCTCCAGCAGAGAGTCCTCCTGCTTTGCTTGCCCCCCAAGCCCAGGTTCAGGCCTTCCAGGGCTCCCCCCATGCTGGGGTGGGGGGCAGGCAGTGCGCAGCCCCACCCTGCATACCCCCACCCCATGGACAGGGAGCCCGGACTCCTGGGTTCCCCGCTGTCTCCATGGGAAGGGATGCAGCAGGTTTGCAGATGAGCTGCCGGCGAGCGGCCGAACGCCTGGGTCCCCTGTGCAGGCAGGGTGGGTGGGTGGGCACTGACAGCATTGATCAGGGCTGAGGCCCCCATCCGCACCCACAGCACAGAGGAGTGGGGGGTCCTGGGGTGCTGCCGGTGTGGGGATTTATCCCCAGACACAGACAGACACATGCTGCCTGTAGGGCCCCCATGCCCCCCATTGACACCCCCGGTAGGGACCACCCACGCATGCCCATGCACACACGCAGCCTCCCTGCATGCCCCAACACAGGGACCACACACACACACACACACACACGCATGGAAGAGGCAGCCGGAAGAACAGCCGGAGACAGACAGGCGGATGTGCATACACGGATGTACACACGCCTGTACACACACGCAGACACACACGCACCGTGTGTGCACAGTGACACGCACAGACCCGCAGCACATCACACATGGATGGGCAGGTGGGCACAGGGGTGGGGGCGCGAGGACATGCAGATGTGCGCACACCTGCACACACGTGGTGTGCTCAGCACACGCAGCTGCACACACATCTGTGTACCCGTGCACACACGTGTGTGCATGCATGCATACACAGCCATGTGAACCCAAGGACACACACACTTGTGCGCACAAAGGGACATGCACACACATGTGCACCCTTGCAAACACAGAAGCACACGCATGTGTGCGCTCATGCGCATGCATATGCACACAGACATACTCATGCACACACGTGTATGTACCCATGCACACACACACGTGGGTACCTGCACACACACATGTGTATACACAGGGATGCACATACCCATGTGTACCCATGCACACACAGAAGCACGCACGTGCCTGCACCCATGCACGTGCAGATGCACACACGTGTCTGCACCCATGCACTCACAGGAACACATGCGTGTGCACCCGAGCACACAGAGAAGCACACAGGTGTGAGCACCCATGCAGACACACAGGAACACACACACGTGTTCACCCATGCACATGCTGATGCACACACGTGTGCACCCGTGCACACACACAGGACATGCACGTGTGTGTACCCAAGCACACACAGCAGCACACACGTGTACACCCGTGCACACAGAGAAGCACACATGTGTGTGCACCCATGCACATGCAGATGCACACATGCGTGTGCTCCCATGCGCACACAGGGACACGCACATCCATGTGCACACACGTATGTCTCCACGCAGGTGGCCGCGGCGGGGCTCACACCCGGACACACTCGCTCCCACGGGGACCAGGGTGTCCCGTCTGGGACCAGCCCCCCCACTTCGTGTCCCTTCCTTGTGCCGAGCCCCCCACCCCGGCCCTCCACCCCCCACCCGGCTTCTTAGGCTGTAACTCCACCGGGCCCCCCCACCCCGGGCCAGTGTCCCCCTACCCCAAATTGTGTCTCCCCTCAATTTATGTCCCTCTCCGTGTCCGTGCCGGGACACCGGCGCCGCCAGAGGGACCCCCGGGCCGGCGGGGCGGGAGGCGGAGGGGGGGCGGGGGGTCCCTCCTTCTCCTCCTCCTCCTTCTCCTCCTTCATCCCTCCTCCTCCTCCTCCCCTCCCCCTCCCGCCGCCCCGCTCGGTGCCGGTGCCGGTGCCCGAGCCCAGCGGAGCGGCATGGCGGGCCGTGCCCGGGGGCTCTGCCCGCACCGCTGCCTGTCCCTGCCCGCACCGCTGCCTGCGCCCCTGGGGCTCTGCCTGTGCCTCTGCTGCCTGCTGCTGCCGCCCGCCGCCGGCTCCTGGAGCCCGGCCGTGCTGCAGCCCGCCGCCCGCAGGTACCGGCACCGGGGCGAGAAGCAGCGAGGAGATGGAGCGGAGACACTGGGTGGGGGTCCGGGAACGGGGGGCACCGTGGAGGGGGCGCGGAGGGGGGTTGGGGAGATGCGGAGGTGGCCACCGGGCTCGGGGGGCATCAGGTACCGGGGGGTTCTGTACCGGGAATGGGGGCACCGGGTACAGAGCGCAGAGGGGATCATGGCGATGGGGATGAAGATACCGGGGGGCTGAGGGTACTGCGAACTGGGGGATGTCGAGTCCCAAGGGGGACGGGGTGCTGGGGACTGAATGGGAAGGGCTGCTTGGTCAATGCTGCTGGGGCTACTGGGACTGGGGCTTACGGGATATGGTGGGGCTAACTGGACTTAGTGGGGTTAGGGGTTACTGGGAGGTTATTGGGGCCAGCAGGACTTAGTGGGGCTGGGGGTTACTGGGGCTAGCAAGGCTTTTTGGGACCTATCAGGTGGATTACTGGGGCCAGCAGGATTTACTGGCTGTGGCATCACTGCTGGGGTTATCAGAGCTACCAGTGCTAGCAGGATGCTGGGGCTACTGGGGCTACCTGGGCACACTGGGTCTGGGGGGGCTACCTGGGTACGCTGGGTCTGCTGGGGCTACCTGGGCACACTGGGTCTGCTGGGGCTACCTGGGCACACTGGGACTCCTGGGGCTGGTGCAGGGTGAGTGGCCCTTGTCCCAGGGTCCTGCCCGTCCCTGGGAGGTGGTGGGGGCTGGTGCTGCCCAGTTCTGGGGGCTGTGGTCCCTGTCCCCACTGTCCCACCCCGGTGAAGCAGCAGATAGGGTGGCGGGGGGGGTTGTTTACAGGAAATCTTTGGCTCTGGCCGTGTCTCCAGCACCGGATTGCCGGGACCTCCCGGTTCCGCTCGGGTCGGCGAGGCGACGGGCAGAAGCTGCCTCATTTCCCCTTCCCCTCCCGGCCAAGCCCAGGAAGCCCCCGGCGCCTTGGCACCCCCTTACCATGTGTCCTCTCCCTGGATGCCCCCAGCACACAATCCAGCACCCACCACTTTGCAGTTGACTTTGGGGGACCCACGAGCACCCACCCCATCTCTTCCATCAGGCTAATGCATTGCTGGGGTCCTGCATGCTCAAGCATGGGAGCATGAAGCCAACATGCTGGTTTTGAGAAGTGGGGGTGGGATTTGGAGCCAGCCCCAACGTGGGCTTTGCCCCAGGTGCGCTCCTGCCCCGGCAGCAGAGCCCGGGCCCGCTCAGTGCACGAGTGCCAGCCCGGCAGCGGGTGGGCCGGGTCACGCCAGGCCACGCGAGCCCTCGCACGCCAATGCCCGCCAGCTCCTGCTCCATTCTCGGGGGAGAAGCATTCCCCCACAGCCTCCTCTGCCAGGCGGGAGCTGAAACGGGCCAGGACCCATCCCCATCCCCGCGGGCATCCAACGCAGCTGTGGCTGGCACCGCCGCTGCATCCTCGCCCCGAGACGGCGCAGCCGCATCCCGGCGCAGCACCCGTTCATAGGGAGCAGTGCCCGGGAAAGGGATGCCCCCCCCGGGTAGGGGGAAGATGCCAAGGGCTGTCACCCTGGGTAGGGGGACCGGAGGTGCCGCTGCCCCCCGGGACCCCTCTTGGCACGGCGGGCGGCAGCAGGAGCGTGCAGACAGCCCCGGCGGGCTCGGCGTGTTCATGGCCCTGGCACGGCGCCCGCCTGGGACGGTGCCCAGCCGGAAAGCCCTATGCCACCCTGCTGTGTGTCCCCCCCCGGCACCTCCCAGACAATTGTCCCCGCCGCCACCGCCTCTCTGCTCACAGGGGCCATGCAGCGCGGCAGCGGTCCCAAAAAGCTTGGGTTTTGGACCCAAATTACACAGCCTCGGAGTTTGGAGTCGCTGAGGGTACAGCGAGTCCTGCCTGCCGCGGGGATGGGGGCACTGGGTGTTGTGTCCCCCCCTCTGCAGGGGGAAACTGAGGCCCGGGGGGGGATGCCCGGGGTGGGCAGAGCCTGGCATGAGGAGCCGGCGTGGGGCTGGCAGGCGCCCGAAGAAAGGAGCCTTTGTGCGGGGTGGGCTGGGGGCGCGGGGGGGCTCCGGGCCCTGCTCCAGGCCAGCCGGCGCCAGCGCCGTGCCGGGCCGGGAATGCAGCAGGAATGTGGGGCCCCAGCCCCCCCCGGCATACCACGGCAGCCCCCATCCCCCGTTGGCACCCCAAAACCTGGAGGTGGGCACCTCCCAGAGCAATCCATGGGGCAAGACCCGCTGGGATGAGGGGGACACACCCCGGGTGACACTGCCACCTCTGCCAGCCGCGCGGTGTCCCCCAGGCAGGGCTGAGCGGTGATTTCCCTTCCAGCAACTGGTGCTCCTACACGGTGACACGCACGGTGTCATGCCACGTCCAGAATGGCACCTTCCTCCAGCGGGTCTTCCAGGGCTGCCGCTGGCCCCTGGCGTGTGGCGGGGGCAGGTGAGCGGTGTCACTAGCGTCCCCTGACACCCCACATCCTGCCCCAGCACCCTAGGGTGCCCCACTGCCCTGGGGGTGGTCTGAACATGATGTTCTGCTCTGCGCCAGCAGCTACCGTGCTATTGTCCGGCCCATCTACAGGGTGAGCTACAAGACGGTGACGGCGCTGGAGTGGAGGTGCTGCCCCGGGCACGTCGGGGCCAACTGTGAGGAAGGTGGGAGCCATTGGAAGGGCCTCATCCTGCCCCAGTGCTGGGCTCCTGGTCCTCTCCATGGCTGGGGGGGTGTCACTCCCGGGATGTGTCCCCAACCATTGGCATTGCTGGTGGGGATGGGAAGGGTGTGGAGGTGAGGGCAGGATGGGGAGATGGACCCATGTGTGGGTGGGGGAATGCGTGGAGGGTGAAGGGATGGATGGGCGGATGGATGGAGGGATGGATGTAGGGAGGGATGGAGGGAGGGACAGATGGATGGATGTTCTGTGTGGATGCATGGAGGAATGGATGCTCTTCTGTGTGGATGGATGTTCTTCTGTGTAGATAGATGGAGGGATAGGTGGATGCTCTTCTGCATGGGTGGATGGATGGAGGAATGGACGGATGGATGTTCCTGTGGGTGGGTAGGTGGATGGAGGGATGGATGGATGTTCCCGTGGGTGGATAGGTGGATGAGTGGATGCTCCCAGGGATGTGTGAGTGGATGGATAGATGTATGTTCCCATGGGTAGGCGCATGGATGGGTGGATGTTCCTGTAGATGGGTGAATGGATGTGCCCCAGGTGGATAAGTGGATGGACGAGTGTCCCTGTGGCTGGGTGGCTTGCTGTGTCCATGGGTGGACGAATAGATAAGAGGATAGATGGCTGGGGGAATGTTCTGTGTCAGTGGGTGGGTGGGTGTCCTGTCCTGTGGGTGGATAGATGGAGAGGGGTTCCGGTGGGCAGGTGGGTGGGCAGATGGACAGACAGCCTGGCTGGGTGGGTAGGTGTGGGATGGGTGCACAGGTCGGTGCTTGGCTGGACGTGCCTGCGGGTGGGTAACTGGGAAGGTCAGTAGATGGGTGCGGGTGCGGATGGATGGATGGATGGATGGATGGATGGATGGATGGATGGAAAGACGGACGTTCCTGTCTGGGAACATCTGTGTGGCTGTGCCTGGAGGGGATGCCTGCCCGTTGTCCCTGCCCGCTGTCCCTGCCCGCTGTCCCTGCCCGCTGTCCCTGCCTGCGCCCGGCTGGCGGGTGGGCAGCTGCCTATGTGCAGGCGGATGAATGGGTGCAAGGCTGTGCCATGCGTGGTGGGATGGGCCCCCCCAGCCTGGGGGAAAGTTCTTTGTCCCCATCGCCACTTGCATCCCACTCCCTCCCCCTTTCTCGGGATCCAGCTGTGGGTCCCCAACTCAGCCCCGGCTCTGTGGGACACTGGGGGGTCCAAGGTGCGGGGACACCCTGGGAACAGTGGGGTGACACTGAGGGCATGCAGGACAGTGGTTGGCACGAGTCACTCTGGAGCCAGCTGGGTGGCAGCGGCGCAGGGGGAAGCGGGGGGCTCTTCCTCCTCCTCCTCCTCCTGCTCTGTGCGTGCTTGGCTGGGTGCCCCACATCTGGGCCCGCTTAGGGCGGTGCTGGCTGTCCCCTGCAGCATGGCGGTGGCTGTGCCGGGGTGGGGTGGCCACGCGGGGGGGCACAATGCCACAAGCTCTGCTCCAGACACCCCTTTCCTGCCACGCTGGGTGGCCCTGAGCCACTGTCCCCAGGGTCCCTCGGTGGGGACAGGGCGCTGGGACCCTGCAATGGGTGGGGGATGTGGGCAGTGTCCCCAGGAATGTGCCTCCCCTCCAAAGCCACCCATGAGCTGGGACTGGGGGGGACGGGATTCAGGACTGGGGGGGGGTGCTTTGAGGAGGTTTGGCTTGAGGTTATGGGGTGGGTGTGGGGGATCTGTTGTGTGGTCATGGGGGGGTTTGGATGGGGTCTGATTTGGGACCATCAGTGGGTTTGGGGGCGGATCTGGCATGTGGTCATGGGTGGGTTTGGGGGGGCCTGGCTAAGGGTTATGGGGTGCGTTTTGGAGTATCTGGTGTGTGGCTTTGGGGAGGCTTGGAGGGGTCTGGTTCAAGACCATGGGTGGGATTTGGGGGATCTGGCTGGTCACACGTGGGTTCAAGGGGATCTGGCTGGAGGACGTGGGCAGGTTTGGGGGGGATCTTCCCAGGGGCTGTGGGTGGGATTGGGGGGACCTGCCTTTGGACATGGGTGGGTTTGGGGGGGATTTGCCCTGGGGTCATGTGTGGGTTTGGGGCTCCAGGGCTCCCCAGGAGCAAGGACAGGGCAGAAGCCATGAGATCCCCTCCAAATCCCCACACACTTTGGGGTGAGGAGCAGCAGACTCCCCCATGGCCTTTTGGAGGGTCTCCCACCAGAGGTGATGCCCTGGGAGGGGCCCCCCCTTCTTGACCCCCCTTCCCTCAGCAGAGCCTCACACCTTCCTCGCCCTGCGTGACGCCGGGCGTCCCAGCACTGCCCCACGCCGGCCCCCCCTGCGCCCCGCGGCTTTCTCAGGTGTGTGTCCCCCCAAATGCTGGCGTGGGCAAAGAGGGGTGGGCACCCCCCACCCGACCACCCGTGCCCCCCATTTTCCCCCTGCAGGGTGCCTGAACTGCAGCCGTGTCGGGGAGCTGACAGCCCGGCTGGCCACCCTTGAGGCGCAGGTGAGACCCCCGGGCTGCCACTGCCCCCCACCACGCAGTACCACCCCTCGGGGGCTGCAGGAACCTGGGGGGGGTCTCACCTTATGTCCCCCCATGCTGTGGCACTCAGCTCTCCCATCTCATTGCCAGGTGGCCCGGCTGGTGGTGGCTGAACCACCCCCCTCCCTGGCACCCCAAGGCAGCCCCCTGGGCAGGGGACCCAAGACCGGGCAGCTCTGGGGGTCTCCAGCTGCCCGTGGGAGCCCCGGAGATGACGGTAAGGACAGTGGTGCCCCCCTTGTTCCCCCCCCAACCTGAATCCTGTGGCAGTGGCAGCAGCACCATCGCCTGGGAAAAGCACCTGGGTGTTATCAGGATGTGGGGGGGCACCCCTTCTTGGAGCCCCTTGGTCCCCATCCTCCCCTGCTGTCCCCAGGGGATGGCAGTGACATTGAGCCACACATTGGGACCAGGCCTGCTCCAGGGCAGGTGGTTTGCAGGGCTTCACCCCCCGTGTTTTGGTTTGGGGCAGGATGGGGCCCTTCGGGGCTCCCCCTGGACTGATGCTCCCCAGGGCTGCAGTGGGGACCTGTGCCTGGGAACAACCTGGGGATGGGGTGTGGGTGGGGGGCACCCTCCAAGGGGGGGTCTCTGTGTGCTCCCCTGAGGGTGCTGCTCTGCTGCAGGGAGACCCGGTTGGCGGGGCCCCCCCGGCCCCAAGGGAGACGCAGGAGGACGGGGACCATCAGGTGCTCCAGGCGTGAAGGGTCCAATGGGGCCACCAGGTAAGGGGGGATGGGAGCTCTGGTGGGGGGTGTCCCAGTTCAGTGCCCAGCTCTTGCCCAGGACCCCCCTCCTGCCAGGCAGATCTGGGGGGTTCGTGCAGCTGTTTTGGGGCTGAGGGCTCAAACCTCACCCTGCTCTTCCTCCCCACAGGTCCCCCTGGTCCCCCAGGACCCCCCGGGCAGGATGGGGCCAGGGGGCTCCCCGGAGAGAAGGGGTTACCCGGCCCCCCTGGCCCCCCAGGACCCCCTGCCCCAGTGGGGCCAGTGATACCCCATCTAGCTGAGCCCAGTAAGGAGGGGACTGGGGGAGGACTGGGGCGGGGGTCTCCTCCCTAGGATAGAGTGGGGGGCTGTACAGTGCCAGAGCATCCCTGCAATGGGGCTACAGGCTCTGGGGGGGCATTGCCCAGGTGGGGGGTGGTGTGGCCGAGTGGTGCTGGGAGCCCTGGGGATGTCTGAGATCCCCTGGTGGGGGGGTCTGGCCCCTACCCACCACCCTGTGCTGTTCCCCAGGGGACCCCCTCCTCTCCAACACCTTCCCTGAAGCCACTGTGGGCATTGTGGGTCCTGCCGGACCCCCTGGACCTGTGGGGCCAATGGGTGAGTTCCCCCCCCACCTTCTCTCTGCCCCCCCCAGTACTTCGGGGGTGCCTCAGCAAGAGGCACCTGCCAGGGCTGAGCTGTGTCCCCCTCTTCTTGCAGGTCCCCCCGGCCCTCCAGGTCCCATCGGGCCACCCGGCCCCCCAGGACCCGACGTAAGTGTTGGGAGCAGCAGGACCTAGGGGGCACAGGGGGGGCTGAGCTCCCCCAGACCTCCCCCAGGGCTAATGGCACCCGCCTTGTCCTTGTGCAGGGTAGAGCAGGGACTCCTGGAGCTGCCGGCCCCCCCGGGGAGAAGGGAGACAGGGTGAGTCCCCTCGTGACACTAGCTGGGGAGGTCTCAGCTGGGGGGGGCTGCCAGCATCTCTGACAGTGGGGGTCTGGCTCTGCCCCCCCAAAAAGTGCTGACGGGTTCTCCCTATCCCCCCAGGGTCCCCAGGGCCCCCCAGGCAGCCGTGGCCAGGACGGGGCACAGGTACGTTGCTGGGTCGGGCCCCCTCGGGCCGCAGCCCCCTCTTTTCCCCCCTGGCAGGCCCTCTCCTCTCTGTGTTTCAGGGCGAGCCGGGGCCCAGGGGTGAGCCGGGCGACAAGGGCACTTGGGTGAGTGACACTGGGGTGGCACAGGGGACATAGGGGGAACACATGGACCAATGGGAGTCAGCCACCTGTGGGTGGTGGGGGGTCGGTGATGGGCAACGGGGGGGACCCTGCTCTCCTCCATGTCTTTATCCCTGGGCATGGGGTTCCCCACCCCACATCTTGTCCCCAGAACCCCAACATGGGGTTCCCCAGCTGTCCCCACTGCCCACGTCCCACCCCTGGGACCCTGCTGATGGAACGGGGGTCCCTGGCTGTGCTTGTGTTTCTCCCAAATGCTGGATGCCCCGATGCTGGGGTGCAGAGCCAGCCCCTCGTGGGCAGAGGGGGCACAGGGAGGGCTCAGGCCCCC
Source organism: Patagioenas fasciata (assembly GCF_037038585.1). NCBI lineage: Eukaryota > Metazoa > Chordata > Aves > Columbiformes > Columbidae > Patagioenas > Patagioenas fasciata. The sequence continues at coordinate 12,476,016 of NC_092536.1, forward strand.
CAGGGGCAGAGCTGGGGGCTGTTGCACCCCCCCGAGTACCCCCAACTCCTTCTCCTGGTGTCACGGTGAGTCAAGGCATGCTGGGAGGTGGGGGGTACCCGTGTCCCCTCCGTGTCCCCCCCAGGGGAGGTGGCCATGCAGGGACCTGGCCCCCCCTCACCCCTGTCCCTCTCTTCTCCCCAGGGGGAGGGTTTGCACCAGCTCCGCGAGGCGCTGAAGATTTTAGCAGAGAGGGTTTTAATCTTGGAAACAATGATTGGGCTCTATGGTGAGTAGGGGGGGGCCAGCCCAGGCCACGGGAGGGGACAGGGACCCCCAGGGTGGCCCCCGCTCCATGGGGTGGCCCCCATCCCTGCTGGCAGGTCACCAGGCCTCCATGATGTCACGGTGGCCCTTGGCTTGGTGACATCATGGTGCTGCTGGGGGTGCCCCTTGGCACCCCCTCCCCTCTGCCGCCAGGCACTGGGGTGACGTGTTGTCCCCACCTTGCTGCGGTGTGATGTCATCAGCCGTGCATGATGTCATCACTCACACTGTGCCATCACTGGGGACGCTCGGAGGGCCAGGGGACACCCCCTGCCTGCACCCAACGCTGCCCCCTCAGGGACCCCCTCCTTTGGGCAGGGACACCCGTTTAAGTCTCCACCTTGGGGACAAGCAGGTGCCCCCCTGGGTAGGTTGGGGACATGTCCCCTCATGTGTCCAGGGGCTCAGCGTGCTGGAGGGTGGCAGAAGGAGCAGCCCTGGATGGGGGACAGCCATGTCCCCCTTGGGGCACTGCTGGGGACATCAAGGGACAGCAAGGGACCCCTGGGCCCACAGGGATGGGGGAGCATCCCCCTGGGGCCACGGGCACCTCTTGGGAGAGCTGGCACCCCCCACCCATTGCACCAGCACCCCTCTGCCGGGGCTGCACCCGCGCTATGCCACCCATGCCGTGCTATGCTGCCTGTCCCGTGTCACCCATGCTATGCCACGCTGTGTCACCCGTGCCCTGTCACCCGTGCCGCGCCCACGGTGGGGCCAACACGCGCTCTGCTCTGCTCTCTCACTCTCCCCCAGGCCAGTAGCTTCCAAACCCTCCTGCGGCAGCAGGCCCGGCTGGAGGTCCTGGCTAGAAGGGTCACCTTGCTGGAAGCCATCATCTGGCCAGGTAACCGCGCCACCGTCCCTCCTCCCCTCCCCGCATGAGCTGGGCATGGAGCACGGGGGGCTGGAGGCCCTGGGAGCAGGTCCCTGGAGTCCCCCAGGGCCAAGGGACACCATGGAGACCCTCTTGGGTTGAGAAGGATGACCATGGAGACCCTCTTGGGCCAAGGGAGACCTTGGAGCTCCCTGAGGATCAAGGGAGCCCCTGAAACTCTTCTCAAACCAAAGGAGACCAGGGAGCCCCTCTTGAACCAAGGGAGACCATGGAGACCCTCTTGGACCAAGGGAAGTTCTGGAGCTCATTGGACCGAAGGAAACTGTAAAGACTCTTTCAAACCAATGGAGACCATAGAAACCCTCTTGGATTGAGAGAGGCAACCATGGAGACCCTCTTGGGCATAGGGGAACCCTGGAGCTCCCTGAGGATCAAGGGAGCCCCTGGAGCCCCTCTCAAACCAAGAGAGCCCTATGGAGACCCTCTTGGACCAAGGGAGCCCCTGGAATCTCCCAGGTCCAAGGGAGACCATGGAGATCCTCTTGGATTGAGAGGGATGACCATGGAGATCCTCTTGGGCCAAGAGAAACCCTGGAGCTCCTTGGACCAAGGCAGCCCATCTTGAACCAAGGGAGATCATGGAGACTCTCTTGGACCAAGGGAGAGCCTGGAGCTCCACAGGGTGCAAGGGAGACCATGGAGCCCTTCTCAAACCGAGGGAGCCCCTGGAGCCCCTCTTGGACCAAGGGAGATCATGGAAACCCCCTTAGACCAAGACAAATCCTGGAGCTCCTTGGACCAAGGGAAACCATGGAGCCCTTCTTGAACCAAGTGAGACCATGGAGACCCTCTTGTATTGAGAGACACAACCATGGAGACCCTCTCAAACCAAGGGAGATACTGGTGCTCCCCAAGGTTCAAGGGAGGAGACCATGGAGCACTTCTCAAAGCAAGGGAGACCCATGGATACCCTTCACAATCAAGAGAAACCCTGGAGCTCCTTTGGCCAAGGAAGCCCATGGAGTTCTCCAAGGACTGAGACCATGGAGACTGTCTTGGCTTGAGGGAGATCTTGAAGATCTTTGAACCAAAGGAGTTCCTTGGAGCCCCTCAAGCCAAGGGAGACCATGGAGAACATCTTGGATTGAGAAGGTTTACCAGGGAGAACCTCTTGGACCAAGGGAAACTCTGAGGCTCCTTGGACCAAGGGCAACCATGATGTTCCTCTTGGAGCTGCTCTTGAACTCTGTGATCCCTTGGAGCCCCCTTGGCTCAGAGGAGATCCTGGATGCCTTGGAGGGTCCTGGAGCGTCCCAGGGATGATGGGAGACCCTGGAACTCCCTTGGCCTAAGGAGCCCCTGGTGCCAGAGTGCCCAGCGGGGAGGCTGGCAGGTGCCCCCCACCCTCTTTCCCCCCTTCCTGCTCCTTCACCTTCCAGCTGCGCTTTCCTGTGGGGGGGACGCCGGCTCTTGGGGTGCTGGTGGGGGGTGCCAGGCAGGGGTGCCAGCCGGGGGGATCCTTGTATGTGTGTGTCCCCCCAGGTCCCAGTGTGTCCCCACCCTGAGTCCCAGTGTGCCCCTCCCAGTGTGGGGGTCCCTGGGGGCAGCCAGAGCCATTTCTGTGGGGCAGGGGCCCCCACCCATGGCACCCGATGCCGCGACTTTGGGGGGGAGGGATGTGTCTGTCAGACCCCCACTCCCACCACTGACCCCTCTCTCCTTTCCTCCCCACAGAACCAGAGCCCGGCTCGGGCAGCGGCCCCCCCGGCACGGTGACACCCGGGCCCCCCCGCGGCAAGCGTGGCAGCGGCCACCCCCCCTACCGCATCGTGGCCCCGCCCCGGCGGCCCCCCGGCAAGCAGTGATGGAGCCTGAGGGGGTCACCCCCTGTCACCCCCCCGCCCCGTGCCCACCACCGTGCTGATTTGGGCAGGAGCATCATCCGGGGGGACACAGGATGGGGGTCACTCTCCCGTGTCCCCCCGGCCCTGCAGGGCACTTGGTGCTAGCTGGTGGCACGGCACCGGCCCCCCGCGATTTGCCCCCCGTCGCTGCCGCTTGAACCCCCTTTGGGGGAGGAGGGGCAAAGGGGTGCCAGGGCCCCTTCTGCCCCTTTTCTGCCCCCACCCCCGGTGCAGCTCTGAGGGTGCTTCATCCCTTTCCCCACCCCCACAGCCCCCCCATGCTGGGGAAGGGGCTCAGGGGGGTTTGGCAGTGGGGACCCCCCTGGCGGGGACCCCCTGTGCCACACGCTTTGTCCCACTGCTTGGGGACCCTTGAGGTCATTAAATGCCTCCTGAACCCCTGTCCTGCAGCATCACTCAGTACCTTGGGGTCCCCTAGGGTGACACGGGCACTCATGGGTGCTGTCACGGGGATGTGGGTGGCGGGAGTGGGTCCCCTCTGCCCACAGGGGGTGGCCTGGGGACATTGGTGGGTGTCACGGAGTGTCCCTGGGGCTGGCGTGGGATGGGGAGGTGAGAACCAGGGGACACACGGCTGGGCTGTGCCAGCCACCCACAGTGTGCCACCACGGGACACCCCCATGTCACACCACCCATGGGACACTGGGAATGGGAACTGGCTGAAAGGAAGAAGCCAGAGAGTCGTGGTCAATGGGGCAGAGTCCAGTTGAGGCCTGGATCCAGTGCAGTGCCTCAGGGGTCAGTACTGGGGCTGTATTATTCAATATATTCATCAGTGACTTGGCTGAGGGAATAGAGTGACTGTCAGCAAGCTTGCTGGTGACACCAAGCTGGGAGGAGTGGGTGACACTGGAAGCTGTGCTGCCATCAGAGACCTGGACAGGCTGGAGAGCTGGGCAGGGAAAAATGTAATGAAATAAAACAAGGGCAAGTGTAGAGTCTTGAATCTGGGCAGGAACAACCCCAGGTTCCAGTGTAAGTTGGGGAATGACCTATGAGAGAGCAGTGTAGGGGAAAGGGACCTGGGGCTCCTGGGGACAGCAGGGTGACCATGAGCCAGCACTGGGCCCTTGTGGCCAGGAAGGCCAATGGTACCTGGGGTGGGTTAGAAGGGGGTGGTCAGTAGGTCAGAGAGGTTCTCCTGCCCCTCTGCTCTGCCCTGGGGAGACCACACCTGGAATATTGTGTCCAGTTGTGGCCCCTCAGTTCCAGAAGGACAGGGAACTGCTGGAGAGAGTCCAGCGCAGCCACCAAGATGCTGAAGGGAGTGGAGCATCTGCCGTGTGAGGAAAGGCTGAGGGAGCTGGGGCTCTGGAGCTGGAGGAGATTGAGGGGGGACTCATTCCTGGGGATCAATATGGAAAGGGGGAGTGTCAGGAGGATGGAGCCAGGCTCTTCTGGGTGACAACAGTGACAGGACAAGGGGCAATGGGTGCAAACTGGAACACAGGAGGTTCCACTTAAATATGAGAGAAGCTTCTTCCTGGTGAGGGTGTCAGAGCCTGGCCCAGGCTGCCCAGGGAGGTTGTGGAGTCTCCTTCTGTGCAGACATTCAAACCCGCCTGGACACCTTCCTGTGGAACCTCAGCTGGGTGTTCCTGCTCCATGGGGGAATTGCACTGGGTGAGCTTTCCAGGGCCCTTCAACCCCTGACATTCTGGGATTCTGTGACATCCACCCACACTGGGACCCCTGGGACACCCACCTGTGTAATGCCACCCATGGGACACCCATCTGTGTCACACCACCCCTGGGACAGCACCCACACCATGTCAGCCATGGGACACTGCCCCATGTCACACCACCCCTGGGAATCCCACGTCACGCCACCCATGGGACACCCACTCATGCAGTGCTACCCATGGGACACCCACCCACCCATGTCACACCACCCACGGGACACACCAGCCCTGGGACACCCACCCGCTCCAGGCCACCCCAGGGACACTTGCCCATGTCACACAGGTGTTGCAGGACACGCTGCAGCCCCCGCTGGGGCACGGGAGGCCAGGTGCCCGTGGGCAGGTGTGCTGTGGTGTGACGTCACTTGCTGGGTGTGACGTCACTTGCTGGAGCGTGACGTCAGGGGCGACTTCGCGTACGACACGGTGGCGCCGCAGCCCCGCCCCCGGTCCCCTCATGCTCCGCCTTCCGGTACAAACGGCTCTTGCGCGACGGTCCCTAACGGCTCTGGGCCGTACCATCCATCGGCCCGGCGGGGGAGGAGCACCCAGAGCCGCGGGAGAACCGCCCTCCCGAGCGGTCGCCGCCGTGGCTCGGGGGTGGATCTCTGTTGTCTGTGCAGAGCGGAGATCTCGGGAGGGCGGCGGGGCGGAGTGAGGCGAACTCTCGGTGCGCGGCCGCCCACGGGCTCCCCCTACCGCCGTCGTGGTCCGTCCCGGCGGGGCGGGGCAGCGCATGCGCAGCGCGGGGCGGCGGCGGCGGCCGGACGTTGGGAGCGCGGAGGAGGAAGGCGAGAAAATGGCGTCGACGGGTGAGCGGGGCTGGGGGGGTCGGGCCGGCCCGGGGCCTCCGCGGGGGCTTCCTGGGCGGGAGCGGCTCGAACCGAACCGGCGGCCGCCAGGACGGGCTGAGGCGGGGCCTGGGGCCGGCGGGGGGCCGGGGGGGAGCGGGGTGGGGGCCGGGCCGCGGGCCTGTCACGGCGGGGAGAGGCCCCGGGCCCCGCGCTGAGCGCTCCGGCTCTTCCCGCCCGGGCCGCGCGTTTCCCGACCCCCACCCAGCCCGTGTGTCCCCAGCACCGCTGTCCCGAGACCCTCCGGTGCCTCCCGGGGATCGCAGCGCCCAGATTGTTCTTCCTTTGTATTTATTAAAGGATTATTTACATTAGTGGGTCCTTGGTGCTCCAACCCCGATAGATTCGTCGAGTTCCGCTCTTTCAGGAGATCACTGTCCTTACTAAAAGCTTTTACTGTATCTTCGGCCTTTCTGGTGGCTGTTCAGGACGGTTTCTGGTGCAAATGTAAATTTTTTTGTGAATAAAACCAGTGAAGCGTCACAGAAGGAAACCCGCTTTTGTGAGAGAGTCCAACTGGATGCGAATAGGTGGAAATTGAGGGTTCCCAACCATGCCAGCATCAGATTTAAAGTAGTTTTAAAACCCAGCAGCCAAAGGTTGGACCTCACCACACAGGGAAACATCACAGAGTGTGGGGAGCGTGACTAAAATCACCTTGGAGAGGTTAAGAAAAAAACCCAAACAACAATGTTACTAAAGAGACACGTGCCCGTGGAATTGTCAAAATGGGGTTTAAAAATGCGGCTGTCTTTCCGCGTAATGCATGGAAATGTTCTTCCATGGGAGCTGCTATTTTCGGCTGCACTATTGTGCTCGTGGGCCTCGTGAAATAGAAGGATGAAGATTAATTTCCCCCTGGAAATAAAAGCTCAGAGATGGTTTTAAGTAAATGAACAGTAATTTTTTTTTTTCATAATGTTTCGTGTTAATCTAAATTTGAGCAAAGTCAAAGAGAGGGATTACTGGAGACAAATTGCACATTCGACACCTGGATTTCTATCCTAGAAAGGGGGAAGTGTCGTGTTGAGGTTGGAGCGGAGGAGCTGGAAGACGGGACATGTGATGAGTGTTTAATTGAAGCCTCTGTGTGTAGACTGTGGTAACTCAACGGGGCGCAGAAAATGAGCAGCTGAGGGTCCTGGGGGGTTCAGCTGGAGAACAGGAGCTGAGGGGAGACCTTCTGATCTCTGAACTGCCTGAAAGGAGCTTGGAGCCAGGGGGGTCGGGCTCTCCTCCCCAGGAACAAGCGCCAGGAGCAGAGGAAACGGCCTCAAGTTGCGCCAGGGGAGGTTGAGGTTGGATGTGGGGAACAATTTCTTCCCCAAAGGGCTGTGGGGCATTGGAACAGGCTGCCCAGGGCAGTGCTGGAGTCACCATCCCTGGAGGGTTGGACAGACGGACATGAGGTTCTCAGGACATGGGGCAGTGCCAGCGGTTGGGAAGCGGTTGGACTTGATGATCTTGGGGGTCTTTTCCAACCAAAATGATTCTGTGAGTCTGGAGGTTTGGGTGGCTGGAGGGTGAGGGGTTTTGGAAAAGAGGAGGGGGCTGTGTGCAGAACACAGGAAGATGGACGAGGGGGAATGGGCATTAATGGTTTTTAGCACTCAGGATTTAACAGAGCATAGAGCCATGTGTAGACTGGAAAAAAAAAAAAGAGCAACGACCCTGTATTTAACAAGCTAGATTTTTCAATATTAAGCCTGACAACCTGTAGGGAAAGCAGGAGCGGTGCCAGAGCAGTTTAACAGCTTTAGCGGCGCGTCCCAGGAGCGGGGAAGCCTTCGGATGGCAGATCAGCAGTTTATTATAATGCACAGTGTGTCTGTTGCCTTCCTCATGTCCTCATACCAATTCCTGCGCTCTGGTGCAAGGTCAAAATAATTGTTACCTGTGAAAAATCACTGCCGGAGTCACGACGATTCCTTTCCTGTCCGTCAACACGTGTGCCAGGGGCTGAGCTCTAGCATCGACGCAGGGAAGTGCAAAGGAGGAAAAACCGTGAGCTGGGGAGGAGCAGAGGACAGTTTAATTAGGGATGAATCCACAGCCTGAAGATACAGGAGGTTCTGGTGTATGAAAAGAGTATTTTTAAAATGATCCCTGGTGCCCAAAGATGCAACTGCGATAGAAACACTGAAACCTCGTCCCGCACACAACTACGCGGCTCTGCCTGCAAAAAACTCCCCTAACGTCCAGCGGCTGATTCCTGATCTCTGCTCCCGGCAAAGCTGGGATCTACCTGGCAAAGTCTGGCCTAAGCCATGAATTCATCATTTGCTCTGGAAGTTTGGACGGAGACTGGAGTTATCTTGGAGTGAAAATGAACTTTTAGGAGCTGTAATCATCTTAAATATAGCCTCGGAATTGCCCTGTGGATGCATTTTCCGTCCCCGCCAGCAAACCACTTCAGTGTAGACTTTCCTGCTTGGATTTTCAGGCTTTCAGTTCTCCTCTAAATGAGAATATTGGCGTGGATCAGGGCTCTGGGGAGGGAATTAGTGCCTTGAAACTTTCCAGCCATTCGTTTGCCTCCTGGATATTTAAATAGGGTGAAGTGTGGTGGTTTCCGCACATCCCAGAGCTCTCAACCTGCGCCTTTGAAAGCGGGGGGTGGGTTTTCAGTGTCAGCCCCAGTGTTTCCTTTGTTCCCAAACAAAACACCCTCCGCCAGCCCCCTTGGGTGTCATCCAAGGTGGCAGTTAAATTAAAGCAGGGTCATTTGAGATCAAAGTTGCTGCTGCAAACAGCACTAACAATGGAGGGAAGAGTGATTTTTATTTCCTTCCAAAACACTGAAAAAGTTCATTTACCTTCCACTCTTTTGAAAGTGGATTTCCAGCGGTTTATAGCAGTTCTTTCAAGCTGCAGGAGGAAATTCCAGCTACTGTGCTCTTACACTGTTAATTTTGTTACGTGTTTGTCAACGTTTTTGTCTTTCTTTTTCTTTTTCTTGTAGATTATAGTACCTATAGCCAAGCTGCAGCTCAGCAGGGGTAAGTAGCATTATGGTCTTATCCTCTCTGTTTTAAAAAGATGTAATATAAGTATATAATAATTGTGGTTTAGTCTTAACTTGGGTATGTTTATAAATCCTGTGGTTTTCCTTTAGCTTTTAGATTTTGCATTGTCATAGTATTTGAGCAGAAATGTTTGGATTCATGCAAATCGTCTTGTGATACATGTTTTGCTCGAGTCAGAAATACAGGGACGCATTATAAATGGCTTTAAATTTGTTTTTACAGCTACAGCACGTACGCACCTCAGCCGGCTCAAGGATATGCACAGACCACCCAGGTAAAACACGGGACGGTTTTATAGTTGCTGCTGAATCACATAATCTTCCAGTAAACTTCACAGGGCTCTGCCACAAAAAACGCTGTGGGAGCATCAAAATCAGTCATTAAAAGTTCTCTTGGAGCTTCCCACCCAGCTCAAACCGCTTGTTTAAAATGAAAACGACCCAAATGTCCAGGAGCCTCAACAGTCCCTTCTTTGGTGATATATCCAAGATTAAAGTGGTTGTTGTCGGGAGGATTCTAAAAGCCTAATTCTGGGTGTGTTTGACACCACCGTGTTGGTGGATGTTTTACTCAGTGGTGTAGGAGAGAAAAACCTAAAAAAAAGAGGGGAGGAAATTGCCGTTTGTGAGACTGCAGCAGTTGGACAAAGAAGGAGGAAATAGATATTTTCACAGAGGTATTGTTGCTAAAGCTATTAATACTCTCAGTTGACTGGACTGCAAAATGATGCTGATCTTTAAGAGATTAATTAAACTGTGTTTGTTTTTGATCTGTAGAATCCAAATTACTAAAACCACATTTGTACACACACAGCGAGCCTGTTTCCGAAGGTAAACTTGTGTCCTCAAAAAGTGGCCTAGGTTAATTTTCCCCCACCTCTCCAGAGACGTTTCTGAAGGGAAAATCGTGCCACCCAGGAGGGTGAGGGTGAGGGTGACAGAGCACTGGCCCAGGCTGCCCAGGGAGGTTGTGGAGTCTCCTACTCTGGAGACATTCAAAACCCACGTGGACATGTTCCTGTGCGACCTCATCTGGGTGTTCCTGCTCTGGTGGGGGGATGGACTAGATGATCTTTTGAGGTCCCTTCCAATCCCAAATATACTGTGATACTGTGATCTGTATTACGGAGATAGAAACCATCACATTGTCGAGTTGGAGCATTACGAAGCAGCTTTTAATGGACTAATTCTGGTTGTGGCGACAGCTTGGCTACCAGAGGTGCAGGTGACACGGAAAGGCAAGTGTAAAAACATAAAGCCGTGACAACAGCCTCTAATATGAGACTAAAACCAAGTAAATGAACCAACTAAACTCAGCTGTGGGCAAATAGCCACGGGAAGTTTGCAGCATTTTCTGCCTCCTGATGTAGCATGGAGCTGCTGGAGAGGGGCCAGAGGAGCCACAGGAATGATCCGAGGCTGGAACAGCTCTGCTGGGAGGACAGGCTGAGAGAGCTGGGGTGTTCAGCTGGAGAAGAGAAGCTCTGGGGAGACCTTAGTGCGACCTTTCCAGACTTAAAAGGAGCTGATAAGAAAGATGGGGACAGACTTTTGAGCAGGGCCTGTTGTGATAGGACAAGGGGTGATGGTTTTAAACTAAAGGAGAGAGATTCAGGGTGGACATGAGGAAGAAATTGTTGCCCTGAGGGTGGTGAGAGCCTGGTCCAGGTTGGTCAGAGAGGTGGTGGCTGAACCATCCCTGGAGACATCCCAGGCCAGGCTGGACGGGGCTCTGAGCAACCTGAGCTGGTGAAGATGTCCCTGCTCATGGCAGGGGTGGCACTGGGGGAGGTGGGGAGGTCCCTTACCACCCTAATTATTCTGTGATTCTATGATACTCAGTCTGGTCAAGGCTTTTCTTCTTTTGGTGAGATCTGCAGCATGAGTTCAGGGAGGCTGGCTCACGAGTAACGTGACCTTTAATCCCAAGAAGTGTTTAAGTTCCAAGCTCTCATAAGAGTCAGTAAATCCCTTTGAGAATCTGGCCGTTAAAACTGTCTTCATGTCATGTCTTGAGCTGTAACTAGAGTTTTATCCTCAGCCGAGCTGCTGGTGGCACAGAGCTGGTGCCTGGCGTTTGAGCAGTTGCTTTGCGATGCTGTCTTTGTGATTGAGTGAGATGATGGACAGACATGGTGCTTTAGTGATGACCTAGACTGGAAAATGATCTGCAGGGACAGTGTGAGCTGAGCTCCCGCTGAACACAGAGGCACCAGGACGGTTTGGTGATGGCAAAGCCTTGGGTGCTTCTGCTGATCCCATTCTTGGATACCTGCATAAGCTCCTGTTTTTCAAACTGTTGGCTGGTGCACATGAAGAATATTCAAAATAACTTAATGGGAGTCTTAAATAGGTTTTGTATTGAAGTAACTGGCTTGTTTTACTTTGCCCTCTAAGTAGTCCCACTCCCCGTGTAGCCCTCGGGAGGTGCCTGTGAGCGTTGATGGGTGCTCAGGTAATTACAAGGAGCTGGGTGCTTTTATGTTTTGCTTTATGTAGAGCAGAGGTGTGTTGTGAAAGTGTAAGAGGCTGCCCCTCTGGCATTGAAAAATGGTGTTTGTAACATCATTACAGATCTAAACTGAAAGTTGCAGCAGTGCCCAAACTTTCACAGTAGCCTTGGCTTGACTCTGATTACTTTCAATACATCAGGTAACACAGACCCCCATCTCTGCACAGCACCGAAACAGCCTCTGTGTGTCTCTCTGCATCACCTGTGAGTCACTTCTGTTCATAAATTAAATTTGTGTCATATTTGGAGCAGACGTACGGGCAACAGAGTTACGGAACCTACGGACAACCCACTGACGTCAGCTACACACAGCCCCAGACGACCGCCACGTACGGGCAGACTGCGTACGCAACGTCCTACGGGCAGCCTCCCACCGGTAAGACCCCTGTTCCTGCAAGGCCCCGCTTATCCCGGGGCAAGAGTTAAGCTCAAGTCAACCTCAGGGAGCTCTGAATTACTGTGAGCAGCTCCGATGTGGAAACAGCTCCTTCCTCAAGAACCTTCCTTGAGTGAAGGGCAGTTTAAAGCCATGCGAAGCTGTGGGTGGGCTGAGGAGTAAATAAATATGCCTGTTTAATTTTTCAGGGAGCGTTTTGGGTGCTGGTTCGCGCTGCGGAGCTAAACGTGGGGGCAGAGCCAGCGCTCGGGCTGCTCTCACAACCTCAGCACCTCGGTTGCCTGAAAATCAAACGGGTGGAAGTGACATGTGCCTGTTCTGATAGTTGTACCCTCTACTTTTTGTCTTGTGCTTCCCACAGTAGAAGGGACCAGTACAGGTTTGACTATCCTGCTCGCTCTTGCATGGAAAACGCCGTCTCATCCCGTCTGAACTCGTGGTGTTAACCCTTTAGGTGTGCCTAGGTTTTAGCGCTAAAATGTCCAGCATCAGAGCGCACACACAGTGTCAGTAAGCATTTGCTGGGCTGTGGTGCTGTTTGCCATCCCCACGTCTTTCTAAAGACTCCGAGTGGCGTAATTTATGGATAAAAGTAATGACAGCCGTGCTGAGGCATTTTGGGTGAATCTAACCCCGTTATCCGGCCGTTTCCTAAAGGGTGAACAGCACGGTTAGACACGTCCAGCCGTCCCCACCACCACCCGTGCATGTTCCATGGTGTCTTTGGATTCCCAGTGCAGATGCATACGTCACATGTTCATTAACGCGCTGTCAATTATTCCAACGTGTGCTCTTTGAATGGGAGTTTTGTATGTGCAAGTGTCTTAATGTCTGAAAGAACCTACTGAGATACTGTTCACTTCTGGTGTATTTGGACTGAATATTCAGGAGACTTTGTAAAAGAAAGTAAGTTTTCCTCCAAGTAAGGCCCTGGGTGCCGTTTTCTGCAGGTTCATCCTTTGCTTTGAGAGATATTATAAACATTTAGTAGAGTGGGAGCTTCCTTAAATACTTCCCAACGCAAAGGAATGCCAGGACAGACAGGCAGTGGGGTGTCTGGCCACAGTTTGAGGAACACTTCACCGAGAGAAAATATTAACCTATAGTCTATCCAGTTGTACAGCACTTAAAATATTGAATATTTTACACAGGTAAGGACTATTTCTGCCTGGCAATTAGCACTTTTTAAAGGCAAAATGCTTCTTTTAATCAAAAAGGCAAAAACAAACCGGAGAAGCGCTCAAGCCAAAGATCCTGTTAGACCTTGGAGTGGGATTTGCCTCAATCCGTGCCGGTCTGGAGCGGGACGGGCGATGTTCTCCAGGCAAAGTGCCAGGTTGGATTTATTCTTCCTACACCTGCCTCTCCGTGAGGAGCCAGCGCTGTGCAAACGAGACTGATGGTGCTTAAAGCCCGTCTCTGCCTTTCGCACTAAATAAAGCCCGGGGTGTTGCCTGGGGCATCTTTACGCCCTAAGAGACCTGCAATTTTTGTGGTTGAATCTCCATTTATTTTTCCTAGGCAACGCCTTGTAGCAGAGGGATGTCTGCAATTACTTCAAAGCAAAGTGGCTTTTTTTTTTGTCCTAACAACTTATTTTTTGGGGGTAAGATGCTCTTGTGGTCAGGGAAATTCAAATCCTATGCAAGAACGGCAGAGAGGATCCCTCCATGTGCCCCAGAGCCCCAGGTAAGGGCTGTTTTCACCTGCCCAAAGACCTTTCTGTCCCAAACTCTCCGTCATCCAGCCTTGCACCAGCTCCTGGGCCACCTGAGGTGACAGTCACCACCCGCGTTGTGCTTCTTCCCTCCCCAGGGCTGTAGGAAAAGGCATCTTTGGGTCGTCCTATTGATTTTCTTACGGCCAAATGAGGTCTGGGGACCTGCAGGCTCCTCCGCAGCCCCCCGCACACCGACTGGATTAGGGGATTAATTGGCAGCATTGAATCTGTGGTCATTTGTGCTTTAATTGCTGTGGTGTAAAAGTGTGAATTCCAGAGTAAAATAGAGCCACATCCCTGAGGGTTATTGGATTTCTGAGAGTGTGGTTTGGGGGCAAAGACATTTCAGATGTTCAAATGTGAATCTCCTTCAAGTCACTAAATGGGAATTACTCTCTAAGTTAGGGACAGCCAGCCCTGACTTCCTTTTATTTTACCTGTGAAATTCAGGGTTAGGTATGTTTTAAGTTTCTAATGAACACACCCATAGATGTCTTATCTCCCTCACTGGTAGAAGCTTGCAGTGCCAAAGTGGGGTCAGGTCTCTTTGGACACACAGACCCCCCCCTGGGTAGCTTTTAATTCTGCTTGTGTCAGAGAGGAGCCTTCAAAAACTGCTGCTAGCTGACGTGCAGCCTGCTTATTTCAGAATAAATCTCTTTGAATGCAGTGTGTTTGGTTGGTTTTCTCTGAGGAGCAAATCCTGCAAGGTTCCCCTCCATCTGAAGAATTCCTAGACTTGAATTAAGGTTTTCCTAGTAGGCTTGGATACTTTGAGAAGAAATCAAAGGTTATCCGAGTTCTTTGTTACCCTTTTCTTACGGTATCTGTTCTGGAGATTTGCCATTTCTCTTACTGACCAGTTTGGGAAGGAGAGAGGAGTAATGTGAACATCCCCCTCAAAAATCCAGCTCTTGAGGATTTTCAGAGTACCTAAACTAAGCTGTTGAAATGAAAATTGAGGCCAGTGGGATGTTAAATCGCTGCCTTGCCTTTCTTTGGTACAAACCCTTCCTGCTGCGCACACTTAGACAAGGGAAATGCTCTGTCTCGAGCTGATGCATTAAAATTCGGGGTTTTTTTTCCTCCCTTTTGCTCCGTTGGCAGGTGTGAGCAAACCTGCTCCCTTGCTTGATGTGGGAGGGCAGGGCTGTGGTTTTAGCGACGGTGCTTATGCAAACAAGCCATTTTTTTAGTGAGCGGTCAGGCTTTGGCCGCTTAAGGATTCCTTTCACTTCTGGTGTCGGTGCTCTCTGTGGAAATGCTGACGTTTCAGTGGTTTGGACTGTCTAAATTTGTCCGACACTCTAAAAATCATCCTCATTTTATCCCATTGGGCATTGTGCTGTTCACCCTGCTCAGCGACACGTGGAGCAGGGCTTTGCTTTTCAGAGAACTTCTCACCAAAAAGAAACGGTGACCGTGACAACTGGTGATTCGTGCCGGTTATTTCCTGGCGGGAGATGAGCTCATTCTCTCCCTTTCATCTTTCCAGGTTGGCGGAGCTGCGGCGTGGAGGCGTTTGGTAGGAGGGGGGACACGGCAGGAGGATTGAGGCTTGTGTGAGCAGACAGGGGCAGGTGACATGAGTGTCCCCTTCATCAGGATCCTCAGACTAACCCGCAAACCCAAGAGCATCGCACAGGATAGAAAACTGCAGTTTATTGTTTAAACTAAAGCGCTGTGCAAACTTCCTCCTCTCGCTCCTCTTCCTCTTTCCTCGCTGGTTCAGAGAGACTTTGGGAAAGGTTCCAATTTTGTGGCAGGGTCAGCGAGATGTGGAAGTTCCGCGGGGCTTCAGGAGGACGCGCTGTGTTCTGATGGAACTCCATTTGTTTTGTAGATGAGGGAATTGAAATAAAAAGCTACAGCACAATTTACCTAAAATGCTGTATAGTTAGAAGGAAGAGTATGTCACAAGTGTCCTGTGTTTATTAAAAATAAGAAGCAATGGAGAAGCTGTTACCTTAATTGATGCAATTAAGATCACGTCAGTAAGACTGAGATCAATCGGCTGCTCTTTGGCAGTCAATGTTTTATATTTTTAGTAAGTCAGCTTCTGCTAACAAAGTTTTTAATTTATAATTTTTATATATAAGTCTCTGTTTCATAATTTGAAAACCTGTTCGCAAGGTTCTCAAACTAAAAAAGCTGCCGTGTTAATGCCGGGTTTATGATTTGCCTTTGTGACGAGCCACATAGTCGACTAAATTATACAGCGGCAGCTGCTGGAAAGAATCATTTAAATGTAGCTGTTTCAGGGTCATGGATATTCTTGTAAAATGGTTTAGAAATAAATGTGTGAGCTGTAAGGGTTTTACCTAAATCAAACTGAAATTCTAAGAAAAGTGAAGGTACATAAAACAGCAGGAGCTACTTTGTCTTTTTTGGCGTTTCTCTTAAGTCAAAGCAAATGTGAAGTTGCTTTTCTTTTGTTTCCAGAATTACTGATTTAAACTAGGACTTTACAAATGGCTCAGAAGGACTTGTCATGTCAG
Organism: Patagioenas fasciata; assembly: GCF_037038585.1. Classification (NCBI taxonomy): domain Eukaryota; kingdom Metazoa; phylum Chordata; class Aves; order Columbiformes; family Columbidae; genus Patagioenas; species Patagioenas fasciata. The sequence goes on from NC_092536.1 coordinate 12,491,770, forward strand.
CCTGCTGCTGTTTGCTGCTCTGATTTGTCAAAAAAGCTGGAAGAATGGGACCGTACTTCTTAAATGAATTGGATTTCTTTTACCGCAGGGCTGACAGGAGCTTTGTTTAGCTCTCGTGCGTTGAGAAGATGCTGCGTGCCTCAGCTTGCCCTGTGTGTGCATTGTTACACTAACCGGGAGCTGTAAACAAACCGCTTTGGATGCTGATGGAAGGCTGGTTTCCAGAAAGCTCCTTGGAGCGGGGTTTTTGAATGGCGAGGGTAGAGCTGGGGCTGTAGGCAGGGGGTTTCTCCAAGGAAGGTGAAGGGTTAATTTATCATTTTTGAGTTATCCGCGATATTTTTGCAGTGGTAAAACCGGTACCATACCCGCGGGCTGATAAACCATCTCCAGCAGTTCAATAATGTGAAATGGTAGCACCGAAAGCTCGCCAAACTGAATCTGATGTGGTCTGTTGTAGGTTACACCGCCCCGACCGCCCCCCCGGCGTACAGCCAGCCGGTCCAGGGCTACGGCACGGCCGCCTATGACACCAACACCGCCACGGTTACCACCACCCAGGCTTCCTACGCCGCACCCTCCGCTTACGGCACCCAGCCCGCCTACCCGGCCTATGGGCAGCAGCCCACCGCTCCCACTCCCACAAGGTAACCTCGGCTCCTCTCCTCCCAGCGCAACTGGGAGCCACTGGTTTTGCTCAACGCCTTTTTTCCGCCTGTCGCGCTTGAGCTTCGGTCTTGAGATCCCAGCGCGTTTTGGGGCTGGGGAAGCTGTGTGGGAAGGTTGTGCTCCGGTGCGGTGAGTCAGCGCCGTTACTGAGAGACGAGGAGAGCGACCGAGCAGCAAAAACGGGCTCTTGACTCACGACGTAGAACAGAAAACGGACCAGTCTGACCAATCTTGAGTCACAGGGCCAGACAGGATACTGTTACGTACTGTGACTTCTTGGGTGGATGTACGCAGGGTAGGCGATTTCCTTTTTAAATCTTTTGTGTCTTGGCACTGCAATGGTATATTTAGTTTAATTGTTTGCTCAGGATATGAAAGATTTAGCATACATAATGGAAACTTGTTTAGTAGTCAGAAAAACTGCTTCATTTGTTTACCTGGTGGTTGTAGCAACCACTCCAGTGAGGAAAGGCGGCACTTGGCACAGCTCTGTGTCTGTCACATTACACTTTTAAGTATGAATCCTGACATCATGTAAAATCATTTTTTCCCAGCTTGTACGACAAAAGTAGTTTAACTCTTTTTACTCTGCTCTGATTATAAGAGATTATAAACCGTATAGGACAAATGAAAAGGAAGGGGACATGTGCAAAGCGTTCCCTTCCTTCTCAGGCCTTCAGAGTTAATACTAAATGTAAAGTCACAGAACAGTTGGGGCTGGAAGAGACCTTTAAAGGTCATCTAGTCCAACCCCCAATGTCCTTTCCCTTTCGTCGGGTAACGTATATAGGGCAATATCTGCTTGCTCTGGATTCCAAACCAAACAATGGTGCATTTAACTGGCTGCTTTTGAGCTCATAGTTTCCAAGCATTGTGCAAAACCAGCTGGAGCTGCTGACCATTTTCCTGGATGTTTCACACCCTCGGCTCAATTCTAGAGCCAAAGTCTGAACCCTCTGCTCTCTGTTCAGGGGGCTGCCCAGGTCTTTCCTGATGGCAGTGGAGTGTTCGAGTACTCAGTCAGCAAGTGCTAAAATATTTAGTGTTTAATGAACCTCTATTAGCTGCTGCCAGAGTGCCTGACACCAATACGGTGCCAGCTTGTCACACCACCCAAAGAAACAGGTATTGCCATTGTCCTGGGGAAATCTGAGCCCCTTTGCTGCTCCCAGAGGTGAGGCTTCGCTCCAACGATTCCTTCTTGTCCCATATCGCTCCACAGACCCCAGGATGGCAGCAAACCAGCAGAGACCAGCCAGCCACAGTCAAGTACGACGGGCTACAGCCAGCCCAGCCTGGGCTACGGCCAGAGCAACTACAGCTACCCCCAGGTGCCTGCCAGCTACCCCATGCAGCCCGTCACCGCGCCACCCTCCTACCCACCGACCAGGTAACGTCCCCACAGGCTCAGCCTCCTGCAAACTCAGGTTCGCTTGGGCAAAAAGGGTTTTCTCAAAGCATTTTAAATGAAAAACGAGGTTTGATGTCCTGGGAAGAGGAAGACGTGGTTCTTGTTGGTGTGCTTCTTGTGGTAGGGAGGATGAAACTGTGATTGAGTGTCTCTGCATGCACACCTGTAATGATTACAAATCTTTTTAAGAAATTTCCTAGATATGGATTGTGTTACAGTGACCTTTAACTACCTCCTTACACATGGCTTTGACAAGAGGCTCGCCTCTTCCCCTCAAGTGTCTTTAAAATGCTGATGCTGACTTCTAAAGTGTATGTTTTGAAATGCCCAAAGCTGGAGGTGCATGAGGGGGAACTGTTCTATTATTCATCGGCTGACAATATTTCAGTGCTGAGGCAGAATGGGAGACTGTTACTTGCATTGCTGCTGATTTTTGCTGCTTCTGCCTCTTTCTAGAGGTATGAATAACTTGTGAACAGCCGCATGGTTTTTGCTTTTAGTGATCTACCAGGTTTATTTTGTCTCCTGCCGGTGAACTAGTCTCCATAGGATGACTTCACCTTTTAAAACGGTTTACAAGAGCACATATGGCTCATAATTGCATTACCTTCTGGCATGAGCTGCTTCTGCAGCCTAATGCACAACGATGGTGAATTGGCTCGTCTTCCCACCTTTTCAATGCTTTTCTCTTCCCAGCTATTCCTCCAGCCAGCCAAGCAGTTACGATCAGAGCACTTACTCCCAGCAGAGCACCTACGGGCAGCAGAGCACCTATGGACAGCAGACAAGCTATGGCCAACAAAGCAGCTACGGGCAGCAACCCCCACCGACCAGTTACCCGCCCCCAACAGGATCCTACAGCCAGGCCCCGAGCCAGTACAGCCAGCAGAGCAGCAGTTACAGCCAGCAGAGTGAGTGAGCTCCGCAGAGCCGCGCCGTGCCGGGGAAAAGGGTCGTTCTCCCTCGTCCTTGCAGGGCGAGCTGTCTCCAAAGGAGGCTTGACGTAATTTGGGGTCTAAAGCTTGTAGCTCTGTTGAAGGGAGAGCGTGCTGTAGCTGGGATTTGCCTTTTCTTGCTGAAAATCGGCTTGCCTGGTGCGGCCACGAGTCACGATGCTCCCCCTCGGTGTTGCAGAGGTGCACAGGTGGGTGGAGAACACAGAAGCACAAAATACTGTTTTGGACAAGACTCGGTGTAAACAGTTCTGCTAGGCCAGGCGGCAGTTCTGCAGAGGTCGGACTGGCAGGGCCTAGCGTAAAACTCATCCTTAAATTAACGCTGTTGCTATAAGTGCTGTAGCAAATTATTGTCGTGATTACATTCTGGTGCTGAAGGCGGGTAAAAGGGCTTAAAGAGGGGACAGGCAGCTTCAACCCACTCTTGTCTGCGGCTCCCTGACATTTTTGTTACAAACTTCCTCAGGCTCGTTCCGTCAGGACCATCCCAGCAGCATGAATGTGTACGGACAGGATTCCGGAGGCTTTTCAGGCTCAGGAGAGAACCGGAATATGAGCGGCCCTGATAACCGGGGCAGGGGAAGAGGGGGATATGATCGCGGAGGCATGAGCAGAGGTGGGCGGGGAGGAGGACGCGGTGGAATGGGGTAAGAGCAAATCTTTTCTCCTTTTACCTAATTCTGGTTTACCTGTAGGATTTGAAACGGAAAGAAGGGACTGAAAGGTTGACATTCCCAACGGTACTTCCATGGGGAACAACTCTGTAGTAGCATTGTTTCTAATCCATGGAAATGTTATCCTAGGGGAAATAAGAGCAGGATCTATTTTTTGTTTATCCTGCAGTGGGTTGGGCCCCAGGGCGGGGAATTAGGGGATTTGCTAAACCTGGAACTTTCAGCTCCCTTCATGGTTGCGCAGAGGTGAAATCCTCTGTGGGATTTAACAGTAACTCTGGATCGAACACACACAAACCAGGAGTCACTCCCTGTGCCTCACTAGTGGGATCTTGTCAGGTCAGGTACGTACAAGGCCGGCGGCTCCGCTCAGCCCCGTGTTCTGCCGCCGGCCTCTCCACCTTAGCAGTAGCACGCGGAGCTACGTCCCTAAGTGTGCACCCAGGGCCGATTTCTGCTGTCAAAGCCATGACTCTGAGTGGGCAGAACACTTAGAGCTTGGTTGGAGCGTGAAGAAAGACCCCGAGAAAGTAAAAGAGATGAGGTTTGGCTCCCGGGACTGCTCCCTCTCGGAGCTTTCAGGTCATCTAAACCAGTTTGGCCATTTTAACTGATGGCAAAATCTGGTTTGGTAAACCTGCACGTTCAGCGCTGTGTCTGTCCGGGATGTTTGTTTCGGTAGTGGCGAGGAAGGAGGATTCATCCCAAAGGTTCCTCAGAGAAGGCAGCTGTGGCTTTGTGTGTGTTCCATCCCTTCCCGCTGTCGCTCAGAGCTATGCAGAGTGTCCCCCGGCGCACGCGGGGTGTGGGATGCGCAGTGCTGCCCCCCCCTCCTCGGCAGGACAGCCTGAATCCTCGAGGTGTTTGACAACCTGGTGGCAACCAGAGTTCGGCAATCGATAGTCCCATTCTGCATAGCTCTGGCGAAATGAATTGAAGTGGCATGAAATCTTTATCGGAGAAATACAACTACTGGTGTGTGGAAAGAGAAGAAAATGAGTGGCTCGTGTTGGAACACGTCTGACTTGAATTGGCTCAAGTGGAACGAGAGTTCCATGGTTCTGCATAAAGATTTCACCCATGATGTATTTATCTCTAATGGTTTAAAGTAGATGTAGACACTTGAAATGTCTATCATCACATCTTCAAATTTCTAGCCCCTCCGGAGCTTCTCATGCCAAAGATTTGTCATCTCTCTCTGATTTCACCCCCCCTAATCTGAGCTTAAATTGCATACGTAGCCATTTCCACCTGACTAGAGCTTTACAAAGGGTCCCCTGCTTTATGGACGTAGACTTGCTGCCGTCCATAGCCAAGGTGGACATCCCAAGGAGCCCCAGGGGCGGGTAGGGGAACTCGGCCCTTCTTATCATGCTGTGGTGATGGATTTCAGTGTCTCCGGCAGGTAAGGAGCTCGATGTTATTAACGTGCCCTTTTTCATTGCCTCGATTATTTGATATTTTCATTGGCTGTTAAACATGGAAACTTTTTAACATGCTTTGTCGCATTTATATGCTACAGGTTACAAAGTGAGAGCCTTGTATACACTTCAGTACTTAAAAAGTACCCGTACTCAGTACTCAGCCGGCAGCATAATGAAAAGTGGGACTAGACACGGTGTCCATATGGAGAGGAAAAATATACATAGAATATTTTTAACCAAATGTATTCATTGTATAAATGGAATCCTTCTGTAACTTTGGTAACTGCCTACTTGTTGTTTGGTAATAAAACCAGAGGAGGTATACTACTTTAGAATTGTGTAACGTTAAAAAGTGTAAACATATATGTTTAAAAAGAGAGACATTACGTAAATGGTGTGTACTTTAAGAAAAGGGCGCAAAGCTGCATGCAACAGCTTGAAACTTTGTATTGACGACTTTGATTTTATCCAGTATTAGAGGTGCAATACTTGCTAGAAAATTAGCGGTGCGCTCCCTCCTCTGCTCGTCTCCTTCCAAACGGTTTCTTGCTTCTCCAAAAAGAGTGAGAAACGTCAAAAATCCTTTTCGGGTGGTGTTTTCCTAATTAACCGACGCTTGGAAGCGCTTTTAGCTGAACGCTTCAGCCAGAGCTGCTGAGAAAAGCTGCAGCCGCCACTTCGCATCATCGGCACGTGCCGAAATCTTCCCGTTCTGCTCTGTGTCCACAAAGCTGCACCCCCGGCCTTCGAGCCCCCGCTGTATTCTGTAAGTTCTCCCTCCGCAGAGACTTGTTAAATTCAGTAGCGACCTGAATGTATGGCTTTATAACCGAGGTTTTTAGCGGAAATGTCATCTGAACTGTGTTGTAGGTTATCGCGTTATGGTTTGTCTCCTCCCTTTTGAACTGTTAATGTCAGGGACCCGCGGGCTCGTTTCGCTCCGGTGCTGCGGGAGGCTGAGGGTGCATCTTTATGTACACACAGAGGGGAGGGAGTCGACCAGCGACCGACCCCACGATTCCTCTGAAGCAAAAACCCAATTCAAAACCACCAGAACCCATTTTTTTTCGCCAAGTATTGCACTGATAATACCCGTACAACTAATGCAAGGCTACCAACAAAGTGGTGTCTCAAACCAGACAAGCGAGGTTGCGTATATGTAAAGGAGATTTGAGCGAGCTGCCCTGAAGAAAGGCATAGTGCCGAGATGAGAGAGAGAGAGACAGATGCATTGTTTGGAGATGTTTTTAGCCAGTGCCCTTCTTCCCAGTGAGCCGCAGCGGCTCCGAGCGGTACTGGCTTTGTAAAGGGAAAGGCCTTCATTTCTTCGTTTATCCCCCCAGCAGCGCTGGAGAGCGAGGTGGCTTCAATAAGCCTGGTGGTAAGTTTTTGAGCATTACAATGGATAGTGTTAAAAAAAAAAATTGCAGTCAGTTTTTAGAACAAAGTGTAATTTTGTATTCGTTTTAAGTGCTTAAAATGCAACAAGACTGTAATGGGTACTGCCGGCGATGCCTAGGGGTACGCGGTTACAGGACACAGGGTAACGTGGAAGAATTGAGCAACCACTTCTGTAATTTGGGGAAAATAAATGGTTTGGATTTAATAATTTTTTGTTTTTTTCGTAAAGTAACTTTTGATTAATGAACGTAAAACCAATTGGCCTGGTAAAGCATAAAAAAAAAAAAAAGGCGTAATAGTGGTTAATGGTTTGAAAAGCTGCTAAAAATAGCAAAACCGATCACCAAGTAAAGGTGCATTGCTGATGTTTGGGCAATGCGGGTCAATTTGAGTTTAACCAGCGCCATCGAACGGCGGTTATATGTAGATAGATTTGTGTGTGTCGGTTCTTCAGCCCGCAGGGCCTGCACTAACACGCCTTCTTATGATTCTTTCCCGACTGGCAGGACACATGGAGGAAGGACCAGACCTTGATTTAGGTAATTACCAAGATCTGCTTGGATTCTCTCCCAGGCTCCAAGAGCTCCGTGCCCGTCTGCGGGAGCATGAGGCTGCTCCACCATTTGCAGTCACTTTCTGGCCGTTTTATTTCTATCTTGATTCCCGGTTCATCAGAACAGCCAAACTGGTGGAAAACTGCACGTGTTTGTGAGGCGCTCACCCTCCTCTGCAGAAGTTGGGGGGGTTTGGGGAGCTCTGCAGCTGTGTGAGTCAGTAGAAAGCCCTTTTCAGGCAGAATTAGCCTGGAGCTTGTATGCACTGGTCCAGTAGCCTGTTCTTCTACCTCTCACCATGCGGCTCTTCCCGTCCCATCCCGCAGGGGTGGCTGGAAGTTCCGCATCAGCCTCGCAGCATCGCATGGTGCTGCAGAAAAGAGGGGTCAGGGGAGCCCCGAGAATGTGAAGAGCTTCCTCATGTCATACCCCTGGCGTCTCCCATTACAACCGAGCGGTTTAACCACGCGGTTCTCCACGGCGGGTGTGTGTCTGTCTGTCTGCGGGAGGCAGGTCAGCTCGGCAGCGGCCACAGCGCGGTCCCGCCTGCACCGACGAGCTCAGCGCCTGCGTTTTCATCTCGCTTTGTAAATACGCTCATTGAGAGGGAAGCCACAGCTGGCCGAGGGGTGACGCGATGAAAAGCCGTACGTGATGTTGTATCGCTGCCTTTCCTCGCCCCGCAGTGACACCCTGAATTATCTCCTAGGCCCACCTATGGACCCAGACGAGGACTCGGACAACAGTTCCGTGTATGTGCAGGGACTCAATGACAATGTGACCCTGGAGGATCTGGCAGATTTCTTCAAGCAGTGCGGTGTTGTCAAGGTGAGAGGGAACGCGGGGGAGAGGGTTTGCCCACCTCCTCCTGCCTGCACCTCCCTCATCTCGCTTCAGCCCATCATCTCCAGGAGCTGGCGGGTCTCTGGGTGGCTGGACACGCACGGCCAGGTGCTGAGCCGTAGCTCAAGCATTACCAAAGCACCTTTGCAGGGTTTGTCCCTCAAAAGCATGGTTAGGTTTGTGAAAGCGCTTACAGCCACGGATCTGCGGCTGGTGGGACCTGTGTGGAGGGTTGGAGTGGTGGGAGCACAAAGGAGGATGTGGGGAGGCTGCAGCTGGGTTCGTGCACACGGGAGCGGCCGCTGGGGCCTGACAGCGCTGTTCTGGGCCTGTTCCTGCACGGTTCGGGGTGTCTGGGCAGCAACTGCCACCCATGGTAAAGCCAGAGGGGCCCTTTCTTCTGCCATGGAGTCACCAAAATGAGACTGCATTATCTCAAAAGCAGAACAGAGGCGACTAAACTCCCACTCAGCTTTTGGGGAGACGTGACTTGAGGTGACACTTTGCTGTCCCGCTAGATGAACAAGAGGACCGGGCAGCCGATGATAAACCTCTACATCAACAAAGAGACCGGCAAACCGAAAGGAGATGCCATGGTATCTTACGATGACCCGTCTACCGCCAAAACAGCCGTCGAATGGTTTGACGGTGAGTACGTGGGGTGTGTTTTGGGCTCGAATCGCTTCGTCCTCGATTTCAGAACTAAATTCCTGTCCGACCAAAGTCAGCGTTTCTGTCCTTAGTGCGTGGAGGATCGTTGTCATTTCAGGCTGGCTCTAGGTTGAGTTTTGCCTAAGAAGTTCTGGTTTTAACTAGAACAGATAAGTGTGGTGCTTGGTTGTGGCTGTCCTTAGCTGCCCAGGCTTCTGTCCCCTGTCACCTCCTGCAGTGGGAGTTTGTCGCAGTCCCACAGGTGGGATTTTACCCTTTTGGTAGAATTTTCAGTGTGATTAACACCTCGCTGCAGTCGTGTGTGGCGCCGGGGTCTGGTGAGCGGTGGGAACTCACAGCACCAAGTGACACTTTTGCTGTTTACTCCTCCTAGGGAAGGATTTCCAGGGGAACAAGCTCAAGGTCAGCCTGGCGCGCAAGAAGGGCCCGATGAACAGCATGCGGGGCGGGATGCCCCCCCGGGAGCCGCGGGGAATGCCCCCCCCACTCCGCGGAGGTAACGTCAGCCCCCCGAAGGGCACGGCCGCTGCGCCCCATCCTCCTGCTGTGGCCAGTGCCTCCGGGGATTCACGGAGCCTTTCTTACAGGTCCTGGGGGGCCTGGTGGCCCAGGGGGGCCTGGTGGCCCCAGTGGCCCCATGGGCCGGATGGGAGGCAGAGGTGGAGAGCGGGGAGGCTTCTCCTCGAGAGGACCGCGGGGATCCCGGGGAAACCCCTCTGGCGGGAGCGTCCAGCACCGAGCCGGCGACTGGCAGTGCCCCAACCCGTAAGTGTCCCCTGCTCCCAGTGTCACCACAGCTCCGCCTCAGCCTGACACTGCTGTGGTCACTCCTGTCCAGTGACAACAGCCGTCCCATGTCTCAGAGCACCAAGGAGGGGCTTGTAGTCTGAGGTGCTACCTGGGATAAATGGGCCTTTCCCAAAATAACGTGCTGGGCCTTCCCAGGAAGCTTGGGGCTGGCATCACTTCTGGGGGGCTGGTGGACTCGCTGCAGGTCCTGCTGAGCAGCTTTTCCCTCTCTTTGCTGGGACATCGCGCTCCCGCCAACAGCCAAACAGCACTTTGGAGCGTTATCCAGCCAGGAACGTCCCCCCGGTCATTGCTAACCGGTGTTTTTACCCAGGGGCTGTGGAAACCAGAATTTCTCCTGGAGAACAGAGTGTAACCAGTGCAAGGCTCCCAAACCAGAAGGGTTTCTCCCGCCCCCGTTCCCCCCTCCAGGTACGTCTTCCCAGCGCCCTGCACACCCGCTGCCTCCGGCCCTGCAGACGCTTGTGTTCACACCCACTGCCCCTGGCTGGGGCTCCTGGGAGCGGCTCCTCTGGGATCAGAGCTGCTGGGTCTTTACCCGTCCTCAGGCTGTGACCTGGAGCCTGGGACAGCTCTGCCCACTGTCCCTCTGTGTGTTCCAGCTCTTGGGAGCCACCCAGGCTCTTCCTTGGGGCTCTCTGCAGCACTTGGCTTCCCTAAAGCAGCTGTGTCACCTCATTAGCATCTTCTTAACGAGCCTCTGGAGGAGATGCTGGGTGAGCTGCGCTTTCCTGCAGCATTGGTTGCTCTCGGGGTTCCCAACAGCTTGGCCTCAAGTTGCCCAGGGGAGGTTGAGGTTGGATGTGGGGAGCAATTTCTTCCCCAAAGGGCTGTGGGGCATTGGAACAGGCTGCCCAGGGCGGTGCTGGAGTCACCATCCCTGGAGGGTTGGACAGACGGACATGAGGTTCTCAGGACATGGGGCAGTGCCAGGGGTGGGTTATGGTTGGACTCAATGATCTTGAGCCTCTTTTCCAACCAAAATGATTCTGTGATTCTCTGGATGTTCTCCTGTTTTTTGGGCAGGGTGGAGCGGGTGGCTCTGAGGGCTTTCTCCTCTCTCCCAGGCGGAGACCGCGGCAGGGGCGGCCCCGGGGGGATGCGCGGCGGGCGAGGAGGTGGCCTCATGGACCGCGGGGGACCCGGGGGCATGTTCAGAGGTGGCCGCGGTGGTGACAGAGGTGGATTCCGAGGCGGCCGGGGAATGGATCGAGGTGGCTACGGAGGAGGCGGCCGGCGAGGAGGAGGAGGCGGCGGCCCCGGGGGGCCCCCCGGACCCCTGATGGAGCAGATGGGTGGCGGAGGCCGAGGTGGACGGCGTGGAGGACCAGGGAAGATGGACAAGTACGGCGGGGGGGGCACGGAGAGCGGGTGGGGGACCGGGGTCCTCTCTGGAGGGGGCAAACCCTGATGTGCAAGACATCGGGACAGGGTGGCACTGGGGCACCTGGGGGCAGGGTGACAAGGTGGCACTGGGGCCCCACTCCTTCCTTTGTCACCCAGGTTGGGGTTGGGGAGCAGGTGGGGACCCCTCCAAAGGTGGGGGGGCGCTGTGACTCACCCGCCCTGTCCCCCCGCAGGGGCGAGCACCGCCAGGAGCGCAGAGACCGGCCCTACTGAGACGGACCCGCAGAGCTGCATTTACTACCAGATTTATTTTTTAAACCAGAAAAATGTTTTAAATTTATAATTCCGTATTTATAATGTTGGCCACAACATTATGATTATTCCTTGTCTGTACTTTAGTATTTTTCACCGTTTGTGGAGAAACATTAAAACCAAGTTCAACGGTAGCGTGCTGAGGTTTTTTTTCTTTTCTTTTTCTTTTTTTACACCCCCCCCCCTTTTAAAACCGGTTGTTTAACGCAAACTAAACCCGCGCGACCCCCTCGTGAGCATGCTGTGCGCCCCCCCGGCGGCGCGATGAACTGTAACGCTGTTAACGGTTGTGATGATTTTTTTAAATAAAAACTCCCGCTGTTTATAACCGCACCACTGCTGGCCTCCTTGAGAGCGTCCCCCCCGCGGGAACCCGCTCCCGTGTCATCCCCCCGTGTCTCAGTGCCCCCAGTGGGAGCTGTGCGAAGGGCCCGATCCTGGGCGGGGGCAGCTCCAACTGGGGGTGTGTGATCCCCCCCGTGTCAAACCCCACCCGGGCTTGGGGGGGTGTCGCTGTGTCTGTGTCGCTGTGTCTGTGTGTCGCTCTACGTGCCCCCGCCCCGTGTCCGTGTCCCGCGTGTGGGCCCGTCCCCGCCCCCCCGCCCGCCGCTCCCGTCCCGGCCCTTTCTGGGCCGCCTCCAACTTCCCGGCCGGGGCGCGGCGGCGGCGGCAGCGGCAGCGCGGGGCTGCGGGCGGGCGGCGGCCGCTCTGCGCTCCGCTCCGCTCCGCTCCCGGTCCCGGTCCCGGCCCCTCCGGATGGCGGCGGGGGCAGCGCGGGGCCGGGCGGCGGCGGCGGGGCCCCCCCGGCGCTCAGAGCCGCGGCCCGGCCCGGAGCGGGGAGCGGGCGGGCGGCGCGGCCCGGCCCGGCGGTAGCGGAGCGCGGACCGGCGGTGAGTGCGGGGGGGTGGGATGGGCTGTGGGGGGGGCCCTGTGTCTGTGCACCCCCCGTGTCCCCCCCCGCATGTCGCCCGCGTAAGTTTGCGGCATCTGCCGCGCAGGTGCTGCCCCTCACCCCCCCCCAGACAGACGGACGGACGGACCGCCCGCCCCGGGGAAGGGCCCCCCCGCGCAGGAGACCCCCCCGGCAGAGAGGAACCCCCGAGAGAGAGACACCCCCCAAGGGAAGGGGGCACCCCCGGGTATAGATACACCCCCCGGCAGAGACAACAGTCCCCCTCCGCAGGCCCCCCCCACTGTGCAGTGACACCCCCACGGGAAAGGACCCCCCAGGGCGGGGGGGCAGCAACGGGGGGGTCACTGGGCTCCCCCCAGCACGGGGCGGGGGCACCAGCTCTTTACCCCCAACTGGGGAGGGCAGGGACCCCCCCGGATGCACCCACCCCCCCATCATTGCTGAACGCTGGGGCCCAGTGACCCCCCGGGGCAGCCGCGGTCCGTGGGGGTGTCACCTGCTCCCACGATGGTGACACCGGGGTGGTGACACCCACCATGACTGGGCAGCTTTTGTGGGGGTGGCAGCGGGGGTGCTGCTCTGCTGCATTCCCACAGCGGGGGCTGGGGGGGGATCGGTGACAAGTGACTCATTAACCCAGGGTGGGGATGTGGGGGGACATGGGATGGGGAGCACGTGGAGTGGGGGGGACAAGGGGTGGAAGGGATCTGGGTTGCAGGGGACACAAGGTTGGGGACATAGGTGCGGGGACACACAGGGTAGAGGGAACACAGGGTGGGGGGACACAGGGTGTTGGGGACACACGGTGCTGGTGCTGCAGGTCCTGGCAGGGGACGGGCAGGTTCAGGAGGTGGTGGTGACCCTCCTGCCCACAGGTAAGGGGTGGGGGAAACTGAGGCACACAGGGGTCACCAGGGCTTGGGGGAGGGACACCAGGTGGCCAAACTGCTTGGGGACAAGCTGGGGGGGCGTTGCCTGCCCATAATGGTGCCTGTTGTCCCCCCACCCCGCAGGGATCTCACTATGGCCGACCCCAGCCACATCCAGTCGGCCGCCTCCAAGAGCATCCGTCCCTTCCGCTCCAGCGAGGAGTACCTGGAGGCCATGAAGGAGGACCTGGCCGAGTGGTTCAACACCCTCTATGACCTGGACATCCAGGTGGACACCTTCCTGGAGAGCCTGGAGACGGGCTGTCACCTCTGCCGCCACGCCAACAACGTCAACCGCACCGCCCTGGACTTCCAGCAGCGGCACCCCGAGGTGGCCGCCCGCATGCGCGTCCCCCAGAACGAGGTCGTCTTCCAAGCCAAGAACGTGGCGCCCGGTTCCTTCGTCGCCCGGGATAACGTCTCCAACTTCATCCAGTGGTGCCGGCAGGACCTCGGCATCCAGGACGTCCTCATGTTCGAGACCAACGACTTGGTGCTGAAGAAGAATGAGAAGAACTTTGTCCTCTGCTTGTTGGAGGTGGCCAGGAGGGGCTCCAAGTTTGGCATGCTGGCCCCCATGCTGATCCAGATGGAGGAGGAGATCGAGGAGGAGATGAGGGACCAAATGACCTTTGGCGTGCTGGGAACACGCCAGGAGATCCGGGACCACCAGGCATCACCCTACCCTGGCCGGGCCCGGCCCATCGCCCTCTGCGACCTGAAGAACCTGGATGAGCTGGTGAGACGCTCCCCTGGGAGCCTCGGGGTCTGTCTGTCCACTTAATGGGTGCTCTGTGGTCCATGGGAGCATCTGTGTGTCTCTATGGCCCATGGGAGGGCCTGTCTGTCCACTCAGTGGGTTCTCTATGGTCCATAGGAGGTCCTGTCTGTCCACCCAACGGGTTCTCTGTGGTCCATAGGAGGTCCTGTCTGTCCATCCAGTGGGTGCTCTATGGTCCATAGGGAGGGCCTGTATGTCTTTATGGCCCATGGGAAGTCCTTTCTGTCCACCCAACATGGTACTCTATGCTCCATGGGAGGTCCTCTCTGTCCACCCAATGAGGCCTCAGTGCTCCATAGGAGGTCCTGTCTGTCTACCCAGTGAGGCCTCTATGGTTCATAGGAGGTCCTGTCTGTTTACCCAACGGGTGCTCTGTGGTCCATAGGAGGTCCTGTCTGTCCACCCAACAAGGCCTCTATGGTCCATAGGAGGTCCTGTCTATCTCTATGGTCCATCCTCTCTGCCCAGCCCATGGGACGTCTTTCTCCACCCACCAGGCTCTCCATGGCCCGTGGGAGGTCCTTGACCGCCCAGCCAGGCCCCAGTGCCCTGTGGAGCCTCCCACAGGTTATCCTGGTGGCCGTGACCATCATCACAGGGGGGACACAGGTGTCACCTCCGCCCCACCACTTCCACCCCACAGTGGGGGGACACAGTGTCCCCACCCTGGGAACCTGCTCCTGCCCCATCTGCCACTTCTCCTCCCAGCACCTTGGGCTGGTGTCCCTGGGACAGACAGAGGGACATGGGGACACCCGGCTGCTCACGGCCACCATTTGGGGTGTTGGGGGGTGTCCCCTCCATGAGCGGGGGTGCAGGGACCCCCCCACCCGGGAGGCTCAGGAGGGATTAACGCTGCGCTGGGTGCAGGATCCGGCCCGCGCACGAGGCAGCGGATTAGTGCAGGGATGGGAGGGGTGACCCGGGGGGGGACACACACGGGGGGGCCGGGGGGGTCTGCCCTCCCCTGACTCCCTAAGCTCAAAGCCATTTTTTAATTGAAACCCCGATTCCTCATTAAGTCACAGCAGCCATACTCGGGAAGGGGGGGAGCATCCTGCACCCCCCACACCCCCAGTGCCACTGCAAAGCGGGGGCCCCCCCTCCACTGCTGCCCCCCCAAACCCCCCCAGCCCCCCAGCCCGGCGCTGCCAAGCCTGGCTGCATTTTTCCGGGCTGCGTAATTCCTCGCCATCGGCTTTTATGGGCAGCGCTGGAGCCGGGGAGGAGCCTGACGGTGCCGGATCCGGCCCGGCGGGTCCCTGCGCCCCCCCGGGATGGCAGCAGGGTCAGGAGCCCCCCCGCCGTGCCTCAGTTTCCCCGGGTAGCGCTGACCTTGTCACCCGGCTGGTACCCGGACGGGAGCGGGAGCGGCCGCATCCTGCCCTGCAGGACCCTGCGACGGGCAGAAAGCAGAACTGAAAGAAAACGGAACGTTATTTTAATAACCCCCCCCTCGCTGTCCCCGTCCCGGGCAGGACGCGGCCCCGCGGCCCCCCATGGCAACCGGCCTAATCCCTGACGTCAGCCAGCGCGGGCGGGCAGGGAACGGGCAGGGAACGGGCAGCACGGTCCTGCAGCCCCACGCCGATGGGGGGTCCCCCGTGTGGCCCCCCAAACCCTCCCTTTGGCTTTTCAGTGGTGCCAGATGTTGAAGATTTTTGGGGGGCAAAACCAAAAAGGGACTTTACCCTTTTCTTGTTGATGGCTGTGGGGTCCCTGCCCCATAGCGGGGTCTTGGGGGGCAAATCCCCTGTGTGGGGGATTAGCAAGGCTCCTCCCACCCAGTTTTGGGGCAGCTCTGAGCCCCCCACACCGGGGGTCCTGCAGTGGGTGGGCTCCATGGAGCGGTGCTGGCAGCAGGTGAAGCGAGTTGTGCCCGTTCTCAGCCTGCTGGGGGTGTCTGTGGGAAGCCCCCCAGGACCCCTATAGTTGGGGTCCACGCCCCACGGAGCCCTCCCCTCTGTGCCACAGGTGCGGGAGATCCTGGGCTGCTGCTCCTGCCCCTCCCAGTTCCCCATGGTCAAGGTCTCCGAGGGCAAATACAAAGTGGGCGACTCCAGCACCCTCATCTTTGTCCGGGTAAGAGCATCGCTCACCCCATTGTCCCCCCAGCACCGGGACCCCCCGCACTCCTCCTCCCCCGCCCCTCAGTGCAGTGGGGACCCAAGGGACCCCATTGGAGGGTGGGTTCCCCATAAGCTGCCCCACGCTGGGGACCCGGGGGGTTGTTCATGGCCACTGTGTGTAGCTGCACCCCCAGGAGTCAGGGGGGTTTGGCCATGTCCTGGGGGCCTGGCAGGGTGATGGGCAATGGGGCGGTGGAATGGGGGGCAACGGGGGGCAATGGTGCGATGGGAGGTACAATGGGGAAAAGTGTGGAGCGTAATGGCGAGGCAATGTGGGGTCAAATGAGGGGGTCCAGTGGGTGTGCAATGGGGAAAAGTGGGGGGCAATGGGGTGGAAATGGGGGTACAATGGGTGTGCAGTGGGGGGCAAATGGGAAATCAGTGGGCTGCAGCGGGGAAAATGGTGATAAATGGGGACAATGGGTGTGCAATGAGGGACTGCAATGGGTGTGCAATGGGGAAAAGCGAGGGGCAAATGGGGACAACGGGGTGACGATGAGGGGACAAATGGGAGACAACAGGGTGGAAATTGGGGGGCAATGTGGGGGCAAATAGGCAATGGGGGGCAATGGGGACACAGTGGAGGGCCAATGGGGTTTGCAGTGGGGGGTGCAATGGGGACAATAGTGATAAATGGGGACAGTAGGTGTGCAATGGGGACAATGGGGGTGCAATATGGCACAATGGGGAGGCGAATGGGAGACAATGGGGTGGAAACGGGGGGCAGCTGGGGGCAAATGAGGAGGTACAATGGGTGTGCAATGGGGACCAGGCAGGGTGACGGGCAGGACTGTCCCCAGGTGCTGAGGAGCCACGTGATGGTGCGTGTTGGTGGTGGCTGGGACACACTGGAACATTACCTGGACAAGCACGACCCGTGTCGCTGCTCCTCCCTTGGTGAGTGTCCCCAGGGAACCCCCCATGGCCCATGTCGCAGAATCCCAGAATGTCAGGGGTTGAAGGGCCCTGGAAAGCTCATCCAGTGCAATCCCCCATGGAGCAGGAACACCCAGCTGAGGTTCCACAGGAAGGTGTCCAGGCGGGTTTGAATGTCTGCAGAGAAGGAGACTCCACAACCTCCCTGGGCAGCCTGGGCCAGGCTCTGACACCCTCACCAGGAACAAATTTCTTCTCATCTTTAAGTGGAACCTCCTGTGTTCCAGTTTGCACCCATTGCCCCTTGTCCTGTCACTGTTGTCACCCAGAAGAGCCTGGCTCCATCCTCCTGACACTGCCCCTTTCCATATTGATCCCCAGGAATGAGTCCCCCCTCAGTCTCCTCTTCTCCAGCTCCAGAGCCCCAGCTCCCTCAGCCTTTCCTCACACGGGAGATGCTCCACTCCCTTCAGCATCTTGGTGGCTGCGCTGGACTCTCTCCAGCAGTTCCCTGTCCTTCTGGAACTGAGGGGCCACAACTGGACACAATATTCCAGGTGTGGTCTCCCCAGGGCAGAGCAGAGGGGCAGGAGAACCTCTCTGACCTACTGACCACCCCCTTCTAACCCACCCCAGGTCCCATTGGCCTTCCTGGCCACAAGGGCCCAGTGCTGGCTCATGGTCACCCTGCTGTCCCCAGGACCCCCAGGTCCCTTTCCCCTACACTGCTCTCTAATAGGTCATTCCCCAACTTACACTGGAACCTGGGGTTGTTCCTGCCCAAATTCAAGACTCTACACTTGCCCTTGTTCTATTTCATTACATTTTTCCCCACCCAACTCTCAGCCTGTCACCCCCCCTCACCACGTTTCACTGGGCTGGGGCACTGATCCGGCTGATAGGGGAAACAAATCAGTGCATGAGTCAAAACCTGGTTTTGGCCAAATTGATTAACTTGGGAAACCCCAGGGTAGAAAAGGTGGGTGACAAGAGCTTCCCCCCACCCTGACCCACCACATCTCCATTTCCAGCTCACCGCCTGCCCCAGCCCCGCACCCCCGGCTTCTCCCCCCAGAAACCAGCTCCCCGCAGCTTCTCCCCCAGCCCCAGCACCCCCCGCCGGCCCCGTGTTGGGGACAACAGGACAGAGCGTGGTGGCCACCAACAGAAGGTCCTTGGGGACATCCCGAAGCCACAGACCGGTGCCAAGCACGATGGGTTGCCCCCAAGGGGAGGGGGTCTGGGACCCCCGTCCGGGTCTGCCAGCCCTTCGAGGAGCCCCATGGAGCCACGGGTGGCTGGGGGGATCAGGTAGGGCACCCATGGGTGCTGTGGGGGGACAATGGTGGGGACAGGGGATGGAAGCGCAATGGGGAACCCACAGCTGCTCAGCCCCACGGCAGGCCCCAGCCCCACGGCGGGGCGTTCGCCCCGCCGTGGGGCTGGGGCCTGCCGTGGGGCTGAGGCCTTTTTCCTCGTGGAGGGGGACAATGGTGATAAATGGGGACAAGGGGGGACAATGCGGGGGCTGCAATAGGGATAATGGGGGGTAATGGAGAGTGCAGTGGGGGTGGAATAGAGGAGCAAATCGAGGGGGTGGAATGGGTGGCAATGGGTTGGCTGCAGTGGGGATGATGGGGGCAATGGGTGTGCAATGGGGAAAAGTGGGGCAGGCAAATGGGGGCAATTGGGACAATGATGATGAATGGGGACAAGGGGGGACAATGGGGGATAATGGAGAGTGCAATGGGAGAGTGGAATGGAGGGGCAAATTGGGGGGCAATGGGGGGTGGAATGGGTGGCGATGGGTTGGGTGCAATGGGGATAATGGGGGGGATGGAGGGTGCAATGGGGATGATGGGGGGCAATGGTGCAGTGGGGAAAAGTGGGGGGGCAAATGAGGGCAGTTGGGACAACGGGGTGGCAATGGCGACAATGGTGATGAATGGGGACAATGGGGGTGCTGCAATAGGGACAATGGGGAGTAGAATGGAGGGGCAAATTGGAGGGCAATGGGGGAGTGGAATGGGTGGCGATGGGTTGGTTGCAGGGGGGATAGTGGGGGCAATGGTGCAATGGGGGGGTACAATGGGTGTGCAATGGGGAAAAGTGGGGGGGCAATTGGGACAATGGGGGCAATGGTGATGAAGGGGGACAAGGGAGAAAATGGGGGGCTGGAATGGTGACAATGGGGGACAATGGGGGGGCTGCAATAGGGATAATGGAGGTAATGGAGAGTGCAATGGGGATGGAATAGAGGAGCACATTGGGGTGCAGTGGGGGGGCAATGTGGTCTGCAGTGGGGGGGTGGCAATGGGTTGGTTGCAATGGGGATAATGGGGGGCAATGGTGCAATGGGGATGATGGGGGGCAATGGTGCAATGGGTGTGCAATGGGGAAAAGTGGGGCGGGCAAATGGGGGCAATTGTGACAGTGGGGTGGCAGTGGGGACAATGGTGATGAATGGGGACAAGGGGGGACAGTGGGGGGCTGCAATAGGGATAATGGGGGACAATGGAGAGTGCAATGGGGGAGTGGAATGGAGGGGCAAATTGGGGGGCAGAATGCGTGGCGATGAGTTGGCTGCAGTGGAGATAATGGGGGGCGATGGGGGGCAATCATGCAATGGGGGATACAATGCGTGTGCAATGGGGAAAAGTGGGGGTGGCAAATGAGGGAACTTGGGACAATGGGGGTGCAATGGGGAAAATGGTGATGAATGGGGAGAAGGGGGAAAATGGGGGACTGGAATGGGGATAATGGGGGACAATGTAGGGGGCTACAATAGAGATAACAGGAGTAATAGAGGAGCAAATTGGGGTGCAGTGGGGGGGCAGTGTGGTCTGCAGTGGGGCGTGGAATGGGTGGCAATGGGTTGGCTGCAATGGGGATGATGGGGGGCAATGGTGCAATGGGTGTGCAATGGGGAAAAGTGGGGGGGCAAATGGAGGCGATGGGGTGGTACAATGGATGTGCAATGTTGGGGGGCTGCAGTGGGGATAACGGGGGCAATGGTGCGATGGGGAAAAGTGGTGGGCAATGGGGACAGTGGGGTCTGCAATGGGGAGTGCAATGGAGGGGCAGTGGGGGTCAATGGGGGCTGCAATGGGGGGCAGAATAGGTGGCAATGGGGACAGTGGTGATAAATGGGGACAATGGGTGTGCAGTGGGGTGGCTGCAATGGGGATAATGGGGGGCAATGGAGGGGTGCAATGGGGATAATGGGTATGCACTGGGGGGCTGCAATTGGGGTAATGGTGTAATGAGGAAAAGGGGGGGGAAATGGGGATAATGGGTATGCACTGGGGGGGCTGCAATGGGGGCAATGGTGCAATGAGGAAAAGGGGGGGGGGGCAGATGGGCACAATGGGTGTGCAATGGGGGAGGCTGCAATGGGGGCAGTGGTGCAATGAGGAAAAGGGGGGGGGGGCAGATGGGCACAATGGGTGTGCAATGGGGGAGGCTGCAATGGGGGCAGTGGTGCAATGAGGAAAAGGCGGGGGGAAATGGAGACAATGGGGGGGGAAATGGGACACAACAGGGTGAAAATGAGGCACAATGGGGGGTAAATAGGCAATGGGGTGCAGTGGGGTCTGCATCGGGGGGGCACATGGGGGGTATAATGGGTGTGCAGTGGGGGACAATGGGGGAGCAAATGGGAGGCAAGTGGGAGTGCAATGGGGGAGTGCAATGGGAGGGTTTACAAGGGGTTATGTGACGGGGTTTGCAATGCTGGGTGCTAAGGGGGTGTGCAATAGGAGGGGGTGTGCAATAGGAAGGGGTGTGCAATGCGGGGGGGGTGTGGAATAGGGGTGTGCAATGGGGGGGGTGTGCAATAGGGAGGGGGTGTGCAATAGGGGTGTGCAATGCGGGGGGGTGTGCAATAGGGGTGTGCAATGGGGGGCAGCGGGGTGTTCAGTGAGTCTGTAACGGGGGTGACGATGCCGGTGCACCGGGGTGTGCACTGTGGGGTGCCCCGGGCTGTGCGCCGCCCCCATCCCTGCTCTCCCCCAGGCCCCGGGACCCCGCCCGCTCCCGCCGCTGCTCCGGCGACAGCGACTCCTCCGCGTCCTCGGCGCAGAGCGCGCCCCCGGGCCCGCGGGACGGGGCACCCCCGCGCCGCCGAGACCCTTCCCGGGGGGCCCCCCCGCAGCCTCCCCGGGCGGCTCTGGAGGAGCGCGGCCGTTCCCGGGTCCCCAACGGCCCCGGCCGAGCTGCCCCCCGGGCCCGCAGCCACGGCCCCTCCGGGGGCTCCCCGGGGCCGCAGCCGCTGCTGCTCATCAGCCGCCGGCGGGACGGGCAGCACTCGTGGGCGCGGGCAGAGCCCCCCCGGCCCGCCAGCCCGGCCCGCGGCCGCCCCCCGGCCCGGCCCGCCGCCCCCCGGCGCCGCTGCTCCCTGGGCGGGGGTCCCGGGGACGGGGGTCCCGGGGAGGAGCTGCAGCGGGAGCTGGAGGAGCTGGGCCGGCGGCTGCGGGCGCCGCTGGAGCCCGGGCAGGAGCAGCGGCTGTTCCGGCGGCTGGAGGAGGAGTTTTTGGCCAACACGCGGCTCATGGCGGAGCTGGAGGTTGGGGAGACCCCCCCGCTGCCCGCCCCGGTACCCGCCGACTCGGCTTATTGCTCGTCCAGCTCCTCGTCCTCCTCGCTCAGCGTGTTCGGCAAGCAGGGCCCCCCCGCCGAGGACACCCGGCGGAGCGGCAACGGGGGCGGCCCCACCCCGGGCGCGGTGACCCCCGGGCTGGGGGACACGGGGCTCCGGACTGTCCTCTCCAGCTCCTCCGACGAGAGCAGCTGCTTCCCGGCCCCCTGGAACACCCGGGGGGGGCCCGAGTCCGACACCGACTGGGCGGTGGGGGAGGAGGAGCTGGAGGAGCCGCCCCCCGCCCTGGTGGGCACCCCCCTGATGCCTTCCATCCCCCCCATGTCCCCGCGCCCCCGGGCCAAGCCCCGTCTGGACACGCAGCCCCACAAGAAGCCGTCCAGGATCCCCACCCCACGGGGCTATGGGGCAGCACCCCCCCAAGCCCCTCCCGGCCACCCCCAGCCCTGGGGGGCTCTGCAGAGTGTCCTTTCCTGGGGTCCCCATGAGCATGGGGTGCTGGATGAGGACAACTGGCCGTGAGACACCCAGCTTGGTGGCCATGGGTGGCAGAATGGGGAGAAGCCCCCAGGACTCCATGGGGACATCATGGAGCTGCTGCTGGTGATGGCACCTGCACGGAGAGGCCCCAGCCAGGCCATGGGCCAAGGTGGCCAGGGAGTCAGGACTCGGTGACTGTTGGCAGGTGGTTGGGCTCTGCCAGGAGCCCCCAGCCCCAGGGGGGTGCAGAGCGCCCAGGGTGCACCCCGGTCCCCATGGAGAGCAGCTCCAGGGATGGTGGCCATGACATGGTCATGGTGATGGTGGCCAGAGCAGAAAGTTGTGTCCCAGCCGCTTGGGAATAAGGTTGGAGAGCAACCAGCTCTTCTCCATCTTTTCTTTTTGTCATCCTCTCTTCTCGGCCTTCTCCTCCTCTTGATATCTTCATGGCATTTGCTCCTCTTCTCATCCTTCTCCTTTTTTTTTGCCTTCCAGTCATCTTTTCATGTCATTGTCTCTTCCCGTCTTCCTTCACCACATTCTCTTCATGGCTGCCTTCTCTTCATATCATGTTCTCCTTTTGGCTGCCGCTTTCTTTCTCCTCCTCTCCTCTCCCTCTTCTCCTCTCATCTGAGATGACTTGGGGACATGCAGCTTGATGTAACAACCTCTATTTTGGGGCAGGGGGGTCTCTTCTTCCTCTCCAGCACCCAACAGCCCTCACCAGTTGGGTTGTCATTAGCATGCTGATGTCCCCAAGGTGGGACAGGGCTGTGCATGGAGGTCCCTGCCCAGGCCACCGTGGCCCCCTCCCCTGTGTGCACCCCAAGCCAGTAAAGACCAACAGAGCTGAAACCACCACATCCAGTTGTCTGTCCTGCGGGCAGGTGGGGGACACAGAACCATGGCTGGGCAGGTTGTGGGTCACCATGGGCTCCAGACCTGCTGGTGGTGGCCACCCTGCTGTGACACCAGGAGTTCCCAAAGCAGGGTGTCCCCTGTGGTCCCCACCACTCACCTCCCCTGGCAGTGGGGCTGGTGGTGCCAACGCCCTGCCTGGGGTCCTGGAGCAGAGCTGGGGACAGGGCTGTCACCTCCTGGGGACCTCAGTCTTGTCCCCAACCCCAGGGCAGGACACTGCAGGGAGGGAGCTCACAGCATCCCTGGGGGTCACCAAGCTGGGGGTAACCCACCCGACAGCAGCTCTGTGGGCAGATGTCACCTTTATTCAATGTTCGCTTAAAACAAGTGAACATACAATTTATCTATATTTTATATATTAGAGATTTCCTGCACTGAACGCTTCTAGTTAGGGGTAACCCATGGCTTTATTTGGGGGGGGTGGACAGGAGCAGTGTCACCGCAGGAGAAGGTGGCACGTCCTCTCCGGCACCCATGGGTGACAGCGGGGAGCAGAGGGAGCCGTGGGGCTGGGGAGGGGTGAGGGCAGCATGAGTTGATGCTCGGAGCCCTCCTGGCCCCACTGCAGGGGCTGGAAAAGCCCTTTTTTAACTGCACTTGTAAGTAGAGGCGCAAATTTGAGATCCTCAAGCCCTTCTGGGACCTTTGGGAACAGCTCCCATGGGGGGAGACCCTCCCAGAGGGATGGGGGGGTCACCCAGGGCTCTCCTGAACTTGGGGACAACACCAGGGAGAGGCAGGAACTGCCACGGGGGGAGGACGAAGCCCCAACCCCAGGACCAAACAGGCTTCCCAGGGCTGAGAAGTGCTGAACCCTTCCCCAGACCCCACCCTGGGCAGACACCAGTGGGGAGGGGGATTGCTGCAGGGTGGGCAACACGAAGGGGAGGAGAAAAGGGCCCCCCCACCCCGGTCCAAAAACAGTCACTGGGATCTGGAGAGTGAAACAGGGCTCTTGGTGGGGCAACATCAGCAAGAAGGACACGGCATCACTCACACAGACTTGCACAGGGATGCAGGGACAGGGGACACCCCTGCCCTCCCCAGCCCCCCGGAGATGGGAGCAGCGGCTCTGTTTTTGGGGCCCCGGGGCTGGTTCCTCGGCAGGACAGAGAGGAGACATGCACACAGGTCCTGCCCCGCGTCCTCGGGCAGGAAAGGGAGAGGAGGAGGAGGAGGATGGGCTGCACCTCAGTTCTTCAGGATGGTCTCGTAGGCTTGGTACACGTACTGGGACACCTCGGGCGCTCGGCATTTCAGGGACAACTGCGGGGAGAGAGGAGGAGAGGGGGTTCATGGCACCGTGTTCTACATTGTGAAGCCACCAGCCCCAAAGCACAAAGCCCTGCATGCTGCAGCGTCCCCCGGCACGGGGCAGGGGTGACCCCAGCTCCTTACTTCGGCCGGATAAAAGCAAGATAAACACCCCAAACGCTGCTCCCCCCGGCTGGCCGAGGAGCACAGACATCCACATGCAGCGCAGGCAGGGAGGGCAGGACAGGCACAGCCACACATCAGTGCTTGGGTTTGATTCACCGCCTGGAGCTCGGGGGTGAACTGTTCCCCTAAAGGCATCGTCCTCTCCTAAGTCCCCTTCGCTTATTTGCTCACGGATTAAATATTAAACTACTTTAAACTCAAATGACTTAGCCCACGGGCCAGTGGGGAGGGCTCAGCGGGGAATCCTCTGGGATGAGGATTTGCAGGTTTCCTCAGCCCAAGGGAACCCAGGAGGGTGGTGGGAACACCCCCTGACCCTCCAAACATTCACCTCCGACAAAGCTCCGAGGCTGGCAGGGCAGCGCAGGCGGGTGGAAACATCGGGGGGGGGGAGGAATCAGGCAGCAGCCAGAGACAGAGCGAAGCCGGGGCAAAAACCAGTCTGCTACCCAGTAAAAACCAGTCTGCTAACCTCCAAATCCTGCAAGAGCGGGCAGGCAGCGAGGGCAGGAGGGCAGCAGGCATGGAGATACAGAGAGAGGTGAGTCAAGGCGACACGGCGCGTCCCAGCCCAAAGGAAAGAGGCTGCGAGGAAGGTGGGGAGGGGACAGGGCAGGGGACACGGGACAGGGCGGCTTGTGCCCGAGATGAGCACAGAACTCTGCTCCAAGGTTGTTTGCAGCCAGGGATGCCCCCAGAAAAGGGCCAGGATTGGGGTTTTTATTTTAACAGAGATGCATGGGTGAGCTGGGGCATTTCCCTTCCTTCTGCTGCTGCCACCATGGTGCTCCCCGCTGCCAGGAGGGTGGCCCAGGGGACACCGAGCCCTCCTGTAGAGCACAGACCGTGTCACCTCTCCATGTGAGACAGACACTGGGACTGGCAGCAACTGTGCCTGTCAGAGGGACAGGGACAGAGTTTTCAGCAGGGGCTGTTGCAACAGGACAAGTGATGGTTTTAAACTAAAGGAGGGAGATCCAGGCCAGACATGAGGAAGGAATTGTTGCCCCTGAGGGTGGTGAGAGCCTGGCCCAGGTTGGCCAGAGAGGTGGTGGCTGAACCATCCCTGGAGACATCCCAGGCCAGGCTGGACGGGGCTCTGAGCAACGTGAGCTGGTGAAGATGTCCCTGCTCATGGCAGGGGGGGCACTGGGGGAGCTGGGAAGGTCCCTTCAACCCAAACCCTTCTGTGATTCTGTGACAGCAGCTGGGGAGTTTCTGCCACCACGGACTGGCTGTGGGACCACCCAGCCCAACCCGGGCTCTGAGCAGAGAGCGGGGCAGGCAGGGTGGGCAGCAGCCTCAGCTCGGGGCTGTTTTGGAGGCAGGGGACCGGCCGTACCGTGAAGCTGGGATTACTGGGCTGGATGCGGAGCTCCGCCAGCACCCAGATGCCATTGGTGAGCTTCAGGGACTGGTAGAGCATGTCTTGACCCTCCACATTCCTCTTGGCGATGGTGAAGATGTTGCTGCCTTGGAGCTTGTTGCTGACAGCATCTGTGCAGGAGGAGAGAGCTGCTGTGGGGGCTGAACACCCCTTGGACCCGTTCCTGCCTCATCTCCTCCTCCCTTTCTTCTCCTCACATCCAAAACCCGCCGTTCCCGCGCAGTGAGAAGGGCTCTATTCAGCCTGGGTCTCCCCGGGGAGGGCAGACAACAGCTCCGAGCTCTATCGCTCCACAAAGCTCAGCTCACCACTGCCAGTGGGACTGAAAGGACTTGGCTGTCCCCTCCCTGGGTGTGCATGTCCCACTTGGCACCAAATCTCCCGGAGAAAGAGCTGGGGGTGCGGGGAGGCGCCAGGGAGCCTGGCCCTGGCTCCTGCCCACGCTGCCAGTGAGCCAGTTCAGCTTCTCTGTCCCAGACGGGTGCCACAGGGGGCACAGCAACTGTCCCTGACAGTGGGGACGTCCCCAGCAGGTAGAGAACCTCTGGAGCTGCCAAGTTTCTACAACCAGTTAACATCAAGGAAAGCAGCAGCTCCCTTTTGGAGATGCAGGGTTGGCACATGGGAAGGAGCTCGCGCCTCCCCGCAGCCTGGGCTGGGATAACTGGGTGAACTGGTCACCAGCTGTGAGCTGAGCCGGGTCCTTCTGCAGGGTCAGGACCCACCTGCGCTGAGAGAACAGTCTTTGATCTGGAACTGCACCTCGTTCTCGTTAGGAATGTCCTTCCAAGTGGCCAGGAACATCTGCCGCTCTGCAGCGAGGAGCAAAACCATCGGTGAAGCTCCAGGACCAGCCATCCCCTCCACCTCCCAAAGTGGCTACAACACAGGCCACACGCTGCCATGTCACCGAGATGTCACACTGCCAACCCCGCCAGCAGCTTCCCCAGGGCAGTCTGACCCCGAGTCTGCCCGCTTTGAGGGGTCAGCAGATCGTGCTGGCTTGGGGAAGGGGCTGGTGAACACCAGGGAAGGGAAAATAAGCAGTGAGTGAAGCTCTCCCTGGCAGTGGGGAGTTAGAAGGTGGCTCAAGCCATCTCAGGTAGTCATGCTGGCGTGGCAGCATCCCCGTTTGCAACTGCCAGGGCCATCTGGCTCCCCACAGCTCCCCGCTCCGTCCCCAGGGCTGGGAACACGGCCAGGAGGATTTCAGGAGCTGGGATGGCACCTCCAGACAGGCAGCACAAGCACATCTTGCAGGAGCCACAGCCACCTGCACTCCGACTCACCCATCTTCCCGTCCTCCACGAAGAGGATGTGCAGTGGGTACAGGGTGCTGAAGTAGAAGACATCAATGTTGTTTTTTACTGCAACCTGGGATGGAAGGACAGGGGGACTTGAAAACCTTCGAGTCGCAAGCATCTCACCCCATCCCACCAACCCCCCTGAGCCGGGTGTCACCCAGCAAGGGTGACATCGCAGGCAAGAGTCTGGCAGCTGCCAGACAGGAGTTGGAGCTGCCAGCGTCCCCATCCTGCAGGCCAGTGCGGTGTGCCACCGTCCCCAGTGTACAGGGGACATCACAGAATCATTTTGGTTGGAAAAGCCCCTCAAGCTCACCAAGTCCAACCATAACCCACCGCTGGCACTGCCCCATGTCCTGAGAACCTCATGTCCATCTGTCCAACCCTCCAGGATGGTGACTCCAGCACTGCCCTGGGCAGCCTGTTCCAATGCCCCACAGCCCTTTGGGGAAGAAATTGCTCCCCACATCCAACCTCAACCTCCCCTGGCGCAACGTGAGGCTGTTTCCTCTCACCCTGGCATCCAGACCGAGTTGGATGACAAATCAGAGCCAGACTGAGCTCTGACAGCAGAGATGATGAGCTGGGAGTTTCTTCTCGCCCAGTTCCTGCTGTCTCACCTCCTCCGAGGGAGCACGCTCACCCCGGGACAGCCCTGCCCCATCCCCAGCCCCGGGGAGGGGACACCCCCGGGGTTCCCCACCTGGAGGTTGTTCAGCGGGTCCATCTTCATGACAGAGCCGACGGTGTTGAGCGGCAGGGAGATCTCCACAGACTGGTTGGGGGCAAGAGGCGCGTGGACCTGCAGAGGAGCTGCCGGGGCCAGGCCAAAGCTGTGGGGACACCCGAGCAGGGCAGGGGGTCAGGGTGGGGGACAGCAGGCGATGGCAGAGGGGACAACCTTGGGACTCCCTGCTTTCCTCCACCCAGACCCCAGGACACCCCAGCTCATCGTGCTGATCCTGTACAGACCAGCACCAGGTTGGACCAATAATATGGAGCCCCAAAATCTCACCCCTTCCTCCTACACAGACCCACACCCATTTTTAATGTTCCTGCATCGTTCCCTGAGGCCCATCCTTTGTTTTGTCCCTTTGAGGGAAAAGGAAACATTGGTTCAGCACGAGGACAAGTAACAGGATGTGGTCAGAGCCCGGGAACAGCCTCTTCAGTCAACTTCTTAGAGGCTTTGGGTTGATGCTCATCACCACCACAGCCATCAGAGAGAGCAGGTCATCATGTGAGGTTGTTCCCAGCGCTCACAACTCCTTCTTCCCACCCTTTTCCACTTCAGGGATGAGCTCACCAGTGTTACACAGCCCAGGAGGGACCTGACCTCACCTGTTACGGTTAAACTGGATGGCAAAGTCGGACATGACCTGCAGAGCCTTGTTGGTGAGCACCAGGTCCATGGCGATGGAGCCCACTTGCCGGCTGAAGGTACCAGAGATCTCCAGCCCCTTGGCTTTCATGGCAGGGAGCCAGACCTATGGGAAGGAGACAAGAAACCCTTGGGGTTTTACCCAGAGCAAACCCTTGGGTGCTCTCCAGCCTGACAGAGCCCCACGGGGTGTTCATCTGTAAACCAGGGGCATTTCACAGCTACTGACACCCAGATGGCTCCAAAATCAGAGCCATGACCCGACAGATCCTGGGTGTCCCCTCTGGAGAGAGGGGAGAGCTGAGAGAGCTGGGGTGTTCAGTTGGAGAAGAGAAGCTCAGGGGAGATCTTATTGCAACTTTTCCGGACTTAAAAGAGCTGATAAGAAAGATGGGGACAGACTTTTTAAAAGGGCCTGTTGCGATAGGACAAGGGGGGATGGTTTAAACTAAAGGAGAGAGATTCAGGCCAAACGTGAGGAAGAAATTGTTGCCCTGAGGGTGGTGAGAGCCTGGCCCAGGTTGGCCAGAGAGGTGGTGGATGAACCATCCCTGGAGACATCCCAGGCCAGGCTGGAGGGGGCTCTGAGCAACCTGAGCTGGTGAAGATGTCCCTGCTCATGGCAGGGGTGGCACTGGGGGAGCTGGGAAGGGCCCTTCAACCCAAACTACTCTGCAATTCTATGATTCTAAACCTCACCACACACATGTGAAACAGCACAGCCCCAAAAATCAGAGCTGTGAACCGACAGATCCCGGCTGTCCCCTCTGGTCAGGGCTCTGTGTCCCTCAGGGAACACACAGACCCCCCTCCGCCTTGCTCCCCACAACTGGGCAAGCACGGAACATCATGTCCACCTGCAGACCAACTCCCATCTCTTCCCTTGCTCCATGTCACAAAAAGAAGGTCTTACACCCATGTCACAAAAAGAAGGTCTTCCACCCCCCTAGGACACCCTGCAGTATGGAGCAGGCACATGGGTGTCTCTGCCCCCCGAACCGCCCCACTCACCGTTTTGGGTGCCACGTAGGATCCTGACAGGGTCCCCACCCCACCAGTGAGGTCGAAGAGGTCTCCCAGGCCGCTGCCCAGGGGTGCCCCCAGGTTCGGGGGCATCGCAGCGCTGGGCGCTGGCGCAAAGGTGCTGCCACCGCCACCCATCTGTGGGGAAAAGGGAGCGGGTTACAGGGGCACTGCGGGGCGGGAGAGAGGAGCAGAAGGAGGAGCATGAGGAGGATGCAGAGGGTGAGAGGTGCTGGGGCATGAGGGGACACTCACGGCGGGGCTGCCTCCCACATCACTTCGCAGCTGCAAGAGACAAGAAAGGGGTGTAAGCGGGGGCGGGGGGCAGCGCGCCGCAGGGACAGGGGATCCCACAAAACACCCCATCAAGGGGGCTCTAACAGCATCAGTGTGGGCTGGCGAGGGCCCAGGGTTGGGAGGGAGCTGTCTGGGGACCTGGCTGTCCCCAGAGAGGACGGAGGTGTCACGGGGAAACCCAACACGGGGGTTGTGGCTGCACGGGGGGAGCAGGCGTGGGGAGGGGAGCCTGGGTTCTGCTGGTGGTCTAGAGGGCCAAGAACAGGGCTGGTCCATACCCCTTCCGACTCGTCCCCCATCTCCAAGCAGAAGCGGGCGAGGCGGAGAGAAGAGCCAGCCACATGCAGAGACAAGCCAGGAGAGAAGAGAAAAACAGAGAGAAGAGGAGGGGAGGAGGAAAGAGAGGTTAGTCCTGCCGTGCCCTAACCTGTCCGTCTGTGGCTGCCCTGGAGCTCGGGAACAGAGCATGACCAGAGTGTCTTGTCCCCACGCTCAGTACTGGCCTGTTACCAAACCCTGAAGCCCCCAAAGCACCAGAGTGGAGTTGGGGGATGAGGGCCCAGGCGAAGGGACGGCATCGCTGCCTCCCCCTGGGGAGCTCTGCCGCTTCCACAAGCAGCGGAGAAAACTCCAGACCCTTTTCCTTCAGGGAGCCTGGATCATCGCTGCACCCTGCAACCAAGCTGCTGTGTGGTTTGTGCTCCCAGGAGGACAAGTTGTCACCTCCAGAGCTCCCAGGGCCGGAGACACCCATTAAAGCACCTCAGGGGCTGCGACCAGGCACGTCCCAACCTCACAGGGTGATTTAGTGGGTATCTCTGGGGATTAACCAGGGTTCAGAGAGGGACTTGGGAAGAGGAATCACCCCCACAGCACAGTATGGACAGTGGGAGCACCTCCAAGTACTGAGAGAAAAGGCACATGGGAGCACTAACCCCTCAGCCATCTGATGAGAACAAGATAAATTACATTAAAATTACAAGAGAGGAGATTCAGGTCAGACATGAGGAAGAAATTGTTGCCCTGAGGGTGGTGAGAGCCTGGCCCAGGTTGGCCCAAGAGGTGGTGGATGAACCATCCCTGGAGACATCCCAGGCCAGGCTGGACGGGGCTCTGAGCAACCTGAGCTGGTGAAGATGTCCCTGCTCATGGCAGGGGGGGCGCTGGGGGGGCTGGGGAGGTCCCTGCAACACAAACCCCTCTACAATTCTATGAGATTCGGATGCAGTGTCCCTCTGTCTTCCCCAGCTGCAACAGGACAGGACCAGTCCAGATGTCCCTGGGTAGACAAGCCCATCCCATCCCCAGATGCTCAGACAGGAGCCACCAGCAAACCAAGCAGGACGCTGCCAGGGCTGCGCATACCAGGCTATCCAAGCCACCTCCCAGGAGGTCGACGGCGCCCATCTGCACGGCAGAGGTGGCCATGGGTGGCCCGCTCACCGGCGGGCCCAGGTCCAGGTTCAGCAGGTCACCCAGCAGGTCACCCTGGGTGGGGATGACAGCCGGCTGCTCCGCCGCCTGCACCCCCGACGGGGCTGTGTCGGGGCTCTCGGCACTCTCACTCCTAAAGGAAGGGTGAGGGAGAGATGTGAGGCCCTCAGCAGCTCCAGCTGAGCCCACAGGTCCCACTGCAGACACCAGTTCACCCAGCAAGCGTTCAAAGAGAAGTCCCAACACAGTCAAAAACACTTCAACACCTCATCAAGATCACCTTCCAGTTAGGCCTGAGGTCACTCGTTCAGCCTCGTAAGGACAGTATGGAATCCATAGAATCATTTTGGTTGGAAAAGACCCTCAAGCTCATCGAGTCCAACCATAATCCACCCCCGGCACTGCCCCATGTCCTGAGAACCTCATCTCCGTCTGTCCAACCCTCCAGGGATGGTGACTCCAGCACTGCCCTGGGCAGCCTGTTCCAATGCCCCACAGCCCTTTGGGGAAGAAATTGTTCCCCACATCCAACCTCAACCTCCCCTGGCGCAACTTGAGGCCGTTTCCTCTGCTCCTGGTGCTTGTTCCTGGGGAGCAGAGCCCGACCCCCCTGGCTCCAAGCTCCTTTCAGGCAATTCAGAGATCAGAAGGTCTCCCCTCAGCTCCTGTTCTCCAGCTGAACCCCCCAGCTCCCTCAGCCGCTCCCATCACACTTCTGCTCCAGCCCCTCACCAGCTCTGTTCCCTTCTCTCAACTTGCTCCAGCACCTCAAGGCCTTTCTTGGTGTGAGCGGCCCAAAACTGCCCCCAGGATTCAAGGCGCACCCTCCCCATTCAGCCCGGCTCCCACAGGGAACCCCCCATGGGAAAGGGGGCTCAGCTCCTAGCACAGGGGACACAGCAGCTCTGCATGGGGCTGTGTGGCCGCAGCAGCCCCGCAGCCACTCAGCTCAGCATCTGACCTGCCCAGCACATGGATCCAGCCCTGAAAGTCCCAGCATGGGTCGGGGAGTCACCCCAGGGACACAGAGATACTCACGAGCCCGTTCGTGGGGGCAAACTCTTGTGCACAACCCCTCTGCTCCCCTCCACAAAAGCGCTGGGAGGTTTGTGATAGACGGAGGCCAACGTCCCAATGTAGCAGATCAGCTCATCCAGGAGTGTCGGCTCGATCAGATCCGTCTCCTCGGAGATGAGCGGTTTCTCCGCCAGCACCACCTCTTTGGCAGCCACAGGGTCAGTGGAGAGCAGGCGCCAGTAGATGTAGCCACGGTCCCGCAGGTCGGGGTTGTCAGAATCCTTCAGGAAACATGGGGGTTAGTGCCCAAACCACGGAGCAGGGGAAGCTGCAGCTACTACACAGCAGCTCAGAGCACCTTGGCCCCATCTAATGACATGAGGAAAAAATTTGGAACAGTGAGGGTGGTGAGAGCCTGGCCCAGGTTGCCCAGAGAGGTGGTGGATGAACCATCCCTGGAGACATCCCAGGCCAGGCTGGACGGGGCTCTGAGCAACCTGAGCTGGTGAAGATGTCCCTGCTCATGGCAGGGGGGGCACTGGGGGAGCTGGGAAGGGCCCTTCAACCCAAAACCCTCTGTGATTCTATGATTCTAGGTCTTGCTGCTCAAGAGGGATCACAGGATAAAAGTTAAAGCTATTTGTGTCACACCTCTGGTGTGCAGAGGCTACATCGCTCTGCTACACCAGTCCTAGCAGGGAAACAGCACCAGATGCCTCCTGTGCTACAGGAGACAGTGTCCTCGCTCTCCAGGACTTTAACTGTCAGCTTTTCCAGAATTAACCTCCGATTATCTGCCTCCTGTCACAGGCACAGCATTCCCAAGCTGTTCCCGCTGCCAGGGGGGAAGGTGAAGGCCAGAGAAGCTGGTACCCACCTGCGTAGCCAAACTCAGCACCTGCTGCACCAGCTCCTGTGTCTCTGTGGGCTTCTTCAGGAACAGCTTCACAATGGCCGTCAGCAGCTGCAGCTGCACCTGTAGGCAGACAAACAGCCTTAGGGAGAGACTCACGGACAGCTCGCATCATTTTTTTCTTGTGCAAAAACACATTAATTTTTCCCTTACGTGCTCCCGTAACATTACCCCAACCTGCCCTTCAAGGGACCAAATACACAGTGACCATGGAAGTGGCAGTGACACATCAGGATGCCCTGAGTGGCTCCTGCTGGGTCTGCACCCCATCTCAAGCTGATCCCCGCACTCTCAGCCCCACAGGGCGACACAGAGGTTACCAAGCAAGAGCCGGACACCAGGTTACTTGGTCCCATGAAGGTGAAGGCCAAAGCATCCTTTGACTTCTACAAGGACAAGCAGCAGTGATTCACCTCCAACGGTGCTTTCAGACCTGAGATAGGGTGGCCAGGATCGCTGGCTTTGCTATTTTGCATTTACAGACTTTCCCTTGTTCACCGTGATTTAGTTTCATGGTGTTTGCACAGGGCAGGAAGTTTCCACAGATGGAAACCACCAGAATTTCCACAGGCGAAACCACCGGCCTCAGCTGCCCTGGCAGACGGGGTGGACACGTCCCTCTGCTCCTTTCAGCGTCGCACTCCATTTTCCAGCTCCAAAGAGCTGATCCTGCCCTGGCACAGTGGACAGACCAGGTGACCACCTGGGCCCTCCCCACTATTAAGGAGGGAAGGTGCCTGGGACACCACTGTGGTGGCATTTCATGGGCCACATTCCCTCGAAGCCACCGCAGGACACCACTGCCCTGAGCTCCTGCAAAGAAAACACCCTCACCATCATGCTAGAGCAACTTGCTTCATTATGCCCCAATTAGCACCAGCTTTGTCAGTGTCCCCCCTCAAGCAGCCGGTCCTGCTGGAGGCCAGACCCCCCTATGGTGTGTGGGGCTGTCCCCACGTCCCAGCACACCTGGGTGCTCTCGTCATGGAAGCCCTCCAGGAAGCTCTCCAGCAGCTCGTCGGCGTTGTCAATCCGCTCAGCGTACTCGCCCACGATCCAGATCATGGCAGCGCGGGCCTCGGGCTCATCCAGGGAGTCGAGGTTCTCACAGAGGGTGGCAATCACGCTCTCGTACCTTCCCGAGAGGGGACACGTGTTCAGCAACAGCAAGAAACCCAGTCCCAGCTCCTCTCTCACTCCAAACTGTGTCCCATCAGCCTCAGCAGAACCAGGACACTACCGAGGGCACTGGCAAGAGCCCCTGCCACCTGCCTGGGGCTGTCCCCTGTCCTGTGGTACAGCCAGACACCACCCATGCTGACCCCTCACTGTCCCCAGCGCATGTTTCCCTGCTCACCAGCCCCACTGCTGAATTAACTTCTCAGCCCCACTCCTCCAGGCTCTGTCCCCTCTGCCGCAGTCCTGAGCTGCAGAGCTCCCGCTCGTTACTAATTCCATTCATTAGCATTTATTACCGCTATTAGTACAAGACTTCCTGATCACGGAGCTGCCTATTCATCCCGGCTCAGCCAGAATGCTCCCCTCCTCCTGCTGTCCTCGCTCCCGCATCGCGATCACCGAATCAAGAGCCAGAGATGGTTTATGGTGACGTGAGGGACCTCGAAGTCTCTGGCAACTCCTGTCCCTTTGGGTGTCTGGATCTGGGACTGCTGGGGACAGCTTTCCTACCCCCAGCTTAACTCTTGGGGCTGCACTGACCAGCGATCACGACCCCAACTAGCAAAAATCCCAAAGCACCTTCACTGCACGGAGGCTCCGGGGGCTTCACCACTGCCCAGCACACCAGGAGGGAGCAGCAGCCTGGCTGTCACCCATATCCGGGGCTTTGTGGGGTTTTCTGGGCCTCCCCCGCAACCACAGGGGGGAAGAAAGAGCCCATCTAGGTGTGGGAGCATCAACCCGAGGCCCCAGGGCTCGCAGGCAGTGCCACGCACTTGTTGGGGTACTTGCGGAAGATGTCCTTGATGACAACGATGGCCTCCTGCACCACATAGTTGACTTTGGTCTGGATGAGGTCGAGTAGGGTGCTGACGCAGCGCTCGGCCGATTGCTGAGGAGGGACACGGTCAGTCGGCAGCGATGCTCATCCCAAAGCCTCCGCTGCCCTTCCCACACCCCCTGCTTGCTGCCTCATCCCCTCCATACCTTCCCCAAACCCAACCCAGACCAGAACAGGGGATACACCAGCATGGTTTCCCCTTCCCAGCTGGATCTGGCTGCTCCTCGCTCCTCCCACACGCTCCCCAAACCCTTGAGCCCCCACATCACTCGTTCCCTGCTCCCACGGGATGCGTTCCAGGACAGCAGAACTTTGCCTGAGTTTGGATCTGCACAGTCACACCACTCAGTGTTAATAGAGAGGGAAAACCAGAGCTAATGCTGTGCAGATAAACCCAAGAGAGGCTGGTGGAGGGGAGGGATGTCTCTATGGCAAAGCCCAGCTCAGCTCCCAGTGGGACGCAAAACCCAAACCAGCTCCAGCATCCTCTCCTGTCCCTCCCCAGTGCCTGGTTGCTGCTGCCCAGCAGTTTATCTCCGGGATTGAGGATGCACTACAGAAAACCCGCTGCAATATCGGCTGCCTCAAAGCTACACGACCCTGCCCGTGAGCCTGCCTGTCCCCGAGCCACAACAAGGTCTTTAATAATCCCCTTCTTCAAATTACACCCCATGGGAAAGCAAAGCATCATGACCCCTCGGGAAAGGATCAGCTCCCTCCAGCCACCGCTGCAGATCCGAACAACCCAGAGGAGCCGCAGAAATGACCTGAGGCTGGAACAGCTCTGCTGGGAGGACAGGTTGAGAGTTGGGGTGTTCAGCTGGAGAAGAGAAGCTCCAGGGAGACCTTAGTGTGGCCTTTCTGGACTTAAAAGGGGCTGGTAAGAAAGATGGGGACAGACTTTTTAAAAGGGTCTGTTATGACAGGACAAGGGGTGATGGTTTTAAACTAAAGGAGGGAGATTCAGGTTGGACATGAGGAAGAAATTGTTGTCCCTGAGGGTGGTGAGAGCCTGGCCCAGGTTGGGCAGAGAGGTGGTGGATGAACCATCCCTGGAGACATCCCAGGCCAGGCTGGACGGGGCTCTGAGCAACCTGAGCTGGTGAAGATGTCCCTGCTCATGGCAGGGGGGGCACTGGGGGAGGTGGGAAGGTCCCTTCAACTCAAATCATCTGTGATTCTACAATCCACTTGTATCACCTGCTGCATTCACACATTGGGCACAGCTGCAACATCTGGGTCTGCAGCGGAGCATGGAGTGGGCAGGGATTCTCAACAGCTCCAGCAGCAACGGGTCAGGGGATCAAACACCCCCCTCACACCCCATGTATGTGCCCCCTGAATAACTGTGGCTCATCCCCAAGCCCAGTAAGGCTCTGGCTCCTTGGGGCAGCAGCAGCTCCTGGGTGAGGTGACCTCCAGCCCAGCCCCAGCCGCCATGGGGACCCCAAGAGACCTGCTCTCACCTCCACCTTGATGGCGCAGCGGCCGATGGCTCGAACCGCCTTCCTCACGAAGTCCACATCCACCTCCGTGGCGTACTCCTTCAGCTCAGCCAGCACCTGCCGGAGGGGACAAGATGGTAAGAGCTCGGCTGCAAGAAAAGCCACTGCAAGAGCAGGGCAGCGACCCAGCAGCAGCAGACGGGTGGCACAGCAGCTCCCGTCAGCACCTTCCCAAGCTGGGATGAGGATTTTTTGGACGAAACCCCTCCCTGCACACCCCCCTTGGTGCCACCCAGAGCCAGACCTGAGCGATGTTGGCCTGGGAAGCCAGGCGGATCATGATGTCCAGCTTCTCCAGTTTGACGTAGATGGGGTCGTTGTACTTGACAAAGAACACCTTCATCTCGTGCTTCAGGATCTCGGGCCTGGCGGATAATGAGAGGCAGTGATTGAGGGAGACAAGTGTTGCTTCCCAAAGAGAGACATCCAAAATCATCCAGAACCCATGGTTTTCTCCAGAGCTTTCTGGACACGCGATATCAGTATCAGATGATTTCTCTTGTGGCAGAAGGAGGATCTGAGCTCTGCTCCCACCTCCAGGGTCTGATCCAGGCAAAGCAGTGCAGAAAGGGAGTTGTCCTCCCCAGAACGCTGCACACCGGCTCGGGACATGGGTGAAAATTCATTTGCCTGACCCTGCAGCCACCAGTTAATGCCCTGAGGCTGTGCAAATTCATCACTCTGTTAGCCAAAATCACCACTCCCTGGCCAACGGACAGTGAAGGCTGGGGGACACCAATGACATAAACCAGGGAAACCCAGAGAGTGAGCAGCTCTGGGCCAGGAGGATGAGGCCCCTTGGCCACAAGCACAAGGTTTTGGGGACCTCTTCAATGCCAAGAAATCCAAAATACCGTGACTTTTCCCCCAAGACCCTGTCCACTGGCTCCCCTTTGCTGGTGTGCAGGGGACAGGGCACAACCTTGCCGCAAACAAAGACCAGGTGCAAGGCGACAGGGGACATTTGGCTTGCCAGGGTTGGAAGGGACGTCTTAGGGGCAGCTGGGATGGAAACCCAGAGCCCAGGGCTAGGCTGGACCTTCCTCACCAGATCAGCCTCTCTCTAAGCTGGAAAAGAGCTAGGCCAGGTCCAGCTCCAAGGAGCCAACCTGCCTTCCACACTCCCGCTCCCAGGGACATTAATTACTTTCCGCTTCTCCCAGAAATTGCTGCTATTTTTAACAGATAACCACAGCGATAACGGGTAGGACAATAAATCATCTGCCGGGGGCTGTCGCTGCAGAGCCCAACTCTCCAGCTGGCCAGTTCTGCTCCAGGCACACGTGTGGGGCCATGGCCACCTCCTGCCCACCAGCAAAGGGACAAAAGGACTCTCAGCACTTATTCAAAGAGGATGACAGCATAGAAATAAGCTGATATCACAAAAATTCCTCACTGGACATTTAGTGACTCAAAGTCTCAGCTTTCGGCCTTTCCATCTTTTCCGTCCCCAAATAAGCAATAAAAAAATCCCTCCTGGAGAACCCAACTGAGTTCCCTGCTCATTAACTCTCCTGATTCTCTGCACCCAGCCCTTGGATTTCAAATAATAGAGAAGAAAAAAAACCCAGCATAGGATGGGTTCTGTTGGCAAAACCCTGACAGTGCCACGGTCAGAGGGTTTGAAACATCTGGCAGCAGCACCCATAGGGAAGAGGGACCCACCTCTTCTGCACGATGAGGTTGATGTTGCGCAGAGCCACGTACTGCAGCTCGGGCTCTGCGGAGAGCAGCGTGACCAGCGGCGGGGCCAGCTTCTTCAGCAGCGTGCCGTAATAATCCAGGTCCTTGGACAGCATCTCCATGAACTTCATCAGCACCTTGACGGCCGAGAGCACCACAGCGGAGTTGGCGTGGGACAGCCGGGGCGTCACCCGCTCGCAGATGCTGGAAGTGTCAGGGGTGAGTGGGGAAGAGAAGGGGAAGAAAACGGTCACAGCCCATAGTCCTGCTTAAATATTGCTGCTGGTAACAATGGGGACAGGATGAGAGAGAGAGTTGGGGTGTTCAGCCTGAAGAAGAGAAACTCCAGGGAGACCTTAATGTGGCACTTCCAGACTTAAAAGAGCTGATAAGAAAGATGGGGACAGACTTCTGAGCAGGGCCTGTTGTGATAGGACAAGGGGTGATGGTTTTAAACTAAAGGAGGGAGATTCAGGCCAGACATGAGGAAGAAATTGTTGCCCTGAGGGTGGTGAGAGCCTGGCCCAGGTTGCCCAGAGAGGTGGTGGCTGAACCATCCCTGGAGACATCCCAGGCCAGGCTGGACGGGGCTCTGAGCAACCTGAGCTGGTGAAGATGTCCCTGCTCATGGCAGGGGTGGCACTGGGGGAGCTGGGAAGGGCCCTTCAACACAAACCATCTGTGATTCTAAGGCATCATCAGAGTTTGCAGCAGGACAGCTGAGCAGCAGGTAAGACTTTCCCAAAAGATGCTGAACTGGCTCTGAAATGCCCTAATGATGGTTATTTCCCAGAACCCACAAAACTTTATAGCAGCGGCCCCCTTTCTGAGCTCCTCATTGCCCGTCCTCCCTTGCTGTACCATGAGGCCACACGGTGAAGCAGCTCCAGAAGCACCATCCCGGTGCCAGCACAGGGACAGGGTTTGCGAGGGGACCACAGCAGGCTCCAGATCACAGAATCATTTTGATTGGAAAAACCACTCAAGATCATCGAGTCCAACTGTTCCCCACCCCTGGCACTGCCCCATGTCCTGAGAACCTCATGTTCGCCTGTTCAACCCTCCAGGGATGGTGACTCCAGCACTGCCCTGGGCAGCCTGTTCCAATGCCCCACAGCCCTTTGGGGAAGAAATTGGTCCCCACATCCAACCTCAACCTCCCCTGGTGCAACTTGAGGCCGTTTCCTCTGCTCCTGGCGCTTGTTCCTGGGGAGCAGAGCCCGACCCCCCTGGCTCCAAGCTCCTTTCAGGCAGTTCAGAGATCAGAAGGTCTCCCCTCAGCTCCTGTTCTCCAGCTGAAGCCCCCAGGTTCTTCAGCCGCTCCCATCACACTTGTGCTCCAGCCCCTCACCAGCTCCGTTCCCCTCTCTCAACTTGCTCCAGCACCTCAAGGTCTTTCTGGGAGTGACTGGCCCAGAACTGCCCCCAGGATTTGAGGTTTGGCCTCCCCAGTGGGGTCACTGCCCCAGGCCTGCTGGCCACACCAGTGTTGTCACAAGCCAGGATGCTTCTCAGAGGAGCGGGGGCAGAGTCAGGCCCTGCAGTCCATACCCACCTGTCCCTGTCCCTTTTCCAGTCCCACTCCAGCTGGTGTGTGGTGCCCCAAAGGCATTGCTGCCCCAGCAGCATCCAGACGCCCCCTCACCTCTGGGCCTCCCGGTCGTCCTTGGGCATGTAGTTGGCCAGACAGTCCAGGATGAAGATCTGGCCCCACTCTGTGCACTCGTTCAGGGCCGTGAGCAGCTTGTTGATGGACTGGGGGTTGAGATCCAGGAGGTTACTGCTCGGGTGAGACTCTGCTATTTCTGAGAGAGCCGCTACGGCGTTGGCCACTACCTGCCAGAGGGGACAGGGCGAGTGTTAGGTGACAGCGAGCATGAGGTGACACCAATGTGGTTCAATAGCCTGGGGGAGAGCTGACGCAAGCAGATGAGCTGCATCCTCAGTATCAGCATCTTCCATCCCAGCAACATCTGGGCACCAGCCTCTCCTCCCCGCCAGCCGATCCTCAGGAGATGAGCAATTGCCGCCAGCGTGGTCCCACCGCCCACGCCACATCCCCAACACTTCACATGTGTTCAGCAGAGTCAGCCTTGGCCCCGTGCCCAGCGGCTCCAAGGAGCCCCGGCGCTTTCTGCAGCAGCTCCCAGGCTCACTGCGACACCTGGGGCACGACCTGAAGAGCAGCAAAGGCTGAGGGAAGAGAAACCCCAGGGAAAGCGGGCTTGGAAGTCACTCATGCCTGAAGAAAAGCAGGGAGACTAAGAACCACCAGCTACGTGGTACCGGAGCCAATATCAGCTCCCCTCTGCCACCACCCCCTGTTCCCAGCTGGCCGGGACAGTCTCCTCCCCACCAAGAACAGACTAATAACACACTGCTGAGGAATTGGAGATGCTTTCCAGCATGGAGACACAATTACAGGACAAGAGGCACAGCCTGCAGCCCTCAGAAACAGCTGTCACCAAAAGGGGTCCCATAAGCACCAAAAAGAGAGTGAAGGGGAGCATGAGAGGAAACGAGTCAGCATGTGAAGACAAAGGGAGATAATTTACTGTCATTGGGATGAAGAAAGGATGGAGAAGGCAAAAAATAATCACCATGGGGTTGGAGTCAGAGATGAGGTCCTTCAGGGTGTCCAGGAAGCCCTGGTCCTCCACCAGCTGGGCGTTGATGTCATGGAGCTTGGCCACACAGACGGCTGCCGTCTTGCGCACGTACGGGTCCTCGTCCTTCAGGCACTTGC
Organism: Patagioenas fasciata; assembly: GCF_037038585.1. Taxonomy (NCBI): domain Eukaryota; kingdom Metazoa; phylum Chordata; class Aves; order Columbiformes; family Columbidae; genus Patagioenas; species Patagioenas fasciata. Next base: position 12,532,619 of record NC_092536.1, read on the forward strand.
GCAGCGGCTCGCACAGATACTCCGTGATCTTGTCCACGCGGATGCAGCCCATGGTGCGCACGGCCAGAGCCCGGATCAGCGGGTTGGGGTCCTCGCAGTCCTGCGGGGATGAGAGAGGGAGGGGACATGTCCAGGGCCACTTCTGCAATCACAGGCACCAGTGGTGGCTTTGGGACCATCACTCTCCTTTGGGTACCTGACGTCTAAAGGTTTTAACGCTTGGCCCTGGAGAACAGGTCACCCAAGAGAGAGGTTTGAGCTCTTGTTCTGCAATCTGGCACCCACAGAGTTTTAGCAGCATCAGTTCTCACCCCAAACACACCTCCAGGCATCTGCTGTCTTCACCACTTAAAACAAGTACCTGAAATCACCTCCCACCCTGCAGGACAGCCACTTGACCTTGGAAATGCATCTAACAGGTTTACTGTGAGCATTTTTTCCTTCCTAAAAAGTGAAAACTCTCTAATGCCCACCGAGCCTTTTCATAAAGTGCTTTGACAATATCTTGGCTCCTAACAAACATGCTCTTCAGCTCCCAGCTCCAACTAGATGATCACGAGGGCCTTCTCAAGCTCACATGATGGCAGCTCCATGGCAGGAGCTGCCCACAGCCGAAGCTGCCGCTGACAGAGCAAGCAGCACAGCGCAGCTGCCGAAAAACCGTTTTTCTTCTGCATTAGCAGACAAATTTGCTCAGCTATTTAGAGCCAGGGGAGATGATTTGGAAACCTGCCCATGCTCCCTCCTCCGGAGCGGGGTACACAGCAGCTTCATGTGGTGGCCTCACAAAACCAGGGATGCACATGGGGCTGAACGCTGCAGCATGTAGCTCCGAGGTGCCTCTCACCTTCACAAAGGTGTTGACTGCCATGATGGCCATGTCTGGCTGGCTCTTGGCGTAGTTCATCAGGTAGAGGTAGACCAGCTTCTTCAGTTCCAGGTTGTCCGTCTGCATGCAGTTCACCACGTCCGGGAAGAGAGCGCTGAAACACAAAGCACCTAGGTGACGGCAGGACACGGCCAGGGGGATGGAGATGTCACCACCTGCTGGGACACACCTTCCCACAGCTCAACCCGCTCCTGGAGCCAGATGACCCCGAGCTCTCCCAATCCCAGGCTGGTTGGGTTGCAGGAGCTCTGCAGATCCCCAGCCCAGCCCTGCTCACGCAGGGTCACAGAGCAGATCACACAGGTGGGTCCAGGGGGTTTGAATGTCTCAGAGAAGGAGACTCCACACCCGCTCTGGGCAGCCTGGGCCAGGCTCTGGCACCTCCCAGCAAACAAGTTTCTGCTCATGTTCAGATGGAGCCTCCTGTGTTTCAGTCAGTGCCCGTTGCCCCTCACCCTGGCGCTGGGCACCACTGAACAGAGTTTGGTCCATCCTCTGACACCCACCCTGAGATATTGATCCATTGATCACATCCCTCTCAGCTTCTCCAGCTCATCAGCCCCAGCTCTCTCAGTGTCTCCTCATCACAAAGATGCTCCAGACCCCTCAGCATCTTTGTGTCCCTATGCTGGACTCTCTCCAGTAATTCCTTGTCCTTCTTGAACTGGGGAGCCCAGAACTGGACACAGACTCCAGATACTTCCTCCCTCCAGGGCAGAGCAGAGGGGGAGGAACCTCCCTCGACCTGCTGCTCACACTCTTCCTCACACACCCCAGGTACCACTGGCTTCTTGGCCACAGAACACAAGTCCTTTCCCAGGACCTGAGCCCACCCTGCAGCAGATGTGGCTCAATCACTCATACCCAGTGGGTTTTTCTTGACGGATCTGTGTAGACAGCAGCTCAAACCAGCCCTAATGGACCAAACTGTCCCTGATGCAACTTGAGGCCGTTTCCTCTGCTCCTGGCGCTTGTTCCTGGGGAGCAGAGCCCAACACCCTCCCAGCGAGAATTAAACCCCCTGGAGCTGCAGGACGCCAGAGACACTGTTCCACCACAGCCGATAAAGAAAGACCAATTAGACTATCAAAGATACAGACTAACCAATTAGATTATTAAACCACCTTGGGAGAAGCAATCAAGATCACAGGGCTAACACGAGGGTTATCTCACCCTGACAGGTGTCCCTGGGCTTCTGGAAGCTTCTCTGCCACTACAAACCCAACCATAACTTACAGGATTGAACCCAGGGAACCCAAACCCAGGCACTGTGCATCTCCAGCAGAGCTGCTGCACCTCAGCTGCGCTCACCCCAGGCTAAGCCAGGCCTTCCTGCACCTCCCAGGGAGGGCTGAACCCAGTAAATCACATTTTTGCAGCCTAAAACACGCACACGCTAAAAAAAACGGGCTGCCACAGCCAATATTTCCTTTCCAAGCAATGCAGCTTCTGCTGAGGGCTGGGCAGCCTCGGGGACGTCCCTGCCGTGGCCAGTGACGTCTCCTCCATGGTGGCCCCACGACAGAGCGTGACCTGCTGCTGCCAGTGCTCTGGGAGCTGGGGACACACCAGTTTACCCAACACAGAGCCCAGATCAGGGCTTTTCTCCATCTACTCTAAACGCACCATGAGAAAGAAAGCATTGACATTGCGTGTAATGCCAAGGGCATGCGGGGATGGATCCAGGCAGGGAGGAGAGGACTGAAGGGCCACGCGCTGCTCACTCAGCCAGATAACAGAGAAGAGGGAAGAGCAGCCGCCCGACCTTTTGGACTGGAGTGGCTGCAAAGGGCTCATCGACACCAAGGCAGAGACACCGTCCCTCTGCCATAAAGGCTCAGAGCTGGTTTCTGCTGGGTTGTAGTAACACTTGAAACAAGCAGCAATAATCCCAACAAACTTATCTGGCAGCCAGACCAATCCTCTTTTAGCCAGATTACTCCCGAAGCCACGCGATCCCCCACCCGCCAGACAGCCGCGCTCACACATGTGTTCCTGCCATAGCGGGGGTACAGCTGCGGCCAGGAGCTCATTCTGTCCTCACCCGAGACACAAACCGAGCACAGAAACCCCTTGGAGACAATGGGGTAGAGCAGGAGCCCACAAGCCACCTTCCTAGCGCAGTTTGGCTCAGGGATCCCCGGCACGGCTCCACCACACACCTGACGTCCTTCCCGACGGTCATGGACGCTATCACCTTCTTCACGGCCTCCTTCTTCTTCTCCTTCTTGTCGCTGTTCAGTTCAGCTTTCAGCTCAAATATCTCCCCTGGAGGAAGGGGAAGAGGAGTAGCTCAGGGGTTAGGGGATGCTGGGTGCTGTGGGGTGCCAGGAGCTGGAAGGGGCGGAATTTAACTTCCCAAATGTCTCACTGAGAGCCTCCAAGGGTCTCAGCTCTCACCCAGAGAGATGAGTGTGCTGGGGTGACCCTGCAGCCCCACCAGAGTCCCAGGGGTTTCAGTAACCAGAGACACTACAGGGGTGACAACCACCAGCACCCTCCCCCCAGGCACAGGACACGGGGGTTATTCAGGGGGTATTTTGGCTGCGAGGTGGTTATCAGAGCCCCCAGCAGAGCCCAGTCCTGCCCTCACAAAGCCACCCCGAGCTCTTTATTCACTCCCAGGCAGACAGACCGACAAGGGAGATGCCACATGGCTTTTCTCCACATTAATTCCTTGCTCTGGAAAGTGCTTAAGTCCAACTCCCTGAGCACTTCTGTCCCAGCGTGGGGGAGCTCGGCGGGGGCCGTGTCCCGCAGCCACTCCTGAGCTGCTAAAGCCGATCACCCAGCTGCCACCAGCACTGGCTGCACACAGGGGGCTGGTGACAAGCTCAGGAGCCACCCCGGCTGCATCAAGCATCCCACACAGTATCAGGGCTCTCCCATGGGAATTGCCACCTCTTTCAATTTCCAACGGCAGGGACTGCGCTCCCCAACTGGCTTATAGCACTGCGAGAGAGCGGGAGAAATGGTGTGAGCACTGAAAATGGTGGGAGGCTCCAGCTGCCTCCCCCTTACCTTTCTTCGTGGTGGTGAAGTACTTGGAGTCCGTCATGGTGGTCTCCAGCTGGCAGCACGTCCCTGGGAGGGGAGGCAGAGCAGAGAGGGTAAAGGTGACGATTCCCTCACCAAGGTTGCTACGGAATGCTCGGGAAGGAAAGGGCAGGGGTGGGAAAGAGCTTGGGATGTCATGGGAAGAGCCCCAGGGAGACAAAGCACCCAGGGAAGCCCTCGGCACCCATTCCCCTGGGGAGGGTGAGCACCTTGCGGTCACCTTGGCACAATGCGGGCTCTGCTGATGAGGGAGCGATCGGCTGGTTCGCTAACAAGGGTGCGAAAGAGGAGGAAGGCGCTGAACACGCCAGTGTCCACCCCTGCTCAGGCTCCAGCCCCAACCTGCTCGTCTCACCAGCAGCAGCCACCTTGTTCACCCCATCCCACGGGCACTGTACCCACAGCAAGTGAGCTCCCCTGGGGTTCTGCCTCCTCGTCCGAAAAACACTTTTCTAGGGAAAATTCACCCCCAGCCTTGCCTCACACCTACATAGGGAACAGCTTGGGGATGAGAAGAGGAACCGAGCGAAACCCGAGGCTCAGACCAACCCCGGAGCAAGGGGACAGTGCAGATGAGGGGACACGACTGCCAGCACCCCAGCAAGATCAAAAGGAGCCTCTTCCAGAAACCAGCCCTGCTCCAGCAGCGCGGCTTTAAATTCAAAGGGCACGAGGTTTCCGCCCAGCACTCAGGGTGATATTATATAATTCAGGCAGTTAGAGGCAGATTTACAGCTTGGCAAGGCTGAGGAAGCCCGTGCAAGCAGCAGATAGTCCCTAAAGGTCAGCGGGGATTTGTCTTTACAGTGGTTTCACCCGTTTTTCCTTCAACAGCAAAGAAACCAGAGGCTTGTCCTTGAGATCCTGCAGTGGCCTTGCTGCTTGGGAGGGGCAGGAGCAGGGGAAGCAAAGCCAAGTGGAAACAAAAAGAGCTTGCAAATGGTTTTAAAATGTAAATGAGCATCAGTGAAAGCCAAATGCAGCAATCCCCTGCGAGCACTGAGAAACCGTGTCCTCTGTTCCCCGGCCAGGCTGGAGAGGGATCCCCAACGGGGATTAAAAAGAAAATGTGGATAAAATGTGGGGGCTGAGCCCGCGGGGCAGAACACACAGCCAGGGCCAGCTTGGCACGCAGGGAAAGAAAAAGGGTTTGCACGGGTTTGGGGCTCGCTTCGGGTGCTGGCAGCCGGTCCTGACACTGTTACAGAGGGGCAAAGCGCTTCCCGAGCAGCCTGTGCGAGCACAGCGCTCCTCCCTGCCTCGGTTACCTGCGATTTACTCAGAGCCTGCTTTTCCCCCCCAGGTCCCGGCTCTCCAGCGAACAGCGGGAGCTCCCGGCTGTGCCGCAGCAGCTCTCTGCGCCTCACTGCAGCTCCCGGCCTGCAAGACAGGGAGGAAGGAGCATTTACCGCAGTCCCCCGATGTCGCCGGCCTGGCGCACAGTCAGCCTGGCTCTGCAGAAAGTGCCTGGAAAGCAAAACTTGAAGCCCTACCGGGGAATTTCTGCAGCCGGCTCGGAGACGTGAATCACGCCCGCTGCTTTCCTGTGGCTTCCCGAGCCGCCGGGTACCGCAGCGTGTTTTCACCACCCAGAACCCCCCGAATTTCTGAGAGGGAGGCGACCACCCATCTCCCCCATTCCTTTAAGCTCTGCAGAGCTACCGGCAGCCTCCAAAACTCCCGCCTCCTCCTCCAGCCTGAGCTCCAAAATTCAGGCTCCTCACACCAACCCCTCCACCCCTCTGGCGCCAGGACCAGACTTGAAGCAATCCATCGCTTGGATGAGGGGCTGAGCGAGGCTCCCAACACCCAAAGCTGGGTGCTCAGCACCCCGCACCAGGTCTGCCCCCCCGGGTGACGAGGCGGCGCTGCTGTAGGTGAATTCCCCGAGCTCAGCCCCTGGGCTGGAGCCAACGCCGCTGCCTGGCTCTGGTTTTAAGAAGTGCAAGCAAAACGGTTTGGGGACTGCAGAGCAGCGCAGCATTACCCCCACACTGTTGTGCAGCTGGAATCGGGCATGGGGACACATGGGGCAGGGTCCCCATTCCACAGCTGGAGCCCAACAGTAAATAAAACAGATTTCTGGTAAACGGCAGCAGGGGGTGTCAGACCCAGAGCCAACAGTCGTGGTCATCTCGTTTGGACAGAGCTGATTGTTTAGTCATTATGGTGAGTTGCAAATATTCTGCCCTTGCTACACCCGGTGAGCAAAAACAGGTGGCGGGAGCTCATCTGCAGACAGGGAGGTGACAGCAGCACCCACCGCACAATGCAGAGCCAGGCACAGGTTTGTGCTCCTCGGGCTCCAGCAATTCCCACTGAGCTCCTTTCCAGGCTGGGAAAAACATCCCGGCACTCGGAGATGTCCCAGTGAGCGCCTGAGCAGAGCTGGGACCTTCCCCTTAGAGTCACAGAATCATTTTGGTTGGAAAAGACCCTCAAGATCATCGAGTCCAACCATAACCCACCCCTGGCACTGCCCCATGTCCTGAGAACCTCATGTCCGTCTGTCCAGTCCTCCAGGGATGGTGACTCCAGCACTGCCCTGGGCAGCCTGTTCCAATGCCCCACAGCCCTTTGGGGAAGAAATTGTTCCCACATCCAACCTGAACCTCCCCTGGCGCAACTTGAGGCCGTTTCCTCTGCTCCTGGCGCTTGTTACTGGAAGAAGCCCCAAGATCCGGAGTGTCTGATTTCCTGCTGCTCACGAGGCACTTTGATTCGGGGCCAAAGGAGAACCCAGTGCCCCTGCAGCTGAGCTCCCATGTCCCAGAGCTGCAGGCGATGTGTCCGCGTGGGCACAATGTGGTGCCGGCCCCCCCTCGATCTCACGCCCCCTTCCTCCCCACTGCCAAGCCAGCAGATCCCAAATCACCCATCACGCCTGAATAAGAAGCTCCTCTTACAGAAAGAAAACTCATTAGTGACCCCCAGCTACTTTTACCACCCTGTTTTAGGCCAGTTCCTCCATCCCTGAAGGTCGAGATGCTGCTGACAGGAGATTTTCACCTTCTAGCAACACAGACGTGTTACCCGGGAAGGGATGAGGGGAAAGTGCTGCCACTCTTCCCGCAGAACAACCCGTCTCAGCACCACACAGCATTTAAACTGCGCCCAGGACAAGCGGTTCCCAGGTTATTCCAGCACAAGGGTTCACCATGGCCCTGCTGATCTTCCCACAGACCCCATGCCAGGAATTCACTGCTTGACCGTAAGTTTGGATCTACCCAGCCTGACACGTGGCCTCAGAGGGGCTGACAAGGCAGGCGGGAAGGAAGGAAACGCGGGGAGATGTGTCAGCTCCAGCCCAGCACAAACACGCGTCCCTGCGCACGGGGGGGTGCTGGCACCTAAATCATAGAATAATTTCAGTTGGAAGAGACCCTCAAGATCATCGAGTCCAAAAAAGCAGCGGGAGAGGCAAAGAGGAGCGGGAACTCCAAGGACAAGCTCTAGGGAACAGCTCATGTAGAAAACAGGGGGTCAGCTGAAGGTGAGCAGGGCAAGAAATCTCCTGCGAGCAATAAACGCTCCCTCTCACAGCTGCAAATAAAGCACTTGCAGTGGATCAGTAAAATCTGGTAAACTGGCATGTTAAAGAAAATTAAGGCAGACTAAAAACCTTAAACATTGTGACAGGTCACTGAAGCCGTGGGGACTTTGCACAACTGTTCTCTGCTGATATGAAGCAACTTGAGGCCAACACAAAAGGGCAGAGACGCGTGAGGCCGTGACGGCCCCCACACCACACGGCTGGCGAATAAACCCCCAGACCGGGCACACACACCAGTGAGGGACAATAAAACCCAAACGGGGAAAAGGAGAACAAGCGGCTGAGGATATGAGAGCCAGCGGCTAAAAAGCCTTGTGCTGAACCCAATTCTTTTTCCTCCTTACAACAGCGAGGTTCTGTGGCGTACCCATCCTGCTCCCATTCCCACCTCTGCCCCATGCCTCCCCCCACAGCCAGCACAAAGCCCCACAGGCTCACACCAGCCCCCTAAGAAGATATTTTCCTAAGGACTGGTCTAATTTGAGCCAGTCTTAGCTCACACTCAGCCCTGCAGCAACACGGGGCTGTGAGCTGGTTCTTGCATCCCCGGCTTGGCTCAAACCTTCACATTTCCCCGAAGGGACCGGGACCGTCCCACCCACACTGTCACAGCACGGTCACCCTGCCCCGTGCCACCAAACCACAGGGCTGGCAACACCCCACGGCTCCCACTAAAGTTGTAAATATACCCGCAGAGCCCCCTGCAAAGGAGTTGCCCAAAGCCGGCGAGCACCACAAATTATTCTGTGCTTTCTAGAAAACGAGCCACCGATTAACGGCAGCGTCGAGTGCAGACGGTGGTCGGTGAACCCTGCGGGCTGGCACCTGCGCGTCCCCTCACAAACCTGTCACTGAGCCACCTGCTCGCTGTCCCGGGGGGTCCGTGTCCCCTCAACCTAGGGGCTCAGGTGCCCCTCTTCACAATTCCTGGGGTACAGCGTTGCCGAACTCACTGCGGCCTTTGCAAGGGGCTCAAAATCATGGCAGGTCAATTCAACTGCTGAGCTGCCGCTTGAGCGATACGAAACCCCGAAGCGTCGGCATCTGGCCCCTAATTAATAACCCAGATGGCAGAAGAGCGTCCGTATGCAGAAGAGTTGCAATTGGTCCAGCCCATCAATCAATAATCGGGGAATAAAACCCACAAATGGGCAAAGGAAAAGCCTGAGGTGTCACCTGCACCGCACACAGGGATCCCAACACGTATCATGAGCTGGAGAGATGTGGGGATTTTAAGCAGCAAAGCCCCAAACATCACCTTGACTGGGGACAACACCTCTGGTGTCCCCAAAACACCAGCTGAGCAGCCTCAGAGCGGCTCAGGACCTTGTTCCGGAGGTGTCAGGACACACAGACGAGCTTTGTCCCGCAGCAGCAGCCCCACCAGCAGCTTCCTAAGGCAGAGGGGACGTTCTCCTCCTGGGGACGCCAAACACCACTACAGAGCTCCCAGCCTGGCTCAATCCCAGCAAGACCAATGCCCCTGGGAAGCCCCTCAAGGTCCCAGAGCATCAGGTCCACTGGGTCCGGCAGCCCCTGATCCACAGCCAGGTCTGGGGACAGCAAAGCAGATCCAATCAACTGCCCAGGCACCTACTTAACCTCCTCCTTAACCTAAAGTTGTTTCACAGACTCTTTTTAATTAAGTCTAGGGTTTTTTTCCTACTTAGAACCTCCACGAAGGAGGCAGCAAACACGGGATATCAGAGCAGGTACATCCCTGTGTGTTCTGTGCCCAGTTTCCAGCTTATTCCATGTCTCAGCAGACCCGGTTCTGACCGTTTCACACGGATCTGCCACATGTAGCAACAGCTTTCAGTCCCCACAGCCACCCAGCCCAGGAACTGGTTCCTCCTCCACCCAAATGCGGCAGCAGGAGTGGAGTGCGTTCCCCATCTCCCCTTCAGCTCTACCGTTCGTTCCCCCCTGCCCCAGAGCCCCAGACTCCGCGGTGCCAGCCGCGGTGCAGGGGTTCCCGCTGTTCCTCTCCTGTCACATCAAGAAGCAGTGAAGGGACACCCCGTGCCCTGTACCACGAGCAGGACCCCCGCGCTGCCCGGCGGGGACACACGGTCCCGGGGGGAGCGGACTCGGGGTGACCCCGTGTGACCACCAGGGCCGGATCACGGAGCGACAGGAGGGCCCGGGTGGGACGCGGCCGTGGGGCTGTGCTGGGGCACCCTGGGGAGAGCCCGGGGCTCCCGGCTGGGGGTGCCCGGTGGGAGCCACGTCTGGGCAGGACCGGGGAGACGGGAAGGGCCCAGGCCCGGGGGGTAGCCCGGCCCGGAGCAGAGCCCGCCAGCGGGGTGGCCGGCCCGGGGTGCGCACGGCCGGAGCAGAGCCCGCCAGCAGCCGCCGGGAGAGCCGAGCAGCGGGACCCGGGACAGCGAGACCCCCGGGATCCCTGGGCCGGCCCGTACCTGCTGCTACTGCCGCCGCCGCTGCCACCGGCCCCGCGGAAGTGAGTGCCGAGCGGGGGAGCGCTTCCGGGGCGGGGCCAGGGCGGGTTGGGCGGAGCCATGAGAGGGGTGGGCGGGGCTAGGGCGAGAGGTGCGGGAAATGGAAGCGGGGACACAACGTGGGGACAGGGCGTGGGGCACAGGGGACACCACAGGGCGTGGGGACAGGGGATGGGATAGGGGACAGGGGCCACTACAAGCAGTGGGACAGAGCGTGGGGACACGGGAGGGGAGCAGGGGAGAGGGTGGGTGACAGTACAGGGCATGGGGACAGGGGGTAGACCGGGATAGGTGACCCGGGGTGGAGACGGGGAACAGAGGATGCTACAGGGGGTGGGACAGGACAGTAGATGGAACAGAGGACAGCGGGTGGGACAAGGGACACCACAGGGGCACTACGGGGGTGGGACGGGTCATGGGGACAGGGTCACACCCTGTCACCCGGCAGAGCCGCGTCCCCCCTTTCCGAGCCGGGTGTCCCCGAGTGCAGGGGACACTCCCGAACCACCGGGGCTGTGAATGCCTGGACAGAACCGAGGGCCAGGAGTGGGCGGGAGCTGGAGGGACCCCTGCGGTGGCACCGCAGCCCGCCCGGCGGGTCCCGGAGCGGCAGCACCGACGACAGTGGGGGTCCGCCTCCATCGCGGCATGCACCGGGCACAGCGGGTCCCCCTCCATCCCGGCATGCACCGGGCACAGCGGGTCCCCCTCCATCCCGGCATGCACCGGGGCGCACCGGGGGACCGCGGCCGGGACTCCCGCCAGCAGCATGCTGATTGGCTGAACTGCATGTACCTGGCTGCCGATTGGCTGAGCTCTGTGGAGCTGGCTGCTGACGTCGGTACCTGCTGACTGGCTGAGCTCTATGCGTGCTGATTGGCCGGGCTGCAGCTGTGCTGATTGGCCAACTGCTCTGGATGTGCTGACCGGCCAGGCTACCTGCGAGTTCTGATTGGCTGGGCTGAGCCCCAGTCCAAGGGCAGGTGGGGGGTGGGCGAGGTGACCCCCCCTGGCCGGACCCTGCGGGGTGTCCAGGACCCCCAGCCAGCGGGACCCCGGCAGTGCGCGACCCCCGGGGTGCCACCAAGTGGGGGGTCTGAGGACTGAGCCCCTTCAGGGTCCCTGCCCTGGCACCCTGCCCAGGGAGACGGTGTCTGTGCCCCCCCGGGGCGCCCCCACCCTCCTTCACTCCGGGATGAGCCCCGCTCTGCCCTGGGTGGCCCCGTTCTCTGTTCCCCAGGGGTCTCGTTCCCTTCCCGGGGGTCCTGTTCTTTATTCCTTGGGGTCCCGTCCTTTCTTCCTGGGGGTCCCCGCTCTCTTCCCGGGGGTGCCGTTCTCTGTTCCCCGGGAGTCTCGTTGCCTTCTCGGGGATGCCGTCCTTTCTTCCTGGGGGTGCCCTCTCCTCTCCCGAGGGTCCCGTTCTCTGTTCCCCGGGGGTCTCGTCCTCTTCCAGAGGTTCCCGTTCCCTTCCCGGGAGTCCTGTTCTTTCTTCCAGGGGTCCCCTATCCCTTCCCAGGGGTCCCGTTCCCTCCACGGGCGTCCAGTTCTCTATTCCCGGGGGTCCGGTTCTGAGGGTCCCGTTCCCTTCCCAAGGGTCCCCTTCTTCTGTTCCCGGGGGTCCCGCTCTCTTCTTCGAGGGGTCCTCACTCCCTTCTCGGATGTTCCCTGCTCCCCACCCGGGGCGTGGCCGTGGGGTCCCCCCCACCCCGAGGCTGCGGCGCAGGGCGGTGCCGGCACCGGTGCCCATCCCCGTGGCCGGTGTTGGGGCGGAGCGGCCGCACCGAGCCCTATAAAGCGGGTGGCGGCAGCGTTGCCGCAGCGAGGGTGGGGGTCACCATGAGCCTGATGCTGGAGACGCTGCTGGGGCCCCCGGGGGGGCTCCGCAAGGAGCCGGGCCGCGTTCCCTCCCGCTCCGCTGCCTCCAGCGGCTTCTACTCGTGGCCGGGCCCGGTGGTGGGGCGGGCTCGGGGCGCGGGGGGCGGCGGCGGTAGCGCGGCCGCATCCTCCACCGAGAGCCTGGACTCGCTGAACGGCGAACCGCGGGCGCGGAACGAGAAGGAGCTGCTGCAGGTGCTGAACGATCGTTTCGCCGGCTACATCGAGAGGGTGCGGGCGCTGGAGCAGCAGAACCGGGCGCTGGCGGCGGAGGCGGCGGCGCTGCGGCAGCAGCAGGCGGGACGCTCGGCCATGGGCGAGCTGTACGCGCGGGAGCTGCGCGACATGCGGGGGACCGTCCTGCGGCTGGGCGCCGAGAAGGGGCAGCTGCGGCTGGAGCGATCCCGCCTGGCCGAGGACGTGGCCGCGCTCCGGGGGCGGCTGGAGGAGGAAGCCCGGCAGCGAAGCGAGCTGGAGGCGGCGGCCCGCGGGCTGGCCCAGCGCTCCGCGCAGGAGGAACGGGCGCGGGGGCCGCTGGAGGAGCGAGCCCGAGCCCTGCGGGAGGAGGCGGAGCTGCTGCGGCGGCAGCACCGGGCAGAGGTGGGAGCGCTGCTGCGGGGAGCCCGCCCCGAGGCGCCAGCCGAGCCTCCCGCCGCCCTGCGCCCCGGTGTCACCGCCGCCCTCCGCGACCTGCGCGCCCAGCTGGAGGGCACGGCGGCCCGCAGCACCCTCCAGGCCGAGGAGTGGTTCCGCGGTGAGTCCTCTCCCCCCGCACCCCGCGGAGGGCTCTGCCGGCAGGTCCCCCCACCCCTCCCCGGGACTGCCGCGCTCCGGGAGGGCGTTAGAGCAGCCGCGCCGCGGGGAGGGCAGAGAACCCCCCATATATACTGTGCCACCCTTCTTCTATACTGTATTCTGGGAGAGCGTTAGGATATCCTGCCCAGGGGGAGCAGGGAAGCAGGGTCCCCCCCATATATACTGTGCTCCGGGAGGACATTTCAGTAACCACACCCCTGCCACCAGCTCGCGGTGTCTCTGGGTGCACTGGTGAGTTCCCCCCGCGTCCCGCAATACGTTTTGGCATGGTCAGTGCCCCGGAACCTCTCAACTTTTCGGGGTGCCGGACCCCCCTAACGCCGCAGGGTGTCCCACCCGTCCCCTCCCACTGCAGCGAGGCCAGGAAGGTCTGCGGTGCGCTGGGGGGGAGTACAGCGGAGGGGGGAGTGCCGCAGCCATGGCGCGGGAGCGGGGAGCAGGAGTGTCCGTGCTGCGCTGCTGGGTGGGGCACTACGGCACCGGGCGGGGGGAATCGGCCCCGCGCGGCTCAGCACACGGCGGGGTTCAGCACCGCGGACAGCGGCGGTTCAGCACCGAGGACAGCGCCCGGTGCTGTCCCGGGGGCGCCGGGAGCCGCGGGGTTTGTCCCCAGTCCCCACCCTGTCCCCTCTGCTCCCCTGGGCGTCTGCGGCAAATTCCGCCCCCCCCGATTCGGGAGGGTGCGTCCGGCCGCAGCTGGGCGTGGCAAGGCAGTGTGGGGGGGGGAGCGAGAGCTCTGGAGGTCATGGGGTTTGTGGCAGGGGAGAGGGGGGTTTGCAGTGTGGGTTTGGGCTGGAAAAACGCCAGGATGGGGAAAACACCCACCCAGCCCGTCCTGCCCGGGCACCTTCACCTCCCTGGCACAGGCAGAGCGAGGGCTGGTGAAGCTGGTGCAGCCAGGGAGCCCCCGCTGGGTCTGGCTCTGCAGAGGACACGCAGGATGAGCAGTCTTGAAGGACAGGAGGTTCCCCGAGAAGGGGATGATGCAGCACCCCCCCTCCCTGCAACTTCTCCTCTCTCCCATTGCAGTGAGGCTGGACAAGCTCTCGGAGGTTGCCAAAGTGAACACAGATGCCATCCGCTTGGCCCAGGAGGAGATCAGCGAGTACCGGCGCCAGCTCCAGGCCAAGACCACGGAACTCGAGGCCCTCAAAGGGACGCAGGAGTCACTGGAGAGGCAGAGGCAGGACTCGGAGGAGCGCCATCATGCAGATGTCCTGTCCTACCAGGTAAGATGAAGCAGTGGGCAGCATTCCAGCTATCATCTAGTGGGGAGGGACCATCCTGCTGCTGGGAAGGAGCAGAGCTGGTGCTTTGGCTTCAGAGGTGGTGCCGACCAGTGGCAAATACCCAGAGCTGTGTCTAGACCCAGCCTTCCCCAGCTCCTGGTGATCAGGTACCTAGAGCCTGAGGTTGCATTGGGGCTGTTGTGTCCCCCACTCGTGATGGAGCTGTCCCACCTCTCTGCCTGGCTTGGAGCTGCCCATGACATTGGTCACAAGCGCCACCAAACTGTGCCCAGGGTTCAGGCTGTGGCTTGTGTCTCAGAGCTGGGAATGGCTGCACCGAGTGGTGGCCAGGGGCTGAAACCCTGTCCCCAGGGTGATGCCCCATCAGCCTCAGGGTGGGGTTTGGTGGCCACCAGAGTCATCAAGTCCTAGAACTTCTCCACAGCTTGTCCCTGGTGGAAGGAGCTCAGCTGACAGGAGGGCAGCTCTCATCTGAGGAACTCCTGCAGGTCCTCTCACTGAACTGGACACACTGAAACAGCTCCTGGATGTGTCCTCTTCCCTCTGTAGCTGCAGACCACTCTCTGAGGACACCACAGTGTCCCTCCTCTGGTGACCAGGGGACCATTTAGGGGTGTCTCAGTGTCCCTCTGCTCCTTGGAACTGGATCCCCACATCACCAATTGCTCTGTTTGCTGCAGGAAACCATCCAGCAGCTTGACAGTGAGCTGAGGAACACCAAGTGGGAGATGGCAGCTCAGCTCCGGGAGTACCAGGATCTGCTCAATGTCAAAATGGCCCTGGACATCGAGATTGCTGCCTACAGGTAAGGGGGAAACAAGGGGAAGGGTCTCAACCAGATCCCAGTGCTGGTGTCTCAGTGGATGCTCCTTGATGGAGATGGAGTTGGAGGGCATGGCTGGCAGCTCCTGGCTGTGGGAGGTGGCCAGAGCTGGGTGAGAAGCAGTGTAGACTGTCCTGCTCTGGTCTCTTCCTGGTAGGAAGCTCTTGGAAGGGGAGGAATATCGGATCGAGACAGGCATTGGGATGCTCTCCTTCCCTGAGGTGGTCCCCAAGGCTCCCAGCATCACCACCAACATCAAGGTGAAGAGTGAGGAGAAGATCAAGGTGGTGGAAAAATCTGAGAAGGAGACTGTGATTGTGGAGGAGCAGACAGAGGAAATCCAGGTGACTGAGGAGGTCACAGAGGAGGATGAGGCTGAGAAAGAAGCTGAAGAGGAGAAAGCTGAAGAGAAGGAGGAAGAGGAGAAAGCTGAAGCAGAGGGTGAAGAAGAGGAGGCCAAGTCTCCTGTAAAAGAGGAGATCAAGTCCCCAGAGAAACCCAAGTCCCCCTCAAAGGAGGAGGCCAAGATCCCAGCTGTCAAGTCCCCAGAGAAGCCACCAACCCCCTCAAAGGAGGAGGCCAAGAGCCCGGTTGTGAAGTCCCCAGAGAAACCTGCAACCCCCTCAAAGGAGGAGGCCAAGACCCCAGTTGTGAAGTCCCCAGAGAAACCTGCAACCCCCTCAAAGGAGGAGGCCAAGACCCCAGTTGTGAAGTCCCCAGAAAAACCTGCAACCCCCTCAAAGGAGGAGGCCAAGAGCCCGGTTGTGAAGTCCCCAGAGAAACCTGCAACCCCCTCAAAGGAGGAGGCCAAGAGCCCAGCTGCAAAGTCTCCAGAGAAACCCCCAACTCCCTCAAAAGAAGAGGCAAAGACTCCATCTGTCAAATCCCCAGAAAAGCTCCCAACTCCCTCAAAGGAGGAGGCCAGAGCCCCAGCGAAGTCCCCAGAGAAACCTGCAACTCCCTCAAAAGAGGAGGTCAAAACTCCATCTGTCAAATCCCCAGAGAAACCCCCAACCCCCTCTAAAGAGGAGGCCAAGACCCCAGCTGTGAAGTCCCCAGAGAAACCTCCAACCCCCTCTAAAGAGGAGGCCAAGACCCCAACTGTGAAGTCCCCTGAGAAAGTCAAATCTCCTCTGAAGGAGGAGGCCAAGTCCCCACAGAAGGAAGCGGCCCCGGGCAAGGAGCCCACCCCCTCCCCTCCAAAAGAGCCGAAAGCCCCTGTGAAGGAAGAGCAGCCCAAGGATGTGAAGGCTCCCTCCAAACCCGGAGCAGAGGAGGGCAGGAAAGAGGAAGCTCCCAAGAAGGACGTCCCGGCCAAGGTGGAGGAGAAGCCCAAGGAGAAGGTGGCTGCTGTGACAGAGCCTCCAGCCCCACAGGTGAAGGAGCCCACCAAACCAGGCCCCAAACCTGCAGAAGAAGGAAAGGCTGAGAAGGAGGTTCCACCAAAACCTCAGCAGGAGGTTGGCAAAGCGGCTGCGAAGGAGGCTGAGAAGCCAAAAGCTGAGGAGAAGGTGGAGGAGCCCAAGAAGAAGGTGGAGGAACCGAAAAAGGAGAAGGTGGAGGAGCCCGAGAAGGTAGAGGAAGCCAAGAAGGAGAAGGTGGAGGAGCCCAAGAAAGAGAAGGCAGAGGAGCCCAAGAAGGTGGAGGAGCCCAAGAAGGAGAAGGTGGAGGAGCCCAAAGCTAAAGCGAAACCCAAAGATGAGCCCAAAGCCAGTAAAGAGCCCCCCAAGGCTGAGCCCCCCAGCAAGGAGAGCAAAGCCCCAGAGCCGGGGAAGAAGTGAGTGGAGCCCCTTTGGGTGCAGGGGCTGCTCTGGTACCCCCAGGGTGGGGACAACCCCCAGGCCGGGCTTTCCCTTAGCAATATGTCTGTGAGACGCAGCCCCCCCAGCCCGGCTCCCCCCGCAGAACGTGATTCCCACACCTCAACACTTGAATTCTAACCCAGGAGAAGAGCCCCCAGGGGAGCCCAGCGCCCTTCTCCTCTAAGTGCATTTATTTAACGTATGTGCAATCGATGGATCGACGCAGAGCTCTAGCTGCTTGGGACGGGGGCTGGCGGGGTCCTGGGGGTGACGATTGTCCCCCCGAGTGGTGACCCGGGCTGCAGCCACCCCGGGTGCTGCGGGGACCTTCACACACACGGAGCACCAGGAACCTCAGCCCACTGTTACTTGCTTTCTGTGCAATAACCAAATAAAGTGCTTATGGAGACACCCTGGCTCTGCTTCTGCTGCTCTGGGGGAGGGAGATGGTGCAGGGGGGCAGGAAAGCCGGGCTGGGGGGGCGCTGGGAGGTGTCACCAGCACTGGGGGGTGACACAGGGTTTTCCAACCCACTGGGCAGGCACAAAGGAGCTGATTCTTGTGTCCTGCCTACACGGGGCCTGGGAACAGGCCCAGCTTCCCCACGCCACGATGCAAAACATTTTAGTGGATTGGCTTTTTTTCCCTTCCTTCCCTTGATAAGCGCGGCTCCCCAGGGGCTGGCAGGGCCTGGATTAACCCGAGTGCTGTGACACAGCCCTGAGCTGCAGCACCGTGGCCAACAAGCTGGGGAGAGGGACTGTCAGCAACCCCCCAGGGAGAAATCACCCCCGAGGGATAAGCGGCTGGTGGTGACCAGAAGGGACGATGATTTTGAAAGTGAGGCCGGAGCCCCAGCTCTGTCACCCTGGCTATGGGACAGGACCTGCAGTGGGGAGGGGGCACATCCCCCTGGCACAGGACATGGCCCTGCTCTCCCCACCAGCACTGCATGAGGCAAAGTCCACTGGGAGAGGGGGAGTTTGTGCTGAGTCAGCGGCCACCACGGGCTGGGGCTGCAGTGCGGGCTCTGGAATGGGGCTATTTTTAGCTATTTCAGTTTTGAGCTATTTCAGTTTTTAGCCATCTCAGCTCCACAGTCCTGAGGGCCTGGGGGGTGGGGCAGGAGGCAGTAGCACCCCAGGCAAGGGGACAGGGGTCCCTTCAGCAACAAAATGCTGCCAGAGCCCAGAGAGGGGGACCAGGGCTCGCTGCAGCCCCCCCGGCCATAGAATCACAGAACGGTTTGTGTTGAAGGGCCCTTCCCAGCTCCCCAGTGCCACCCCTGCCGTGAGCAGGGACATCTTCACCAGCTCAGGTTGCTCAGAGCCCCGTCCAGCCTGGCCTGGGATGTCTCCAGGGATGGTTCATCCACCACCTCTCTGCCCAACCTGGGCCAGGCTCTCACCACCCTCAGGCCAACAATTTCTTCTGCATGTCTGGCCTGGATCTCCCCTTCTTTAGTTTAAAACCATCACCCCTTGTCCTACCCTGTCCCTCTATCACAGCCCCTACAGAGATGGAGCACCACAGGCTTTTCCATCAACTCAATATTTAATCCAAAGCCAAAGTGGCTACAAAACCTTCAAATGAAACACAAAACCTCAGAAAAAGAACTGAAACAGTGGGATGGGGACACTGCTCCACACGGACAAGACAATGCTCAGCGATGGCTGAAGAAGCCCTGCGGGTGGTTGAACTTGAAGGGCTTCAGGCGCATGGGGCCCCTGGAAAGGGAGAATCACAGAATCATTTTGATTGGAAAAGACCCTCAAAACCATTGAGTCCAACCATTACCCATCCCTGGCACTGCCCCATGTCCTGAGAACCTCATGTCTGTCTGTCCAGCCCTCCAGGGATGGTGACTCCAGCACTGCCCTGGGCAGCCTGTTCCAATGCCCCACAGCCCTTTGGGGAAGAAATTGGTCCCCACATCCAACCTCAACCTCCCCTGGCGCAACTTGAGGCCGTTTCCTCTGCTCCTGGCGCTTGTTCCTGGGGAGCAGAGCCCGACCCCCCTGGCTCCAAGCTCCTTTCAGGCAGTTCAGAGATCAGAAGGTCTCCCCTCAGCTCCTGTGCTCCAGCTGAACCCCCCAGGTCCCTCAGCTGCTCCCATCACACTTGTGCTCCAGCCCCTCACCAGCTCCATTCCCTTCTCTCAATTCGCTGCAGCACCTCAAGGCCTTTCTTGGCATGGGGGGCTAAGCCAGGGGGCAGGAAGCCCCTGGCATCCACACAAACGGCCTGGTCCTGGGGTACAGCCCCGCTGTGGGGGGCAGACCCCCTCGGGCAGCTAAAGAAGAGGCACCAGGGCAAGCAGTGCCATGTTCCAAGGGACAGCAGTGCCACCAGGGCCCCTGACGGCACCCTCACACCCCACATCACCACCCCTGGGTTCTCCCAGGCTCTCACTTGACAAGGCGCAGACACATCTTCTCCTGGGGAAACTCCTTGGGCCCCTCCACGCTGGGGTCATGCGGCTCGGTCTCCAGGTAGACGTCCAGCACCATGCAGAGGCGCTGCAGCTGGTTGGTGAGGAGCTGGTACCCCGGCTTGGGCCCCCACAGCTCCTTGTAGTTGACGTTGACCTCGCTCTCCATGGCCTGTCAGAGGAATTGGCAGGTTTAGGTCTCTGCTCTGCCCGCCCAGGACCCGCTGCTGCCTTTGGCAGGTGGCCTGGCCACCAGCTCACCCCAACGGCTCATTTATTATGGACTCTGAACCGCTGGGGACACCCCTCAAAAGCCAGTGGACCTCCAGCCTCCTCTCCCAGTACCCTGAGTTACCCGAATGTTGTCGTCATTGCTGCTGTTCCGCTCTCCTTTCCAGTTGAGGCACAGGCTGAAGACGGGTGGCAGCGTGGCATAACCGGGGTTGAGCACCACAGCGGCCTGGAGCTTGGCTGAGCAGAGATGGGGAGAATCACAGAATCATTTTGGTTGGAAAAGACCCTCAAAACCATTGAGTCCAACCATTAACCCAGTCCTGGCACTGCCCCATGTCCTGAGAACCTCATGTCCGTCTGTCCAACCCTCCAGGGATGGTGACTCCAGCACTGCCCTGGGCAGCCTGTTCCAATGCCCACAGCCCTTTGGGGAAGAAATTGTTCCCCACATCCAACCTCAACCTCCCCTGGTGCAACTTGAGGCCGTTTCCTCTGCTCCTGGCGCTTGTTCCTGGGGAGCAGAGCCCGACCCCCCTGGCTCCAAGCTCCTTTCAGGCAGTTCAGAGATCAGAAGGTCTCCCCTCAGCTCCTGTTCTCCAGCTGAACCCCCCAGGTCCCTCAGCTGCTCCCATTACACTTGTGCTCCAGCCCCTCACCAGCTCCATTCCCTTCTTTCAACTTGCTCCAGCATCTCAAGGTCTGTCTTGTCATGAGCAAAACATCACCCACAGCCCATGGGGCCTCCAAACAAAGGTATGATCCATGAGGACCCCCAGAAGCTGCCCTGGAGGTGTCCAGTGTGGGAATCAGCCACTGCCAGGGGATGGAATCACACCTACCTGTTCCCCTTTCGATCAGAGCCATGTAGTAGAGGTGAGTGTCTTCAGCCAAGCCGGCCTCAATCACGTCTTTAGTGTAGGGCAGCTCCTGCCAGGAGGGATGAGAGGACGAGTGAGCAGCCGTCAGCACCGCGCGAGAGCTGTAAGGGATACAGCCTTGTGCTCGGCTCCTACCGCGTAATCCTCATAGGTGATGGCAGTCCACTTCACCAGGCGAGAGACGATCTTGGTGGGGAAGAGATGCTGGCACTCGCTGGAGACTGGCACAACACCATGCTCTGAAAACAAGGACAAGGGGAAGGCTGGGACAGAGCTTGTCACTGGCCCATGGGTGGGGATAGTCCAAAAGCAGGACCTGGGGACATCGTTATCCTCCCAACACCTCCATTAGGCACCCAGAGAGGAGCAGCGGTGGCCTCGGCTGCGATTCCATTGGAGCCTGCAGCTTTGGCAGCACACGCCTGGCCAGCTCGACGGGCACATGACATGCGTGGTTGTGTGGTTGACCTCACAACACAGCCCAAATCAATTCCCAAGGGTGTGCTAGCAACCGGGGGGGACCAGCCTTCCCCTCCCACCCAAAACTGGGCAGCCCTCAAAGTCCCACGCCTGCTGAGGACAGAGGGAACAACTGGGAACACTCGGGTGGCACCGCAGATCTGCAGCACCCCACTAAAGGTGACAGCAGTCAGCTCTTGCGCCAGAGGACCCTGTCACTGCACCCCCTGTCCCCATGCACTCACCGAGTGACGCAAACTGCTTGTGCAGAGCCAGGCGGGACTGCAGCCTCGAGCGCAGCAGCTTCACCGTCAGCTCCATGTGGCTGGCGCTCAGCGCATTGTCTGCAGCGACTGCGTGCTGTGGGCAGGAGGGACCGTCACCATTTCACCAGCCTCTGGGCTCTCGCTGGGGACCCCATGCTCCCAGAGCCACCCCAGCCAGCCACAGGGAAAGGGACACGCTCTGGTGGCTGCTCAGTGTCCGTGACAGGGCTCAGACTGCCACACATGGGAGAGAAAATATGCTGGAGTGGCCCCGCTGCACAGTTCACTCCAGCTGAACCTGTCCCAGCCAAGGGTGCATCGTGGTTTGGGGGTAGCTGGTGCCACCAGGAGCTCTGGGGGGACAGGACAGGACACAACTGTCCCCAAAACCTCCCCAAACCCCAGTTCGACATCTAGGGGAAAGGAGAGGGGTGAGACGTGCCTGAGGCTGATCCTTGGGGAAATGGAGGCCGCCCAGCTTCTGCACCCACACGTAAGGGTGCCCCAGCTCTGTCACGTAGTCGCTCAAGGTCAGGATGCTGTGGGGACAACGAAGAATAGTCACATCACCCTAGAGCGTCCCCCTGTCACCCCACCAGCCAGCCAGAGTGAGCAGGCGCTTTGTCTGCACCCCAAGCCATGCCCAGTGAGCCCAGCCGCTGCCGATGGGCAGGACAGCAGCTCCCCGAGCCCTCCTCAACAAGGACAAAGCCACTCCAGATGTGGGGGGACAGCCCCACTCACCCCACTTTATCAAACTGGAACTGGTTGGCTGGGTTGGGTGTTTTCCTCCCATGGTCTCCTGGATAGAGGCAGTTGAGGACGGAGTCTGGGGAGAGCAGGTCGCTGGCAGGAGGAGGGGAGAGACCAATTAATCAACTAATCAGCAGCCCGGGCTCCATGTCTCTCTGGGGTGGCCACTACCAGGCTCCAAGCCCAGAGAAGTGGATTATGAGCTCCATGAGTTGGGTTTCGAGACCAGAAACACTCCAAAAGGAGATCTGTCTCCTCCCTGGCTGTGAAGAAACTGAAATCCCAGCTCCCCGGTTTCCCAGGACGCTGCTCACTCCAGCACGTGAACTCCAAAACCTGCTGGTGTGGATGGAGAGGACATCGCCAGCACACAGCCTGCTGGCTGTGTGCCACCCAACAAGCTTAAGCAGAGGAATTCTGCTTAATGAAATAAAATTCCTCGTGTCTGATTGTACTCACAAGCTCAATCAAGCTGTAGGGCTGGAGAATTTGGGGTTTGGCTCAAACCAGAGCTTAACGGGTTTGGGGAAATGCAGCCAAGGGAGCTGCAAGGGAGGGAGCACCTTGTGCAGGAACGCTGGAGACACTCCAGCTGCTCTCACAGAGGGTTTGGGACACCTAGGGGGAAAAGGGAACCCCAAGGGGACTGGGATGCCTCAAATGGGCCAGGTTGGGAGGCAGCACTTGCCTGCAGGTGACCCAGGCACAGCCTCTCCCACCTCCCTGTGCCTCAGGCAGCTCCTCCTGGCTGAGGAATTGTGACCAGAGAGCTGGCAGCTAACGGGAGCTCCCTGGGCAGGTGCCCGCAGCTGCCAGTTCAGCGATTCCTCACATCAACCAGGCTCCAGCGGCCCCTGGGGAGTTCACGGAGAGGCAGCTGCAGCGCTCAGGACAAGGTGACCTGCAGAGCGAGCGGGTGAAGGGAGCTGCCAGGCATGGGCTGCGGGTGGGACAAGGCAGTTCGGCTGCTGAAGCTGACAAGAGTAGAGGTTCTGTTCCAGCTCCCAGCCGGTCCAGGACCGCTTCCCTGAGAGGTTCCCAACCTCCCAGCACCTGGCTTGTCACAACAAAGGGAGAGGAGGAGGAATCATAGAATCGTTTTGGTTGAAGGCACCCTGAAGACTATCATGTTCAACGATTCCCCCACCCCTGGCAATGCCCCATGTCCTGAGAACCTCATGTCCATTTGTCCAACCCTCCAGGGATGGTGACTCCAGCACTGCCCTGGGCAGCCTGTTCCAATGCCCCACAGCCCTTTGGGGAAGAAATTGTTCCCAGATCCAACCTCAACCTCCCCTGGTGCAACTTGAGGCCATTTCCCTCTCATCCTAAGGAGGAGGGTGCTGCCTGGGTGGGCTCCTGTCACAGCCCTGGGGCTGAGGGGAAAGATTCTGCAGGGTCAAGGATGCACAAGGTAAAGCCGTCCCAGAAGCAGAGATGGAGCTGTGCTCTCCGGGGTCTCCTTTACCCACCAAGGGACAAGTCAGGACAGTGTTGTGACAATGCAGCTCTGCATCAAGGCCCCTCAAGTGTAGCATAGTGAAGAACTGAGGTTAAAACCTCACCCACCAGGAGCAATAGCTGGGCCTGGAGTGCCCCAGCTCACTGGGCATAGGGGGACATTGTCACCATGTGCTGCCCTTGGCACTACATCACTCTGCCAGCAAGTCACTCTGAGCAGAGGATGTGGGACACCAGGGGATGGTGTTCCTGGCACGCAGAGGGGTCGGTGCCCAGCGAGCTCCGTGCTCGGTGCCCACGGGTCTCTCCTCACCCAGCGCTGACGGCTGTTGTCATCTCAACGGCAGTGGTCACCTTGGCTTTCACTGTCATGACGTTGAGGTTCATCAGGTAGTAGAAGGTCAGGTGAAGGACATTGTCATCTGCACCAATAGAGGAGAGATAACATTGCTATCTGCTCTCTGCAGAGGGGGATACACACATCCCTCTGCTCCAACAACAAAAGATGGGGCAGAGAGTAACTGGCAACCCATGTCCTATAACCTCTAACACTGTCCCACCAGCATTTTCCAGGCTGGATCTGTCAGGCTCAAGACCCCAGCACAAAAGAGAAAAGCTCTCAAGCAGACGGAAGAAGCTTCGGAGCAAGGTCACCCCACCCACGGGGGCGAGAGGAGCTCCAGGAGCCAGAGCTGCTGTTCAGTGTCCCCTGGAAGTCACACTCCTCCCTGCCAGCGCAGCTGGGCCAAGGGCAGGAAAGCCTCTCCGCACCCCAAGCTGTCCCAGTGGACCCCAAGCTGCTGCCAGGTTGCTCCCTGACCTGCTGTCACCCATCCTCACGTGCCGTCTGCCACAGGCCACCAAGGCCCGCTTACCCTTGCACTTGAGGTCGATGGTGACGGACAAGGGGTGTCGCTTGAGCATCTCCTTGCGCTTGTCATCCAGCTGCACACCTAGGGTGGGTCTGCGCCGCTTCTGGGGCGAAAACAGAGGGGTGAGACCCTTCTCCTGCTCCTTGGCAACCCACAGACCCCCAGTTCCTCCCACTGCTCTTCCAGTCCAGTTCCCCAGCACCATGACAACAGAGCAGCCCTGAGGAGGGGCAAGGACAAAGTCGCTCCAGTTCTCGTCGTTTCTTCAGCTCACAGGAGTGTCCCTACTCCTGTGACACAAGGCCAAGCACCTGCTGCCCCCAAAAGCTTCCCCACGGCGAGGGGCAGAACCTGAGGCCCTTCCCTTTGCCCCTCCTCATAGCAACACCCTGAAACACCAGGCACAGCTGCAGGGTGGTGGGGATTGGTGGCACAGACCTCGTCCCAGGCTTTGATGCTGGGGACAGCCAGTGCCTAATGCCTCTCCCCAGTACCCACAGCCTCTTGCCAGCACCCACAGCCTCTTGCCAGCACCCAAAGCTACAACCTGTAGGACCCAAACACTGCCCCGAGGGAGCCCTGAGTAGCCCTGTGTGCAGAGCCCAGCCTGAGGCTTTTGGCAGATGGCAGTGGGACAGACAAACGTCCCTCCCCACCGGACACAGCCTCCAGCCCGAGGCTATTTATACAAAGTGGAACAGCTCCAGCTGGGGAGCTGGGAGGGATGTGAGTGCAGTGGGACGGGAGTGGGACAGATTTGTACTCTGGTTCTACTGCATTTGGGACAGAAACTGGAAATGACATCTCTCTGCTCCCAAGAAACATCTGGATTTAATTTCAGTGCACCCACAGACACGCTCACAGAGTGCAGGGACTAATGCTCAGACCTGCTCAGGCCCAGTTTCCCCAGCACCTCCCCCAGTTAGCAGGTATAGATCGTTTTGCCAACGATAAGGTGTTGGGAGAAAACCACGCTGTCCCTTACCGTGGTCTGCTCCTCCTCCGCGTCCGAATCGCTTTCGTCATCTGCACAACGAGAGGGGTGTAAGCGGGGACTGCCCAGGGCTCTGCAGTTTCCCCAAACCCAGCAGGACCACCAGTCCCTTACCCAAGGCCACAGCCCCCCCAGATAGCACCATCCCTCCAAAAGCAGGGCCCCAGCAGGATGCAGACGCACAGGAACGTTCCCCCGGTACCAGGGGTCACTCCAACAGGCTGTGAACACCTCTCAGGAAGAAGGACTTGGGGACAGAGGGGACCAGTGGTGCAGACACCAGGCACTGTGCCATTTCCATCCTAGAACCCACCCATTTCTCCCCCCGACTCGTCTGCCTGCAGTGCCAACACTCCCCAGCTCACCCTGTGAGTCCTCAGGAGGCTTGTACAGTGCTTTGGCTTCCTCAACACTCCCCTCAATGGCCACCATGAGCTTCTTATCTACACAGGAGACATGAAAACTAAGCTACAAACCCCACTTCTGTGCAGGAGAGGAGTCAGAAGCAGCCCTGCCCCAGAAAACTCCCGCTGCACGGCCGCATGAGGCAGAGCCCCGCGGCAGAGGAGGTTCAAACAAAGGGTCAGTGGGAAGGGGTGGTTGTCAAAAGGCTCCGTGGGGGCACCGGAGGGCTGAATCCCTGGGTAGGACGGGCTCAGAGGAGGGAAAACACTGGGTTTGGAGGTACTGGCCCTGGAAACTGTAAAGGCCAAATCTTTATGAAGAGCCAAAAGGGGCTGGGGTCCGGCTGGCACAAACTGGGAGCAAGGAACTGGGCCATCAGAGCTGCAGGTCATCAGCAGGGATTTGGTGTGGCCAGGTGGCACAGTGTGGTCCTTCCACGCTCCCATCACCTGCCCCACTCCTGGAGTGACTTCAGAGCAGGTGGCACCATAGCTCTCACCCTGCACTACAGCCCTCTCCATGCAGGAGCTGCAAACAGCCAGGGGATCCTGAGCCACACCGGGAAATCCCTCCTGACTCGGGAGGGGCTTCAAAAAGCCTCTGGAATGGCAAAGTTTTTGGGTGAGGAGCAGGGAAAGGCCTCTGTGAGGGCAGGCGGAGGTACTGCCTGCTCTGGAGCCACCACTGCCGTGGGTGGCACAGTGCAGCACCCACCCCATGGGTGACAGGTCTCGGGAGGCCGCGTCAGCACCAGGCTGGCTCGCAGTGATGTCCCTGCTGCCCTTGAGAAGGGGGGCAGAGGCAGGAAGCGAGCTTTCCAAGCAGTTTTTTTCCAGCAAGGGAGCTGAGCAAACATGGATTCAAGTGCTGCTGCCTCACTGTGCTGGCCCTGAGGCCACCCCGTTGCTCTGGGCTCAGCGAAATCTGGCAGCAGAGCAGCAGGGACAAAAAGGACCTCCCAAAGTGTCCCCAAAGCAGGGTTTTCTGCAAGCAGGAGTGAAATTTGGCCCAGGGGGGAGCACTGAGTAATGACAGCCCCCACGGGGTCAGAGAGGACTGCGCTTACCACAGGCCTGCCCGTAGGCACTGGCTTGAACGAAGAGAACGTAGAGCGGCGGTGGGAGGTGCCGGGCTGTCTCGTACTGTTTGTGTGCCTGGTCAAAAGGCATGAAGAGATACTCCTGCACAGGCAGGGAGGCCTGGGGGGACAAGAGGGAGAACGGTTATCACCAGGAACAGGATAATTCATCCTCTACACCTCCTCCTTCATCCCAAGGTGGTAGGTGGGGGACTGGAAATCAGCCCTGCACCATGGGGTGAAACGCTGCCACAGGCACAGTGAGCCCCTCGGGAAGGCCTGGCAGCTCTCCTGTGCTGGGAAACTTCTGGATCTGAAGCTAACCCAGTTTCTTCACCCGTTCTTTCCTCTCAAAGCAATCACAAGGGGCTGGAAGTGCGTATCGCTCCCCAGAGAAATGCCTGTTTAATGACTCCTCCATCCGCAGCGCTGCAGGAATTGCTGCATAAACAAGGAGACTCCAGAGGAGTCTCAGCATGAGGTTGAGGCAGATTTTACCCCTCATCCACACTCACTGGGAGCAAAATGTCTCCAAAGCAGAATCAGCCCAAGTGTTTCAAATCTCCAGTACCTCGGCTCAGTCCAAAAAACACCTCCCCTCCCTGCAGAGCTCAGGTACCTGCATGATGCTGTTGAGGCGAGGCTGGAGGCTGCTCAGATACTCCTTCTTCACCTCGATCTCCTTCAGGATCTTCTCCTTGCTGGTCAGGCACTCCTTGTACTTCTCTGCCAGCCTAGGGGAGGGAATTCGGTTACTGCCACACACCACAGCTACAAAGTCTGTGGGGGTCATGGGCTCAGCTCACCTGACCCAGCAAAAACCACTGCAGGAACCAGGGGAACTCAGACATGGTGACACACAGAGAGCTCTGAACACCAAGGGCAAGCGGAGGCAGAGAGGAGCCGACTAGAACTACAGAATCATTTCAGATGGAAGAGACCCTGAGGAGCATCGAGTCCAACTGCTACCCCGAGCCTGCACTAATCCATGTCCCTGAGACTCTCATCTCCATCTGTCCAACCCTCCAGGGATGGTGACTCCAGCACTGCCCTGGGCAGCCTGTTCCAATGCCCCACAGCCCTTTGGGGAAGAAATTGTTCCCCACATCCAACCTCAACCTCCCCTGGCGCAACTTGAGGCCATTTCCTCTGTTCCTGGCGCTTGTTCCTGGGGAGCAGAGCCCGACCCCCCTGGCTCCAAGCTCCTTTCAGGCAGTTCAGAGATCAGAAGGTCTCCCCTCAGCTCCTGTTCTCCAGCTGAATCCCCAGGTCCCTCAGTCGCTCCCATCACATTTGTGCTCCAGTCCCTCACCAGCTCTGTTCCCTTTTCTCAACTCACTCCAGCACCTCAAGGCCTTTCTTGGTGTGACAGGCCCAAAACTGAACGCAGGGTTCGAGGTTTGGCCTCCCCGGTGCCCAGCACAGGGACGGTCACTGCCCTGGGCCTGCTGGCCAGTACTCCACAGTGTGACAGTTACAGACGGGCACTGACAATCCCACCAGCATCAGAAAGTGCTCAAGCGCTACTGGCATCTGTTCCCAAGGCAGCTGAAGGGGTTATTTCCCACCATGACAGCAGCAAGAGGTGAACTCTTGTGTTCCCCAGATACCGTGGGGCGAGGAGTGGGAATCATGAGGCTTCTCAGCAATTCAACATGCAACTGCAGGACAGGTTCAGCTTAGCTCATCTTCACCCTCTATGCAATTTGCAACGAACAACAATTTTTAAGGAGAACTCTCAAGAGATCTCCAGTTCGGACACTCCTCTGCAGCGTGTGGCGCTGGCAGAGCTGTCTGGGAGCCTCAGCTGCTGCACAACGGGGACAGAAGGAGCTGGGTGTGACATGATGGATCTGGGAGAGGCATCGGAGCCAGGCAGCACCTCTCACTGGTCTGCTCCGCTGCACTGCCCTGCTCACACAGGCAGATCTTTCCAGAAGGCTGATCTTGGCTGCTGCCTGGCTGAAAAAGCCACTGGCTGTTATCAAACACAGAGATGTTACATCATGATTGCTTCTCACATGGGGCAAGAGAGGAGGGAGTAGCTGAGCCAGCCGCACTGCCTGTGCCAGCCATGGGGCCGTGGGGGCTGGAGCTGCACCGAGGTGGCTGCCAGCACCAGGAAATCAGCACCGCACAGGCAGCTCCTCACTGTGGTGAGCGTCAGGAGCACAGGCAGGAACGGCAGCACTGGGCTGTGTCACAAAGCCAGGCATGATTTTGCTCCTCACACCACAGCACAGTAGATAAAACAGAGATCACTTTGCCCTATGTGGCACATCTGCAATACCAGGTTCTGGATCACAGAATTGTTTTGGTTGGAAAAGCCCCTCAAGATCATCAAGTCCACTCATTAACCCAGTCCTGGCACTGCCCCATGTCCTGAGAACCTCATGTCCGTCTGTCCAGCCCTCCAGGGATGGTGACTCCAGCACTGCCCTGGGCAGCCTGTTCCAATGCCCCACAGCCCTTTGGGGAAGAAATTGTTCTCCAGATCCAACCTCAACCTCCCCCGGTGCACAACTCCACACACACAACAATTCTCCGCACCAAGGACTCAGTGAAACAATAAATCTGTCACTTGTTCCACGTTGATTATTTCAAGAGGGTGTTAAACCTTTTTCACCCACGTTTGCTGCACCCAGCAGCTGTGCAGCTCGCTCCCGGTGGCCATGGAGAGCACAGCAGGCTGACACAGAACCGAAACACCGCTGACCCACCTCTTGCGCTGCTCCAGCTCCCAGTCCAGGCGGGCCAGGGTCTGCTGGTGGGGCTCGGCCAGGGTGACAGCAGGCCGGCTGATTTCGGGAGGGGCCTCTTTGTAAAACTCCTCCAGACTCACCAGCTCGATCTCCTCATGTTTTGACCTGCCAGGACAGAAGGATCAGGGACATCCGGAGCAGCCGCTCTCCTCCCGCAGCAGGCTCAGGTGATGCAGCAAAACATCCCAAATTTTCATAGAATCATAAATTGTTTAGGCTGGAAAAGACGTTTAAGATCATCGAATCCAACTGCACAACTGGTCTCACTATTAAAGACTGAAGCAAAGATGGAATTAAGTACCTTGGCCTTTTCCTCATTCTTTGTCACTGTGTTTTCCCTGCATCCAATAAAGGATGGAGATTCTCCCTTTGTTGCTCATGTAGTTGCAGAAACATTGTTTTATTGTCTTTTATGGCAGTAAACAGATTAATTCTAGCTGGTCTTCGGCCATTCTAATTTTCTCCCTTCTGGAGGCCTCCACCCCATCCCGGACACACCATTGCTCCTTCTTCTCCCTGCCCAAACTCACTTGAACTCCAGGCACTTGGTGATCTCTTTCTGCAGGTGCATCACCTCATAGAGCAGGTTCTGGAGCTGCAGGTGGTACGCATCGACCTTCTGCTTTGCCTGAAATACCGACACGGCCAGATCAGGGGATGAAGCTCCGTCACCTTCCTCCCAGCAAACGCACCCCGCAAGAGAGTCACCAACACCAACCCCACTACACCAGCTAGTGATGGTGGGTTTTAGGGTATGCAACAATTTTTGGGGTGTAAAAAGACTTTTTCAAGGGCTGAGAGAGCAAATGCTCATCACATCAAACTGATACTGCCCTGGAGGCTGCATATTTTGGGGACAAGGCACAGAATGGGGCAGGGCTACTGAGGCTCGAGGACTGAGTCCTCTCCCATCCCCATGCCTCATTTTCCTCAGCTGTACAAGGGCAATAATGTTGTTTGTAAACTGGGAAAAGCTCTGCAGGAACTCTGTTACTTTTGGGGCCAATTTTACACACATTTCTCAAGCCTGTTGCACATCAGGCTCTTGAGACAGAGCTTTCTGACTACCTGTTATATTCAAGACAGAAGCAGATACCGCTCTGTCGTTATTCATTATAATTACAGCTTCCGCTGCCCCGCAGTAGAGTGTCCAATAAACCTCTAATTCAAAAATCATGACCTGGCTGCTGTTTAATTCCTCCCGCACATCCAAACATAAACCAGGCAGAAATGGCACCATCTCCAATCCACCTAAATCTGATCCTGTATCCCTCGCCCCCCAGCCCCTCTGCACCTCGTGGGTTTGGTCTCTCCCTTTCTTCAGCCGAATATGAGCCAGGCGGTTCAGCTTCTTCAGGGTCATGAAGTGGACGCAGCTCTGAATCCGCCGCTCGTCGATCTCAGACGCCTGAGTGGCAGGAGAGAGGGGTTTGAGGCCAGAGAGAAGGGTTTGAAGTGGGAGAGACAGCTCTCACCACAAAATCCTCTTGCTGCCAGCACCTCCCGCAAGTCCTGTCACAAGGGGTGCCCCATGCTTCACTAAGAAGCCACGATTAATGCCCCTGGGACTTCCGAGGGAGCCTCCCACTGCCAGACTCACAGGTCAGCCGCTGGAAATAGCCCATGGGGGGTTCCAGGTTCACTACAGTGATTTTTCTAGTGCGTTTGAGCCTGATCACACACTCTGCCTTGCAGAGGACAGCGCGGGCAGTGACAGCACGAGCCTTCCCCAGCCACAGCTGAGGCTGCTGGGTCTCCATGGGACAGCAAGAGTTCTCCTGCAGGAGCCACCAACCTGTCAGGAGCCCAGACGCACTTTAGAAGAACTCAGTCTGCACAATGTCTGCTCAGTGCAGTCCAACACCTCGGCTAAATCATATTGTAGCTTATTTAAGGGAGGCTGTCCCATTTTCCTGACTCTCCCCAGAAGACAGTGACCATTTCCCTCAAATTAATAGGAAAAATGTCAAAGAACAGAACACATTAAATCCAGAACTGAGGCTTTTCCTTACATTGTCCTTGATGCCCCTGCTCTTCAGCTCCTGGATTTCTGCCATCAGTCTCTGGAGCTCCTGGCAGGTGTCTCTGTAGAGCTCATAGTCTTTGATGGGGTCACGCAGATCCACCTCGCACTCCTCGCTGTAGTACCGAACATCCTGTGAAGGCAGAAAGCACCTTCTAAGGCTCCTTCCTTCTACCTGCTCTGGAAAGGGCACTGGGACACAAACTGCTGGGTCTTGATTTCTCACTCTGTCTGTTAATCCCACACCCAAGACTCTACACAGGGGAGAGGACTCGCTTAACAATCCCAGACACAAACACCACCAGGCATTAAAACGCCTGAGAAATTCAGGTTGTCTTTTATATAGCTGTTATAAATTTAAACTGGTTTCCATCCTGCAGCCGTGAATCTACATGACTACAGAGGATAAGATGGGAAGTGGAATTACTGGTTCAACCCCTGTCCCTGTTTTGGTTGAACCCAAGTTACGCTGCTGCTTGTGGGAGTGTTTTAAGGCAACCTGCAAACCCGAGGGGCACCCTTCAGCCTCATGTTTGCTCTCCCTGTGTCCAGAGGAGCTTTTGGCTTCTTGAGCACTGTGTTTCCTGAAGCAGATGGAAGCAGGTTCAGAATTCTGAGTGGTCTCACACCTTCCGGAGGGGGAGAACAAGTCCAGCAAGGAGCAAGTGTGAGAACTGCCCTTGGGAAAGCAAAGACGCTGAGGGGAGATCTCTCTTATCTACAACTGCCTGAAAAGAGGTTGGAGCTGGGGGGGGGGGGCGGTGGGCTCTGCTCCCAAGGAACAAGCACCAGGACCAGAGGAAATGGCCTCAAGTTGCACCAGGGGAGGTTGAGGTTCTCAGGGACGTGGGGCAGTGCCAGGGGTGGGGTAACAGTTGGACTCCATGTTCTTGAGGGGCTTTTCCAGACAATATGATTCTTTGATTCTATTATTCTAACACAGGACATCTGCGCTGTGCTCATGTGCAGCCCCTGGTCCTACCTGGTCGCCATCGCTCCTGCCCCGCTTGGCCTCCTGTGGGCCCCCATCCGTGCGGATCACTTTGGGTTTCCTCTTCTTGCTGGACTCTGACGACATAGCGCTGCCCGGCAAGGGCTGGGGGACAAGAAGCAAAATCATCACCTGTGGGGGGCCAGAGCTGCCCGGGCTGGGGGCTGTCCCAGGCTCCCTTCCTCAGGCCTCTGTGTCTCTCCCCTCCCAGACCCACCACAGACCCCCAGTACAACAGGTCCAGGGGCCTCTACCCCTTCAGAGACCCCCAGTCCTCACCACACCGGGCTCAGGCCCCTCCGGAGACCATCAGACCCGCAGGCCCAGGGGCCTGTGCCCCCCCTGAGCCCCGATCCCCAGCACACGGGGCGTAGGGACGTGTCCCCACCTCAGCTCAGCCCCGAGCGCCCCCGGTTCTTCTCCCCCGGCCCCGCTCACCGCACCGCCCGCCTCGGCGCCGCCCGGAAGTGACGCCAACGAAGCAACAAAAGCGGAACAGAACGGCAACCGTTGCAGGCGCTCCCTAGCGGACACACCAACAGGCGGACCGCGAGCAAGGGGGCGGGGAAAGGGGCGTGGCTTCGGCAAAGGGGCGCGACACAGGCCTACTGACAAACCCTGCTGGGGGCGGGGTCACACATGAGGGGCGTGGCCAAAGTCCAATTGCCAGCCCTGTTGGGGGCGGGGTCACAGCCCCATTGACCAGCCCTGTTGCGGGGCGGCTCTCCCCGCGGCGGTGACACGCGTGGGCGTGGGGCCTCCTGGTGCAAAGGGCACCGCAGGAATCGGGGGGAGTCCCTTGGCTGAGGGTCCCCTGTGGCACTGGGGGATTCATGGGCTTGGGGGGGCGGCACAAAATAGGGTGCCAAATGGTACTATGGGCACACAGGGGGGAGCTGGTGTCTCAGAGTACCCATGGGTGGGGGGCTTTCGGTGCAGGGTGGCCCCTTGGACAAGACCAGTTTGGGGGAGGTCTGCTCCCCCTGCGTGGGGCCCGAGCACCCCCAACCCCCCCCAAGTGGGCCAGGCTTTGGCATATTAAATATTTAATTGGCAGGAAAGGCACCCACTGGGTCCATCAGGAATAATTAAGACACCTCCCCCACCTCTGCAGGCTGCCCAGCCCCCCCAGGCAGCACCATCCTCTGCCACATTTGGGGATCCACTGCAGAAGGGGGGGCTCCCACCCTTTCCCTCCCCGCTCACAGCCCCCACAGGGCACCACAAAATAGCAGGGGTTTGGGGAAAGGAGGGCTGGGAGCTGCATGGGAGCAGAGACCCCAACCCTTCCGCAGTAGGGGTGCAGGTGGGGGGGAACCCCCCAGGCACAGGCAGACGTCCCAGCACAGCCCCTGCTCACTGCAGGGGGGAGATCTTCAGGGGAATCATAATCCGTGACTCCATGGTCCGGATCAGCGGCACTGGAAAAGGAAACGAGAGAGAGGTGAGGGCAGGGGGTCCCCAGGGCAGGCAGGGGGGCTGAGGGCAGGCAGGGGGTCCAGACAGGGGCTGGGGGTCCACACTCACTCGTGTAGTACACGTTCTCGTCCCAGCCCCTCTTACTCCAGGCAGCATTCCTCGTCTCTGCCCGGGACTGCAGGTCCCTGTAGGCTGCGGGGAGGGGACAGGGCTGGCACCCAGAACCCCGCAGCCCCCAGGGTGGGTACCCAGGGGGTGACATGGGCTGGGGGGACTCACCCCAGAGGTGATGCACAACGTACAGCTCCCCGATCTGCGAGAAGAACCCGCCGACCGCCTCCTGGTTCTCCTGCCGGTACTTGATGGCGCGAGCCCTGGCACACAGCGCGAGAAATGCAGTGGGGGGAGCTGCCCAAGGGGCCTCCCCTGCTCCAGGGGGACCTTTCCCCACCTTGGCTCCCTCCATGCTGGGAAAGTTTTGGGCCTCTCATCATAAGAAGGACATTATGGTACTAGAGAAAGTGCAGAGGAGGTGACAGAACTGGTGAGGGGCTGGAGCACAAGTGTGACGGGAGCGGCTGAGGGAGCTGGGGGGTTCAGCTGGAGAACAGGAGCTGAGGGGGGACCTTCTGATCTCTGAACTGCCTGAAAGGAGCTTGGAGCCAGGGGGGTCGGGCTCTGCTCCCCAGGAACAAGCGCCAGGAGCAGAGGTGGATGTGGGGAACAATTTCTTCCCCAAAGGGCTGTTGGGCATTGGAACAGGCTGCCCAGGGCAGTGGTGGAGTCACCATCCTGAAGGTGTTTAAAAGGCACTTAGATGAGGTTCTCAGGGACATGGTTTAGTGCTAGAGTTGTGTTACGGTTGGACTCGATGATCCTGAGGGTCTCTTCCAACTGAAACAATTCTATGACTCTATGAAAACAGTCACTTACCAGTTGTTGCCCCATTCAATCATGGTCCCTGGCTGGAAATAGAGCAGAAGAAAAACAGAGTGAGCAGCCAGATTCCAACTGCTCCCTCCTGCTTGAGGTTCCCTCACCAAGGAGGCAGGAATTTGGGGGCTGCCCCCAAACACAACAGACAGGACCCCCACCCCAGGGGTATATGGACCCAAAGGGTACCCCAAGGTACGGGCTGACCCCTATAGCCGCTCACCTTCAGCTTGTATGTCCTGAGCTCGTAGATGTTGGGTCCCTGGCGGGGCAGGGGCTCGTTCCAGAAGCTGAACTCCAGGAGCAGCTGGTTCCTGCGGGACAGCAGCATCCGGCTCCTCTCCTTGCGGAACTCCAGGTACTCCTGGGGACAGCCCCAGATGGGGGTTTAGGGTCGGGGGATCAGGCAGAGGCGAGGGGCAGAGCTCGGGCAGCTCACCCCAACCTCAGCGGTACCTTGTTCTGTTTGAGCTTGTTCATGCAGTCCATGAGGGCCGGGTACCCACCCGAGAAGCGCCAGAGGTGCACTGCCAGGAGAGTTTGGGGCTGGGAAGGGGGGGCAGCACCCAAAATCTCACCCAGCAGCTCCCCCCGCGTGACAGCCAGCACGAGCTGAGGTCTTTGCCTGCCCGTCCTCACCTGCCTGGTCCTGCTCGCCATACCATGTGTTCCAGTTGCCCACCAGGTCGCAGGGGTAGTCGGCATCCGAGTGCAGCTTGGGCAGCACCTGCTCTCTGTGAGGGCACGGAGGGGCTATTAGAGGGGGGAGCAGCTACCCCAAAACACTTCCCATACCCCCATTTGCCTTCCCAGCCCAGGGCATGGATGGCTCTGCCCTAACCGCACCTGGAGCGGCCCTGTGCAGGGGTTTCATTTCACAGGGAGGGAAACTGAAGCAAGGAGCAGGGGCACAGACCCACACAGGGTCCTAAGAAGCAATGCTCAAGTCCCCCCATGCCCTGGCTCCAGAGCAGCACCCCAAAACCCCGCAGGGACACTGGGCAGCCCACACAACACGCAGCGGGGCTCACGTCAGGCTGTTGTAGGCGTCCAGGCACTCCGGCTTCACGTTGTGAACTGCAGGGAGAGGAGAGAGGGGCTGCCAGGGCAGGAGCCCCACACAGCAGGGTGCACCCTCTTCGTGCTCTCCCCCAGCCCCGTCCTCCCCACCAGGCCACTCACACTGGATCTTGTAGAGGTTGCTGGTCTCCTTCTTGGAGAGGAGGTTGGAATGGGCGTCCTTGCGGGGATCGACCTTGTGCACAAAGAGGGAGCGGAACCAGCTGCCCTCGGCATCCCGCGAGTACCCCCTGCAGGACAGCAGGTCAGCACGGGGGTCCCGCCAACACCCCCTCGCTGCAGAAAACACTGGCAGCTCTGCCCAGGGGGGCAAACGGGAACCAAACGCTGCTGGTTCCCATAGGCAGCCGCCTCCATCGTCCATCTCGGGGTGTCATTCAGTTCATCTTGGGGGGGCTGGAGCACAGCAGCCCCTAGCCCAGTTTTATAGACAGCATGCGTGGAAAGCAAAGGCCGCAGTTCCCCCCATCCCAGGCTGGAGAGGGGTGTGGTTTTTTACCCCACACCAGCCCCCCCATCTCCGAGGGATCCCCCCAGCCCCAGGGGCTGCTCCAGTCACCCTCTCCACGGTGGGGCAGACCCGCTGCCCCACAGCATCGGTCCAGCCCCGCCGGTGCCCTCCGGGAGGATGCTGGGGCCCGGAGCTGCAGGGCTCCGCCCGGGGAGGCTAGGGAGGGACATGGCCCTTCCGCCCCCTCCCTCACCCCAGGGCCCCGCTGCAGGCCGGACCTTTGTCCCTCCTGGTGAGGCATTAACAGCGGGGCCGCTGCCCGCCCGGCACCGCGCCAGAGCCCGGGGGCCGCCCGTGAGTCCGCTGGGGGGAATCGGGGAGGGGGGACGCGCGGGGAAGCGAGGCCTGGGGGTGAATTAGGGGCGTGGGCCGGGCGGGGGGTAGCCGAACCGGGGCTGCCCGAGGCCACCGGCCCCGCTCACCGCGCTCCGCCGGGGGTCCCGCCCCGCAGCCACCGCAGCGCCGCTCTCCCCCCGTTCCGCGCCACCGCCATCTTCCCCGCAGCGGGGCGGGGCCTGGTGGGGCGGGGGCGTGACCAACAAATCCCCGCCCCTCTGTTCGACCACGCCCTCCAGGGGCGTGGCGCCCCGCCCTTCTCTCAGAAGCTGGCCTGGAGAAGGGTGATTCTGATTGGCCGCCGCGCCCCGCGGCCGGCCACACCTTCTCGCTCCAAGCTCCGCCCACTCGCCCGCCACCAAAGCGAGGCCTCATTGGCTGGCGGCGGGGAGGCGGTGCCCGGGGAGGGCGGAGCCTCATCTAAGGCCTCGTATGCCAGTAGCCAATCAGAAAAGCCAGTTGCAGAAGTCAGTGTCTGATTGGTCGCGATGTCTTGCTCCGCCGCATCTGAAGAGGGCGGCTCGTCGGTCTGTGCTCCAGGGGGGCGGAGCTCCCGCGGGCTCCTCCCTATGGGGGGCGGAGTCAAGGTGGGGCGGAGTCAAGGTGGGGCGGAGTCAAGGTGGGGCGGAGTCAAGGTGGGGCGGAGTCAAGGTGGGGCGGAGTCAAGGTGGGGCGGAGTCAAGGTGGGGCGGAGTCAAGGTGGGGCGGAGTCAAGGATTCCCGCGGGCGGAGGCGCCCTGGGCCGGGACCCGGACCGGGACCAGGACCCACCTTCTGCGGTGGCACCGGCGCACACGGGGGGCTCCCCGCGGGTGTCCTCCATTCTGCAGGACTCCCGCTGGGCCGGGGCTTCCTCCTTGCCGGGGGGCAGTGGAGGGACCAGGGGACGGCGAGGAGGTGCTATGGGGGAGCCCCCCAGCTCCTCACGGGGTGGGCACAGGGAGCACCAGCCAGGAGGGTGGGCGGGCGATAGGGGCGAGAGGGGACCCGCACTGGGAGGTTCCAGGGGAGTCTGCAGGGAGAGAGACCCGGGGGAGCTGAGGGAGGCAGAAAAGAGCAGTTAAAGGGTTAAGTGTCCCTAGACCCTCCCCAAACTCTCTGTGATCCGTTCCCCCCCCCAAACCCCACAAACCCTCTCTGACCCCCCCAAAACTCCCAGTCACCTCTTGTCCCTGGGATCCCCCAGATTAACCCCTACCCCCCACTACCCATGTCACTTATACCCCCCAGGGACTCAGCCCCCCGTTGCTCCCCGTGGCCCCCAGTGGCTCAGTTGCCCCAGTGCCCCCCTCACCCGGACAGGGGAGACGCGCCCCGGCGCAGGGCACAGACCCAGGCGTTCAGCTCCTCGGGGGTCTCGGCCCCCAGACAGTACGTTCGCATCCCGGGGTGCTCAGCCTGGGGATGGGGGGGTCCATGGTGGAGCGGTCCCAGGCGTCCAGATCCTGTCCCCCTACCCACTCATCCACCCAGGGCACCCCCAGATCCGGGGAGCCCGGGGGCTGGGACTGACCGTGAAGAGGTATCGGGGGGTACGGGGGGCAGGGGGCAGGATGCGGATCTCGTAGCCAGGCAGGGGGAGACCCCCGCGCACTTGCTGCTCACTGCTGTCTGGGGGGCAGAGGGGTCTCAGTGGGGGAAGAACCCCTAGGAACCCCACTGGCACCCCAAGACCCTCAGCACCATTGGAGGGTTGTTGGGGACCCCCTCTGAGTCCCACTGGCTGCCCCCAAACCTCCCAGAGACCCCAAAACCTTTAGCCCTTTCCCCGCCCTGAGACCCCTTCAGCACCCCAGGGACCCCCAACCATCCCAGGACCCTCAATTCCCCCGGGGTTCCTGCACCCCAGGAACCCCCAACCCTCCACGGACCCCATATATCCCGGGATCCCTGACCTCTCAAGAGGCCACCAAGCCCCCTTTAGGGATCCCTGACCTGCCCCAAAGATCCCAAATACCCCAGGTACCCCACATCCTTCCGGGTTTCCTGACCCCTCCCAGGGACCCCCAACTGCCTCAGGGACCCCAGGTGACCCAAGTCCCTTCCAGCTGGTCCCAATGCCCCAGGGTGTCCTGCCACCCCTGGCCCCCTCACCCCGGTAGTAGTAGAGGCAGAGATCGACCAGCACAAACCAGCGGCGCTTCCAGAGCCGCAGCCCTGAGCTGTCCTGAGGGAGCAGGAAGGGGGCTGAGACACCCCCCTGCCCATCACCCCCCCAGACCCCTCTGCTTGCCCAAATCCCTCCAACCCCATAACCCCCCTGGCACGCCCTGCCAACCCAGACCCCCCCCAAACCCTGTAACAACCCTCAGGCCCCTGCACTGCCCCAGACCCCCCAACTCTGATCCCTCAAATCCATGACGCCCCCAACCCCATAACCCCACCACCCCAGACTCCCTCAAGAGTCTCTCCACCTCAGATCCCCCAAAACACATAAGCTCCTCAGGACCCCCAACACCCCAGACCCCCTCAAATCCCATAACCCTCCCAGCACCCCCACACTTCAGACCCCCCTCAACTCCACACTTCCCAGCACCCACCACCACCCCAGATGCCCTCAAACCCCTCAATCCCTCACCACCCCAGACCCCTCCCCGATCCCCCAAACCCCATACCCCCCCAACACCCCCAGCAGCCCAGACCCCCCTCCTCTGATCCCCCAAACCCCATAACCCTGTAACAGCACCTCCCACCTCAGGACACCCCCAAACCCCATGCACTCCCCTGGACCCCCACCCCAGCCCCTCGCGAGTCCCCCCAGCCTCACCTGCTTGTGCAGCCAGCCCCGTATGGCGGGGGGGGCGCGGGGGTCCCTGCGCAGCGCCTGCCCCCCCTTCCCGAAGGCGTGGACCCGCCGCACGGCCCGGCAGGGCTGGACAGGGGCTTGACCCAGAGCGGGGGCTCCGAGGAGGGCCCTCTCCGACCCGCCCGGGCTACCAGCCCCGGCTGGGGCGCCTGTGCCAGCCCCCCCTACCCCAATTCACCTGCA
Organism: Patagioenas fasciata; assembly: GCF_037038585.1. NCBI lineage: Eukaryota > Metazoa > Chordata > Aves > Columbiformes > Columbidae > Patagioenas > Patagioenas fasciata. The sequence continues at coordinate 12,572,018 of NC_092536.1, forward strand.
CACTCCACGTTGCCCCCCGAGCTGCCCAAGCCTCCCCTGACGGGGCTCCCATGCCCCCCCGCCTTGTCTCTCATATCTCTCCATGGCCCCCATAACTCCCCAGGGCTCCTTTGCAATCCCCCCATGGGCCTTTGCTCCCCATGGCCCCCTTAGCTCTCTCTTGTCCCCCATGGTCCCTTTTGTCCTCCATAGCTCTCCATGGGCCCCCAGCCCCCCAACGAGCTTCCTTAGGTTCCCCATACCCCTCATAGCTCCCCATGAACCCCTCCCAGTTCCTTTAGCTCCCCCATAGCTCCCCAGGGCCCCCCCCAGCTCCCCTGGTAACCTTTGGGCCCCCCACGCCCCTACCTAGCTCCCCATACCCCCCAAGACCGTATGGCCCCCGTAGCTCCCCATGCCACACCCCCGGGCTTCTTTGGGCCCCTATATCTTCCCATGCCCCGCCCCTCCCAGTTCCTCCCCAGGTTCCCCCATATGTCCTCCCCTTCTTCCCACCCTCCTGTCCCCACCTGGGTGCCCGGGCCGTGGGTGCCCGCGGGGGTGGGGGCCCTGCGTGGGGGCTGGTCGCCGTCTGCCATGGGGGGGTCCTGCGGGGGCAGCGCGGAGGGAACCCGTCAATGTCCCCATTGTCCCCGCGGGGACAGAGGGCCCGTTCTTCTCGCTGCGGGGGTGCCCGGGCTGACGAAGTCGGCGGGGGCGGGGGCTGCTCCCCGGACGCCTGGGTCCCTCCGAGGAGCAGAGAGGGGGGCTGCTCTACTCACCTGCCAGCTGGGGGGGCCCGGGGGGGTTTCCTGCCTCCTGCTGGTCCCCAGTCCCCGCCTGGTCCTGCCGGGGTTCAGGTCCGTCCGCTTCCCCCGTTCTGGTCCCAGTTCCTGTTCCATTAGCCCATTAGCCCAGTCCCATCCCATTATTCCGGTGCTTGTCCTGGTCCTTGTCCCGTTACCCCCATGCTGGTCCCAGTCCTATTCTGCTACCCCCATGCTGGTCCTAGTCCCTGTTCCATGATCCCAGTGCTGGTCGCAGTCCCATTCTGGGAACTGGGATAACCCCATCCTAGGATAACCCCAGTCCCATCCCGTTATCCCTGAGCTGGTCTCAGTTCCCGTCCCATTAGCCCATTAGCCCAGTCCCATCCCATTATTCCGGTGCTTGTCCTGGTCCTTGTCCCGTTACCCCCATGCTGGTCCCAGTCCCATTTTGTTACCCCCATGCTGGTCCCAGTCCCTGTTCCATGATCCCAGTGCTGGTCGCAGTCCCATCCTGTTATCCCCACGCTGATCTGAGCCCCAGTTCTGTTCTTATCCTGGCGCATCCCAGTCTCCACCCCACTATCCCAGTCCCGCTCCGCATCCCCTGGTCCCAGTTCCACTGTCTGCTCCCAGTCCCATTATCTGTTCCCCGTCCCATCCCATTATCCAGCGCTAGTCCCTGTCCCAGTTCCAATCCCAGTCCCAGTTTCAATCCCAGTCCCATACTGCTAACCCAGAGCTGGTTCTGGCACCCTGGCCCCAGTCCTGTCCTATTATCCCAGTGCCGCTCGTGGTCCCGTTATCCCGGTACTGGTCCCAGTCCCGTCCCGTTGTCCCGGTGCCGGTCCCAGTTCTGTCCCGTTATCCCGGTACTTGTCCCAGACCCGTCCCGCTCTCCCCGCGCCGGTCCCGCCCCGTGTCCCCGCCCCGGGCGCTGGTCCCAGTCTCTGCCCCCACTCGCCGACCCGGTCATCACCCGCCCAGGGCGCGACGAGCCCGGACGCCTGGGTCCCCCCCTGGAACGCCGGGGTCTCCCTGGCCGGGCACCCCCCGCCCCCCGGGAGTGAACCGACCCCGGGTGGGGGAAGTACCGTGTCCCCGCGACACTCAGGGACAGCTCGTCCTGCGGGGTGGCCCAAGGCAGGGGTGCCACTCCGCGACACCGGGGACACCTCACGGGCACGGACACCCCGTCCCCTCAGCGCGGAGGGTCCCAGAGCGCCCTGGCACTGCTGGGTCTTAGTGCCCGGTCCCATCCCGCCCACCCCATCCCGCGCATGCGCCTGGCTCCCCGAGCACGTCACGGCGTCCTGTGCCGCCTGCTCTACCCGCCGCCAGGGGGCGTCACTGCCCCGCCCCGCTCCTTCCTTCCACCTCGCAGAGATATGGTCCCGCCTCACCACGCCCCCTTCCTTTGAGCGGCGTTCGCTTTCCCCAATCACAGCCTCTTTCGCGCCCTCTCCTCCCTCACAGGCCTCCCCGTTGGCTCCGGCACAGCGTAGCCCGCCTGGTGGAGGCGGGACCAGCGCGACGCGGGACCAATGGCGTGGCGGCGGGGGCGGGCGCAGCGCGGCGGGCCCGGGGCTCTCCCCGCCGCCATGGCGCTGCCGCCGCGCTGAGCCGCCTCTGCCGCCATGGCCGGGGCCATCGCGTCCCGCATGAGCTTCAGCTCGCTGAAGCGGAAACAGCCCAAGACGTTCACCGTGCGCATCGCCACCATGGACGCCGAGATGGAGTTCAGCTGCGAGGTGACGGTGGCGGCGGGACGGGGCTTCCCCGGGGTCGGCAGAGCGGCCGGGCCGTCAGAGAGACCGGGGTTCGAGGCCCGGGGGTGGCAGGGGCGGGCGCTAGGGGGTCCTAGCCCCCCGGACGGGAACACAGTCAGGGAGAGACCCTGGGGACTGCACGGGGGGCACAGCGGGCCTGTGCCATTCCACCTTTTTCTTGTTATAATTTGCTTTATTCTGGTTGTAATTCCCTTTATTCTGGTTATAATTCCACTTTATTGTGGTTATAATTCGCTTCATCGTGGTTATAATTCTGCTTTATTCTGCCTATAGTTCTTTATAACTCTGCTTTATTTCATATATCATTCCACTTCGTTTCGCTGCCACAGCAGCTGTCGCGAGGAGACTGGGGCTTGCGTGTCCCAGGTGTTGAATCCACGAGGGTCTGACCCAAAGCGCTCGACAAACAGAAAACAGCGGAGTTTTCAGGAGTTGCCGAGGCTGTTCCTGGGCCGTGTCCTGCTGCCCGCTCCCCTCGCGCCTGGTTTTGCTCCAAAACTTTCCTTTTTTGGACCCGTGGTAATTCTTAAACGCTCTCCCCGGGCGGTCGCTGTCAGGCCCTAGGGGTCTGGTTTGTTGTTGCTGCGTTTTCCGCCGATCTGGAAGGATGGGACACGCAAACACTGAGAGCCATCTCTGCACAGTTTAACTTTCTAATGTAATACTTCATATTTCCTTAATCTCCCCCAAAGCTTGATGGAATTCCAGTGCCCATAAGCCAAGGGGTGTTTGTCGGGAATTGTCTTGCTCTTGGAATGTGGTGTCAGCTCTGAAGAACTTTGTGCCTTTCCCAGGGAATCCAGATTGATTTTAGACAGTAGTCGTGCGAGCTTCCCCCTATCGCACTGCCAGGAGAGTTGAAGTGTCCTGGCTCCATTCTCGCATGTTTTTCCAGGGCTGCCAGTAATAACATATGATGAAAACTAAATAATTCTCTCTTTTTTTTTAATGGTGCAGCTGCTTGTTGTTTCATGTCAGGACTTGGGTGTTTGTGCAGCGATAAGGCAGCGCTCTCGGGTGGGATGTGACCCTGCAACTTGTCCATCTTCAGGTGACATTCCAGGAAGGTTGCTGCCAAAAGAGCTTGTGGCTGCAGGTAGAACTTCGCCAGCCCTTCTGCAAGCACAAGAAGGAGCTCGTGAGCCGCGTGTGTGGTCCTGCTTGGGTCTCCTGGGTCTCGTCAGACCTGGCGCGCGTGGGAATTCAGCTGGTGTCCTTCAGCGCGGAGCGAGGGGGATGGTTGGATGCAGGTGGACGATGGGGCTGTGTCATGCCATGCTCACCACAGGCGAGGTGTGTTTTATTCAAGCACAGGGCAGCCCAGCTTGAGGTGTGAGTTTTCTTCAGGGTTTATTCATGCAGCCCAGCTCCCTGGCTCGGTTTTTGGCCCTGTCTTTGTCTCACTGTGTGGCTCTGGGGCAGCTCCTTGCCTTGCTGGCTCTGCAGAACCACACCAAGCCCAATGCCTGGTGTTGTGGATGGATCAGACACACCCGCAGCCTTGAGTTGCTGGGGCTGAGGTGAGGGGTGGGCTTATGGGATCACAGAGTCATTTTGGTTGGAGAAGACTCTCGAGATCATCGAGTCCAACCATTCCCCCACCCCTGGCACTGCCCCATGTCCTGAGAACCTCATGTCCGTCTGTCCAGCCCTCCAGGGATGGTGACTCCAGCACTGCCCTGGGCAGCCTGTTCCAATGCCCCACAGCCCTTTGGGGAAGAAACTGGTCCCCACATCCAACCTCAACCTCCCCTGGCGCAACTTGAGGCCGTTTCCTCTGCTCCTGGCGCTTGTTCCTGGGGAGCAGAGCCCGGCCCCCCTGGCTCCAAGCTCCTTTCAGGCAGTTCAGAGATCAGAAGGTCTCCCCTCAGCTCCTGTTCTCCAGCTGAACCTCCCAGGTCCCTCAGCCGCTCCCATCAGACATGTTTGCTGTGTATCAACGTGTGCGTTTCTGCACTGGGTTTCTCTGGGTGGGAAGGAGCTCTGCTGACCGAGCAGAGGCTGCGCAGGTGAGAGCTCTGTGACACAAATGGCCCTTAGAGGGTCGGTGAGAGGAGGTGCAGTGGCAATCTTGCCATCATGCTGTTTGAGGGGCTCTCGAGATGTGTTTTTGCAGCCTGTTGCTTGCACACACAGGGAGCTGGTGACTTGCAGGAGGTCTCATCGGTGACCTGCTCCTGGGGACACACTGCTGCTTGGTGGTTTCTCCTGCCTGTGCTGTCCCTTCGCTTTCTGCCACCACCAGCACGTCTTGGCTTCACTGAGGGAACAAACTGGGGGTTCAGCAGTTCCTCTGTGAGGCTGGAAGTCCCAGGGTTGTACCTTGGTTGCTGGAACCTGCTCCCTGCTAGGCCTTCAAACTCCACGGAAAATTGCAGCGGAGGAAGGACGAGAACATTTTGCTGCCTAATAATCCCCACTGACCCCTCGGCTTCACCCCGAGTTTCCCACCCCGACGGCCTTGAGCGGTCCAGGGGGTGCGTGGGTGTTCTGGGGGTGCTACATGTGCTGGTTTTTAGCGTGGCTTAACCAGCGGCTTCCCGGACGGGCATCGATCGCATTGCTGATAAACACATCTGAGCGACAGCGCTTTGCTGTAGTGGTTTGTCCATGTGGGATTAATATAACTGATGTGTTTTAACTGTATTCCAGAGCTCTCGAGGCTCTGTGTTGTCACAGATTAGGCTGCCCAGCCCCGCCGTGCGGGACAGAGGTGACGTCCTCACCTCAAGTGGTGACAGTGGATATCTGAGACCCCAAGGCTGGAAATGGCAGAGGCCCTTGGGTGACGGTGGCAGTGAGGGGGTGACACTGTGCCCTGGTCCTTGAGGCGGGTGTGTGGGGCATCTGAGAGATCTGAACCCATAACCTGCGGTGACACGACGGCCGGCGCTGCACTGAAGGTCCCTCTTTGTCTGCCCCCGTGGCTGTGGTGACCTCGCTCTTCTGCATTCGTTTTCCAGCCTGCCCTGTAGAAATTCCCAGCTGTTTGTTTTAACAGATTAAACCTGCTTCGCATCTGGTTACTCTGCAAATGATGCCCCTAAATTGAACGTAAATCTACAATAATTCATAGAAATGAAATCTTAATCTTTCAAACGCAGCGATGAAGCTTAATAAGCACAGTTGGGTTTGCACTTTAAAGCCTCATAATTTGTTTAGGGAAATATTGAAGGCACAAAGCGAGTGTCTTCCTCTTTGTTAGCGCCATCGCGGCTGTTCAAGCCTGGTACCTAATTAATTGACAGCATCTTGAGGAAGGATGGACGTTTGCATAGCTCTTAAACTCCCCATTTTAAACCTATTCCTGAGGACACCCTCGAACAGTCCCTCACCTTTCCGTGCTCAGAGATCCTGTTGGAAGCTGTTTAATGTTATGTTCCACGATGAACACGGCGATGGGTGGTATGTGGGGGCTTGGGGAGCTCTTCTCTCTGTGACAGTGACAGACCCCAGGGAATGGCAGAAGATGTGCCAGGGAGGGTCAGTGGGACATGAGGGAAAGGTTCTTCCCCCAGAGGTGCTGAACACTGAACAGGCTCCCAGGGAGGTGTCACGGCCCAACCTGACAGTGTTCAAGAAGAGACTGGACAGCATCCTCAGACACACGGGGTGACCTGTGGGGTGTCCTGTGCAGGGACAGGAGTCAGACTCGATGGTCTGTGTGGGTCCTTCCAGCCCAGGACATTCTGTGATTCTAAAACCCTGCAGTATTTTTGCATCCGCGTCTTCCAAGGCATCGTTCGCCCCGTCTCTCCGGTGGGATGGTGATGGTACAGCCAGGTTGGTCTCTCACACTCCGATGTGTAGGCATTTTTCCTCTAAGAACCAAGTTCCTCGGTCAGTAGGAGAACCCATCAGTCTTTCTTTTGGTCCCGCACGTGGCTTTGCCTGTTTCTCCATCTCTCAGTGGTCGGTCAGGTTGGCCGCTCTCTGTCCCTGGAGCCGCAGCACCTTTGCTGAAGGGGGCGTTCTTCTTTACCCCTTTCTGCTGTGCCGTGATCTTGGGCCTGGAGCTCCCAGAAGGATGTTGATTCCTGTCTGCCCAGTCACTTCCCACCTTAATCCGTCTACAGCAGCAGCTTCTGTGGGTTTAAAATGAAGAGAAAAGCTTTACAGCCGACCCAGAGAAACAGCTTAAGTGTTCCAGCAGCAAGACAAGGCAAATTTGGGCTGATGTATTCGCTGTGTCCTTTTACTGCTTCGATTCTGGTGGACAGCAGGGTGACCATGAGCCAGCAGTGGGCCCTTGTGGCCAGGAAGGCCAATGGTACCTGGGGTGGGTTAGAAGGGGGTGGTCAGTGGGTCAGAGAGGTTCTCCTGCCCCTCTGCTCTGACCTGGGGAGACCACACCTGGAATATTGTGTCCAGTTGTGGCCCCTCAGTTCCAGAAGGACAGGGAACTGCTGGAGAGAGTCCAGCGCAGCCACCAAGATGCTGAAGGGAGTGGAGCATCTCCCGTGTGAGGAAAGGCTGAGGGAGCTGGGGCTCTGGAGCTGGAGAAGAGGAGACTGAGGGGGGACTCATTCCTGGGGATCAATATGGAAAGGGGCAGTGTCAGGAGGATGGAGCCAGGCTCTTCTGGGTGACAGCCAGTGACAGGACAAGGGGTAATGGGTGTAAACTGGAACACAGGAGGTTCCACTGAAAGATGAGAAGAAACTTGTTTGGGGTGAGGGTGTCAGAGCCTGGCCCAGGCTGCCCAGGGAGGTTGTGGAGTCTCCTTCTCTGCAGACATTCAAACCCGCCTGGACACCTTCCTGTGGAACCTCAGCTGGGTGTTCCTGCTCCATGGGGGATTGCACTGGATGAGCTTTCCAGGTCCCTTCCAACCCCTCACATTCTGGGATTCTGTGTTCCTCAGTGTCCAGCAAATAATCACAATAACCCTGCTTGGAAAGGGTCTCATTAGCCCAGTGCCCACGGGGTGTAGGACCACTTGGACAAGTTTGGCTGTAAAGCTTCTCTCTTCACTTGTAAGTAGCCGAGATCCCATTTCAGCCCCGCGTGGCCGAGCGTCGGTCTCTTTGCTGTTGGACGCTGGGAGTTGCGTGGCTGAGCTGCCAAAGCTCATCCTCTGAAACAGCAGCAAGCGGAGATTTGGTGGTGAAAATCTGGGGCTGAGCCAGTGTTTGAGTAATAGCTGGTGCAGTAGATTTGAAGGTTTGAACCCTATCCAGTCGCTGCACCAAAATAAAAAGCAAGAGGATAAACCAGGGAGCCCCAGCTTCCCTCTGCTTCACCAAATACTTGGAAAAGGTTTTATAAGGATCCTTCTGTCCCTGGTTTGATGCTCAGCGGTGCTGGTAGGGGTAGCAACCTCTCTCAGTGCTGCTCAGCTCTGCAGCAGACACAACATTAACTGGGAAAGACGAATCCGTGGGCAGTAACAGCTGTTTTAAAAAGCTGAGAGAAATAATCCCCCTCCACTACGGGATGATCTTCGGTGAGTTGTTGGCATACCGGCTGTCACGTCGATGGTCTGGATCCATTGGCCCTGGTCCTCTGTCAGTTCCACGAGCGCTCAGAACTCTGTGCTGTTTAGTTGCAGCCCATAAATCTTTAAATACAAGACGTGGCAGGTAAGGGCTGTTTTCTCCCTTCATGTCTTGAAGGGCCCCCAAAAATCAGAAATTCTCCTGATTCGCAGCAGCATCGTTTGGGAATTAATTTTTCAGAGGTGTCTTGCCTGGCGCGGTTCAGTCCTGCGTTCCCGTAAGCTGTGCGCGGCACATGAGACTCATTACCAACACAGATCCTCGCTGCCTTCTCTCTACACCCGGCGTCCAAAACACTCTCTGGATCCCCATGTCCCTTTGCAGCCTCTTCTAAGCCATTATGAAACCCCATGTTACCCAGTTCCCTCCAAAGATTGTTCAAAACCCCTGTTGGTCCTTGGTCTCCATGGTTAATCCGCAGGATGTGTGTTGATGTGACGGGGAAGGCGTTTGGGACGAATGCATCTTTCTGTTTGGTGTGTGTACTCTGGTTTGGATGCCATTTAATACCCCCTTTTTTCCCTTGTACAGTGGCTTTCAGGCGGGTGCTTTTGGAGATGGAAAGTACGCGACCGCAGCACGGGGCCGGCTCCGTAAATCACGGTGAATCTGTGCACCCTCTCACGGGGAGGCCAGAGCTCCCTGCAGGAACTCAGTCCTTCTCTCCACCCCTTGGAGCATCTTTCCCTGCACCGAGCTGCCGCTTGACCCCGTAACTCTTCAATTGCACAGCCCCAGCTCGTGGGGCTTGGGGACACGCTCAGTTGGTGTCCCCGACGCCTCCCCCGCTGCTTTCGGTGCCGTTTGGCCGCAGCGGCAGCCGTTTGTTCCACCGTGTCCCCTGTTCCGTCTCCATCTCGGGCAGACACCACGAAACGCGCTCGGCTGCACCATCTGCGTCGTTACGCCCGGGCGTGTTTTTTGGCCTCCTCGGTGCTTAACAGGAATAGATTTTAATTAAAAGCTCGTTATCGAGTTGTCGTGTAGCATTAGTAAATAAAAATAGCTTTTACAGCCCTGGCTTGTGGCTCCGTAAGCGGCAATTAAAAGTATTTGACATCACTTCATTTTAAAAAAAATGGGAGAATATTGCATATTTGATTCCCTGTTTGCTCCGAATGGCCTTTAAATCCAAATAAATGGTTGTCTGTGGCGTTCTTGTTGCTACTCAGGTCCAGAAGGAGAAATAAATGTGGCCTGCAGTCTCAAAATCATCTTGGTTGGAGATGTGAAGTGTTGCGGGTGGTTTTTTTGGGCATCTCCTGCCCATTGACTGTGCCCCAGGTGTTGGTGGGGGATGCTCTGCCACCCCCTCCCTGTTTCAGTGTCACATCCACGCATTAAAACTTTCTTCTCAATGGAAACAACATCACCGGTGGGATCCAAATGCTTCTTCCAGGGCTCGCTCCCTTTTCCATGGGTTCTTTAGACCATCATCTCATCACAGGGGGGGCTCCGTGCTCCCTTCTCATCTCTGGTGCAGCACGAACGCTTCACAAAACCATCCGCTAAGGTGAAAAGGCATCTTCTGTGTTATTTAAGGATAAATTGGTGTAGTAAAATCTTTTATATGCCTTAGGAATTTCCTCAAGGTCGTGCTGTGGGGGTTTGCTCTGGAGGTGGTGTGTCCGGGCTATGAGCGCTGCCTTTGTCCCCTCTTTGTCCCCTTATTCCCCAGGGCCGGCTGGAGCTCCGGTGTTTGTGACAAGGTGAGATCTCCATCCCCAGACAGAGCCAAGTTCTGTCCCCTGTGGTTCGGGCACCCCCTGTTGTCCTGTCAGAGCTGCTTGTGTGAGGAACCTTTATCTTAAATAGTTAAAAATGTCTTCTTTTTTCCCTTTTTCCACATAGCTGTAGGAAATGCAGTTTGCCATCACTGGAAGAACAGCAGCACCCTGTGCCGGTGGCTTTTGGGAGTCGCTTTTCCCCAGAACCCCCTGTCTCAGCCCTCTCCATGCACCCTCCTATCCCCATTTTTTATAGCATTTGGCCTCCCCCCTTGTCACCCGGTGAAAAGGGGCTCTCATCACCCTCCCGCTCCATTTGGCGGCGGGTTCGTCGACTCGTTAGCCAAGGAGCAGTTGTGAAACTTGACAGAAAGGTTCCGCGCCGAAATAAACGTCGGGTTGGCTTCTGGTTGGAAATGCCTCTCGGTGCAGGTTAATAAATAATGCAAACCCCGTTAATAGGTGCCAAATGCGACGGCTCTGCTGGAGAAAAAGATGACGCCAATAACCCGGACTGGAAGTGTTCTGTTCTAGCCACTGGCTGCCGAGGTTTAAGTGTTTAGTGCTGTTTACTTAAAAAGCTCCGCTGATAAATTGTAAGCGCTCTGGGCTTAGTAAAGAACATAAATTCCGGCTCTGCGGAATAAGGGCCTTGCAGCGCTTAATAAAGCAGTTTGGCCACGTATTCCTAACACCGAATATTTCCATTTCCCCGTGTTGCCGTTGTGTAAACGGGAGGACGCGGAGCCGCCGCGGTGACACGGTGGCATCGGGCTCCGTGTCGCGTTCGGGTTGTCGCAATGGAGCTTTTTATCGGGAGATGGAGCTTTGTTACAGCACCGTGTGGCCGAGAGGGGGTGTTTCTGCTCTAACCTTTGCTTTGTTTCCAGGAGCTCATCGTAAAATCCACTTTGTGCATCGGGTGTCACTTCAGCGCGGAGCGAGGGGATGGTGTGAGGGGATGGGGACACGCCAGCCCGTCCTCACCACCTCCCCATGCCCGGGGGGGCTCTTTATTATGTTTTATGGCCGGGAAATGTGGCAGTTAATGACACGAGGCCTATGGAGCCAGGGCGAGGAGGGCTGAGGGGCCGAGCGTCCGTAAACCAGTCGGAGTTCAGCTGTCCAAAGGTGCCACTTGAATGCAGATCGTTATTTTAAGTACCGAGGTGCGGAGTGAAATCATGGATGTTGAAAGGAACGTGGCTGCTGTTCCATTTATATATTTAATGAAGGTAATTCAACACAGTCGAGGAGGACGTCTGTGCGCTGTTATGGTTGGTGACTTTAGCACCGCACAGGCAGGAATGTTAAATATATGTTTCTGCCATAACAGTATAAAATCCAGCAGCAGAAGCCATTGCTTTAAATATTCCTGTCACTAAATTAAAATTGCAGGGGAGGGGAACACACAAATTTCTTGCTTTAATGCTCGCTGCTGGTCTTGGAAGTGTTTTTAAGGGGGGGATGTTTGGGTCGTACCAGCTGATGCGATGCGGTGAATGGGGTTTGGGTGCCTGGGTGATGCTCCACAGGGGGGTTTGGTGGGGAGATCCTACCTGGGGAGCTGGGGGGGGGCACAGGCCATAGCAGGGCTGAAGTTCAACACATTGGTCCCATGGGACGTGGAGGGATCGTGCGGGATCCTGTCCTGGGAAGGTTTGGTGCGGGCACTGGCCGCTCCTCCAGAGCAATGGGCTGAAACATGGTCTTACAGAAAGGAAATAAAAGCCCATAACGCTTTATGCGAAGCAGTTTATTCCCAGTTAGAAATAGCCCTTGGATGGCAGCGTGGCTTTTTATGCGCCAACAGAAATGGGACAAAATAGCTTCTCGAATGTGTCTCGCTCTGTTTTGTCTGGACCCTGGAATTAACCTCCCTTTTGCAATAACGGTCAGGAAAAGATCTGCGGTCTGAGCCATCCTGTGCCGAGCTGGAGCTCATCACGGGGACTGGAGACCGAGCTACGTGTGTGTGAAATTAGGGGGTTATAATTACAACGCTGCAAAAGTTGCTCCTCCTGGTGTTTTTGACCTGGAGGCGTTGGCGGTGCTTGATGTGAATTGTGGCCGAGCTGTCCCCGGGCGCTGGTTTTCGGAGGGTGGTGTTGGCTTTATTCTATTCTGGGACCGTCAGCCCTGGGAGGGGGAGGAAATAGCGATACGCTCATTGAATCCAAAGCGTCGGAACGGCAATAAGCTTGTCCTGGGCGGCTGTGCCCACAAGGCGGCAGTGGGTGACAGCGAGCGGGTTGTCACCGTCCCCGCCGCGCGGAGCATTAATATTGATGCTGTCCAGGTGGCACCAAGATTGAGTTGTAGCGACAAGAGAATGTGCCAAGATCCTTCTGCCCTCGGGCTTCAGAGTAATGGCCATATGTCTCGGTCCAGCAATTGTTTCCACCGTGCAGATGGAGGAGCAAAGTGGCTCTGGCATATTAGATTAATCTGTTTTATGTCCCTCTTCACCTTTCTGCCTCCCAACACCTTCTGTTTTTATGAGCAAACTTCAGTAACAACATCGGTGCAGCTGCAGGATTGCTCGAAGGACACGGTGGTTTGAGCAGGACCAATTTTCTCCACTCCTGAGCTGCTTTTGTCACCAGCGTTTTCAGCAGAAAATGCAGTTTGACTCAATCAAAATGTGTTGGGGGAGAACCGCTGACTTCACTGATAATGTGGGTTTTTTCTGAGCTCTTTTACCCATGCAGGGTCGGTAGCTCTGGACAAACACGCTTCATACATAGATTATTTCACTCTGATTTTCAGCATGTTGTCGATGAAACGCTGTTGCGGCCACTGGAGTTTGCATGGGGCTCCATGGGGTGCAGGCAGAGACATCAAAGCCATTAAGTTAAGGGTGATTCTTTTGTTTCTTGCTGGGAACAGTTCAGAGCTCTAAAGGAAGCTGAACGGGCCCTTCAGGTCCTGTCGAACGTCGGTGGGTTGCCCAAGGAAGAACCAGGGGGTTTTACAGAGTCATTTTTGGGATGGGGACGTCACATCTCCGTTTCCTGCTGATCTGCAGATGGGATCAGACGAAAGGATATAGAGATGTTTTGTGAGCATGTTTTCTTATCTCTACCAGATGTCATCTCCGCACTCTCAAAGACCTTGCAAGGTGAAAAAAGCACGGATTTGGTTGGAGATGAAGCTCTGAAATGCATTTTTATAACTCCGTTTGCTCTCCTGCAGGTGAAGTGGAAAGGGAAGGACCTGTTCGATCTGGTGTGCAGGACGCTGGGGCTCCGAGAAACCTGGTTCTTCGGGCTCCAGTACACGATCAAGGATACGGTGGCTTGGCTCAAAATGGACAAGAAGGTTGGAAGCAAATCTCCCTGGAGAGGTCGCGTGGGCTGACAAAGGAGGACGTGCTTTCCTCTTTCTTGGAATGCCCGAGGCCGTGTTATGTGTGGTGTTGATGTGAAATGTATTTAAATCTCATCCCCATGACGTCTGTAAGATACACCACCCACTCCAGGTCCTTCTGAGCCGTGAAGCCTCAGATGATGCCCGCTGAATCCCCATGAGGGATTTTGGGAGGCAGCTGTGCTGGGATGCCGGGCTTCCTGGTGACTGTAATGAAACCAAAATGTCTCTTCCGTGTCCCTCAATGACAAAACCTTGAGCGGGAAAGTGAAGTGGCATCTTGGCTTCGTTTGTTGTTGAGATGTACAAAGAGCCAGGGGGACAAAACCAGAGGAGTGGAAAGGAGACGGAGATGAGGGAAGAAACGCTTCCCAAACCTGCAGCCTCCAGGTGGCTGAGGGGTGGGTTAGAGAAGGGAAACGTGGTTCTGGTTGTGTCCAAAGGTTGTTACACTAAAACCAGACAGTAATCGAGACTGAGGGAGGTCTGGGTGTCTCACATGTCATGCCAAGGTTTTAAAACAAGACGAGTCTGAACTGGACAGTGCCAGCACAATAGGAAGATGGCAAGAAAGGCTGGAACAGCTCTGCTGGGAGGACAGGCTGAGAAAGCTGGGGTATTCAGCTGGAGAAGAGAAGCTGCGGGAGACCTTAGTGTGGCCTTTCCAGACTTAAAAGGGGCTGCTAAGAAAGATGGGGACAGACTTTTGAGCAGGGCTTGTTGCGATAGGACAAGGGGTGATTGTTTTAAACTAAAGGAGGGAGATTCAGGCTGGACATTAGGAGGAAATTGTTGTCCTGAGGGTGGTGAGAGCCTGGCCCAGGTTGGGCAGAGAGGTGGTGGATGAACCATCCCTGGAGACATCCCAGGCCAGGCTGGACGGGGCTCTGAGCAACCTGAGCTGGTGAAGATGTCCCTGCTCATGGCAGGGGGGGCACTGGGGGAGGTGGGGAGGTCCCTTCAACACAAACCATTCTGTGATCCTAAGGAACCACACTCAAATACAAGAGGAGGCAGCAGAGGGAAACAACAAGAAAGTCAGATGGTGGCGTAGCAAGACGGATTATTGCTCTGCGAGGTTTGGAAGGGGCCACGTGCACACAGCAGATCAGGGTCAACCTGAGCTGGCTCATTTCTCATGCTCTTTGTTTCTGCCTTGTTTGTTTTCTTACATCCTTAGGAGTGTCAGAGATGTTCATTTGTTTTCTTTTTTTAAGCCTAGTTTCTGAGCTACTTAGATTGGTTTGTCTGTTCTAGATGTCTAAAGTGCTTGACAAAAGATGTGCTGATCTGAACAGATCTCTTGGCTGCAAGAGGCGGTGCCGAAGGAGCTGGAAGGGGTAGCTGAATGGCTCTTGTATCCCACAGGTTCTGGATCACGATGTTCCGACAGAGGAGCCCGTCACCTTTCACTTCCTGGCCAAATTTTATCCTGAGAACGCAGAGGAGGAGCTGGTCCAGGAGATCACACAGCACTTGTTCTTCCTGCAGGTAGGAGCCCTGTACACGGCTTTCCAGCCCGAGGGAGAAGGAGCCGGGATGGGCAGAAGTGCCGGAAGGCTCCAGGGTCAGAAAGTTGGTCAGCGGAGTGTGAATCCTCACCCGCATGTTCACAGCTCTCTGAAGGGAGCCATCCTCAACAACAACAACTTCTTAAAATAGGTCGAAGATGGTTTGTCTGGCTGTGGCAGTCACAGATGCCCAGACGCGCAGACCCGGCGAAGCGACTGTCGGGAACGATGAGGTGATTTGTCATGTTAGTGTGTGGTAGCCGGGGACAAGGAATCTGTCAGATGTGGCTGCAGCGACACGCAGAGCCCAGCTGTGCGGGGTGTGGGGTCAGCCGTGCCGAGGGCGGCGATTGCCTTCGGACGTGATCCCGTCGGTAGGTGAAACAGGGGAATTTCACCCTCCGGGACAGAATGCAGCCAACCTGTTCATGTTCAGGCTGCGCAGCAAGGTTCACCTCTCCGCAAAACAGCCTCCAGATAACTGGAGCAGAAGAAAATCCCAGAAGCAGAGCAAACGCAGAGGAGAAGGGGGAACCTGACAGTCCCACCTGCCCCAGTGACTCGTGCCCTTATGTTGAGCCTTTGGAAACTGTGGTGAACGCATCTTCAGGCTTTTATTTAAACTCCGCTTCAAAACTTGGTGTCCTGAGAAATGAGCGGAGCCGGTGCGGCCGCGGCAGCGCTGGTGGCTGCTCACGGGGAGCTGCCGCAGGAGCTCTGCTTCACACAACATCACTATTCCCTATAATTGCTCTGCCAACTGCTGTTACAGGGACCATTAGAATAATAATACTGGTAATAGAATAGTCCTACTCAGACCTCTAGGTACTTTTTGGGGTGTTTCATCTGCTCTGTGGCTGTTAATTTGAAGTTTCTAAAAGAAACACATTATCAAAATTGAATAAAAAGACATATAATTATGCTTGTTACACCAAAGTAGGGGCAACCTGGGTTTGGATGCGCTTGGAAGCACCACTGTAGACTTCAGTGTGCCCAGCCCTTTCCCATCGATACCAAAGCAAGCTCACAGCTTCTTGGTGCTCCTCACTCTTCCAAAGTCCATCCTTGTTCTTCAGAGCTGATGGAGCTCTGAATGCAAAATATTGCTGTTAATTTCCAGGGTCTGTCTTCCTCGGGACTATTTTTAAATGTCCCATTTGCCATGCGCTTTATCCTTGATGAGGAAAAGTGCTGTTGGCATCTTTGAAAAGGAAAATTGGGGAGGCAAAGCGGTTAAAGCTGCATTTTATAAATGCAGACTGTGCCTTTTCTGCCGAGATTTCTGATGATGAGAGCAGCCCGCGCTCCTGCAATGCTTATGGGAAACGGGAACACACACAAGCTTGCGAACTCTCCTGTTTTTATCTCAGTGCAGGAGAATATCTTCTGTGGCTATGTCATAACCAACTTTGAAGGCTCAAAACACGTTACAAATTCAAATTGATGTCACCGCATCTCTGTGACAACCCATTTAAGTCTCCCAGGAAGCAGTTTGCTTTCCTTTTTCCTTTTTCCTATCTGCGTTCAGGAAAATTAAGCGTGCAAAACCAAAAAGGTATCGAACATGACAGGTTTAATTATTTTTAATGCACAGCAGCCAGGAAATGCAAAGCCGTGGCTTTCGGGAGCTCTGTGTTGGTCCCGCCGGGCTTTGCTGCGGACGGCGCTGCCGGGGGGTGACCCCGTGTGGCACTGGGGGATTTACCCTCCGGCACAGGTGAGCACTGACTCCTAACACTGAACATCCCAGAGCAAAAGCTTTGTGCACTAAGACTTGCTTCTTTTTTAATATAACGCTATGTATAGATGTCATCTCAACCCATAGCTTGTGCTGTAAGGGGTTTTATCTCGGTGTTTACACACGCGACTTTTCCCTCTTCCTCTCCCTTCACCTTTAGCAATGGGATGTGGGCTCTGTGGTTTTCCACATATAAATTTAGCTCTTCTCACAAAGCTGTCTGAGAAAGGCGGCCTGTGAAAGCCTGAGCCCCTTCCATGCCACCAGAGACTCCCCGGGCCTGAACTGTAATTAGCGTTAGGAAAATTGGGAACTGTGCGGTTGACAGCTCGAGTGAAAACAAACTGCAGCCATCTGCTGCGGCAGTCGCGCCTCGCACCGCTCCGCTAAACGCCTGTGTTCTGTGTCCTTCGCTGCTCCGCACAGGTGAAGAAGCAGATTTTGGATGAGAAGATCTACTGTCCTCCGGAAGCCTCCGTCCTGCTGGCCTCCTACGCCGTGCAAGCCAAGGTAGGACCTGCAGTCACCTGCTGACGCCGGGTTAACGTCGCTCCTGCCAAGCGAGGTGCTTTGCCATATATAATACCTGCTTCTTGTCGCGGGGGAGGAATTAGGGTTCTGCTTACTGCAGAGAAATGTTGAGATCTCTTAAAGAGAAGCGTGACTTCAGAGTTAATTGGTGGGTTTGATTTATTATGGGGGAAATATGCCAAGCCGAATGCTGTGACCCGCTCCCCAGGGCCTGCACCCGTTCACAACGCGAACGTCGGACGGGGCCGTATCCGTCGCGGTGCAAACTTGAGGGCTCTTCCCTCCCTGCCGGCGTTCCCTGCGCAGTCTGTGTTTGGAGCTCCAGAGGCAGCGCTGGGGGGCGGCCGGGGCCGAATGCAGAGCAGATGTCAGGAGACTGAGCCCTCGGGAAGGAGAAGGAGATTGGAATGGAGCGGAGCAGCGGGAGGGCCGGTTCACGCTGGGACCTGCGCAGAGGTCCCGCCCGAGCACAGAAACTACAGACTCGATATCTTTGCAGACCATTCAGACCGTGATTCAGGCCAATAACAATATTTATTTCACTTTGGGGTCTTCTTGCTTGTCATTGGATCTTTTTCTGTGATTCCACGTGGGCCTTTGTTTTGTTCAGCTGTGGACGTGGTTTATTGTCCATGGCCTGCAGATACTGTTTTGATGAATAAATCCTTTCTTCTCAGGAAAGTGCAGAACAGGCCCCGTTTTGCAGGTGTCTGTGATGTCTCCGAGTTAGCCCTGGGTCGCTGTTTCCCCGGTCGGCTCCATTTTCCCCAGCAAAGCACAAACTGGACCTCATCTCACACGTGTCCAGTGGAGTTTGTAGTTGCTTTTGGTGAATATGAGCAGAACTTTACAGCTTAAAATTCTAGCAAACCCAGCTTACCAAGTAACATGAAGCAAAGAGTATATTGAAAATCATACAACCGTGCATCTCTAAATAATTCATTATATTTAGCGTGCATCTACTTAAGCTAAATGATCGATATTGAACTTGAGTTGTGCTCATCCACCGACCTGTGAGCAGCAACCCCATTGCCATACAGCTCACTCACGGAGCAGGGAGCTCGCAGTGGCTCCTCCAGGCTGTCGTGGTGCAGGATGCAGCGGTTGCCTCGTGGTCGCTTGCAGAGGTGGAAAGGTCTGCACGAGACTCCTGCGCCCGCTCGGCACCGCGGTTCCGTTCCCTCGGCTCTCCCTGGGTCTCCTGGAGGGGGTTCTGCGGTCCTGGCCTTTCCCTCCTCTGGAGCCTGAACTTGGAATTTGTGGGACTATGCTCACAATGTTGCCTTCTCCACACTGCTGGTTCCTGGCTGCTTTCAGACATTGGATGGGTTTTTGCTTTCTCTTTCCAGGGCTCTGTAGCAAGTGCTGGGCTCACGAGCTGTGGTGCCTGCTCGAGTGTGGTTTACTGGAGCAGGCGAATTCCCCCAGCCCGGGAATTTTTGGATCTCCTCTCTGCTCTTGCTGTTGTAGCCAGAGGCAAAGCAGCCGTGGGACTTGCAGCTCTGCTGCTTCCCCAGAATCCTTGCCATCATGATAACTACTTTATTTTGAGTGCCGCAGCTTGTCACATCAATATTATTGCGGCATTAAAGGGCTCTTCCTGGCTTCTCCTTTATCTTGGGGTTGATCTTGGGTGTTTGGCCTCACTAGACAGATGAAAAGCTCAGCGGTCATGAAGTTCCCCTCGTTCCTCGGCTGAATTCTGCTCTAGAGCCAGAGCCAATGTGTTTTGCTGAGGGCTTATTTCGCATAACACTCTTTTACAGGCTGGAGCTCACAGCCTTGAACACGTGCAGCAGCAGAGGGAGCAGCCCAAGGCTCAGAAATTTGCATGTTCTTGCAGGAGATAAGTGATTTATCCCTGTATACACATACCATGTGCTGCTGCTCAGTTAACAAGTCTCCTCGCTAATCTCTAGTTTATGTGTGTGAAGATAAGGTGTTTGGGAAAGAAGAGGAGGGACCGGGGTCTGATCACAGCGCAGCCTCGCGGTCGGTTCTGACTCTGGATGCGATTTGGGGACCCCGGGCAGGTGGCTCCTCTGTCCCCAAGGAGCACAACTGAGAAACGGGGCAGCTCCTGCTTGTGAGCTCACCCTGGGTGACAGCGCAGGATGGGATGTGGCTCTGTCCCCTGAAGTCCTGGTCCAGGCCGGCTGGAAACCCAGAGTCCTCTGAGCTTCACTGTGGCTTCTTCTGGGTTGCCTGATAATCATAGAATGTCCTGAGTTGGAAGGGACCACCAAGGATCATCAAGTCCAACACCTGTCCCTGCATATGACAACCCCAAAAGTTATACCATGTGTCTGAGGGCCTTGGCCAATTGCTTTTTGAATATTGTAAGGCTTAGGGCCGTGATCTTCTTCCTAAAGCCTCAGCCCCTGTGCGGTTTGGCTGCGTACAGGGTGATGTGCAGCGATGTGCTGTGATGATGAGCGTTTGAATTGACTATTAATAGGAAAAGATGTTTTCTCCTCATAGTCAGAATACTGATGAAACCGCGTTTTATTTGAGAGACTCACCAGCCGGGGAAAGACGAGTTGCTTTTAGAAATGCTTCTATCGGTGTGAAACATTCATCACCCTTATTAGAGTGCACGAGTAAACACTCGCTCAGCTTTTTCTCTGTTGACCCTGCTGAGCTGAGGATATGTGGGGGATGACTTTCCCTGTTGCCAAAATGAATAAACTGTTGGGTAAATATCGAGCGCTGGTGACTCGGCCCTGACAGCTCGTGCTGGGAACAGGCTGTAATTTGGTGCAGGACGGTCACAGAATCCCAGAATGCGAGGGGTTGAAGGGACCTGGAAAGCTCACCCAGTGCAATCCCCCCATGGAGCAGGAACACCCAGCTGAGGTTCCACAGGAAGGTGTCCAGGCGGGTTTGAATGTCTGCACAGAAGGAGACTCCACAACCTCCCTGGGCAGCCTGGGCCAGGCTCTGACACCCTCACCAGGAACAAGTTTCTTCTCATCATTCAGTGGAACCTCCTGTGTTCCAGTTTGCACCCATTGCCCCTTGTCCTGTCACTGGTTGTCACCCAGAAGAGCCTGGCTCCATCCTCCTGACACTGCCCCTTTCCATATTGATCCCCAGGAATGAGTCCCCCCTCAGTCTCCTCTCCTCCAGCTCCAGAGCCCCAGCTCCCTCAGCCTTTCCTCACACGGGAGATGCTCCACTCCCTTCAGCATCTTGGTGGCTGCGCTGGACTCTCTCCAGCAGTTCCCTGTCCTTCTGGAACTGAGGGGCCACAACTGGACACAATATTCCAGGTGTGGTCTCCCCAGGGCAGAGCAGAGGGGCAGGAGAACCTCTCTGACCTACTGACCACCCCCTTCTAACCCACCCCACGTACCATTGGCCTTCCTGGCCACAAGGGCCCAGTGCTGGCTCATGGTCACCCTGCTGTCCCCAGGACCCCCAGGTCCCTTTCCCCTATGCTGCTCTCTAATAGGTCATTCCCCAACTTATACTGGAACCTGATCGCACCGTCCCCTTCCCCTTCCCTGCCCTCCATGCGCTCGGCGGGAGCTCGCATGTGTGGTTCTGACCTTGCACATCCTGATTCTGCACACAGATTGTGGGAAGGTGGAGGAGGAACGTCTCTGCTGATCTTTGCTGATGCGCTTTCGTCTCTGCATCAGACATCACTCCTCGCTGCCCCTCCGGGCAGGGTTTCCCCTTCAGCTTTTTTTGGGTTATTTTTCAGCAAAGGAGAAAGCTGAAAGCACGCCTGTGTTACGGAGCTGGGAAGAAAGATGTTGCAGGTCATCTCCTTCCAGTTAAATAGGGTAATGATGTCCGCTCTGGACAAGAAAGCAACCACCAAACGCAGTAATTTCTCTAATAACGTGCTGATTTGCATGATTAAGGGCATAATAGCCTGACATAGCGGGGCGTTTGCAGCCATTTGATTGACAGCCAGGTTGGTTTGTACCGCTGTTGCACACCTACCTGCAATAACAAAGTAAGCCCGCGGGTCATAAAAATAAAAGCCTATTTATTTCTGTATTGTTGTATCCATTTGGGGAATTACTCTGTGGTTTCCCCTCCAGCCCTGCGTTCAAACCACCCACACCGCTTGCTGATGTTGGAGGCGGTTCAGGTTTTAAATAGCCGGGAGAGCCGGGGAATCTACTGAAAAACACATCCTGGCAGAAAATAGTAATAAAATAGGAATGTCGAGGAGGTGCTTCCATTTCTCGCCCCTTAAATGCAGATCGCTGCGCTCTCAGCTCTTCCAGCACTAGCAAAGAGCTCTTTTATTTTTGTTTTTTTCCCCAAAAACAAACACTTGGTGTTAATAGTTAGAAGCTGAACATGCCTGTGTTTATCCACACAGGTGCATGAGTGAGGTAAAGGCAACTTCCACGTGTAACAGTGGACATTAATGGCACAGTTCAATTAGCAGGAGCTGCAATTCCATGGCAGTTTTGAAGTAATGATTTAATTGAAAAGGTCTTTATGTTTGGTGAATTGTTTGAGCCAACATACGCTGCGATACTTAAGCCATTTGCTGATTTCTGGCTTGTGAATAATTAATGTTCTCACACGTACTCTCAGTACAAATATTCCTTTGGGACGGGGCAATATTTCTCACCACGTGAAAATCCCATAATCCGTACTTCGTCTTGGATCGCCAAGGTAGATGACAACAAAAAATTATCGTGTTAATCCTATTTGCTGTTATTTTCGTCACCTAAAAGTGGTTTATTTTGTGCCTCTCCAAGGTTATTGGAGTTGTTTGCTTTGCTGTTTTTATTGCTGTTCCCTTTTTCCTCTCCGAGGAGCTCCCCGCATCCATAGACCTTTGAAGGCAGAGATTTGCCGCTGCTCAGCACCTTCCCGTGTGAAATCCACGGTGGTTTTGTTCTATTAATTGAAATCCGAGTCAGTGCTGATCGTTCCCTGCTTTATTCGCATCTGCATTGGCTCCAGATCAATATTTGCGTCTTTAATCCCCGCTTGTCACCTACGAAACATTGCTCGCTGGGCCGCCGAGAGGATGGATGTGTGTGTAGATTTTGATGCTAAGCTCTGGTTTTAGTGTACAGCGTGATGGTTTTGGGATTAAAAGGAGTCTGATATGGAAAGTTTCCCGACTTATTACGTGACCGCCGTGTGTGTCTCGGTCTGGCTTTAGGAATCATCACTGTTTTGTACTTTCAGAGCTCTGTCCCTCAGCAAAGCGGGAGGGAAGGGCCGTCCCCTTTGCAAAATGAGCGATTTGGGCAAACATCTTCAGGTCGCGTGTCACCGGGCAATGTCACCTCACAAGTCCTGTTTGCCAGGTGAATGAAGATGGCAGCATTCCGTCTCCATGCCTCACATCCATCCGCGTCTTCTCTCGAACTCGCTCAGTTATTCGAGGTGCCGTTTCTTGTCTGTGTCCTGCCCTCCTAAGCCGTACAGGAGGCAAATTCATTTTCACGTGCACTGCAGGGACGCTTGGCTTTTCAATCCGTTAATAAGCACTTTTATTTCTCAATCACTTCATGTGCTGCTCAAAAAGATGTAAATCTAAACAAATACCACTAATTACTGGAGGCATTTAACAAATCTGAATTGCATTCCTTGACACAGTTGAGCAACAGACCCTCCGGCAGAAAAGCCAACACCTACCTGAGAGGGATCTGTCAGAATCCTGGAATTGTTATTGTATTTGTTCGTCAGGGTGGTCAGTAGCAGCAGAGAAGCTGCCGTCAGCCTCGGTCGAGTGACTGGTGTCGATCAATCTTTGGGGACAGGTCTTTGTTCATATCTTGGTCTGTCCCACTGCCATTGGGACAGCAGGGACCACTCAGCTGTACGGTCTTTCCCTGCATCGGAGGAAGCGTTTTCTGGGCATGGTAATTAAAGGAGAATAGAATCGTTCAGTTGGAAGGGACCTACAATAATCATCAGGTCCAACTGGTGGACAAATGGGGGATGTCAGCTGATGGTGTGAAGTTTTGTTCTGCTCCCACCTCTGATGCATGAGCAGGAGGAAAATGTTTCCATTTGGAATCAAATGACACAGAATCACAGAACCCCAGAATGTCAGGGGTTGGAAGGACCCTGGAAAGCTCATCCAGTGCAATCCCCCCATGGAGCAGGAACACCCAGATGAGGTTCCACAGGAAGGTGTCCAGGCGGGTTTGAATGTCTGCACAGAAGGAGACTCCACAACCTCCCTGGGCAGCCTGGGCCAGGCTCTGACACCCTCACCAGGAACAAGTTTCTTCTCATCTTTCAGTGGAACCTCCTGTGTTCCAGTTTGAACCCATTGCCCCTTGTCCTATCACTGGTTGTCACCCAGAAGAGCCTGGCTCCATCCTCCTGACACTGCCCCTTTCCATATTGATCCCCAGGAATGAGTCCCCCCTCAGTCTCCTCTTCTCCAGCTCCAGAGCCCCAGCTCCCTCAGCCTTTCCTCACACAGGAGATGCTCCACTCCCTTCAGCATCTTGGTGGCTGCGCTGGACTCTCTCCAGCAGTTCCCTGTCCTTCTGGAACTGAGGGGCCACAACTGGACACAATATTCCAGGTGTGGTCTCCCCAGGGCAGAGCAGAGGGGCAGGAGAACCTCTCTGACCTACTGACCACCCCCTTCTAACCCACCCCAGGTACCATTGGCCTTCCTGGCCACAAGGGCCCAGTGCTGGCTCATGGTCACCCTGCTGTCCCCAGGACCCCCAGGTCCCTTTCCCCTACACTGCTCTCTAATAGGTCATTCCCCAACTTACACTGGAACCTGGGGTTGTTCCTGCCCAGATTCCAGACTCTACACTTGCCCTTGTTCTATTTCATTGAATTTCTCCCTGCCCAGCTCTCCAGCCTGTCCAGGTCTCTGATGGCAGCACAGCTTCCAGTGTCAGCCACTCCTCCCAGCTTGGACACAATGCAATTACTGAATGTGCTGAGCAGTGTTTGTTCTCTGCCGGGGCTGTGATGTGAAGGGTGTGAGCACTCTGGGGTTGCTCTCTCCCCAAGGGGTGGCTGTGTAAGGGTGAAGAGTTTTATTTGCCTGTCTTGCTAACGGTGTTTGCGCTTCTTTCCAGTACGGCGATTACGATCCCAACGTGCACAAGCGAGGCTTCTTGGCGCAAGAGGAGCTGCTTCCCAAGCGGGTAAGGAACTCGACCGAGTGGAGGGATGGGTTCCAAAGTCTGGAGGTGTTTTATTTAGTGCTGGAGTCAGGCTGTGGTTGGACTTGGTGATCCTGAGGGTCTCTTCCAACTGAAATGATTCTATGATTCTATTAATAACAGAGCCCTTTGCAGCCAGGGGCCGTGTGGGGTGCACCCTGCTTCGCCTTCCTTGGCTTTCCTTACCAAGGCAAACAATCCAAACAGATGGATTGAGGGAGGAGAATTCAATTTCTTTCTGACATATTTGAATAAAACCAGAAGTAAACATTTTCTTTCTTTTCACGTTTTCATCCTGGGGATGGTGGGTGTGCTGTGTTTTTGGAAGGGTTGAGCGTGTCCTGCTGAGAGTCACCTGTCCTGAGGTCAGACATGGGGCCAGGGGGTTTTTTTGGGATTTAGGGGTCTTTCTGGCTTGTTTGCTGGCCGAGGAGATTGACTAGAGCCGCAGTGTGACCTGGTCTTTGTTTCCCCACATATCACAGGTAATAAACCTGTACCAGATGACTCCGGAGATGTGGGAGGAGAGGATCACGGCCTGGTACGCGGAGCACCGCGGCAGAGCCAGGTCGGTGTGGCTGGAGCGGCGGGCCAGGCTCGGTCCCCTCACCTGTAGAGTCCCCAGGGTTTGGGGAGCGATGGACTCTGGGGACAGCGGGGTTAATCCCGCACACCTGTGAGTGCTCTGCATGTGTCCTGCTGTCCCCTGGTCACTAGCAGGGTCCTCCAGAGAATTTGGGACTGATACTCAGTAAGGGACAACCCACAGAGGGGTGCCCATGCGGTCAGGGTGCTTTTTGGACCAGGAAAATAAGTGGGAATTCAGACTAATGAGGCGTATTGCTGCCTCAGGTGGTAAAATGCTCTTTGTGGGGGATAAGCTTAAAGTCAGACAGATCTGAACCATCAGCCTCTCAGTCAGGGATTTTCTCTATGTGCTTAAGGGATCGGGAGCTGTACAAAGGGAGGCTCCAAGTGCCACGTCTCGCTGGGCAGGCGGCAGCGGCCGCTCAGATACCGCAAGCTGCAGAGTGGGATTTGCTCTTGGGCTTTATTGATCCTGGCAGCAAAGACAGACTTGACCTGTGCGGCAGAGACAGTCCAGGCTTTAAAACCCTGTGTGTGCTTAGGATCAGAAAGAGCCGCCGTGCCCCTCGCTGAGCTCCTGCCAAACACCGTAATGCTGGCCTTTTTGTGTCTGACAGAGATGAAGCAGAGATGGAGTATCTGAAGATAGCTCAGGACTTGGAGATGTACGGAGTCAACTATTTTGCGATTAGGGTGAGTGCAGGTTGTGGGTCGCGTTTTCTTGCCGGCGTAGCTCTTGTGTTAACCCTGGTGGGTCAATGCTCAGTGCTGCTTGATAAATGTAATAATAGGTCGTGTCAGACCCTCCAAGTGGAATAAAGGGGTTTTCTGCTCTTTCCTCCCGTAGAACAAAAAGGGCACCGAACTGCTTCTTGGAGTCGACGCCTTGGGTCTTCACATTTATGACCCAGACAACAGGTTGACCCCTAAAATCTCCTTCCCGTGGAATGAGATCCGGAATATCTCGTACAGCGATAAAGAGGTATGAATGCATCCCCCATATTCCCTGAGAGCACTGGGAACACGGTTGCCATTTAAAATGGTTTCTCTTGGCTTCTCTGTCTACTGTGCTTGCTATTGGCAGCTTAGCAAAGGGCAGCTCAACTTCTCCAGTGGAAACCTTAATTCCAAGCCTTTCTGAAACCTTCCAGGAGTGGGCGTATGTGGGGTCAGCTGGGAGCTCTTCTCCGCTTTGGTTTTAGAGTACGTTCAAAACGTAATATTACTGCTGATGTGCTCAGCCCAGATATCAAAGCTCAGAAGTTGAGATCTCTGCTTTACTGGATATATTACAGTGTAATACATTACTGTGTGTATATCCTGTAGTATGAAATACAGTGAGATGTATTCCTGGTGAGAAGAGCTCTTGCGTCTTGATCTTTACATCATCTTGAGTTTTCAAGCTGCTGGGTTTGGCATAACAGCTGGAATCTTTTTAGGAAGCTGAGTAATGTAAGCCCACTATTGAATAGATATTTATTAAATCCAGAGCATAAATATGAATCTTTGGCCACCAAACCGAGTTGAGAATAACTGTGAAATGGGCTGTGAAGGGGGGACTGATCTGCTCAATTTTCAGGCTGTGAGAGCTGCTCAAAGAAAACCAGCTGCCTTCATGTTAAGGAAGAAAATTAACTTCTTAATTAACATTTGTTTTCGCGTCTAAACATGATATTGATCAGGGTAAAAGCTGAAGGTTTCTCATCAGCTGCATTTATCGCATGTCTTCTGAAGTTCAGGCGTAGTGCTGGAATTCTCCGCACTTGCTTCACTCCTTAAAAATGAGGAGTTTCCCAACTCTGCACAAGAGCCCAGCACTTAGTGGCTGCCGAAGGCTTTTCTGAGCACAGGAGAAGCTGCTGAGCAGGTGTTGCCTTGGAAATCGGGATGGAAACCTCTGTAACCAGACCGTGACACCAGGCTGTGACAGAGCTCTCTCGTGGGGAAGAGCTGCCGCCTTCCATCAGGTCAATCAGTGCAGTAAGATGACCACAAGCAGACCTGATGTGGCAGTAAATAGGCGTAATAGCTGGGTGACAGTGATGTCTGCACCACGGAGGGGTTTAATCTGTCCTAACAAAGCCTGACTTTACAGGGAACTGCAGTTCCTCTCCTGGTGTATTTCTGCTCTTGCTTTCAATGACTTGGGGGATTCTGCCAGAGCCCAAATCCAGGGACATTCACGCACGTCTGCCTGGGGGAGAGTCTGGAAGGATTGGCTCTTAAACTGACAAAACGACACACTGCCAGGCCGAGCCCTTCCCAGGCAGCGCAATATATTGACAAATAGACCTGCTCTAATGCACACAGACTGTCTGCTGGAGCGCCAGCTCGCCAGCTGGTTGTTTTTGTGGGGAGTGATGGAATATATGCATGCCTCCTAAAAAATGTGGTGTCGCGGAGCACTCCATCTCTGCAAGTATCCTGTCGGTGTAGATGGAGCCAGGCTCTTCCGGATGACAGCCAGTGATAGGACAAGGGGCAATGGGTGCAAACTGGAACACAGGAGGTTCCACTTAAATTTGAGAAGAAACTTGTTCCTGGTGAGGGTGTCAGAGCCTGGCCCAGGCTGCCCAGGGAGGTTGTGGAGTCTCCTTCTCTGCAGACATTCAAACCCGCCTGGACACCTTCCTGTGGAACCTCAGCTGGGTGTTCCTGCTCCATGGGGGGATTGCACTGGGTGAGCTTTCCAGGTCCCTTCCAACCCCTGACATTCTGGTAGCTCAGAGTCTTCTGTCAATCCTGCGACTGTTTTACCAAAACTCTCCAGTCTGGTGATGCCAGCTGTGTCCTTTTGAGACACCCGCTGTGGGAAGCTCTTTGGAGAGGAGAGGCCATGGTTAGAGCAGTTCGGTGGGCAAGTGGAACATATTTATGAGTTAGAACGAGGGAATAATATTATATTTTGAATTGTGGAGCGGTCTTGTGACACAGCTGACTTCTGGAGGACAAAATGCATGGAAAATCCTTTTGGGGACCCGTTATAAGTGGAGGTGTCAGCAGCTCTCGGGCGTTGCGGTCTGTTGGGTCCAGCACTCATCGCTTCCGCGTGGCACTCGCATCTTTCTGACCGGAGGAACACTCATCTCCTTGGTTGCTTTTGACATCATTTCTCTTGCTTGGCCGACAGCCATGGGGGCAGCTCTCAGCTGTGCTTGTCTGACACCGCCGACCTCTGGGCCGCAGTTTCCACTAAGACTTTGATAGCTGCGTTTTTATTAAATGCGCCGCTCTCTGATAACTCTCCCTCCGTATTTTTTTCCTTTTCAGTTTACGATTAAGCCGTTGGACAAAAAGATTGATGTTTTTAAATTCAATTCGTCAAAGCTGCGTGTGAATAAGCTGGTAAGTCTACAGACAGAGTCGTTTTTATTGCCTGCAGCAGTGGTTTGTGCCAGCAGTACGAGACGGTGTTCTTTTGGGGCTTCTCCTTCGAGCAGTCGGGGGGAACGTGCTGACCTGGCTGGACCGGGGATGTGGTTTGGTGTGGTAGTTACTGCTCAGTCACGGTCTCTAGAAGAGAAGGGGGAAGCTCAAGACAAGCTCCTTCACAGCCCCTCTTCCCCTTCTCCTGTTTTTGTGCTCCCTTCCTGAGCTCTGGGGTTACACCTGAACCAGCATGGTGGAAGCTCTTAGTAAGTAAAACTTTCTCGTCACCCCCATCTTTGCTCCAGATCCCAGATTCTGTGATGTAGATCTCCCTGTTTGGGCTGCACCCTCATCAGAGTGGCAGTCCTGTTTTCTCCTAGGCTGATGCCCTCTGAGGACACTGTCCTTGTACAGGATGGAGTGGGTTACGTCGGGCTCTTCTGTTCAGACCAACTGCTGTTCTGGATTTGGTATCTGGAGGAGCTTTCATCCAAATTCTGTAGCAGCTGTGCACCATGTTAAGTCACACAAGGGACCTGCAGAAGGCAGAAATGGATATTTTCCCCATCCTTACAAGCGAGGGAGGGGAACTTTGCTGTCCTGGTACTTCATGTGCCCTAGGGACATGGGGCTGCCTGACAAAGGCCTCGGTCGCTGCATTCCTCAGATTCATTGTGCTGTGGCTCCTCTGACTCCAGAGAAGTAATTCATGACTTGTGAAATAGCAGATGGGCACGAGAATCAGTCCTTTAGAAAAGCATTTAGAAACCTGCGTTTATTGCTGGGAAGAGCTTTCACGCTTCTGTGCACCCACCCCTTTGCTGCCCCTCCTCTGGTATTGCCACCTGCCTTGTCTTGCTCCTTGAGTACCAGAGGAAACCTCATTGGTGCTCAAAACCCTTCAGTGCAGGTATCTGGAGATGTCCAGGAAGTTTGTGATAAGACTTCTGTTTGTGTGGAGTCTCATCCAGCATGAAAAGTGGGTTTCCGTCTTTTTAATCTCAATAGTTTCAATGTGCAGTTGGGAGAAGGTTCATCTTGAACCTAAGGAAAGGGAGCACTGAGGACCAGGGAACTGACCAGAGCTGTAAAAGTCTTTGTTTGATTATTTAGCCTGATGTCTTTTTAGGGCTGATATAAAACTTGTCAGAGCTGCGCTGTGCTGGACGCACAGAAAATCGATCTGTACAAAGCGCTGCTGGCCGAGGAGCTGGTGTTTGGGCTGGGATGTGGCTCTGTGCCCCCCCAATGGGTCTGAGAGCTCCCGGGGTTTGCCATCGGTGGGTGGAAGTGCTTACAAGCACCAAACCAAAGCAGTTCTAGTGGGTTTTGTGTGTCAAGAACCCAACCCACCTCATTGTCACCACGTGTACAGCTGTTTCTCTCCGCTCTTCACCCTTGACTGGAACAGATTCTTCAGCTGTGTATCGGAAACCACGACCTCTTCATGAGGAGGAGGAAGGCAGACTCCTTGGAGGTCCAGCAGATGAAGGCACAGGCCAGGGAAGAGAAAGCCAGGAAGCAGGTGAGAGACATCTATAACTAGACCATGAGCCCAAATCCAAAATGCAGATGAATTTGGGGAAGAACAGTCTCCAGAACGACACCGAGCACACGGAGCAGCTTTGAGGGATGGTCCAGCTGAATGTCTCTTTTTAGTAGCCTGTTCCCACCTCACCAGGTGTCTTAACTTGGCTCTGGGGTTGATGGCAGCCTGGCAACCCCAGTCCGGGCCCCGCATGCAGGAGCAAAACTGGGAGGGCGGGAGTGAAGAGCTGATCTGGGTGTCCCGCAAGCGCGTCTGTGTCTTCCCCACCTCAGTTACCGGAAAGATGGAGCGTGTTGGGGTAGTTGCTTGTAATTAAAGCAGGGGCTGTGAGGGGGAGCTGTGCTTTGCCGTAGCTCTTCGCCTCATTTTCTAATTACGCGGTGATGGAATGCGCGCCGCCGTTTCGGGGCGTGCAGCCTGCATGCTAATTTGGCGCTGGCCTCCTTTATCTGCAGCAGGTCAGCCCAGGCGGCACAAACGGCTCTTTGGAGGCAGCGGGGTGTAGCCAATGAGCATATATCAGCAAATTGGATTGTATGAATCATTGTTTTCTGCTCGTAGACCTTTTCTACTCACTGAAACCCGCACAGCTAATCTGAGTACTGGTGCTTAGAATATCAATGTCCCTTTTGCAATAAAGCCGCTAGATAGCAGCAGAAGAAACCCAAGCAGTCGTTTGCACCAGGAGGGCCTTCTGCTCCAGGGATGAAGTTAATGGACTCGAGCGTGTCCGTGCGGCGCTGGTGTTGAGTTTGAGGTGCTCGGCTGGACCGGGGATGTGATTTGGTTTGTCTTGCAGGCACCTCCTGAAGCCGTTCTCCTTCCTGGAGCTTGTGGCGTGGCAGGAGGGGATGAGAATCACTGTAAGGGTGACCAGGCCAGCTCCCCTGAGGACAAAGGGCTTTTTGTGTCCCCCAGGGGTTCCTCTGCTCCGTGAGGAGTTGGCATTAGTGGAGCAAAAGGTTCTCCTTGGAAGGAGCAGCGTGGTGTCCAAGCGCTCGTGGCTTCAGGGACAAGTTTTGCAGTTTTCTGAGATCTTGCTGTGTTTGAACAAGAGCAGGAAGAGCTGAGATGCTGTGCTTAGGCGAGGGAGGTGACCCACGGGCACTGAGACCAAGCAGCAGCTTATCACTCAAATCCAGAGCGCTCGTGCTCTCCGGGAAAGGTCAGGCTTCTCCTTGTGCTGTCTCGCCTGCTCACTCCAGGATTCACCGTTGTTAACCAGTTCCAGATTGTCCTTTTATATTGGGAATTCTCATTAATGGAAGTCCTGAGTGAGATGCAGATAGTGATGATAATTAACAAGGGGAACCTTTAATAGAGGGAAGCAGAGCCGTTAGAGCAGCGGGCATCCCGCTTGCGGAACACAGCTGGTGTCCGAGGAGCGGAGAAATGTGTCGCACTCGCGTCCCTTATTAAACCCGCGGGTGGGCTGCGCAGTGCTGAGTCCTTGCTGTAGTGTGGAGATTTATCACGCATCCATCTCTGCTGCTGGAGCACTTGAACTTGGCGTGTTAATTAATTAGCCCGACGGCTCCCTTTGGGCACTTGGCTAGCGGAGAGGCGGCTGTTGGGCGCGTTCAGTCTGCACAAGGCTCTCAGCATCTCTGGGAAGGGGTGGCAGGGTCTGCTGGGCTGTTCCCCCCCAGGAGAAGCGTTGCTGTTCCCTGCACACCGAGCTGGAGGGGCAGAGTTTGTCTTGTCTAGGAGCTGATATAGGGGTGGTTGTGCTCGTTGTGACCATCCCTATAAATGAGTGGAAGTGAAGTTTCCCGCATGCTGGGGGAGATGTAACAGCCATCCATTCCTTCAGCCTCCTGCCGTGCAGTGTGTCGATATTATAGAATCATGGACTCATGGTTGGAAGAGACCCTTAAGGTCGTTGAGCCAACCATAACCTAACTCTAGCACTAAATCATGTCCCTAAGAATCACATTTATTTAGTGACTGTACCCTGTGCTGGGCACTGGGGAGGCCAAATCTCGAATCCTTGGGTCAGTTTTGGGCCCCTCACTCCCAGAAAGGCCTTGAGGTGCTGGAGCGAGTTGAGAGAAGGGAACAGAGCTGGTGAGGGGCTGGAGCACAAGTGTGATGGGAGCGGCTGAGGGAGCTGGGGGGTTCAGCTGGAGCACAGGAGCTGAGGGGAGACCTTCTGATCTCTGAACTGCCTGAAAGGAGCTTGGAGCCAGGGGGGTCGGGCTCTGCTCCCCAGGAACAAGCGCCAGGAGCAGAGCAAACGGCCTCAAGTTGCGCCAGGGGAGGTTGAGGTTGGATGTGGGGACCAATTTCTTCCCCAAAGGGCTGTGGGGCATTGGAACAGGCTGCCCAGGGCAGTGCTGGAGTCACCATCCCTGGAAGGTTGGACAGACGGACATGAGGTTCTCAGGACATGGCGCAGTGCCAGGGGTGGGGGAACAGTTGGGACTCGATCTTGAGTGTCTCTTCCAACCAAAATGATTCTATTTGATGTTTTGAAGATGCCCTCTTGCCATCTGTTCAACTTGCTGTGACTCCAGGCACAGCTGGAGCTTTTGGGACCCTCCTTGTCTGGATCAGCATAGGAGGGGCTGTCTGGGGACATGATCACCTGCATGCAGCTTGTGGGGCAGTGCTGTGGGTAGCAGCCTGATCAGAGGGCAGGGGGCTGTCTCAGGAATGACTCTTGTCATTGCAAGAGCTGGGTGCGTCAGGTCACCCCTGTTTAGTGAAGTTCCCCATGATCAGCAGAGAGGAGGCAACCGTGCAATCCTCTGCTCTAATCCCACCTACTGACCCTTTCTCACCTTGTGGAAAGCCTCCTAATGTGCGTTATTTCTCCTCGCTTTCCCCTATCCCTTTTTCCCAGATGGAACGGCAGCGCCTGGCCAGAGAGAAGCAAATGAGAGAAGAGGCTGAGAGGACGAGGGATGAGCTGGAGAGGAGGTTGATGCAGCTAAAGGAAGAAGCAACGATGGCCAACGAGGCTCTGGTGAGTCTCCGGGAGGTTGTTCCTCCCTCTTTCCACTGCTGAAGTGTTTTAGGGAGACACTAGGTGTCCTATGGCTGTTTTCAAAGTGCTGCTGTGGATGGTGATCAAGAGGACAGATGGATTTGATTTCATCCTGCTGTGGGAGCAGCACAAGAGGAGGATTTGGTCCAGAGCCTGGGCACATCCATGTCTTGGCTGCAGAAGACTGGAAGGGAGGGACGCTGGGCCATGCTCCGGGGGTTGGGAGCACTTATGGGGAGACATTCAGTACACTCGATGGCTTATTGTGGCTTATTCCTCAGATGAGGTCTGAAGAGACAGCAGACTTGCTGGCTGAGAAGGCTCAGATCACAGAGGAGGAGGCCAAGCTCCTGGCTCAGAAAGCGGCCGAGGCCGAACAGGAGATGCAGCGAATCAAAGCCACGGCCATCCGGACGGAGGAGGAGAAGCGGCTGATGGAACAGAAGGTGCTAGAGGCAGAGATGTTGGCACTGAAAATGGCGGAGGAGTCGGAGAGGAGGTCAGAGGGTACAACCTTGCAGCTGCCTCTGCTTTGCTTTCCAGCCCCTTTCTGGCTCAGCCCAGAGCAGCTCGTGCCTCGCGTTGTCCGTCCAGCGATTCACGCGGAGCCCTTGGCCTCCCGTGCGCGTTCAGCAGCAAACAACGCTGTGGCTCAGCTGGTTTCTCTCTCCATCTTGCTGTTTGTCACAGCTGGGTTGTCTCCAGCTGGGAAATGGTGCTGGCAGAGCAGTGGTGGCCCTGAGCTTTCCCTGGAGCTGGAGACCCTTTTCCAAAGCCTTTATTTTTTCTTTACTCTGGATGGTACATCAACATTCCCTGTTCTCTCTTTATTCCTCAATTTACCTCTCAGTTGTTCGGTTCTCCTCACCGGTTGTGAGGTCTCTGTTTCAGGTTTGCCTGTAGGTCTCCCTAGCTCCTGGAGTCCTTATTTCCCATTAAAACTGGTGTTTCCAGCCTCTTGATCCCCGAGCCCAGGTCCCACGCTGCATTTGGTAGCGAGCAAGTAAAAGATCATTCTTGT
Source organism: Patagioenas fasciata (assembly GCF_037038585.1). Taxonomy (NCBI): domain Eukaryota; kingdom Metazoa; phylum Chordata; class Aves; order Columbiformes; family Columbidae; genus Patagioenas; species Patagioenas fasciata. Next base: position 12,605,571 of record NC_092536.1, read on the forward strand.
TTCCTTCCAAGCGATGACTCCTTTCCGTGTGAGAGCTTGCTTGGTGTCAGCCCTTCTGCTTGGACAGACGCTGCCCTTGGCCTTCTCTTCTTGCTTTGGTCTCTATCTTGTGAAGTCTCCACTCGAATTTTAATCCAGCTTTCTTCCCACCCTTGGCTTTCTCCTTGTGGGGGGGGGTTGGTCCTTGAGCTTCAGGGGTAAATACTAGTTCTGGAATAGCTGGGCCCTGCGAGCAGGCAAAGCTGTGCCATCTTGGGTGCTTTTTCCTCTTTGAATGTAGGGAATAATCTTTATTAGAGACTTACTTGTCAGAAAACCGCCTCTTCTGCTCTAAGGCTGAGCTTAACTCTTGAAGTTGTTCTCCCTGTCCTGGCATCTCAGCACGCTTCTCCAGCCCTCAGCCTCGCTCATGGATTCTCGCAGAGCCCGAGTCAGAGCTGCCCTTCTGTGGCTTGGAATTTTGTGCTAATTAAAACGTCCCACCTGAGAGAGGCTCTGGCGTTGCCCTTGCTCACACAGTTTCCTAGTTTAGGTCTTGTTGTAGGACAAACCTCAACCTGTTCTGCACCTACACTGTAATCCTGCTTCTCCACCATCTCGTTCCTCTCGACTCCAATCTGACGGTTGCCATTCGCTGTGTTTCTTGCAGGGCGAAGGAGGCTGATCAGCTAAAGCAAGACCTGCAGGAGGCTCGCGAGTCTGAGCGGAGAGCAAAGCAGAAGCTTTTGGAGATCACCAGCAAGTCGTCTTACACAGTAAGCATGATCTGTATTGTCATCCCCCATTCCCAGCCCGGAAACGTCCCCTCCGCTGTAGCCAGGGGAGTCCCTTGTCTCCGTCCCATCGGGGACAGGTACGAGCCGCCTCATCGCATTGATGCTCAGAAACCCTTGGCAGTGTTGTCCTGTTCATCCAGGCACCACATCACGAGAACGTCACTTGGCTCTTTTTATTTGTTTCCACCCCTAACTATGCTTCTCGTGCTACCAGAACAAGGGAGCTGCTGGGGAAATTAAAGGCAGCAAACTTTAAACCAATTTAACAGCCATGTCAGATCCACGCTTTAATAGCATGTGTGGAGTGTACCAGCTCGTAATAGCCTTTAAAACAGGGTTAAATACTTACAAAACGGAGGATGTCCTTATTCTTATTAGGTGGGATAAACTTTGTTCAGAACCTGTAAATTCATTATTTGGGCATAAACCAGACACTGCACCTCTGTGTGCTGGGAAAAAACTTCTTGAAGGGAGATTATTCCATAATTACCCATTAAGAGGATTTCACACCTTCCTCTGAAGCATCTGGTCCTGGATGCTACCAGGGACTGGAATGCGGGAGTAAATGACCATCGCTTCGATCCGTCTGGTGGTTCCTGCCCTCTGCTTCTCTAATTGTGCTGCCAGGGGGGTAGAACCCATCAAGCGTCCCCTCTGTGCAGCTCACACCTGCTCTGGCTGCCGCGCGGTCCTGCGGGGAGATGGGGAAGAGCTCGGCAGCTCCAGGAATAAACTCACCAGACGTACGTGGGAGTTATTGACTCGTCTAGTAGTGAAGTTTTAATTGGTACCTGCAGGCTCCTTCCCCCTCCTCTGGAAACTTCAGAGGAGCAGATGGAAGAGGGCTTGAGATGGAGTAATGTTTCAGCCCCGTTCTCTCAAGTTCCCTGCAAAAGTGCTCAGAAGCTTTTAAAGCCGTCAACCATGGAAAACAGTCGAGTGCTCTTAGCTACGGGATGCTCGGTCAGGTGCCAGCTAAAGCTTAGCTTTGGAGTGTTCTGTGTTTGACAAGACACTGGGATTCTGGGATCCACCAGTTCTTTAGTACTGGGTTTAACTTGTGCGCAGGGTGAAGTGTCCTCATTGAAACCCCCCTGCGCGGCTCCATCAGCCATGAGGCGGCTGCCGGTGCCAGGAGGGGAAGGGATGCGCTTTTTTGGCAGATTCCCCCCCCACGGCTGCTGCTCCTCCTGCTCCTGCACAGGCTCGGTCGCTGTTGTTTTCCAAGGTCAGGAGGATGCGAGTGTTACCGTTGTGCCCATATCCAGGTGACAGCACCTTGCTGGGCTCTTCCAGCGCTCAGCACAGGACGGACATGGAGCTGCTGGAGCGGGGTCAGAGGAGCCCCAGGAATGACCCGAGGCTGGAACAGCTCTGCTGGGAGGACAGGCTGAGAGAGCTGGGGTGTTCAGCTGGAGGAGAGAAGCTCCGGGGAGACCTTAGTGCGGCCTTTCTGGACTTAAAAGGGGCCAATAAGAAAGATGGGGACAGACTTTTGAGCAGGACCTGTTGTGATAGGACAAGGGGTGATGGTTTAAACTAAAGGAGGGAAATTCAGACCAGACGTGAGGAAGAAATTGTTGCCCTGAGGGTGGTGAGAGCCTGGCCCAGGTTGGGCAGAGAGGTGGTGGATGAACCATCCCTGGAGACATCCCAGGCCAGGCTGGACGGGGCTCTGAGCAACCTGAGCTGGTGAAGATGTCCTTGCTCATGGCAGGGGTGGCACTGGGGGAGCTGGGGAGGTCCCTCCAACCCAAACTGTTCTGTGATCCCCTGTTCACCTGCCTCGCTCCTCCCATCTCCTGTGACCTCTCTCCTGGCTCTGCTGTGTGCGTGTTCGGGGCAGACACGTGAGATGTGCTGAGATCCCGTTCCTGAGCACCGCTTCAAAGAGCTGGATTTGTGCAGTCGAAAAGGGAACAAGCCCAGGTGGCCTGAGGGATGAAGCAGATTTGAAAGCTGCTGTTGGGTAGCTCATGTCCCTCAGGTGAATGGCGGCTCTGCCATTCCAGCTCCTTAATGAGGATGTGATGCCGCGTTTGCCCTTTTCTGAGATCCCAGTGCTTATGCTGATTGTCCCTGGGCACCGAGAGCTTGACAGGACTTCACTTGGGGGGACGAGCAGGAGAGGAAGGGAGTGAATGGATATGGAGGCACAGAGTCCTTTAGGTTGGAAAAGACCCTTAAGATCATTAAGTCCAACCATTAACGTCTGTGTTGCAGAAAAGGCAAGAAACGGTTAAATATATAATTTCTCTTTAACTTTCCAGTTTCCAATCCTGGTTCTTTAAAGCTCATTTCAGTGCCTTTTTAGTCCTTGAAGCCTAAGCTGCTTCTGTGATGTGACTGGTAGGTGGTGCATGAGAAACAAGACGTGAATCTGAGTCTCGGGCCCGTCAGGGCTAGGAGAACAATTCATTCTTTACCGGCTTGGCAGCGGCTCTTTCCCTCCTTCATTGCCCTTCAGGTCCCGCTCACAGCAAAACTAGAGGCAGTCGTCCCTTCTCCGCTCCCCTTCACGTAGCAGGTGGTTGTTTCGGGCTCACCCAAATTCTCGAGCAGCACCAGGAGGAGCAATCCCCGTGGGGGAAGCCTCCCGACACGACTTGTGCTTCCTCCGTCGTCACCCGTCTCGCTGGCTCCGTGACCCCGTCAGCCTGCTGCTTGCCGCTAGTAACGGCAGGAAATTGCCTAACGGGGTTATGCAGTTTGTTCCAGGTGAGGAAGCACATAAGGGAAAAGGTCTGTGTCCCCTTCGTCACCCTGCATCACCTGGATTAAAAATCTCCGCGCCTTCTGCAAGATTTGCCTGGGATTATTGCAAACGGCAGGGAAGTGCTTTGCTCCAGATATGAAGCCTGTGCCATCGCAGGCTCTATGCTCTTTCCTTGCTCTTCCTCAATGCTGCTGCTCTCTGACCACCAGTTTTTTCATAGCTTCATGAAAGAGTGATGCTGAGGACGGGCGATGAAGTGGCTGTAGTGCCCCTGACAAACCGGCACCTGTGCTTAACGATTGCAGCAGCTGAAATCCCTGCTCAACTCTTGCTGCTCTTGCTCGGGTTTGTTGTGGTTTTTTTTAAACCCCAACAAGCTTGTGCTGAAGGAAAAACAAACCAAAGCTAAAGGTTGTTTGAAGGCCAGCAGGGCGGTTCTGCCGGCGCCCCGCACGGCGCAGACCGCGCTACCTGCGCTGGGAAGGGCTTTGCCAACACCCGTGCGCCTCACAGGGACGGGAGCCGCATGTCAATGGGATGCTGGGGTTGAAATCAGTTAAGTGCCTTGGCAGAGCTGTCCCCTCGCCTTCGAGGCTGGAATTTAGGTACTCGGCTGTCCCTCGCAGCTCCTGCTCCAGAATTAATGCGGCTGCATTCTGCGCTCCAGCCGTCGCGAAGGGGAGTGAGAAATGGCGTTTCCTTCTCGTGCCAGTCTGACTTACCTGGAGCGCTCCAGGCGGCTTGAGCTGCTGCCTTGTTTGTGCTCCTACAAGGTGTTTGCATTCTGGCTTCGCCTCCGCAGGGTGAATGAAACGTCGTCCCTCTCGGGCTCGCCCTGAAGAGCAAGTGGGGCACGAGCCCTGGCTGTTTGTGAATTCCAGGCTGGCGGCGAGGCCAGATGCAGGTTATTGTGCGGAGTAAATCTGCCAGCACCCCGGCGCTAGCGGTTCTTGTTGAAGCGGAGTTCGCTGCAAACAATCCCCAGAGTGTCCCAAATAGGAGACAGGAGGGAAAGACATAACCAGCTGGAGCACAACGTCTGGTTTCTTGGGATAGGTGCCCTAGAACCAGATCGGAGCAGCACCATCTCCTGCCATCCCCCGGTCCAGCCTGCTCTGGGCTCATTGGTTTTGTGACAGGAATCCCTTAAAGCAGGAGCATCTGCCCCAGAGGTGGGTGAGCTTTTGGATGCCGGGCTGGATTTCTCGTATCCAAAACAAGGACTGGGCAGCAAATCCGACTCAGACCCACGAGCGCGGTCGGAAGCCGCTGTGCCGTCCTTGTCGTGTGCCGCTTCGACCTCGTGTAACGCATCGCAACAGCAGGGCGATGATTTGAGTCGGGACGCTTTTCCTCTGCGGGTAACGAGCCCGTTTATTAGAGACGTGACAGAATTTTTGGCTGAGAAGGGTCATTTCTTTAGGGGAAGATAAAAATCGGAGGGCTTGGCAGCATTTTGCAGGAGGATGAAAGTCCCAAATCCTTGCTCAGGTGCAATACGAGTGATTCCTGATGTTATCTCTGCATTTCCAGCTCAATCTAGCACTGGTTCCTAAACACTTGGAACTATAAGTTACAGTGAAGATAAAAATGAACATTAAATAGCTGTCAGAGGCCTCCCAAGAGGCAGCTTATGTCCAGCCCTGTTTTAAGTGGCACAGTGGTGATAAAAGCTGGACTTTATGAAGTTTTCTCGGTAGGTTTTGAAGGCATGTGGTGTTTACTCCTGCGAAGAGCAGGATCCCAGCAAAGCAATAGCTCGGAGTTGAAGAGCCAGTCGTGAATGGAGCAAGAGGATCTTGAGGCTGCTCTGGTGCTTGGGATGCTGGGCTTGTTTGCTGCTCTACCCTGCAGCGCCTTGGAGTGTTTGCCGTCTTCTGCGTTAAACGATCCCCAGCTAAAAAAGAGCTGAGTAATGTGCTCTCTGGAAAGTCTGAGGCTGGTTTGGACAAATGAGGTTGTGAGTAGTGTTGTGTCAGGGGTCCAGGTGCCCCTTCCCTTTCCCTGTGCAAATTATAGAATCATTTTGGTTGGAAAAGATGCTCAAGATCATCAAGTCCAACTGTTCCCCCACCCCCGGCACTGCCCCATGTCCTGAGAACCTCATGTCCGTCTGTCCAACCCTCCAGGGATGGTGACTCCAGCACTGCCCTGGGCAGCCTGTTCCAATGCCCCACAGCCCTTTGGGGAAGAAATTGTTCCCCACATCCAACCTCAACCTCCTCGGGCGCAACGTGAGACCGTTTCCTCCGCTCCACATTACGTTGTTAGTACGTAGCACCTTGTGCTCAGCGTTGCTCTGATTGCACCTCTGCGTTACAGAATGTTTGCTATAGGAACACTTGTGTGGCCAAAAGCGATTGATTTGTGCTGTGCCTCTTTAGCAGTCCATGAACTCGAGTACGACGGCGCTGCCGACCGACCTGCCCAGCTTCAACCTCATCAGCGAGAGCCTGTCCTTCGACTTCAAGGATACGGACATGAAGAGGCTTTCCATGGAAATCGAGAAAGAGAAGTACGTGTGTGCAGTGCTGGGCTGTGTGCCTGGGTTGTGGTGGGAGGAGAAGTTGTACCGGGGCTGAATGTGACTTTTACATTCCGGACGAGAAGGTGAAAGGGGGAGAAATCCTTTGGGTTCGCATTTACCTGGTCGTTAATTAATAGCTCTGCCCAGAACATGGTTGGCCAGGTGGGGACCTGGTGTCACAGATGTGTCTCTAATTCCTGCCTAAGGGCGAGTTTAAGCGCACTGAGCCCTGCACCACTCAATTCCTCTCTGTATGATTAACCTGGCTCTTGCTTAGGCTTGAATTATCCGTGTCGGTAGGAAGAGTTATCAGTCTGCTGGTGTGCTGAGCTATTGCAGGCTGGCGCTTATGCATTTACATCATGTCCAGAGAATGTAAAGACAGCAGGATCCTGCGCTAAGGTCCCACGTTAGAGCTTTAACCCCTTTTTCTTGGAATCTGTGTCATGTTTATATATAAAAAGTGCACGCAAGCAAGTTGGGATGCGATTAGGAGCTTTGATCTCGTGTTTTCCGGAGGGTCCGAGTGTAGCCCTCAAAATTACAATTTTAGCAGAAATCAAAGCAGATCAGATTTTAATCTCTGTAGTAATAATGAGCTTTGTTCATCGATGGGGTGGTAGATCAAAGCTAGGAGGGCTCTGCCACAGCGCCCTGGCCAAAACTTCCTGGGGCTGGGATGAAACACCCCTGGGTCCCAGAGGGTGGATTATTTTGTCTCTGCTCAGAACCGTCTCCTGTGTATGAAATAACGGACCATGAGCTTGAAACGGAGGTCGGAAACTTCTCCTAAAGCCAGAAGGAAAAGGATAGAAGCTGCAAATCGCAGGATAATTCCCAGTTCTGTACCCAGGTTGCAAACTAGGTCATCCCGCTCTCCTAAGCAGGAAGAGCTTGGCGCTGCCAAACGCTGAGAGCAATAACGAACATACTTTTGCCGACTTCTCCGGGACTCTTCGCCTTCCTCGGGTGCCGAGATAAACCCCCTACAAATGTTGGCACTCTGAGAAGGTTCTTGTTAGTCCGCTGGTGCTGGGACCTGGGTCTGGGTGTTTAATCACAAGTACGAGGCTGGCAGGGTGTGATTTTTCTGCAGTCGATGCTTCGAGTCCTGAGAATGGTTTGTGGGGTTTTTTTCCTTTCTTTTTGTTTGTTCTTTCTTTATTTGGGAGACCTTCTCCTCTGCTGGGCATGCTGTGTGCCTAAAAAATACCCGTATTTTGGGGGCGGTGCTTGCTCCCACACATTCTCAAGCTCAATCTCTCTAAAGCGTGAGAAGTCGGTACATCGGGGTCCTGCCTCGCTGGGAGGATCCACGCCTTTGATTTTCAGAGCTGGCTTTGCAGAGTAGGGCAGCACCGCTTAAATCGCTGCCTTGTAGACTGAAACTGTGCCATTAACCCGTGTCATGCTCCAGCTTCGCTCGGAAATGGGGAGACTTACAGACACCATCCAGCAGCTCTGTTTTGGCTTTATTTTTTATGTATCATAACTTAGAGTTTTGTTCTTGGGTCAACTGCCTGGGTCTTCTTTTTAATAACAAACAAATTGCTCAGAGTAGTTTACCACGTGCTGTAAATTAGCATTGTCGGTTCCACACACTATAAATGGTGAAGAGAGGGTTTTTCTGTTCTAATTCCCTTATGGGCCACCACGATATAAAGTCGGTGCTAACCCAGGACTCTTGTGTGTGTGCCAGGGTGGAGTACATGGAGAAAAGCAAACACCTGCAGGAGCAGCTGAACGAGCTGAAGACGGAGATCGAGGCGCTGAAGCTCAAGGAGAGAGAGACGGCGCTGGATATATTGCACAACGAGAACGCCAGCCGGGGCAACAGCAAGCACAACACTATTAAAAAGGTATCGGACGGCTCCAGTTTGTATCTCGCCTGATGAAATCCTTTAAAAGCAACACCAAAATAACCCTTCCGTTCGGTTTAGCTTTTGCACAAGTTGTTATAATAAAATGGTTTGGTCTAGGCTCTCTTCCCCGGCTGCTTAGCTTTGAACAGGGTGCAGGAGATTGAGCTTCTGGTGGCCCTGGCTTGTGTTTGCCCCAGCCGAGCCTTGTCCCTCGGCGCTGTGGGAAGGGATGCAAAGGCTTGGAGGTTTCAAGGCCTTGCTGAACCTTAACCAAAGCTGCAGGGGGTGTGTTAGGAGAGATCTGCCACCCCAGCGACCCCAGGAACGGGAAAAGCCCTCCTTGCCTATTGCAGCCGTTCCCTCCAGGCATTGCGAAGCCGCAGAGCTGGGCTTCTCTGGTGAATAATAAGGGCAAAAATCGTCCTGATTTACAAACTCTCGGTAGAAAAAGCCGAAAGCATCAATCCTCTCTTTTAATCTCGAGTAACCTATAGTGCAGCTTCAAATACTAACAGCAAAACCTTTTGCTAGCGGGTGTGTGTGAGCTCTCTGCTCCCTGTGCTCGGGGCCTGGGAACCACTTGCCTCTAGAAATGCAATTCGGATGAGTAATTTAACCCAAAAGGGAGGAGGGCCGGGTCTGCTCGCCCGGGGCTCACACCTGAAAGGCCACAACGTTCTTTATTTTCCCTTTTTCTTAGTAGCTCTGCTGTTCTCCCAGCTGGGCTCAGCGTAAGGAGAGGCCGGGGGCGCATCCAGAATTGGTACGGTGGGATGTCGTGGTCAGTCCCAGTCACCTGCAAAGGGTTTTACCCTGGAAGGTCTGTTACCCAGCTCTGCTCACAGCCTTGGACAGGCTTCAAATACCCGTACGGCACGGGATGCAGGCTGCGGTAACAACTCCGGGTTGTAAAAACAAATCCTTCTCTCTTTCCCCTTCCCAGCTGACAGGTCCAAAAGGATTTGAAAATACCAGTTCGTGTCGACTTTCATGGCTCGGAGTCCCTAATCACTGAACTGGGGCAGGAAAATGAATCCAGCGGGTCTCGCTTTCCCATCTCCCCGTGCTAGCCCGGGGCTGTTCGGGTTCCTGTCCCACCAGAGCAGAGGAGCTCAAAATCTTCACAGGCCCTTTTGTCATCGTAGAATCTGAACGCATTTCTGCTCCCAGCGGGTTTTGTTAGGTTTTGTCTCTGTGCTTACAGTCCTCAGTTTAAGCAGAAAATGCTACATTTTCACATCTGACAGAGACAAGTTCATAGAGAGCTGATGGCCCCATTTGTCTCACTTAAAGAAGGTGGCTGGGCGATCATTTCGCCGCCTGTCAGCGCTTGTCGCTGTCATCGGGACTGTGTGGTCCATCCTGCTCCTCGGAAGCTGGAGCCTTGTCCTGTCCCCTCCCTTCAGGAGGGACCCGAGCCCGCCCGGCTCCTGCGTCTCAGGCTTTTAATAACAGTCTGTAAGCGGAGTACATCAGAATAAAATCACAGACTGCTTGTGTTCCTGTCACCGGGAGGTCAGGAGGCCTTTTGTCTTTGCGGTTGTGATGGAAAGGAAAGCTCCAGACACTCAGAATGGGATGATAGTGGCAGTTTAGCAATACTTCAGCAGTACCAACCCTCCGCCCCACCTGGAAACCGCTGCTCACGTCAGCGCTCCGGGCAAACCGTACAGATTGCACGGGTGCCCTGACGTTGCTGGTATCACAGAGGATTCTTTTGTTTTCTGTTGTCGTTGTTCATTTTATTTTGCTGGTTTAGCCTCAAGCCCAGGGCAGAAGACCTATCTGCATTTGAGACCCCCGAGTCGGTTGTTGGAGGTACTCTGCGTGGGCGCTGGGCTCGCTGGCTGCCGCACTAACCCTGCATGAGCTTCCCCGCCGGTGCTGCCACCCCCGCGCCGCTCTGGTGATGGTGACAGTGCCACCGGGGTCCCCGCAGCACAGCCCCCTGCATGTCGCAGACCCTGCCCGGCTCTCACTCCCTCGGCAGCGTTCGCAGCCTCCCCAGGGTGGTTCTTGCGCCCGATGCTCCGCGCTGGGAAGCGTCTTTCTTGGCGGAGCTGAGCTGGCAGCGTCAGCGGGGGAGCGCAGGCGTAGACGCGTAAATAATTAAACGCGCCTGTTTGCGCTCTGCTCCCGGTGGCTGGGAATCTATCGGAGGTGCGGGGTGGCCTTTGAAGATTTCTTTAATGAAGTAAACCAGGACCTTGTTTGCTGCAGAAAGAAATTCAGGATTTAAAAAAAAAAAAACCAACCCAAAAAAACAAACACCAAACAAACCCCGTCAGCTCTTTGCTGCCAAAACTGTCAGAACAGGCTCAAAATGCTCCGTCTTGGAGCGGAGCAGCACATGGGTGCGTTTGAGAGGTGTCACAGGAGCATGAAACGGGTGGTTGAGGACGGTTCTTGGGCACAGCTGTGGCTGGGGGTGGCCCAGGGGGGCGCTGCTTGGTCACCGTCACACCCGGGGACACCGGCTTTCTTAACACCGCGTCTCTTTTTACCGGCGCCTGCTTTCCTCCCAGGATTTGCCCTCAATCGGTGTGCGTGCGGAGCATCGCCTCCCTCCTTCGGGAGGACGCCTTTGGGGAGGCTTTTGTGCTCTTTCCTCTTGCACACCCGCAGGGTGTAGCGAGCGTCGAGGGGTAGCGCTAAGGGAAGAGATGGCACGGGTGCTGCAGTAGCAGCGCTCGCCAAGGCAGGTGGTGGCAAAGCTGGTGATTGCGTGCCTTTGGAAGAGGCTTTTGTTCCAAGTTCCTGCATGGTGGGCACGTACAGCGGTTCCCAGCACCTCTGGAGCTGTGTGGCGGAGGCAGGAGGATGCTGGAGCTGCAGACGTCTCCCTGGCCGGTACCCAGGAGTGATCAGCGCAGGTTTGTGCTGTTCTTGAATGGTCCAGCCCTCCCAGAGCTGCCGGCAGCGCTGTAAATCACCCCCGTTAGGGTTTTGTGCCGGGTGGCCGCTGCCAGCCACTCTGTTGAGGCTACGGGTGTTCCCAAGACCTGTCGTTCGGTGTTTCTTTGGGAAGAGGGACAAAGCGACTAAACCAAAGGGTGACCCTGCGGGTCCCGGACGCCTCGGGGAGGCGATGGATCTTTCTGGGGCAGGCTGGTTGTGCTTGAAACCCGCGGTCCCATCCCGACTGGCTCAAGGAACTCCGTAGCAGGTGAAATTGGGGCGAAATGCACTTGTGGCCACAGCGCGAGGTGGAGAAGCGAAGCCCTGGCGGTTTGTGCAGAGACTAATCCAGCAACTGGGAGCGATTTGGAGCCGGGGAGGAGCCCCCGTAATTAATCCAGATTCGCAGCAAGTGCTGCAGTGTGACCTCTGGGTTTTGCTGCCTGCCTTTGAAGACGCCCGCGAAGTTTTTCATGTTTAATTACGTGGTTAACATGCTAATCCTTTTTTATGAGCTCTGTGGGCACAGCACAAGCATCTCATCTGGAAACCGATTGCGCTTCTCCGTAGCACGCTCTGCCGCGGGCCGGCGCTGCCGACTCCGTCTGCCTCAGCTTCGGAAGGGTTTGCCGCTTCGAGAAGGTGAAAAACCCGCCTCTTCCTCGCGTCCTCCGCTGTAGGAATGCTCCCAGGACAGGCTGCAGCTCTAAAACACAATCAGGTCTTTCATTCCGGTTGCTTTCTTCTGGCACAGTCATGCTTATTTACCGTGATTTAAGCCCTTTGAAGTCTCCAGGCAAGGAGCAAATCTCCACGCCTGTTCCCAGACAAGCGGCTTTGTCCTTGAGCAGAGCTCTGGTCCTTCGAGGATGGGCTTGGCCTTTCCCTGCCAGGCTCTCTTTTTCTGGGTCACAGCGTTGCTCTGGGGCTCGCGGTGCGGTGGGATGCGCTGAGCTCTTGCTGATGATCTTGCCAGCTGATCCTGGTTGCGGTGCAGTGTTGACCTCAACTCAGGTTTTTCCCCGTCATCGAGGCACTTGAGGTTTGGATAAGCTACTTCAAATCTGCTTGTTTGTCAGCAGTAGACTGGTCAGGCTTGCTCCATCATTGGGCCATGAGTGGTCATGTTCTGCCAGGTTCTTACAGATGCCGCATCGTCTCCTGCGGGTTTAGGCAACGAGCAGCTGCCGAGCACGGAGGGGCAAGCGGGGCAGAGCAAAATGGATTCTGTGGGTTTGTCTTCAGTCCTCTCACCTTCAAGACATAGAACCACAGAATCATTTTGGTTGGAGAGACGCTGAAGACCATCAAGTCCAACCATTAACCCACCCCTGGCACTGCCCCATGTCCTGAGAACCTCATGTCCGTCTGTCCAACCCTCCAGGGATGGTGACTCCAGCACTGCCCTGGGCAGCCTGTTCCAATGCCCCACAGCCCTTTGGGGAAGAAATTGTTCCCCACATCCAACCTCAACCTGCCCTGGCGCAACTTGAGGCCGTTTCCTCTGCTCCTGGCGCTTGTTCCTGGGGAGCAGAGCCCGACCCCCCTGGCTCCAAGCTCCTTTCAGGCAGTTCAGAGATCAGAAGGTCTCCCCTCAGCTCCTGTGCTCCAGCTGAACCCCCCAGGTGCCTCAGCCGCTCCCATCACACTTGTGCTCCAGCCCCTCACCAGCTCCATTCCCTTCTCACAACTTGCTCCAGCACCTCAAGGCCTTTCTTGGGTGAGCTCTGGGGTGTCCCCTGCAGCCGTGTGGGGACACTGGCAGGTTAGCGATGGGTGCTGCCATCCCAGGCTCTCATGATGCTGATAGGAAGCTGCTGTGCCACCGCCAAATGTTGCTGGGGAGATGGAGAACTGTGACTGTTTTGGGGCAGAAGGGTGTTCATGTGCCTCTGGGGCTTCATCCTGCAGAGGGAGGCGACCAGCACAATGAATACTTCGCTCTGCGAGGGCAGGAGGGATCCCAGGTGACACAGGTGGGTTCATCCATCCCCGTGCATCCTGTGGCATCCTGGACATGGGTGAGATGCAGAATTGCAGCTTTGCCCTGTCATCACTCTATAATCCACCCTCCGGGAGAGGAGAAGGCTACGACCACCAGGGACATCCCAGGAGGAGCAGCACCAGCGTTTCCATCCCCTGGGGAGCTGCGAGAGGAGAGAGAAAATCTCAGAACACCTTGTGAGCGCAGGAGGAGCTGGAGGTGCGTCCCCCGTGGGTCTCACCCGCTCATCCCCGTGTCCCCTGCAGCTTCGTTTTCTTCCTGCCCCGCTTCTCGGAGCTCGGAAGCGAAACTCCCTGGCAGCCAAACTGGGACACGGCAGCCGCCTTTCCTTGTTTACGAGGAGCGAAAGGAAACGTCAGGCCTATCAGCTATTTTCGTGGCATCCTTTGAAAAGCGTTTCCTTCAACCAGAGCGTCATCTTCTTTTCTTTTCAAGGCGCTCATCAAAGCCTCGGAGGCTGGGGGGAAATGTTGTGCTGAGGAGAGAATAAACGGCGGCGTGGGAGGAAGAGAGAAACGGCCAGGGGTGGGGAGGGAAAATTCGGAAAGGTTTTGGTTTCAAAAGTCAGCGTGGGAATTGGAAGGTCCGGCTGGCCGGTGGGGACCCGGCGGGGATGGAGAAGGACATTGAGGGGAGAATAAAGAGGATTTAATGGTTGCAACGCCAGGTGCTGATTTATCAGGAGCCGTAGGTCTCCCAGCAGCAGCAGATGTCCCCAGTGCGGCGTGGGGTGAGGTGATGGCATTGGGGGTGGCACAGGTCACCTCTGTCACCTCCAGCCCGGCTGGGCTGCAGGATGCACAACCTCTGTGCGTTCCTGGGGAGGATGGGGAAAGGCTGATGGGATTCCCGTCCCCTTCTCCCCCGTCCCATCCCGGTGCGAGGGGAGGACACAGCCCGGGGGGGTTCTCGCTGCTCTCCTTGCCCAACAGGAGCTCTGTGCCCGCGGTTATTGCGTTAGCCGCTCCAAAACACGTTTTCCTAGGAGGGACTGATTGGGTTGCTTTTGTTTGTTTTTCTTCAATCAAATCAGACCTGGGTAGAAGCAGAGCTCAGAGGAACCCCAGCGCAGGAACGCAGGGAGCGGGACTCTTCCCTTCCTCATTTCTTGATTCATTTGAGCTCTGGCCGCTTAATTGCGCTTCCCTCTCTCTCTCTCTAAATTTTCTTTGATGGCTCTGGTAGCGCATTGTGGAGCCCACCCTCCCTCCTGCAGGAAGCAGATTATCATAATACTGCTTGTAAATCAAGTTCCCCCCCTCCCCGCACTGACGAGAATGTAACTCGCTCTTAATCACCCTGCCTGGCCTGCGCGGCGGTGCGCTTTGGGGACGTGGGTTTATTTATCTCTCCTCGCCCGGCTGGGCAAAGGGGAGGTGCTGGGGCTTTCCCCCCTGGAGCTCACCCTGCCCGCAGTGCCTCACCAGCCAGGAAAACAAGAGTCAAAGGAAGAGAAAGGGAAGGGAAAAGGGGGGAGTTTTCCCTCCGGGCACGGCGGAGGTGGTGGAGAGTCAGTGTGCAGTCAAGAGCAATCTTCATTTCCTCCCTGTGTATTCATCTGCCTGCCTGTAATGGGGTGGGAGAACGCAGCTGCCCGCGAGCTGCCGGTTGTCCCTGGTGCCACAAGTCCCCGGTGCCAGAGGCTGCCGGAGGTGCCATCGCCCTGGGGATGGTGGGGGAATATCAGCCCCTTCCTCTGGCTGAGCCCCCGCCGAGGTTTTAGCTACAACCCAGCTCCTGGTGATGGGAAATGGGGCAACCATGCCCGGATCCCACTGCGGTGATGCTGTTGTAACGCCCTGGGGTGACTGGGGAGAAAGAGAGAGGGAGGTTCCTCTCCGGGAGCCGAAACGGGAAGAAATCCTCCTACCCAACCGCCGGCGCTGCAGGAGCCTCTTGGCTTTTGAGAAAGAGCCAGAGCGTAACGTGGGGGTGAGGAGAGATGGGGGATGCCTTGAGTGAGGGTGTCTGCTCTGTCACCAGTGAAATTCCTGCAGATATTGCTTTTCACGTTGTGAAATATGATGGGTGCCGAGCGCCAGGGAGCAGCAGGACGTGACCCTCTTGGAAATGCAGCGCTTGCCCCTCCCTGTGACACCCAGTCTCATCCAGACCCATCCTTGCTCCAGCTCCCTGTGCCCCGCAGCTGGGCTGCGCTTCTCGTGCTTCACTTTCCCTGGATAGGTAAAAAAAAGCAGCATTGAGCATCTCAGGAGCCTTTGAAGGTCATGGATGAAAGCCCCGGTGAGAGCGCAGGGCTGTCTCTCTTCTCTCCCCGTGCCGGTGCGGGATGCCCCCGGTGTCCCCGGCTCTGCCGCAGTGTTTGCTCAGGACCGCGCTGCTCTGGGCACAGTGGTGTCTGCCCCGGGCGTTGCTTTGGGGTTCCCCAGCCTTGCTTTGGGGCACCCCAGGGCTGTGACAGCACACGGGGGATGGATGGAGAGCTGAGCGTAGCTCCAGGCGGAGAGCAGGCTCAAAATAGTTGAATCTCCTTGGTAAGCCTGAGGGAAACATCTTCCCTCTCTGCCTCAGCAGTGACTGCAGTTGGCTCCTTTGTCTTCTCCGTCGCTGCGCTGGGTTTGCTGGGGGGGCCTGGGGGCATCTCCCCTTGCTGTGTTCTAACGGAGCAGAACCGGGAGCTGCCGTGGGCTGGGGAGGAGGTGTGTGCGTCTTCCCCATCCGGCCTGCAGAACGGATGCCTTTAGTGGGTGGGTGTTGGGCCATACATCGCTGGTGGGTAAATCACAGAATCCTTTTAGTTGGAAAAGCCCCTCAAGATCATGGAGTCCAACCATAACCCACCCCTGGCACTGCCCCATGTCCTGAGAACCTCATGTCCGTCTGTCCAACCCTCCAGGGATGGTGACTCCAGCACTGCCCTGGGCAGCCTGTTCCAATGCCCCACAGCCCTTTGGGGAAGAAATTGGTCCCCACATCCAACCTCAACCTCCCCTGGCGCAACTTGAGGCCGTTTGCTCTGCTCCTGTCTGAATGCCCCTCCCTGGGGTGTCTGGCTTCCCAGAGGTCTCCCTGGTGAGATGGGGAGGTGAAGCTGCCCCATTGGGCTGTGGTGGGCGGATGGGCTCTGGTGGGAGCCCCAGCACTGATGCAAACACATGGGACCCGTCCCCAGCCCCCTGTGTCCCCCACCGCCCGTCTCTGCCGGGACTGCTGGGAGGGCAGGACCAGCTGTGCTCATGATGTCCGCTCAGGTTTTATACACCAGATTTTCTGGGCTGGGACCCAGCCAGGCGTCTGCTTGGGATCACGGGCGGGATCGCTGCTGCAAAAGCTGAAACGCAGCCCCCCCGGGCCTGTCTGTGGGGCTGGACCAGCCTGGGGCTGCTCGCTCCTATTTTCTTCTCACCTCAGCCTTGAAAAAGAATCAAAGATCTGCCCATGGCCACAGAACCCCTGTCCAATGTCATCCACCCCGCTCTGGGGGGATACTCAGGAGGACGAGATGGCCCAGGAGATGCTGCCAGCACACGGTATTAAGTCCCTGCAGAAATTTCCTCCGCAGTACAGATTTTTTCAGCCTGGCGGGAGAGCTGGGAAGGAATTACCGAGGCAAGGCCGTGGGAGGGGGAAGCTCTTGGCAGCTCCGTCGCAGGGCTTAACTCGCTGTAACGGGATCCCAGGATCCCTGCTTCAGCAAAACCGGCGTCCCCGGCAGAAGGCACTGCTGCTTAATCCAGCCGAAACGAAGCCTTTGCAATTAGCCGGCTGGTTTGGCAAACGCCTGCGGTGATTTGGCAGCTGGTGGGAAGGTGGCACCTCTCCCACCACGCTCCTTTGAGTGCTTATCTGTAAATCCAGTGATTTTTCCCTCGCCGCTGAGGATGTTTCTTTCATCTTGTTTGCCCTGCTAGGAAATGTGGTTGTGGGTCCTCCGTGGGGTGTTATTTTTTGGGTAGATCTGCAAGAAGCTATTCTGGGTTTGCAGGTCCCGCAGCGAGGACTCTCCAGCTCCATCGTCCCGTGGGCCGCAGGGGCAGGGGGACGGTGTCACCGCCACGGGTGTGGGGACAGCGGTGACAAATGGACCATGCTCACCCCGTTGGGGCGATGTGCTGGGGTTGGACGTGAGGACAGGACAGAGGACGGTCCCGAACTGGGGACAGAGTAACGTGTACCCGGTTGGCCCAGGGGTGTTGGGAACGCTGTGGGTTTAGAGCCGAGTGTGGTTCTGCCTCCCTCCTCAGCCCATAGTGATCATTTCTCCTCCAGCTTTGCAAAAACCTCCTGTGTCCCCCCACCGTGTTTCTCCTCCAGCTTTTCCAGAGCGCCCCATCTCCCCACCCTCAGGGCATGGGGAGGAAGGCGCAGCCGGACCCCAGGGGCGCAGTCCCGCACCCAGACTGTCACCTTTGCTCCTGGCTCCTCTGTGTCCCACAGCCTGACAGCTGCAGCCACGCTAATTACATTGATTAGGTCTGTGGCCCCTCAGCAGCCTTTGCCTGGGGGGCAGGTGCTCCCCAAGCCCCCCCTTGCCTGCGCTTTGCCCTGGGTGCAGCCGGGAGCTCGCTGCACGACACCCCCGCTTCTGCCTGCCCGCCTGTGTTCGGAGGGGCCGGGGTTGGGCGAGGAGGGGGTAGAGACACCAACTCCCTCCTGCTCAGCCCTGCTGGGGAGAAGCCTTATGGGAAGGAGGGGGGGTCAGCCCCGTTCCCCTTCAGCCGCCCCCTCTGCTCTCTTGCAGCTCACCCTCCAGAGCACCAAGTCCCGCGTCGCCTTCTTTGAGGAGCTCTAGGACGCGCCAGCCACCCCGCACGCTGCTCCGGAGCTGCTCCCCGGGACCGGGGTGCCCCAACCGGGGTGGGGGGCCCGGGGATCGCCCCCAGGTCCCCTGCCAGCCTCCATATGCCAATGGACTCGGGCCCCGCTGCCCACGGACTGTGTGATGTTCTCTAGCTTAGTGTCCCCTCGTCCTCCTCCCTGCCCTTCTTTTTTCCAGCCTTCTTCTTATTTTTCTAGCATAGTTTTTGGGCTCAGCCCTCCGGTTATTCCCCCGGTGCCGGGGTGGGGGCTGCAGCCGTGCCCCCCAGCCTGGCAGCCAGTGGAGGGGTGTGCTGGGGGTGTCCCCGGGCAGGGATGCTGTGTCCCCCAGGGAGCGCGGGGCTGTCCCCAGAGCCCCATTGGGAACCAGAGCGTCTTCTGGGGGAGTGCAGTAAATCGGGGGGGTCACGGGGACCTCGGGCTGTGGGATTGAAGCTGCTGCTTCTCTGGGGAGAGGAATCACAGAATAAGGGTTTAGGGTGAAGGGACCTTCCCAGCTCCCCCAGTGCCCCCCCTGCCATGAGCAGGGACATCTTCACCAGCTCAGGTTGCTCAGAGCCCCGTCCAGCCTGGCCTGGGATGTCTCCAGGGATGGGGCATCCACCACCTCTCTGGGCAAGGAAGGTTTCTTCTTCCTCCCCCTCTTTCTCCTCCTCCTCTCTGCAGGGATGAGGAGCAGAACAGCTAGTGCCAACCAAATGAAACCTTTGCTTTTCTTCATTTGCCTGCAAACTGTGACAAACCTGGGCAGCTTGAGGCCAGGGGGGCTCTGGGCTGGGCTTTCACTGGGTGCCTAGGTCCGGCACCCCTGAATGTGCTGTGGGGCCCCCCGGCTCCTCCGACCCCCCGGGGGTGCCGCTGTCCCCAGGTGAGCCATCCTGCCATACGCCGGTGCCTTTGCTCCAGCTCTGACCCCCCTGGGGGGGACGGTGACGCCCTGACCTTTCCTTCATGTCCCAAATCCCTCGCTCGGGGGAAAACCTCCCAGCTGAGATTTTGTCCCCTGCAGCCTCTTGGGACCCCCAGTGCCCCCTCCCGCCCCATCCCCGGACCCACAGCCACCCCGGCGGCTCAGCCCAGGGCTCGGTGTGTTGGAAATCGTGTCCTGACCCCTTTTTATTTAAAACCGCGCTGCCTCGGATCGACTCCCAGTGCGTGGCTGCGATTCGGCGGCCGTGGCCCGGCACAGGCGCTTCCCCATCCCCCTGGACCGCTGGAAGAAATCACCGTTTTCTCCTTTGTTTTAATAAAAATTCAGAGCACTAGGAGGGGGAGCTGGGACTTGTTCGCTCTTTTTTCTTCGGGAAAACCTCTCGCTGCTGCATTTCGTGGTTTATGGGAAGCGCAGCTGCAGCCCTGGGATCCCTCTGGCAGCTCGGGGGGGGCGGGATGGTCCCCCCTCCCCATCGCTCCGAAGTCCCTCTTGGGGACCTCATCCCCCTCCATCCCCACTTGCAGCAGGTGCCCTTTTCCCTCGCAGTTTTTGGGGTGCCCAGGGAGGCTGAGCCCTGTGTTGTTTCTCCCCCGGCTCTGCCCGACACTGCCTGATCTCAGCCTGCCTGGAATAAATAAACGATGTGCTGCATTGACCTCATTTTTAAAATTAATTACTGATAAAACCCCTTTGGTGATGTGGGGACCCGACTGAGCTGCTGGCCCTGAGCCGGGGCTGCCGGGGGGGTTCATCAAAGCGTTGTCAATGCCAAACGCCCCAAGTCTGGGCAGGACCCAACCTGGGGAGCTGCTCCCGGCCCTCCCAACCCCACTGCAGCCGGATGCGCTCAGCGATGGATGTGCTTGTTTATCTGCTCACGAGCATCAAACCCAGGGATGTTAAACACAGCTCCCGGCCCTCCGGTCCCCTCCGAGAAGCAGGTGGGCTGGGGGGTGGGTGTTTCTTCCCCTTTTTTGTTGTTTTGTGCAGGGCTGGTGCAGGTGGGGTGGGAGTTTTTGGCCAAGGGGTCCTGGTGGGGGAACAGGGGAGGTTTGGGGATTGCTGGGAGGCAGCAGGTGAGGGAAGTGGGGGGTGACCTGATTTCCTGCGTGTGCCCGAAGCCACCGGTGCTGATAATAGAATCATAGAATCATTTTGGTTGGAAAACCCCCTGAAGATCAAGAATCCAACCATAACCCACCCCTGTCCCTGCCCCATGTCCTAAGAACCTCATGTCCGTCTGTCCAACCCTCCAGGGATGGTGACTCCAGCACTGCCCTGGGCAGCCTGTTCCAGTGCACACTCAGACTTGCACACTCACAGCGTTGCACACACAGTATTGCACACTCACAGCGTTGCACACACAGTATTGCACACACAACGTTGCACACACAGCATTGCACTCCTGCAGCACCACACTTGCAGCAGCACCGTGCACTTGCACCGTTGCACACCACGACGTTGCACACTTGCCACGTGTCCCCTGCCCACGCTGCAGCCCCGCAGCCCCGTGCCCGCTCCCTGCCGCCCTCCCGCTCCACAGCCGGGGCCATTCCTGCGCTTCCAAAGGGAATTTCATTCTGATTTTTTGCCCTTTTAGCACAATGAAGCTCATCAGAGCCGAGGCGGCAGCGGAGCGGGTGTGGGTTGGCCGGAGATGACTTTGCCCAAGGATGAAAATCCCATCAGACGGCGATTCCACGTCCCGCTCCCAGCGCTCTCCTCCTGCCATGCATTCCTTGGGAAGGAAATTGGGGATTTTGCAAACCCGGGACAGCATTGAGCATTTGGGCAGCGGTTTGCCATGTGCTTTAACAGTGGGGGTGGCTTTGGCACTGGCCTGGGGACAATTCCTTGCTCGCATGAGTGTCCCTGTCCCTGGACCCTGACTTGTAGCAGGGAGCCAGGGCCAGACTGGGGGTAGACGGGGAAACTGAGACAGTGATGGGGAAACTGAGGCAGTGATGGGGAAACTGAGGCAGGGATGGTACCGGTGAGGCTGTCTGGCTCCAGGGGATGCCGATCAGTGCGCTGGCCTTGTCCTGTGGTATCGGGGGCCAGGGTAAAAGGGCAGAAAATGAAACGACGAGGGAGAGGGAGGGGACAGGCGGTCTCTCCTGGCCCTGGCAGAGCTCAGCCCGGCTCGGTGCGTGTGCCCCTGCCCAGCGCCTCTCCTGGGGGAGCCGCCACAGAGCTGTAATTAAAAAGCCGATGTGTGTCTTGTTGGCTTAATTAGGGGTTTAACAGGTGAAGAGGAAGGATTTGCTGGCGGGGAAGCCACAGCTCTGGAGCCAAAATCTGTGGCTGGTAGCAGAGGTGCCCACTCAGCCATGGAGGTGAAGCACCCGGGAGGGGAAGACACAGGGACGGTAGAAAATAAAAAGCAGGTGGAGATGCTGCAGGCACCAGGGTTCACTGTGAGCCGAGGATGAATCGCTGGAGCAGGGAGGTGCTGGGTGACGTTTTGGGGTGCCAAGTGATGAGGTGCAGGGTGGTGTGATGGAGTGCAGAACTGCATGGTGGGGTGCAGGACCATGCAGTTGGATGCAGGACTGTGTGCTGGGGTGCAAGATCATAACATGGGTTATAAGACCACATGGTGGGGCGCAGGATCACGCAATGGGGTGCCTGACCATGTGGTGGGGTGCAGGACCACGCCGTGGGCTGTGGAACCACATGGTGGGATGCAGGGCCATGTGGTGGGGTGCAAGACCTTATGATGAGGTGCAGGACCACAGAGGGGGTGCAGGATGACAAGGTTTGGTGCAGGACCATTTAGCAGGGTGTGCAACTATGCAGTGGGGTGCAGGACCTTGCAGTGGGGTGCAGGACCTTGCAGCGGGGTGCAGGACCACAGAGGGGGTGCAGGATGATGTGCTTTGATGCAGGACCATTCAACAGGGTGTACAACCATGCAGTGGGGTGCAGGACCTCGCAGTGGGGTGCAGGACCATATGGTTTGGTGTAGGACCGTACAAGACGGTCAGGACCAGCAGTTGTCCAGGAGAGATTGGAAGCTGCTACCCTGAGAGCACAAGGGCTGATGTTTGTCTGGGTGCAGAGAACAACCTGGCGCTGCCAACCAGCACCCAGCCAGCCCTGATGGGGACACAGCCCGGGGGAAGGAGATGCTGCCCTGGCCAGGATCCCAGCAGCCAGGATCACACCCTTTCTCCCCTGCTGTTAATTTTCCCTTTCCCAGGAATCAATCTGGGCAGCATCATCCCTCCTGTTCTCCCTGGGCATCTGCTGCCACCACTGCTTGGGGAGCCATGGGGCCAGAGCCAGAACAGGAACAGGAATACCGGAGTCCTGCTCCCATCGCCTCCTCCCACCAGACACTGTGCCACCTGCTGTGGGGACACTGTGAAAAGTCACAGCCCTGTCAGGATGCTGCCTGCTGCCGGTCGAGGCATCGTGGTGCTGGGTACCGCCTGGCCTGGGCATCATGGCACTGGGTACCACAGGATCCTGGCATCATGGTGCTGGGCATCCCAGGACAGCAGCTCACAGCATCCTGGACAGACAGAGCTGGTGTCCCTACCTGAGGTCACCGTGCCAGCTGATTGCCGGTGTGCCCTGGTGAGCATCGCTTGGGAGCAGAGCCTGGCCTGGCACAGCTGGGTACCGAAGGCAAATCTCATTGCAAGGAGATTTGTTGGGGTGATGCGTGCAGAGAGAGAAAGGCTGTAGAGATGCTGTGAGGGCAGTGTGGAGGTTGTTTCCAAACAGTTAATTTTCAGCCGAGGGTTTTGTTTTGGAGTCTGACTTATATTGGCTATAGCAAAGAAAAGCTGCTCAGTGACCTGCCCGGTACCAGTGTCCAGCCGTGTCACAGATGCACAGGCGCTGTAACGTGGATTTGGTTGCACCTATTGCTCTTCCTGCTGCAGTCGCTGAGGGGACGGGCTGCAGATCAGCCTGGTGCGGTCAGGGGTGTCTCCAGCCTCGCCTGGTGCCTCTGGGGCCAAGGCTTTGCCAGAGCCATCACATTTGCTCCCCTCTTGTGCCCCTTTGGAAAAGCCGGATCCCACGCTGTGCTTCCACACTCCTCCAGGCAGGCTGCGCTTCCCACCCACCTCTTTTTCATGCTGTTAATCAGTTTAAGAAGGTCCTTGACTGAGGTCTCTGGGTGTTGTCTCCTCCCCGGCAGGAGCAAGTGGAATCACCACTGCTTTCAGCATTCCGGCTGCATCCCCTCGGAGGGATGCTGAGAACACGCTCATTTCCATCTTTCCCTATTTTCATACGGAAAAATTTCTTGAAGCAGAAGTCTCGCCTGCCCCCACAGATGGACTATGTCCCCCTTGTGAACCCAAATTCAGTGGAGCCCTCAAAACCTTTCCCATTCTCCCTTCTCTCCCCAACTGCACTGCAGCGGGAGCTTTGCCCGGTGTTTCCCCCATGAGGGGTGTGATTTGCTCTGAAATCCACCCTGGTGTGGGAATGGCCACAGCCGGGCCAGCAGCGGCTCCCGGAGCCTCCCGGGGGGTTATCACGGCCGCCTGCCCGCGTTTGACACGGGCGCTGGGACTGGCAACGTGGGCGCCGGGATAACCTTGTGGCTCAGTACGCTGCAGCCATCCCTCTTCTTCCATCAGGCGTTCATTTAAGAAACATTGCACTAAATACCCAGCTGACAGCAATGGCCCCGGGAGATTGATGCCTCTGTCGCCTCCCAGGGCTCGGTGCCAGCAGGTGACTTTAAAATGACACAGCGGCCACCCTGAACCGCTCACGTCCCCCTCCCTGTGTTCAGCGTGAGCAATGCTGGGTCCCAGAATCCTCCCGCTGCCCCACGGTGAGTGATCAGTGGGGTTGTCCTGGTGGATTTGAGGGCACCCAGCTCAGGTTTGCACCATCCCATCCCCACCTCTGCTGGGTTTCCCTGTCCCTGTGAGGGATCCCCATCCCATCTCCATGCCATCCCCATCCCATCTCCAACCCCCACCCCTCAAATCCCCATCCCTTCTCATCTCCACCCATGTGAGGGATCCCCATCCCATCACTATCCTCATCCTCCTCCCCATCGCATCCTGTCCCATCCCATCCCATCCCATCCCATCCCATCCCATCCCATCCATCTCTTAATCTCATCATCGCATCTCATCATCCCATCCCATCCCATCCCATCCCACCCCGGCCCATTCATCTCATAATCTCATCTCATCATCTCATCCCATCCCATCCATCTCATCCCACCTACAACCCCATCCCCATGCCAATCTCAATCCCAGTTCTCATCCTTATGCTCATACCCATCCTATCCGCATCCGCATCCTCATCGCAACCCATTCCCATCCCCATCCTAGCCCTTGTCCTCATCCAGTGGTCCATCCCCATCCTCATCCATCCCCATCCCTGCCGGGTTCCCTCTCTCCTCCACAAGGACAACTGGGAATTCCAGCTGGGTGATGTGGCAGAGCCCAGACTTGCAGCCACCCGGACAGAAGGAGCTGGCAGGACACGCTCCGAGCAGGAGAGGATCCAGCACAAGGTCTCCACGGGGGCGTGGGGCACAGGGCTTTATGTCTGTTAATTCCACCAGCACCCCCCAAATCTTCCTGGGAGAAATAAAGACGATGATGTTGGGATGCGAACCCGGGAGCTCTTGAGAGCAAGGTTATCGACATGCTGCAAATAGGACGCAAAATGCTGGGCCTGGATAAGGCTTCTCCTGCCTCATTAGTGGGATCGGCTAATTAGGAGATCACCAGCATGTGTTGGGAAGGTGCTGCCATCACGGGAGGGATGAAGGGACAGAGGGGAGAAGCTGGCAAAACTGGTCCCAGGCCCTCATGAAATGAAGGGAGAATTGTGAAGAGGAACCACTAATAAAATGCTGGAGGAATTGCAAAGAGGGACATTTGCAATGTCCTGGCATTGGGAAAATGTGTAGATCACCTGGCTGTGGCTGGATTTTAAGCTGAAATCCCTGGGGTTTGGGGACACTGCTGCCTCCACCCCATCATCTCAGTGAGCCCTGGTGGACCGAGATCCCAGAAACTAATTCAGAGCTTCTCACCCCAAAATAAGTGAGAGAATTGAAGAAAAAGGACCGTGGAGCAGAGTGGTGGGAGACAGCACAGATGTACTGGGAGGTACTGGGAGGGCTGTGGGTCCCAGCCTTCATCCCATGAGGAAGAGGGCGGTGCAGCCGAGTGGGATGGGGCTCTCCAGCCGGGCTCAGGAGAAACGCTGAGATGGCTCTGCTGATGATCTCTAACGGATAAAAAACCCAATCACGACTTCAAATGCAATTAAGCTGCTGTTTAATTCTCATTTTCCCCCCGTGCCGCCGCGTGCTCACGCCCTCCGTCCCGAGGGATGCGGCAGCGGGGGCGGACGGACCGGCTGCCCCCGGCCGTGGGCACGATGCTCTGGCAGGTCCCTCCTGCTGCCCAGTGCGACATCTCCCGGGGGGATTTTGTGGGGAAAACCCCAGAAATTTGCCGTATTATTCCTGATGGGGTTTGGGTGGTGAGAAATTAATGAGTTTCCACCCCGGGGCCTCCAGTGGGCAAACAGAGAATTAATTGGGAGGGCGACTTCATTAATATTGAGGAGCAAATGGATCTGCTAAAGAAAGGAGGAGATTTTCAATTAGGCTACTTTACCATTTTGGGCTTCTTTCTCCCCGAAATTCCTTAATTATAATCAAGCCCCCTCCTGGCTGTGCTGTGAGCCCAACCCCACTATCAGACACCGGAGACTCCCCGTGGGATGCGTGTCCATGTGCCCCAACGCCACGCCGAGCTCTGGCGGAGGATGAAGTTTTATCAGCGCAGGAAAAATCCACCCCCGAGCCGTGACACCCCGGGAGGACAAATCCTGCCCGGAGCGGCAACGGGGGTTTGCTCAGCCCTGAAATTCCCCAGCTCCGAGCGTGGCCACCGTGGTTTTCCCGCTGCCAGAGAAGGAAATTTCTCCCAACTAAAAAATAGCTTAAAGGGGACCCCAGCTGGTTAAAATCAACCGGCGGCTGCACAGGCAGCGCTGCTGGGAGGCGGCTGGGGAAGGGCGATGGGTTTTGGGGAGCCCTGGCGTGGGGTCCCCCTGGAGAGGGAAGGGTTAGCGCAGGGGCAGGTTGGAGCCGCCGTCTGCCCAAAAATCGCCAGCAGCATTGAGCTGCATGAGGCAGCGGCTGGGGCTGAGCACGTGGCCAGGGTGGCTGCGGGATGCCAGGGGGATTTTAATGAAGGGGTTGGAGCTGCAGGATTCTGATTCTGAAATTTTGGGGGTTCTTGTGACAATCCCAACATAAGAAGTGCATCTGGAGCCGGTCCAGCCGTGCCTCAGTTTCCCCCATCGCTCTTGAGCATCCTTGGCATTCAGATGAGCATCCAAGAGGTACCGACTGTCCCTCTTTCTCTTTCCCACCCTGTTGCCACCCTGGGGACGTGTTCCCTCTTGTCCCCAACTCCCTCCACCACAGCACCCCCTGGCAGGGACCAGAGCCAGCAAGAGAGACGTCACCAAGGCACGTGGGACACTGTGACCCCCATCTCCCTACGGGCCAGGTTCTCCTGGTGCCACCCCCATGCAGAGATCAAGCCAGACAAGGCAGATGGTGGCACTTGGGAGGAGAGAGATCCCAGGTCCGGGGCAGCATCCCTGCCTGGGTATCAAGACACAGACCGATGCCACAGGGACACAGATGCCGTGGGGACGTGGCACAGCAGGAAGCCACCCCAGCATGTGAGCCCAACTGTGATTAATCAATGACAAAGTGAGAAATAAGGTGAAAAATGTGACCAAGACTTGGGGGAAAGCCAGGAGGGGGCTAGAAGCGGGGACAGAGGGCTCTGCTCCCAGCCCCACCTCACTCCTCTTCCACGACTCATTTTTGCCATGGTGTGGCAGCAGGAGGTTCGGTTGTGGTGTCCCTGTCCCCCACAGCACCCTGGGGACCTCGAGGTGACGGCTGCACTGGCCCAGGGTGCTGTGTGCAGGAACCCCAGGGTGATGACAGCTTGGGGTGCTGCGTGTAGGACCCTGAGGTGACAACTGCCTGGTCATGGGGTGCTGCATGCAGTGACCTCAGGGTAGTGATAGCCTGGGGTGCCAAGTACAGGGAGCCTGGAGTGATGGCTGTCCCAGGCATGGGGTGCCATGTGTGGGGACCTTGTGGTGACAGCTGCCCTGGCCCAGGGTGCTGCATGCAGGGACCTTGGGGCGATCATAGCCTGGGCTGCTGTGTGTGGGGATCTCAGAGGGGTGACAACTCCCTGGGCATGGGGTGCTGTGTGTGGGGACCGTGGGGTGATGGCAGCCTGGGGTGCCAAATATGGGGACCCGGGGTGACAACTGCCCGAGCACAGGGTGCTGCATTTGGGGACCCGAGGGTGACGACTGCCTGGGCACAGGGTGCCACAGGGAGCCACCATCTCTGGCGCTGGCACCGGGGTCACCCCATCCTCTCCGGCAGCCCCGGGGCAGGATGTGGCCCGGGACGCTCCCGGGTGGCGGTCACAGCCCCTTTGCCGCAACTCCCCCCACCCTCAACCCCTCCCCGGGGGGGGGGGAAGCACCACCCCCCGCCCCCCCCCGCCCCCAGCCCCATTTGCCAGGCGGGACCATTCAAAACCCGCCCGGCCCCGCCGCTTCTCCCTGGATTCCGCCGCCGCTTCCCCGGGGCCGCGGCCGAGGATGCTCCGTTTGCCGGCGGCGGCGGGGGGGGAGCGTGTGCGCGGCGCCGGGGGCTGAGCCAGCGGCGGGGAACAGAGCCCCGGCCTGCCCGGGACACTTACCGGCGAGGAAGAAGAGGAGGAGGAGGAGGGAGGAGGAAGAAGAAGAGGCCGCCCTCGGCCTTGGCCCCGCCATGCCGGGCCCCGGCGGGGAGCGTGGCCGGGCGGCAGCGGCCCCCCGGGGGCTGTGAGCAGCCCCGGGGCTGGCGGAGGGGGGGCCCCGGAGCGGCATGGCCAGCGCCGTCCCCCCCACCGCCGCCGCCGCCGCCACCGGGATTTAGCCGGTGCCTGGATGCTTTCGTCTCCCGTTTCCACTTCGGGCGGGCATGTGCGCGGGGGCAGCGGGCCGCCCCCAGCCCCCCTCCGCGCCCTGACTCCCCGGTGAGGGGCTCCGCCGCCAACCCCGTCCCGACACCGGCCCCGGAGGACGGGGAGCGCCCGCCCGCCCTGGCCGCCCTGGCCGGTGGGTGCCGGGCGGGGGGCGGCGGGCACCGGGTAACTTGTTTTTAGCGTAACCCCGCTACCGGCTGGAGAACCATCCCCCCACATACCCCGAGGAGATTTGGGTTTAAACTTTGGCTTTTGGGAAGCCCCGAAGATGCCTTTCCACCCGGTGACGGCGGCTTTGATGTACCGGGGGATCTACACCATCCCCAACATCCTCGCCGAGCAGCACCCGGTGGAGATCCCCGAGGACGAGCTGGAGGGTGAGCGGGCTGGGGGAGGCTGCGGGGGCTCCATCCCATGCGGGGTGCGGGGGGGGTTTGGGGTGCGCGGTCCCCCCGGCCCGGCGGCGTGGGGAGGTTCAAAGCGAGCGGGATGCGGCTGGAGCGATGGGGAGGAGGAGGAGGGGAGAAAGGAACGCGTGAGAGAGACTCGGGCAGCGGCGGGGGGGGGGTCCGTGCCCCGGTATCGCCGTTGTGACAATATGACACAGCAGGGACCGGCGGTGGCGGCGCGGGGCTGGACCCCCCCGGCGTGGCGGGGCCACTCTCCCGGCTGTCATAATATGACAGTGGCTGGCGGTGCGGGGGGCCCCGGGGGCGGCTGTCACCCGTGTCACACCAGCCGGGTCACGGCAGCCCCACGCAGCCCCGGTGCCACCGGGCTCCGGCCGGGAGGAGCGGCCGCCGGGGCTCTGCCCACCCGTGCGGTGAGCGGGGTCGGTCTCAGCTCGCTATCACCAGGATGGCCTTTTCCACCCCAAAAGTTTGCCGGGGCAGTGGGATGGGCTCTGCTGGTACCCCCACACCGCTCCGGCTCGGGGTGTCCCCTGGGAGGCCCTGACACGGGGATAAAGGGGTTGCAGCACCCCCAGCCCCCATCACTGCCCCAGCACTGACACCGCAGGGGAAACTGAGGCATGGGGTGGCCCCATGCGCGGACCCACTGCGCCTTTGGGAGTGGATGGAGGGGGCTTTGCTTCAGGTCTGGAGCCCCTGGGGACTCCCTGTGGGGAAACTGAGGCACAGAACCCCAAGGCTGGGGGGTGAGGGGGTCCTGCCCCACAGCTGGGCCAGGACCCATTAGCAAGCTGGGACGTGGGTGCACAGCGAGTGTGTGAGCGCGTGTGTGTGTGTGTGTGAGCTTATGTGCTACTTTACAGCCCCACTGCAGGGGTTGTGTGTGCACGAGTGAGTAACCACCCCTCTGCGTACAGCCCCACTGCACACTGTGCGTGTGTGCTCACGCCTTTTCACGTACACGCGTGGCCTCACCACAGGGTGTCTGTGTGTGTGGACACTGCAGCGTGTGTGTGTGTGCACATGTCCGGCCTCGCTGCAGGGTGTGTGCACACACGTACGGCGTCAGAGCGGGTCAGGTTCATGTGCACAGCCCTGCTGCAGAGAGAGCGTGTGTGTGTGTGCATGCACAAGTACGTCACTGCACTGTGGCTCTGTGTGTGCCTGCATGTGTGCATGCACAAGTACATCACTGCAAGGTGTTTGTGTGTGCACACTAATACAGCATCGCTGCAACGTGCTTGTGCATGCGTGCACATGCGTGCATGCACAAGCACAGGATTGCTGCAAGGGCTGTGCGTGTGCATGCACAAGCACATCACTGCAAGGTGTTTGTGTGCGCACACACAAGCACAGCATCGCTGCAAAGGTGTGTGTGCACAGCCTCACTGCAGTGCGTGTGCACGCTCACCGCGTGTGTGCACACGTGTGCCAGGGCGTTGTGCCGGTGCACGCAGCCTCTCACACCAGCAATGGGTGCTGATGAGCCCCAGGGTGCTCCCAGCCCAGCATTTCCCCCCAGCACCCCACCTGCGGCCGTGGGGATCGATGGCAGCGGCGGGAGCCCCAAGGTGACCCCGTAAAGCACCAGACACCCACGCTGCTGCAGGGGGGCTGTGCTGCCACCTGCTCCCACCTCTTCCTGGTCACCCTCTGTTTTGGGGGGGCGTCTGTGACACCCAGTCACCCTCCTGAGTCTGCAGCCACCTCTTGGGGCTCTGTGTTGGGGCTGAGAAGACATGGGGTGCAAACCAGGCTAGGGTGCTGCTGGCTCAGCTGGGGACAGTCAGGCTGTCCTGGCTGGAGGGGGTGACACCCCCAATGGGACCCCAGTTTGGCCACCGCTGGGCCATATTCTTGCTTTTCCCCAACACCCTGAGCCAGGCGTTGGAATCACCTGGGATGAGCATCCTCGAAGGATGAATTCTGGGGGTGCTAAGACCAGTGTGGGGCTCCCCACATGCCCAGGGGGGACTGGGAGCATCCCCGTTCCCAGGCACGGATGTTGGCCATGGAGGAACTTTACTTATCAGACTGAGAGGCCAAAAAGCCCAAAACTACCCCAAAACACCTCAAAAGATGTCACTGCTGGGCCATCATCCAGACAGGGACGTCCTCAAGTACTCAGGCTCGATTGCACAACCCTGTGTGGGTTTTTCCCCCCAAAACCAAAGTTCTCAGCCCGTTTCTCCTGCCCGATCCTCCAACATGAGCCCTGCGGCAGCCGGCGCAGACCTGCCCGTTTGTGCTGCCGGTGTCGGCCGCTTTGCTGCCCGGGGAAGGGAGAGGCACCGCCACCCCAGCCCGGCTTCCCGGTGTTCCCGGTACGAGCCCGCCTGGTCCCGGTGTTCCCATCAGCCTGGTGTGAGCTCCGCATGTCGAGGAGCATCAGAAAGGCCAAACGACCCCAAAACGGAGCAGAGGCCCAAGGCAGCGGGAGGTGAGATGGAGCCAACAGGCGCCGCAAGGCTTTTGGCTGGGCGATAGCCACACGGCTCAGCAAGCACCGTGCCTCAGTTTCCCCACTGCCCTCCGAACTGCAACCCAGGGGCTTGTTTTGAGGCAGAAACCCCAAATCCTCCCACTTTCTCCCCACCTCCATCCCCTCTGCACAGCAGAGGACCGGACACCAAAGTGACCCTGGCAAGAGCTGGTATTTTTTTGGCTGAGTTTGGCACCACTCCAGCACCCACCCTGTAACCCGGCTGGGTGCAGAGTCCCCGGGGAGGAGGTGGGTGCTGCAGCACTGGGGGTTTCCCCCCCACAGCTCCCACCCCGAGCTCAGGCCTGTCCAAGGAAGGTGTTTTTGGGGCAGGATGTCAGGTTTTTGGCTGTGGAGTGCCGGGTGGTGCCAAGGGCAGGGTGGGTGCTGCGAGCGGGTGGCTGAAGTTGGCACAAAGCCCTTGGGGTGCCCCTGGGGATGTCAGACCCTTCTTGGGGTGCGTGTGCTGCTGGGGACACCATGGAGGGATGAGGGGTTCATGTGGGGCTACCGGTGCTGCCCGTGGGGGATCTGAGGGGACAGGGGCTGGGGGTGCCTGGGCTACTGGGGGGCGGGCCGGACTGATCCCCGCTCCCCCTGCAGAGATCCGTGAAGCCTTCAAGGTGTTTGACCGGGATGGCAACGGCTTCATCTCCAAGCAGGAGCTGGGCACGGCCATGCGCTCCCTGGGCTACATGCCCAACGAGGTGGAGCTGGAGGTCATCATCCAGCGCCTCGACATGGACGGTGAGACCTCGGACAGGGATGGGGACAGGGAGGAGACACCCACTGCTCCCTTTGTTGAAACGGCCCATTTGTCCCATTTTCACCCCACTGACCGGTGGGTGTTGGACCCAACATGGGATGTGGGATGGGGGAGGGCCTGAGACAGCTCTGTCTCATGACTGGAGCCTCCTGCTGGTCCTTCATCATCATCATCATCGTCGTCGTCGTCGTCGTCGTCATCGTCATCGCCACTGCAGCTTCGTTGAGGAAGATTTAACAATCCTGAAGCACTTGTGGGCAGGAACGGAACTTCTCCTGGTGCAGTAAACCTGCTGGGACTGGATCCTGCACCCCAGATCGGGTCCTGTACCCTGGGTTGGGTCCTGCATCCCAGGCCATGCCCAGCAAGCCAGGCTGGCCCTCCACCTCCAGCACTCGCCACCACCATCGACCTGTCCCCATCGCTGTCACCATCGGCCTGTCCCCATCACTGCCACCATCAGCATGTCCCCATCGCTCCCGCACTCATCGGGACTTTAAGGAGCTCATTAATTTATTGGTTTCCTTCCCCCCCCCATTTAAAAGCCTTTCCGGCAGCGCTGCCAAGCCACTGCTCCCGTCATTACTCATCATTAGCGCCAGCCTGACAGCTCCAGCCCAGCAACCCCTGCAGCCGCAGGACACGGCCAGCCTGGCACACCCTGTCCGGGTCCCTGCCCAGTGCCACCATGGGTCACGGCCACCATGGGGGTCCCCAACTGGCATCAGAGTGCCAGCTGGAATTGGGGTTCCAGCTGGTGTTTGCGGTCCTGGGTGGTGTTGGGGATCACCAGCCGGTATTGGGGGATCCCAGTCAACATTGGGGGTCCCCAGCCAGCACTGGGTGTCTCCAAATGGTACTGGGGGTCCTGTCCAGCACCAGGGACCCCAGCCAGTGTTAGGTGTCCCAGCTGGTTTTGCGGGGACCTCAAACTTTGTTGGAGGTCCCCAGGCAGTGTTGGGGTGCTCGGTTGGTTTTGGGGGTCCCCAACCAACACTGAGGGGGTCACTAGGTGACATTAGGGTGCCAGCTGGCACTGAGGACCCCAGGCAGTGGTGGGCATCCTGATCAGGGTCAGGGGACCCTTAGCTTTGCTGGAGGTCCCCAACTGGTGTTACGGTCCCTGGCTGGTTTTGGGGGTCCCTGGCCAGCAATGGTACCTCATTGGTACGGGGGGTCCCCAGCCGGTTTGGGTGTCCCTGACTGCTGAAATCTGAGTGTCCAAGGCCCCGTGACACCAGCTGCTGCTCCGGGCTGTTGTGGGTGGATGGACAAGATCAGGGGGCTCTGAGCCCCCCAAGTTCCCTGGAGCAAGGTCCCCCCAGGCAGCCCCAGGACAAGGTGTCCCCAGCAGTGGTGTCCCCCCAGAAAAACACTGAGGCTTGGAGCAGGGCCCCCCCAGGCTGTGCAGGGATGTATGTCCGAGCATCACTGAGTCCAAGGTGTCTCCTCCAGACACCCCCATGGGGACTCTTTGCAGGGCAGGGAAGTGGCACATGTCCCTGGGCATGGAGTGACAGTCGCCCTTGTGTCCCGCAGGTGACGGGCAGGTGGACTTTGAGGAGTTCGTGACATTACTGGGGCCCAAGCTGTCCACCTCGGGCATCCCCGAGAAGTTCCATGGCACCGATTTCGACACCGTCTTCTGGAAGGTACGGACCCCCCTATGAACCCCTGGGGGTCCAGCACCCCCGGCCCTGCCACTGAGAGTTTTGGGGGGGTGGCTCAGGGTTAGGGTCAAGGGCAAGGTTGGGGTTAGAACTGAAATCAGGGTTAAAGTCAGGGTTGGGGTCAGGGTTACAGTCAGGGACAAGGTTGGGGTTAACTTTAGGGTCAGGGCTAGTGTGGAGATTATGGTGAGGTTGAAGGTTAGGCTCAGGATCAGGCTCTGGTTTAGGGTCAGGGTTAGAGCTGGTGTCAGGGTTAGGGTCGGAGCTGAGCTCAAGGTCACCATTAGTGTTGGGCTCACGGTTGAGTCAGCTTGAGGGTCAAGCTCAGGCTCCAGGTTAGGGTTAGTGGAAAGGTTAGGCTTAGGATCAGTGCTAGGGTCAGGGTTAGGATACACCCACCTGAGGCTTTTCTGTCCCTGCCATGGCGCAGGGGGGGGGCGATGTTTAGAGTCTGGGGGGGATCCAGCCAAAACACAGCACCCGTGGGTGCCAGGGAAGCCCACAGCACCACTGTGCCCCCCAACCGTGGGGTCAGCCCCTCCCGAGCCCCCGCCCGCTCCCCGCAGTGCGACATGCAGAAGCTGACGGTGGACGAGCTGAAGCGGCTGCTGTACGACACCTTCTGCGAGCACCTCTCCATGAAGGACATCGAGAACATCATCATGACGGAGGAGGAGAGCCACATGGGCACGGCCGAGGAGTGTCCCGTCGACGTGGAGAGTGAGTGTCCGGGGGTGCCAAATAACCCCACAGCCCCAACACCACTGGATAGAACCTGGGCACAGGGTGGGCGAAAACCAGAGGGTGCAGCAAGCCCCGTGCCTCAGTTTCCCCACTGCCCTCCAGGCTCAGCACAGCCTCTCCCTGCCACCCCACAGGGATCTTCCCCCATGTCCCACAGGCTCATTTTGAGGCAAAACCCCCAAATCCTCCCACTTTCTCCCCACCTCCATCCCCTCTGCACAGCAGAGGGCCGGACACCAAAGTGACCCTGGCAAGAGCTGGTATTTTTTTGGCTGAGTTTGGCACCGCTCCAGCACCCACCCTGTAACCCGGCTGGGTGCAGAATCCCCAGGGAGGAGGTGGGTGCTGCAGCACTGGGGGTGTCTCCCCTGCAGCTCCCACCCCGAGCTCAGGCCTGTCCAAGGAAGGTGTTTTTGGGGCAGGATGTCAGGTTTTTGGCTGTGGAGTGCCGGGTGGTGCCAAGGGCAGGGTGGGTGCTGCGAGTGGGTGGCTGAAGTTGGCACAAAGCCCTTGGGGTCCCCCCGGGGATGTCAGACCCTTCTTGGGGTGTGTGCGCTGCTGGGGACACTGTGGAGGGATGAGGGGCTCATGTGGGGCCACCGGTGCTGCCTGTGGGGTGCTGTGAGCAGGTGGCTGGAGTTGTGCCGTGGTGGGGGGCGTTGGGGTGACCCCCATGTCTGCCCCCCAGCCTGCTCCAGCCAGCAGATCCGGCAGACCTGCGTGCGGAAGAGCCTCATCTGCGCCTTCGCCATCGCCTTCATCATCAGCGTGATGCTCATCGCTGCCAACCAGGTGCTGCGCAGCGGCATGAAGTAACGGGGACCCCCTGAGCGCTGCCGCCGACGGGGACCCGCACCCGCAGCGAGGGGTATAGAGACACGTATACATCCATAGCCAGAGCAGACATGCAAAACCCCGCCCGGGAATGGGGCGAACCCGGGGACCTGCGCCGCGTCCGCGCTGTCGCGGGGCGATGCACTCGCATGGCTGTTTGCGGAACGTGGGACCTTTGATAAGGGACACAAACACACACAAAAACCCCTCGCTGGAAAAAAAACCACCACCCCGTAAGTGCATGTAACGTGCATGGAGCCCCGTGTGCTGCCCCCCCGCGCCGGGGTCGCATTGTCCCCTGGGCGCAGGATCCCGTCGGATGCACCGATACTCGTGTCTATAGCTCTATATTTATGATAAAAACCAAATCATCCCCTAAGCAATACACGGCTGAGACGGTTTCTGGAGACGGGAGCGTTTGCATGGACTTGGCTGCCAAGGGCTGGATTTCACCCCCTCCCCGCCCGGCCCCCCGCCCCAGCCCCGTGCCGTGCCTCAGTTTCCCCACCGCCGGGTGGGGGGACACCGCTGACCTCCTGCTTGATGCACTTTGAGCCAACCCCAACCCCCCGAAAAGAGCCGGAGCGACCCCGAGGCCGGGGAGCCTGCGCCGGCCAGGGCCTGCACCCCCGAGCCCCCCAGCCTGTATGTAGCACCCACCTGGGCACCGGACTGGTTCGGATTTGGGGCCGTTTCTCATTCTTTGGAGTTCGTTTTGGTTTTGGTTTTATTTTCTTTCTTCCTGGTTGGTTGTTTCCGATCTGAAATAAATCTGGGATTTCTGAAGCGCTCTGGGCTGCTGGGGCTCCTGGCGATGGGGGGGGTGCGATGGGGCAGGGTGATGGGTGCTGGGGGGTGTAGGGCCATGGGAGC
The DNA here is from genome assembly GCF_037038585.1 of Patagioenas fasciata. Taxonomy (NCBI): domain Eukaryota; kingdom Metazoa; phylum Chordata; class Aves; order Columbiformes; family Columbidae; genus Patagioenas; species Patagioenas fasciata. Next base: position 12,640,867 of record NC_092536.1, read on the forward strand.
ACCCAGGGGTGCTGCTGAGCGTGGTCGAGCCCTCCTGGTGATGTTGGGCAATCTGTGGCCCCCCAGCATCCTGGGGGGGGCTGGAGCATCCCCAGACCCGGGGGCAGTGGGACCTGAGTCCCTCCCAGTAGCACTGGGGGTGTCACATCCCTGTGTCCCCCACCCCGCTCCGGCCGTGCATCCTGCCCCTTCCCATGGATTGGTGCAAGTGCCAAGCGAATTCATCCCCCCCGCCTCGTCCCCACGCCCTGATATTTCATGTTGGTCTTTGATGAATATTTTAGGGCCATTTGCCTTAAAAGTGCCTGGATGGGGAGAACACGCAGCATAAGAACCTTCCCCAAAAAAGCACTTTCAGCTGGCTTAATGGGCAATCCGGGGGGAGCCAGGATCGGGCCCACAGCAGAGGTGGGTATGGGGGGGTCACTGTCTCCTGGCCAAGGTGGGGACCCCCCAGGGCGGGCAGCACCCCCGTAACTCCGGATTCACACCCTGCCGGGGTCTGGTCCGGTGTAACCCCCCTGCCTTGCTGACAAACCCACATCCCCACCACCGCGACCGTGTGACCTGGGGGGGCCCTGCCCGCTAATGGGTCCCCAAGCCCCCAAGTGATGCATTTTTAATGGCAAATAGATTAAAATAATAAATAAAAGCAGGGGAAGCTCTCGGTGCCGTGAGCGCATCTGACCCCACACGGGGAAAACACATTTCCTGGGATATCCCACCCTCCAGAGGGGTCCCCCCAGCATCGAGAGCGGGGACACCCCATTTTTGGGATGCCAGGAGGAACCAGCTGCATTTTACTCTTTTTTCTTTTTTTTTTAATATTATTTTAATCTCCTCTAATTTATCAAACAAATTGAAGCGAACACTCGAATCAGAAATGAAAGTGGGAAGTGCTCCATGGCAATGAAATCATTTCAGCTGCCTCGCAAAGTGGGGGAGGCTCTGGTACCCTAATGGAATTTCATCTGTCTCCCTGCAGAAAGTTTTGATTTGTTATGAACTGGCACAGAATCCCAGGATGTCAGGGGTTGAAGGGCCCTGGAAAGCTCATCCAGTGCAATCCCCCCATGGAGCAGGAACACCCAGCTGAGGTTCCACAGGAAGGGGTCCAGGCGGGTTTGAATGTCTGCACAGAAGGAGACTCCACAACCTCCCTGGGCAGCCTGGGCCAGGCTCTGACACCCTCACCCCAAACAAGTTGCTTCTCATGTTTAAGTGGAACCTCCTGTGTTCCAGTTTGCACCCATTGCCCCTTGTCCTGTCACTGGTTGTCACCCAGAAGAGCCTGGCTCCATCCTCCTGACACTGCCCCTTTCCATATTGATCCCCAGGAATGAGTCCCCCCTCAGTCTCCTCTTCTCCAGCTCCAGAGCCCCAGCTCCCTCAGCCTTTCCTCACACGGGAGATGCTCCACTCCCTTCAGCATCTTGGTGGCTGCGCTGGACTCTCTCCAGCAGTTCCCTGTCCTTCTGGAGCTGAGGGGCCACAACTGGACACAATATTCCAGGTGTGGTCTCCCCAGGGCAGAGCAGAGGGGCAGGAGAACCTCTCTGACCTACTGACCACCCCCTTCTAACCCACCCCAGGTCCCATTGGCCTTCCTGGCCACAAGGGCCCAGTGCTGGCTCATGGTCACCCTGCTGTCCCCAGGAGCCCCAGGTCCCTTTCCCCTACACTGCTCTCTAATAGCTCATTCCCCAGCTTACACTGGAACCTGGGGTTGTTCCTGCCCAGATTCAAGACTCTACACTTGCCCTTGTTCTATTTCATTTCTAAAGGAAGCCACACGGCCTCAGAGATGTGCATATATATATATATATATATATATATAATTTTTTTAAAAATAAGGTCTATTGTAGATGCTGTGAATAAACATAAGGAGGCTCCCTCCCAAAAAAAGAAGACAATTTAATTTGCTAGAAAATACAATAACACAAAAGAAAAATTAGATAAAAGGAATAATGTGCTCCCCTGAAGCTCAGCTTTTCAAAGCTGCTCAGTTAATTTTAATGAGAAGGGATTTCTTGGGGCAGGTTTGGCGGTTTCCTCAGGCAGGTCGGGGGGTCCGGCCGCGCTCCCCACGTCACTCTGCCGGTGCTGATTTAATTACACGCTTGTTAGGAAAGGAAAAGGAAAATAAATCTGGCAGTGTGAGTGCTGCAGTGGGACGAGGGAAGGGGCTGGGGCTGGGGGACATGGACCCTCTGTGGTGCTGCTGGTGGTTCATGGCAGACAGAGCAAAACCGGCCCCAAAACCCCGGGGTTTGCAGCACTGAGATTGCCACAGCAGTGAGAAGTGTTTTGGGCTGGGACGAGGAGAAATTGGGAAAGGCGATTTCTCCATCTGGTGTGGTGAGTAGTGTGGGATGGTCACAGCGCCCTGTCCCCTCCCTCTGTCCCCATTGCCATCCCTGTCCCTGTCCTGTCCTCATCCCCATCCCCGTATCAATTCCCATTCTCATCCAGTCTCATTCCCATGTCCTCCATCTCCATCATCTCCATCCCCATCCCCATCCCCAACCTTGTCCTCATCCCTGTTTCTATCTCTATCCCCATCTTTGTCCCCATCCGTCTTCCTGTCTCCTCTCCCTATCCCCATCCCATCTTGTCCCCATCTCTATCCCCATCCTCATTCACATCCTCATTCCCATTCCCATTCCCATTCCCTTTCCCATTCCCTTTCCCATTCCCATTACCATTCCCACTCCCATCCTTGTCCTCATCCCCGTTTCCATCCCCATCCCCATCCCCGTCCCTGTCCCCTCCTCTCCCAGCAAGAGCTGCCAGAGGACACCGTGCAGAGCCCAGCGTGGCTGCACCTTGGCAGGGGCCCAGGAACTGCTCATTTCCCTAAAAGCTTCCCGATAAATTACTCCCGCTCTCGCTCTATAAAAGGCACTTTGGCTCGTGCCATCATGAAGGGGCAGCAGCTCCTCACCGCCCACCCCGGGGCACCTGCTGGGGACACCGAGCCCCGTGGGGACATCCCTGCAGCACCTGGGGGAGCTGGGTGCCGTCCCCGGCACCGTCCTGCTTCGGCATTTTCCTCCCTGTGCTGCTCGCTGCAAAAGCCGCTCTCTGCGGGTTCGCCCGTCCCTGGCGGTGATACACACCGTCATTACCGCTCCTGACACCGCGCTGTAAAATACACCCCCATAAAAGCCTGGAATTTACAGGCTCCTGCAAGCACCTGGGAGTTACACGGCTCCATGAACACGACACCCTGCGAGCGATGCTCGGCTCAGCCCCGACGGCCGGAGATCACATCAGCTCGTGCAGGAAAACTCGGTTTTAACTAAACCCCCTCGGCAGCCTCCCCCGGCCAGGCTGGTGCTGGGCTGGGAACGCTCCCGCTCTGGGCTTTCAGGCTTCACTGGGAATTTCTGCATCACGAGCAGCTCATCTCTTGGGGAGCGAGGAAGAGCGCGGAGGGGCTGCAGCTGCGCTTGTGTTTTACACTGTAATTTTCATTTACAGTTTGGTTCTGCAGCTCGCCCGGGGAGCTGCCTGCTGCTCCAGCCTCCTCAGCCCCAGATGTGCTTCTCCACCAAATTTAAGCTGGATCTGGGGAGCGGGTTCGGAACCATAAAGCTCGTGGGTGTTGAGTAAAGCAAAACCTCCTGGAGCAGCTGCTCCCCCAGGGATGCCTCAAAACATGCACAGGGAGCGGGGCCGGGACGTGGGGCTGGTGAAAGCGGGTCTCCCAACAGTGGTGAGGAGCTGTGGAGTATTTCGACGGCTGATTTCAAAACACACGCTTCTCTGTTGTCCCCAAAACGTCTGCGGGAGAGATGGGAGAAGCCGGTCTTTGATTCGCCTCTGCCGGCAGCAGCGGTGGCAGCCGCGGTGTCATTTGGAAGGGGCTGGTGCCTGCGGTGTGGCTGCCACGTCAGGCTCGCGCCGAGGCCGTTTGTCACCCTGTAAAGCCAGGGGAGCGGTGGGGTGACGGGCTGAGCCCCCCAGCGCCCCCCGGCTCCCCAGCGCTTTCCCCCCACACTGTGCTGGGGACGTGGGAATGCACATCGAAGTGGGTTGGGGACAGCAGCCAGAGCTGCTCCCATGACAAGGGAGCGGAGCCCGGGAGCCTGTGCCCCCACTCCGGAGCATCCTGCAGCCCCTTTGGGGTTTTCCTCCCCCCGTTTGGCCTCCTGCAGCTGTGCAAACCCTGCGCCCAGGGCAGAGGAACGCTGATTTGTCCCCAAATTGGTGCCACATGGGTGCTCTTGGTTACCCACACGTGGAGGTGAGGACGAGACCTGGGGCTGAGGCCGCATCCTCTGAGCCCAAGGCCCGGAGGAGCACAGGGCTCAGTAGCTCAACCGCAGGAACACCGCCAAGGGTAAAAACCTTTAATCTGTCTTAAAGCTCAACCAGCCCCAGGCTGAGGCTGGTTCCCCATCACCCCAGCCCGTCCTGCGGTCACATCCAGCCCCTGCTCGTGTCACAGCAGTGTCCCAGGACGGCGGGTGCTTGGGCCGGTGGCTCCTGGTGACAATCTGCCCGCAGATGTGTGGCAGGGGCTCTACTGAGCGCTGCCGCGGCCCAGGCGAGGTTTGGCGAAGGCACTTGGCTCCTGCCCGCGCTCTTCACGAATCTGGAGCCGCCACCGCTGCCTGAGGCCAAACCTGAAATGCACTGGCAGGGGGTGCGAGTGTCCTGGATGGACCCGCTGCTGGAGCCGCTCTCCGGCAGGGTCCCCCGCACAGCCCCAGCTCTGCCCTAAAACTGAGCGGCCACTCGCCCTCCCGAGAGAGCCGGGGTCTCACTCATCCCCCCCTTGTCTGGCGAGGAGAGGTGACTGTCAAACTCTCACTGTGGCAGCCACGTTCCTGGGCTCAGCTTGTCTCTGCCTGGCCTGGGCTTGGCCACCATTCAAGCAAGCGCTTACAATTTTCACCCTAGAATTTCATCGGAGAGGGACTTTTTACAAGGGCACGTGGTGACAGAACAAGGGGTGATGGCTTTAAACTAAAAGAGGCGAGATTTAGATCAGATATTAGGAAGAAATTCTTCCCCAAGAGGGTGGTGAGAGCCTGGCCCAGGTTGGGCAGAGCGGTGGTGGATGAACCATCCCTGGAGACATCCCAGGCCAGGCTGGACGGGGCTCTGAGCAACCTGAGCTGGTGAAGATGTCCCTGCTCATGGCAGGGGGGGCACTGGGGGAGCTGGGAAGGTCCCTTCAACCCAAACCATCTGTGATTCTATAGCAAAGCTCTCAGGTCCCAGCACAGCCCCACGCTGAGCAGGGAGACACGGAGCCCCCTCCTCACCCCTTCCCTGCACACACGCCTGGCCAGCCCCGCAGCGACTCACGGAGGTGTGTGCCCCCCAGCACACGCTGTTTACTTGGTTTCCTGGAGAAGGAGAAACCTTGGAGTGTTTTTCCTCTTTGCTTCTCACCTTCAGCACGGCGGGAGCGGGAGCAGAGGGCTTGCGGGAGCTCCCCGAGCGCTTCATTAGGAGCTCCGGCACCTGAACCGACGCAGTTTTACACACTGAATTGAACAGGAGCACACGTAAGTCGTAAACAACTGGAGGAAATGTTTAAACAGTAATTTTAAAAGCTTGGTTACAGCTTCCCTCCCCATTACGGATCAGCCGCACGGGGCCCAGCGGTGGATCCGCACGGAGAGGGGACGGTTCCTGCCCTGGGAAATCTCGCCAGGCGAGAAGTAACACAAGACGTGCAGGCTGCAAGGGGGGAAGGTTTTTATTGATATCAAAGTGTATATAAATAATTCTGTCCCTTTCGTAGAGCAGGCGAGGAGACGTCCATCTCCAGTGCAGCCCCCGTGGGGTCCCGGCACCTCAGCCCCACTGCAGGTTGGGGGGGACCGGCCACCCCCCGGGTGGAGGGGCCTGCAGGGACGGGGGCAGGTCCTGCACCGGTGGCCAGCCCGGCGGGTACTGGAAAGGCACCGGTTTCTCCGGCAGAGCACTGGGGAGGTGGGCAGAGGAAGAGATGTCTCAGTCTGATAGCAAGGCCCTGCTGAGGGGCTGAGCTTCCTCTGCTCTGCTCACCCCAAAAGAGAGCTGGGGCAGCAGAGGGGGGTTTTGCTCCCCAGTGAACAGGTATCTTCATATACACCCCCAAATCCAGCAGCAGGAGTGCTGTGTAACCACCCCAGCCCATCCCAGCGGTTTTGGAACAGGTTGCCCAGGGCAGTGCTGGAGTCACCATCCCTGGAGGGTTGGACAGACGGACATGAGGTTCTCAGGACATGGGGCAGTGCCAGGGCTGGGGGAACAGGTGGATTTGATGAGCTTGAGGGGCTCTTCCAACCAAAATGATTCTAACTTAGTGCACACTGCTGAGAAAGAAGGTGGGAGCAGAAAGGGAAGGGGGTTTACGGAGGGCCCAGCCCCTGGTGCCCCGTCCCCTCCCAGCCCCGGCTGCTCCGCGCTATCCACACAGCTGAGCTGGGAGAAGAACAAACAAACGAGCAGATGTTTCCTTCCCAGCGGCCTGAATCCCGAGCCAGCTGTGCGCTTCCCAAAGGACAAGGACCCCTCGGAAACGGAGGCAGTGCCAACACACCGGGCTGTTTGCACAGAAGCACCCTTCAGCCTCCTCCTCCCGCACACAGCCGGGAAACGCTGCTGCTCTGCCGCTCTCCCTCCAGTTTACCAGTTGAGGCCACCGCAAACACCACAGCTGACTGAAGAAGTGCAAAAGCAAGAAGCATCTCACCCTTTTCTCCAGCTGAAGAACGTGCTTGGCCGGGGAGGTTTAAATTCATGGGAAACGCACCTTTTCCATTAATTCCTGAATGCACGAAACACATTGGTTCTTCAACACAAGCAGCCTTCCAGCTTCTCAGGCCTCCACCTTCCATCCTGATGAATCTTTTTAATTGTTATGCCAGGAGAAATCTAATCAAACTCCTTTGCATAATGCTCTGGAGAAGCAGCACCCTTCCCTCCCTGCAGGGCCGACGCCGTGGCCCAAAGCCAGATAGAGCCGTTGAGAGCAGCGTTTTCATGCACACAGTCACCCGGTCGCTTGTCCCCTCAGTGGGGATTCTTCAGAGCCGGGGAGCAGGCGGGACCGCGGGGACACACACCAAGAGGGATGTTTTTGGTTGTGTCCAGGCAGGCAGCGGTTTGGTGGGCGGCAGGACGATGCCGCAGGGTGGAACAGCACGGTCATCAACTAACGAGCTGTTCTGTGAGCAGCAAAACTAATCAATAGGGAGGATGCTGTCTGGGTACCCTGCTCCCTGGGGTCTCATAAGATACAAGCGCTATCTGAGGTTTACTGACAGCTGGAGCACTCAGCATGGCTGTCCCGTGGGGATTCTCCGGTGTCCAGCAAGGGTCAAGAACATTTCCTTTCCGAAGGCGTTAATGGGATTCTCCTCCTGTACTCACTTCCACGTTCATGAAACCTGTGGGATCTCATTCTCTTTGAGGCCTCAGCCCCTTGTCTGCAGGAAATCAGGGAGCGGGCTCCACAGCACACTCCCGTGCACCAACATGCTCCGTTTCCTTTGGAAATCAGGTTAAAAATCAATCACGCCCTGGCAGAGCTCCACCACTAAGAGAACTCCGCAAACTCCATCCAGCTCCAGCCCAGCTCTCCAGAAAGCAATGGCACGGCCTGGCTTTGAAAATACGCATCAGGCGGAGGCTTCCAAATGTAGATTGGCCCCGTGAGCCCGGCCAGGCTGGGAGAGCGGCCGCACAACGGGCGGAAGGCAGCGTGGCGATTCTCCATCCATGGGCTAATTCAGGTGACAGGCAGGAACGGTGTTCGGGTCACTGCCTTGAAGAAAGTGCCACCCCTCAGTGGCCCACACGGTTACTTTTAGTCCAGCGTGACATTTTCTCTGCGCTGTGGTGTAGCTGGAGATCACCCAAGGCAGAATCTCCACCTGCAATCCCCTGCCAGGTATGAACGGCCCCAGCAGGGCAGAGACAAACTCAGCTGCGCTCACAGCAACAGCCTCCATCGCACTTTGGGGATCACGCATCCCAGACCTCCTCCATCCCAGCTCGAACCTTCCTGCTCGGTGCTGCCAAGAAGAGAGAGGTGGAGCTGGGGCTCCAGCATCTCCTTTCGGAGCCAATTGTCCCCAAGAGCACTTTCTCTGCCAGTTTGCACAGACTGATGGTCTTTACTGACACCACCAGCCCCTGGGTAGGTTATCATCCCAAACAAATTCCCCAAAGTGGTGTTAGATCTGCCAGAGGTTCTGCCGCATCTCAGGGACCTCAAGGACTTCAGGAGGGAGCTCTTTGTCCTTAGAAGCATTTTCAGGAGGAACACAGACTCCCCAGGCACCAAGAATCTGCCTAAACCTCTTGGTAGATGCAGAACAACTTCTCTGGCAGCCAAAGTGAAACACAAGGTTGCTCAGAAGGGCAAGGCTGGGGCTGGAGAGCATAGAGGGAGAAGAGAAATAACAGGGCCAGGCATCGGTGAGGCCAGGTGGAGGAAGAGAAGTTTTGAGTAGCTGGTGTTTGGTTCCAAGAGATGGTTCTTGGGCCTTTGGGGCAGAGGGGCTGGGCAGACAGCAACAGCCCCACACATCCCACGTCTTGGAGATGCTTGGATGCAGTAGGGACCAAATAGTTATGAACGTCTGGCAACTCCTCTGGCTATCTTCTGGAAGAGATGATCTGCCTCAAAATCAAGGGATTCACGGGCAAGAGAAATAAACTGGGGTGAGTGAAGGGAGCTGGGGGTAGGAAAGTTACAGCCGTCAGCAAGCAGTGGGTGAAGAGCGGCCAGGCTGACGGATGGAGCGGACAGAAAGCAACAAGCCCAGACAAGCGCCAGAAGGAAGATCCTGCCCAGGCCAAACACACAGAGGAGTGGAGCAAACAGAAAAAGAACAAAAGAGAGATTTGGCACCTGCCCAAATGTCATCCAATTAAGCCTGCGGCACAGTCAGGTGAGGAAGGAAACAGCAGGCACCGGCAGGCACCCGAATCTGAATGAATGCTGCGAGGAGGAGCTAATTCCACCCTCTCGCTGGCAGGGACTGGCAGGGATGTGCAGACACAGGGCAGTAGAGGATGGAGGAGCTGTCAACAGATGAGACCAGGCTGCTGCCACCAAGCTCTGGGCATTAGTAACTCAGCACCAACCTTCCAGACACGTCTGCACACTGTGCAGGGAGCACAGGAGCTCCGCTCCACCTGCCCACCCTGGGGAAGCAGCCACAGGTGGCAAGGCCCAGTTTGTGCCCCTGTACATTGAATCACAGGGTCATTTTGGTTGGAAACGCCCCTCAAGATCATGGAGTCCAACCATAACCTACCCCTGGCACTGCCCCATGTCCTGAGAACCTCATGTCCGTCTGTCCAACCCTCCAGGGATGGTGACTCCAGCACTGCCCTGGGCAGCCTGTTCCAATGCCCCACAGCCCTTTGGGGAAGAAATTGTTCCCCACATCCAACCTCAACCCCCCCTGGTGCAACTTGAGGCCGTTTCCTCTGCTCCTGGCGCTTGTTCCTGGGGAGCAGAGCCCGACCCCCCTGGCTCCAAGCTCCTTTCAGGCAGTTCAGAGATCAGAAGGTCTCCCCTCAGCTCCTGTTCTCCAGCTGAGCCCCCCAGGTCCCTCAGCCGCTCCCATCACACTTGTGCTCCAGCCCCTCACCAGCTCCGTTCCCTTCTCTCCACTCGCTCCAGCACCTCAAGGCCTTTCTTGTCATGAGGGGAAACACATCAGGTGTGCCAGACTGGATCTGTATGTGTATCTGTATCATGTGCCAAGAGCGCAGTGTTGAGAGGCTGATGTGACAGCTCAGGGTCCCATCAGGTGGCACCTCTGGTCACCTGCGCCTTCTCCTGCCCCACTCACACCCCTCTGGTGGGATCCCCTGCATCCCACGGGCCAGAAGCAGATCCAGCCCTCACGGATGCTCCTGGCCACCGGTACCTGTTGCTCTGAGCTGCGCTCAGCCTCTTCGCCCTCCTCTCCAGCCAGTCCTCAATGGTGCCAGGCGGGACATCTGCTCCCTCCTGCCGCAGCTCCCTCGATCTCTGCTCCCCTGGTTCAGAGAGAGAAGGTCATCAGACATTCGCACTGCAGTCCTTTCACTCCATTAAACCCGCTGCTCGTTACCCTGCATAGTTTCCTATGGCAGAGAGTTTGCAATTTGCCTGTGGCGGCCCCTCCTGCTCCTCCTCCACTGTCCCCACCTGCCATCTGATGCTTGGCCTCCTCTCTGGTGACAGCTCCAGCCAGCCAGAGCCAGGAACAAGGACCGAGCCAGCGAGCACGGCAGCAGTTTGGGCACTTGAGGGGAGTGTGACATCTCCCCCTGGGGCAGATCATCCTCATCCTCGCCTGAAACAACCTCCGCTGGCGCTGAGCCCTGAGCCGTTTCCAAAGACACGTCCCTCCAACTGGCAGGAGGGGACTCTGCCACCTCTGCCCGGCGAGGCAGGAGTGACAGGGACGTCTGTCCGGATCGATGCAGACCTGGCAGGCTGCGCGAGTCTGAGAGGCTCGGAGAGTGCGTACAGCCAGGAGACGGGACTTCAGAGACGCTGTCAGGTCTGGTTAAGGCACACGCTGTGTGATGGATCCCCAGCCCCTGCAGACGGGCGGGAGGATGTCACCTGGCCCCGCTCAGCCGAGGCGCAACACCGGAGCAGAGCACGGCCGAGGGAGAGGAACACGTTCCTGCGTTTTCTCATGGAAGGTCAGAACAAGCAAGGCAGTGCCAGCAGAAAACCTCTGGTGGCTACCAAGGGGCAGGGCAGCCTCAGGTCCTCCCAAGGGTTCAACCTCACATGGGGCAGATGCCCCAGGCTCTGCAGCATGTCCTCCCCGGGCAGCAGGGCACAGAGCCAGTGGGGCAGCCCAGCGCTCACCAGTCCCTCCCAGTGGGCAGAAATCCACAGCTGCCCAGTTAGCAAAGCTCCCCGGTGCCCCCTCGGCATCGGTGACAAAGCAGGAAGGGACAGCAGGGAGAGCAGGGTCCAGCATGAGTCCTTGACATGGATGACACGGTTGTGGTCCTGCCAGCACGTCAGGCACAGCGGGCAAGGAGATGCTGAGAACTGCTACATCCCCAACCCAGTGGAAAGTTCCCACCTAACAGCAAAGAGAACATGCTACTCTGAAAAATAAACACTGAGATTAACGAAAAGGAAGCCGAGGCAGCTGTGTGTCATTCTGCTTTGTCCTGCTCACCAAAACTTCGGGGACAAGTGGTTTGGGGAACCCTGATCCCATTTAGAGACCAACCTGACCGCAGAGCTACCCACAGCTGTGCCCACCAGGAGCCTCCTCCACACCTCCCCACCATATGTCACACGTTTAAGGAAAATATTATACATTTCCAGACAGGGTGTGAAATTAATATCGCTTGGGCAGAGTGAAGGATCACTTCATCCTCATGGTGGCAACCAATTATTCATCTGCCTGTTGAATATTAATAAGGATGGCAGAAACGCGCTACACAATGAGCAGACGGAGACGGATAATTTGTCATCCGGCCTTTTCATCTGCCGCTGCTGGGAGGGGTGACGATGTGCTCGCTGCCACCACGAAGGCAGGCTGCCGTGGTCCTGGTGCCGAGGTGCCGCTCTGCAACCCGCCCGGAAGGACACGGTGGGAGACGGGACCGTTGGTGTCTCCTGCAGCTGTTCCCCGGGAGCAAAGCCCCAGCAGAGCTGTTTGGGGTCGAACCGGCAGCCTGGCCAGGTGAGGACACCGGGGAGGCCAGAAACTCGGTCTGGTGAGCTGGGCACTGCTGGCACTCAGGGTATCTGAATTCAGCTCCCAGGTAACTTTGAATCACAACCACCTTATCTCCCTTTGTTCCAGGGTTCTCCGTCTGGTGAGCACCTGGACATATCCAATCTCAGCAAGGGAACAAGCACTGGTTGTGAGAGGCAAGGGAATAAAAAAATCACAGAGGGATATCTCTCCCTTTTCTACCTACCACCGAAATCTTTTCATTCCACTCCATGTCCCAACACAGACTAGACCAAAAACCACCAAAGTCTCTGGTTAGAGCAGGGAACCCCGAGGTCCAAAGTGCCCACGGAATGCAGCCACAACTCGCTGTCTCATCCAGAAAAGCTTCCTGGCTGCACTGGAACGGCTCCAGACTCACGCTGAGCCTGCAATGTGCCCTTGTGGCCAAGAGACCAGCGGTACCTGGGGTGTGTGAGGAAGAGAGTGGCCAGCAGGTCAAGGGAGGTTCCTCCCCCTCTGCTCTGCCCTGGGGAGGCCACATCTGGAATCTGTGTCCAGTTCTGGGCTCCCCAATTTAAGAAGGACAAGAAATTACTGGAGAGAGTCCAGCGCAGGGACACAAAGATGCTGAGGGGTCTGGAGCATCTTTGTGATGAGGAGACACTGAGAGAGCTGGGGCTGTTGAGCTGGAGAAGAGAAGCTGAGAGGGATCTGGTCAACGTTTATAAACATCTCCAGGGCGGGTGTCAAGAGGATGGCTGTCTGCCTTGACTTCAGCAAGGTTGGAGGCCTGTAGTTCATGAGGTTCCCCAGGGGTCTGTACTGGGTCCAGTCCTGTTCACCTTGTCCATCAGTGACCTGGAAGAACAGTCTGAGTGCACCCTCAGCCATTTTGCTGATGATACCAAACTGGGAGGAAGGTGGCAGCCCAGACTCGTCCCGAGCACACGAGCAGCGGCAGAGAGAGCCGAGGTCGATGGGGCCTGCGACACGAGCAGCTGAAAACGCTACCACCCCACGGCACAGCAGCGGCAGCCGGCTGCGAGAGCGCTCCTCCTCGTGCTTGTCGCTAACCTACACCAGCTGCCTACAGCCACCCCCAGCAGCGTCACTTGTACCCTCTCAATCCCATGGACATATTGCAAACACTCGCCCAACCGTGCCCTCCCTGTCCGCTCGCAGCTCGGGCTCGCTGGGGCTCACCGAAGAGGCTGCCTTGTGTCAATACCACCCGCAGAAGTGACGCCGATTAGCGGGGAGCCAATAACTTGAAGCGAGAAGATGGTAATTTGACAGTGACTTTTCCTGACATGACTCTACTTAAAATGACAGCCTGGCAGCGTCTCGCTGATGAATGATGCAGCAGATGCAGAGGGCTAATGCTTTGATGCGGGAACAGCTGGGAATATCCTCCCTCCCTGCTGAAGGTGGGAACTGTTGCTTCTTGATGAGTCTATTCTGTGGGGTGCAGAAATGCTGAAGCTGAACTAGGACACGCTCTGAGCTGTTACCGAACAGCAAATTGTCCAGAACTGAACCCACAAGACTAACACAAGCAACCGGGTGAATTCCCTGCATCGGAAAGGCCGAGTGTTAAGAATAATGTAACGTTTCCTTTGGCTGTAATAAAAAAGCTTCATTAGCAAAGGGAGCTCACTGACACTACCAACACCACTGAAGAGGGATTCAGGCACAGGTTCAATATTTACACGACAAAGAAGCACCATCGTGGTTTAGCAGTGTTGAAAGAAGTCGAGAAGGGCTTTGCTGTGGTTTAGGACGCAAGCCCACCCGACCACGGGTTAGCGAGCTATGGGATTTCTTCACACCTTTTTCTGTAGCACCTGGATAAGGGGAGACACGGGTGCAACGCAGCCTCACAGCTCCTCTGCTTCTGCACCCGAGGAAAGCGGAGTTCAGCAGCACTGTGCACTGCCCGCTCCTACCCCGGCAGAGACAGAGGTGCCCATCTCCAGCCCCGGGACACAAGGCTCTGCAGAAAACGCTGATTCACAGATCCACGCAGAGCCACAGAATGTCAGGGGTTGAAGGGACCTGTAAAGCTCATCCAGTGCAATCCCCCCATGGAGCAGGAACACCCAGCTGAGGTTCCACAGGAAGGTGTCCAGGCGGGTTTGAATGTCTGCACAGAAGGAGACTCCACAACCTCCCTGGGCAGCCTGGGCCAGGCTCTGACACCCTCACCAGGAACAAGTTTCTTCTCCTCTTTCAGTGGAACCTCCTGTGTTCCAGTTTGCACCCATTGCCCCTTGTCCTGTCACTGGTTGTCACCCAGAAGAGCCTGGCTCCATCCTCCTGACACCACCCCTTTCCATACTGATCCCCAGGAATGAGTCCCCCCTCAGTCTCCTCTTCTCCAGCTCCAGAGCCCCAGCTCCCTCAGCCTTTCCTCACACGGGAGATGCTCCACTCCCTTCAGCATCTTGGTGGTTGCGCTGGACTCTCTCCAGCAGTTCCCTGTCCTTCTGGAACTGAGGGGCCACAACTGGACTGGACTGGAGAGGGCTCTGGAGCTTCCAGGGCCCCCAGTTCATCTCAGATCCCCAACCAGCCCAGGCTGCAGACCTGTCGGCAGCTCCCAGACACTGTGGGTTCCGATGGGAAACCTTCGAGGATGCCGACAACCCAGAGAGAGGCAGTAGGACCCAGACCCTGCTCCAACCCGTGCTCCATCACCTCACCTGCAGCGGCTGGGATGGCTCACGGCACAAAACCACCAGGGCTGGGTGCTAAAGCACATGGGGACATTGACGGAGCAGCCTGACAGACAGGTGTGCTGATTTAAATGGAAATGAGTTAATTTTCTTCACGCAGTTAGAAACCTTTTTCCTAGCTAGCACAGTCCTTGTTTGAACTTAGTGTGAGAACGAGAGATAAAACCCCAGGACTGAGTTAATGTTTTTAATTCCTCTGGTCTGAGAGCCATAAGGGGGAAGCACAGAGGAAGGGGGCAGAGGAAGGGGCAGAGCTTGACTGACATCCAGACCGACCAGTGAGAATATTCCATCCCATTACTGTCATGCTTCAGATTTAAGGTGAGTCAACATCATCTGTTTTTCTCTTTTTCTTCTCTATCCTTGTTGGAGCTGGCACACAGGCTTGTTGGGGACTTTCTTTAGTTTGGCCTTTTGCTGTTTTCCTGATGCCTCTGGCCCTTTCTGCCTTTTTCTCTTTGCTCTCTGGGATCAGCTTTAGGAGCAGGTGCTGCTGCCTGGGACGGGTTGCTCGGTGCGGATGGAGTTCGTGAGGAATTGCACTGAGTATCTTTTATTTTATATTCCATTTCTATTATATTTATATATATTTACTAGTAGTGTATTAGCTGTCACAGCTCTAGCTCTGCCTGTGTCTCACCGTCTGCGACACGGGTGCTCCGGTACCCTCAGGAGCGGTGACATGTCCCCAGGACACACCGAACGGTGGCCTGGCTTTTGGTCCTTCCATCCAGGCCACTGCATTACGGGCTGCGCCCCTTCTCCAGCACATCCCGCTGAGCTCACCCCTCTTGAAATCCACCCAGCTCCCCGTGGGCTCGGCAGATGAGAATCATAGAATCATTTCAGTTGGAAGAGACCCTCAGGATCTTCAAGTCCAACCATAACCCGACTCTAGCACTAAACCACGTTCCTAAGAACCTTGTCTAAATGCCTTTTAAACCCTCCAGGGATGGTGACTCCAGCACTGCCCTGGGCGGCCTGTTCCAATGCCCCACAGCCCTTTGGGGAAGAAATTGTTCCCCACATCCAACCTCAACCTCCCCTGGTGCAACTTGAGGCCGTTTCCTCTGCTCCTGGCGCTTGTTCCTGGGGAGCAGAGCCCGACCCCCCTGGCTCCAAGCTCCTTTCAGGCAGTTCAGAGATCAGAAGGTCTCCCCTCAGCTACTGTTCTCCAGCTGAACCCCCCAGGTCCCTCAGCCGCTCCCATCACACTTGTGCTCCAGCCCCTCACCAGCTTTGTCACCTCCTCTGAACTCTCTCTAGTACCTCAATGTCCTTCTTATGATGAGGGGCCCAAACCTGACCCCAGGATTTGAGGTGGGGCCTCACCAGCGCCGAGATTTCAAGGTCTGTGTGATGCTCAGCCCCGCTTGGCTCACTCAGGATTTCTGAGGAGCAACACCATGAGAGAGGAGAGCAGGATTTAACTCCACAACGAGGCAGTGCAGCCAAGGACAAGGCACCCTGCCGGCCCCTGGCCATCACTCCTTGAAGCCTAATTGTTTAATTTAATGTTTGACTTGGTAAGACAAATGCAAGGTTTCCAGGTAATCTCCCAGGAATCGGCTCTTTCGCTAGCCAATTCCCCACTTACGCCTGACCCATTTGACAGAAGTCAATATTCAATAACAAGCGTAATTGGCAAAGAAACCCACCCGAGCGCGGACGAGCTTGCCAGCCTGTCCCTGCGGCTCCGCGCCGCTCCAAAGAGCTTCCACCACCCTGCAATAAATGGCTTTCAACGATGGAAACAGGCTCTTGTGAACTGGCTGCTGTCCTCTGCCACCTCTCGGGAGCCCGGCACATAATCCCCGCAGCACAGAAGGGTCGGGAAAGGTTCTGCGCTAGGAGTGAGGAAGAGGAGTGCGACCGCCAGCCGGCACTGCCGCCGCCAGAAGGATGAGCTGGGGAGCTCAGCTCCGCGCGGCCCGACCAGATGGGTTTTATTGACTGTGAGTGTGGTTCAGCGATTGACTCACAGAGCTCGGGGAGTCGCGGACTGACTCAGCAACGGCGAGGACTGGAATAGCTCTGGAGTGGTGCCTTCCTCCCGCTCCCCAGAGCTCCGCCTGCCCAAACCCAACCCTCCGGAGGCCAGGATGGAGTCTCTACCGCACGCACACCCCAAATCTCATATGTACCTATGTACACATACACAGACTTTCAACACTTCAGTCTGGCTTAGCCAGACTATTGGCAGAACAGCTGGTGTGGGTGCAAGAGCTGCTCCGAATTTGGGCTGCATCCCGAAAAGCACTGCAGCAGGTTGATCCTTCCTCTCTGCTCTGTCTGGGTGATGTGTCCACTGCTGGGCTCCCCAGTGCCACAGGGACAGACTGGAGGGAGGTCAGCAAAGGCGAGAGACAACGGGCACAAACCAAAATACAGGAATTTCCATTTAAATATTAAAAGAAAAATATGTACTTGTATTGCAGAAGTGGTCAAACACCAGAATAGGTTGCCCACAGGCGTTGTAGAGTCTCCACCCTGGGAGATACTCCAGACACAACTGGACATGGTCCTGAGCAGCCTGCTCGGGTTTACCCGGCGCTGAACAAGGCCAGGTTGGGACTGGATGATCTCCAGTGGAGACCTCAACCCCTCCCTAAGTTCTCACCAACACCTCACATGTTTTCTAACCACCCAAGCAATGAATCCTATGGTGAAAACAGAGCTGCCGCCTCTTTTAGGGTGAGAAGGTGCTATTTCCAGAATGAAAAAGTTCCAAAGTGCTCCAGAGAGTCACAGCAGGGGAGCAGCTGCCCCTTATCCTCTGCCCAAACTTCGGTTCCACCCAAAGCCATGTGAAAAGGAGCCGGTTCTGGATTCAGGACCCCTGTCCTCTCCTCAGGATAACCCAGCTGACAGCAGGCGAGCTCTTCCCAGGAGTGGAACCAGCAGAACCTGGGCAATGTCAGAGAGGTGGGGGGAAATCAAAGCCATAAATTTAAGGGGAAGTGATGTACCAGTGCCCTCTGCTGCTGACAGTTTTTATTCCCTGACTGAACAAAACCCTGAGGGCTCAGAGAGCCCACTCTGCTTCAGACACTGCTCAGCAGTGACAGCATTGCTCAGCTCCAGGTTTGTGTCTGTGCCAGGCGATCAAGAGCAGAAAGCATTTGAGAACCTGCAGCGCTACAGCCACGCTACAGGCTCAGGAGCCAGGCAGGAGGGATCTACGGGCAGCACAGGACCGCAGGCTCTCGCTGCACAACCCCTCGTGTGCCCCTGCACAGCGCACGCTCCCCCTGCTCAGACACCCCCATCCTTTTTTGAGGACTCACCCTTCACCTGGGCACTCAGCTTCTCCAGGTCCTGCTCTGTCATGTGGGAGAATCTGCAGCTGGATCCGAAATCGCACTGGCCTGGAAGGAACGCCAGAGAGCCCCGTGAGAGCCACGAACACAAGGTCCTCCCCTGCACATGTGCATGCAAACCCAGGACCACTACGCCCACATGCTGGACACAAAGCTCCCTCCACACGCATCCCAGGGCTCTCCAGAACAGCCTCAGGTTGGCTCACGAAGGAGCTGCCGGAGCTCAGGCCGTTATTTCTACCTCAGAACTCACCTGTCAGCAGAAACTTCCGACAAGGTTTCTTAGTTTGCTCCTCTTGCAGGATAGCGGCGGCATCTGGAAGGCATAAAGGACAGACCACAGAACAGGTTAAAGATCTCGTGCACAGCTACAGCCCATAACATCATGGTCCCAAACAGGCCAGTTGACTAGTGGGAGGCCAAGAACTTAAGCCACTGATAAACTGACTGTTAACAGTCCCTATTTGCACCCCTGGCTTCAGCTTTTCACCAGCTTGCAGATAGAACCTTCTCTGCTTTCCGCTTCATGCTTTCTCCCCATCCCAGCTGGGGAAAAGCAGCGTGACAGAGAAGCAAGGACTCTGCAGCACTTCTGGGCAGCAGAGAAAGACCAGGCAGAGGCACAGAGCTCCCAGAGAAGCTGGACGCTACTGAAATGGCCCTTCTGGTCCACCTCCTGGAGAGGTCCTGGGGAAAGCGAGCCCAGACACAGCAGCTCCTGTGGAAGAACCAGCACTGGCTGATGCCAGGTCAGATAGCCCGGAGACAAGAGCAGATGAACCCCCTCATCAGGGATGGGATGAGGAATTTTATGAGTTAGAAAGAAATCAAAGATTGCAGCCTGGTGAGAAGTGCTAGGTGACCTGTCACACCAGCACTGACCCAGTTAGAACTGGGCTGGGGCTGTTGGCCCCCACACTGAGAGCCTTTCCAACCCCCCCGTTGGGTTCAGCAGGGAGCAGAGTCACCCAGAGCTCTGCAGGGCCAGGACAGAACACAGCCCACAACTTCTGACCCTCAGGAACCAGAATGAAGCTGAGGAACACACAGGCAATGCTGTCACAATCAGTTTAACCCAAATTAAGCCTTTGCTACGGCCAAAATATACAGTCCTGCTCTCAGAACTCTGGACACATATTCCCACCATACTTCTTGGGCCAGTTGACCAGTAGTCACCAATGTGCTCTTGTGGCCAAGAAGCCAATGGTACCTGGGGTGTGTGAGGAAGAGTGTGAGCAGCAGGTCGAGGGAGGTTCCTCCCACTCTGCTCTGCCCTGGGGAGGCCACATCTGGAGTCTGTGTCCAGTTCTGGGCTCTCCAGTTCAAGAAGGACAAGGAATTACTGGAGAGAGTCCAGCGCAGGGACACAAAGATGCTGAGGGGTCTGGAGCATCTTTGTGATGAGGAGACACTGAGAGAGCTGGGGCTGTTGAGCTGGAGAAGAGAAGCTGAGAGGGATCTGATCAATGGATCAATATCTCAGGGTGGGTGTCAGAGGATGGACCAGACTCTGTTCAGTGGTGCCCAACGCCAGGGTGAGGGGCAACGGGCACTGACTGAAACACAGGAGGCTCCATCTGAACATGAGCAGAAACTTGTTTGCTGGGAGGTGCCAGAGCCTGGCCCAGGCTGCCCAGAGCGGGTGTGGAGTCTCCTTCTCTGAGCCATTCAAACCCCCTGGACCCACCTGTGTGATCTGCTCTGTGACCCTGCGTGAGCAGGGCTGGGCTGGGGATCTGCAGAGGTCCCTGCAACCCAACCAGGCTGAGATGCTGTGGTACTAAACCACATGTAACTGCGTGGTGAGCCAGGTCAGAGCACTGAGCTGGGTGAGAAGGTGCCTGCTGAACAGGCAGAGGATACAGGACGTTCCTCTAGCACATCCCAACACAGCCTCCAGCCCAGAACTCCAGTCCTCCTCTGCCAAAGCCCCAGCACATTCAGCCCTCCTGCTCTGCTCCTTGGCTGGGGCAGGTTTGAACACTTAGGGACATGGTTTAGCGCTAGATTTGGGTTATGGTTGGACTTGATGATCTTAAGGGTCTCTTCCAACCAAAAGTATTCTATGACTCTGTGCCATGCTTTGTGCTGCTTCCCCAACTCTCTCACCCTTCTGGGATCTCCAGTCAAGTGGTCACATCCTCAGCCTTTCTCATGGCCACCCTCAGAACCCAGCACAGGGCACCGCTGCCAACAAGGGTGCACAGCCCGCTTCCTCCATCTGCACACACACACCCCCATTTCTGTGCTGCTCGCACGTCAATGATCAACTCTGGTTTGCAGAAGCCATTAACTCACCTTCAGAAACCCTAACTCACTTTGTTCTTTTGGGTCTCCTGTCTCAGATTTGTCCGTGATGCCAAGAGAGCTTTATATCCCACTTCTGTCCTCAGAAACAACCTCCCTATCTCTTCCACCTCATTTCAAGTCCCAGCTGACATCTGCAGCTTCCCCTTCCCGCACCCAGACACACAAGGGTTTTGCCTCTGAGACCGCTCGACAGCAACACCATCAAGTCCACAATTTACCGGTACAGACAATCTGAATACAAATAATCACTGCAGATTTATTTTATCTATTCCCAACGCTCCCAGATCTCATCCATCACCCCCCAGGGCCGGAAAGGAGCGGCGGACGGTCGGTCGGACCCACCTCGGAATAAGTCGTACCAGGCTCTCTTGGCCCTGAGATGCTGCACTCCGTTGAGGTGTTTCTTCCTGTTGTGAAGGTTGTCCTGGAAGGACCTGTCACAGTAGTCGCAGAAGTACCTTTTCCCCATTTCTCTTCTGGCACAGCAGCATCAGCGCGGCCTGGGAACCATCAGCCAGCTCCCCCGTGCCCGGCGACGGACGATCCAAGATTTACAGCGCCTGCTTCCAAAGGAGAGGAACTCAAATCATTTAGGGCTGGCAGACAGAGGAAGAGGCGAGACCCAACAGTAAATATTCTTGTCCATCAGGGACTGGCAAGGCAGTGTCTGCTGCATACACATGGGGGAGACGGCTCGGATCTCCGTTTCTTATCTCTGTTACCCAAAGCAATGGCAGCTCTGCTGAAAGAAATTTCCTTCCCTGAGCTCAGAGCACCCAAAACAGAGACCCTGGAGAGCCAGCGGCTCCCAGCACCACGGGAGATGCAGCAGAAACCATCCAACATTCAAACAGAAGGAATTAGAGGTCACAGCCTCCACCTGGGGCCCCAGGACTTCAACCAGGAGCACAGGGCTCCCCAAGCTGCCATGCAAGAGGAAGGAAATTCCCCCATGTCCATCTCTACAAGGTAAGGAAGAAACTCAGGGGCTCCTCAAAGATGCTAAACCAGCTGCTCTCACCTGTACTGCACGGAGGAAGCTGCATCGCAAACCCTGAAGGACACATCACTTCGCTCAGTTCATCTGTTCACTGCTGTGCATCAAGGACTGCCCTCCTCATCCTCATCCTCACCCTCCCCAGCCCGTGGCAGTGAGATGTGTCACCGCCACTGAACACACTCCTTGCAAAAACTACAAACACAACAGCCTTACAGCCACGAAAAAACCACGCTGAGCTCCACAGCCACTGAAATCAGCCTGGCGGTGCCAAATCCTTCTCCTTCCCCAGGGCAGAGCGGCTTCTCACACAAGTATTTGGGGTCCAGAGGCTCTGTTGTGGGGGTCTCGAGAAGGACCAGGACAGAATTGGGGCGCTTTCATCTGCGCTGGGCCTGGGGCAGCTCCTGCTAGGGCAGATGGGGTGTGTGGTTACACGCAGTCCTGTCCCCACCTCGCTGGAGCTGGAGGTTCTCTCCCGCTGGTGTAAAGGTGCCTGATAAAGGCTGAAGATGGATGTACCAGGAGATAAACTCCAAAAGCAATTCTCCAGTTTTTGACACCTTGACAGCCAAATGCGTTTAAAAAACGGCACAGAGACCAGTGCAAGAAATCAAGATTTTTACAAATAAACCAGAGTCAGAATCAGTCACGGCCTCCCTAATGATTCCTCGGAATCGGCAGGGAGAACAGCAGCAACACGTGATCCCTCAGAGCCGAGCGTGCTGAGCTCAGCCCTCCCGCCATCCATCCACCCATCCCTCCATTCATCCGTCTGTCCGTCCATCCATCCATCCATTCCCTCACGAGCAGCCGTGCCAAACTCCCTTCGTTCCCCCTCTCCCGAGAAATGCTGCTTCAAAACCAAATCCCTGCAAACCTTACAGGCCTCACAGCACAAGTCCAGACGTAACCCCCTCCCTCCACATCCAGCTGCCTTCAATGGAAACATTTCCTCATTTCGTTTTTCGAGTCGGTTTGCAGACATTGACACTGAAAGTAAAAACATTCCGAGACTCAACTTTGTTTGAAATCTCTTCATTTTAAGGTATTTTCATAGAGTCATAGAATAATTTTCGTTGGAAGAGACCCTCAGGATCATTGAGTCCAATCATAACCCAACTCTAGCACTAACCCATGTCCCTGAGAACCTCGTCTATGAGCCTTTTCAACCCCTCCAGGGATGGTGACTCCAGCACTGCCCTGGGCAGCCTGTTCCAATGCTCCATAGCCCTTTGGGGAAGAATTTTTCCCTAATATCCAATCCAATTTTTCCTAATCTCCCATTTTTTCCTAATATCCAATCTAAACCTCCCCTTCCCCTTCCTCCTTCTCCAGGTGAAACCTCTCATTGGCAGGCGCTGCTGATCAGCCATCCCTCCCCAATGTGACCACAAACTGCATCTCCCACAAACACCACCAGCCCCAGCTCCTGGCTCTGCAGGGCTTGAGGTCCGAAATTGTCCCTCTCCCGCCCACGAAACCAACCCCAAGTGCTGCTTAATGAACATTAAGCCGTAGTTTTCTGGCACCCTTCACTAGCTCATCCCGGGGTTTTGTGGCCGGCTCTGCTGTGGTGGGGCTGCAGGGATCCCCAGGGAACGCTTGTACCCAGCGTCTGACCCAGCAGCGGGCCCTGCTGCGGTTTTCACTATGGAACAACATCCCCTTTCCGCATCTTATGCCGCTGCCTCCCAAAGTTTCTGGTGACATAAAAGCTTCTCACTTCAGCCGCCGGCTCCCGCGCCTCCATCTCTGCAGAAGCGGCTGCTGGGAACGGGGAACACAAATGAGATTCCGCAGCGGCCCCACACGCGTCCGCACAGCTCTCGATGGGAATTCTGCCCGCGGAAGCTCGGCAGCTTTGAAATCATCTTTCAAACTTCGCCTTTCATCGCCCCACCGGCAATAATTGCAGAAGCTCCTTCCCTCTCCCTCCCCAACACCAAAAAGCTCCTACAGATTCCAGGCAGCCCCAAGGTGCTGGTTCCCAAATTCTCCCGGCAATTCCCATCACAGGGGACGAACGGAATTAAAAAAGGCAATTAGAGGAGCATCAGATTCTCCCAGAGATCGCCCCCTCCAAAGATTACACCGAAGACTTATTTCCATCTCTTTAAGAATTCAATTGCGTGGATTATCTTGGCTGGATTCTGACAACTCTCTGCGGTGCTCTGTGCTGCACTGGTACGTAGGAATAAAAGCCACTTCTGAGCGGCGCTGGATAACCTATTTCCATCCTCCCAAAAGGCTCCAACAGTAAACAAAGAGCATTATTCAGCTGCAAACAGAGATGTTTTCTAATTAAATCCATCCTAGTCATTATGAAATACAGTAAATGTAGCTGATCTATAAAGAACTGCTTCAGCTTGGCCATTTCCTCTTCACATTTCTAGACCCTAATTTGCAATTGAATTCAGGCGAGCAGACCCCTGGACCCACGGGCAGCCAGAAATGGTTTCAGGTGGGTTTTGTACCAGCTTAAAAGTCTTTTTGCATAAATCCAACTACAAAACAAAAGAAAAGCCAGGACTTTGTCTTTACCTCGATGCTTAAAAGTATTAACAAAAAACCTCCTCTGCTTTGAGCCTCTCGGAGCAACGTTTTACAAGAAACAGCACGTTCTGGGGCACAGTGCAGGTGTCTGGCTCATCCAGCCGAGGTGTTTGGTTGAACTCCAGGCAAGATCTCCCATGCACCAGCCCACACTTCTCGAATTGCTGCCGAACGCTGCCCATCGCACTCTGCCAGCCACACGTTTTATTTAGGGCTCTCCGGGGGTCCTTCCATGGTTTCCCGGAGCTGTGGCCAGAGGGAAGGTGACCCAGAACCCAGCACAGGACGGGTTGTTGTCGAGGTGTGGGTGTTTTCCCCATGCCGAACCCTATGAACCGCCACTGGGACCTGACCCTGATTTCCTGCTGCCTCCGCCCAGACCTGGAGCCATTTCAGCCACTTTGGATACCCTGATGTGAACTTAATTAAATCCAAGTGTCAAGCTTATGCTATTCAGCTGCCAATTTAAACGTGCTCATATCTCTATGGGAATATGCCAAACGTCGGCACTTTGTCAGCACCTTCAGGACAGAGGGACAGATGCCAATTTCCATGACACCCCATGTAAATCCAGAGCCTCCAGCTTGGTTCAGGATTAACATCAACCTGAGCATCACAAACCTGCCCCAGCTGCAGCAGTTTACAGGCTACTGGGGAGATTTGTCTTAGAGACAAACCTGAGCAGTTAAGGTTGAAAAATAATACTAATAATAAAGTTTTTCAAAGGGATAACACTATGCGTAGGGCACAGGAATATGTCAGGCACCTTCCAGTATCTGTCCGGGCTGCCAGCACACGCACAGGCTCTGCCTGACCCCAGAAACCCCACGGTAGCTGCATGCAGGGAATCAAACATAAATAAATTAAGAGAAATGACTGTGCAGCCAGACCGTGCACTCCTTCCAAGCAGTCGAGACAAATGACAAAGCGAGTGTCACTTGAGGATCTGTTCTGAAATTTAATGTAGATGCTGGTTTACAACGACCATGCGGTGGGATGACTTCAAGATTCCCCTGTCCTGTTGGCTGTTCTCCCTTTCTGAATCCAAATTTATGTCACTCCCATCAGTGCTGGAGCCACCCTGGGAGCCCTCTGGCCTCACTAAGGTTAAACAGAAAGAAAAACACAACGAGAAGGTGGTAAATAGGAATGTTTCTGCTTCAGTTATAGAATCACAGAAGGGTTTGGGTTTGAAGGACCTTCCCAGCTCCCCAGTGCCACCCCTGCCATGACAGGGACATCTTCACCAGCTCAGGTTGCTCAGAGCCCCGTCCAGCCTGGCCTGGGATGTCTCCAGGGATGGTTCAGCCACCACCTCTCTGCCCAACCTGGGCCAGGCTCTCACCACCCTCAGCACAAACAATTTCTTCCTCATGTCCGGCCTGAATCTCCCTCCTTTAGTTTAAAACCATCACCCCTTGTCCTATCACAAAAGGCCCTGCTTAAAAGTCTGTCCCCATCTTTCTTATGGGCCCCTTTTAAATCTGGAAAGGCTGCAATAAGGTCTCCCCAGAGCTTCTCTTTTCCAGTTGAACACCTCAGCTCTCCCACGTGTTCTGCCACAAGGTCCCTGGAGCTGCCACCCAAGCGTCCTCTGCCTTTTATGGGCCACAACACCCACCTCCTGCCCAGAGCACAACAGTGACACTGTCCCGCAAGAAAACACCCCGACTGCCCCCCCCCCACCGAGGGGTGAGCAGGAGAGGACACTAACGCAAAACCCTCTTTCTTCTGTTTCACCCTCCAGAGGTCACCCTGGCAGGGGGGGCTCCTGCCCCAGCAAGGCCCCTATGGCTCCACAGCCAGGGCCCCTCCTTCCCTCACCTTAATTTGCTAAAGCTGAAGCGAGGCCAACTGTGTGGATTTCACCTCAAAAAAAGCAGAAAATAATGACTCAGGGTACCCAGTGGAAGCTGCTTCAGCACCAGGAGCAAAAGGAGAGGGTGGGGATTCAACTCACGGACCCAGCAGTGAATCACAGAATCATTTTGGTTGGAAAAGATGCTCAAGATCATTGAGTCCAACCATAACCTGACTCTAGCACTAAACCATGTCCCTGAGAACCTCATGTCCGTCTGTCCAGCCCTCCAGGGATGGTGACTCCAGCACTGCCCTGGGCAGCCTGTTCCAATGCCCCACAGCCCTTTGGGGAAGAAATTGGTCCCCACATCCAACCTCAACCTCCCCTGGCGCAACTTGAGGCCGTTTCCTCTGCTCCTGGCGCTTGTTCCTGGGGAGCAGAGCCCGACCCCCCTGGCTCCAAGCTCCTTTCAGGCAGTTCAGAGATCAGAAGGTCTCCCCTCAGCTCCTGTGCTCCAGCTGAACCCCCCAGGTCCCTCAGCCGCTCCCATCACACTTGTGCTCCAGCCCCTCACCAGCTCCGTTCCCTTCTCTCCACTCGCTCCAGCACCTCAAGGCCTTTCTTGGCATGAGGGGCCCAGAACTGCCCCCAGGATTGGCGGTTTGGCCTCCCCAGGTCCCAGCACAGGGACGGTCACTGCCCTGGGCCTGCTGGCCACCCCAGTGCTGGTACCAGCCAGGATACTGGTGGCCTCTCGTCCCCTGTCACACCCCTCCACGTTCAGCCCGTCCCGCACTCACCGCCGGTCCCCGCTCCGCCCGCAGCGCCGCCTCCATCCCCCGGCATCCCCCGCGCTCCCCGTGCCCTCGGCCGTGTCGCGGCCGCGCATGCGCAGAGCGCGCGGCAAGATGGCGCTGCTGCGGCAGGCGTATGGGGCGCTGTTCCGCCGCACCTCCACCTTCGCCCTCAGCATCGTGCTGGGCGCCGTCCTGTTCGAGCGCGCCTTCGACCAGGGCGCCGACGCCATCTTCGAGCACCTCAACGAGGGGGTAAGGAAGGGTGGGGACGCGCCGCGGGCCCCCCCGGGGATTAGGCCTGGGCCTGAAGGTCAGCGTGGCCCCGCCTGGGCCCGCACCCGGGGCTGCCCCCGCTCCCCGGGCCGGAGCGCGGCCTTGGCTTCCCGGGGAGGCCCCGAGCGCCGCGGCCGCGGTGCCTGTCAGGGAAGGCTTTACTGGTGTTTCCATACGCTTTTCAGCGGTGCCCGGTGACAGGGTGAAGGGCAGCGGGCACAGACTGAAGAGACTGAGAGCTGGGGCTGTTGAGCTGGAGAAGAGAAGCTGAGAGGGATGTGATCAATGGATCAATATCTCAGGGTGGGTGTCAGAGGATGGACCAGACTCTGTTCAGTGGTGCCCAACGCCAGGGTGAGGGGCAACGGGCACAGACTGAAACACAGGAGGCTCCATGTGAACATGAGCAGAAACTTGTTTGCTGGGAGGTACCAGAGCCTGGCCCAGGCTGCCCAGGGAGGTTGTGGAGTCTCCTTCTCTGCAGACATTCAAACCCGCCTGGACACCTTCCTGTGGAACCTCAGCTGGGTGTTCCTGCTCCATGGGGGGATTGCACTGCATGAGCTTTCCAGGTCCTTTCAACCCCTCACATTCTGGGATTCTGTAAGAGTCCCAGAGCCCAGCAGAGGCAGACAAGGCCATGGCTGCCACCAAGCAGCACCTGGAGACCCTCAGGGTCTGAAAGGGCTTTGGGTTTGCAGCATCTTTCTGATGAGAAGAGACTGAGAGAGCTGGGGCTGTTGAGCTGGAGAAGAGAAGCTGAGAGGGATGTGATCAATGGATCAATATCTCAGGGTGGGTGTCAGAGGATGGACCAAACTCTGTTCAGTGGTGCCCAGCGCCAGGGTGAGGGGCAGCGGGCACAGACTGAAACACAGGAGGCTCCATCTGAACATGAGCAGAAACTTGTTTGCTGGGAGGTGCCAGAGCCTGGCCCAGGCTGCCCAGAGCGGGTGTGGAGTCTCCTTCTCTGAGCCATTCAAACCCCCTGGACCCACCTGTGTGATCTGCTCTGTGACCCTGAGTGAGCAGGGCTGGGCTGGGGATCTGCAGAGCTCCTGCAACCCAACAAGCCTGGGGTTATTCCGTGTGTCATGGTAGTTGTAGTCAGGGCTTCAGTGTGTTCTGAGGCTTCTGTGGCTGTGGAGTAACTGGGGAAAAGATATCACAAGGGGTGGAATGCAAGAAGGTTAAAATGCATTGAGCTTGCTCTGTTGGTCCATAGCTGTTCATCTTCCCAGTCTGCCCAGAGCACAGGAGGGTGACAGCTGGGGATGGGCAGTGCTGCCGCTGTGCAGGGGAACAGCGTCTGCCATCTCGGGTGTGAACGCGAGATGAGAAAGGTCAGGTTGTCTTTATATCTCTACAACTGCCTGAAAAGGGGTTGTAGCATGGAGGCTGTTGGTCTCTGCTCCCCAGGAACAAGCGCCAGGAGCAGAGCAAACGGCCTCAAGTTGCACCAGGGGAGATTGAGGTTGGATCTGGAGAACAGTTTCTTCCCCAAAGGGCTGTGGGGCATTGGAACAGGCTGCCCAGGGCAGTGCTGGAGTCACCATCCCTGGAGGGTTGGACAGACAGACATGAGGTTCTCAGGACATGGGGCAGCGCCAGGGGTGGGTTAATGAGTGGACTCAATGATCTTGAGGGCTTTTCCAACCAAAATGATTCTAAGTAGAGCTGTGATGCGATAACTGTCTGGATACTGAGTCACGTGGACAGGTGATATAACGGCTTCCAGGGCCAGATGAGGTGATGCAGCACATGCCCTAAGAAAAGCCAGAAGGTGCTGGAATTTCCATCTTGCAGAGAGTACCAAAAATACTCAGTGTGTTTCACGTTCCCACCTGCAGCACAGCAGTTCCCTTCCCTGTCCCACAGCTCCAATGTGCCTTGGGTCTCTCAGGGCACCCAGGATGCAGTTTCACAGGGGAGCCAGCTCATCTGAATGGCTCTGATGCTGCAAAGAGCTGCCCCGCACCTTCCCTGACTGCAACAGCTGCTCTTTGGCCTCCTGAATCAGGTCGTGAAAACAGCAGAAAGCTGATACCACACGAGGTGACAGCCACAACACCCTGAAGTCACTCACCAGGGCTTGGGTGAGCTGAGAAAATACAGTAAAGACCAAGAGCAGGGTCCCTGTCGTCTCTTTTTAGCAATAGTCGCTTGTAAAACCTTACTTAAAACCACATTTGAATGTCAGCACACAACTCCTTTTTTTAATGGTAGAATTTTGTTTTCTTAAGCAGGGTTTGAGAACGGGAACTTGTTTTTGAAACTCTAAAGTATTGTGTACATCAAACAGCACAGCACGCACTGAGTGGTGATTCCCTTGGTCCCATCTGCACCAGCAGATTTCAGTGCCTGCAGCAGGATTGTTTTCTGCATCCCATGTCTCTGGGAGCAGAAATGCTCCTCCGGCCTGAGCAGAGATAATCTGTGGCTCCCAGGCGCAGGGGATGCGGGACAGCAGCGGTTCCCTCATGTTCTTCTCTGAAAGCCCAGGAGTCCATGTGCCGCCTCCTCCCCAGGCAGAGCGAGCGTGGGCTGGGGCTCTTGGCTGCTGTTGATGTTGCTCCCGCATCCCTCGTGCAGGACTCGCTGCGGCAGAGCAGGGTGAGCCCCACACAGCAGGGACACACGGGGTGACAGTTCCCAGCCTGCCGCGGACCCTGCTGGCACCTGCACACGTGTTCTCTTACAAACTGTTCTTTCCCCTCTTGCTCTTGGGCAAAGCGTTCATGGTAACTTGCAGTTTAAACTGAAACTTTATCAGGACCACTGAAAAGCTAAGATCACTGTTTGGTTTTTGTTTTACATCCAGAAACTGTGGAAGCACATCAAGCACAAGTATGAGAGCAGCGAAGAGTGAAATGCTCAGCAGCAGGATCCAGCCTGGGGTGGCAAAAAACGCTGCAGAGAAGGATCCGCTCTCCTGAAACTGGTTGCATCAAAATGGGAATGGATTCCTGATTGAACAACTCTGAGCCAGGTTATATCAGCCACCTAGTGATATGATGTAAGCCTAGATGGACTCAAGGACTTCTGCTGCTGTACTCAAACTTACTGCGTTAAAATAAAGCATTCTTGGTCCATGTCTCATGCCTGCGTGTTCCCTTGACTTACCCTTCGCCCTGCTTGTAACTTCTTATCTAGGAGACAGAGGATGCTTCAGTAGGGCCCTGTGCTGCAGCTTCAACACCCTGTAAGAAATCAAGCTATTTATTTTTGAGATAATGATGTGAAAGACTTGAAAGCATTTATACAGCCATGGTCTGCTGCTGCTGCTGATGGGAGCTGAGCAGAGGGGTGAGGAGCTGCCTGCGCTTTCTAATCTTGTCCAAAGAAAAGGGACTTGAAATCATTTACATCTTTGATGCAGGTTCCTAGCCTATCACCCTGCTGCAGCACAGATGCTCCTACTGTTACCAGTGTGAGAAGTGGGTAAATGGATTGATAGACAGATGAATAGATGAATGGACAGACAGACTCATTCAGACCAGACATGAGGAAGAAATTGTTGCCCCTGAGGGTGGTGAGAGCCTGGCCCAGGTTCCCAGAGAGGTGGTGGATGAACCATCCCTGGAGACATCCCAGGCCAGGCTGGACAGGGCTCTGAGCAACCTGAGCTGGTGAAGATGTCCCTGCTCATGGCAGGGGGGGCACTGGGGGAGCTGGGAAGGTTCCTTCAACACAAACCCTTCTGTGATTCTATGCATGGACAGGTAGATGGATAAATGGGTAGATGGATGCCTCAGCCCTGCAGGCGAGTGCTGGTGTGAGCCCATCAATCTGGGCTGAAAATGGACATGGTGTATAATTCCAGCCTGTCCAAAACCTACCAAAATGGGATGTTGATCTTTCTAAGCTATTTCTGCACCTTCTGGCTCTTTGAGTGGCTTGAGGGGCAGAACAGTCTTACCTTGTACCCTCCAAGCTGCTCTGTCCCATCCTGGGGAGCTGCCGAGGGTCCCTGTGCTCTGCCCACCCCCGCTCCAGCCAGAGGGGAAGGAGTAGATTCTCTTCAAATTCTCCACAACCTCACTGAACAGTCCAGCCCTGTTCTCAGCATCCCTTTCAGACACATCTTTCCTCCTGGGAAAGGGCTGTTTGGATCCTGTTTGGGGTAACGAAGCAGTTAATTACTCTGGGGTCTCCAGTGGCTGGGGGAAGATGTGGCTGAGTGACTCCTGCTCTTCCCTCTTTCCCAGCCCAGAAGCCATGTCTCCCTCCTCACTATATTTTCACTAATAAGGAGGAATTTGAGCAACGGATGAGGGAGAGCAAATTAGAGCCAGCACTAATGAAAGCAGCTTTATTGGGTTTGCAAATAGGTGTCAGGAGTAAAACGTTAAGAACACAAAGAGGACTTGAAAAACATCGTGCTTCTGGTTTTTGAGCAAAAAACTCCAGCTTTCACAGTCCCAGCTGTGCTTTTATAGAGATGCTTAAGAGGAACAGTTTAAGCTTTCTTGGGCTAATCTCGTACCGTATGAGACCACCTGCTTTACTACCAGCTCCGTCTGCGGTGCCGATAGCTTCACGCTGTGCTGAGCAGGTGATAGAGATTTGCAGCTTCTTAGAAGCAAGAACTAAAGATGAATACGGTATTAGGAAGGGAGAGAAGCATTAGTGGGCTGGCAGAGAGTAAATGAAGCTGTTGGTGCAGAGAACAGTAGCCGCACAAGAGCAGAGTCAGTTATCCTAGCAGGTGATTTCCCTTGACAGCAGATTTGGGGAAGTTGGTAAATGTAATTCCCTTTTTCCTATGTGTTGTTGAGGGGTTGAGCTGTCCTGATATGCAAAGAAATCTGGCTCGCAGCACTCGGGACTTCATCCCATCTGCAGAATGGTGACAGCCATCTCTAGGCTTCTCAAAGCAGCCCCAGCAGTGTCTGGCAGCAGCTCTGATCCTACAGCCCCTGGTCCCGCCCTCTGCGTAAAACCCGGCAGCGCCGTCCGTCTCACGGCGCTCGTTGCCAAAGCGCTGCAGCGCTCGAAGTGGGAGAGTCAGCCTGGAACCGGAGCTCTACCGCTGCACAACCCAGGGCTGATTGCTCAGTGTGGGGATGACAACGGTAGCACTTGCAGTACTAGAAAAATAAAAACAAACAGAAAACCCCAACCACATGTGATGGTGGGGAGACAGCACGCGGAGCAGATTAACCAAGCCAAGCCTGCTTGTTTACTTGAAAGTTCATCTCCACGATGGGGACAGCACCACAATAACGCGCTGCTGCTCCGCGACAGCAGCGACCGCAAGTTTTACCACCAGCTGCTGGCAGAAA
Organism: Patagioenas fasciata; assembly: GCF_037038585.1. NCBI lineage: Eukaryota > Metazoa > Chordata > Aves > Columbiformes > Columbidae > Patagioenas > Patagioenas fasciata. The sequence continues at coordinate 12,672,607 of NC_092536.1, forward strand.
CTCCAGGCTCGCGCAAGCATTTGAGCGCCTCACAAACAGAGTACAAAGCAAACTCAATTTGTGTGTCTCCTTGCACAGGGAGCAACTGCAAACCAGAGACAGCGCTTGGGAGTAGCCCCTTCAGCAACTACAAACTGTTTACTATGATCTCCCAGCCTTTCTGACAGCAAACACAATGACAAGGGCAGTTCTGCTCCAGTGTGACAAGTTGTTGAGGAGGCAGCTTGCGGGGACTCTGCCCCTGCTGCCTTCCCCTCCCGTTTCCATCCCCGTCATCCCTGATTTTCTAGTATCTTTAGTCTCGGTGGCTGTGGCCAGATCTCATCACACTAAACCACCACAGAACAGCAAGTGAATTCAGTGCCTGCAGACACAGCACGTTAAAAGGCTTGTTGAGATCTTTCCAACTTCAAGATCGATACGGTCCGTAAGAGCCTAAAGCACCAACTGAAAGATTGAAATCTTTTATTTGCGCATTCTGTTTTCACACACCTCACTCGAGGGACAGGAATGGATGATAAGGTGTTCATTCACCTCAACTCCCCCTGGGCGGCTGTTAGCAATGGGAATAGCCCAAGCGCTTTCCTATCGTCCTTGCGGCTGTACCGCAGGATAAGGCATTTGAGCGGAGCAGAAGGCCACGGGGGCCGCTCCAGGGAAGCTTCGCTCTCAGAGCCGCCCGCTGCGGGGGCTGGAAACCCACGTGAGTGATGGAGAGGGGCAAGGAGCCAGTATGAAAATAAAAATCTCCGAATTATAAATAGTACAAAAGGAAGCGAAGGGCTGTGCAGCCCATCTGCTGCAGGTGCGGTGCAGCCCGCTGTCGTACGCACGTCTCCATGAACTGCTGAGTAGCCGGAGTCTGCTTGGAGGGCAGTTCCTTCCCCAAAACGGCTGCCCCCCCAGGGTGTGCAATTCCATGTGAGCTGAAGCGTCAGGTATTGAACCACGACAACCAGTCCCCCGAGCACAGCGAGTGCTGAGGGAATAAAACACAACCGCGTCCTCCCAGGCAGAGGACTGGGGATGATGACACCCAGGCTGAGTCTTTCAGGAAGGAATCATGCCTTTATTCCGCTTTCTGTCAGCCAGGGCTCGGCGGTTGTGGTTGGCTCTTGTGCTTTTGTTTGCCTCCTTCTTCCTTCGCTCCTGCAGCGTCTCCCGGTTCTGTCCGTGTCCCTTTGCATTCCCAACGACGGCAGAGCTGTCGTGCTTGTGCCTGGGGTACACAGAAAAAGGACATTACGATGAGCACACTGCACGCTTGGGGGACAAAATATACAGATCCTGACAAAAGACGTGAGTTCAGCTGTCAGGCCTTGAACCTCAGCTCATCCCAGCTCTGTGGGGCTTCGGCAATGGCTGAGTACCAGCATCAGCCACACAACAACTCTGTCCTACACATTGTCAGCTAAAACCAGCTGTTAAACTGTCCTGAAACCCTGTGGGAGCTGCTTGAGCTCTAGAAAGCCGTGCTCTCCCAGAACCCAACGTGGACAGGATGAGAGTTGGGGTGTTCAGCTGGAGAAGAGAAGCTCTGGGGAGACCTTATTGTGGCCTTTCCATACTTAAAAGGGGCCGATAAGAAAGATGGGGACAGACTTTCGAGCAGGGCCTGTTGTGACAGGACAAGGGGTGATGGTTTTAAACTAAAGCAGGGAGATTTAGGCTAGACATGAGGAAGGAATTGTTGTCCCTGAGGGTGGTGAGAGCCTGGCCCAGGTTGGGCAGAGAGGTGGTGGATGAACCATCCCTGGAGACATCCCAGGCCAGGCTGGAGGGGGCTCTGAGCAACCTGAGCTGGTGAAGATGTCCCTGCTCATGGCAGGGGTGGCACTGGGGGAGCTGGGAAGGGCCTTTCAGCGCAAACCATTCTATGTTTTTATATGCCCAATCATTTGATGAGCGAGTACGATGAGCAGTCAAGTAAAAGTTAGGTGAGGAAGTTCCCACCACCATGGTGCTGACCCTGACACACAGGAACGTTAAGGAGCAGGTGCATCCTCAGCAATTCAGGGTCAGCAGCAGAACACTCGCTAACCACAGCAGAACACGGCTTCCCCCGCAGAGGGAGGTGCTCACTCACCCCTTCCTCGCGAGCTGCGCCAGCCGCCGGGCTTCAGCTCTCTCCCGCAGCACGGCCGGGTCCTGCACAAAATGGTCCTACCGAGGGCAGAAAGGCAAGAGGTCAGTCAACTCAACAGCATCGCACAAAGGGCTCGAGCAGAAGGTGGTTCTGTCAGACCACGGAACAGAGTCAATCCATTGTTGATTATCTGCTGGCTGAGCCAGCGGGATTGGTGTCAGACTCTAAACACCAAACCCAGCAAAAAACCTGACTGAGAATTCTTCCCACATCCCACCTCTACCAGCAAGAACATCACTATTTCCAGAATATCCACGGCAACAGAGCATTGGTGACCCTCAAAGTGTTCTGCTGGTATCGTCTGCCTAAGGGATAAAGGAGATTAAAGCTCTCCATGGAATAAGCGTCACTGCTCCAGCACGGTTATCCTAGGAAGCAGTGGACAGCTGTACTCAGGGACATTTCACAACCTGCAGAAGCAGCCGCTTGGAAAAGCAGCTCAAGCTCCACCCAACTGTTAAAAGACTCACTCTCTGAAAGAGGAAACCTGCTCCACGTCACCTCTGCCAAACACCAGCACGTGAAGCAGAGAAGATGGATGGTAAATCTTAATGCAACTCCAATCACAAACTAAACGTCACCTTTGCTCTTTCCTTTTCAGCTTCTTCTTCCTCCTCCTCTTCATCCCCTTCCTCTTCCTCCTGCCCTTCCTCCTGTCCTTTTGGTCTCAAGACTTGAGGGATTGTGAACGGCCTGAAAATTAAGGCACAAAGTCAGCAAACAGTACAGCCAGAAACGTTTCACTGAACAGCAGAGCCTTTTTGCTTTGTGTCTTATCTTCCAAAATGAGGAGCTAGAAATTTCCTGGACTTGCTGCTTCTCCTGAAGAAAGAAAAAAAGAAAAGGAAAAGAAAAAAAAAAAGAGAGACCCGGTAGCTAATGACACATTTACTATGGGCAATTAAACACAGATGTTCTTCACTGGGGAATGTTCACTATGATGTTGTTACTGAAAATAATAATAGTTAAGAAAAAGAAGCAGGTCAGGAAAAACCTGAAACTTCAGAAAGGAAACAACTGCTTCCTGGGGAGAAGGGGACCGGGCAGAGCCCCATGGCACCAGTGAGGAGTAAACCTGCTGGGCCCAGCTCACCAGGGAGGGAACAGCATCGGTACAGGGAACCCTCAGCCTTTCAACCCAAACTCCCACAGAAATGTGAATGCCCAGCAAGTGCTGTGCTCTAAAACCACTGCAACTGGTCCATGGTTCCACTGCTGTGCCCCAGTTTCATACAGGGAGAAATCCATCAAGCTTTATGAATCACCCCTGAACACGCAGAGCGGCCAAGGGCCTGGGGGGCAGAGGTGGAATTCAGCACATGCCAATAGCTCTTCTTTAATATATATATGTGTGTGTGTGTTTAAACTGTATTGGAATTCAGATGCACCATTCCACTGTCAAAGAAATAAGTGTAAGACTAGAAAAGCCTTGGTTACTTCAAACCTTTAGATCTGGTTTTAAGCATTAACATCCACTAATTGTTCCCACTGCCTCTCTAGGAGCACGAGCACCTGAAATAGGGAAAAGGGCCAAGTGCTGCGCTGGTACAGGCAAAGCACAAATAGGACTTCAATTGAAGCCTCACCATGCTTTAGAAAGGAAAAAAAGCAAATGGGACAAAGGAACCTCAAAGGTGCATTTGGGTTTGAAGTTAGAGATGGTGGCATCTTCACAATACATCAGAATTTAACAGGCCCCTGTCAGAAATGTTAAAACAGCTTTTAAAACATTTCTAGCTCTTATTTCTAAAATAAATATTCGACAATCCCCATCCCAAACGAACTTTTTCCTTCCCAAAACCCAACTGCCTCAGCTGTCAGTCGCTGTGGACAGTGCTGTGCCCCCCATCCTGGACCCAATTCCAGGTGTATGCGCCCCAAGATGTCAGAGGGAACTGGCAGGGAGGAGAAATCCCCTTGTACAGTTCCCAGTTTTGAAGGTTTCCTTTGCTAACCAACCATTTCATGTTGCCCAGCTACACCTGTTATTTAAGACAGCTCATTCTCCTCCGCTGTGGGACAGTTTTCTATCAGCACAAGCACTGCTAAGCGCAACTTTCTACACAACAGCAAAGCCTCCTCTGAGGTTTGTTGGTCAGTTTAGGCAAAGGCCGAGCCCTGCAGACAGTGGAAGTGGAAGGCAGGGTGCACATCAAGGCAACACTCCCTACCAACGAGAGAGAGAGACACCCAAATCTCCCTCCTTTCACATCAGAGAAAACAGAAGATAAATGAGTGGTTTGAAGCACGCGCATTCTCTCTGAGAAACAGCTCAAACCCAGCGCTGAGCAGGTTTGTGTGAGCCAGGTGGCGATTCCCATCACAGCACCTACCTCCTGCTGATCAGTTCATCATCCGAGTCAGCATCGTTTGCCCCCACTTGGTTTCCATCGTAGGTGTCATCGTACTCATCCTCGTAGTCCTCCCTGTAGAGCTGAGCTGCTCCCGGCTGCACAGGAACCTCCTCCACGACCACGCTGTACTGGTTGTAACGCTCCCTCTGCTCAGCAACCAGGCGCTTGTCGTTCAGCAAACTCCTCGTTGTGTCCTTCTCCCTCCTGCGCTCCCCAGCATTGGAAGGAGAAGCAACACAGAACCTTAGAATCATTTTGGTTGGAAAAGCCCCTCAAGACCATCGAGTCCAACCATAACCCACCCCTAGCACTGCCCCATGTCCTGAGAACCTCATGTCCGTCTGTCCAGCCCTCCAGGGATGGTGACTCCAGCACTGCCCTGGGCAGCCTGTTCCAATGCCCCACAGCCCTTTGGGGAAGAAATTGTTCCCCACATCCAACCTCAGCCTCCCCTGGTGCAACTTGAGGCCGTTTCAAGGGCCATATGTAAAGATCTCTGTAAGTTACTTTTCCCCCTGTCAGTAAGTGGAAGCTGAAGTAACAGAAGCCTCACCTCAAACTCCACAAGCCCTACTCACACCTACCTGTTTTACTCCAATTTATAACAGGGCTGTTTGGCTACTAAAAAAAGCAGCCACTCCTGGCTTGCAAAAGTCATTATTAAAAAAGAAGCCCAGCAAGATTCCACAGCAGCTAAGAACACGAATTGGAGACCGCTGCTGTCACTTGAGCCAGAACAGGAGCTTTTACAGGAAGCCAAAGCAATTATACTCAAGCTGAAATTTGGTCAAAATCCAGAAGACACCAGAAGTGCCATGAATCCCGAATGGCGAGTTGGTAGGAAGAAGACTCGGATCTCCGGAGGGCTGTGCAGGGCACAGTGCTCTCTAACACCCCACAGCACGATCATCTCATCGTAATCACTTTTGCAATCACTGAAAATCACGGACCTGATTGTCAGTAACCGCTGCACGGACACACGTGTTCCTGGAGCCAAGAACCACAAATGGGAGATGGAAAATACAAATGGAGGCAGAGAAAGCAAAAATTACCAGTGCAGCAAGCAAGGATCAGAGTGAGCACAACTAACATTGAAAAGAACAAAACAGAGTAGACCGGTGATGCTGATTCAGCCTCAAAGCACTGTGTGTAGATTTTTAATTTAGGACCAAAGTAAATTACAGCAATTTTAAAGAAGGGAAGATAAAATTTTGACAGAGGTATTAAAAAGGTGGCCAGAGATGCTGTAAACTCTTTAAGTCTCATTTTTAGACTGGCCAAGTACACTCTTCCAGCAAAGCAACAAGGGATTCCACTGTTAAATATTCACAGGACAACGTGCAGCCCTCAGAGTCGAGGAGGAACACGCACCGGCGCTCTGCCCAGCATCTGGATGCTACCAGAGAAAGAAGCTGCCCAGGGCAGGCAGCCGGTGACTTGAGAACGGACAGACCTGGGTGATGTACCCGCCAGGAGTGGGGAAATGATGTAAACAGCCTGATGTTCACAAAGCATCTGAAAGCTCCGTAACCCTGCGGCAGATGCGGTTCCTCCCCGGGTGACTCGCTGTGACTCCACACACCGCTCGGCTGGGATAACATCCTCTGGTGGTATTTAGCGTGAGACTGAGCAAAGTATTCGGTAATTGTTTCCTGTCGAGCTGGTCTGATGACCGCAGAGGAGCTGCAGCGAAGTGTCTCAGCCACCAATTCCAGGAAAACAGTGGGATAACCCCTCTAGTCCTGCAGTGTTCAGGACACGCTCCGACTTCAAGAGCCAGATTCAGCTTGCAATTGTGGCTGGACAGGCACAAACAAGTGGGATTGCTTTTCAGCATCAGCAAAGAATCATGTATATGTGTTATATACATCCACTTCCTCATGGTCATTCCCCTCCTCATCCTGGTGTGGCTTTTTCTCTTTCCCATTAACCGGCCCTGCCCCAAACTGCTTGTGCTTTTCCACAGTGCAGTGGGACCCATCCTGCTCTGTGTCCTGGTTTTGTTAAAAAAAAGTTTCTCTTTTACTGAATTTGCCTGTCAGCTAAAGCCTTCACGTTAGCTGCATTTTCCTGGAGAACCCAACACATGTTTTGGTTAAACATAGCAATGGAATGCAAACTTCTTGATAAGCATGGACGGACATCTCGCGAGAGGGGCAACGAGAAAAGTGATGACCGAGAGACTGACCAATGGTGTATAACATTCCATTCACGTGAATACTTCATATAAAAGTGGGAGATCACGAGGATCTCGTCCCTTTTTCCTTCCCTTCTGCTTATGGCCAACATTAGGAGAGGACTTTGCTGGTCGTCCCTGCGAACTGAGGCCTAGTGAGAGACTGAATCCAGCTCCGGTTGGCTACAGAGTCTAATCCAGGACTTTGGGTGCTGGCTCTGCAGTTGCTGAGACTTACAAGATTGGTTTTGTATATTTTGTATTATTTTCTCTATTCTTATTAGTAGCATTAGTAAAACATCTTTAACTTTTCCAGCTCTCTTCTCTCTGTCCTCCTTTCCCTCCCGATCGCCTGTCCTGAGTGGGAAGCGGGGAGAGGGAGGGGCAAAAGGGGGAAGTGGGGGGGAGAGGAGGTTGACAATACATCTGCCAGGGTTTGATTGTCACCCCGCAATCTTAACCCTCGACACTCTGGCAGCGTCATTGCCACATCACAACAGCACTAAACGCAAGTAGAATTCGGTGAGCAAGAGATTTTAAGAAGGAGAAAAAGAAATTATATAATTGAAATCCAAAGCAGATCTCAAACCAGGCTGGGAGAGCCCTGTCACCCCAGTGCTTGGGTAAAGCATCAGGTTTCTCACTTGTGGGACAAGGAACTTGCACTTTTAGTGCTGAAAGGACACACTTCATGTTTCTGGTGTTCTGAATGTTAAATTATAGAGAGCAAGGCACTATAAGTTATCCTTTGATTTAGTTGGATATGGCAACTTTGGGCATAGGGTGTAGAGCAACGAAGAGGCTGAAGGGAATGGAGCATCTCCCGTGTGAGGAAAGGCTGAGGGAGCTGGGGCTCTGGAGCTGGAGAAGAGGAGACTGAGGGGGGACTCATTCCTGGGGATCAATATGGAAAGGGGCAGTGTCAGGAGGATGGAGCCAGGCTCTTCTGGGTGACAACCAGGGACAGGACAAGGGGCAGTGGGTGCAAACTGGAACACAGAAGGTTCCATTTAAATTTGAGAAGAGACTTGTTCCTGGTGAGGGTGGCAGAGCCTGGCCCAGGCTGCCCAGGGAGGCTGTGGAGTCTCCTTCTGTGCAGACATTCAAACCCGCCTGGACACCTTCCTGTGGAACCTCAGCTGGGTGTTCCTGCTCCATGGGGGGATTGCACTGGGTGAGCTTTCCAGGTCCCTTCCAATCCCTGACATCCTGGGATTCTGTGATTCTGTGTATGTTGCTGATCCCAGCTAGTAAAGTCCAGGTTTTGAAAACTACTCCAAACGTAACTAATGTGTCTGGAGTCCTGCAGAGTGCTCTCTGCGTAACAACAACTGCTTTTAAACCAAGACACAGCCTGAGGGAGGCCAAGAGACACCAGAACAGCAGCACTGAGGGGAGGATAATCCCAAGAGGTCCCGGAATGGTAGAGCAGATGAGACAATTGCGTTCTCAGGGAGCGGTGTCACCACCACAGAGCAGACCCGGACCTCCTGCCCACAGCCGGGGGGCAATGCCATGGGATTAGGGTCCCAACACCCAGCTCAGGGATGACTTAACTTCCGAAGCTCTGGAAGTGATCCCAAAATCATTTCGGTTGGAAAAGATGCTCAAGATCATTGAGTCCAGTCACTAACCCACGCCCCTGAGAACCTCATCTACACCAATCTATCTGCAGAGGGAGCTCCTGGCAGGGTTATGCCGAGTGCTGGACGTGCTGTGCTGGACTCGGGCAGTGCTCTCTGGCCTTGTCCAGCCTCCACAGCAGCTACTCACATGCGCAAAACTTTGGGAAGTGGAAGATAACTGAGCTCACCTGTGCAGAAGGCTCCTGCTGCACTCCGAGCAAGGCAATGTGCCAAGGAGAGAGATAATGATGTGAATTCTTAGCTATGGAGGCTCCAAAAGTCATTGTCTTGGCCAGAGAGAAGAGAAATTATTTTCTTGCCTAGCTGAGCCAATATAAGCACTATAGCAGCGCTGCTGAAATGGTCCAACAGGATTGTGGACAAAGGTGGTTTTCTCCTGAGAGTTTGATGCAGCTTTGCAACCAAAGCCTTGACTGGGAGTTCCCAGGGTGATGCGGCTCAATCTCCAGCCAGACTTTTACTTACATTTTGTGTAAATACACACTAACATAAAGATCAGACTTGGCTGGTTAGAGAAAGTGCTTAAAAAGAATCTGAAGCAAGTCAACCATGTTGTAGATAGAGCTGTCAGCAACAGGAGCCAGCAGGACAAAGCCCCAACCTCCGTTCGCACAGCATGGCACAGCACAACGCGCCAAACTAAGGGGAAAGCAAGGGAAATGTTCTTCTGCAGGGAGCTTACGGCAGCAGGAACAACAAAAGTTGTCTAAGCCACCGAGTGTTATCAGATTTTGAAGCAGATAGACATTGAAGCTTCGCTTGGATCTAAACCAAATCGTTATTTATCCCCAGTTCTGAGTCACTATGCCAGGCTCACAGAGGTGGCTGCTTGTCAAGGTTTGCTGTTCGGTACAAATTTAACATTAAGACCAAGAAGCAAGAGCCTGACATCACAAACGAGCTTGACAGGGATCTCTAGCAGCGTACTGAGGAAAGCCAATTAGGAAAAACACTCCTTGAAACCAACCCCCTAATAATATTTCATTTTTCTTTCCCATAGAAACAGGTGGGAAACATCTTTGATAAGCCTCACTGCCCCCTGCCAAGAAATTCCTGCAGGAGGTTTGCTCGAGAAACAAATTTGCAGGTTCGCAGACGTTTATTCTGCTTGACAGACAGGGTTAATTGAGGGTGCACGACACTCACCGCTTGCCTTTTTGGATCCGAGAAACATCCACTGAATCCCTACTGAAAACATCAAACTCATCATTCTGGAAAACATTACAGCGAGAAGTGACGAGAGGAGTAGGGTCTGGCTTCAGCTGCCTGTTAAAACAAATAAGAGAGACTCAAACCAAAGGTGAACTGAGGAAGAGCACGTCCTCTCCTTCCTAAACCCTTGGTTTCTTCTTTCTCAAAGTCACCCCCAGCATGCAGAGATCCTCATCACAGTGCTGCCCAACGGGGTCACAAATTTCTGTCTCTATAGTACGTGCATGACTGCTGCATGGCATTGGTGTAAGATAAAAAGCAAGTTTGGAAGCTTATTGTTGGGAAACTAAAGCAACTTACAGAAAGCAAGAAGAAAACGCTTCTGTTCATTTAAGAATCAGTAAAACTGTGCAGGAGTGTGGAATATTTAACAGCCTGGCTGCTCTCAAAGCAGTGACTCAGTAAAGCCAAGCACTAAGTATGATGCATTACACGCCGGAAAAAATTCCAGTAATTTGCCGCTGATGGTTTCAGGACATTTATCTCCCTATGGTTCCTTCTTAATTCTTTTTCAGACTTGTAGGTTTATGTTTGTTCAACTTACAAGTCAAAAGACCATTATTTCTGCATTTGTTTTGTTGGTGCTGTTAGCTCAGCTGGGAACCTGAAAGCGCTGCTGTGCTCCCTTCTAAAATCAGCAGTGATCAGAATTCTACATTCGCTATTGAACTGAGCGTTTTGTTTCAAGATGTAAGAGGCAGGAAAAAACCCAGCCACATCTTCTGTAACTGCTGGTTCTGCAGAAAAACCCAACCTTCCCAAGGCCCACCCCGCACCGTTTGTGCCAAATTCAGCAGATCTGGCTGGGAGAGCGTGAAGATTGTTGCAAAACTAAGATTTTTTTACATTCTTTTTTCTGATAAAGATGCTTTCCTTTTTTAATGCAACAATGAGACGGTCTGCCCATTCCTCTATGAAATGTGAGCGAGCAGCACATTCACATCCTGACGCGCAGTCGGAAACTGCTGTTGCAGCACAAACACGCTGGCAGCTGCAGGCAAACTAAACCAACTCAATTCCACTGCCAGCGAGCAACCCACAGCCGCTGTAACCTGGAGAAATGAGCGAAAGCCGGGCAAGTTTGTCAGGGAGGAGATAAAAATGGACCTGAACTGCTAGTTCCAATCCCACTCTGCTTTAACTTCAGTTGCAAGAGAGTAACCTTCCAAATACAGGTTGAATTTCAGCTGGATTAGCCCCTCTGAAGACGCCCTTTCCTGCAGGACAGCCGGGATTTTAACACCTCTGACCCTGTTCTCCACAGCAAAGTAACTTTTGAAGGCAACGCTTTCTACCGCTCAGCTACGTCACTGTCCCCATGGTGGAATTTTAATGGTTCTTATTGGAGTTTTTAATGTACAAGTATTTTTGTTCCCCCGATCAGCACCTGCTCTGCTGAAATGCTGAACGTTCCAGTCCTCTGCAGGGACACAACGAGGACAGAAATCTAGTGGCAGATGGCAATGAGAAGCTCTCACTGCAGCCACCTACCCCAAGAAAACGCACCTGCTTAGAGCTCTACAAGCGTCTAACCTGCAATATGAATGACGTTAAATGACAACCCACAACTGAAAAAACAAAAGGCATCAAAGCCATGCCAGCAGTTGTCCCACACCTTTGCATTGTTCGGTCCAGCTTATCCAAGCAGGGCAGCAGTTTATCTTCTAGAATGTTGTTGATGACTTGCTCGGCATTGTAGCTGTACTGTTCCAGGCAGGCCAGGATGAAGCCCTCACCGAGGTCCGGCAGCAGATCCTTCACTTGGGAGATGAGGGAGTCCAGCTCCACCCCGGACACCTTGGCGAGGGGCGCGGCAGCCGCCCCGGCGCACTGCACACACCGCACGGAACGGCGAGCGTACATGCGAGAAAACGGAAAGCAGAAGTCTGGATTATCAGAATTTAAACACATGAAGTCAAAGACTAAAGTGAAAAGACAAGAAATCAGCTCAGTTGTTTCTACTACACAAGGGCTGAGAGAGACGTGGGCATGCAACTGCTTTTGTCTGTCCCCGAGTCCCTTCCTCCAATAACATATGGATTTAAAAATAAGCACGTGAAGTACAGGGCTCAAGCACGGGATTCGAATAAACCACAGCAAGAGGAAACCCAGGCCAGTGGGAGTTAGACACAGTTTGCTCAACGATAAAGCCGGGATTCAGGTGTGGCTTTGTTTCTCATTTCACAAGGCACGTGGAGCTGCACTGAAATCTAGCAAAGGCGAGAAATGACACTCAATCTCATGTAATCCCCAAAACCAAGCAAACCAACGCTCTCTTCACAGACAAATGAAGCAAGGACAGAAAGAGCAGAACTCAGTGCTACCCCCCCGGCTCTACTCACCTCATCCTCTGACGCGTATGCAGCCCCGAGCTCTTCCCCGTCCTCGGCCGCGCTCTCCACTATCGCTGATGCTCCATTAGATGCTGCTGGTGGTGCCGGATCTTTAGCAACTTGTGCTTTTTTCCTGTCTACCCCTTCCCACGCACTTTCCACTGCGTGGAGGATGTAGGCTGTCCTGGTCTCATCTCTAAGACAACAGCATTAAGGCCATTTCTAGACACAATATTCAGACCTCACCTTAGAATAATTTCATTTGGAACAGAGATTATCCCTCAGGATCATCAAGTCTAACCATAACCCAACTCTGGCATTAACCCATGTCCCTGAGAACCTCATCTAAACGCATTTTCAACCTCTCCAGGGATGGTGACTCCAGCACTGCCCTGGGCAGCCTGTTCCAATGCCCGACAGCTCTTTGGGGAAGAAATCGTTCCCCAGATCCAACCTCAACCTCCCCTGGTGCAACTTGAGGCCTTGAAGTAACTACGCAATTTTCAGTGACTTCCAAGCCTGTGCCTACATTAACATTAACATTCTCTCCTATCTTTTTTTAAGAGGAGACTTCCCATCACCCACTGCCAGTCCCGCAGCTTCACCAGAGGCAGCGACCCTGGCAATGCCACTGGTGTGAAGGAACTGAAGAGCAGCCAGGGCTGCAAAACACCGCAGTGACAGCAAAGGATACAGCGTGAAGGAGGCTTGTTGGAGCAGACTGACATCATCCTCGACAGGAAACAGCTCATCATAGTCACGGAGAAATCTGAAAACGCAGAAGTTTAATCAGTCGAACTCAAGAATAAATTACGGGCAGAGCTGTCACACAGCACCATCCCTGCTGTGCCACTGCGACTCCCTCACCGCTGAGGTGGAAACACATACAAACCTCTCGCCTGATGCTGAATTCCAGCACGGGTTGCCGTGCCTGATTTTGTTCCCATCGTACTGCAGCACCACTTCCCCCCAAGCCAGAGCCAGCTGCAATGCTCCCCATGATGTCCAGACCCGTAACCCAGTGCCGCATTACAGAGAAAATATGGTTTATGACTCAAACATGACCAGAATGACAGCACCGTCAGGAGGACAAGATGGAATTTGCAGTTCTGCCACTGATTCACTTCACATCTTCAGCATCAGCACTTAATATCTGCCTGGTCTGGTCACCCCACTTGAAAAGCACAGATCAGTAATAACAGCCTAACTTGTCAAGGCTAATTGCTAAATTGCTATCCTCCACTTTGAAAGCCCGGATTAAAGAGAGTGAAGAATAACATTCTCCAGCGTCATGCAACATCCTCCTCATCTTTGCAATAAAGGCTGTACTGCAGCCTGAAATCCTCTCACAGCAGTTCTCCCAACTAGTTAGAATGATTTCTAACTCCCAAACGCATCGTAATGCCTCATAATAATGTCTTGGGCAATTCTGTTGTAAAGAATGGAAGAGGAGAGCAAGCTGACCCTCCCCTCGGGCCTTCCCACCAGCCTCACCTCTTCTCCTGAAGCACCGAAGTGAAGATCTGTAGAAACTCCTCAATAAAAGGCTGAATGTTCTCACAGCTGCAGGAGACAATGGCACAACAGAGTGAAAACCTCAGTGCTGAGCACAATCTCCATATCCTGCCTCGCAAGCCAAACCAGTCTCACACACACATCAAGGGGAAATCCCGTTTGAAAACAGATTTCAGGCCACTTTTAGGTTTTCACAGGAGCAAAGGGTCAAATCGAAACAAGTTTCTTTTATGACTTCAGCAAACATTTCACCCAGCTGGATTAAAGCCGTATCACGGTTAAAATTACAAGACTCAAAACAGACTTTACAAATCATAGTGAGATGCCTCAGACCTGCAATAAGCAGAAAGGGCGTGCAGCCTTTTGTAATTGCACTCTTATTATACGGCTCGGGATTATAGCAGCGAACCTCCCAGAAAGTACGTGCTCACCTCTGTAAGAACGTGTGCCAAAGAAACTCCTCGTGCAATCTTTCGCTTTTAAGGCCTAAACCTCCCGTTGGTGCGGATGCATCCGGCCTCCTGACGAGGCAGAACGCAGAACGCTCTCTGGGGCAGGTCAGTGCTAAGAGAAAGGTATTTGTCTAGGAGCCAGACACATCGTTTGCACAGCAGCCTCAGCTCCTGTCAAACTGGCAATGAGGGTCTGGAGCTGCCCTTTACTACCTCTGAAGTATATATATAATCCTTAATACTGTGGAGTCTGAACATGTTCCATGCTTTAGTTTGTTTCTACTTTCAATATTGCAGTGGGTGCTGAAAGGCAACACTCAGAAAGCAAAGGTAGGGCAAGGCTGCTATTGCTCCTTCAAGGGCTGATTTACAGCACGGATTGGGTGAGAGCCCAGGTCACAAGGAAGCGAATCCAGGGCTCTCATAAGGAATTCCACCAACAGACCCTCCTCATCTCCTCCGACAATTCTGATATCAAACCAGGGAAAAGAGTCAAGCGGAACAGGAGCCGCAGAGACCAGCGATTGACACAACCACTGAGTACAGGCGGAGAACAGCCCAAGGCAGACGTGCTTTCCAGTCCAGATGCAGGTTCTTAGCTCTATACCCAACATGCAGCACAATTTTGGGTTATTTCACTTCTCTTCATCTCTCCATTTTAAAATAAAGATAGTTATACTTGCCTCCACTTTGAGATTACTCAGAGAGCTATCAGTTAACAATTTTCACAGTAGGAGTCGAGGCAGAGCAAGGTAAAGGCATCAGTATCCAGATTTCAACACCTGTTTTCAGTGACCTATAATACTGCATCGCTTTTGCTGTGGTGTCTCAGTCAAGGTGCCTACACGCAGCATTAGAATTCACTACTTAGTCACAAACTGAGGTCAGAAAGCTTGTTGGACCACAGATTATCCCAACACACAGCTCACTGCACCGATTTGGGATCACACAGCTTCGCTGGGACACTCCCGCTGTGCAGGACCGCAGAGTTCTGAGCTCAGCCAGAGTCTTTGGCTCCAACCCCAACACAAATAGCAGCATCCGTTCATTTTCTGCAGTAAATCTGAACACGAGGAAGGAATCTCCCCCATCATGGCAATAACTGGCTAGAACCACGGCGCCCGAGTGCCAATACCTGCTTTCTAAGATGGGCTGCAGGCAGACTTGGTTTATTAGGATGTGAAAAGCTTCTATCATCTTCTTTCTGGAATGGGAAATTCTCCTCCACAAATCAGCAAAAACACTTGAGAGAGAGAGTAAAAGAACACACGGTTGGTGTCAGCACAAGAAATCTGCATCTTTAACACACCTTCGCTCCAGAGTTAACCCTCTAGAGGTGGCATTTTCATTAGCAGAGTATTTGATTCGCTGTAAAAACCAGAAATTAGAGCCATTCTAGAGTCAACAAGGATGATCTCTAAACAAAGTTGGTCTCAATCCCCAGTTGTCCCAACAGCTCGATACATGATATCTCAACTGTACCAGCACAGTCTGTGCCTTAAAATGAGACCGATCTATAGTTATCATTCATGTTTCCACACTTTGCTACAATCTGAATGCATCTCCCATCAAGTCTCTTCTTAGACAGCAGTGAAAGAAGTTGTTAGTCACCCCACCGCCCAAGAAAATTTGGAATTAAAAAAGCTCTTTCTTCAGAGCTCCCTGAAGCAGCATAAAAAAAGAAGAGAGAAAGACTCTGCAGGGATGGGTAAAGCAGCACAAAGTGAATTTTTAACTAAGCCCTGCGAGACTTTTATTGAAAAGAAAACGCAAGCCTTTGCAGAGATTCTCACCTGTTATCCTCATAATGCCTCTTCTTTATTGCAGATTCCAGCTCGGGAATTGCCAATTCATAAAATGAAGCTAATCTGCAGAAAGGGGTGAAAAGAGACTAAGTGTCAGCTGAGGTTTCAAAAATCATTTGCTAAAAGACAAATCAAATGGTTAATTTCATTAAATTCTCACTAGCGTTATTCTTTAGCATTACCCCATTTGGTATTTGGTCCCTGAAACGCAAGCAAATACACAAAGAGCAGCATTCTAAGGAAACCACCCGGGTGTCTTTGAAGACACAGGCATTTGAAAAACATCACAACAGCACGGAGAAGAACAATCTGCCCAACTGAGAAACATCCCAAACAAATTTGCACTCTGCAAAGAGCCGAAGTGCTCAAGTCCATCTCCAAACACCCGCTCCCACCCTGATTATCCTTACTGCCCTGTATCTGCTGTACGCTAAGAACTGGGTATGAAACAAGATATGACTTCCAAAAAATCTTACTGGTCTTGCTATTCATCTCTGCTCTAGGTGGGCATTTAGATGACGGTGTCCAACATGCAGAAAGCCTGCGAGGATGTTTCAATAGGATGGGGCAGGGAGGAAACAAAGGAAGTTTGTTTGCTCCAGCTTCACATTTTAGATGCCAGGCAGCCCACAATGTCCCTTTTCTTGAGGGACCAAGCACCAGGAGATGCAGAAAAACACCCTCAGAGTAACAGCCTGTACTGCTCCAGCACTGGCTGGATGTTACCAATAATGGTTTACAGCACTTGGCACAACAGCCAAGCAGAGGCTCCATTAGGAACATTACGTCCAAGTCTCCTATTAAGAGCCAAATATGTTAAATGAGTATCCTTGAGGCAAACGTAGCAGGAGCTGGCCAATACTTTCAGTCCAAAAGAGAAATCACCGAGTGCCAGCAGACTGAATCAGGCTCGCAGAGGTTCCAAAAAGATGATCCGTAAATCAGTTTTCCCTCCCCACACTCCGAGGACCTGGTCATTATTGAGAAGTAATGAAAACGTTGCTGTTGTCCCACCACACAGAGATCAAGACTATTTCAGCACATCTCTGACATCAGCAGTGGAATTAATAGCAAAGGCTTTCCTCCTCTGAGTAACTGAGCACACAAGCAGCGCTGCCTGCCAAGCCAAACAGCCACCAGCGGTCCCCAGTCTGCTCCTCTTCAATAACCACCTCCGGGACAACATCCACAGAGGACAGAGTTACTGTGAGTAACCCCAGAGCAGCGTTACTCAATCCATAAACCACTGGCAGCTCTACGACTTCAGGGCTCTGCAACGCGATTGGAAACAAAAGCAAAATACAAATGTGTGTTCGTTCGCACCACCAAGCAAAGCAAACAGGGGAAATAAGGACAATAAAGGAGCGTTTTGCTTGGTCTTAACCAAAGGCTGTTACAAGACTCTACAAGATGCTCTGAGGGTTCAGAACACCTGGAGGAAGGTGGGTAAGCGCCACTCAAGGACTCGCAGCCTCTGTGGGAACACGCTCTGCTGTCTGGTCCTTGAGACCATCCTGACTCATCATTGCCACTGTGACCCAGAGCTGGACAGGAATTTGCTGTCAGGCAGCGGTGACAGCACTGCCTCATCACACAGCTTTTGCCTTAATAATATTCTCTAGCATAAAACTGAGGCGTAATGTCAAACAAAAACATTTATTTTCAGACTTTGACTGACTATCACTTAGAAAGACTTTCTGCTTCTCCTGTTTCAGGTCCTAAGCTCTTCCTGTCCACAACTCTTTCCTGCTCACCCCTCTCCACCCTGTCCAGAGCACATCGAGTACTGTTCAGCTGGGTTTTGAAACTGTCATGGTTTTCTGGCTCTAGGATCACTCAGGGATATCAGACAAACTCTAGACATCCGCACATTAATTTCTTCCCTGGGAGTCTCTCTATTGCTCTCAGTGTGAACCTCGCAGTCTCCAGTCGCATTAAATCTGTCACCTCTTTTACCGATGAAGGCGCTGGGACAGAACACAGCAGCACATTCAGTATTTCCACTGTGCCAAGACAAGCTTTGTGTGCAGTTCAAAACGTACCTGTAGCAAAACTCATGTTTTTGGAAGGTCTGGCAAGCCGGTGGAAAGACATCAAGAAACGCCCAGAGCGTTGTGCAAGTGTCACAAAGGTACAGCACGATATCCTTCAGCTCCTGAGAGACAAAGAGCAATTACTGAGAGGAAAGCCAGACAAGTTTTTCTGGGAACATGGTATAACTCACTAACAAGGACAACATTTTCAGATCAAGCCTTTTTCATGACTGCACAAGTCTGCTATCAATCATAAACACTTTGAACATTACTGGGTTTAGAGGCAATGTCTCTACTAAAACCTCGACCCTTTAAACATCTATAATACAATCCCAACTGCTCACTCTCACTAAAGATTCTGTGAAATTACGAGAATCCTCGTCAGATCCCATTCTGGACAGTGGCTTTGCCCTCTATATATCCTCTGCATACAGTATCCTTCCCCATCTCTCTGGAAGCACTGCAGTAATGCAGGAATTAAAGAGATGAGTTCAGTGGTCCATTTCAGTGCAAGATGCGTCTGTAGAGCAGCGCTAACACCTCCCACGTACAGACTGCATGACTAAGATTTCTCAGAAGACCACGCTCTGTGAGCTGGGGCCTGGCTTTGTACAGCACCCAGCACTCAAAAAACCTCTGAATTGACTAGAATTAAAGTGCACTGCTGTTAAAAAACATTTCTGAAGGAAAGATCACCTCTGATCACTGTCAGGGTTACACGGAGACTTCTGCCAGACACTCCGTTATATTATTTATAAACTGGTTAAGCAAGAAAGATGCCAGGTTTAAAAAGAACCCACACTACAATGGATATGCTTGAAATGCACACAAGCACAGCAACCAGCTCACGGTGGCAAGGCTTTATCATCAAGTCACACAACAAACAGTGAAACAATGACACGGAGCCACGTGCTGCGTGAGCCACCAGGATCTGGGAACAGAATGACCCTCTGTGGCCCCACTGCTCTTCAGTCTGCAGGACGACAAAGAGTGAAGGGCACAGAGCAACAGTTCTACCTGGAGGGGCATGTTCCCTGGGGTCACATTTACTCTTTCTTCCAATTTCTGGGGCTCAGCAGAGGCTCCTTCACACTGCAAGCCACACTTACGCAAAATATTGTTGAACACCTAGATCAAGAGAACAGAACAGCGTTAAAACAGATGGGAAAACAGTTGGACATGCTTTATATGTAATACGTGACTATTTCCACACAGCACAGAGCTGTAGGAGATGAAAGGTGTGACAGACTCTTGCAGCAAGGGCCACGCTGCACCCCCAAAACGCCACGCGACTTTTGTGCGGTTTATTGTGGCTGCATGTGGTGGTGGTGCTGAGACAGGAACTGCGGCCAATCCCAAACCCTCAGCTGGGTGAGAATATCGGGCAGCAAGTCCAACACAGGGAGGCCACCAGGATCCCCATTTGCAAGGGAGTGGTGGGGCTGCTGGGACATTGACACCAACTCCTGCCTATGAGCTCGGCCCAATGCCTTCCGAGAGATTTTGCAGCTCTTGTTTAAATAAAGAATTTTGGGGACAAGCTGATAGAATTAAGTTCAAGATTGCTAAAAGCCTTTGGTGCAGGACTAGCTTCAAACCCACTGCTCTACACATGCACCTTGAGTGGTTTGTCAAACCCTTCTCCCAGTGACACATGAATGGTGGCTGAAGGTACATGGACAAGAGAAAACGGCCTCAAGTTGTGCCAGGGGAGGTTGAGGTTGGATCCAGGGAACAATTTCTTCCCCAAAGGGCTGTGGGGCATTGGAACAGGCTGCCCAGGGCACTGCTGGAGTCACCATCCCTGGAGGGTTGGACAGACGGACATGAGGTTCTCAGGGACATGGGGCAGTGCCAGGGGTGGGTTATGGTTGAACTCAATGATTTTGAGGGGTTTTTCCAACCAAAATGATTTTGTGATTCCAAGTTGCAATACTCGAGGTTAGTATTACTATTCTACAGTGTGCGTGAGCTCCTAAACCCACACAGGTATCAGCTCCTTTCAGACACAGCATAAGCACATATGCAGCTTTATGATCGTCTTTGAGCTGTGAGACCCACACAGGTGAGATACACCCGTATCACCCTGCGACGGTTCCCAAAACAGCGTTCTTCAGAGAAACTGCTGACACGGTGCATCCCAAAAAGCAAACTGAATCTCTGCTGTTCTCCCCAGTAATTCATTTGATCTTGCATCCTATAACATTTTTAAAGAGATATCACCTCTGAGATATACCTCTAACAGTTTCTTAGCACGCAGACAAAAAGAAGAATGTAGGCTTTCAAAAAGTCAAGTGACATTATACGTTTCTTAGGGTAAACAGTATCTTGGGCATTTTATTTTTGTGCATAGATGAGCTTTCTGAGGACATAAACATGACATTTTCAGGGTACAAAGATGTCAAGGTACCTTGATTTCTCCCTCAGGTTAAATGCAAATCCTGACAACCAAGTCTGGGGAATATACAAGCTGCTTAGAAAAATGAAAGCTTAGACATGGAGAGGCGCCAAATATCTTTTGTATGGCAACAATGCATCCTTTCCAACAGATTTTCATTTACTCCTGAGAACCTGCCGTGTTAATGCTAACCTATGCTACTATGTCAAGTCTTCTCTACCTCTCATGGTCTCTAGAGTGTGGTGCTTTAAATTTCAATGCTGCTTCTACTTTGGGGTGAGGTGGGATACAAAGAATACTTTTGGAGCCAGCTAATGAAAGTTCCTTGAGATTAACTGCAGAGGATGCAAAAAATTACATAACGTAACAGGAAATAGTCATCAAGTAATAGTTTTAGATAAAGGTTCAAAACCTACCTGGCAATATTAACATAAACTAGAGAAAGTAAGTAATTACAAATCCATTTTGCCTGCCTATGGCCATACTTGCTCCCTTTCCGTGCTCTAAAGGATGCCACATCTCGGGATGACATGACGAGGAGAACGCAGTACCTGCAGGACAGTGGGCAGAGTTTCATCCAGGTCACCAAAGTAACTTGGTTGCTGAGTGAAGATGTTTTCTGAGAAGAGAGGGGGAAGGAGATCACTTCCATTAAGTCAGACATTCATGCCAACAAATAGATTTGCACCACAAGATGTACCTGTGTCACTACTGACACCACCAGATGCGGGTAATCACCATTTTGGACATGGGCACAAGTTCAGGACTCAACTCACTGCCCATCAATCCCTCAGTGCAACTGGGGAACGGGGAGCGAGCTCACGCTCATCAGAGCGGAGCAAACGAGATGTCAGATGGCTCGTGCGCAGAGGCTGAATCAATGAATAATGCAAATACTATCGCTAAACATTCCTCGTTCCTTTCTCTGACAACTGGAGTTGACTTTTAATTACTGATATCAGTTCAGCATGCACTGGAGAATGTTCTGCAAAATATTTCTTAAAGGTAATGAGGCTTTAGTAATACCTGCTATTATATTACTAGGACTTCATTATCCTCACAAAATACTCCACCGAGTAATGGCGTACCATAAATCCCCGCCAAGTAAGCACAGAAGCTGCCTGTTTCCCTGTGAATTACTGTTCAGCTGATGAAAATTAACAGAGTTCTCCAGCAAGGACAGAGCACCAGTAAGAGTTATGAGACCGCTTTCAGAAAAATTTATACCCTGAGAAGAATCTAAAGTTTATCAAGTTATGAATTACACACCAGAGCTGCTGACGCCACTACAGTCATAACATAATGCAAGTAATCAGGTGGGGAAATCATTGGTTACTTGCGTGCAGCGTTACTGCGTTGCACACCAGAGCACACATATAATTCAAATGAGGTTTCATACACTTCAGCCTTCTTCAGCATCTTTGCAGACCCAGAGAAGTTAAAGCTTCCCATTTAAAAGAGAACTATCTATCTTGTCCTGCCACCTTCCCACCTCTGAGGCTTGACAGGTGAATTTATGGTGTAAGTTACTGGGTTCAAAAATGCAACGGTTTAAGGTCTAAGCTCTTCTGGTCTGGAAATCTGGCTGTGGCATGTGTTGTCTAATGCTTCTCATGTTAGCCAGCTTGGAAATGAGACAAAATAACTACCAAAGAAAGGAAAAACTTTCATTACATGGACTGCAGACAACGTGGGTTAAAATTTCAGAAGAAGAGCTCACTTAACCCAGGGCTAGGGACTGTTCCACCAGTGCTCAGGGGGATGTTAAAGACCACAGGTGAAGAGAGCCCAGGATAAAGACAGAAGCTAAACCAACATGCCCCCTCTTCATTATGCAGGTTCTAGTGTCCACAGCATTACTAAACATGGTACATAATTACTAAATATGCACTTTCAACTAAGACTGTACAGATACAAAGAAATCTGGGGATAAGCACAGCTTGAGCAATGTTCTGAAGTGCTTCGTGCTTTGAAGGCACAATATAAATCAGTGTCCGCACTGAAATTTCAAGTTCTCCCACTTCATCGGCCAGTGATTACTTCACTTTCCACATCTCACTTGGTTCCCAACTCTGGGAACAAAAGCACTCGTATGAGCAGCTGGACTGAGCCCCACGTGCTCCCCCTCCTCCCTCGCTGCCCAGGGACCGACGTGTTTGCCCCTTCCCATCAACCCAGGATTTTACAGCCCTTGGGGTCCCCCCACAGCAGCTGAACACACATTTCACTGGCATGGGAAACAACTGCTGAGGCAGAACTGAACCTTGATGCCACGAGTCCAGCTCAGGACAGCTGAGCAGCTGGACATAAATGAAGTCCACAAGAAAAAAATAAATCAGTTATCTGATCTGTAGAAATTACAGATTCTGGTTGGTATTGAACAGTTTGTTTTCAGAGTGGTATGAAACCCCATTCATCACTCGCCATGATATGAGTAAGCAAAAGCCTAAATGCAACAAGCTGTTCCTTGGCTTGAACTTACCGATCATCTTCTGGAGCAGGAGACCGTTGCCTTTTCCAAAGAGCACACAGAGATCCAGAATCTTAGGGATGTCGAACAGGAAGTTATTGTAGATAATTTCTCCAAAGACTGCGGGTGTGATAAAATGATCCTACAAAGAAAAAAAACTAAAGTAATTTAAAGGATAATCCATATTTTACCCTGCAAGAACTGCAGTGTTATAACAAAACCTTGTGAAAACATCTCTCAGAGGTGTGTTATGGATTTTGTTTCATAGAAGACAGCAATT
The DNA here is from genome assembly GCF_037038585.1 of Patagioenas fasciata. Taxonomy (NCBI): domain Eukaryota; kingdom Metazoa; phylum Chordata; class Aves; order Columbiformes; family Columbidae; genus Patagioenas; species Patagioenas fasciata. Next base: position 12,695,427 of record NC_092536.1, read on the forward strand.
CCGCTTACACAGGCTTTTGCAGAGCCCTCCATCCCCACGCTCCCAGCTCCTTCTCACTGCCACTACATCCACCCCGCTGGCCTCGCACCACAAAGTGAACCAATTGACCTAAAAGTTAAAAAGAACAACCCCTACCTGCAGTTAGTTCAGTTCCCAGGCCTGGCTCATGCCACAACAAAAGAGACAGCTGAGCTGACACAAGAACAGCTCAGCTCAGGAGCAGAACGAGCAGCTCGGCATAGGAACGGCTTAACTGGCACTGACACTGAAAAAATACATGTGAGATCGCAGCCTGAGGTTATCGGTACCCTGGTGAGGTGGAACCAAGGCACCAAAGACAGCTGCAGCAGTGACAAGTAGGAAGAAACTACAGGGACTGCAGCTCTATCCCCTGACTGCTAAAACACTGGCAAAAACTCACAGCATTAAAGGTATTTCTTCTAAAATTCTAAATGACAAAAATTCCATTGTCTTTGACACTGAGAAGCTGGCAAGCTAAAACACGATTCTGGATTTTCAGAAGACAAATTTGCCCACGATAGCAAATGTTTTCAATCCCAGCGAGAGACTGTACGCATGTTCCCCTGCGACAGCAGAGGGACAGGGCTCTACGCGGCCTGGGTCCAACTTCCAGAACTCCTGCTGACTGCCTGCGTGACAACAGCCTATTCATTCTCTTCAAATTACTCAACTATCAAATGGTTTCAAATGCTCGTCCGCCTCATCGGAACGGTGAGATTTAATCAGATCCTGGAATGAAAGGCACCATAGAGGTGTCAGGTACTTGTGCGGAAGCGGTGCCAGCTGCAGGCTCCAGCATTCCCTCTACCTGCTCCTGCCTCCAACATCTTTCCTCAAAATGTCCTGAACGTCACCACCGTGATAATCAAGAGAACTAGTACATCACTAAATAACACATCATGAATAACACACAGTGAGGGTATCGAGGGAGTGATTGCTAAAACACAAGGTGTCTCATCCTACCCAAAGGCCTTGTGAAAACCCCACAAGCTGCTCACAGGAGCTGCACTCACACAATTAGGGCTGAGCGTGTCTTTCAATTACGATGTCAAGAAAACGGTAATTTAGAGCAATTTCATTGTGTACCCAATACCCAGGGAAAGTTCAAGGAGAGACAAGTATTAGCACAGATGTGCTGGGTTTGGCTGGGGCAGAGTCAGTTTTCTCCACAGCAGCCGGTACGGGGCTGCGGGTTGGATTTGTGCTGCAGAGCTGATAATTCAGGGATGTTTTTGTTATTGCTGAGCAGCACTTACACAGTTGTGGCCTTTTCTGCTCCTCACCCCACCAGCGAGTGGGCTGGGAGGGGACACAGCAGGGATAGCTGACCAGGGGATACCCGCCACCGTATGTCATGCTCAGTATAGAAAGTTTGGGGAAGGAGAAGGAAGCGGGGGGACATTCGGAGTGATGGCGTTTGTCTTCCCCAGTAACTGTTATGTGTGATGGGGCCTGGCTGTCCCGGAGATGTCTGAACACCTGCCTGTGATGGGAAGTGGGGAATGAATCCTTTGGTTTGCTTTGCTTGTGCATGCACCTTTTGCTTTACCTATTAAACTGCCTTTATCTAAACCGATGAATTTTCTCCCCCATCCCACTGAGGGGAGAGTGAGTGAGTGGCTGCGTGGTGCTCAGTTGCTGGCTGGGTTAAACTGTGACACCAGATTACACGACACTGCATGGTGCAGAGGAAGCAGTGTTGAGGGAGCGAACGCTTGGCTACTGGTGGTCCAAAGATCCTCTGTTCCATGCAGCCGATGTTCCAAGTTCCAAGGCCAACACGCTCTTTTTTTCTCTTATAACAGTATATCAGAACATCACACGTGGCCAACCTGCTGTTACTTCACTGATTGCTCGGATCTCCTTCCTAAGAAATCATTGCATAGCTCAGACACTTCAGCTCTGAGTGGTTATCACCTCCATACAGACAAATACACTGATAAAAATAGCCAGGCAGAGGAACACAGTTGGACACGCAGGTAAGAAGCATGATTAATTTCTCCAGTTGTCTTCTTCCCTAAACCACACAGCCTGGAGCACCTGCAAGGCAAAGAAATATTTACCTTGGACTCCTTGTGAGTGGACATCCTGAGGAAGGTCAGGAAGACGCTCCGATGGAGACATTTCTGCACTTCGTTCACCTCCGGATGGCAATCCAACAAGGCATCGAACTTGCGAGGGGCATAGCACAGGTAGGAGTCCAGACACTTCTGAAGCGTCTCATCAAATATCACCTTGCACAACCAAAGACAAGGAACGGAAAGAAGGAAATGTCACACGCTCATAAGCAGCCCAGTTAAATTTAAAAGCAACCTGAAACATTCAACAGAGCTAAAAGGATTCACATGTGCATCAAATACAAGCAAACTCTTAAAATCCACAATGAAAATCCATAGGGAAACACTACTTTCTTTGCACTCTAAGGTGCGGTAATTGAAATTAAAATACTTGACAAATGACATAATGAACACATACAAGTCTTTATGAAAACAACTTAAAGTTCGTGGCTTTTACAAGCATGTAGATTGTTCAGGCTTTTTCTTCAGTGTCCACAAAACAGTTATTACCTGGCACCAAAATCTGTCATGAGGCAAAGCCAGAAGCCAGTTCAGGTCGTCTGCAATGAATTTTGCTCGCTCCAAGAACTCCTCCACTAAAGCAGGGTCTCTAACAACAGGCGGTGGTCTGTATAGCACAAAAGACCGATCTGCTTTTATTTCTGGGTGCTGCAGAAAGCCAAAACATTGTATTAAAACTACAGACCAAGTGACAGGAATGCACAGTTCCCATTTGCACTGCTCACCAAATTTTAGGAAAACAACAACAAAATGACACTTTAATGTGATTTGACATTCAGATCCCTGGGAAGCTCCCATTTTCTAAACTTTCAAGGCAACACACCAGCAGGTTTGTATCCGTATTTATCAGCGATATTTTCAGACCTTCACAATCAGGTGCACTCTGTTAACCCACAGCCTTGCAAAGCAATCCTCCCACGCCTTCAAAACAAACAGCACCACCTTCATGTCATGGCTCTGAAATGTGGCCCACACTCTCTTTTTCCTCCAAACTGGTTCTTGCGCAACATTCCACGGAGTCAAAGTGACACGATGACCCAATACGAAGAAGAAACATTTCACTACCCTTCCTGAGGGTTTTCCCAGATACTCAAGTTGCGCCAGGGTGGTTTAGATTGGATATTAGGAAAAAATTCTTCATGGAAAGGGTTGTTGGGCATTGGAACAGGCTGCCCAGGGCAGTGGTGGAGTCACCATCCCTGGAGGTGTTTAAAAGGCATACAGATGAGGTTCTTAGGGACATGGGTTAGTGCTAGAGTCAGGTTATGGTTGGACTCGATGCTGAGGTTCTCTTCCAAGCGAACTGATTCTATGATTCCCACCCTAGAATGAGAATCCCGCTGCAGTGGGCAGCAGCCTGAGCTGCTCAACCCACATGTACAGCCAGGGCAAACCTCCTCCTGAGCGAGCAGCATTAACGGCTCTCTCCAGGCCTTCTTCTTTCTGGGAGAAAAAAGTGACTGTGGATTTAATTTTCTGATTTCACCCAGCTGAAGCCACAGGGCAGGGGTTATGGGATGCAGTGAGTGGATGGACTGATCCTGGTGCTACAGCTCAGAGCTGAAAGTCAGGAGAGCTGGCTGAAGCTCCCAAAGTATTGCAGCAAAATTTACATTGCTAATCCAGCTCTTTCTTGAAAGAATAAGGAGTTTTGGGAGAACAGCTTCTTATAGTTCCTGAATACAGTAAGTTTTCACTCATCCATCACTGGAAAAAAATTCTCAACTATCTGAATGCGCTAAAACATGAAGAGAACAATTGAGGGTGGAAGCTGACCCCATTTCATCATACAACCAACAACCAGTCACGCACAGGCCCGAAGAAATAACAATAGTTTGTGAAAAGTCTTGTTTGCCTTTCAGGAAAAACACAGCTCACCAGTGCTGGTAAAGTCCGCAGTTTCCCTGTCTTGGGATCCCTTTCGGTCAGCTGGAGCTCATCCAGGGGCAGCGCTGGCATCCTGACCACTCACTCCTCCTGCAGCAAACTGCAAAACAAAAGCACAGGATGCGTTTTACAAGGTCAATCAACCAAAAGCACAACAAAAGAGATCGCAGCCTTCCCAAAACACACATTCAGTGGCTGGAAATATATTTATGCAGAACAATTTATCCACCACCCGAATGCCAAACCTTCAGGGACACCCTAGAGACACCTGCACACGGCTTGGAAGAAACCTGAAAGTGGTGCTCAGTTTTCATGCCTGGTCCTTACTGAGAGGCCACAGACACCTTCCAGGACAAGAAAAAACATTTGGGGATATTGTTTAATATGGAAACTTGATATTTAAACCTGGTTCCTGAAGATTTGGGTTGAACTTTCCGCTTTTGAGTGCCTGCTGTCTCCTGATAGTACAAACTGGAGAGGCAACCAAAACGCGTCCTGCCAACATGCGATTAAAGAATATTTTTGGTGTCAATGTGGCAGAATCACTCGGTCCTCATGCAGATAAGGTACATGGATGAGGCTACAAAACGCAGCCTTCCCCTCCCCTGGCAGCCCCCGTGTGCTCACAGAACCACCTTTTCACCTTCAGCGGCATTTTCGGGCTCAGAAATATCCCAATGAGCTTTCTGAAATTAACCGCAAGTCAAACAAAAGAGTAATTCAAAAGAATGTTATGTGCATTGTTAACGAGAAATTAAAACTGGAGGTTCACAGAGTTCACAATTTCTTGGGGGATTTATAGCATTATGGTTTCTGCGAAATAGTATTAAAAAGTTACGTTCTTGTTAAGGTCTAAATCACAAGTCTTACATGCATATTTAATTGCATTCACATTGCCTGGGCAGAATAACAGTTAAAACAAGAGAAGTGTCTTTATAGCTGAACAATGCAGATTCAGGAGCAGGGTCAGTTTAGGTGGCAAGTGAAAGAGTAATATTTTCACTTCCAGAGAATTTGTCACCTATGGATTTAGGCAAAAATTGTGTCATCTAATGTTTTAGAATCCAATTTAAAAAAAAGAAAAAAAATAAGGTAGAGCATTGTCAACACACACAGCCCAGAAAACTTAAAATAATTGTGTCTTTCCAAGGGAGTTTAAAGATTAGAATATTAACAAGAACACTTCCAGATTTTTATGATTAATAATTTGTTTGGGAAAAAAAAGCAACTTTTCAGCAGAATAAGCAACACCGTTTTTCAGCTCTCATCATATATTTAATTTCGCTTTTACAATTTCTTGAGTCACTCTGAAAACTGCACATAGAAGCCTGTGTTTGCAACAAGGAAAAAAGTGTCTCATTTCAAGCCTGCCAAGCATCAAAGTCTCTGGTCCAAGTCAGACACCCCTTGGAAGGATCAGGCCCTCAGCCAAAGGTTTGTTCACCTGGAGAACAGAATAAACCTGAGTACAGAATATCCTCAACACAGAGAATCACCCTCATCAGTATCATATGCTTCCCTGCGCAAGAGCTTTGATCTAAACTACAAGGACATGACTAATTTGTTGCACCCTGTGATTTCAGGCACACAGTGTAAGATCCAAACAGCCCTGACAAAGAAGAAAATGAACTAGACTTTTGCCAGAGAAACTTGTTTTCGCAGCATCAGAAGTGTTCTCTGCCCCACACATCCCATCATCCAGGAGGAGCCCGGACAGGGGGACATGCTGCTGGGGCCCAGGACCCCTCCCAGTGCTGCAGCTTCGCTAATGGTGGTGTTGTACATCACACATACAGATGAGGAGGGGGCTGGAGCACAGACACCCCCCCATACACACACATCTGCTTTGACATTCCCAGTCCCAATTTTCCCTCAGGCATCTCCAGCCAGCAGCGGCACCCACCCAGCTCTGCACCCACTGCCAAGCCAGGCACCAGCTCCTGTGCCCCACACACTGCCCCCCTAGGCTCAGCCACCTCCTCCCAGCTCTGCCACAGGACCTGGAATCACAGAATCATTTTGGTTGGAAAAGCCCCTCAAGCTCATCGAGTCCAACTGTTCCCCCACCCCTAGCACTGCCCCATGTCCTTAGAACCTCATGTCCGTCTGTCCAACCCTCCAGGGATGGTGACTCCAGCACTGCCCTGGGCAGCCTGTTCCAATGCCCCACAGCCCTTTGGGGAAGAAATTGGTCCCCACATCCAACCTCAACCTCCCCTGGTGCAACTTGAGGCCGTTTCCTCTGCTCCTGGCGCTTGTTCCTGGGGAGCAGAGCCCGACCCCCCTGGCTCCAAGCTCCTTTCAGGCAGTTCAGAGATCAGAAGGTCTCCCCTCAGCTCCTGTTCTCCAGCTGAACCCCCCAGGTCCCTCAGCCGCTCCCATCACACTTGTGCTCCAGCCCCTCACCCGCTCCGTTCCCTTCTCTCAACTCGGTCCAGCACCTCAAGGCCTTTCTTGTCATGAGGGGCCCAGAACTACGCCCAGGATAGGTGTTCTGGCCTCCCCAGTGCCCAGCACAGCCAGACGGGCCTACAGCAGGCCCCGGACCCACCACAGGCCCCGACCGCTTTCTCCAGCCCCAGATAAGCAGAGCCCCGTCCCTCCTCACACCCCCTTGGGTCACTCCCCCGCGCTGCCCCCGCCCTACCAGGCCCTGTCACCCACCCAGCCCCTGCACCCCACACGGTCCCGCTCCGGCGCCCGAGTCCCCGTTACCAGCAGCCACGTCCCACCGCCGGCACCGTGCTTCCGCAGCCAAACAGCCTTTCCGGTGCCGAGCGGAAGTGGCCGGTGTGGGCGGAGCCTGCGTGGCGCCGCAGGTTGGAGCGGCGGGTGTGTCAGTGCGGGCAGCGAGGGGCTGGGGGAGAGCAGAGGTTTTCATTTTGGAATAGCACCAGCTAATTAAATCAATCACCTCATTAACTTACCCGGACTGACCAACTCGGGAGGGAGGGTCACCGCCCACCCCAGCGCGGGTGTCACACTGCGGGACAAGGGTAACTCTTGCCAATTAATACAGGCACAATTAAGCCCAGCTCAGGTCAGTGACGCTTTGACCCCCGGAGAGGGGTGTGGGGGACAGACACACCGACTGTCCCCAACCCCGGTGCTGTGAAGGGTCTCTGTTCTGCTCTTTCACCACAGGGAACTCTGCCTAAACTTAGGCCAGAGTCCAGCTTGAGATAGTGGAGCAGCCTAAAATAGCAACCACGCTGTGCCTGCTGGCATGGGGCTAATTGGGAACGGGGCTGTAACGAGGTTCCAGCTCCTGTTCCGGATCCGACCCCTCGCAGACTCCGGATCATGTGTGTTTCCACTCACAGAATCCCAGAACGTCAGGGGTTGGAAGGGCCCTGGAAAGCTCATCCAGTGCAATCCCCCCATGGAGCAGGAACACCCAGCTGAGGTTCCACAGGAAGGTGTCCAGGCGGGTTTGAATGTCTGCAGAGAAGGAGACTCCACAACCTCCCTGGGCAGCCTGGGCCAGGCTCTGACACCCTCACCAGGAACAAGTTTCTTCTCAAATTTAAGTGGGAGGTTCCACTGTGTTCCACTGGAACTGTGTTCCAGTTTGCACCCATTGCCCCTTGTCCTGTCACTGGTTGTCACCCAGAAGAGCCTGGCTCCATCCTCCTGACACTCCCCCTTCCCATATTGATCCCCAGGAATGAGTCCCCCCTCAGTCTCCTCTCCTCCAGCTCCAGAGCCCCAGCTCCCTCAGCCTTTCCTCACACGGGAGATGCTCCACTCCCTTCAGCATCTTGGTGGCTGCGCTGGACTCTCTCCAGCAGTTCCCTGTCCTTCTGGAACTGAGGGGCCACAACTGGACACAATATTCCAGGTGTGGTCTCCCCAGGGCAGAGTGGAGGGGCAGGAGAACCTCTCTTGACTCTCAGCTGTGTGCAGCGGTGCTGGGTGCCTTGATCCTGTGGAGGGGAACGGGTGTCACCCTGAGGGGTCCCCGCAGCCCCGCTGGGAGCTCCACTGCTCCCCCCTGACATTGTCCGGGCTCCTTCTGCTCCCACCCCGACGCTCTCCCTGGCAGGGGGCAGCCAGGAAAGGCTGTGTTCCCGATCACAGTCAGGAGCGATTGATTTGCACTTCAAATGTCATGACAGGTTGTCCGGAACTCGCCATTCTCACCGTTCTTTTGCCATTCCTTTTGAATGACTCATTTTCCAATGAATTATTTATTATTGCTATTTCTCCGACATCCCCTACACAAAGTCAGGCCCTTGGGCTGGAGCCACAGCACCAACGCACTGTGCAAAACAACCTCCCAGAAAAAAACCCTAGTGCCGGTGTCAGATCCAAGGTCTGCGCCGATTGTTCTGTGCAGGAGAACATTTGGCAGCTGAAACACGATTCCCTCGCAAAGGCGTCTGTTTATTTCCCCTCCTCTGCCAACCTTCCTCCCGAGCAGCGGTGGCGAGACTCCAAGTGACTCAGTGGGCTCCGAATCTGTTATCAAGCTGCTTTGAATAACTATTCCCCTTTTAAAATATTTTTTAAAAATATTTGTTACCTTACCAATTGTGAATTATATATTCCATTTCCTAAAGCACTGAACTACTGGAGCCTCTACTCAAAACTTTACTGATATTAACTATGTCTGTATAACTGAGTTACATAATTATACGTATGCACATGCAAACTAAATTTAATCTGGCAAATGAACAGAAATTAAACAATTCTACCATCGAGTGCCTCTGTTCACCTGTGTACAATGTGCCAGAGACCTTTAACACTACACAACAGGAAAAGTCAAATCTGAAATCTTAATGTGAATCACAACTCTCCGACCCCGGCCGCACTAAAAGCAGCTTCAGGCTGCTGAGCTCTGCAGAAAAATCACGCTTTCGAGGTTTGACCAGGAGCCGGCTGAAGTTACCAGGCGAGTCGGCTTCAGATCGCAGACTGGCCAACTTCTCCAGACAAAAGCTTTTGGAAAAGGAGCTTTTATTCAAAGGATCCTTCTTTGGTGCGATTCACGGGCGGGAGGAAGTCGGTTGCTGCTGAAGGGAGCGGTGCAGACGATCGGCTGTCACAAGTCACAGCCTGGGAGCGCGCCCGGTTCCGGTGGCACTGCCAGCGCCCTGACAGACCCGCACTGATAATCTCCTTGTGCAGAAGGACACTGCGCCTTGGCCAGCAATGAGACACAAAAGCAGCTTTTTAATTTCAAGCGGCGCCAAAAGCACCAAGAGGAGGACTGAAACCAAGAGTGTGCTACTGGAGGTCAGTCTGGTTTCTTTGTCGCTCTGTCCCTCTGTCACTGCAGTAGGGCACTCTGAGCAGCACCGAGCTTTCCACAGCTCCTGCATCTTCTCAAATCCCGCCTCAAAGTCCCAAATGACAGCCTGGCACATCTGCTTCGCTTCTGCCCAGCCGCAGAAGATCTCTGTTTTCCTCCTCCTCGCACAGCAGGCTCAGCGGTCACTGGGCCAAGTGACCTTCTTGTGAAGTGACACCAAGTGACAGCACGCCTGCTGTCCCCTCTCTGACTAAAAGGACAGTGTGGAGGCTTTAAAGCCACCAGCCTGCACGCAGGTCTGAGGGCACAGGAAACCCTGAAGGACTGTTGCTTCTAAACACATTGAAAAAACACAAATAAAATCAGGGAGTTCTGAAACAAGCAGAGGAAAATGTCAGTGTAATCTAGAAAAAGACAGAACCATAGTCCTAAATTGCAAAGTTGTAGTAATTGGCCATTGTATTTTCTAAGCGGCTGAAATGCAATTACAGTAAATATGATGAATCAGTGTAGCCCTGGGCTTTGCAATTTTTCAACCCAGCTCCACATATTCCTTTTTTACATTTTATCTTAATAATATACACCTTAGCTTATCAAGGACTAGTGGCAGTTCTAAGCCTTCCACAGCACGTTCTTCATAGTCAGAGACAGGCATTCTCATTAAATTACTGACCTGGTGCATTCTGCAATAATTTATTAACTATTTTTTCCATTTTCCATCATTCTCCCGTTACCCCCCTCTAAGCATATTCTGAGTATAAAGTCTCATCGCAGGACATTTTTTATTTCGGTGACTAATAAAAGAGACCAGGGCTGGCCCCAAATGCTTCTTGGCGCGTTCTCTGCCCAGGGCACAACAGCAGTTCTTGCTTCTCCGAGCGCTGCGGGTTCAGCCCGACCACTGAATGAAGGACTTGCTCAAGTTCTGAGCTTCGATGGCGCAAGTTCCTGTGTTGGGAACTCCCTCCTCTGACACCTGCGCAGTCCTGAGCGGGTTACCAGAGCATTTCTGCAGTAAAGACTTATCACTTCAGATAATCAGTTACAATAATATCATTTTCTACTGATATTGAAGCAGCTCCTCTGATCAGACAGCTTCTTAGCCTCTCACCGTCTTGTGCTTCTCCTTTGTGTGACAGGATAATAACAACTATTCAGCTTCAGGAGGAAGGATCTTAAGTGTGCTTATTAAAAAAATACATATACTTTATTATTAAAAGCATTTTTCAGGCAGCGTTGTTGTAGCAACGTAGCACATGACACAGCAAGCTAACTTTTCCAAAGGAAAGACGTTCCGTATGAAATACTTTGAACGTTTTACTTATTTTTAGATCACCAGGCAAATGTGATTGATTGCTAGCTGGGGTTAAACCACAACAGCAAACAACAGGGATTATTAGCCTTTGAAGTGTAAGAAAATAATTCAAGCAGACATAAAACAAGATCTCCAAACGTTCTGCCTACACCTGGCATATTTTCAGTATTGATGTCTTCAGCTTTTATTTCCAGGTACAGAAGTACCTTGCACAAACAAGGAGTGATCTGTTGTCCACAGAGCAATGCTCTGTGCTCACAAAGCCGTGCAGAAATAGTACATTCCATATAAATTCTATATGGAGGTGCTGTCCTGTCATCATTCGGCCATGGTATGGCTGCGGCTTCTCTGCTGTTTGCAGATCCTGCCCTGTTTCCAGTATTTGCTCCAAAACGTTGTAGCTGTTCCACTGAACTTGAGGTTTGCAAAGTCCCCCAAAATTTTGTATTTGATTAGTGCTGTAATAATTATCTCAATGTGTAGCCGTAGCCAACACAGCTTCATTGTGCTGGCTTCCCTTTGGCAAAGTGTCTCTAATAGTACGTATTGTTTTAAACCAGGGTTATTGCAAGACAAAAGATCCTAAAATGAGACTGTTGGGAAAATGTTCTGACAATAAATTATATGTGTGTAATAAAAATCTCATTATTTCCAAATTATTCATCTACTTTTCAAGGGAATGAGTCAGAGCATCCATCTTTGGGCCCATCAGGATGACTGACAGAGCGGGTGCCTCTCACCTGGCGTGTTTTAATCAGGGATGTCCTCACCACTGGCTGTTGGGGTTAAAGGAACAATGCAATAGCTGCGTGTTGGATGGGAGCAGAAAGAAGGGAAGCGCCTGCATGGAGAGGAACACGGGATAAATACCGTGGGCAGAGATGGGTCTGAGCGCAGCATTCTGTTCAGAATCTGTTACAAAACCAAAAAGGAACCAGAGAGTAAAACTGGTAAAATGTCAAGGTAAAGTGAAAGATGAAAAAAGAAACAAAGGATGAAGAGAGCTGCTTTTGGGTAGAAAACTGGCTGAGGAAGCCAGTTGGAGTCCTGAGAAAGGGAACTAGCCTGCATTTCATGGTCTTGTTCTTACAGAATCAGAACTCGGTGTGCTGTGGGTTTGTTTTTTGTTTGTTTTCAGACATATCTGACTGTCCCATCAGTTTTCCATCATAACAGCACAGAGAGTCTGAGCTGGGCTCTTTGGATTACCAAAGTGAAGTGTATTCAAGGTTACTGGATAGGAACAGGGATGGGGAAGTACCTGTCACACGCTTGGTTTGGCCATTTCTCGCTGTGCCAGGCGCAGATCACTCCAGGATTGTTTCTCACAGCCAGGAGAGGCTCACAAACCGGCCTCTGTGGAACAGTGGTGCGAGGGACCAGGTGGAGTGATCCAGAGCAGGACGTGTCAGCCTCCGCCACGGCCACCTGCGGGTTTTAAATGCGCCCTTACTGAATACAGCCAAGACCTCAAAGGACATTTGGGTTGTGACTGCAGCCCATCTCTCCACATCAGGGGCCCCTTTTCTTTGAAGAAAAAGCCAGCTAGTAACTCAGCAGCTGCGTCTTGAACAGTAAGAGAGGTTTGGAAAGGGCTCATTGGGTCTTTAGGGTCAGTTCAACTGCATCAGGGACGGCAGCCCTGGGAAGGGCGACCCAGAGCCGCAAGACTTGAGCTCTTGGACGCTCGGCTGTTCTCAGGTTTCAGCCCAGACTTTGCATGGCCATCGGATACTTGTTTTCTCTCACACTAACATCACCCTTGCTCTTAAGGGAGACGTGTTTACTTCTGTGCGTACTCCCTGAAGTTTCACAGAGAACAACTGTATCCCTTCTCAGCATTCACATTTTTGGCTAAGTAAATTATTTCAAGATTCTTACACAAGGAAAAAAAAAATCAGGATTCCCCTGTAATTATTTCCCAGACACATTTGAAGTTTGTGTCCCTTGATTAAAAGTGACCAGAGCTGCATAAACCCAGAGGAGGTTGCAGCAGAGCTTTGGGTATTAACGTTTTGCCCTTCTCCTGGAAAGATCTCAGTTGATACATGCTTTTCATCAGAGCTGCTTTGTATTGGGAGTTCTTGGTCATCTTAAGATCAACAAATACACCCAGATTTTTCTCTTCTTCTGTCATTTCCAACCGATGAGCTCCCAGCTTGTAGCAGAGATTCTTGTTAGCAATTCCCAAGTGCACGACCTTGCACATTCCGCTATTACATGTCATCCCGTCCCCGATGTGCCAGCACTGCCTGTTATCCAACTCTTCCCGCAACACAGATTTTCCCTCCCTAGCACTGGTGCCTCCCAACTTTGTGCCATCAGCAAATGCTGTCACCTCCCTCCCACATTTCATTCCAAGATCTGACTGAAAAATACTGAGCAAGATCAAAAGAACGCATGACATGCCTGGCTGGGTCAGGTCACTTCCCTGCCTTTTCCAGGAAGCTATTTTTAATAGACCCATTCTCCATTAATTTATTGAACAAATGATTTGACTTACTGGTATTCTCCAAGTTGGTTCTTGAGGAGCTCAGCTCCACCTTCACAGTCTACCTTTCCATTTAAACTATTGTCATCTGTCTGTAGCCAGCTTATTACCTACCAAATAGCTCCCCAGATAAACCACTCATTTGCCAGGTGGCATTTTACTTAAGATCTTATTAAAACCAGTTAGATTAAATCTATTGTATATGCATTGCCTAGAAAACAATTATCAAAGGTATAATCTTAGTCAAATGCAATCTATCTTTAGTAAAGCTATGTTGAGTTTTTCTTTATTTTCCACTTACTTGTCTGTCCCCAACTGCTTTTTCCTTTACATCTTTTTCTAAGCTTTTAATGTTCTTGAGGTCAGACTAACAGGTGTTTCAGTGGCTGGATTGCTCTTCTTCCTCCGGCTTAAAACCAGATAGTGCTTCTGTAGTTCCTCTGTAATTTATTACCATCCTCAACCTGACAAATTAAAAACTTTGTGCTGCGTGAGTGAGGATTCATTCCAGGTCCATCCCAACCATGGGCTTGGGAACACGTCGTTCCTTGAGCTGTGTGTCAGGTTCTCACAGCCTTCCTCTCCCTTTGCGTGCAGTAATTTCCATTTCCATACAATAATTCTCATTAGCTATAATCTTTCGCCCCAATCATCAGAGAAAATTGAGGCAAAAGTCATTTAACGTGGGGGCATACCTAGCCTTTGTTAAAAAATAGACTGGAACACAAGAAATGGAGACGCTCAGACGTGGGAGTCTCCACGCAGTGTGTTTGACTGTATTGGTAAAGAAAACAATTAGTGTCACTGAAATAAGCAGCTGGAAGGACACAGTTTGTCCTGCCCTGGTGATGGCACTGCAGCCAGTTCCCCCTCTTTAAAACCAGGAGGTTCTGCTGTACAAAGCCCCAGGTCTCCAGGATTCAGCTGCCTGAAACAGGGCAACATTTGATCCCCATCCGGGCACACTGCAAAAGCAGCCGTTCAACAGGGAGCGTTCAAAATTCATACTCTGCTGCCTTGTGCTGTCAACACACATCCTTCTCAGCTACAGCTATCTCAGCTGGACATTTTTTCATTGCTTTTGGGTATAAACAGGCCAGGAATCCTGTTTTTCCCTGCAGTTACCTGTATTTCTTCCAAAGCTCCTCTGAAGGTACATATTGACATTCAGATCACATTTGCATTCAGATGATGGCTTGTTGTTGGAAAAAATCCCTTTTGAGGGGCTGATTAACTTCCTTTCAGATGTTTACTGTCCCTGACCAAGAGAGCGAAACTGGAAAACAACTCACTGCATGGCTTATATTTGAGTTTAGAGACATGGGATCCTATATTTTGTATTGTTCTCTCTGAAAATTAGTGCTGCCTCTGGTTTGAACATGACTTAATGACAGACCGGAGCCCATCTGTCACAATGACTAGCCTTGGACTCAGAGGGAGAGTCCTGTGGATAATTTGGGAATGCATTTTAGAGTTGCTCGCAAGCAAGCACTTCATTTCAGATCAAGGCAAACATGAGCAGCAGGTGGAAATCTCTCTCAAAAGTACAACCTGACCTACATACGGTACTGTAAATTAAAGATATGTATAAAAATAAAGCATTAATGATCCGTCACGCTTGCAACAAAACCCAGATACAAATCTTGCTGCTGAAAAGGAACTCTATTGCACAAGGCTTAGCCAAAGCTTCATTGTGGACACCGCAGCGCTCCCTGCCCACCGTACCCCGCTGTCATTTGCCTCCTGAGCTTTCTCCTGCCTTTCTGTTGCTTAACGTCCATATCCCTTTTGCTTTATCGCTTGTCTCTCAGTTTCCATGTATTGTTTGGCTCTTGTGCCTTGCGTTGGCTCCTTGTTCTCCATTACCTCATGGCACGGGCCACACACGTTCCTACCACTGAGCTCAATGCCGCAAAAGCATCGGGAAGCATTGGTCGGAGGGCCTTATAGAATCATAGAATCATTTCAGCTGGAAGAGACGCTCAGGATCATCGAGTCCAACCACAACCCAACTCTGGCACTGCCCCATGTCCCTAAGAACCTCATCTAAATCTGATCATAAACCAGCAGCGACACTCCCGACAGTCCAGTCTCCACTGAGTGGTTTTGCAGTTTGCCTCGGAATCCAGCCCGTGCACACTGGGTTTGTTGCCAAGCGTCTGTGTCTCTGGTCTCTCCATGGCCCAGGGTTCAGTATCCGAGACAAGTTATTGGACAAATAGAAAAAAAAATCATCATTACTTATTTTTCCCTGAGGTAAAGCAAAAAAAGCAGATTTTTTTTACATGTTCTTAATGATGAATCTATTAGTCCCCAAATCCTCTTCAACAGATAAAAAATGCTAAGTGAGCTTTTGTCCCTTAGCCCTCCAAAAGTAAGAGAAAAGCTGCTTTTATGTACAATGCTTTGCAGTCAGACAGGGTGTTTCTCTGAGGGATGAACAGGCTTTGGAGGGTTCCTAAGGGCGATCCCAGGACTGCAGAGTGGGCTGTGGGCAGAACCAACCCCAGCCCGCCTGCTCTTGGGGGCAGCCAAACACCCCCAGGGGTTATACAAGGAGGAAGGGGCGAGGTGGCTTCCCCTGCTGAGGAACTGAGAGGGAGCAGCTGCTGGGCTGTGGGGATGGTCCTTCCCTTCTACTCTGCCCTGGGGAGACCACACCTGGAATCTTGTGTCCAGTTGTGGCCCCTCAGTTCCAGAAGGACAGGGAACTGCTGGAGAGAGTCCAGCGCAGCCACCAAGATGCTGAAGGGAGTGGAGCATCTCCCGTGTGAGGAAAGGCTGAGGGAGCTGGGGCTCTGGAGCTGGAGAAGAGGAGACTGAGGGGGGACTCATTCCTGGGGATCAATATGGAAAGGGGGAGTGTCAGGAGGATGGAGCCAGGCTCTTCTGGGTGACAACCAATGGTAGAGGCAATGGGTGCAAACTGGAACACAGTTCCAGTGGAACACAGTGGAACCTCCCACTTAAATTTGAGAAGAAACTTGTTCCTGGTGAGGGTGGCAGAGCCTGGCCCAGGCTGCCCAGGGAGGTGTGGAGTCTCCTTCTCTGCAGACATTCAAACCCGCCTGGACACCTTCCTGTGGAACCTCAGCTGGGTGTTCCTGCTCCATGGGGGGATTGCACTGGATGAGCTTTTTGAGGTCCCTTCCAATCCCTGACATTCTATGGTTCCATGGCCACGCCGCTGGCTGCTGAGGGCAGCCCTAGGGAGACCACCGCCCCCGCCCGGCCCGTCTCCGCTCCCCTCAGGGCGGAGGGCGGGAACGGCGCGCGCCCGGCCCCGCCCCGCGGAGGGGCTGTTGGGGGGAGGAGGCGGCGGGCGCGCGCCTGGCCCCGTCGTGCCCGCGTCCCGTGCGGCCGCCATGTTGTTGTGGCTGTGAGACGCGGCGGAGGCAGCCGGGAGCCGAGCGACTCCGGTCCGGGCAGGAGGCCGCGCCCCGGGAGGGGGTGTGGGGGCTCCGCGCCATGCCCTGCCCCGCGGTAAGGAGCTGATGGGGACCTCCGGGCTCGCCTCGGCGTCTTGCGGAGGGGTGGGCCGGCCTGCCGGGCTGGGGCCTGGAGAAGGGCGGCCGGGCTGTCAGCGGCGGGGCCGCGGCCCGGCACGCCCCCTCGGCCCGCGGGTGAGGGGCAGTGGCGGGGACCCGGCTCCCTCTGCTCCGCTCCACTCGGTCGGCGCTGTCGCGAGAGCAGGCGGCGGGCCGGGGCGCTCGTTCGGCACCGCGGCCGGCGGCGGCCTCGTCCCCGGGCGGGCGGGGATGCCGTCCCGGGCCTGCCGCGGGGGAACGGCGCGGCCCTGCCGGTGGGGCTCGGGGGAAGGGCAGTGGCGTGTGGGCCCCACCTGGCGCAGCCGCCTCCCCGCCCGCCCCGCGGGGCTGCCCGTGTCCCCCAGCCGGGGGTCGCCTCACGGCGCTGGCAGCGCCGGTCCGGAGCTCAGCGGCTGCTGCTGCTTTGGCCGCGGTGTCAGTTGTTTTCAACTGTCCTTGTGCTTGGGGCAAAATTCCCGTTCTCTCTACAAGTGGGACTTGTTAAGGCTTTGTATTTACATCGTTTTGGGGCTTTGATTGTGCCTCTTCCCCATCTTGCTCTTAACAGTCCTATTCTTTTGATGGGATCTGAGCAGATGTTGTCCTTCTCTGGTAAGTAGTGTTTTACCCTCCCTATTCCCCACAACATGGAGTTTTAATTTTTTTCATTGAAGTTATTCCCTGTTCTTTTCATTCTTTTAAGGAATGTTGTTTTATCAGCAGATGAGACCTCGTGTTCCTTCTCATTTCACTGTACAGGAAACTGATTTCTTTCCTTTTCATGCCCACTTCCCTCATGGGGGAAGGCTCGTTATGAACTTGTAACCCTTGCAGGCTTCGAGTCTGACAGGTGCTTTTCTATGTGCTTCACCTGTTTGTTCTCATACATGATAAGCCCATGGAACCATGTGCAGTGAGGCTTTCTTTTTAGAAGAAAAGTGCTTGCCTAGTGAATCATGTCATGTAGTGGTACTGCTTGGCTTTATGGTGACTGTAAAGCTGTGTTTAAATGCCGAGGTGAGTCCATTGGGAAGGGATGGGAGTATGACTGAGGGAACTGTGGCAGGTTTCTTGTAATGCCTGTCATGCTCTAAGCTTTGAGTAAAGAAGTGGCTGCCTTTTGTCTGTTATTAAAGCATGTGCTGTAGTGTTTGAAAGTTAACTTTTTTGGTGGAGGTGAAGGAGTTTTTACGCAGGAGTGCTTGTAGATAACTTGAGGGGAGGAGACCAACATCTGATATCTGCATTGCTTCAGCTGGGTCTGGTCGCAGTGGTTTTGGAAGATAGAAAAAGTGCTTTCTTTTAGTACAGGAAATACTGTGGACTGTAAGTGTTGAAACTTTCTGCAGATAAGTGAAGGCGGGGCATGGGATTCCAAAATGTTTCAGTGACAAGTGTTTCTATGTGGGTGCTTTGGAGTTTGGGGAGGGGCAGATGTGCAGAAATAGTAATGTTGAGCAGTAGGGTTTTTTTGAGTGATTGCACTAAAAGGTGCTCTTGTCCTACTTCAAATTACAGGAGTGATATTGAGAAACAAGCTCAGTTCTCCTGCTGGCAGATAGTTATAGGTACCTATCCAGGGTAGTGTTAATATCCTTTACAATAACTGTCTGCATTAGAAATTATTAAAGTAACAATGTTAACCTGCTTAAGTAACATGCTATGCAACCCATAAATGATACCAAGTAGCTGGAATAGGTCAGCTTGATAAACTCCCTTTTTTTTTCATAAAAATGGCCATCCACAGCTGGAGAAGATGGGAGCGAAGCATGCCCAAGCTTCTGAAGACAGGGGATACAATATTTTATCTCAGATCTCATTCCACCTACGTGCAACCCAGGATGGTGGAGAGAAGTATGTTGTCAGCCTTTCAAGAGTAGGAGGAACATGGCTATGCAGTGCTTTGCTGGCAATTAACTCGTAAAAAGGGGTAACTTAAGGAGGAGGGTATTGTCAGGCTGCTGGAGTAACGGGCAGAAGCCTGACAAGTCTGCTGTAGTGAGAAGAAGGAATTGTCTCCATGGAGTGAATGGGAGGAACTGGGTTAGCGTCCAGCAGAAAGTCTGAGGTCTTTCCAATAGTGGAGATCAAAGAGATGTGGTGGCTGTTCCTGCTCTGGAATGTGTAGCTGGATATAGTGAAATAAGACTCTTCTTGATATTGGTGGTGTCTTCCAGAACATGGAACTCCCAATAGTGCAGTTATGCTTATCAAATACTGTAAACTAGAACTGGTTCAGGTAGTTAAATATCCACTTGTTTCATAGTTGCTTTCATTGGCTGAGTCAAAGTAATAGAAGTTATGTTTCTTTCAAAATAAGCCTCTAAGTACTAAATTGTCTGAGCCATAAAGTGCAACTGTTCTGCATTTGTCTCTAGTTTGAGTAGCTGGTGGGGTAAAGACCTGCCTGTTAGATCCCATAGGGGTTTTAACTCTGAGAATTAAACTTCATGATTTCTAATTTCACATGTCGTCTAGATATTGGTGCTGTAACTTCCCAGTGCTGTCGGGAAAACATTAGGAGTATGCCTAGCACTCAGTTAATGCTGTAATTCTTGTGAATTAACTGGATCATTAAAAGAGAACTGGATCTTTGTGGACCTTCAAAGTTGCAGGGTGATAAGTGATTTATGTGAAGGGTGTAAAAGTGAAGTTAGTGCTAATTCAGGAATTTGTGATACTGATGTTTTACTGAGGTTTACTATGCCCAGTAAAGGACTGAAAACCTCAGCTCCTAATGCATTACAGCTTCTACCTTGGAAGCTTTAATCCTGAACAGTGCAGGATTGCTGTATCCTGGCAGGTGTATTGACTGGCATGTCAGCTTTTTGTATCTGCCTGTGGGATGGGCAAAGGTCACACAACACAGCATCGTTTGATATCAACTCTCCTCATTTGCAATATAGTTAAGAACAGAAACAGCAAAGACTTTGTCCCCTTGCTTTGGGGTGAACAGTTGAGCAGGACTGACAGAATGTGCTTGATATCATAGAAATCTAATCGCAAGCTAGAACCTGAGTAGTCCAGACCTGTTCTTCTCGTCTGTTTAATAGTTCCTGGTGTGAAGGAGGTGAGATCCAGTGAACCATAGCGATTCTGGGAGGTGAGATTTTATCCTGTAAGGAAGACCTCAGGTCGGTCTCTCCTGATCAGAACTAGAAGGAAGAACAGTCTGTAGTAGCAGGGAAGAAATGTGGTGTTATCTTGTTGAAACCAGTGGTATCCTCCTCTTATCTCTTATGAGATGTCTGGATTCTGTTGGTCTATGAGCTAAGGGTGCTCTCTTCGTCTTCAGTAAGTAGCAATAAACCCTAGAAGTGTGTTGGAACTGCAGCTCCACACCATGCAAAGTGAGCTGGGGAAGAAAAGCAAAGCAGAAGGCTTTCTGGCATTAAAATGGAAATAGATGAGCTATTTCTGGAGTCCTCAATGTCCATCACAAAGCAGCGTTTTTAAAGGCTTAACTTAAAATGCAGTTGCTTATACCTAGCTTTGGTTCATCTGGTGAAACACCTCTGATTTAGAATCTTAATCTCAAGTTTAGGAAGCAGCAGTTGATTTCACATGTGAATGTGACTGTGAGTCAAGCTGTTAACTGACAATGTGCTCTGTAGGTCGAACCGGAGGGCAGCTGAATACTTCATGGGCATTAATGCTGAAAACAGTTGCAGCGAAGGAAGCTTGGTATGATCCAACCTGAAGGTTTTGTGATATTTGTGTGTATATATGCCTGAGGCAACTAATGACATTGTAATAGGTGGTGGAACCCTTCTGGACTCTGATGTGGGGGGAAAAAAAACAACCCAAACTCTGAAAAAAACCTACCTAAATAAGTGGTTCCTACCCTTCCTTGAGAGAGCTGAATTTCAGAAGACTTTTGAAGCTGGATGGCCTTTAAGTGATATTGCAACTAAACTTGTACAAGCTGCTGTATTGAAGTATTACCACTTCTGAAAAAGTTAATACTTTGAACAACATTCTAGTGGAACCTAATTTTAGAGAAATTAGTCTGTTATTTTTCCTCTTGACTAGGAATGAAGTGAAAAGCTGTGTAAAGCATCATTGCTGGGATGGCTTGGGGACAGGCTGTTGTGTGAGCTGCCTGTCATGCCAGTAATGAAATGCGTCCTCAGTAACACCTGCTGATAGATCTCAGGTCATATTAAGCATCTCTTTTAGATAAACCAGAAATATTGAATTGCAAATACTTTAAAATATAACTTTGCAGTTCAGTCTTGGTTGAAAGAACAGCAAAGAAACCAAGCCTTGGAGAAGTCCTAGGAGGGGAAAAGCAAGTCAAGCTCTTGTCTTACTCAGCACATCTGGCTGTGTTTTGCAGTATTCGTTGGGATGGACTGACCAGCTGTGATGAAAGTGAAGTTGGTGTTGACGGCTTTCGTCAGAGATGCTGGTCTAACTGACGCTTTGACTTTGACATCAGTTTATCAAATTATTTTCCAGTGTATGAATAGCATGGTAGTGGTCAGCTTCAGGAGTTTTGGCTGTTACATATCTTGTGAAGCATTAGAACTAGTGAAGTAGTGCAAGTTGGGAAGCCTGAGCTTAGCTTGGAAAATATCCTGTCACCTGTGGAATCAGCTGGAAACCAGAATAAAATCAGAAACTTGGTGTTAGTCCTTGGCTCCGTAAGAAGAGCTGAACTTTCAGGAGGGCAGTCAGAACAGCCGTCCACCCTTACCAGGGTGTGTTCTTTATGGTGAGAGCTGTAATGGGGTGTTCAAATGTGTGGATATCCGAGACTGGTTGGCAGGGCATGCTGCCACGGGCCTGTAACTCCTGCAGCATGGCTAAAAGACAGTGAATATCCACATGGGAAACATTTGTGTTCGGAACTTGGATATTTAACTGTCTTCTTCCGTCCTGTTGTGTATGTTGATTTCAAGCTGTATGTTCTGTGCTCACCTCCATTTGATTTTTAGTCTGATCACCCCTGTGCTTCCTGGAGAGTGATGGTTTCCACAGGGTTGGGTGGGGCTTCTGCAGAGTCTCCTCTGGTGGGGTGGCTGGTTCCTGCTTCTGCAGATAACAAGTGGAAGCCTCCAGTGTGAGGAGAGTTGGCCCTTATAGTACTGTCTTTTTTTAATCTACTGACAGAACTGTAAAGTAAGAAGCTGCGATTGCATTTTAACTTGGTTAGAGGAAGAATCAATTTAAATGTGCTTTTCCTCCTGCTGGGTTAGGTCCTTGAAAAGGCTCATGCTGCTTAGTGCACCCATGAGATCCTTTGAGGTGGAAGCAGGATTTAGGTCCTTGGTTTCTTGAGCTGGAACAGTTCTGCAGGTGCATGGAGCTACAGCTGCAGGCACCTGGTAAACTTGAGACTGATTGTACTTGGGGAATGTTGGATATCTTGAGGGTGTTTTTTTGCCTCGGTGTAATTTCAGAGCCAAAGTTATTCTTTACTGGGACTATCTCTAGCAGTTGTGCAGGATCTACCCTCTCAGGTCCTACTTTGTTTATCCCTTAATGGGAAAAGAACTGGAAAAGACTTTTTTCATTGTCATCTCAAGCTTCCTACTCTTCAAAGAAACGACCTTATCAAAGTAACTTACTACCTGGATGTGATTCTTCTATGCTGTGAGTACACTATCCCCATGGATGAGACTTGTACTAAGGGCTCTCTTGTTTGTTGTCTTTCTTACCCCGTTTTAAGAGTATGGAAAGATTTTCATCAGGGAAAACCAGTGAACAGCTATACTTCATGCTTTAACTGAGATTTCTGAACACAAAATAGCTTGAAATAGAGATCTCTAGCTAGGATGCCTGTCCATGTGAGGTGTCCTGTGTATACAAGTCTAATAGTCTCTCTAAGTATTTTTGATTATTCTGATTCTCTATAAGGCTTAGTTCTTAGAATATGTAGTCAGTATGGGGGGAAGTAGTGCACTTCAGTTTGTGGAGGAAGATTGCTGCATTGCCATAATTAAGTCTTTGTAGTTTTTCTTTCTAATACCAAAGATTTATGCACTCGTATAGACATCATTTATAGAAATGCTGTTAGAACAGTTTTCTGTTGCCCTTTTGTGGGCCTCATTTCCTTCAACTTGGGGACTAGAAACCAGGGCAATAATCAAAGCATTAATTCTGTAGTGTTACCTGAAAGGACAGAGCTTCAGGAAGAACTAAAAATAGTTCTGCTTTCCCTCTGCCTTTAAAAGAAGGTTTTGGCTCCTCTATCAACTAGGCCCAGGCAGGCTCTCAAGAGAATGGAGCTGTTTTCTCCAGAGCTGCTTTCTTGGCTTGTGGAAGTGCCCGGGAGAAGCTGCTCCTGGCCACCCGCGTGAGGGAAGACAAATTCCTGTCTGCATGCGGAAAGGTGAAGGTTTAAATCCAGGCTGGGTTGGCTTTCTGAGCACCCTTGGAGCGTGGGACCGAGGCAGGGCTTGCCCACGGGACACGTTGCGTTCTCCCCAGCTCACCCCTCTGGGCAGCCTCTTGTGTGGGGTGATGTGGATCACAAGCCTTCCGAGTGCTGTGTGACTCCTCTTTCTCTGTGGTTCGACTGTTCTCCACAAAAGGATTCTCATGTTTTTTTTCTGTATGGCTGGTGGCAGGATTTCAAGAAAATAGACGGAAAATCAGACCTTTCCTTGAGTCTTTGTCATGTGGAATTTAGCACCTCCCAGGTCGAAGGTAGACTACTAGAATTTTGATTTCAGTTATTTACTTGTTAGAAATTGTAGTTGAGCGAGACTGAAGACTCAATTAAAGAAATGGCAACAAAAAGACTGACCACCCAGAGAGACTGGGAACAATTTATTTGCATCTACTGTAACCCTGGAACTGCTTATGACTGGAGTCTTAATACCTGTAACATCTTACAGCAGATGTTACTTGGGTAAGATAAATTTCAGTACTTTTTGAAATGAAGCTTCGATTTTGTTGTACAGAGGACCTAAGAATGACCCAGTCTAGGAGTTGATCTAGCTTAAGACCTCTGTTGTACTGCTCTTATGCTTCAGTACGTGTTTTTGCAGTGAGTTTAGTGCTGAAGCTGCTTATGGAGGTGGCTGTGGCGAGGTGTGGAACTGATGGAAAGCGTTTCCCTGGCATTTCCCTTCTGGTAGGTAGAAAGGGACCAGCAGCTGGACTCTCCTTGTTTTCTGTGCAAGTAGAACAGGAAAGGGAGGAAGGTGGTTGCTGTGGCTGCCTGATTTCATCTCTCGTAGCCGTAATTGACCTAAATGTGTACCTGTGAAAGCTTCACTTATTGCATTGCTATCTGTAAGCTTGTAATTGCTATCATTGAAACTTAAACCGGAGATAAAATGAGATGCTGTGAAGTTCTGCTGTTTGTAATGATACTGTTTGCAGCCTTGATAGGGTGTTTGTTTGGAGGCCTTTTCAGGCCTTGTTCTGCATTTGCTACAGCTGAAAACTTCAGTTTTATTTGCTTCCAGCCTTCAGTGTCTTCTCCAACTTTAAAAACTGTTATCAAAGCTGACTTTTTTTGTTCTGTGGGTTCTCTGTAAGTTCAGGCTTTAAAAATATTTGTCTATCTTGTGACAAGGAAAAGATGAGCCAAAATGAGAAGTTATGAGAAGAAAACTCACCTGACATATCACAGTGCAACTTTGCTTGGAACTTAATGTGAACATGTTGCTCGATCCATTCTGTAGTCAGGAAAGTTAGCTGTGGTCAGAATACATTAGAAACATTTTTTCTAAACGGTGTGAGCTGGTAGCTTTGATTTTTATTGTTCTATTTGAGTTTCCCGTATTTCCTTTTGTCACTTCTCAGAGCAATTATGCTGCTGTAATGTAGGCATTGTTGCACTTTTGATCCAAGAAACCTGACTAAAATGTCTAAGCAGATTGCAATTTGAAGTTTTTTGATTATTTTCCTTTAATAAAAGCAAGTGAAGTGTGCTTAATGTAAACTTGCAAGTTTATTACCTCTGCCTACAGACCTCTTACTACTTTCCATCTAAGCACTATGCATGTTTTTAAGTGGTGAAGCTTTTCATCAAATTAATGACTAATCCTTATCAAGCAAGTGTTCATCTTTACAATTAAGCATTCCTGTTCTTTAATTGTACGGTGATTGGCGGACATACTAGTCATGAGTCATGAGTACGTTTGAGAATTCAGATTCTCAATTTTTTTCTCGCTGCTGGTAGCAGGAATTTGCTGTGAACAGGGCATTATATTCTGGTTGGATACCCATTATAATTAAATTATCATCTTTGTCTATGTTCACTGAACCTTTATTTGAGTAACTTCCAAACGACTGCACCTTTTTGCACTTTGGGAAAATCTGGACTCTCTGAGGAAAAAGGAGGAAGACGGAACAAGGTAAATATTTCGAGCTCTGCTATGCTTTCCTTGTAGGTTTGGCTAATGGATTATGGTCAAGGCATAGTTGTTTTCTAATGCAGAATACAATAGCCTGCTTGTTTTCTTTTCCTTTGCGCTGGAATCTCTTAATCCCTTCAGACTCAAGCATGAGTAGCACATGATTTGGAGGTGTTTGGTTAACGTACTTCACTGCTGCAGAGCATCCCTGTGCATAACAGACGAATAAATTTGGACTGCAGGGAGAAACCACATGGAAATTTTCAGTTTTGGGGATCCATGTCTAAGTGTTTAATATTATTTTTTGCTGGGTTGTGTTCTGGCAAAACCAAGGGGAAGCATCTGGTCAGTTAGACTTCGAAGTAAGGAGATCAGATCTCTGCTTGAAAACTCCTAGTTCATGATAAAAAGGACTACAACTTCAGTATACTGACATTATACCTATATGTTCAAATATTTATTAGGATATTTGCATGGAAACTTCCTTGCTGGAAAACTGGTGGGACAATGAATAATTCTTTCAGAATCTGTGACCATATGGGATATCAGTGGATATAAACCTGCATAAGTCATATTCTTATACCCCTGTTAAAGTAAAATAATTGTAAATATTAATTAACAGATAATTTCAGAGAATAGTAGCTTCTTGTATAGCTCCACAAAGGTAGGAACATGCCCATCATGTGGCTTTTTCCCCCTTCAGTTCTGTGGGCTGTAGTAGCTGAAACCACAATGTCTTCCGCATGTCAAACTGGAAATTTAGCTTTTAAATGGCAGGATGGGTGCCGATACTTGGAGAGTGTAACCACTAAACACTGATGACATGAGAGGACGAGACAAGGTGACTGTGTTGTTGGGGTTTTCTAAAATAGAATGGACCCTAAAATGCTGAAATATGGTAACAGAGAATGGTTGAAAAAAGAAGATGCTGAGCTTGCCCCTTAGTGCTGCTTGTGCAGAATTTGGTATGTTCAGCACCAGATTGCTGTTGCTCTGCTTGGGATAGCGTCAGTAACTGATCGTACCAGCAGCTGAAACCTGGTGCCTCCCAAGCTGGTTCACTCCGAAGAAATGCAAAAATATTTGGGGAGCTCTCGTCCTGGTGCCTCTATACTTAGCTCGTTATTCCAGGCAAATTATCTTTTGATTCTCAAGTGCTGACTGCCAGGCTGGTTTAAGTGCTGTCTGGCTTTCAATTGCTCAGCCATTTGAACTCCTCTGCAATATTTTTATCACTTAGGCGCTTCTTGCTATGGACTCTTGCAAGGTTGGTGGTAACCCAACAGTGGAAGGATGTGAGGATGGAAGTTCTGGAGTAATTCGCTGAGAAGAAAAGAAACCAGCGTCAAATCTGCTATTGTAATGAGGTTGGAGTGGGTAGCAATCTTTAAACCTGTGGGCTGGTTGGGTTCGTTGCCGTACCGGGCGTGCCGTTCACGGGGAGGACTCAGTCCGGGGAGCTGTGGACAGAGACCGAAAGGATTGTGCTCGATTTACCGACTGTCAGGTTGGTCTAACAAAGACAATAAGAGCTGTTTCTTGTTTCATTTTTTTATGACTAGTTTTTGAAGAAGCTGTTTGTATAGGGTACAAGTTGAGGTGCTCCATGTCTTTCTGAGGGTCACACCCAGAGAGCAGCCCTAAATTACTAGTGCTGTTGCCTCATTCCTCAGCCCGCCATGTGCTCATTCAGCGCTAAGGTATGAAGACTTTTCCTCTTGCGTAAGACAACTTGATCTGTTCTGCTTGGGGAGGGAGCAGTTTGGCAGCTCACTGAAAAGTCGTATGCTGCTGGGCCCTGTAGCTTTTTTTTCCCCCTGAACATCACTATTTCAAATTATTGTCCAGCTTTTTAGACTGTCTTAGCAGTACCTAAGACTGACCAGCACTCTGAGGATGTGATTATCTGGCCAGCCCTACTGAACGCGGCTCCTCTACTGCTGCTACAATGCTTCTTGGTCTGAGACCCAAATGGTTTGACATTCAAATTGGAGACCTAGCAGGGCTAAGCCTCATGTACTTCAACATATTTCAGGAGGCCCAAAATTGCAGTATGGCTTAATCTACCTCATTTCCTTTTCAATTTCAAAATATTTCTGATAACTATTGTTGTGTTGTGTTTTGGTTTTTTTCTGTTTCTTCCAACAAAATTCAGTTTTTAGTTCCATCACAAACACTTGGCTCCCATGTGTCAATCCCAGCAGACCAAGCGTGGTGTACTGAGTAAGAAATAATTCTTCTAAAAATACACTGCAGATTCATTTATTTACCTAAACTGACTTCACTTACCAAAGGCAAGGAACGATAAGTTAAAACATACCTTGTCAAAAGTCAGTCTTGAGTGACTTGTATCATGAAAAGGGCAAGAATAGACTTAAGGGTTTTTGTGCAAGAATTCCCACATTAGAAGTAAGCAGGTAGGCTGGAGAGGATCTAGTTAAGCTTACAGTTTAAAGAAAGGCCTGATGCCAAAAATACATCCAAAACCTAATTTATGTAGTTAAACTGCACAATTTTTATCCTGACTCTTGCCAAGACAATTAAAGAATTCCTAGAGCTCGTTGGAATTTCCAGGCTGGGTTTGCAGTGCGGTAACTGCTTCTGCAGGTGCAGAGAACACTCAGGTCTGTTCAGGTAGGCTGGTGAGTGTTGGTGGTTTTACTGCTGGAAAGTTTTTGCTGTGAAGAACATTAATGGTGCAGTTGCAGATCTTGCCAGCTTTTTACTGCTTGTAAAAGGTCAGCTTTTAAACTTTCATGAATGTACAAACAGTAAACTTTAAACTGGTGTTGCAGCACCTGTTTTCTGGAACTTCAAGCCTCCTGTTTGACTCTGGAAAATTTCGGAGGCTGGTGTTAAGATCTATTTAACTCTTGGTAGCCAAATAAAATGCAAAAGGTGAAGGAACACCCTAGGGGCAGGTCAGAGAAAGCTTCTCCAGCTGGATGAAGATCAGTTGTGGTAAAACAACTCAATACATGCGTCACGTTTGCAAAAGAAAACACAACCAGCACCGTATTTCAATAGCAATTAGTCAGGTTTTGCTGTTGTGGTCTCCCCTGGGTGACTTTATGCCAGGCATTGTTGAAAGACTTGATTTAGCAGAGTTTGTACATGTTGAAACAAATGTGATGGGTTGAAAGTTGTCTGAAGGATCTGCTGCTTGTCGGCTGACTTCTGAAGAGCCACTTCACTTGTAACCCCTCAAAAATCATGCCAGTGATTTGGATACTTTAACTTTTTTTTTTTGAGACTTTAAGCAGAACTTGAGGCGTTTAAACAACATACTGATAGTTTATTACATATAAGAATGTAGAAGAGAAAGTTGTGAATCTTGGTGTGAAGCTTTGATCCATAGGTTGTGCTGTGTGAGTGACAGCTCAACCTCCACGTGGCATTCAGAGCATCTTTGCTGTGTTATAAAAAGCTTGTTGCCTGGTGCTGACATAGAGCTTTTTGTAACCTTTAAACTCTGCAGGTATAGAATAGGAATTTATCTTGTTAAAACCTGCACTTGCTTAAAGAGTTAGCTTCTAATTATTCACCCGTCTCTTGATCTCTAGATCTAGGTTATTTAATTATCAAGGTGTGTGTCACTCTAAACTTACTGGGTAGGGAAGATTTAGGGAAGAAGTAAATGTGACCTGTGGCAAACAAACAGCTGTGCCCATCTTGTTAGACCTTTTTCATTCTTCTGTTTTGTTTCTTAAGTACAGTGTTGAGCTTCTAAATTAGAATTTGGTACTTGGTCTGCTGGTGAGGTTTTGCCTGTGAATTTCTGAAGATTTGTCCAAATACTTGGGAGATGAGGAGCGTTTAACTTCAGCTTTAGCTTGGAGGTGATGTGTTTTACATTATATCGGATGCCAATTTTACAGGGTTTCTTTTTGTGGAGGAATGGGGAAAAGTCCTTACTAATGCCTTGTCTAAACAAAATAGGCTGGGTGAATACTAAAATATATGCTGGGTATCTGGAATAGCTTAAAAATGAAGTGCTTGATGATGAAATAGGTTGAATAGAAGAGTCTGGAGGCTTCAATTCTGAAGTGAAGAATAAGTCTTCTAATTTATTTAGCTAGGTTTGCCCTACTTTCAAGCCTCACTAAATTTTCAAAGGGAGATGTAGCAGGTGGGCTTTTTGTGTGTAAAACAGTAGCCTTGAATGATATCCTTTATGTAAAGTTTTCACAGAAATGTTGCTCATACTGAGCTGGTGGGATGGGAGTTAAGGTGAGTTCATCACAACTCAAATGTGGTTCTTCCTTCCAGTACTTTAGCTCCTTGTCACAAGTGACACAGCCTCCCTTGCGGACAGATTTGAGGTAGAAATCTGCAACTTAACCTCATTTCAGTCTTGCTTCAACCCATTGCATCTTCTGAGTTTAACTTGCAGCCTTAGTGCTACATTCAGCACGACTAGACTGGTATATTCTGAGGGGTGGGGGGATTTAATACAATACTTCTGGACCAAGATTGCTGCAAGTAAAGCGTTTAACAACACTTCTGCAGTGCTTTATCTTCTGTAGGCGAAACAGTCCCTGTCCTAAAGTGAAGTTGTTGGTTTACAACAGCCTGTACTGTGGTCTGGGACAGGTACGAGGTAGTTGGATTGTGAGGCTTTGGAGCTGAAAGTAGTGTCTGCGGTATGGAACTGGGCTGTTGGGGCTGAAATTCTGGTACAGAGAGGCCTAAATGTTGAAAGGGTAGACATGACTACTGATTTTCAACTTAGCCATCAGAAATGCAACTCCTGAAACTGTTCTGTATCTCAGTCAAACTGGATTTGTCACCTGCAGAACACAGCAAGTTTACCTGATTCTCGGTTGTGTACCTGTGGTGCTGCTGGAGTTGTACTGGGGATTTATGTAGGAAGTGGACACTGATTTATTTTCCTCAGGACAATTTTATTAATTAACTAAAACAGTTGAATTGCCAGTTTTTGTATAGCATTTGTGGTGAGTTTTGCTATGTTGGTAAATGCTTCTGCGTGTTCCGCAGGTGCAGTGTGCTCAGTCCTTGTGGGTTGTTGCATTTGTGGATGTTTCAGTGGCCGTGTGTTTAGTTCAGGAGTGAGAACGAGTGCGCTGAAACTTCAGACTGGAAAGTTATTCAGTAACTCTGGTTTGGTCACTGACCTGCCAAACATAATGCTGGTGAACTTAGCAAGGTTAAATGAAAAATGTACCAGACACAAATGTGTGTATTTCAGAGCCTGTTCTAGAAGCAGTAAAACCTCCACTGGTGACTGTACTCAGGCAGATATTCCTCCTGGCTCTAACAAGACTAAAAATTTAGTTATTCGTATTGTTCAATACCTATACAGTTAGGACCTCTAGCTCTTGTTTCTGAGGTTTTACTTGATCTTGACTGTAAGCAAAATGATTTTCTGTCAGCTCATTGTAGTGCTGAAAAGGCCTGATTTGCTTCAAACTTCATACAAAAACCAGAACACACGCGTTGCTCTTTGCTCGGGTGCGAGTTACTGCGGAACATCGGCGGATCGCGTCTCGCTCTGCGAGGCAGAACCCAGCCTGCTAGCACATTGAATCTCTTTCTGATTTGTCAAGATCTCAAGAGGAGGAACAAAAAGCACTTTGTCCTGGCTCGGCTCATGGAGACTGCCACTTGAATGACTCTTTCTAGCTGTCTATTCACTCATTTCCTGAGCATGCCGCTCTCGCTGAGTGAAGCTCATTGTTTTTAGAAGTCACTTCCACTGTCAAGTTCAAAGGCTTTTCCTCTAGAGCTTGAACATCTCAGACTATAATAGTTTCAAATGAGGTACCTGTTTGAACAGTTCCAAGTTCAGCCTCGTCAGCCAAAGTCAGTGAAACTTCTGGCAACTGGTAGCGCTTCTGTAAAATAAGGCTGAGTCTTCCTGCTGCCTTCATCAGCTCCTTGATGCTGCGTCTGCTTTCCCTCAGTCGAAGAGTGGGACTGAAGGTGCTTTTTGATCAGTGCAGAAGCAGCTCTAGAGAACAAGGTTTTCGGGGGTTTTGATGGATTCTTCAGAGAATTATTTGTGCTTGTTTATACTTTATTGCTGAATCAAAAGTCTGACAGAATATCCTTCCAGGTTCTGGTTCTTTTTTATGTATGAAAACATATCTCTTCTTTGCCAGTCACAAGTGTCTGGCTACAGTCAAAAGTCAGTCGTTACCTTGCTGTATAATTTTCATGTGCCTGTTTTCTGAAGCTCAGTTCAGAGCTTTAAACTCCTCATGCGTGTTAGAGCTGTGGGAGAATGTCCCTGATGCTTGCAGGCAATCCTGAAGTATTCAGTTTAAGCAACTGAGCTTGGTTTCTTGCTATTTATTTCATGCTTTTCAAGTTTCTGTTTGCATTACCTTAGTTAAACAATAATAATTAACTCAGAGTATTGAACTGATTGAGTTATATTGGAGAACAAACCCATAACCATAATGCAATAAGCATGATTGTAACTTCCTGGTGATGAAAATTCCAGTAGTGGAATACTTGATTTAATTTTTAAGCTTCGAGAAAATACCAGTGGAGACAGAACAACTTTATAACTGACTCTCACTTAGACAGCTGCTTAATGCTACCAAAAACCTGGAGTGGTTGGGAAGAGTGTAGTGTCTTTACAGCTGTTCATGATAATATAGGGAATATCTGGTGAGCTGCTTGTTCTTTGCATTTGAACACCAAAGAATTTGCTGTCCGCTTACATTTTTAAAAATTTACTGATGAATGAGTCTGGGTGCCATGGTTTGCTTCCTTCTACTGATTCTGTCTAGACATATTTAAACTGGAAACTGCAGGGCTAAGGACACTTGGATATTGCTGTCCTGTCCTCCCACCGAACCTCCTGAAGTGGATGTCCGAAATAAGTAAGAACTGCTCATGTGGGCCTTCTTTTAAAAGGAGACAAGATACAAGGTCTGGCTTTAGGTGAGGGCTGTAGGGCACTTTTGTGTGCGGCTGGTGCGCACCGCAGCACTAAGGGTAGAGATGGAGCGCTGTTGGCTGCAGGTGGCTCTGACGGTGTTCTTGGCATGACAGCTTGGGTAACCAGCGCTGCTGTAGAAAGAGCGTAGATACAGCCTCATCAGACCTCACTGCAAAACTCTGAAGAGCTTTGTCTTGATGTCTTGTGTAAGGACAGCTCTGCCTCAGTGGGAATATAAGCACATGAGACAGTTATCACTGTGCAAGTCAGAATTATTAAGGCTTCCGGCCTCACAAGTGAGGGTATTAGTTCTATCCCATTACCCTCGTAAATTGCGTACTGTCTCAAAAGCTTGTTTCTTGCCTCCCTCCGTGTTGTTGTGTTCACCTTCAGGCTGTGTGGGCTGAAGCCCAGCTGTGTGCTCTGCTGCGAGGTGGTGGGCACCACGGAGCGAGCACCTCGAGCCTTTCTGCGCAGCACTGAGTGCAGACCGTCAGTTAAACTCAGGCAGTGCCTGCACACGGATGCTCTTCTGGTGCTGGGAGATGCTGTTCCCTGGCAGGGCTGGGGGTTGATGCTGTTCCACACCAGTTCAGAAGCTTCTAGGAAACTAGAAACTTGCCCCCAAGCCAGCTTCTGATAGTGCATCCTACTGGATTATCTCTCAGTTTTACAGATACTGCCATGGATTAGTGTTCCATCTTAAATATAGGTATTTTGAGCAGTTATTGCAGAATTTAAGGTGAGTGCTTATAGAACAACAGTGGGTTTAGAGTTGAGGATACCTTAATGGCATTATCACAGAATCCCAGAATGTGAGGGGTTGGAAGGGACCTGGAAAGCTCATCCAGTGCAATCCCCCCATGGAGCAGGAACACCCAGCTGAGGTTCCACAGGAAGGTGTCCAGGCGGGTTTGAATGTCTGCAGAGAAGGAGACTCCACAACCTCCCTGGGCAGCCTGGGCCAGTGTCTGTCACCCTTACTGGGAAGAAGTTTCTTCTCAGATTTAAGTGGAAGCTCTTGTGTTCCAATTTGAACCCATTACCCCATGGCAGCTATCGTATTGACAGAACCATTCCGAGTGTACTTCAGCGTTGCATTTGTGACAAAGTAATTGTGACACCAGGACTTGAACAGGAATACATCTTCCATGTGCACACTCATGTGAGAATGACGAAACAGCAGAGGCAAGGCGTGAAGGTAGTGTTCCTTTCACTGTGATTTGGAGTATGGTGCAATTATCCTTTGCTTTTCAAGTGTTACGCAAACTTGGTAACGCGTGGTTGTTCAGAAGTGACTGCAAGCTGCAGGTTATGGGAAAGTCTGAGCCCTTCAAAAGAGAACGTACTTCTGTTTCTGCAGTCCACATAAAGAAAACTGCTTGCAGAGCTTGCCTTGGGCTCTTTCCTCGGATATGACATGGCAGGAAGATGGTTCTGGTTTTCCATCTGTAGAAGTGAGTCTTCTAGCTTTGGTCTCCCAGGCTTTCTGGTTTTTCCTCTTTCTTAGGTTTTTAACTTGCTTGTGCACAAGTTAATTCTGCATCAGTCAAGTTGTTGGAGGAGAATACACGATAAGGAATACTTAGAAGCTTCTATAATGGATTGATATGAACTGTTCGAATGTCTGTTGCTTTTTGTCTCTGAACTTGCTCCTGACTGCTGAATGTAAAGGAAATACAGCCATGTTCTGGACAGGAGGGAACATGTATCCCAAGAGTGAAACTACTTGAAGTCCTGATAGCAATGAAGATGGACTTTAATGGTTATGAAATTAATAAAATATCATCTCTCTAAATGTGGTCTTAAACTGGCTGGTCTCCTTAGCAGATCTAGATGGTCTTTTCAGGCAATCTGAAGCTTGCTTTTTATTGCAGGCAGATGTCTTGATGACCTGGAGGAAGACACTGCTGGGCTGAGGAAGTCTTTGTTGCATTTGTTCTCCTTGCTACCTGTGAGGTGGGTGTTTTTCACAGGGGAGCAGCATCTGCTTGAAGTCATAAGGCACCAGGTTCTGTAGTGGTTAGTTTAACTACAAGTGGCAGTGAACTAGCCTTGAATGCCTCAAGAGAGAATTGCCAGTGACTGTGGAGGATCTGTACCTCGCTTCACACTGCCCTTTGAAGGTGTCTTGACTTCCTCATGGAGTGCAAGATGCGCGTTGGCTAAGGTGGTACTGGAAATGGGTGGTAACTTGGAATGGGGAGAGTTGAGACTCTGTAAAAGTTGGAGGTAAGGCAAGAGGAAAATGAGCTGACATGCTGTTCCTGCAGTGATTTCCATACCTGTGCCAGGCCTATACATTTAATGGATGCTGCTAAAAACCTTCCTGCCATCCTCCCTTCTGTAAAGGCAAAGTGCCACTTTGAGTTCCTCACCCTTGCTGCTCTAATTCTTCCCAGGGCTGCGCTCCGTGCGGCTTTGCTGGGGCTGTCGGTGCACCTTGTGAGCCTTTTGCCATAAATGCCACTGGTGTAGCCCCTCATTGAGCCTGAGGAAGTGTCACTGGCTGGTTCTCAAGTCTGACATCGTAGCTAAGAATGGGGATAATGAAATAATTCCCACTGTGGTATTCATTAACTCGCATTTCATTCAGTGGCTCCTAAGAGGATAAGGAGTGTGTTAGAGGTGAACTTGCATAAGACTTCTGACATTGTTTTGATAAGATAGACAGGAGTTAAAGCCGCAGCAGACCAAGTCTGAGCATGGCAGTGGTGCCTCACTGAGGCAGGTGGCATGTGCTCTGTTACACGTAGTGACTTTAAAACTAATTCCATGGCTTTTTCTTTCATGGTTTAAACAAAATGGCCTGCTTCTAAAGTTGTTGGAGAAATAACTCGTGCCCAGAGGCAGATGAAGGTCTTCCTTGGTGTGGATGCCGTGCCTGGTTGGATGGCTGTGCTGAAAGGTGATGTTCAGCCCTGAGTGCTCAGGCAGATAAATTGGGGCACCTGCAGCAATGAAGGCGCATGGAGGGAAAGGCGTTTTGCTGAAGGACAGCTGCTCTGGCTTTGTATAAAAATGTTGGTACAGGAGCCTGTTGAACCTTGGTGGGTTTCTAGTTTTAGCATTTATGTAGCTTGAGCAGGTATAAAATTCGAATATTCCTTAAATATTTTCTTCCTGGAAAGGGCTGTGGGGCATTGGAACAGGCTGCCCAGGGCAGTGCTGGAGTCACCATCCCTGGAGGGGTTTAAAGGGCATTTAGACGAGATTCTTAGGGACGTGGTTTTAGTGCTAGAGTTGGGTTACGGTTGGACTCCATGATCCTGAGGGTCTCTTCCAACCCAAATGATTTTTTGATTCTATAAATGTTACTGTCATGCACTCTTTCTCCTCATGCATGTAGTTTTGTCAGCTTAAACTGCTATATGCTACTCAGCAAGAAAACTTTAAAGGGGAGAAACTTTACCTAACTTGCTAAAGGATTTTCACTAATGTTATGTTCAAAATAATAAAACTGTACAACTCTGCCTCCAGCTTTAGGGCTGACTGTTTCAAAGGAGGCTGTGGGAACTGAGTATGTGGACACCTTTTGGATCGAGGGAGAGTTCTTAAATACGGCTGTTGCTGTTGACCAGGCTACCCCACCAAATGCGAGCTCTGTTCTGTTCTGAAGGCTCGCCAGGGCGTTCAGCTCCCTCCAAAAGAGGCTTATCTGTGCTGTGCAATTGAGCCAATAAATGAATATAATCAGATTAAGCTGTTTGGGGGAGGAATGATGACTGGATATTCAAATGCCTAACGAACTGTCTGATCCCTTGACTGTTGCTGCGAGTGCGTTGGCATCAGTAGCTCATACCCACAGGTCGTTTTAAGCAGAGGCTGCAATAGAAATCCAGGACACCTGAAGAAATCCAGAGCTTCCAGATGGCCCAATAAGTTCTTAAATGGCCTGGTGTTTGTAGAAGTGTTTGAGGGATTAGTGCCTTGCTCTGGAAGGTGTGGGTGGTGGGGAAATGGATGTGTCTCTGCCCCACTGGTTGCGGTGCTGGGTGGAAAGTTAGTGGAAACTTATAGGTGTGTGTGTAGAGTAATGGCTTTGGTGGTAAGGACTGAGTGCACATTTCTGCAGCTCAGGCGCCCGTATTTCCCAAATACAGAGCAGAATACTATAAAAACTGAAGTATTTGAAGAATTTCAGACATCTGTTCTGGATACCAAAACTTGGAAGTTCCTTCTGATGCCTTGACTCTCACTATGCCTAATTTTTTGACCTTTAAAAAATACATTGCTACCACTTCACCATATTGGGACAGTGTGAGAACTGTGGGGCCTGGACGCCTTCCTGTGTAACCTCATCTGGGTGTTCCTGCTCCGGCGGGGATATTGCACTGGATGAGCTTTCCAGGTCCCTTCAACCCCTGACATTCTGGCATTCTGTGGTAAGCACTGTTGATCTTCAGCAGAAGAGATGTTATAAAATGAGCAGTGTAGAAAAGATTGACTTGATTCAGAACTCCACGCTGATGACAAGGTTCGATAAAAATGAATATAGTGAAAAGTTCTGGGTTCAGGGAATTTGTCCACCTGGTTCACTGGGTGAGGATGGGGATTTGTGGGAAGGGAATTAGGGATCATATGTATTCTAAGAGAAGCTGAGCTAAAGCCTCACAGGTGATCACAGTGCTTGCATTTCCTAGTGTGTAATTCCTCACTCCATGCTTTTTATATATGGGCATTTGAAGATGTAATTACGAGCTGGTGTCCACAGCAAGTGTGAGTAGTGAAAATACCTTCTGTGTCATTAATAGAGTCTCAGGCTGTCAGCTCTGCCTCCCTTGTTTGCTTTATTGTGCAACTACCTGTAACAAACTGAACTCTCTGTCAGCAAAGCCTGGCAACCCCATCAGGGATCACTCCCTTACAGCAGCATCGGAGTTCTTGAGCGGCAGAATACCAAAACACACGGTTGTTTTGGACCTGTTCTCAGGAGGTCAGTTTTTTAGCATCTGTGGTAACGGTAGCTGGGAAAAAGAACATGGTCAGTTCACGTCGAGTGTTCAGCTGTTGAGACTGAACACAGAAGAGGTTTAGCTGGGAGTGCTGCTGCCTGGATTTCTGTGGTTATTCTGGAGCCTTGACCATCGGGGGAAGATTTCAAACCAGTTCTGTCAGCTGGACCTGAAACAATGGGGAGATGTATTTCCAAGCTGGTGACACAGGTGTTGTATTAAAACATACATACCTTGGGTCCTTGTACGTGGTTGACAGACTAATTGAAGCTTGTTGAGTGAGCTTTCCTTTCTTTGATTCAGGAAAGGCATTTGGCTGGTTTTTGGCATTAGATGTATAAAACCACATGCGGGCTCTTTCAGAAATAGAAGGCCTGAGTACTGAGGTGGTTCCTACAGTGAGCTGTTATTTATTATCGAAATTGCAAAGGCTTTTTTCATCTCAGCTCTGAACATTTGCTTCTAGATTTGTCTTCACATGCAAATTTGTTACGCCAACTGTATAGCCTCTTGAAATAAAAACTAACAATAAAAGTGAGGTAGACTTAAGTATTCTGAACATTGTTCTTATCCTTGTGTTCCCCATTTTTGCTCAGACTGTGCAGGCTTCCTTTGCCTTCGAGTAGTTTTCTGAACTTTAAGATTCCGACGGTAATATTGGAACAGGTTGTCTAGAAAGAATATGCTTGGAGATATTCAACCCTTCGCTGGACGTATCTTTGAGCAACTTGATCTAATTGAAACGGTGTTAGGGATGCCAATGGCATCATGAGGTGCATTAGAAGAGGGTGCTCAGTAGGTCAGAGAGATTCTCCTGCCCCTCTGCTCTGCCCTGGGGAGACCACAGCTGGAATATTGTGTCCAGTTGTGGCCCCTCAGCTCCAGAAGGACAGGGAACTGCTGGAGAGAGTCCAGCGCAGCCACCAAGATGCTGAAGGGAGTGGAGCATCTCCCGTGTGAGGAAAGGCTGAGGGAGCTGGGGCTCTGGAGCTGGAGAAGAGGAGACTGAGGGGGGACTCATTCCTGGGGATCAATATGGAAAGGGGGAGTGTCAGGAGGATGGAGCCAGGCTCTTCTGGGTGACAACCAGTGACAGGACAAGGGACAGTGGGTGCAAACTGGAACACAGGAGGTTCCACTTAAAGATGAGAAGAAATTTGTTCCTGGTGAGGGTGGCAGAGCCTGGCCCAGGCTGCCCAGGGAGGTTGTGGAGTCTCCTTCTGTGCAGACATTCAAACCCGCCTGGACACCTTCCTGTGGAACCTCAGCTGGGTGTTCCTGCTCCATGGGGGGATTGCACTGGATGAGCTTTCCAGGTCCCTTCCAACCCCTGACATCCTGGGGTTCTGTGATTCTGTGAAGTAGAGAGTTGGACTGATGTTCACTTGTCCCATTTGACTCATATTCTGATTTTTTTTTTTGCATATGTATCTATCCTTCTTCATTATAATACTTTGCCATTTGGACATAAAGGGGCAGAAGCCACTTCTGCGCTTTTGTATGTGGGTATTGAGTTTTGTTCTGTGACTAAGAGCACACAATTCTCTGGTGTTGAGTTGGAGTTTCTTTCTGAAGTTGAGTCCTCCTGGACCTGGTGCAAGCTTTCCTGCAGGCACCTTTGATTTTTACAGTTATGGGAAGGAGAGACATTCCTGCCTGTTTTTGGTTTGGACTTTGACCAAGGTTCACACCTCATAAGATCTTTAAGGAGATCCTTGAATACCTGAGCAGACCCAGTCTTGTGTTCATGGGTTGCCAACAGCTCCGTGCCGCTTACACATCGTGAAACAAAATGTCACTTGAGGTCAGGGGTTTTTTTTGCCATTTAATTTCATCAGGAGCAAAGCAATAAATTAGGACCCCAAACTCAAGTACTAAACCTCTCGCTCCTTTTTTTCTTTCCCCAAACTTTCCTGATTTACTTTTCAAATCTAAGTAAATTCAACATGAGTGTTTTATCCTCATAGGTTGAAGACAAACATCTCTAAGTGCATGTTCGGTAAGTACAGACTTGGTTTTGCTACTGAGTCGCTTACCAGAGGGTATTTCAAATTGCAGGATAAAGAATAAAAGCAGGTGAATTTAGTTGATCTTTACTATGAAATGCTCCTTCTGTGCATTTAGTTGAAGATTGGTATCTGCAAGTCGCAGCTAAGAATTGTGCTACAAATGTGTAACTTGGGCTTTTTCGTATCTTTAAGCAAGCTTGTGGACTAACGCACTTGTTCTTGCATATCTGTATAAAATACAACTTGAAGGGGACATGCGAAATTTCCCATAAGGATGGATATAAATCTGTTTTGTATTTATTTAAAGGAAGGTTGAATCTGGCTGAGAATGATTCAAATGCGCAACAAAATTCAAGTGAATAACTGAAGTGTCCTGCATACAAACTCACATATTTTTTAAAATATTGGATTAAACTGTATTTAAACTGAAAATTACCTGATGCATCAAGAACAGAATTAGCTGTTGAACAGCACTCACTTCTACCATACCTATAGATAATGTGGCTGTATTGTGTTTAGGTAACAGGAAAGCCCAAACTTTTAGTTCCTTTAAAATTATTTATCTCTTAATTACAACCAAGTCTTCTTTAGTAAACTAGGTTTGTTTTGAGTCACACAGGGAAGGAGCGAATGTGCTCTAAAGGCTAAAACACTTAGATGACTTCTTGTGGTGTTTGGGTTATTTATGTTCTCCCTTCTCGGGCTTTGTTATATGTGCCAATATCAATGAGTTTCTCTAGGGAAAAGAGGCAAGAGAGGTTTCAAATTGAGGTTTGCCTGACTCGAGTGAATCCACACTAAACCAAATTCTGGGAAGAAGTGTGTTCTGGATAGTCCCATTAGAGCTGACGAGGACGTAAATGTCTGTGTATACAGGCAAGTGCATTTCTACAATAATTCAACACTAGAAACAAAGGTTGCTGTAGATTAGGTGCTGCTAGTGTTGAGTTGCTGTAGGAATGCATTTGCCTATATGTACAGACATATCAAATAGGATACTGGAGTAATTCCTCTTTTTGGTAAAAACTAATCTGCTCTAGAGACCTTCCTGTGGGTGACTGAAGTGAGCAGGTGGGAAATC
The DNA here is from genome assembly GCF_037038585.1 of Patagioenas fasciata. Lineage (NCBI taxonomy): Eukaryota > Metazoa > Chordata > Aves > Columbiformes > Columbidae > Patagioenas > Patagioenas fasciata. Next base: position 12,735,270 of record NC_092536.1, read on the forward strand.
CATGTCCCCTAGAGAAACACGTTCCTGGTGGTTGATCTTGCCATTGAAACAGTGATTTCAAAGGAGACACAGTTACCATACAGGCAAATATCTTCTTCCTAAGGAAGCTCGAACATTTAAATCCGTGGATTTTTAACTTTAGAGGAGGAAAGGGCCAATAAATATTCACTGGAGGGATGTCAGACCTTGTTTCACTAACAAAGCTGCAGTCTAGTGCAGAACTTAATTTCAATTCTAACTGAAACTCAGTGTTTTGATACACAAATGTGCCTTAAAAACAACCACAGAACCTTCTTTGGTGTGCTGCTCTGAAATGCCTAAATATATTTAACTTTGGCTTCACACTGTTTAGTTTTTTTGGAAGAAGTGTATCCTTTTAATCCAAGTAAATTCTTTCCTGGCTCTGGATGTCTGTGCAGCTTCAGTGCAAACTGACAAGTTTGTGTATTTTCAGTATTATTGAAGGTGTTGTATAAAGAAAAGATTTGAGGGAGTTGCCATGACTGAGCTCAGCCTCTCTGGGCAGTCTGGAAACAGGATTGTAGAAATTGTTATTGTTCCTGCCTTTATTTTCAAGATGGGAACAAGGCGGTTGTGTAGCGTATTGCCTCGCTGAAGTAGCTGGAGGGCTCCTGGACTTAGAAACAAGCTTAAAAAATTACATCAGAGAGTCAACCGGCTCTGAAACACCACTGTTGTGCCTTTAGAGGAATGACAAAACGAACTAGTCCATTGAACACCTCTGTGCTTAATACTAGATGCTCATAATGTATGTAATTGAATGCTGTTGAAACCCTTGGTCTGTGATGGAGCTCTTGAGAGATGTGGTCTTGGCTCTTCAGAGCCCCTCACCACGGTTCCATCTGCACGTGGCTCGGGATCCTTTCTCTGTGTGTCCATAAGATACTTTTTAAGCTTATAATTCTTTACCTTTTATTTTAATTCCGGAGTCCCATCTCTAGCTCTTAAGTGCAAATCGAAAATGGTGTTTTTCCAGTTACATTTCCTGCTTCTGAAAGTAACCGTGATTTTCCATGAATGGAAGAAGATGGGAATAAACAACTGCCTTAATATTTGGAAGTGATTTAACCATAGAAGAAAAGGTATTTGCTCTTCTGCTTTTTTCTCCTAGTGACTTGAATCAGCTGACCAAAGGGCGGACATCAAGTAGCAGGTTTCTTGAAGGCCCTGTGCTGGTAGATCGGCCAAACCAGTTTGTCTGTCCCTTGTGATCTAAATATAGGAAGGCTCCTTAATGGGGGAAGGCATCTGAGTTCTGGGTACATCTCAATACACGCGAGGAGCCCGAGCTCCTCAGAGCTGTGCTGGTTGAAGGGCAGCACTGGCGGGAATCTGCTCTCCTGCTGGAGAAAACCTGAATAGTAACAGAACCGACTCCTGAGAGCCTGGAGGAGTTGAAACTGGAGATGGATCGATGCGATAATGTGTTTGCTGTGGGCTGGAATGGGTTAGCTGCTCAAAGGTAAGGAAAACAGCAGCCTGTTCTGGTAAATCATGTGTCTGCCTTGAAGCTGGAACTTTCTAAATAGGAGTGAGCAGAAAATTCCTTCTGCTCACTTAAGCTGCAAGTGTTTCCTAACCCAGCTCTTGCTGCTCTCCTTATCATGCACAAGCACACATGGTTTTATCTCTTCCTAATTTGACTTTTGCCTCACGGTATTTACACATAGTGAGGGGGTGGTTGAACAGCGGGTGCTGCTGATGTTTTGGCAGTTCTGTGGATGATGCCCAAGCAAGTATTTGACCTGCTCTGGAGAAAACAACTATTTATCTGGCTAGAAAAGCTAACCTGATCCTTGATTAACTCCTGAAATGTGCAGTTTAGGTGGTTGGTTAATAAAAAGTTGTCCCTTGTCACTAAATAAAGCCTAGGTCAGCTCTTCCAATATGATTGCTTGATTCCATTGTGAGCAGAATAGTTCTGCATGTACTAATAAATACATACCTGAACTCAACACTTTCCTACTGTAAATAAACAGTAGTATTAATGCTATGAAGAAATATGCTTATCCTCTATCGTGACTGGTTTGGAAGAGACCAGCTCTTCATCCCAAATTCACAGATGCTGACAGAAATACTGTGTATTCTACCCAAAGATGACAGCGTTCCTGTTGGTGCAGGACGCAGGTGGGTGCTGGAGCTCTGCTGCAGCTCAGGGCTTTCTGAGGGTAATTGCTGTTTGAACAGTAAACTCCACCATTTAAACTTAGCCTGCTTAGTGCTTTGAGAAATAAATATGTAAGTAGTTTAAGAGATGAGCAAGCAAATTGACTAGTTCTGTAAGGAAAATGTCATTCTGCAGGTGTTGCAGTGATTCTTAAGCTGCCTCAAATCCTCTGGATTCTGAAGGATATGCAGGTGCTTTTTATTGACATCTGCTCTGCAAGCAAGCAGCACATACAACACTGTACAGTAGTAGTTCCTTTGTCTGACTTCTCTCTGGATTAGTTTTTCTCGCACCTCGGAGCTGAATTACGTTATGAGGGGTCTGAAGTGTCAGGGTTGGTGTAAGATAAGGCAGGGGAGTGTTTTGCTGGAAGGGACTATGGGAGCACTACCCGTTCTGATGTTTCAGGGAATGCAAGCGAAGTCTATTTCATAGCAAAATCACCATAAGTGTCATATTAAAGGCATTTTTGGAGTGTGCCACAGTTTTTACCAAGTGCTGGTGTTAGGCCATTGGAAATGAGTAACTTCCACTCCTGTGTAGAGTAGTTGGTGTCAATCACCGAACACCGAACGGCATCCTGAACACAGCCAAGGTGGAAATCCATCTCCCCCAATGGCCTCCTTGACAGGACAGCTCTTTTCAATGCAATTAAGAATTAATGGATTAAAACTATAGTCCGTAATTGCATTGTGCAAGGTGTGCGATAAGTGTTGTCATTATAGACCTTGATTATTGAAAAGAGACTTTTCTGTGTCCTGGCTGATCGATGCCGTTGCTCTGAGCCTCTGGGGGGGGCTGATTTTCTTGCTACAGACACCTCGTAGTAACTTACCCTACTTAATGCTTTGAGAAGTGGTTATTCCTAGCAGATACTTGGTTTTTCAATAAAGTTGGCTTACTACAAAGCTTTGAGTGGTGATTTGGTAAAGAGGTTTTAAAAGCTTTGTGCCAGACAAAGTATGGTGAAAATGAGGTCAGCTTCCGTGCTTAGGAGCCGATAGTGTAACTGTGTGTTACCCTGAAGCAGTTCAGTGGGGAAAAAATAATACCCATGGGAGTGTGACTTGAAACACCAACGAAGACTTCTAATCCAACTTGCTTCTTGGTTCTTCCTATTTTCAAATTTTTAAAAAATTTTTTGTAGATCTCTTTAGCATTGACTGTCAGTAAAATGTTAATACAATGCGTAGGGAGCCTGTGGTGATTAACGCTGCTCTCCAACAGCAGCCACTGTTCCCAGGGCTCGTGCAGTTAACGGCAGGGACTGGCTTGAAGCAGAATGGTCCCAGAGGAGGGAAGGGGGATGAGTAAAACCTTTGAGACTTTAACAGCCTGTTTGTTTGTTGCTTTTCTTTTCCAAAGGAAGAAAGAGGGGAGTGTGACTCATGGCACACGGCTTGGGAGAACCTTAGTGGAAAAATAGGAAGTGTGAGGAGCAAATGATTCCCTTCTTCCCCATCTTCCACCATCCTCAGTGGAAACTTTTGCTGCCCGGTCTCAGTCTTGCTGATTTGCTTTTTCTGTTTCATAACTTCAGTCTAATATTGCCCTGTTTTCATGGCTCTCTGGTTAACTTTTGACATAATATCCCCTCCCCAGCACACTCAGTCACTTTTCTGGCTTAGAATGTACCCAAATGTCCTGAGTTTCCAGCAGCTCAAGCTCTGGTCAGTGTTTTGTGTCCTGCCTCCTCTCATATACGACTGTTGGATTCAGATCCCGTCCCTGCAGATCTGCACACAATTCACACCAAACTCATTGGGCCTTCCAAGATGTTACTTGTCATGCACATAAAACAGAGGAGTATGGAGTAATTGAAATAAAAGGGAAATGACAGAATGGGTGATTAATTTGGATTTTAAACTTCCAGTGGTTCAGCAGAAGATCTCTGGGTGAATTGTATCCTGGCTTCTGTATGAACAATTGCAGCATTTGGCTCTCAGGGCTTTATCCGAATGAAAAAGGAATTTATCTTGCAAGAAAACGTGACATTTTCTTCAGATTTCCGTGTCCAGCTTGCTGTGGTCTTTTGACCTGTGTTGTTTTCAGATCAGTGAAGGAGAACATTTATATATAAATCTTTGATTCAGAAGTATTCTTCCTAAAAAACCTCCTATTTATTGGAATAATCAATGCTATAATCCCACCTAAAGTTCCACTGCATTTGATTCTTTATATCAGTTAAGGAAGGTCCATTTTCCCGTTACACAGGATTGAATTTCCCTCTCCTCCATGAGCTCTTGGTTGGCTGCAGGCTCAGGAGCTCTTTGCCCACTGCATTATTTGCCATTCCGTGCTTTGCTTTTACTGCTCGAGATGTTTTGGGGTTTAACTTTGAACTACTGCTTCTACATTTCATTTTTGCAGTGTAAGAAGTGATCTCTCTTCACCAGTATGCAGAGATAATCAGCTTAATCAGAGGCTTTAAAACCAGATCAATGCCTCTTCTGAGTGGGAAGCTGAAGGAAGCACACATGCCTGCCTGGAAAGGCTTGCACAGGCAAATAAATTGCCTTACCATTAATGTGTGAGTCAGGGCAGTGACCGATGCTGACAGAACTTTTTTGATGCTCTGGACTCCTGTAATTAACTTTCTTCTTCACTCACAGAAGCACAGGTAGAAAGGAAAATGGAATAAGGCTAGTGCTCTTAGGCAGGATGCTTCCCATCCATGTTGAGGCGCGATATTCTATATCTTTGTGTTTGAGTATTGATGTGAACATTCCTTCATGTTCAAACTGGAAATGATGTGGCTTCATCTGCACAAGTGTGTGATGGAGCAGACACATGGCAGTAGAAACCAGAAAATACCTCCCTGAAGTTGGGGTTGTTTCGATTGGATATTAGGAAAAAATTCTTTGCAGAAAGGGCTGTGGGGCATTGGAACAGGCTGCCCAGGGCAGTGCTGGAGTCACCATCCCTGGAGGGGTTGAAAAAGCATTTAGATGAGGTCTCAGGGACATGGGGCAGTGTAGAGTTAGGTTATGGTTGGACTCCACGATCCTGAGAGTCTTCTCCAACTAAAATGATTCTCTGATTCTCTGTGTACATGTGTTTAAAAGTTTCTGTTAAGCAGCAGCTTTGTATCCGCTCTCTGGCATCAGAGCGGCCGTGCTCAGGGTGGAGGTCGCAACGCTCGTGTCCCCTCTGTGTTTTTTGGCCCAACCACGAGGTGCCCACATTACCCTGAGTGCAAGGGAGCTGGTAGTGGCACTCGGTTCCTATTCCTTAGCATGCTAACAAGAGGGTAAAAATGGTTTTGGAGGAGAGCAATCTAAAATCTGCTGGGAAGAACGTGAAAGAGGAGGAAAATAAGCTGAAGCTGAGCAGAAAGCGGCCAAACAAAAGGTGATGAAATGGGTAGAATGCGATATGGTGCAAGAGGAGGTTGAGTTGCTGCAGAGCCGGGCTGCGTGGGAACAGGAATATTGCGAAGTTAGAAACGTAAATGGAAATAGAGAAATTCTAATCAGTAGCCACACTTGCATCATATGGAGGTTGCAACATGAGACGGCGCGCGCAGTGCGGAAATGCCGTATTGCAGCGAAGGGAAGAGAAAATACACCTTCCAAATAGCAGAAGAAAGTTTGCTCTTGTTTACCTGTGTCTTTATGAGGATAGCTTTGTGTGTGGCTAGAGAAAATTGGGATGTATTTTGCCATTTCACTTCACGCTTATCAAACCAAACCTCTTCTGTTCTTGCAAGGCACAGCCTTTTGCTAAGAAACCGAAGCGACAACTTCCCAATCTCCTAATTAAACAAACATGTTTATCAAAACTTCTCGGGGCTGTTTTTCCTACCTATTTGCTGGTGTTTTATTTAAATAATGTCAAGAAAAACACAGTCGCAGGCTGATGGGATAATTTAGCTGGGAGGTTGTGTAGGCCAGTGTTCTGCTCAGAGTAGGGTCAGTGTTGTTGGCTTGCTCAAGCTGGGAATATCTTCAGGGATAAACGTTCTACCAACTTGGAAACAATTTCTCTGAATTTTCTCCCACAACCATATTATGACTTGTGTTTCCGTCTCACAGTATGATTGCTATATCATCCCGCCACTCTTCTTGTCCATAGCATCTTCCAAGAAAAACCAGGAGAGGCAAGACCGCTGTGCTGGTTGAAGTGTTCACCTCGTACCCAAGGTCACAAAATAGTCAGAAGAAGATGGTTCGAAGCAAAAACTGAGTTGAAGGGTTCCTGTTCACATTGTCTGGAGCCTTAGGGCAGAGTGACTTCTTACATGTTTAAAATCAGGCTGCGTTAAATGTTAATATAAAAGCAATTGAACCCAAAGCAGCTCCGAGGATGTGAGCACCTAGGAAGAAGCATGGTGCAAAGCCAATTCCTTTACTAGACACGTGTGCTGATGTGGGATTTAACGAGAGGGTCCCGTTCACTTCTCCATCCTCTCCCCTTTGCTTTCCTGTGCCGCCCATCTGATTTTTGCAGATAAATGCCAAGGAAACGGTGGGAGCGCAGGGATGGGGGGGATGTGTCCCCTTCTGCGGGGCAGCGAGCGCCCATGTGCCGGGCAATATTAATTAAACACACCCAGCGCTTGGGACGGCCCCTCCCGTCAGTAATTAGTGTTTTGATTTTGTGGTTTATTTTTTGTTGGTTTTTTTTACAGTCAGTGTATTTTTTTTCTGTCTTTTTTCTTCAATTTTGGCACAAGCGCTTGACTTAGGAAGCGATAACATTAGAGGTGCTTATCTGCGCCCCGCAGCCCCGCGGAGGAATGCGGCCCGGGGTGTTTGCTGAGGACTGGCAGGAATAAAGCGCAATTATTAACGCTTCTATCGGAACATTTTTCTCCTGTTTTCAAACTTCGCTACAAAACCCTGGAGATTCGACGGCTTCTTCCAAACCGCATTACATTCAATAAAAAGCTTGTTGCAGGCTTGTGAAGGTTTATTTCTTGCACCTTGAGCACACAAAATAAGTCTATCTCCTGCTACCCTCAATGTGTATCTTGTGTTTTTAAAAGCAAGGATGTGGCCAGAAAACTCTCTGAATCGTTCTAGACTTGCGTAATCTGCCTTTGTGCCTTTTTTGGTTGTTGTTTAATAAGCTCGTTGAATATTCCCGTCAAAGGCGACTTTGTACAACCAGGCGGCTGTAAAGTTCAACGTGTTGCTCGATCAGGCTGGTACCTCAGAGTAAAACTCTGTCCTTGCTGCTCCGGGTGCCGTGTTAAATCATCAGCTCATAAAGCTGTTGGAGTTGGGTTTGGCCTGTTGGTTGGGAGATGTTTTAAAATAAATTAAAAAAAAAAAAAAGTTGATCTCCGCAGGTAACCAAGTGTTGCTTTTAGAAACTATTTTATAAAATTGTAATTCCTGCTTAGCTGAGGTTTTTAGTAGCTGGGATCATACACAGGGCAACGAAGGTGCTGAAGGGAGTGGAGCATCTCCCGTGTGAGGAAAGGCTGAGGGAGCTGGGGCTCTGGAGCTGGAGAAGAGGAGACTGAGGGGGGACTCATTCCTGGGGATCAGTTTGGAAAGGGGGAGTGTCAGGAGGATGGAGCCGGGCTCTTCTGGGTGACAACCAGGGACAGGACAAGGGGCAATGGGTGCAAACTGGAACACAGGAGGTTCCACTTAAAAATGAGAAGAAGCTTGTTCCTGGTGAGGGTGTCAGAGCCTGGCCCAGGCTGCCCAGGGAGGTTGTGGAGTCTCCTTCTCTGCAGACATTCAAACCCGCCTGGACACCTTCCTGTGGAACCTCAGCTGGGTGTTCCTGCTCCATGGGGGGATTGCACTGGATGAGCTTTACAGGTCCCTTCCAACCCCTGACATTCTGGGATTCTGTGTGTTTTAAAGCAGAGCATCCTAATGTCGCAGATAATTAAAATAGTAGCTGCATGTAGATATCTATGAGATTCCCCTGAAGTGTGCCTGCTGTGCACAATGTTAGAATTTCTTTCACTTGATGCATCCAAGTTTGTGCTTTTTAAATTATTTCTTTCTACGATATCAGTCCTATTTCTTGGGTTTTTTTTTTCCCCTGTCACAAGCCGTAACCTAAAGGACACAAACGCAAACCAGAGATTTATTTTTCTAATGGAGCAGAACGTGAAAGTTCTCCCTCATTGTGGAACGTTGGGGTACAAGCACACTATTTCTAGCAGCAGAATGATACGTTTGGAGAATTAGACTTGCCAGGCACATACGCAGGCGGTTGCGGTGGATCCAAGGGCTGCAATTCCAGCCCTTTGGCTGCTCAATGGTTGGGTTGAGTCTGGAGTTGTAATTGTAGGTTTGGATATTTTCATATAGAACTCTGTGTCCCTATAGAGGACATCTCTGAAAACCTGTGGTAACGAGTGGCGAGGAATGAAGCAAATCAGATCTTTTCTCCATATAGATACTTTTTTTTTTTAATATATATTAGTGAAACAACATTTAAATTTATTTTTGAGCAAATCGCTGTTTGTCCAGCACTTGGAAAGCCAAAAAGATAAGGCTTGGTATGAGGAGATCATGCGAGCGTTGCCGTACGTGGGTTTTTTTCACAGCTTTGTCCAAAAGCGCCCAGGCAGTAACCACTATTGGGAGCTTTTCATCTGCTTTGCTGGGGGGCAAAAAGGTAATTGTTGTGTAAAATTGAAAACACTTTGGAAGATCAGTACCAAACCAGGTGGATCTTCTGTAAAAGGTCTCCGGTAGCTTGTATTGCTAAGTGATATGTTTTGTACTCCTGTGTACCAAATAAGTTTAAAAAACATGTGAGTTGCTTTGTGACCGTGATCTCTGAACTGTTCCTTGACCAGCACACGTCTGTCCCAACCCCATTGTTGAATTCCCTCCTTGGGCATAATAACATCTCAGGAGTTATGACTTCCATATCAGTACTTTTTACTTTTCCTCTTTAATTAAGACTAACGTACCAGTTGAATTTCTTGTACAAGTTGCTCGACCTTTGTTTTTATGCAACGAAGATTCACGTTTTAAAGCGCTGTCTTTTTATTTGCAGTTGCCAATGTGAAGTGTCGGAGGAGTCGCGGTTGAAACCTGCTGAGGCAAAGAGGACTTTTATTATCTCGTTCTTTGGTAAGCTCATTGTATTCTTTGGGGCAGAGCAGCTACCAGCTACCCCCCACCCCCCAATTTCTCCTTGTTATAAGTCCAACTGCATTTAAATATATGTGAATTTAAATGATCCTTTATTTACAGAATCTCTTTTTGTTCAGAATGACTGGCAAACAGATGGTTATTTCTAGTCTTAATTATGTACATAATTTAGACCAGAAGGCACATCTGAAGTGAAAGGTAATTAAGATGTTCCCATCGTGGCTTGGAGGGAGGCTGAAGTTCCAACCTCTACTGCTCATTTATCCTTTCAAGCAGAACGTAAGGATGGAGAATTAACAAGACAAACCTCTTTTTGGTGTAATTTAATATACGTGAGACTTCAGTTGCAAGGGCAGCACAGTAAATTGATAACATAACCTGTTTTGGCCTCAGTCCTGACAAAAAACCAATATTATTTCTAACAATATAAGCAAGTTTCACTACACTATAGGTCTCTGCTATTTATATGGGATCCTATTTATAAGTAGGAGCCTGAATTTGAGGGTGCTCTTTGCGAAGATGTTTTCTTGGTCAGTTATTATCGAAGCTCTGTTTGAACATTTGGTTTCTGGGAAATGGTTGGAATGTCATAGAGGAGCCGTTTATGTGCCAACTGCAATTAAACAAAACGAGAATTCTGATTCCTTTCTGCAACTAATGAGAAAACAATGCCATGAGTCAACTTGAGAATCGATTTCTTCAGGGGGATCAGCTTTATTCGATGTTTCTTGATATGTTTGCCAACAATATTCAGAAATTCTCTTGTGCACTTGACGAAGCGTTTCACTCATTCTAGAAGCACTGTGAGTGTGCAAACTATTTGTTTTAGAACCAGTCATAGAAGTTCTTGTACCGTTTATCTTGGCAGCATCACAGATGAGATCTAATCCTGGTTCAGACTGAAACCCCTGTATTTTTTTCATACAGCTTTCCCAAAATTCACCATAAAAAGGTTCTTACACTCACGTAAAAAGCCACATTATTCTGATAGGAGCTGTTTTGCAGCCGAGTGCAGCAGTTAGAACAAGAACCGTGTTGTGCAGTAATTTGGATGCTCTCTGCTGATGGGTCAGTACTGGGACCTGTATGATTCAATATATTCATCAATGATTTGGATAAGGGAATAGAGTGACTGTCAGCAAGTTTGCTGATGACACCAAGCTGGGAGGAGTGGTGACACTGGAAGCTGTGCTGCCATCAGAGACCTGGACAGGCTGGAGAGCTGGGCGGGGAGAAATGTAATGAAATAGAACAAGGGCAAGTGTAGAGTCTTGAATCTGGGCACGAACAACCCCAGGTTCCAGTATAAGTTGGGGAACGAGCTGTTGGAGAGCAGCATAAGGGAAAGGGACGTGGGGGTCCTGGGGACAGCAGGGTGACCATGAGCCAGCACTGGGCCCTTGTGGCCAGGAAGGCCAATGGTACCTGGGGTGGGTTAGAAGGAGGTGGTCAGTAGGTCAGAGAGGTTCTCCTGCCCCTCTGCTCTGCCCTGGGGAGACCACAGCTGGAATATTGTGTCCAGTTGTGGCCCCTCAGTTCCAGAGGACAGGGAACTGCTGGAGAGAGTCCAGCGCAGCCACCAAGATGCTGAAGGGAGTGGAGCATCTCCCGTGTGAGGAAAGGCTGAGGGAGCTGGGGCTCTGGAGCTGGAGAAGAGGAGACTGAGGGGGGACTCATTCCTGGGGATCAATATGGAAAGGGGGAGTGTCAGGAGGATGGAGCCAGGCTCTTCTGGGTGACAACCAGTGACAGGACAAGGGGCAATGGGTGCAAACTGGAACACAGGAGGTTCCACTGAAATTTGAGAAGAAGCTTGTTCCTGGTGAGGGTGTCAGAGCCTGGCCCAGGCTGCCCAGGGAGGTTGTGGAGTCTCCTTCTCTGCAGACATTCAAACCCGCCTGGACACCTTCCTGTGGAACCTCAGCTGGGTGTTCCTGCTCCATGGGGGGATTGCACTGGGTGAGCTTTCCAGGGCCCTTCAACCCCTCACATTCTGGGATTCTGTGATCTCAACTGATATATTTTCATTTGTATCTTCTTTGCACAAGTCTCATAAAATACCTGAATGAATAATTTTTTTACAGAGGGGATACCATGTGTAAATTTAAAATTATACCTGAATTTTAAAAATTGAATGTAAGATAAACCTCAAAATCAAATTGTAACTCTTATACTCACTTCCATGATTACGCCTAATAGGCATAAATATCAAGACTGTATGTTCTTCAATATTTCCAGAAAATCTGCAGATGATTAAAGCTTGGGGGATTGTTATTATATTATTATTATTACTATTGTTATTAGATTGATATTGTTATCTATTGTTAATAGGTGGTGGAGAGGGCCATTCAGTAGTGTATAGTGATCTGGAGCCTTTGGAAAGGTCACTGCAAGCAAATGGATATTTTGATGCATCCATGGATGTAGAAAATAAGTCATAACTCTAAAATGAGGAGTTTGATCTGTATATGAACTTTAATTCATAAGCCATGGTTGAAACAAGGTGATTTCAGGAGGCTCTATTGGCCTGTGTTACAGAACAACTCAGACACTTATTGCAACGATCCCTTTGGCTTTATAGCCTGTGTGGTTGTGAATCACCATCTGCAAAGGGCTTGGGAGAAAACTCAGGTGATGGAGAAAGATGAACATGTTTTAATTGAAATGAACTCAACAGTGGTGTAATTGCTGCAATCGGTCGGGTGTTCTCCCAGCAGAACCTTTAACGATGATTTTTCAGAATGAACAGAAGGAGCCAGACACATTTGGAAACAATTTTGTCTCTCGGGAGAGTCAGTTTATATGGATTTCATCTTTTCATGATTATGTTTGCTTGCAGTTGTCTAACAACTGAACTCTCGGTCTTTAAAAGTTAATTTGTATTTGTTTGATGAAAGCAAATGAGTTTAACTTCATTGTTACACTTTTCTGGTTTTCTAGATTTTAATAATAAGAAGAGCCTCCAAGTATTGTGAGAGAAGACGAGGATTTCTCCTCCTATCCAGGGCCTGTCATGGTAAGAAAAAGAGGTTGTAGGGTCTGTTACAGAGCAGAATAGGCTAAAATCTGAAAAACATTAGAGAATTGATGTAATTTTAGCGCTAGACTAGACTCATACTCTTTTCCTAATACTGTTATAAGTCTTTTTTCTAATGACTGTGTTAGTCAGTCAGCAGGAAGGAAACCTGTTTCTATTTTATTTAGTTGGGGTGCTTGGCTTTGCAAGTTCAGTGCCATTATTAAGTTACCCATACCCGAATTCTCTGCAGAGCCCATCCTGGTGGGGGTTTTGGTTGCTCGTTGATAGCGGTGTTGAAGGAGGCGGCAAGCGATGGCGCTCAGTGAACTGTCCCACTTTGCTTTTTAGGATGAAGAGACTCAGCACAGCCTTGAATGCATCCAGGCTAATCAGATCTTTCCCAGGAAGCAACTGATCCGAGAGGACGAGAACCTGCAGGTAATGGCCATGTCCCGATATCTCTGGTCGAGAGGTTCTCCAGCCTCTCCTATAGGATTTTAACTCATGATCCAGCGCAGTCAGAGGAGAAACACATTTTAACTATTCATGCACTGTTGGTAGGACGGGGAGCTTGTGCATTGTATTACAAGAGTTTCCTTAGAGTGGCTGAAAAATATAGCCAGTAATTCTGCAATAATTTCAAGTGCTAGGCTTTATTCCATCATTTAGAACTCAAACTAACACTGAGCTAGTTAAGTACGACTGTTACTTCATGTTACAGAGAAACCAAAAGCCTTTATTTTGGATGAAATTGATATTTTTTGGGGTTTCTCAGGTTCCCAGAGTTCCTTTTGAAATGGATTTAGTTCAAGTGACTGATCCACATAGACACTCTCTCATCAACTGAAGACATATTGTTTTAATAGAAAATATTTTTAATTGATTTAAGCTATACTGGTGTAGAACCAGATTATTTTCAGGTTTTACCCAGCTCAGCTAAATGGGGCTTAAGTCAGATTTTTAGTTAAACGGTTGAAATTGTTACGTGTAGTGTGATACGAAGGCAGGTTTTCTAGCTTCATAAAGCAGCAGCATGTTGTGCATTTTCTATTTGCAGTGAGAAGCAAAAGGTGCAGTTTGTCCAGCTGATTTCAGCATTTAGGGATCCAGTCTAAGCTGGTTACAAGAGCTTCTCAGTGAATATTGTGGACCAGTAGCATAGATGATTGTTCATTTTATGGTTTGCATACGTAAGGATGAATTTAATTAACATCATGGAAATGCCACCCTCCATTAAGTAAGGAGTGAGTGTAAATCAAGGGGTTGGTCAGACTTCTTGCCAAAAATTTTACTCAGATTTTTCATTTAAAAAATCCTTGTTTTCCCTGACCAAGCACTTGCTACTCAGGAAAATGAAGAGAAAATGAGGAATCATTTTTAACAAAAGCTACAATTAACCTCTGAACCAACCTTACCCCAGACTTGCCTCAGCAGTAATAGCTGGGCTGAGCTCTCAGCAGCGTTTCATTTGGATTTTATCATGATGTGTGCTTGAATTTATACTTACAAGAGGTTGCACCTTTGTGGTAAATGGTTCCTGAAAGATTTTTCTTCCCGTTCGGAAGGTCCCGTTCATTGAGCTTCATGGTGAGAGCACGGAGTACGTCGGCCGAGCGGAGGATGCCATCATTGCGCTTTCCAATTACAGGCTCCACATCAAATTCAAGGAGTCTGTTGTGAATGTAAGTGTCATTCGTGCTACTGTGGTCGTATCATGTTCTGAACTCAACCCAAATGAGAGAATTGAGGATCAGAGTGCAGCGATCCTGCCTTTTAAGGTGATGGAAAATCTCTTTATGAGGTTTTTCAGGGAGGACAGATGCATATTTAGACATCAAAAGATGCCTCAGCCACTCTGCAAATTGGGCTTCGTAAGGAAAATTCACATCGCTCAGCTCTCCATTCTCTGTACAGCTGTTTGTTCTCCCCGAGCTCTGGGTGCAATTGGGAGTTATTAATAAATCCCACGTCTTCCAAAGGGCTCTTTAGGAACCCAAACTAGATTTGTGCTTTGCTTGAAGCTCCTGAAGGTGGAAGCAGGTCCAGCTGCTGAATTGACACACCTGAAGCTGGGTAATGTGAGTACAGTCATTGACATATGGGAGCCGGGGCTTGGCCATTCATGTTTCCTTGAAGAGCTTTACCCCAAGGATCCATTCTTAAAAATGGTTACACATCCAGCTACCGATGGTCACAGACAAATTAAAGGGCATTGTATAGTCCTTTGCAATAGTATAATTCTGACTTATAGCAGTTGTAATACCATTTGTGAACTATCTAGAATTTGATACAACATTATACATGGCACAGAAATGTTTTTGTGGATATCGGTACTAAAACTGGTAACACAAAATCCGAAGAATCAAAGCTTTTTTGTCCTGATGATGGGTTTTTTTGCCAGTCTCCTTATTTCAAGACAAGCCCTGTCCCTGACAGTTGGTCACAGTTGCCATGTGTTGGTCACAAATCCTGAACTATGTGGTGGTGAGTTAAGTGGAAAACACCAGAACTGTGTGTTATTCCCACCTGAGAAATATAAAGAAACAAAATATAAGAGTCAACAAGTGTCCAGCACATACATGAGTGAGACACAGCAGACTGGACATCAGCGAGATCTCCTGTGCACCTGACTGATCTCGTGTTTGCCAATGTAAATTGTTGTTTAATTATTTTGTGCCAGAAAAACATTATTTGGTAACTGAAACTCCATCTGTACTGGTTTATGTTGTCTCTGGTATAGCTGTCTTATCTACAGACTTGCAAATGTGCCTGTGTCGTAGTTCTGAATCACTTTAAGCGCTATTTGAGTTCATGAATTGTTGCAGTAGGCTGGTGAGCATCTGTGTCCATCATTAAAGTGCTAAAACTCATGATGATTTTCAGCAAATAAAGGTATTATTTCTGACCATAGAAATTACACTGTAGATCTAGAAATCAAGAAGTCGTCCTGAGGAATGCCAGGAAATAATAGTTACTTTCTTAGGGAGACCACTAATACATGTACCACGCTTACTGTCACATTAGGGGTATTAACTGGTATTAATATTTTTTGAACAGTAGCAAGAATTGCCAAGGAAAGAGTCCATATTAATTTTGCTTCCCTGGCTTTCACATCCAGTAGCTGCCCTTTCACTGTCTGGTGTCTCCAGGTTCGTTCGTCCTGCGTCACACGTCACCATTAACCAGAAAGGATCAATTAGATAGTGTATGAGGTAGAGCAGAATACAGATTATTCTTCTGTAACTATATATGGCCATTACTAATAATGCAGGATGAAACCAAGGCAGACAGGATTTGCATTAAGGATAGAACACACTTAGAATAATTGGGGACCATTTAACTTGTTAAATATTGGCGTAATAATCACTTTGCTTACTGTCGATCAAAACTATTGATCAGACAGTGATTTTCTCAATTATTGATTGAGTTCATCTTGGTTCTTTCCTACTGTTTATTGTATCACGAGAGCCGTTCAGAAAACATCTGTAAAAAGACATTTTTAAGAATTTACAACTGACTGACATTAGGACGTGGAGGGGGGTTTGCTTATTTTGTTCATAATTTTGGCTTATTTTCTTAAGAATCGCTATCCTGACCAAGTCCAGCCACACTAACACCCTTGTCAGCTCAGCGGAGAGAAGCGCTTTTGTGTAAGAAAGAGGATTCTTAGCAAATATTTGTATTACTGTAGCAGGAATCGGTCCCTTGTGCCTAAACATGCGGCCGTTGTGCGCAGGTGTCTCCTGGAAGCGGGTGGGATGTTCTCATGGTAGAAGTGATCCAATAGTAAAGGCAACTGCGTGATGGAATTGGAATCCAGTTAAAAATGGATTCTCCTGGTGTTTGTTCTTGGTTTTGTTCACCTTACTATTCTCTCTCTCTCTTTGCAATTCAATAGACTGGCTGTCAAAACAGTGCCTGGGAAACCTCAGTAAGCAGCACAGTGATGCTGGATCACTCGTTGCACCCGTGCTTGAAAATAAAAACGTTTAAAAGTCGATAACGCCCACATTGCAATGCTGTGGAAAACGGCTGTATGCACCCGTCTTTGCTGGGGATCATTTCCTAGATCACGGTAGTAATAGCAGCGCAGTGGTTTAAATGCAAAAGCAAAAGATCCAGTAGACCGTGCGTAACTTGGAGGGATTATGACATTCAAAAGTGTTGACTTACATTTATCCGTGGGACAGAAATGCAGACTCAACAGGGAGCTCTCGGTGCACACGGGCAGTTTGGTTCCCAGGCTGAGCTCTGACGCTTGGCTCTCCTTGGGAAAATCTCAACCTCTGCAGCTGGTGCTGCTGTCGAATCATTTTTCTCCCTGTGAGCAGGAGTCTATGAAACCATGCAATGAGCTTACATGGAGAAAAACAATTGCTTATGGAGCAGTGGACTTGGATGGGGCCTCTTCAAATAGATCTTGGACACAGTAAAAACAAAAAGGAGAAAAGTCATGTTGGTGAGATGAGGGAGACATTGGTTTTGGGGATGAAGTGTGTTTTAGTATGAGCTTTCTCTTGCTTGGCCTTTGAAAAAATGGTTGGTTTGGTGTTTTGTTTTATCTGTAGCACAGTTGTGGTTCATCTGTGCTGGACAGTAGCTTAGTCCTTAATTCTGAGCCGGACAGTAACTTAGTCATTGTTTCATTCTGTGCCGGACAGTAGCGCTTAGTCCTTGTTTAATTCTGAGCCGGACACTAGCTTAGTCCTTGTTTCATTCTGGGCTGGACGGTAGCTTAGTCCTTGTTTAATTCTGAGCCGGAGAGTAGCCCTTAGTCCTTGTTTAATTCTGTGCTGGACAGTAGCATAGTCCTTGTTTCATTCTGGACCGGACAGTAGCGCTTAGTCCTTGTTTCATTCTAGGCCGGACGGTAGCTTAGTCCTTGTTTCATTGTGGGCCGGATGGTAGCTTAGTCCTTGTTTAATTCTCAGATCCTGATACTCAAATTGTTCACATTGCATGTTAATTGTGAAAGCAGAGTGGGGACTAAATGATCGCTTCAAGACAAAACCCAAGAGTAATTAGTTGTAATGAAAGCAAAACTTCTGTCAGGTGCTCCTTGTAGGTTGGACGGATGAGGTTGCACCTGGAGGGGTTTGATTCCTCCATGTCCTTCCGAGCTGCCCTCGCATCCTCAGTTCCTCCGTGTGTCCCGTTTCCCGCTTCGGGACGCACAGCACATGCCTGGGGCTCCTGCTGCTCCAGGTGCCCATCTGTACCATAACACTGGCACCAGCTTGGGCTCTGAACTGGCAAAACAAGCAGTAAACGCTAATTACAGCTCATGGGTGCCACGCGCTATCCAGGAGACACTCGGGGCAAATGGTGTATTAGGGTACAGAGCATAGTGACCCGTGAAGGGGCTTATACGCTGTTCCACCCAAAATAAGACAGTGTCTTATATTAATTTTTGCTCTAAAAGTTGTGTTAGGGTTTATTTTCAGGGGATGTCTTATTTTGCCATGAACAACGATCTACATTTCTTCTTGAACCAAAAAAAAATATCCGTATTTATTCAAATATAGTTGTGTCATCACATTTTGTCCCATCTGTCCTGCTGCATTCTACTGCCAGTTAGTTTTCCTTTTTTACATGTATAGCTGCCTGGGCACTATTTAAATGGACTTTTAAAAATGAATTTTAACTAGGGCTTATTTTTGGAGTAGGGCTTATAGTTCGAGCATGCTGAAAAATCATGCTAGGGCTTATTTTTGGGGTAGGGCTTATTTTCAGGGAAATGGGGTAGCATCCTGGCCATGGTCCTCGAGGGTCGAACCACGACGTGGAAACACATCTTGTGCTTTTTCTTACTCCAGCCGTCTCATTCTCTAAATGTATCTTGTACTGCTGCTGGGTAACAGTTTCAGCAATTAATTTATTGGTTTTTTAATTTCAAAAATACAAAGTTTGAGCTGTAGAATGTTGTTATTGTTTAAAATGAGATAACTTCAGAGACAAGACAATCAAGAGAGATACTGCGAGAGCACCATGCTCTAGTGCTCTCTAGAGTGATGCGATTGGCCTTGGATAACAATGCATGTTTATTCTTATAAAAGCAAAGAATGATTGCTTCGCTGCTCTGTTTCAGTAGCTGTTATTATATGGTGAAGTGCCTGCAAAAAGAGATTTGATTTAGAGAGCAGTGTAGGGGAAAGGGACCTGGGGGTCCTGGGGACAGCAGGGTGACCATGAGCCAGCACTGGGCCCTTGTGGCCAGGAATGCCAATGGTACCTGGGGTGGGTTAGAAGGGGGTGGTCAGTAGGTCAGAGAGGTTCTCCTGCCCCTCTGCTCTGCCCTGGGGAGACCACAGCTGGAATATTGTGTGCAGTTGTGGCCCCTCAGTTCCAGAAGGACAGGGAACTGCTGGAGAGAGTCCAGCGCAGCCACCAAGATGCTGAAGGGAGTGGAGCATCTCCCGTGTGAGGAAAGGCTGAGGGAGCTGGGGCTCTGGAGCTGGAGAAGAGGAGACTGAGGGGGGACTCATTCCTGGGGATCAATATGGAAAGGGGCAGTGTCAGGAGGATGGAGCCAGGCTCTTCTGGGTGACAACCAGTGACAGGACAAGGGGTAATGGGTTCAAACTGGAACACAAGAGGTTCCACTTAAATCTGAGAAGGGACTTCTCAGTAAGGGTAACAGACACTGGAACAGCTTTCGAGGTGCCTTCCAATCCCTGACATTCTGTGATTGTGTGAAGGCTGAGTATGAAGACAACACCTGCCTGTTGTATTCTGGTGGTTGTGAGCTCTGGGCAATGATTTGAGCTCTTGCATTCAGAAGAGGAGCCTGGACTCTGCCTTTTGAGTGGGCAGGGAACTCTGTGGCTGTGAGCTGTGTCCCTGCCTTCCCGGCAGACAGGAGAGTTTTAATCGCATTTACCATTGGCGTTCTCTGAGCATCCTCATGCTCAGCCTCTGTTTTCTTGTGGTCCATATTTCTGAGACATCTCTGCTGGCAGGGAAGGTAACAGAGCGTTTGAGTGTTTCTCTGATAGCCTTGGTATTGAAGCATCTCGATGGCAGAGGTTTTGTTGCCTTGTGTAGTATTCAATATAATCTAATAAACAATTCAAGGAGTTTTACACTCCATGTTCACTATCAGTATTAGTTAAATTCTCTGTGTTTGGAATTGGAACTGTTACGTATGGGATAGTTGAACACACATTGTTTTAAATGAATCCATTTGCCTGTCTCAAGTAAAGGTCCAAAAATATTAATGAAAAGTAGTATTTTCGTCTTGTGGCTTCTTCTTATCTTTAAAACCACTTGTGTCCGCTTACATGTTTTGCCTCATCCAGCTTCTGTTAGTTACATGTGCCATAAAACACAAGTCTATATAATACACCTTTAAAATGAATTATTCAGCGTTATTCCTCTCAATAAGGTTACTTTGATCACAAGTGTTGATCTAAACAGGTCAAATGTGTTTTTCACTGAAGAGGAAATAGAGAATATTTCCATATAACAAGCCTGTAGGCTGCAGCAGCCTGCCTAGGGGATCTTGCTCAGCAGTTCATCTTTGACACCAACAGCTGAAATGGTCCAAGATCCCAAACTTTGGACCTGTAAGAGAGAAAGATACTTCCATGAGAGAGGAGCTCATGGGTTTCTTCTGCTTTTCCTGTGAGGTTTCTGGACTATACAGGAATGGAGCTGAACCTCCTGATCCATGCTACCACACTTCAGAGCGCTTGAGGTCCTTATACTTGGTTTTCTGTGTTTTTTCTCTCTTTTCAGACTCCACGTAGTCGTCTAATAAATCCTTGTGAGATACGCGAAGGAACTGCAGTGTTAGCGCTGCTTGTAATAACATCATGTGCTCTTCTTAATTGCAGGTTCCGTTGCAGCTTATAGAAAGCGTTGAGTGTCGTGATATATTTCAACTTCATTTGACGTGCAAAGACTGCAAGGTGATCAGGTACGAATAGGCCGGGTGTCGAGTGGGGGGTAGCTTTGCTTTCCACACGCTTTGGGGAAATGTTTCTCTTACTTAGCAGACTTGCTCTCCCTCCAAAGGTTGTCTTTGTGTCTGATTGTTCTGTATGATAGCCAGGTGTTTTTGTAAAGAGGGTGGGAGCAAGACAGTCCGTGGTTTTGCTTGCTGTGATACAGTATAGCAGCAAACCTTGGTCTGAGCTTAAGTGGCTAATCTTGATTTACTCTCAAATGAATTATAGTCTCACTGCGTTCTCCCCGCCTTACAATAATTTATAATATATCGCTTCAATTAGTTACAAACTAATGAAAACCACTGAAACATACGCTTCTGGGAAAAGTGTTTAGTCAAGATTTGGGGTTTGGAGGGCGAAGGGATGGGCTTGTGCAGCTCCAGGTGGAACCTTTGGATAGCACCAACCACTCTGCCTGGTTAACATCTCTGAGGGTACAGGTGCCATCCTTGGCAAAGAACATGAGGAAATAAGGTAGAGCCAGGTCTGGAACCCCTGCACTCAGTAACATACCGAAAAATGCGGATTTATTTCTGTCTATCCTTCCGAATCTGCCCCAGGCGCCTCTGCGCTACCGAGCCTGAGCTACAGCTCCTGCCTCCTCCTCTGCTGCAGGAATTAATTTTGATCTATAAACTTTAATTAACAAGAAAGGAACATTTCTGTTTGATTAAATGCTTGCTGGCAGTACCTTTTGTATAATGAAATGAGCCCCAGTCATCTCTGAGCGCTTGGAATGTTGAACAGGCCAGCTGCTTCCTCAAATGCTGGATTTTGATGAGGGCTGATTTTGCTTTAGAAGTAATATTTAGTTTAATGCGAATTAAATATTTAACTTCCTCTTAACTTGTAGCTCTTGACATTTAAAAAAGCCACCCTTCCTCTCTACATTAATTTGCTATTTCTCTTTAATTGTAGCACGAATACAAATTTACATTTCTGCCCTTCCTTATGAATTTCCCTTAGAGATTGTGTCTCTGAGAATCAGCACTTGGTGCCACTGGCCCTTGGAAGATCCTGAAGTATGGGCTGATATACCAGATTAAGAACATTTCCATGTTCTTTTTCATGAAGAAACTAGTTTGTGTTTGAATGCTCGGGCTCAAGTGAATATTATACTTGTTATTTGCAACAGTAACGTTAAAAGAACTTAAAAAGAAAATGGGGTCCCCAGGGTGAGATGTATCTTGTCTGACTGTGGATGTTTAATAGAGGATTATCCAGTCGAAGCTGTTAGTCTGGGCTTGCTTTACAGTCAGTGATGGGGAATAAACCCCTGCGGGCTGCGGTTCCTCACGGTATTTAGACACATTTCATGACACGTCTTTTCCCTCCCATGGCTGCCTTGCAGATATTTGCAGGTAGGGTCATAAATCCTGCCCTTAGAGAATACAGATATTATCATTAACCACCAGTGTGGGAGAACGCAGACTGAGCCGAATGCAAATACTTGGTGAATGTTTTATAACTATAAAATCTTGAAGAAATCTGTCAGGGCAAAATAAATCACTGATCTTATTTCCACCTTTTTATTCTAAAGAGTTTTTGAAAAGACAAGCTGATGTGGTTTTAATGTACTGCCTGGGAGATGAGTTTGTCCTGTGCAGAGAACATTCTTGCTGGTTGTTGTTGTTAGTCTGGAATGTTAGGCCAAGCTCAGCTTCAAACCCATTGTTTGTGCTTCCCACCAAGACCAGGAAGAGAATCTCAGCATATGAACCAGGGATGAATGTAAGATTTCAGATACTGGCGTTTGCCCTTATTATTATCAAACTAAGTGGATTCATCAAATGGATATTTCTCCTATGCCTGATGTAGAAATGTGTTTGTATTTATGGGAATGCGATGCATAGATTACAATGTATATGCTGTTTTCTGGGTGTCACCCTTTACTGCAGGGCGACAATAAACCGTGGCAGACGCTCTGTTAACCACCCGCCCTCCTCACTAAGGAAAGGGAATAGGAGGAAAAGGGAGAAAGACTTGCAAGTTGGAAGAAGTTAAAAATGCTTTAGTAATGCTACTAAATAGAGAAAACAATACAAAATATACCAAAAAAATCTACAAAACCAATCTTGAATTTCTGGGCACAGCACAATGGCGGAGCTGCAGGGCAGGCACCTGGAAGGCCTGGGCTGGACTCCACAGTGAACTGGAACTGGATTCAGGGATGCAGGGTCTGGAAGCAGGCCTGGGATCGCAGGGATGACAGGCAGGGTCCTCTTCAGCTGCCAGCGTGGTCGAAGAGAGCGAGACCCTCGTGACCTGCCGTTTTTATAGGGTGTATGATGTGGATGGGATGGAATACTCAGTTGGTCAGTTTTAGTCACCTGTTCTGTTCACCCCTCCTGGCAAATACGCCCCGTCACTTACAGGATGTGTGAAATTCATTGGTAACCTTAGCTGCTGTGGCAATAATTCTAAATCCAGGCCTCTTCTGCATACCATTGCTAACGTTATCAGCTCCGGAGCGCAGTGTCTGAAAAAACATGCAGCCAAACTCAGAAAAGTGCAGTTACCTAGAAGCACTTACCTGAAAGGAAGATTCACTATAAAAGAGAAGCCGGTCTTGTTTTTAACAAAACCAGGACACTGGGTTTCCAGTGGTCAACGGTGGCTGTAATGCTCCTGCCTCTGCTTGGGGCAAAGCTGCAGGCTGAGCTTAGTGTCACTGTCCCTGGGTTTAGAGCAAACATGCACATAAACCTCGCCCTCCTTCCTGACTATTAGCGCTTACCCCAGGTTTGTTTGCAATCGCACAACATTGCTTTTCTGCTTACAGTTTATTTTGACTACATAACTCTTCATAGGCAGCCTGTCAGATCTTGTGTGGCATCTTTTACCGCAAATTAACAGATAAATGTTTGTTTCTGCGCCAGGTGTCAATTTTCTACTTTCGAGCAGTGTCAAGACTGGCTGAAGCGGCTGAACAATGCCATCCGCCCACCCTCCAAGATCGAAGACCTCTTCTCGTTTGCCTACCACGCGTGGTGCATGGAGGTGTACGCCAGCGAGAAGGAGCAGCACGGGGATTTGTGTCGCCCAGGTGTGTGGAAACGCTTTGGGGATCGTCACAGACGCGCTGAGTAGACGGTACATGGGTACAAACTGGAACACAGGAGGTTCCACTTAAATGTGAGAAGAAACTTGTTCATGGTGAGGGTGGCAGAGCCTGGCCCAGGCTGCCCAGGGGGGTTGTGGAGTCTCCTTCTGTGCAGTCATTCAAACCCGCCTGGACACCTTCCTGTGGAACCTCAGCTGGGTGTTCCTGCTCCGAGGGGGAATTGCACTGGATGAGCTTTTTGAGGTCCCTTCCTATCCCTGACATTCCATGTCACTAGGAGCTACCTCCTTGTTGAAATCCACAGCTTTCCAAAAAGTTATAAATAAATTCAGTCTGTGCTGTTGTAAAGTGAACCTGGAAAATTCCAGTATGGATTTATGTTTTGTACATAAGTTCTTGCTCTTCTTTGCTAGCTGGTGAATATACTCTACGTGGTAATACATAGGTATAATATATCTTCGCTTACAGCAAGGTGTCCTTTAATGTCTTGTGTATCTGTCTGAAAAAGGCAAGATTAGCTCCCACCACAGCTACTTTGGGGTCAGTTTGCAAAGCAGTACCTGAAATCCCAAGAAACCATGTATTATACTAATAACAGTTTTTTCACCATGGCAGCAACTTCGAATCTGCACCATTTGGTGTTTATTGTGCCCACGTTTTTGTAATTGCTGTTCAGTGTGGATGTGGAGGAGCAGGAGGCCCCTGAGCTGCTCCGGAGGTTCATTCACAGCTGCAAAACAGCGACTTATTTTAGTGCAATCTCATCCTTGCTGGGAAGTTTCATCTATAAATCTATGGGCATGGAATTGAAGAAGATAATCCCAAGATGCTGTAATTTATTTGTTTACATCCAATGAGCCCAGCATTTGCTAGATATGGGCAAAATACTAAATTGCTTCAAAATCTAAGTGTCGACTTTTTAGAAAAAAAAGTAAGTTGTTATCGATGTATGTAATGGGAGATACGAACTGTGGCTCAAGATCACCAGAAGTACACAAATATATACATACATACATATATATATACATACACACACACACCAAAAGTATAGCTTGCTTTTTCTCTGATTTTGAGAGTTGGTTGGGGTGCTTCGAAAATATTCTCCATCTTGGCTCAAAATGCCTCTTAAAATACCACTGTTTGAGGAGGAACGGAGAAAACGTTAATGCTGGGGTGTCATTTCTCAGGGGAAAACTTATGATTTCACGATATGCGCAGCAGCTGCAAAATGAAAAGGGACAAATCAAACAGAGTATTTCCTTTTCATGTAGTTGTATGTGTTTCCCTTAAAACCCACTAGCAGGAGGCAGCGTCGACCATTGGGGATGTTTCCAGTCTTCTTGTTTGCTATCCGGAAAAATCCGTAGGACATGTCACAAGTTTTAATGACCATCCCTTGATAATGAAGCCCATCCTCAGTGCTGTGAGAACTCGCTCCTGTTCCAGTAAAAGGGGTTTTTTAAATAAGAAATGTGCTGCTAATGAAGAACATGAGCGAGCTGTTGACTGGAATGTATCGTCCCAGTTTCCCCTCTGCACTTGATCTATCGCAGCAGGTGCCGGGCAGATGATAAATTCAAGCTGGTGCAGAGTTCATGTGAGAAGCGGGAAACTGTTGGCAAGCTCCAATCTAATTGATCTGGTGATGGGGAAGGTAGAGCCTGTGCAATACCAACATTAACCTGCATAAAATGCACCACGCAGGAGGCAGAAATATGTCTTCTTTTATGGTACTGCTGTACTGGCGACACGATGGAAAGGGAATAAGTGATGGAGGTCACTCAGGACACAGATTTTAGCACCGTGTGCCTACCTTGAAGGGTGAATATTCTCCATGCGCACAGAATGTGGTTCTCACATTTTACCTTCCAAAAGGCCTAAGAAGAACAATCTCATGCAGATCTCTTGCACGTTGCCCGTTTTGTAAAGCATGTCTAGATTTGCACATTCCATTTTCAGTGTGTGATGTGACCTGTAGGAATGAATAACATGCAGCTTTTCTATCAGTTGAATCCTGCAGTTAGGCTGTTGTTTATTCTTAATTTAACTCTAGTTCTATATTTAATTCTTCTGTAATGTCACATAAAAAATGGTTTCAGATAAATCTGTATCTACACATATCTCAGGTGTGTAAAGACTTCAAGGGCTTTCTTAAATATGTAATGGAAATATGTAGTACTTAAAGCATTAATTTTTCAAGTGATTTTTTCTCCTCTTGGGTGCTGCTCTGCCTCGTGATTTAGTGATACAGTCATTTGAAGAGACAAGCAATGGAATCATTTCATCTCCTGTTGCTCACACATTCATTAAATTTATCAGTATTTTTATTCTTAGCTCTGCAAGCCTGGACATTTCGTTATTCTCTTCTACAGGTTGACTAATTACCTTCTAATTCTCTAGACCTTGTCTATTGGCAAAATTTTTCATTATTGCCATTGTATATTTTGCAATTGTATTTTGATATTTTTTTAAAGTGTCTAGGAAATTAATGTAGCTCATTGCAGTTTAATATGTTAATCCAGGAATTTAATTTAATGCAATATAACAAGGGCAAGTGTAGAGTCTTGCATCTGGGCAGGAACAACCCCAGGTTCCAGTATAAGTTGGGGAATGACCTATTAGAGAGCAGCGTAGGGGAAAGGGACCTGGGGATCCTGGGGACAGCAGGGTGACCATGAGCCAGCACTGGGCCCTTGTGGCCAGGAAGGCCAATGGTACCTGGGGTGGGTTAGAAGGGGGTGGTCAGTAGGTCAGAGAGGTTCTCCTGCCCCTCTGCTCTGCCCTGGGGAGACCACAGCTGGAATATTGTGTCCAGTTGTGGCCCCTCAGTTCCAGAAGGACAGGGAACTGCTGGAGAGAGTCCAGCGCAGCCACCAAGATGCTGAAGGGAGTGGAGCATCTCCCGTGTGAGGAAAGGCTGAGGGAGCTGGGGCTCTGGAGCTGGAGAAGAGGAGACTGAGGGGGGACTCATTCCTGGGGATCAATATGGGAAGGGGCAGTGTCAGGAGGATGGAGCCAGGCTCTTCTGGGTGACAACCAGGGACAGGACAAGGGGCAGTGGGTGCGAACTGGAACACAGGAGGTTCCACTTAAATGTGAGAAGAAACTTGTTCCTGGTGAGGGTGTCAGAACCTGGCCCAGGCTGCCCAGGGGGGTTGTGGAGTCTCCTTCTCTGCAGACATTCAAACCCGCCTGGACACCTTCCTGTGGAACCTCAGCTGGGTGTTCCTGCTCCATGGGGGGATTGCACTGCATGAGCTTTCCAGGGCCCTTCAACTCCTGACATTCTGAGATTCTGTGAATTTGTGGGGATCTCACAACCGATCTCTCAGTCATTTATTAATTTTATCTTTATATCTCCGCGTGACTCAGGGAGAAATAACATCCAGTTTACAGACGGAAAACTGAGGTACAGGTTAAATTACCGGGCTTGCCTACAGTCACAGCCCAGGGCTGAAATTGCGAATTAAATGGTGATAGCCCAAGTTCCATGTATCAGAGCTTCATGTTCTTCTCATTGATACAAAATTCTTCTGAAGTTCAGAAGAGAAAAGCAAATGGTCAATGTCAGTGGTGCTTCTGAACTGTTATTTTCTCTTTTCACTTTTTAATAAGTATGAGTGCAGTGGTGGTATTTCGTCTGTTTTAAAAGATGCTGCTTATTTCACATTTCTTTTCTCTCTCTGCTTTGATACCCAGGAGAACACGTAACTTCGAGGTTCAAAAACGAAGTGGAGCGGATGGGGTTTGATATGAACAACGCCTGGAGGATTTCCAACATCAATGAGAAGTACAAGTGAGTTCTGGGGGCTGCTGATCCGCGGCCAAGTGGCGTCAAAACACCCATTTTGGTAGAACACATTACTGCAAGTTTTTCCAGGTTCCTAATAAGAGAAAATTTGAATTATGATGATTTTTTTTTTGCAATTTTATAGAAATGCTTTGAAAGCATTATTTAATATTTTATCAATATTTTTGTAGGCTTAAAAATAATAGATTTTGATGTGCTTGCTGGAGGATTTCTTAGAGAATAAGCATTCTGATGGAATAAAGGCCTGAAGTGAGCAAAGACATTTTAAATTGTGTCATTCTCTAACTTGTGACGATGACTTGTACTAAAACCAAAATGTTTTGGAAGAGTTAAGCTTGTAGATTCTGAAAATAAGAGAAAACCCTTTCTCTGGTCCTGGAAACACAGATAAATGGCCTTTTCTAGCTGGTGGAGCACAGGAAGGTGTTTCTGGTAGGACAGGCTGTACCGGCTGGTCCCTGATCCAATTCCCAGCAAAACCAGCAGCAGTGTGTGTAATCAAACACGTTTCATTGCTCTGTCTTTGCAGGATAATGACTTGCAGCTGGTCATTGGTGTCACTGCAGGAAGAATATCTGTCTTGGTCTCTAAAAAACCTAGGGAAGGAAAAATAGCTGTCCCTTATGTGTTTATTGCTAATGAAAAGGGAAAAAGCTTTCTATGTCACATGGAAGCAGAAGGACATAAACGGCTCCTTTCCTTCTTGTGGCCAGCACTTGAGAAAAGAGCAGTTTTTCAGGAGAATTGATATATTTATCTGAATAGAACAGTCTCGGACAAGCACTCAGGTTTGTCCTTGTGCACTAAATGCATCTCTTGAAGGGGATGGGCTGGGGACAAACCGGTTTATGATTCAGCAATATATTGTGGTCATTACTGACGGCTCGTGCTGTTCTCGTTGGCAGTCATGGCTTTATTAGTTCAATTGTGCAGCAGGAGATGCATCTAGAAAGTTCCAGTTAGTCGGTCAGACATGAGCCGCAACACTCGGATTCCTGCCTTCAGCCAGGGTTGATTAACCAATATATTCATACCTACACAAATCTCTGTGTTGAATCCAGTAGCCCCGGTGGTTCTGCTTCTGTGTTTGTGACCCAGAAATCCAGTGGTTAATTCTCAGCATGGAGAGATGGGGAATTTCCTTTCTATGATCCAGTTTATTTCAGCAGCTGGAGTTAAAAATCGCCTATATATGAATTTCCTGAGAAGACACCAGCGTGAATCTTCTAGTTCTGAAATGCGTTTCCACCCCTTGTTGTTCCCAGTGCCTTTTGGCTGTGGGAAGGAGGAGTTTATTAACACACAGTGAAATGGGAATTTAAAAACCAAAGCAGCTTGCTGTCAGGTTACTGATTGTGTGTGTTGTCTGGGCAGTGTGTAACTTGCCTGCAACGCTTTGCCCCGTGTTTCTCACAGGCTCTGTGGAAGTTACCCGCAGGAAATCATCGTTCCCGCCTGGATCACGGATAAGGAGCTGGAGAGCGTGGCGAGCTTTCGGTCCTGGAAGCGCATCCCTGCTGTTGTGTACAGGTGAGGCTCTGCCGCGGCTTTCACCAGGCTGTATGCGGGCTGAAATAAGTTGCAATCGACAATCTTGGCTTGTAATGAAAGGTGTTCAGGCTCCTCTGGGTGCCAGATGTCACCTCGCTGCGCCTGGCAGACTTCAGCAAAAGTGTTAAAGGTATTTAAAAATAGTACTTTTTGTAATTTAGGCAAAGTAAAGAGAGGTCTGGCTTGCATAACATGATGCAGGGGGCGCTGTGTGACAGCCCAGGACCTGCAGGGCAGAGCGGGAGAGCTGAGGTGACAGAGCCTGGCCCTGTCCCCTCTGTGGTGCCCGGTGAGCGGTACCGAACTGCCCCAGCCTGGTTCTCTGACTGCTGCTCCGCTCCAGAAGGATCCCAGCAGCAAACAACGTAGAGAACACAACCCTGGAGCAAAACACAACCCACCCTGAGGGTTTAGGTGTCAGCCGAGGGTGAAGGGACCCCTTGTGTGAGAAAACGTTCAGACCTGTATTTAACTGACAGGAAAGAATGACCTGTTAGGCCTGATAACTTGAGGTCTTTCTCTCTACAGTGCTACATATGTTTTGGTTTGTACCTATTCCAAACTCCAGGTGTGTCAGACAGCAGCACGTTGGCCCCTGTCAAGCCATAAATGAGGTTAAGACAAACTTGCTGCACGTTCACTGGGTGAAAATAATGGTTTCTATCTTTTCCTTTGAAACACGTGTTGTAGGAGCACTCAGCACTGCGTCTACTGCAAGTCATTCCCAGGCCAGTCACCTTGTTAAGAGTGATCTTATTTTTTAATATGAAAATGAAAAAATGTAAGATGAAGACATCAAGGCAGCTGAAGAAACGATCAGTAGCATCCCTGGCTGGGTACTGCTTCGGTTTTTCTCTCGTTGTCATCTGGCTAGTACTCAGACTGCAGGATAGATAAGGACAGATCCCAAAATTATTGAAGGGAGATAAAACACTCAAATGATAGAAAAACTTACAGGTTATCCCTATCTACATATTTTAGATAGTTTCAGTCAGTCTCTTCCTTAGATAATGAGTCCAGCAATTCTTCATAACGAAACCACTTTCTTGAGACACTATTATTTTGGCAGCTTCTTTGCTAAGAAATATATTGCGGCATCTGATTTTTCAAATATTCTGGAACCTGTCATTGAATACCTTGGCCGCTTTCCTGGTGTAGTTATCCTCCCATAAATGTTTAAAATCTCTTGAAAAAAACCAGATGACAGGGATTAAAAAGATCAATGGGGCAGAGTCCAGTTGAGGCCTGTATCTAGTGCAGTGCCTCAGGGCTCAGTACTAGGGCCAGTATTATTCAATATATTCATCAGTGACTTGGATGAGGGAATCGAGTGACTGTCAGCAAGTTTTCTGATGACACCAAGCTGGGAGGAGTGCCTGACACTGGAAGTTGTGCTGCCATCCAGGGACCTGGACAGGCTGGAGAGCTGAGCGGGGAAAAATGTAATGAAATAGAACAAGGGCAAGTGTAGAGTCTTGAATGTGGGCAGGAACAACCCCAGGTTCCAGTGTAAATTGGGGAATGAGCTATTAGAGAGCAGTGTAGGGGAAAGGGACGTGGGAGTCCTGGGGACAGCAGGGTGACCATGAGCCAGCACTGGGCCCTTGTGGCCAGGAAGGCCAATGGTACCTGAGGTAGATTAGAAGGGGGTGGTCAGTAGGTCAGAGAGGTTCTCCTGCCCCTCTGCTCTGCCCTGGGGAGACCACAGCTGGAATATTGTGTCCAGTTGTGGCCCCTCAGTTCCAGAAGGACAGGGAACTGCTGGAGAGAGTCCAGCGCAGCCACCAAGATGCTGAAGGGAGTGGAGCATCTGCCGTGTGAGGAAAGGCTGAGGGAGCTGGGGCTCTGGAGCTGGAGAAGAGGAGACTGAGGGGGGACTCATTCCTGGGGATCAATATGGAAAGGGGCAGTGTCAGGAGGATGGAGCCGGGCTCTTCTGGGTGACAACCAGTGACAGGACAAGGGGCAATGGGTGCAAACTGGAACACAGGAGGTTCCACTGAAAGACGAGAAGAAACTTGTTCCTGGTGAGGCTGTCAGAGCCTGGCCCAGGCTGCCCAGGGAGGTTGTGGAGTCTCCTTCTGTGCAGACATTCAAACCCGCCTGGACACCTTCCTGTGGAACCTCAGCTGGGTGTTCCTGCTCCATGGGGGGATTGCACTGGGTGAGCTTTCCAGGTCCCTGCCAGCCCCTGACATTCTGGGATCCTGTGATTCTGTGATAATGAACACTGATAATTCCATTAAGGCTGCCCAACCACTCATTCCTCCTAAACAGACCAGAAGGAAAAGCTGTTCATGGGCAGGAGCTAAATTTAGAGAGCACTAAAGTTGACAAATTTATCTGGCCTGGGTTGGAGGAGCAAATGTACAAGAGCAGGCCACAAAATATTATTTACCCAGCCTAAGAATCCTTGTTCTGGGAAAGGAGAACAAATAAG
This sequence comes from Patagioenas fasciata, assembly GCF_037038585.1. NCBI lineage: Eukaryota > Metazoa > Chordata > Aves > Columbiformes > Columbidae > Patagioenas > Patagioenas fasciata. Next base: position 12,766,365 of record NC_092536.1, read on the forward strand.
CTTTATGCAGCTGACCGTTCACTTGAAATGCTATTTTTTTCCTCCTATTTCTTCTACATAATAGCAGGTTAGCACGTTCTCTTTGTGAATGTTAAGAAATGGCTCCATCCTCTGTTCAGCGAGGGGGAAAAATACTTCCCAGCGCACGCAAATGTTTTAAGACTTAAGGCGTTTTATTATTATGGTAGTACACGTAAGTATGAATATTATAGATATGTATGGAAGAGAACAGTGTGATTTATACATGGATTTGTGTTTGACTTTGAACGCTGCATTTGTGACACAATCGGGGAACACTTCACCAGGAAACTGGGCTGGGGAAACATCCCCCCCGCCTTCCATCACCGGACAGCAGAGAAAATCACTTCATTGCATTCCTGGGTACGGCTCACGTTGGGGGGGATTCATGGGAGAGGGATTTAAATGTTGCAGAGACCTCACAGACTGACATTGTTTAAACCCTGACATTCAATTTTCCGCAGTTCAGATGAGACTCTGTTAAATTACCACATCATTTTTCATTTGTAATCTTAAAATCAGTAGGAGAAAAGGTTTTTTTTTTTCCTCCTTTTTGATTTCTTTTTTTCTGTCTTGACATTTAGTAATAGATTTTTGCAGACAGGCAGTTCATCATTCTGCACTCTAACAGGCCTCACATCCGCTGGCAGGTGGTGATCCGGATGATTGGAAATCCACGTATATTCTCTCTATATATATTGCCATAAAAACAGCTTTTCTCTTACTTTTGGAGGAGTAAGGGACAAAAGCTTATTTAGCATTTTATATCTGTCGAAGAGGAGGGAGCCGTTCAACCCTTCGTTATTCCTCCCTGTCTTTGCACTTCCAAGAATGCGATGAATTTATCGTTGCACTCAAAAGGTGGGTTGAACACATACATCACAGCTACACAATGCCCTTTAAAAAGGGCTTTATAGTGACCTAACGGTGATTTACTATTGACTTTCTTAGGAAGGCTGCATATTGCGGTGTCTCTATGTGGTTAGGAAATTTGCAGGTTTGCTTTACATTTTTAAATCTGTTTTTTGGTTACTGAGTGACAGCATCTCATCCCCAGCTCTGTCTCCAGGGACCATGTAATCACACTGAAACTATTCATTATTTTTTGTTCCTGTGACCAGTCTGGTTGGAATGAATGTGATTCCTCAGACGTCCAGAGAATCCCAGAATGTGAGGGGTTGGAAGGGCCCTGGAAAGCTCACCCAGTGCAATCCCCCCATGGAGCAGGAACACCCAGCTGAGGTTCCACAGGAAGGTGTCCAGGCGGGTTTGAATGTCTGCACAGAAGGAGACTCCACAACCTCCCTGGGCAGCCTGGGCCAGGCTCTGACACCCTCACCAGGAACAAGTTTCTTCTCATCTTTCAGTGGAACCTCCTGTGTTCCAGTTTGCACCCATTGCCCCTTGTCCTGTCACTGGTTGTCACCCAGAAGAGCCTGGCTCCATCCTCCTGACACTGCCCCTTTCCATATTGATCCCCAGGAATGAGTCCCCCCTCAGTCTCCTCTTCTCCAGCTCCAGAGCCCCAGCTCCCTCAGCCTTTCCTCACACAGGAGATGCTCCACTCCCTTCAGCATCTTGGTGGCTGTGCTGGACTCTCTCCAGCAGTTCCCTGTCCTTCTGGAACTGAGGGGCCACAACTGGACACAATATTCCAGCTGTGGTCTCCCCAGGGCAGAGCAGAGGGGCAGGAGAACCTCTCTGACCTACTGATCACCCCCTTCTAATCCACCCCAGGTACCATTGGCCTTCCTGGCCACAAGGGCCCAGTGCTGGCTCATGGTCACCCTGCTGTCCCCAGGACCCCCAGATCCCTTTCCCTTATGCTGCTCTCCAACAGCTCGTTCCCCAACTTATACTGGAACCTGGGGTTGTTCCTGCCCAGATTCAAGACTCTACACTTGCCCTTGTTCTATTTCATTACATTTTTCCCCGCCCAGCTCTCCAGCCTGTCCAGGTCTCTGATGGCAGCACAGCTTCCAGTGTCAGCCACTCCTCCCAGCTTGGTGTCATCAGCAAACTCGCTGACAGTCACTCTATTCTCTTGTCCAAATCATTGATGAATATATTGAATAATATAGGCCTCTCCAACATCACCATAAATAGAATTTGTTTGGCGATTTCCATGGGTACGTCTCACCATTGCATTTTTGTGCCAGCTTAGGAGTGTTAGGGCTTCACGGCTCTCAATGAACTCTGGTTTTGGCCTTTTATTTGTGGTATAAATGGGAGGCAAGAACCCGGAGAGGAAAAAACTGGTTATGAACCCATGAAAATGATTCCGCGGGGAGGCAATAATGAAATCTGCGAGAACATATGGAAAAATAAATGAGCTTCTCCGAGCGTTCCAAATACATTTCTTACACGTATAATGATGCTCTCTTTTTCTTTTGTTATTTTTGCAAGCGTAGCGGGGAACTTGATGGCCTTTCGCTGATTGGCATGGATTTTTTGCTGAACTAATTTGCTGTCAATAGAGGTGTTTCTGGAAGGCTTTTCATTTCAGCTGGCGGTGCTGCGCCGTTCAGATGGTTTTGCCTTCACTTTGCTTAACGCCACCTGTCACTCCCTCCCAGTCGAGGAATTTGATATGAAACAATTACAAAAGAGCTATGAAAAATACTTAGAATTCCGTATCATGGCCTATTTTATAATGGTAGTTTTTGCCGGGAGGAGCGTTGCTGTGGGCTGAGCGGGAGGCAGAGCTGGTGTTGCCGGCAGCTCTGACAATGTACAAACCTCCAGAAACATTTATTAGAGTGGTGAGAGCAAAAAAAGTAAAGATTTATGGTCTGGGTGGGCTTTCCTCCTGTTCAGGGCTCTCCAACTGCTTAAATTTGATTTAATACTCAGCCAACCTCACCGTTCTGTGCAGGTGCCGCCTTCGAGGGATTGAAGCAGCTCTTGGTTGAGGTGGTGCTGAGCTGGGCAGTTTGTTTGCAGGAAGACGCTAAAATCCTTTGCTGCATCATAACATATAGGAACTGTAATTGCATGTGCATACTTTATATCACATATATAATAATACTGGGGTTCTGGTGGGACTCCTGAGCAAGAGCGGTGTTTAAATGGAGAAGAAGAGCACGTGGATAAGCGGTGGGATGTTTCACATGGGCCATGAGGGGACATTCTGACGGGTCCCATCAGGATTCAGGGCATGAGGGTCGAGGAGAACGTTGGAAAGGCCAGATCGAACCACTTGGGTGCATGGGGAATTACGTTTCTGTTTGCAGCACTGGGATGTGCCAGCAGGTGAAATTACAGTGATAACATGTTTCAGTGCTCTTGTTTTATAATAGAATAGAGGGAAGAGTTTTGAAATCTTTTTCGGAATATGTTTGCAATGGTTGAATACGCTTTAAGTATTTCAAATCTGTTCTCTGTGTAGTATGAGAAGAAAATAACTACGAACTCTTCAGACATTTAAAAAATCATCTTTTTTTTAATGTGGCTCCCCATCACAACATTCAAGTCAAGTCCTTCTTCAGTTATCTCCCTGCCGTGTTTTTTATTGATAGACTCATCTCTCTACTCCATTTACCACTCCTCTGAAGTTTTATCAGTATACAGAGTGCTTGCAATTTATGTCTCAGTTTAGAAGACAAATAGTCCGCTAATAAACAACATCTCCTTTCTCAGTGCTGCTCTAGGTGTCTGTAGCCAAATTGACCTGCTTGCTCTGTCATTTACCAGCCTGGCACCACACTGGTGCTTCACATCAGAGCTGCTGTGGCTCTTCATCAGCGCTCTGATGAAACACAACCCGGGGAAGGACAGAGAGGGATGAGAAGCAGCTGAAAAGGGGATGGCAGAGCTGCTCCTTCCCAACAGCCACCAATACCGAACTTCTGAATGAGTAAAACCGCACGTTTAGTGTCCTGAGATGCAAAAGGCTCTTTTCCTTTTAGCTGGTGAAACAACACCTAAAATAGATTGGTTTCTCAATGTGGTTCTGAAGTGTGCGGGTACCACCTTCTGTGATGGACGTGAGATTCTGCGTTACCGTTATCATCAGGCAGAAGAGGTGCCAAATTCTGCCAGTATTTCCTACCAAAATTGTAACATTTAATTAATGATACATTTTGATTTTTAAAAAATCTTATTAAAAAAAATGAATCTATGATTTTACTCCAATCTTCTCACTCGAAAATTAGCATGAGTTAAATTGAACTTTCCAGTTCATGCTGGTATCCCAGCAGCCGACCTGCCTACTCAGCACTGTCAAATGTCTTTAGTGCCTCATCTGCTGCTCTAGAACGTTCCTGAGCTTTCACTGGCCAACAGGCAACAATACTGAGCAAGAAAATGCTTTGTTTTCTCTTACTGACCCCAGCTTTGACTTTCTCCTTTTGGTCAGTCAGCGTTTTGATGGGCAGCACATGGAACACGTTGTCACTCGAGCCCAGGTTGAACCTGCTGAACGCCCCAGAGGTCCCTGCACGGATCAAACAGCTGGAGTGCACCGCTGAATTATTCACACCCTCTCTGTTTTCCGTCCTGATTCTTCAAGTTATGCACCGCTGTTCTTTTTCCTGTTTGCCATTGCAGGCACCAGAGCAATGGGGCGGTGATCTCCCGCTGCGGCCAGCCCGAGGTCAGCTGGTGGGGCTGGCGGAACGCTGACGACGAGCACCTTGTCCAGTCTGTCGCCAAAGCCTGCGCCTCTGATTCGAGGTCCAACAGCAACAAACTCCTGAATGGAAATTGTTCCAGAGATTTCGCTAATGGAGGGGACCTCTCTGATGTGGAATTTGGTAAGTTTGTTCCTATTTGTAAAGGGCAGAGCTTTTATATAAAGCTTTATCTCTTCCGTGTACTGTAGCGATTCAGCCTTTTGCATTTAATCAGGTGTTCTGTTTCTCTATGCGTGATACACAATCACTGTTGTAAGCAATGTCAGAAATATCCTTTTAGTTACTTATGAGCATCTCCCTTATGAGGAAAGGCTGAGGGAGCTGGGGCTCTTTAGCTTGGAGGAGAGGAGACTGAGGGGTGACTCATTCATGGGGATCAATATGGAAAGGGGCAGTGTCAGGAGGATGGAGCCAGGCTCTTCTGGGTGACAACCAGGGACAGGACAAGGGGCAATGGGTGCAAACTGGAACACAGGAGGTTCCACTTAAATATGAGAAGAAACTTGTTCATGGTGAGGATGTCAGAGCCTGGCCCAGGCTGCCCAGGGAGGTTGTGGAGTCTCCTTCTCTGCAGACATTCAAACCCGCCTGGACACCTTCCTGTGGAACCTCAGCTGGGTGTTCCTGCTCCATGGGGGGATTGCACTGGATGAGCTTTCCAGGTCCCTTCCAATCCCTCACATTCTGGGATTCTGTGAGTTGCATCTTCTCTTCCCCAGACTCCTCAATCTCTAACGCTTCGGGAGCAGAGAGTTTGGCCATACAGCCCCAGAAGCTTTTGATCTTGGATGCGCGATCGTATGCAGCGGCTGTGGCCAACAGAGCCAAAGGGGGAGGCTGCGAGTGCCCAGGTAGGTGCATTGCTTCGCAGTTTTCCGTTCATTTAATCGAAAGGTTTTGCTCAAATATAATTACACTGATATACATACTTCACCAGTGCATATTTAACAGACTGCGTGGATGCGAATGCTGTTAATCCAGCAAAGTTCAACATCGTTGCAGCTATCACACAGCCTTTCAATAGGGTAGGTTTAGCTCTTCATTAAGTCTCTTTCTCAGAGCATAAAACCAGCTGGTAACAGTGCGCAGTAAAAGCTGAACTGGGTGGAATATGCTACCTTTCCCTGCTGAGTCAAATACATAAACCAGAGTGAAATAAAGGTGGCCACTGTGCTAATGGCACAACCATTAACCCTCAAACTCGTAAAAATCCACCAACTTTAGAGTATAATAATATTCTGGAGTGGTTGTGCAGAATACAACTTTTCAGTGATTTTTCTAAAGCCGAAACGTTTTTCAGCATTTGTATCGTAACCCAAAGCAGCTGAAAGCCTGATTCATCTTGCATTTGTAATGCCTTTGCAATCATCACTTTCTATGGTTTTCGGCACTGTTGGTATTATAAACAAATTATTATGTTATGGTCACTGTTGGATGTGAATGCAGCCTGTTAAAAATCAATGGGTGGAGAGTCTAGGAAAAAATTCCAGATGGAAGAACTATAGATATTTTGGCCATATATTCTTGTTTTGGTCTTTGCTGCAATAGCTGCATTTGATATGTAACCACCAGTAAGAATTTTCCATTTTAGACCTTAAAACTACTAAATAACTCATCATCAGAGAGGAAAATCCGAAAACAAAAAAGCTGAGTATACAGGAAGTTTGCTTGTCTTCCTCTGTATTGGTTCTTGAATTCTTTACAGAGAATTTCCAAACAGCCGGTCACCTTCAATACATTTGAGCTGCGTTAAGTGCTTCCTTTTTGCTGATAAGTTTTCTCCAGGTATTGCCAAGTTTGCTTCATTCTCTCTGTAATAAAATACCTGTGTTGTGCTTTATTTTATATATAATGTAATTCAGGCAAAAGACAAAAAAAGCTTCAATTCTCTGATATTGTCAGTTGCTTCTGACCGGAGCTGCGTAGTCTGGGTGTTCTGGTTTGGGCCAGAACTTGGGCTGATAAACAGTTAAGAAATCAAATCAAATCAAACCCACTCGTTTAAGAGACTCCTGCATTTTCTAGTGCCAGCCTTCTGTTCCATATTCTGAATCCTGATTTCTTTTTTCCTGTAGAAAAGCTCAGTTTAGCTGTCATGACACCATTTTGCACGGAGAGAAGCATCAGAACAGAGGAAACTAGATCTAGGAAAGCCTATTGAATTAGTATTTTTCTGCACCTTAGGTGCTCCCCATCTCTTATGATGTTTCTCACTCTTTTAAGAAGCATTCCATAACCTCAAGCACACTAATATCACTATTCCCATTGGTTTGTGCTCTTGCTTTTAGTAATGTCGAGCGAAACACTGAAAATAAACACACGACCGCTTTGCTGACTCTTTCCTGTTTTGCTGTGTTGCAATGTCTGCAATACCGGCCGAACCCCAAGTCCCGGAATATTCGTAAACACGTTATTTCATCCGTCCACAGAGGCAGCGGTTTGTTTTGATGAAAAAGCTCCTTTTAGAAATTAAACTTAGCATAGTTTTTAGTTTCTTCCCTCTTGCTTGTTATTTCCCTACAGAATATTACCCGAACTGTGAAGTAGTGTTCATGGGGATGGCAAACATCCATTCCATCCGCAAGAGCTTCCAGTCGCTGCGTTTGCTCTGCACACAAATGCCAGATCCAGGAAAGTAAGTGAATGTTCGGTGGGGTTGTGCCTTTGTTTACACGTCTCTGCAACTGCATTTTTACGCTGCTGATTTGTAGACTGAAATGCAGTGGTTTTTCCCTTAGTGACTTCCCTGTGTAATAACTCCAAGCTATATCTAACCAAGGAATTGAGCCAAAGGCAATCATTCTATCATTGAAGTGAACCTAGAAAATCAGATCTGAGATTATAATGTAGCCTTAAGCACTGATACTAGAACGTCACTACTTTCAGGTGGGCTTCTAAACGCTAGCGCTTAGGCTTACCTGCAGCTCCTGGTTCTTTAATCTTCACAGCTTGGCTCTCGCTCAGAAAATTCTGGTGGAGTTCCACACACTTCACACGTTTCTAGTGTCATTTCAGGAGCCGTATTTCATAGCCCCTCGATGCTCTGGGATAACAAAATGCCGGCATCACGGGAGTTGCACTGGTCACGTTTCCCCGGCGACTCCCCTGTTTTAAAGCTTTTCATGGTTACAGAATAGATCCAGACTGGCCACCTTTAATAAACTGGAAATCTAGATCTTCACAGGGTCGAGATTCTTCAGCTGCCGCCAGCACACCTTGTAGAGCCTGGGAATAGCTGAGGTACAGGAGATTTCAAGGGAGCTCAAGTTCCACCCGTCCACAGCAGCACAGGGTGGTCAGGGTGGACGGCAGAGTCCCAAACACTGGGCCCTTGTGGCCAGGAAGGCCAATGGTACCTGGGGTGGATTAGAAGGGGGGGTGGTGAGTAGGTCAGAGAGGTTTTCCTGCCCCTCTACTCTGCCCTGGGGAGACCACAGCTGGAATATTGTGTCCAGTTGTGGCCCCTCAGCTCCAGAAGGACAGGGAACTGCTGGAGAGAGTCCAGCGCAGCCACCAAGATGCTGAAGGGAGTGGAGCATCTCTCGTGTGAGGAAAGGCTGAGGGAGCTGGGGCTCTGGAGCTGGAGAAGAGGAGACTGAGGGGGGACTCATTCCTGGGGATCAATATGGGAAGGGGGAGTGTCAGGAGGATGGAGCCAGGCTCTTCTGGGTGACAACCAGTGACAGGACAAGGGGCAATGGGTGCAAACTGGAACACAGGAGGTTCCACTGAAAGAGGAGAAGAAACTTGTTCCTGGTGAGGGTGGCAGAGCCTGGCCCAGGCTGCCCAGGGAGGTTGTGGAGTCTCCTTCTGTGCAGACATTCAAACCCGCCTGGACCCCTTCCTGTGGAACCTCAGCTGGGTGTTCCTGCTCCATGGGGGGATTGCACTGGGTGAGCTTTCCAGGGCCCTTCAACCCCTGACATTCTGGGATTCTGTGAAACCAGTGCAGTGGTGCTGGGAGTGTTGGTTGGTGGAGCCCTCAGCTCAGGAAAGCGACATGGCAGAGGCTGCGGGAGGTTCTGATCACCCAGCAGCACTTACGTTGTTCGTTGCTGGTGACGTGTGATGCTCTTACCTGTGAAAACATTATTTAAGCTTCTTGCAAAGCACATACCACAGGCTGGCTGTTCCTCAGCTGCACTGCGTGGCTTGTTCCTTACAAACCTGGGAAAGCATTAGCAAGACATAAATAAAAAATATTCAAGAATGACATTCACAGCTTATTAAAATAAGAGCTTTGATGTGATCAATTTAAAGATCCCAACCCGAAAGCATTTTAAAAGCGCAAAACCTCTCTTCCCGTGTTTTTCTCTAGTTGGTTGTCAGCTCTGGAAAGTACCAAATGGCTGCAGCACTTATCTGTGCTTCTGAAATCTGCGCTGCTCGTCGTTCACGCTGTGGACCGAGACCAGCGCCCGGTCTTGGTGCACTGCTCAGACGGCTGGGACCGAACCCCCCAGATCGTGGCGCTGGCCAAACTGCTGCTCGACCCGTACTACAGGACCACAGAGGTTTGTAAACCAGCCCTTAGCGCCAGGTACTTACGGAGTTTGGGTCCTTTCCTGAGGCAGTCTGTCTATAAATTGTTTCAGGTTTATCCACTAGATAAAACACTCAAGCTGGCGGGAGTCTACCAACAGTAGATACAGTTACTTAGAGGTGTAAATATAGTCTATAATTCAAGAACAGATTATATTTTCCCCCTCTGCTGTATCTGCACAGTCACGGTCTGTGCTTCCCACTGTTTAGCTCAGGAATGTGTAGCACCAAGTGCCACATATTGCAGTTCCATTACAGCATTGCAGTTTCTCAGCTGGCTATTGATACAAAGCCTTTCTCTTCTCTACATTTCCCAGCTGCGTGCTTTTCCAGTTTCACATTTTCATCGTCTTCTGTCAATTATATTTTTCTTGGTTTTTCAGCCTGATTTTTTTTCCCCATCACTGTTCAGCGTCGTGCGATATGTGATGGCTGGATTCCATCTGCCAGCCCACGTGCAAGATGCCTCTGTTGTCTAGAACAGAAACACGTGTCTGAACACTGTGCTATAAACTGCTGCTTAAAGCCTCAGACGTGTGAGGACCAGAAGTTGAAACCTTTTGGCTGAAATTGTGCCCCACTTTTTCACATGGGGCATCTACCAGGATGTCCTTGGCACAGAAGCTCCTCCTGGTCCCTCCAAAAAGTGTCGTCATTGGTTTTGTGCACACCATTGGCCTTACTTCTTTTCAACATCAGACGAAACCATAAATTGTCTCTGTCTATACCAGGATCAGAAGTGTTTAGGAAAATCAGTCTTCAGCATTGCCACGTTTCAAGCTTTTCAGCTCTCATCTATTATTTTTGCTCTAATTAGAGCCATTGACTCACTAAGCACTAAGAATGAACCCTTCTTAACCTGTGGTGGGTTTTAGATCCTGGAAGATGAGGTGCTCAGCTGGGCTCTGGTTTGGAGTGTTCTTTGCCCTTTTCATTTGCATAACAAATCCCTCAACTCAACCTTTAACCAGTCTTGTGACTGTGTTACATGGGCCAACAGCTGCCCTGAGCATGGATGTCCTTTTGTAGATGAATGCTTTTCTTTTATGACAAAAAAAAAATCTGATTTTCAAGGGGGGGCTTTGAAATTTCCCCTCCTGCCTAAGCATTGGTTACCGTGATCCAGAGGGTTTTGATTGATTTGAATTTCTGCTTGCCCCTGCCTGGCCAAGAGATGTCTCGTATCAGGATCTTCCCTTCTGAGGACTTCACCTGCCTTATTCCCTCTCCTGTTCGTGTAGACTTGGGATTTCATCTCTGTCCTAATTTTGTGGTGCAGCATTTCAGAATGCAGAGGCGTTAGGTAAAGCGGGAAAGAAAAGGAATGGGGCCAGTGCTGAAGGGAAATGGGAGTGAGTGAGGACACAGTAATAAGGTGATTCCCATGAGTCTCGGACTATCTTAGAAAACAGAACCAAAGCAAACCAGGAACTTTTCATCTGTACTCTTTGCATTTCTGCAGGGTTTCCAGGTGCTAGTGGAGACGGAGTGGCTGGATTTTGGCCACAAGTTTGCAGATCGCTGTGGCCATGGTGAGAACTCGGATGACCTAAATGAGCGCTGCCCGGTGTTTTTACAGTGGCTGGACTGCGTCCATCAGCTCCAGAGGCAGTTCCCTTGCTCTTTCGAGTTTAACGAAGCATTCCTTGTGAGTTGTGGCTTGAGAGATTGCTGTTTTTTAGAGCGCTGCTAAACCGGTACCCAGTACTAACATCCCATAGAGCCCTGAGGGGTGTCTGATTTTCCCACCTGTCTGTGATCACCTGCAACCTGATAAAAGAAACGGGAAACTGCCCAGACACAGTGGACAGAAGTACTTGTGTACTTCATGGGACCTGATCTGTGTTCGCTCTTAAAGCCAGAGAGGGACCCTTGAAGACTTCTTTTAAACTTTAAAGAAGTAGATTATATAAATTTAATAGTCTCGTGTCAGAGATGCTGAAATAACTGTGGTATAATACATCCAATCAGCATGATGAAAGTGATAGCTACCCTAGTTTGATTCTCCTCCTTTCCATTCAGTTTTTCTGCTGAAAACGTGTAGGATAGATGAGCTGTGTTTGTTTTCTTCGTGGGCAGCTCTCCTGTTAGAAATCTGCCTTGGATGCTCACAGTCAGTCCCGGGGCAGCAGGTCTCTGGGAAAGTGGCACTCGCTGACCACAGGACCCGTAATCTGAAGAATTTAAAGTGTCTCATCCAGTCAGAGATTTCAAGCATATTCCTGTGATTGCAGTTGACTTCAATTACCACCTGCCAGCTCAGCCATGTAACTGGGTCTGTGTACAGTCCCGGCTTAGCTGGGTTGTGAAATGAGATCCGGAACGTTGCAAGTGGCTCCACAGCTCACTGCTCATCTGCAGGGGCTGTGTGTGAACATACCCTGAGTGTTCTGGCCTTTTTACAGTAAACCCCCTAATTTATTAGAGTATTGAAACACTTGTCTTCATTTAAATGACTGACTAACCCCATGAAAGTCATTTAAATGCTTCAAGTTCATCTTGAGCTGTTTTGTCAGCCTGGGACCACAGCACGGAGTGAATAATGATCAGGATGTGTGTACCGTGTGCATTTGTACCGACATACACAGATTAACAGTTTTCTCACTGTTCTTTGCCTTTCTGTGCTGCATTAATGTTTTGTAACAGGTGTCCTGATTCTCTTCTTCACCTATCCTGCAAGGCAGTGAGTTTCCATCAGCAAGACTTGATTGTGAACAAATATTTTGCCTTTATATTTTCTATTTTGTCCTGTATTTTTTTAGTTATGGTTTTAAAGGACTCTGCTGTGCTTGAGTTCTTTTGCAATTAGTTTATGAGGAGGTATGCAAAAAACGCCAGATGTATTTCTGGGTCAGGCTTTAGGAAAGGGGGGTGGTTTGCCCTGCAGAGGAAAGATCTGGTGCTTCTTAAGCCTGAATGTTGATTCTCACATTAAGTTGATTATTTGTGTCGGTCTGTGCAGGTCAAATTGGTGCAGCACACCTACTCTTGCCTCTTTGGTACATTCCTGTGCAACAATGCGAAAGAGAGAGGAGAAAAACACACTCAGGAACGGACCTGCTCTGTCTGGTCTTTGCTGCGGGCAGCAAACAAAGCCTTCAAAAACCTGCTCTACTCCTCGCAGTCCGAATCCGTACGTATCCGCGCAGAGTCCTGTAGGGTTCCAGGTATAACGTTCTCAAAAGCACGTACCTTAAGAGACACCCAGGCTTGTAGCCGCAGGCCATCTTAATGTCATCATGAAAACAGCGCAGAGGTCGGTGTTGCCAGAAGAGCGAGCTCAGCTCTTGTCCCTGTTTGCCTTTGAACACTCCTCAGTCGGACTTTTCAGGACTCGCATTACGTTTGCTGATATTTGAGGAATGTCAAATGCAACCTCAGAAATTTCTCTGTGCTGGAAATGCGTAACTAAATATTTTGCGTTTTTTTGTAACGGAAAATATTTCAGTGTTTGACAAATAGACCTTTTGAGAGGAGCATCATAAAATTGCGCACAAATTAGACATGTTACCTATATTCATATTAAGTGTAAACAGAAAAAATAACGCAGTTTATTTAGTCTATCTTTGTTTCTCTTTCACGTTTTCAGTTTGGCTTTTCCACCATAGCTCACTGGAAGGGACTTAGAGTCACGTCTCTGTATTTGAGAAGAGGGCACGTCAGGCATTGAGGGACGCAGTGTGGTGGACATATGAACAGTCGTCAAAAGTCATCACGATTAGGACAGCAAAGACTTCTACAAATATTTATGCCCTTTCTGTTTATAAAAGTATCAGATACCATAAACCTAATTGTCAGGACTACGCGATGTTTTTGCGTATGAGAGATGTGGCTTTTAATTGTTCCTGAGAGTAAAATGAAAGCCTGGCTTAGTAGGAGAGAGTTTATAGCTGCGTTTGGGATAAAAAGATGAGTTTTCCATTCAGAGCAGCCCTCCGTGGTTGACTCTCCTGGGACACGGGACACGCAGCCTGCGCTCCCACCGTGCACAGATCCCGTTGGTCATCGCAATGGGCGACAGCAGAGAGCCCTTTGCAACCTGACGTTGTCATCGTAAGAGTGGATGTGACAGGAGACACTGCAGATAAATATGGCTCGTGAGGACTTCAAAATTCAAGTTTTCCCTGACAATCCTGGCAGGTTTGCCCAGGAGGAGCTTAGAGAACGCTCTGCGAGCGGGCAGGTCTGGCCTCGGGCTGCCCTCGTGCCCTGTGTCCCGCTGGGCAGGTGCCATCTCAGTGACTTGGCCTCTCTTCTCAGCACATCCTACACTAGTGCGCTGAGCTAATTAGGATAATTCATCCATATGAGGGAGTTTTGCTCATTTCCTGTCTTGTATTCATCTTTTTGTGGTTTGGCTTCGGTGTTTAAAAGGTGCCTCTGTGATGTAGCCACATCTGTTGTAAAACTGTAGTTGTTTAGGAGCATCACCCACCAATGCGAGCCCAGCCCACCCTCCACCCAGTGCCCGTGAATCCTGCTGCTCCCCTCCTTGGCCGTGAGAAAGTTGCCTGGGAAAACAGTGGAATTTATCAAAGTGCTTTTAAACTGAAATAGAAAGCGTGTTCCACAGGCTGCCTCTCCAAAGTATTTCTGCGTGTGCTTAATTTTTAACATCCGAGTGCTTCCATTAAAGACGGGCTTAGCTTTGAGTTGGAGCCTGTACAAGGAGGTGATTAGTTCAGCTCTCGTGTGTAACACAAAGAACGAGGAAATCTCTGCGCTGACAATGGGCCGCTGGATTCTGCAGCGGGTTCAGTTCCTCCGAAGTGTTATTAAGGTGTAGATTCCCACAGAGCACATCGCAGTCATTCATGAGGAGCTGAAAGCCACCATTGTTATGCCTCAGCCTCCTTCTCTCAAAACATAATTATATATCCAAGCACAGCTATTAAAGCCTTCAGAGTTACTTAGAAATCCAGCAAAGCCTCCCAGCTGCAAATCTGAATAATAAACTACCCCGATCAGATTTGAACACCTCTCTGCACCCCGCGAGCAAGTGGTTGTTGTTTCTGAACCTGGCATGCTCTCCCCTCTCAGGTGCTGTATCCCGTGTGCCATGTGCGGAACCTGATGCTCTGGAGCGCCGTGTACCTGCCGTGCTCGTCCCCCTCCACGCCTGCCGATGACACCTGCGCCCCGTACCCCGCGCCCGGCTCTAGCCCTGAAGATCAGCCTCTGGGCAGGTGAGCCTAGAGCCCAGAAACCCCACCCTGTAAAGTAAGATCAACTGAGAATATTGGGGGATATAAAGAGGGTGATACTTGTGGTGGGAGGGGGGTGTTTTTCGCAAGCTGATCGGTGGGACTGTTTGACTGACCAACCCAAAAGCAGCATGTTGTTTTATCAGTTTTGAAAGCTGTTACGTTTCAAAGGCAATAGCAAAACAGATTGATTAGCAAACAGAATTAAGCTCTGGCTATTGTATGGCAGATGACAAGGATTTTGTCAGACCACTGCTGAGGTGGAGCACGCTTTCTCTTCTGTTCTCAGGAGCATCCTGCCTGTAGAGATAAACTAACCATAATGAAATGGCTTTCTCCACCTATTCCCTTCTTGATGGCAGTGAGAGGCGTGATAGTCAGGCATGAGAAATCCTGGGTGGTGGATTCTGAGAGACTGGACAACACCCTCAGACACACAGTGTGAACTGTGGGGTGTCCTGTGCAGGGGCAGGAGTTGAACTCCATCATCCTTGTGGGTCCTTCCAGCTCAGGACATTCAATGATTCTATATCAGCTTTTGTTTGCTTGTCTTGAATTGCAGTTATTTTTCTGTGTTGCATAACTATTTCTTTGCTTTTTTGTACAATGATTCTGAGCACATGTTAGTGAGGAGGTGTGACCAGACTCTAAGCATTTGTGCTTTGTGCTATAGGGATTATTCTGGGAATGTTTGAAGTCTGATTGAACGTATGTTCCTGATGGCAAACAAAGTACTGAAGCTACAGATGGTCAAAATGTGCTCCTAGATAATACTTCACAGAAGTCCACTAGTTAGCAGATTGTTACTGTCCTACTTGTGAGGCGAGTTTTTAAACCATAGTAGATAAATGTTTTTAAAAAATAAAATTGCCTGACTTTGGATTCCGATTATTCCTACCTTTCTAGGTTACCAAAAACACGATCGTTTGACAACCTGACAACGGCCTGTGACAGCAGCGTGCCTACAACCAACCGGCGCAGCAGCGACCCCAGCATCAACGAGAAGTGGCAGGAGCACCGCCGGTCCCTGGAACTGAGCAGCCTCGGCAACGCGGGGGACGATCCCTTTGACGGGGACGGCCCGAGCAAGCAGGGCCGCGCTCCGCTGGGAGCCGAACTCTCTGTTGCAGCCGGTGTGGCAGAGGGACAGATGGAGAACATTTTACAAGAGGCCACTAAAGATGATGTTGGTCTGGAGGAGCATTTAAGGGTTAGCCTGGAGATAGTAGGGAAAGGGGAGGAGATGGCCCTGGAGGGGGAGAAGAGAACTGAAAATCTCCATGGGTTTGGCGGTGACTTTTGTGGAAAGGCCGAGGTGGATCCAGGTATTGTCACGAACAATCCGCATCCAGTGTCCCAGGGTGTTTCTGAGCTGAAAGGACAAGAGGATGAGCATTCTGAGCTCAGCAGTGCTCTCCAGAAGTTGCCTCAGGTGAGAGGGCTACAGACTGTACCTGGGGAGGGCTTTGTAAATAGAGACGTTCAAAAGAATCCGGAGGAAGGTGGTGTTGGCAAACTGGAAGGAGAAGAAGAGAACCTGTACGACAGCAGCCTTCCGTTACCTCTTACAATCCTGCGTGAGTCAAAAACATCCAACATTGAAAGTTCTACGGAAACCTTAACAGAGAATGAAGCAAAGCAAGAGCTCCTGCCCAGGGCTCCTTGCCACAGGCCTCACCCGATCGACAACAGCGCTGACGAACTTCCGCGAACTGTTGAAAACAGGCCGGAGGGGGAGAGTGTGCTAGAACTTCAAAAATTGGGAACAAAAGTACATAGGACTTCTGGTAGCGGCAACACACACATCCCGATGCCTTCCCCTTGTGCCTTGCCTTTTGCTGAATGTAAAGATGAGATTGTGTGTAATGGCGAGCTGGAGCCTGAGAACAAGATGACAGAGAAGCACGCGGGGTTTAGTATCGCCCAGAAATACCACGCGACAAACGGACACTGCGTGAACGGGGAGGATGGGAGGATCAAAGCCGCTCTGAGCCGGCAGGTCTCCACGGCCAGCTGCAGCTCCGCGCAGCTTCACCTGAGGAACTTGCACCAAAAATGGATGTTTAGCCACCTCGGGAAGCAGCAGGTGGCCAGCAGCCCCGACCAGCCCGCCAGGAGCCACCTGGACGATGACGGGATGCCCGTCTACACCGACGTCATCCAGCAACGCCTGCGCCAGATAGAAACTGGCCATCAGCAGGAAGTGGAAACCTTGAAGAAGCAAGTGCAAGAGCTGAAGAGCCGGTTGGAGAGCCAGTTCCTGAACAGCTCCTTCCGGCTCAACGGCGACTACGGAGACGAAGTGGTGAGTGAAACGGTAACTGGGCCACTGCTGGAAACTGTGGGTTAGTTAGTCCGGTTTGGATCGCGACGTATTGTCAGCTCTCGCTTCATTGGTCAGGTAGGGATGGTTTTGGCCTGCAGGCTTTTAGAAAACTCTCAGGGTCATTCTGAAGAGGGGAGACGACTGACTATGCAGCAAATGGCAATTAGTGATGACTAATATTTCACTGTATTCCACTTTGACTGTGAATAAAGCAAAAGTTCATTTCAGGACGGGTGTTTCACAGCGTACGTGCACATACCTGGATGTACTTGGGCAAGCACATTGACCTTATTCCAAAACCCGTTTGTCTTCCTGTTACTTTCATATACAGACAAAGATATTTTTCTAGGGCTGTGCGTGTTTCATTTGCTGGAACAGGAGCGTAGGGCTGAGCTCATGGGGCTTTGCTGGGGGTGAGGAAGATGCAGCAGTGGCTGCTCTGGTAGCTCAAACCCTCTGTCAGAGGGCTGCCCCACTCAAGGCTCGTTAACTGGAACAAATTAAGAGCTTTTTTGACAGCTCTATGTCAATGAGGCTTTTTTCCCAACAAGTAATAATTTTAAGAGAGCTTTTAAACCATTTGGCTTTTACTTGGAAGCGTTCAAAGTCATAAAAGTAGAGACTTAAGCTTGAGGCGTGATTGAAATACAGGACGCTAATTTCCGTAGCGATTAAATGTTCTATCTATGTAGTTAGAAATAAGCGTAATTCCAAGTTGCAGATCTCGCTAGCCAGCAGGGTTCCTATACATCTCAGTACATCTTGGGTGGATTTTTAAGTTGCTTCTCCCTGACCTGTTTTTTTGGCTAATTTCTTCTCCTCTATTGATTAATAAGAAAAAACCAAAAGAAATACATTCACTGGCCTTATTGCTTGGATGCAACACTGATGCAGAAAACAAACGGGAGTTCTCTCTAACGGCTTTGAGCGCAGAGCGGCTCCAGGGGTTTCTGGAAAACTTGTTTTTTCTAAGGCTCAATATCAATTAAATAAAAGAAATTAAGAGGGGAGAGGTTCTTGGGGCAACAGGCAGGGGAGGACGAGAAGGATGGGAAGGGGAAGGGGAGGAGATGCACAACCCTTCAAGAGTAGGGGTTTCCAACTTTAGTTTATTGAATTTCCTATTGTGTAGAAGTGGCAGAGGTGCTGGATAGTCCCAGGTACGTTTGTTGCAAAAAAATACTCAGTTTCTTGGCTATTTAAATTGGTGATAACAGCACTGAGTGCTCCCTTTGGGGAGTTGTTTACTGCTGGAAAAAGCTGGGATTCCTTGAAAGAAATCAGTGCTTTGGCTTAATTATTATACTTCTGGGTTTTAAGGGCCTTCACAAACTGCATATCACGCTGCTCTCGACAAAATTCACCATTTTAAGGGCTCTGGTCACTTCTATTTGTGCCTTTGCTCAGGAGTAGCAGGGTTTCTTGTGGAGCTCCAGAGGTGCCAGTTCCTCAGGCACAAAAGGCCATTAATCCAGGATTTCTTGCTATTTTTCATGTATTCTAAGGGCTGGCTGGGTTTTAAGTCAGTTGAAATACAACTCTTGCCTGGCTAGACTGTACTAAGGAAGCATTATTCCCAAAAAACTATATATATGGAATATATACGGCTCAAATTGGGAGGTTTCCATGTGTGATTTTGGTTGTATTTTCTGGAATTTTTGCCGACAAAATGTATTGCTGGTGTTAGTTGTGGAGGTGAAACAACCTTGGAAATGCGACCATGAGCCACCAAGCGCAGCTTTTTTGATCAATCCCGCAGTGTTGCCAACACAACAAACCCCAGATGTTTCAATCCATTCTGCCTCACATCATCGTCCCATTGCAGGGTCAAAAACCGACCTGTTGGGGTCATTTGTTTTTTGTTTGCAGTTCGCCACTGCACAAACCGCTTCGTGTGGCGTTTATAGTACCGTTCATGAAGGTGCTTTTGCCTTCGCTGCCACGTGGGTGGGTCACTGGACTTTTTTGCCCTCCAGGCCCAGGCACAACCTGCTCTTTGTCGGCAGGAGGGACCCTTTTCTCCCCACGACCGTCCGGTTTTGGTTCGGGTGGAGGTAGGGCCACGGGACGGCTCTGTTCAGCTGTGTTTGTTTGCCAACAGACGTCTATACCCGACTCGGAAAGCAATCTGGATCAGAACTGCTTGTCTCGCTGCAGCACAGAGATTTTCTCTGAAGCCAGCTGGGAGCAGGTGGACAAACAGGACACAGAGGTACAGACTAAATCCCTGTCACACTCATTCTCCTGGGAGGACGGGAATTTCCTCCTTCAAATTGTCCCCCAGCCTTTGGGCGGCTCCTGCTTCTTGGGAATTCTTTTCCTTGCATTTCACTTGTCTCTTGTGCTTTAAAACCGGTACCTGTGCCTATGAGCCCTCTGCTCGCTGCGCCACTCGGAGAAGCTGGGGAAGGGCTGGGGAGCTGTAGGAGCTTTAGGTGGAAACCTGCTTGGTGAATATTCCTGCCCTGGATACTTTTAAAGCGTGGAAAAGAAACACAGAATTGGATTTTATGACTTAATTTCTGTCTGAGGGGAGTTTGTTACATCTTCTCTCAAAGGGAAGGTCTCTGTCTTCAATTGAATTTGTGCTCTTAGAGCGAGCAGCTTGTGCTGCTTTGCTTCGAGTTTGTGAGCGCAAACGAGATGGGTTTGTTTCTGCTAATTGCTAAATGGCTCCGTTTGGGGTTGTTTCCCGCAGGTGACGCGATGGCTCCCCGACCACCTGGCCGCGCACTGCTACGGCTGCGACAGCGCCTTCTGGCTGGCCAGCAGGAAGCACCACTGCAGGTAACCAGGGCCGCTCCTTCCCTTTTCAACCAAAAAGGGTTTCCTTTTGCCATGCTGCTCCCTCCTCAAGGTGGGTGTCAGACCAAGCGTGGCTGGGGACACTGCTGAGTGCACAGAGCTGCTTTGGAAGGACAGAAGTTTCTCCTGTTCACTTCCATTTTGTGCAGGGTCTATTTGAAAAGCCAGTTCTGTATCTGCTCCACACCAGCCCAGACAGATCCTGCCTTTTTCCCCCAAGCTGCATTTGCAGGCAGCTTTTTAAGAGGGTGTAAATAATAAAAAATACTAGTTTGGCATCTTAGCATTCAGTATTTCAATACTGCAAATACACGAATAGCACCTTCTTTCCATTTCGGGTTGTAAACCTTCTCCTTTCCTTCTCTAACCTTCTTCCCTTTTCACTCAATCGCTCTCTAACGAGAGATTCTGACAAGGGTATCTATGTGAAATTGAAGTTTTCTGGATTATTCTTTGCCAGACATTGTGGGCAGCAGAGGCCTTTTGATTCCATCGCACTCTCGGTACAGACAGAGAATATCAGATTTCTAAGTTCTGTTTCAAATAAATTCCTATTCCTTGTTTCTGGACATGAGAAAACCATTAGAAGAATCATCATTTAAATACATGACAGTTATCACATTTTGATGCTTCAGTGCTTATAGAAGTTGCAGACAATTGCAGACATCTTTCTTGGTTTGTGTCCATTTTCTATTTTGCTCCATTTAATCTTCTTGATAAACAAACCCAGGAAGAACAAGCAGAACCGGAATGTCTTTGATTTGGTTTCATGTCCACCGTGTTTGTGCAAAGCCTTCAGATGAAAAATATAATTACTAAGCATACAGTTGTGCACATCTGAAGGGCTTTCTGAGTTAAAATGCTCTTTAACTTTGTCCTTCTCTGCGGTATCAGCGCGGTCGCACTGACCAGCGCGTGACACCCGCGCTCTGTGCTCTGCAGGGCTGTGTGGGGTGTGCAGGACACCCCAGCACCACCAGGAGCTCACACTGACTCAGCCTTCCAAGTCTGATAGCAAAATTCCCTTTTTTATCCTTCGTTTATTCGTCAGGTCTCACCTGGGTTGAGCAGGCTGTCTGGTGGTGGAACTAACACGAAAACCGGGTATTTCCGTAAAACACAGTTTCAAAACCCCAGCGATCAGGGGCAGCCTGCTCAACATCTCACCTGAGAGTGAAAACGAGGTGAAACCCACACACCATAAGGCCTTGAGCAGCGTAAAAATTAAAATACTGGCTTCCTTCATTGCCACTATTTGCTTCTTTTGCTCGTTTCCCGCTGAGCTCTTTCTCCCCTCCTTGCAGGGCCGCTGAAGGTGTTGAGCAGATCTGGTGAGCATTTCCAACAGCCCCTCTGCTGTCTGTCCGTCTGTCCCGGTAACTTCTCCACACTAACTCGCTCTCTTCCCCCTCTTTGTTTCTCACTTGCCTGGAAATCACTAGTGATGAGTTGGGGGTGGCGAGCACGATGTGTCGGATGTTTAGATCCGGATGAACAGACCACTCTCCACGGTTAGGACTTGGCTTTGGTAGCTTAAGCCGGGGTGTGGATCACACTAACACTCACCGTCAGTAATTCGTGTGTTTGAGTAACAGCGAATGCTTCACTTCTAACCGAGGAGAGAATGTCCTTCCAGTTTGGCCGTTCTGCTTTTATTTTTGATTCTTTTTTGCTTTATTTTTGGGATTGTTATCAAACAATTCTAATATTGCTGTGCAGCGTGTTGACAAAAACCCTGCCACTTCTTTTAGAAGAACTGAAAATACTGCAGCAGTAATGGGTCGTGCAGAGCTGGTGTAGAGGGTTAGCGTCACAACACGCGGGTGAACGGCTGTGGCTGGGGAAGAAGAGGTGTCGGTAGCGTGATTTTAAGTTGCCCTCAGAGGGGCAAGACTACTTTTCCAACGTGTTTTTTGACATCTCTTTTTAATCTATCGAGCGAAGCAGAGGACCACCCCGATAGAAAGAATGAGTTGTTCAGAGCTTTAATAACTCAAGGGAGAACAGACACAGAACACTATTATCTGTTGCAGAAGGATAACACAACAAAAGCCCCAGCATATGTCTGGAAGCTGGTGAGCTGCAACAAACAGATCCTTGTTCTAATCCCTCAGCTTCTCTTTGGACCTCGTCCATCCACAGCACTTCTGCTGGGTGATCTCCTTTGAGCAGCAGAGCCTTTCCGCAGGGTTTCTGTGTCACACACACCTCCCGGGGCTGCTTGTTCTGCGAGTAATTCTAATGGGGTCTTTAAGAAGACTCCGAACCCGCTGCAGATGGGCGCTGTCAGCTCCTGGCGCTCCACTTACCGCTTCGAGACCAGGAGCTGTGCAGAGCGGAGAAAACGAGCCCATTCAAGTGAGAAATGGGATTTTGCTGCCGACGCCTTCCCCATCAGCGACCGGCATCTGGAAATCTCGCCTCTTGACACTTGAAGGATTAATGAAAGCTGCTGCGTGTCAGCAGAATTCGCCGTCAATCTCTTGGCAGCAGCAAATCTTTTTTAGCGCAAAATAATGACACCAAATCCCGATGCCAAAGAGTTAATGAAAAGGGCATCAGGCGTGGAGGTAAACTTGCAAAATTCAGGTCCCTGGAGGGCTGTTCTGAGCTCCAGATGAGAAGGGATGAGGTTTGAGAACAGGGCGCCCCGGGCAAGCTGGAGCCACAGCAGGTTTGGGGAGGAGCTGCAGGAAAATAAGGTAATTATTTCCCAGATTGAAATTCTCTCCCTGCCTCCTGCAAGGCACCCGCGCCAGCTGGCACCGCCAGGATCGCGGGGGAGCTGCGTCCCGCAGCGCTGTGTCGCTCCTGAGCGTGAGATGCCGGCCCAGCCCTGGCTTTGCATAACCCTTGTTGGTACCAGTCGCTTCACACAGAAGCTGGGGCTGCCGGGCAAAGGGAGGATTGCATCAGCCAGAACTGGGTTTAAATTCTGTCATCTGTCCTGTACTTAAACATCCCAGCAGTGCGCTTGAAAGAAACAGAAGAAAATGTGTTTGTGCTGGGACTTACCAGCGACCACTTTTAGAAGAGTGAAGGATATTGAGGTACTAGAGTGAGTTGAGAGAAGGGAACGGAGCTGGTGAGGGGCTGGAGCACAACTGTGATGGGAGCGGCTGAGGGACCTGGGGGTTCAGCTGGAGAACAGGAGCTGAGGGGAGACCTTCTGATCTCTGAACTGCCTGAAAGGAGCTTGGAGCCAGGGGGGTCGGGCTCTGCTCCCCAGGAACAAGTGCCAGGAGCAGAGGAAACGGCCTCAAGTTGCACCATGGGAGCTTGAGGTTGGATGTGGGGAACAATTTCTTCCCCAAAGGGCTGTGGGGCATTGGAACAGGCTGCCCAGGGCAGTGCTGGAGTCACCATCCCTGGAGGGTTGGACAGACGGACATGAGGTTCTCAGGACATGGGGCAGTGCCAGGGGTGGGGGAACGGTTGGACTCGGTCTTGTGGGACTTTTCCAACCAAACTGATTCTGTGATTCTAAGGAGCAGAGGCTCCTGTCTCCTCCCAGAGTGCAGTGTTGATCTAAGATGGGACTGATGAGCGGTGTGAGCACAACTCCCGCGTCCTCACGGAGGAAGGGCCCTCGATGGCTCTGGTTGTGCCCCGTGGTAGCAGTGACGGTGATGAGCACCAAGGTCAGCCCTGGCTCCTGGAGGCGCACGTTCCCTCCTGTCTGACACGAGAACGGTTGTACAGAAGAGCCGTCACTGCTCGTTGGAAATGTTGAACGAGCTGTAGTTGTGCACTGCAGGCTGCTCCATGCTGGTGTCTGCAGCTGGAGCAGCGCAGGGCCCGGTGCTGTCTCTGCGCCCATCCCAGCGCTGGGGAGGAGCCGCTGCTGTCCCCTCCCAACACTGTCACTAGTGTCATTTTAGAACTTAAGATAGCTTTGCCAAACTGCTTCTAATCTTTCAATTTCTCCCCTGTTCCTGATGCAAGGAATTGTGGCAACGTCTTCTGCTCCAGCTGCTGTAACCAGAAGGTGCCCGTTCCCAGCCAGCAGCTCTTTGAACCCAGCAGAGTGTGCAAGTCGTGCTACAGGAGCTTGCACCCCAGCGGCTCCAGCCTGGACCTCGAACTGGAGAAGCCCATCACTGCCACCTCCAACTGAAGGCGCAGCGGGGAGCAACCGCGGCTCCTGCCGAGGGACACGTGGGGTCTCGGGGGACAGGAGGACGCAGGGGCCGCGCGCTTTGGAGGTTGGGGCGCGGAACACAGAGCTCCAGGACGTACCGCTGGATCATGGGATTCTCCTTTTCCAGCTATTCCCCGTTTCCTTTCTGTCCTATCTGTGTGTATGTGTCTGCGCGCGCGTGTGTGTATATATATAATAATATATATATGTTTGTTTGCTGGAAGATTGTAGAGGTGGGCAGGGAGCTGGCGCCAGAGCCAGATTCCCTCTTGTGTTTCTGTCCCACTGCTGAACTGTTGCAGACAGAGCGCTGCGGAGGAAAGGAGAGGGGTCAGTCCAGCCCGCGTGCGAAGCGTGAATCCTTTAGCGTCAGTGCTAGTGCTTTCAATCACTCCTTCCCAACAAGAAACTGCTGTTTGGGAACCTGTTGCTGCTAGAAGAAATGGGAATCTCCTTCCCAAAAGAGCACTCTGCCTCTCTGTTCTTAGAGTGGGCTTAGTTACCCTGGCTGCGTGACGGGGAATCGATGGCGGGTTCCGAACCCCACAGATGCCAGCGAGGGGGCCGGTTGCCATCGGCTCCGAGCAAGGGCACGGGGACGAGTGGGGACGGTGCTGGCTCCGGAACAGGAGTGCCTGGTGGCCAGAGGGGACGGAACAGGTGGCCGAGCCCAGGTGGGTGTCACGCTGGCGCCTCCCTCTGAAGTTCTGTGCACACAATTCATCATTTAAAACTGAGTGGTAAAGTGGAAGACGCCTGACTTCTGTCCGTGCCCCATCTGCAGGGGGGTTTGCTGGATGCGAAGCTACTTTTGGAGCAGTGCGCTTGCCGTGGTCCGTACAGACAGACTGTCCAAAGCACCGAGCGAGCGGCCGTGAGGCGCTGGGGCCGGGTCGGGTGCGGGGAGCGCGCTGGTGCCCGTCGCTCCTGGGGCGGCTCCTCCTTTTTCAGTCTCTATTCAAGATTCTCCACATAGGAAAAACCGACCTGAGGATTTAATAGAGACCTGAAATACATTGTGGATTCCCCTTCTTCCCCCTGCCCCAATCTGAGTCGCTTTTCAAGTCACCTCATTAAAGTGTGAATCTCTTGAATATGTTTTTAAATGAGTGTTAGGTACTCAGCCCCTTTTGGATAGAGCCTGCTTAGCGCAAGTTGGCGAGGAGGAAACGGAGATCCCGCGTCGCAGCGTGTTACCAGACAACGTTCCAGCTTCTCGTGTGATATTCCCAACAATCCTGCTGGAGTATCAGAGACCTCCAGATCCAAAAGCTCACAATCTAAGAAACCTTGGGAAAGGAGCACTGCCCTTCCTCCGAATGTCCCATCGCATCATCCAAAGCGAGTATCACACAGAGAAAACCATCTCAGAATATTTATTAGGTCTGATGGGGAAACGTCAAGGTGTTTTATTTTTGACTTGGAACTTCCCACACCCTTTGCGAGGATCGTTACGCTGCTGAAGAGTCACAAGACAAAACGGAACGTCCGGGAGGCTGGTTGAGCGGAACAGCCCCGTCCCACGGGAAGGGGCTCTGGGGACGCATCTCGGGGCCTCCCCTGCTTGTGGGTCTGGAAATGCTCTCAAACCATCAGGAGGGAGAAGCAAAGAGAGAACCGGGTGTGCATCGGGTTGTGTGCAGAACCATTTGTTCCTAACCCGGAGTAGCGGGTGTTGCTGTCGGTGTCGGCGGGGGCGGCTGGAGCAGGAGGGTCCGGGGGCGATGGGGTTTGGCGGGGGCGGTTCCGCGCACGGACCGCGGGGTTTGTGGTGCAAATAGTCAAGAATAAGTCTAAGATTCTGCAGTTCCTAGTGACAGGTGCCAAGAGGTTACGATACGGGTTTTGGGGTCTGTGATGTACAGTGTGAATAAATGCTTGCAGCTCTTAGTCTTTTTTTGATCGATGAAGCACTTTTTTATTAATATTATTTTTCTTTGTATGTAAAGGAGGAACCAGTATCTCTCCATAGCTGTGTATATAACCCCTCTCTCCTAAAGAGAGTAAAGTGCTCCTATATTTTTCATTTTTGTCAAAGCGAGAAGTAAATACTTTAGAATTGTTAAATATATAAATAAAAGTGAATAAAGTTTAGACTTTTGCATGGGAGCATTTGCTAACACACTTTCTCATTTTTTATTCTCCTCCTCCCCGTCCTTCGTAGGGGATGAATTGGAGGTTCAGCAGAAGCACCGAGGCCTTTGAGAAGTGCGGCCCCTCGCTGTGTCTTTGCAAGGAACGGTCTGTTGCTCCTAAACTTAGAAGAAAACGCGTTAAGCGCAGTTTTGCTGGGGCAAGAGTCCCAGGGAGGCGGAGGAGACACGAACCACATGTCCCGTCAGTGCAACCCGCGTGGTTTGGTGAGGTTGGCCCAGATGTGGGGGTGGCCCTTCCCCTGCGCAGCGCTCCCCTCTCCTTGGCACCTTCTGCCTTATTTAAATGCTGGATGGCGGAGCCGCGACCCTTGGGGAACAAACCCAACTCACTCAGGTTTAACATCTTTTAATCTTCTCCCAGAGGGTGTGAAGCTCAGCTGCGGTTTGTCTGGCACCCAGGTCTGATTCTTCTCCTTTTCCCCGTTTCAGCCCCTTGGCTGCGCGTGCTCCCATCACATACACCATTCAATCAGTTCCTTCTTTTCTGCCATATTTGAAATTGAGAGTGAGAATTTTCCCTGAATTCTCAGGGAGACCGAACTGCTCCGTGAGCAACTGGGAGTTATTTTGGGACAGGCCTGTTCTAATCACAAGACATTGTGCCAAATTGCTTTATGATCTCATGGTATTTATTTTATCAAATAGAAGCGCAGATTCTGGGCAGAGCTGAGACCACAGCTGGTGGGAGTATTTACAGCTTCAAGAATAAAGAAAAGCATATATAATATTTGTCACTATTAAGAACATGCAAAGGAACAGCAGGTTTTCAGTTATACCCCACAATCTGATTGTGTGACTTTGAAGTGTTATTTGCGGGGCTGCAGATGTTACCTGCTCAGGGAACCCCCGGACACCGCGCTGCTCAGGGGTCGCTGCTTCAGAAACACCGAGAGAACCCCACAGGTCCCCTCGCTGGCGGAAGCTGAGAACTTCTTGCCTCCCCCACGGGTGACGGTCTCACATCGGGCACAGTGGCCCGGCAGCCCTGCAGAGCAGCCCACAGCGGGTGTGGGTGGGAGCTCCTTTCCCAGTGACCGGTTCTTCAGAATGAATCTCCTTTCCTCTCCTGTTGCAGCTCAAACCGCTGCGAGCCCGAGGGCAGAGCGGCGCTGCTGTCCTGGTTTGTAGGCCCAGTGCTGCCTTACACACCTAAAACCACCTTCTGACATGGAGACGATTTGTGCGGCGTAATGGGAGCCTTGCAAATGGTCAATGAAATAGAACAAGGGCAAGTGTAGAGTCTTGAATCTGGGCAGGAGCAACCCCAGGTTCCAGTGTGAGTTGGGGAATGAGCTATTAGAGAGCAGTGTAGGGGAAAGGGACCTGGGGGTCCTGGGGACAGCAGGGTGACCATGAGCCAGCACTGGGCCCTTGTGGCCAGGAAGGCCAATGGTACCTGGGGTGGGTTAGAAGGGGGTGGTCAGTAGGTCAGAGAGGTTCTCCTGCCCCTCTGCTCTGCCCTGGGGAGACCACAGCTGGAATCTTGTGTCCAGTTGTGGCCCCTCCGTTCCAGAAGGACAGGGAACTGCTGGAGAGAGTCCAGCGCAGCCACCAAGATGCTGAAGGGAGTGGAGCATCTCCCGTGTGAGGAAAGGCTGAGGGAGCTGGGGCTCTGGAGCTGGAGGAGAGGAGACTGAGGGGGGACTCATTCCTGGGGATCAATATGGAAAGGGGCAGTGTCAGGAGGATGGAGCCAGGCTCTTCTGGGTGACAACCAGTGACAGGACAAGGGGCAATGGGTGCAAACTGGAACACAGGAGGTTCCACTTAAATGTGAGAAGAAACTTGTTGGGGGTGAGGGTGTCAGAGCCTGGCCCAGGCTGCCCAGGGAGGTTGTGGAGTCTCCTTCTCTGCAGACATTCAAACCCGCCTGGACACCTTCCTGTGGAACCTCAGCTGGGTGTTCCTGCTCCATGGGGGATTGCACTGGATGAGCTTTCCAGGGCCCTTCAACCCCTCACATTCTGGGATTCTGTGAAATGGTTTTGGTGGCTGAGGAACAAGAATCTTTGAGAAGCGAGGGCTCCTGCTCCCCAGATGGGACAGTCCCAGCGCAGCCTCTCCCGGTCAGTGGCACAGGAGTCGTTCAGCTGATCCCACAGCAGTGAATTGAGCGCAGCTTAACAACAGGGCTGGGGTGTTGAGGTGGCAGCGTGAGGGACGTGAACCCAACCAACAGCTCGATATTTGGTGGGGAAGGGGCAGGAGGGGGAACGTCTGCGCTGCTCCAAGGGCTGTCAGCGGGACGGAGCCTGTGCTGGGGGAGGTTTGGAGCTGCTGGGCGGCCACAAAGGGCAGTGGCCACACGCAGGAGAGCTGAGCAGACTCAGAGCCCATAACAGATGGGGCTGTGCAGACACTGTGTGGTGATTCTGCAGTTGTCCCTCCAGTAGATCCTGAATTACTGAGCACAAGGTTTTGAGAATACTGGGTCCAGAGTCAAAGTTGGTGTTTACTGGGCTGTGCTGGAGGAAACACTCAGGAACTGCGGGTTCTCTGCAGGTTCCACACCGTCCTCCCTGGGTGGATCCCACTGCCGCATCTCGAACCGGCTCCATGGAGTTACCTGGCTGGGTTCAAAAGCAAAGCAGCAACCGCGGCTCTTTTTTGGGTTGTGAGCAAGGTGGGAGGTGCAGCCTGTGCTCACGCAGCTCCATCCTGGGGGGTTCCCCAGGGACAGACGCGCGACCCCCAGGGCCACTCAGCACGCGGGGCTTTGGTCACAGCTCAGCTCCGGTTTCTGCTGGAGAGGATCCACCAGCACTAGAGCAGGAAGAGAACCGTGACCTTTCCACACAGCCGCGTCGTACAGGGTCTGTCTGTCTGTCTGTAACACTGACGGGCTGGTTCCTGAGCAGAGGAATCACTGGTTCCCATCCCGTTTTCCCCTCTGACATCGGAGCTCAGATCGTTGCATTTCGGCATTCAAGTTTTCCATATTCTTCAGACTTCCAACTTCTTAAAATGCTGCCAAAGTTTTATCTTCCTATTTAACAAATAATACATTTTTTTTTAAACCAATCGCCCATAGTTATGTTGTTACCTTGCATAATTACTTCAAGAACATTAAATGCTTTAAAACACGCGAACCTGTCGGAGCAGAGAGCGGTTTAGCAGCAGCGTACGGCGTTCGACCCTCGTGCTGACCAGTTTGTAACAGCATTCATTCTGCTGTAGCCTCAGTGAATATTTAGGGCTTAATAAATGTGTCATTTTCCTACACGGTGACAATTGTACAGTCCCTTGTGTTTTCTGTATCGGTGCATCTGCAGGACTCCCAGTTCGCAGGGTGTGTTTTTAGGTAAATTAGAGTTCATATATTAGGAAAGAATAATTCCATTATTTAAAAGCCCCATTGATGGACTTTGCTGCCATCACTGATTTTGGAGCCACATCCTGATTTATACACAGCACACCAGGTTCAGGCGCTTTGCCGCCTGTAGGGCCTTTGACACCAACCACGCACAGTGATGCGCGAGATTTTTCAAGCCCAAATGTTATTTATCCACTGAACTGCACGTCAGGGATGGGGAAACGATCGAACCCTTCGGTCAGGTCTGGGCAAACGGTGCTTGTGCGACTGGAGGGAAGTTCCGCTTTGATTCCCACTGACTTCATTCTATGATTGTTTTACTTCTGTTATTAGCAGCTTTTTAATGACTATTCAGGCATTTGCTGTGGGGGAGGATTGCTGCATTTCAGTCTAAAATTGATGCCAGAATTGACGTCGACACAAAGTGCAGCAGCATGAGGACACGCGTAGGAATGAACACGTGTTCTGGAGGACACAGAGAATACAAAAAGCTTTCTTATTAGAAATTAAGAAAAATATTCTTTTTTTATTTTAGTCCAAACTTGTACAGTTTCGATGTCATTAAAATCACCTCCTCCTTGTTTGAGAGCTTGAGCTCGTTTGAGACAAGGGAGAATGTAAAAGGGAAAACCAAAAGCCAGACTAAGCCGTGCCCCTGCCTCCCCTGCTTGGAAAGCGGGAGGGTGAACATGGAAAACGGTGTTTTTCTGTATTTAATTAACTTCAAGCCATTTGCAGATTGATTTTTTGTTAGTTTTTTCTATAGAAAGAACAGCACTTGGCACTTGAAGAGCTGCTTCTTGAAGTCCTTCTCTGCCTTTGAGCACTTAGTCTTGGCCTAAAATGTGGTGAGGAGATTTCAGTGTCCCAGGCTGGGCTGGACGGTGTATCTGCGATGGGTAAAGAACCGGCTGGACGGCCGGGCCCAAAGAGTTGTGGTGAACGGAGCCACATCCAGTTGGTGGCTGCTCACGAGTGGTGTCCCCAGGGATCAGTACTGGGGCCGGTTCTGTTTAATCTCTTTATCAGTGACCTGGATGAAGGGATCAAGTGCACCCTCAGTGAGTTTGGAGATCACAGGGGGCACAAGGAGCAGATTTCAGCCGGGAGCAGGGGGAACTCCAGCAGGATTGGGTCTGGCCCCCGCTGCAGTGTCCATACCACGTCTGGAATACGCGGATGTTTTAGGCTTGCGACCCACCTTCTCCTCCCTGCGGCGGGTCAGGGTCCCCGAACACCAGCGCACTGTCCGCCAGCACCGCCCCGTCCTCGTAGCTCCCGCTCCGCAGCTCCACGGCCACCGGGCACAGCTCCCGGCTGCACCACCTGAACGGAGGGTGCCGAGGGTTCGTCACGGCCCCGTGATGCTGACAGAGCTGCTTTCAGCCAGGGCAGCACAAAGCAACCCACTCAGGATGTGGTTCGTCACCACCTGGGATGGCATGGGGCTTGGGTCTCACCATGACAGCGCAAAGCTGCTGCACGGCACCAGAAACACAAGAAATCACCCAAATGGGTTTGGGCAGGAGGGGGGTTGTTCTTACCGCCGAGCAGCCGAGATGTCTGTGGAGGCAGCACCGGACCGAGCCGCGTGTTCTGTTAGAAGAGCTCCTGTGGAAGAGGAGGAGGCGTCAGCATTCCCGGGCTCCAGCCAGAACAGCAAAGGCTCCTGAAAAGTGGGTGGTGGTTCCTGGTGGCCACTCGCCAGCTGAGCTGCCTCGCTCTGAGGGAAGATGGGGGCTGCATTTGCTTTAAAATTCCATCTTTAGCCCCAGGGTGGGAAGGAAAAGGCCCTGGGGGTGTTGGTGACAGCAGCTGAACATGAGCCGGCGTGTGCCCAGGTGGCCAAGAGGCCACCAGCATCCTGGCTGGTACCAGGAACAGTGTCGCCAGCAGGACTGGGGAAGTGACTGTGCCACTGTACTCGGCACTGGGGAGGCCAAACCTTGAATATTGCGTTCAGTTTTGGGTCCCTCGTCATAAGAAGGACGTTGAGGCACTAGAGAGAGTTGAGAGAAGGGAACAGAGCTGGTGAGGGGCTGGAGCACAAGTGTGATGGGAGCGCCTGAGGGACCTGGGAGGTTCAGCTGGAGAACAGGAGCTGAGGGGAGACCTTCTGATCTCTGAACTGCCTGAAAGGAGCTTGGAGCCAGGGGGGTCGGGCTCTGCTCCCCAGGAACAAGCGCCAGGAGCAGAGGAAACGGCCTCAAGTTGCACCAGGGGAGGTTGAGGTTGGATGTGGGGACCAATTTCTTCTCCAAAGGGCTGTGGGGCATTGGAACAGGCTGCCCAGGGCAGTGCTGGAGTCACCATCCCTGGAGGGCTGGACAGACGGACATGAGGTTCTCAGGACATGGGGCAGTGCCAGGGGTGGGGGAACGGTTGGACTCGATGATCCTGAGGGCCTCTTCCCATCAATGATTCTATGATTCCCGGTCTGAAATCCATCATTTGTGTCTTTCCCCGTACCTGCATAGATCCTGGCCAGGCTGTAGGAGAAGTCTCTTGCCGCCAGCTCCATGGTCACCGACCCCTTGGAACCAGCTCCCTGCACGAACTGCGCCAGCCGGCCGATGGCATCGTGCATCTGCTTCACGGCGGGTCCCAGCTCCGCGGTGCTCGCAGCCAGCTCCAGTTTCTTCTGCAAAGAAAACAATCACAGGAAAAAATTACAGCGTATTTACCTTCCATGAGGAAACAGGGCTGGTGAAATCCCGAGCACACCCAGCAATCACTAACAAGAAGCGTAAACCGAGGCAGCTGTGACTTGCGCAGCTGGAGCGGGAAAGGGGAGGTTGCCAAAAGGGAACTTGCAGCCTTGTCCCAAGGATGGAGAATTCCTGTGAGCCGGACCCAGCGCATTGCGGCTTGTGCTGCTTGTCCAGCTGCAGGTGGGGACCAGACCGCATCCCCAGTTCTCTCTGATTGCACACCTGTATCTGCTTCTAATTACTTGACATCCTTGGTTTTATATTTTCACTTCCACAGGGATGCTAGAGCAGCGTCCAGGTAGGAAAACAGACTCAAAGGAGCTTTTCTCTGCAAGTCGTGTCAGCGGGAAAGGCCCCAGGACCGCAGCGTCTCTTACAACATCCAACCCTGTGTGTGCAGAACTGAAGGATTACCTTGGACAGAAGCAAAACACAGCACCGTTTAAAGTAGCATAGCAGGAGGGAGGAGGTGCTTTCTGTTAATTAATCTCGTCTGCAGGTTATTTATGAAGCTAAAGCCTCTAAGTATCTGCGGCGCAGAACCAATTTTGTACGGTTTTGAGGCTTTCGGGGCTCAAGTGATCACGCAGTTCCTCCTGCTGGTGCCTGAAAACACAGCTGATCTGCACAGCAGGGCTCCGGGGGCACCAGCTGAGCCCAGTTTGGTTTCCTGCAGCACGTCTGTGCACGACACCTCCTGCCTCCCCATCGCCCCGCGCTCGCTGGCTGTTAGCGCAAGAAGAACACGATCCTCAAAGGATGCTGGTCTGTGCTTAAGGCAAGGCAGTTCATAAGTACTCACAGCTTACGCTTTACGAATACGAACACATCGTCATTCAAGCGGGTCTGGCGCCAAGATAAAGTCCAGAGAACCCTCCAAGCCCATGGAATGCTAATGACATGCTTTACAAGTAGCTGGAAGCTTGTTGCTAACGTGGGTCAAACCCCGTGAAGGCACAAACGTGTTCCCAGCTGCACTAGGGACGATGCTCCAGGGATGATGCTCAGGGATGATGCTCAGGGATGATGCTCCAGGCAGAGCAGCTCCTGGTTTCTCCCATGCATTCCTGTGGGTGCAGCTGAGGGGAGGGACACGCACACGGCATCGCCGTGCCGGCTGTACAAGTATTTACTGAGATCACCAAAAGAGCCTTAGAGCTTCGGTATTTCTGATTCCTTCATTTTTTTACTGAGGAATTTTAAGATGCCGCTTGTTTGTTGCTCTCTCGAGCTCCCAAGCTGTCAGAATGATTTTGACTTCAAGAATAATAATGAGTATTTAAAAATGCAGCAACAGGGAGAACATCCAAAACAGGCCTAGAAGCACAACTCTCATATTAATGCATCAAGTAAATCCACAGCTGCACTTTAATAACCTCAATTTATTTCCTGCTGTGTTAAAATTGTGGTTATGGTCTGAAAAGGACCTGAAAACACTATCATGTGTCTTAGATTGTACGTCTGATTTACAGTTGGAGTTGCAGCCCTTATTGATGCAAGAGACGGTCGATTGCGAGCTCTGCAGGACCGGCGTTCAGGAGCAGAGCCGTACGGGGATGAACCAAATTTAATCTGAAGTGACTAGAATGCAATAATCAAATAATTCCCCGGTGCTATTTTAGAGTCACTTTTCAGACTGTAATTGAATTCTAAAGTACACCCAGTGCTCTGGCTCCAAATTCCAGCTAATAAAAGTGTAGTATAACATGAACCGACGGTCCCCGTGCAGCCTCAGCCTGAGCTCCCCGCAGGGCTGGGCTGCATTCCAGGGCTCTCTCCCCCTTGCTCTTCTCACCACGCGTTCTCCTGCCACTCTGCAGACTGATTATTAACACAAAGTGGTTTAGAACAACCCTGCCTCTGGAGCAAGAACCCAAAAAATTCAGCTGTTCATCATCAAGTTGAGCAACGATGAGCAAGTTCTCCCTATTTCCCTTTTCCTGAGGATAACTACGGCGTTGGGGTCCTGCTCCTGGATCACAGCACCATCAGCGCTGGGTGTCCCACCAGCACGAGAGGCGATGGACACGGGACAAAAGCAGTGGGGTGGGGGGACCTACCTGAGCTAGGGCCTGCAGAGGACGAAGCGCTCTGCGGTGCTGACAAAGCGCCACTGCGGCTCTCTCCAAAAAGCCTGGCACCAGGCACAAACCCTGCCCAAGGAGAACCGCGATGGACAAACCTAAAATCAATGGTACGCGTTTTGTGCGCATCAATAAAAGGGAAATGGGCTGGAGCAGTAAAAAGCCCTTTATGACAGGATAAATTATTTCCTCGCTAGATGGGAAAGGTGTCTGAAATGAGGCAGACTCCCAGCGACCAAAAGCATTTGGAGACCTGGAGCTCAAGAAGCGAGATGGTTTATCACTTGATTCCAGTGCGGAAAGCCAGCGCGTTCCAGCCCGGTGCCGCAGAGGCGCTGCAGGAAAACCTCGCGTCTGCCTTCCCAGCGCCCGCCCGCGGCGAACGGGAGAAGCCTGGACAGAACGTCCAGGTTAAATTTGCCACGTGTGATGGGGGCAGCCAGAGCCGGTGCCCCCACTGCTCCCCACGGGCACAGCGGCACCCTCAGCGCGACAGGGACAGCAAACACAACGGCACGCACTGCAATTTAAACACTTAGAGTCACTGCTCGCTCGTTCACCTCCCAGTCTCATAGACAGCGGGATTTGGGGGAGTGCAAGAGCAATGATGAGCTTGCTAATTAATAAATCTCAATCCGTGGTGGTACTGCTGTGCAGGTAGCTGCTCTGAATCACGTTGCTGTGTTATTTAATGCTGCTCCGATTACCCAGTCGTTCAGAAGCCAAAGAGGCCCCTCGGCTGCACCAGCGAGGTGCTCAGTGACTGCAGGGTGGCACCTTGGGGGGGTTAGTTGATTAAATTAGTGTTAATTGTGAGCTTGTGGAGGCCGGCTTCTGTCCAAGTCATTTTTAGAGCCTGCCACCCACTCTGCTCCTCCCCTCCATTACCTGCAGCATCAGACTGAATCGCTTTTCATCAGAAGCTGGACCAGTTGCTTTCTAATTAGCAGGTGTGCTCAGTCCTGCATGAGCAGATTTGGCTTTCTTGTTTGGCAGTCAAATTGTTTAAGGTGTTTTTCCTTCCTGAGAAGCTGTAGGAGGTGATGGGAAGCAGACACCCGTCTGCAGAGATCAGAGGGGGCTCTGGGCAGAACGCAGCTGAGTGGGGGTTCAAAGGCAACACAAGTTGCCAAGCGCAGCCACTGGTGACAAATACTCAGACTCTTGGATGTGTTTGTGCAGTGACCCAGACATTTCCCTTCTGGTGGGGCCTGGGTGAGAAAGCGAAAGCTACGCCGAGTCAAAACCAGCACTGCAGATTCCCAGGATTCCCTCCCTGTATCTACACGAGAGTAATCTGGATTAATAACCTAATCCCTGAGAGAACACGCTCCGACACACCGACGCTGCCCTGCAGGCTGGTTCCTGTGTCCCTGCACAGGACACACCAAACCAGATGATGCTCATTTACCTTCACGAAATTCTGGGCTGCTTGCAACTCTCCACAACCACCTGAGCACCTTTAGAAGAGCTGCCTGTGGGTAGAGCCGCAGAACGGCGTATCTGAAGAGGCAGCAACGGAATTCCTTTGGTTCTTGCCATCTTTTCAGTGGGAATAAAAATAGGAAGTCATAATACCCTAATGAAGGTTTAATATTCAGTCTTGTGGTGTTTTTCCAGTTAAGAAAATTATTTAGATTCAGGAAGGTCACTCTTCAACATTAAAATTATACTTATATTGGTAGCTGTCATGAGGAACCCTGACAACACAAACCCCTTCACCGCTGAGATGAAAGTACCTGCGTTTTTCGCAGCACACAAGGATCCCAAAATGAACACGTCTTGCATTCTGCTTTTCTAAGTGCTATTTCAAAAGCAGAATTATGAGACACCTTCTGAACACTCGTCTAAAGCTTTCAATCTAGTATTCCCTCCCAGTCTCATGGCATAGACCCCTCTGATGTGGGCTCACCTGCACCGCGGAGCAGAACACGGCCAGCGCCTGGCCCTGACTCTTGGTGAGGGACCGCAGGACGTCCAGTGACAGGACGTTGGTTGTTCCCTCCCATATGGACAGCACCTGTGGGGCGGAAGAGCAGGAAGGAGCCTTTTGGAGCGACTGTGATAAAGAAAGGGGAATGTGAGGAAACGTTGACATGGCACAGCGCTATGGGATATCGAGGAAATCTCCAGAGATTTCCTTCCTCGCCACAAGCGACAAGGAGTGAGGAGATCCAGGGCCCAGCTCTGTTACTGAGCTCAGAAACAACTCCAGCACCAGAACAAACCCCTGGTGCTGCCTGGGCTCAGCAGGAGGCAAACTGGGGAATTGCTGCCACGCAGAAGCCAGGCCGGGCAGGACTGCGTTGTCCTTTGTGCATGACTTCAGCAGCCAACCACCGAGCACTGTGCAGGGGACTGGGTGACACACAGGAGCTGGTTCTGCTTCTCCTGCTGCTTTCTTACCAGGGTGTCACGGATGACGACCGGCAAGCCTGTGTCCTCCATGTAACCTTGTCCTCCAAAGCTCTCCATTGCCTCAATAACAACAGCAGAAGCCTGCAACACACAGAGAGCTGACGTGATCTGCATCGCACAACGGGAAGGGCGGCCAGAAACCTCTCACATCATGTAGCAGAGGCAGGCTGCTCATTACGTGCAGGAGGAGCAGCCCAGGGACTGAATAACACAGAGAGAGGACCTGCAGGAGCAGTCAGACCTTGGGAGAAGATCCAGGGAGGGACCGTCTCGACACAGTCCTCTCCAGGTGAGGATGAACCTGTGGTCTGCCTGGTACACGGCAGTAAGTGGCTCTAGTCCAGGGGAGTCTTTACCTTCTACTTGCCTATGGTGTGTAAGCTCCTGGGTATTTAAACCGAGGACAATCAGAAGAGGGACAAACCTGAAGTTAAGGCTAATGCTAAACTATTAACAACCTTCTATTTATTCATAACTACAGGAAATATATTCCCGTGGCTCAGTGTCCCACCTGGAGCTCGGGCCAGCTCAGCCATGCTCCTCTGCGCACAGGGAGCACCTCACAGAGCACTCGCTGTCTGCTCCATCAGCCGGCTGCTGTGCCGGGTCCCTCCAGAGCACAGAGACAAGTCTCCGACCCACAGACTCCAGCCTCGGGGCAGAGCACCGGTGTCCCCTGCTGTCACTGCCCTTGGCTGTGTTAATCTCTTCTCTTTCCAGCTCTGCTAACGTGCCACACAGCCCCACACCCGGCTCATCAAACTGCTTTTGTTCCGTACCTGCTTCCCAGTGTATAGTTTGGCGACCGGTACGAGCAGCCTCAGGAGATGCTGGTCTTCCTCACTTGCCATGTCGGTTTCTACAAGTCCAAGCAGCCGAACAATCTCCATAAGCAGAAGAAAAGCCCCTCGCGTCTGCACCTGCAAGCAGAGATGTGAGGAGCTTCACTGACAAAGATCTTTGACTTGGGCCAATTCCAGCCTGGCCTGCTGAGGTGTCAGGAGACAGTCCCAAAGGGATGCGCTGTACTCGGACCTGGGCACACGCCAGCCCTGCCCGTACAGACTCACAGCTTCAGAGACAAAGAACACTGACGGCCAAGGAACACGTATGAAATAACAAGGGTAGTCTAGAGCTGCCACTCCTGGACACTGCAGTCTCGTGCAGGGAAAGTATCACAGTATCACAGTGTGTTTGGGATTGGAAGGGACCTCAAAAGATCATCTAGTCCAATCCCCCTGCTGGAGCAGGAACGCCTAGGTGAGGTCGCACAGGAAGGTGTCCAGGCGGGCTTTGAATGTCTCCAGGGAAGGAGACTCCACAACCTCCCTGGGTAGCCTGTTCCAGTGCTCTGTTACCCTCACTGAGAAGAAGTTCTTTCTCAAATTTAAGTGGAACCTCTTGTGTTCCAGCTTGATCCCATTGCCCCTTGTCCTATCATTGTTTGCCACTGAGAAGAGCCTGACTCCATCCTCGTGGCACTCACCCTTTATATATTTATAAACATTAATAAGGTCACCCCTCAGTCTCCTCTTCTCCAAACTAAAGAGCCCCAGCTCCCTCAGCCTTTCTTCATAAGGGAGATGCTCCACTCCCTTAATCATCTTTGTTGCCCTACGCTGGACCCTCTCCAGCAGTTCCCTGTCCTTCTGGAACTGAGGGGCCCCGAACTGGACACAATATTCCAGATGGGGTCTCACCAGGGCAGAGCAGAGGGGCAGGAGGACCTCTCTCCATCTACTGACCACCCCCCTTGTAATACACCCAAGGATGCCATTGGCCTTCCTGGCCACAAGGGCCCAGTGCTGGCTCATGGTCACCCTGCTGTCCCCAGGACCCCCAGGTCCCTTTCCCCTACACTGCTCTCTAATAGGTCATGCCCCAACCTATACTGGAACCTGGGGTTGTTCCTGCCCAGATGCAGGACTCTACACTTTCCCTTGTTAAATTCCATCAGGTTATCCCCTGCCCAACTCTCCAGCCTGTCCAGGTCTCTGGATGGCAGCACAGCCTTCTGGCGTGTCAGCCGCTCCTCCCAGCTTAGTGTCATCAGCAAACTTGCCGATAGTACACTCAATTCCCTCGTCTAAATCATTAATGAATATATTGAATAATATTGGCCCCAGTACTGACCCCTGAGGCACTCCACTAGATACTGGCCTCCAACTGGACTCCGCACCATTGACCACCACTCTCTGGCTTCTCTCTTTAAGCCAGTTTGCAACCCACCTCACTACTCTATTGTCTAGACCACACCTCCTCAAGGGACAAGGCCATTTCATTGGGTCTCCATGGAGCCTCAGCAAAGCTCCTATCAGGCATAGAATCACAGAATGACTTTGGTTGGAAAAGCCCCTCAAGCTCATGGAGTCCAACCGTTCCCCCACCCTGGCACTGCCCCATGTCCTGAGAACCTCATCTTGTGTGTTCAACCCTCCGGGGATGGTGACTCCACCACTGCCATGGGCATCCAGGTCACAAATCCACAACCTTTGCAAGGACAGGAGAACACACATCTGATGGTCAACCTCTGAGCACCAGGACATGCAAGGTCCCTGACAGATCTCTTGCTGGGCAGTGTGCTTCCCTGGCAGGCTGTGACTTGGGAAGCACTGGGACATGGAGCTCTGTAGGAAAAGAGAAGATCTGGCCTTTCTTTCAGAGGTGGAGTTCTGGCCACAGGCTAAGAGATGCTGGGGTTTTAAATCATGTTTGACAAATGCTGACCACTTTCCCTCTCTCCCACCTCTCAAGAGGATTTTTAAATACTGCTTTAAAAACTTGCATGAACCTATTGCAGCCCCAAGGTGAGCATTGGTGTTACACCACTTAAGAAAAGAATGGTGGATGGGTAAGAGGAGAACTGTGTGCCATCTTTTTGAAGTTTCAGCAGGGGTGGGAATGTAGTGAGCTGCCACAGCTCAGTGTTGGGGCAAAGCTGTGAGACATTTGCAGTGAACGACAGCTCACGTGTGGAATTCCTCCCAAAGCCAGAGTGCCCATTTTTGCTGCTCTCTCTCTCACCGTTTGTGACATTCACACCTGGAGGCTGTACCCAAGCTCAGTGTCACGTGGTGATGAGCACTGTGCAGAACACGGTGAAGACAAACTTGTCTCAGACGCTAAAGTATATGGTGACTCCTCAGGAATTCTTCAAGCCCTCTGGGAACAGTGGGACCAGCCCATCCCCTGGTGCCTTGGCTATCAGGGAAGCTGGATGAGTCGGTATCAGTTTTGGACAAGAGCCTGTGACAGTTTAGGAGCCTGTGCTGTCATGCTTGGACTCTGATGCCACGACCAACTTCACGGCACACCATAGTAGGTGCACACATGAACCTTGGTGCTCCTCTCAGAATAGCTCCCAAGTAATCATTATTTAGGATAACCTGAAGTCCGGTGGAGAAGCTGGATCTATCACCAGATCAAACCCCACAAGAATACAGCAATTCCCTCGCTGCACACATCTCAGTGTAGCAGGAACAGCCTTCTCCATCTGGCTGAGCACATTAGCAGCAGAGGATCTCTGCCCTCTTCCCTGGCCAACAGATTCAGCTCCCGCAGCCTCACCTCCATCCGGGCCATCGTCTGCACGTGGAGCGGATGGTCCTTGAGGAGCTTCCCAAAGGCAACCCGCCGACGGGCATACTCCCTGCTCAGATTCATCATCCTAGAGAGAATACAGCCAGGGAAAGGAGTTAGACCAGCAACCTTCCACTTCTGAACTTTCCCTTCCAGCCAGCCCCGCTGGCAGAACCCAGCCCGGCTGCAGCACAGCAGCCCAGGTCACCCGCCCACGGGCCAATCTTCTCCAGCACCGCTGGATTCCAGCCCAGTGCCTGCAAAGGCCTCAGGACTGATGGGCTGCAGTGCTGAGCATCGCAAAGCCCCCTGTCCCAGGATGCTGCTCCTTCAGCTCTGCGGCGACCCATGTGGCCTTCACCTTCTCATGGAAGCTACAGCGGCAATGACATTGTGGATTCGTGTTATGTTCAGCATGTTGGAGATGGAGGCCACTCCACGACCTTCTGCGGAGATCTGAAAGCATCAAGGAACAATGGCTGACATAAACCTTTCGCACAGCCTCGGACACCGACACGTATCTAAGTGAAA
Organism: Patagioenas fasciata; assembly: GCF_037038585.1. NCBI lineage: Eukaryota > Metazoa > Chordata > Aves > Columbiformes > Columbidae > Patagioenas > Patagioenas fasciata. The sequence continues at coordinate 12,806,827 of NC_092536.1, forward strand.
GCTGTGTCACCAGGCAGATTGACACAGGCCGTTCACTCCGTCCTCGGGCACCACAAAGCTCAGCTTGCTCTAAAATAGGGCTGGCTCAGCCAAGTCTGTGGCACAACCAGAGAGGTGGCTTTGAAGTCCATGTCAGCATGATCAGTTCTGGTCCCTGCTGCTTGTTCCTACCTGCACGCCACACAGAACTGTCCCTCAGCTGGGTCAGTGCAGCTGCATTAGGGAAAGGACCAGCCTAAACTGACTTTTCTTTTTTCCTTCTGTTTTTCCTGAGTTCTTCTCAGCTCTGTCCCCCACACAGCCCCACTGGTGAAGGGTTCTGCGGAGTAAACAGGCAGCCACACAGGTGGAAGACAAGAATTTCTTCAAGTTGACATCACTGCCAAAACCCCCACGCTTGGTGCACGGTGCCAAACCACCCCATTCCCAAGCCAACAGTGAAGCCTTACGTACGAGCTGTGCTTCAGCTCCATTGAGCCACAGCTCCCCTGTTGCCATCTGCCGTGTGCCCAACTTGTCTTTCAGCCTTTGCACTTGGATGTTGTTCAGCTTCCCCTCCTCATCTCGGACCTTCAGGAAGAACAGGGACAGGCCGCTGGAACCCTGTGGCCATTAAAAAGGCGTGGAAAGAAAACTTCATGACAATGAAACTTGGAAGTAAAGGAATGCCCCTGCTCTTTCACCTGCTTCCCTTGTCAAACTGACCTGTTTTACACATCCTTCGGCATCCACTACCCTGGCCAAGGTTAATGCCATGTCGGAGTCAGCAGCTGATGTAAACCATTTAAAACCATAGAGACGGTAAGTGCCATCTGGCTGCTTTCTGGCCACTGTCTCGGTGCCGTTAGCTGCGTGAAAGGACAAGATCATCTTGGCTTTATGGGACCTTCTGTATCAATCAATGCTGATTTTATGGTTTAAGCAGCAGCTCTTTTAAGTCCCCCTTGCTATCAAGATAGAGTACGGCTTAGCTGCTAATCTCCTTCGTTGACCCTAGGTAAGAAATGCAGCCAGAGTTAAGTACTAGAAAGGAAATTCATTGTTTAACTGCGAGCCTTTCCAGCAGTCGCTCCAGACTAACAGCTGGTAATGGCAGCGCTTTGTAAGCAGAACGAACCTCGGTGTATAATCCAGTGCCTCCATTTCTTTAGCAGCTACCACTGCCAAGAACAGAGGGTGCTGCGGAATCAGGAGTCCTGCAGCGACGTGTGTCTTTCGCTCCACAGCTGACCCTTGCGCTTCTTCCACCAGGAAATCAACTGCAGCTTCAGCAGCTGCAGCTGACTCCCCTTCCACATTTCTGTCCCCACAGTGGAGCTCTGAGGTTTCCTGGCCCACCATGTTATTACTATTGTTAGCCAAGGAATAAAAGTTGAAGGCCAGGAACGTTTCTCAGTCTCAGCTAGGATGGGTCTGACTGTCACGCTCAAGGTTCAGATGAACAAGCTAGATATCAGTGTGTTATCTGTGCGAGGAGCACAGCTCTGCACCCGCCTGCGTGTACAGCATGCACCAGAGGACAGACACCGGGCCTTTTGCTGGTTAAAAGCAGAGCAATGCAGAGGACTTGGATGATGTCTGCTGAAGTTTCCTAAACCAGCTACTTGGCTTTGGAAGTGACTCCCACCCTTCATTTTCTCAGCTCTCGCTAACACGTCCAGCTGCTGCAGCGGCCACTTCCCACCTCGGAACACGTACCCACATCAGAGCCGCCCCTGCGCTCCGTCATCCACTGGCCAGAGGTCCAGAACTTTTTGGGGTCTCGGGATGTCAGATGGTCAAAAGCATTTTTCAGAGATCCAGGAACACCTAGTGACTGTGGGGAGGGAAAAGAAATTAAGATGATCATAATGTAGCAGATGAAATCAGACAGCTGCCGTAGCTAACACTGGGGTGTTGTAGGCTCAGAAGGGATGGTTTGCAAGCAGGCGAGCGGGGCACTGAGTGTCCTGCATCTGCACGTACTGTTGAGTCTGACACTGCCCGGCTCCTGCAGCACGGTGCAGACAGAAGGCACAGACTCGGGACACAAAAGGGGGTGCTGAGCAGCCTCACCCCCCTCGAGTTTCTGCACCGCTAGACATCTGGTCAGAGAGCTTTCAAAACAGCAAGCGTGCCAGGATACTGGCATACACTCATGTGTGTGGGATGTCACCAGCACCACGGAGCTGCAGGAAAGAGGCAGATTGACACAGGCCGTTCACTCCGTCCTCAGGCACCACAAAGCTCAGCTTTACCACTTATATGGTATCAAAATGGCCAGGGGTAGCTTTTCTCTGCACCTTGCATAGCCAGTGACATAGTGCAAAGGGTGTTGCTAAGATGCAAATTGTCAGACAGGGAGAGTGTTGCTAGCTTGGTTAATTTACATCAAGTATGGGTCTGGCCCAACACATTTAACTGCCACTCTACACAAGGAACAGGAAAACAAACTATCTCCTAGTAAAAACACACAGGACACCTTTCTAACTACCTGCAGTGGCGCAGGTTTCAAAGTCCTTATTGTCCACAGTGTTGTAAGTGAACATAAAAGCTCGCTTTGTAACTAAAGGAGAAAGGCAGCGGGCGGTGGAGCTGAGTTGCAGAGCAGGGAAGGGCTGTGCCCAGGGTCAGATCAGCGCCCCTCGCGCCAGCCCCTCGGCAGCGCTGCCAGGATGGCACTGTGCCCCAGGGACCACTGAGCTCCTACCTCAATGACTTTGGCTGCCCCATCAGTCATGGCCAGCGGACAGTTGAAACCTCCAGAAGAGCTTGAAAATAGGTACAGTTTGACAGCCTGATACATTCGGCTAGGAAGAAAAAAACCAAAAGAGAGTGAAAACAGGTTGTGCAGCAGTTCAACAGCAGGAGGGTAAAACACCCTGAGTAGGGAGAGAGGAACAAAATACAGCCAAAGCAGGTGAGAATCAGACCGCTCATTTCGGAGAGGGCAAAAACTCTTTTCTGCCAGGAAGAGAGAAGAGGAGCAGCAGTTTCTCGGTCCCACAGGGCTGCCAGCACGAGGCTGGGTGGAAGGCACTGCCCGCAGCTGGTGCACATCAGGCGCAGCTTTAAAAAATATGAACTGTGGGTCTGTCTCCAGAGGCTGGAATCCGATAAAACTGCAAGTAAAATCACAGCCCTTCAGCTGTGTTACAGATAACGCCTGTAAAGGTGGAGCAGTGCAGGGAACTGTGAGGCCCCAGAATCAGGAAGGTGACTTCAAAGAACATTATGATCAGCTGTAGGCCATTAGTCACAGCTTATCATCGCTGACATGGAACATCACAGCGGCCAGACACTGCCGGTCGGTACAGCAGTAGCTGTGCTTAGTCCATGCATCATCTGTTACCCATTATACAACACGAAGTTCAGTCCCACAAGATGCTGAATACGCCTGATAAGAATAAACAGGAAGGCCCCAAGTCATTCCCATTCTCCCCCAGTTACCTCCAGTTGGAGTATCTTCTCTCGTAGGCCTCAGCAATCAGCCCCTCTTCTGCTGCGATCTCCTTCATCCTCCTCCAGGCTGAGCAGGTGATGATGCGATCGACCCGCTGCCCCCAGGCATCGTACGGCCGAAACACGGGGGGGTTCCACTCGCATTCCCACGCCAGAGGTTGGATCTTGGTGAGCAGGCGGTTTCCAAATCTCTCCAAGTCCTGGTTCACCTCCTGCAGGACCTGTGAAGCAACAGCAAGAGCCTTCAGCACGGCCCTGGAAGGCGAGGAGCCTGGAAAGACAAAGGACGGACCATATTGTCCCACAGCGCTGGTGGTCTCTTGCCACCTGGCCCTTCCGTGTGTTCCACAACGTGGCAGGACAGCTTGTCTCAGCCTCTGCTGGCACAGCTGTGCTCAGCTGTCACTTTTTTTTTCCTAAATAGTATTTTCAAGTTCCTTTTGGCAGCATCTCTGAATTTTACAAAAGACAGAAGAGCTTTTGTATCAGGGCTGAGAATTGCACAGATGGACATGAGCAGGGGGGGATGGACCAGACAATCTCCAGGGGTCCTTCCAACCTCAGCCGCTCCGTGATTTACTGCTGGAGAAGAATGCCAGGGGAAGAGCTGCCAGAACCAGAAAGCCTGCGTGTATGCAGGAAAACATCCACTGGGCTCAGCACTTACCTATCAGGTCAGAAAAGTAGGGATGGCGCAATCATTTGAGCTTCAGCCTGGCACCCAGGGTGTCCAGATTCAAATTTCCAACCTGCATCCAGCTTCCGAAAGGCCCTGCATAAGGATTCTGGTGCCCTCCTCTCCGCCAGGCTGGGCAGACTTGGACGGGATGGTCTGTCTGTAGCTAATGGGGGTAACTGGGCCCCCAGAGGAGCAAGCCCTCTCAGATACCCGTTTAAGGTGACAGGAATTACCTCCTGCAAGTCCTCTTCCCTGTGGCCAAAGCCCAGTGAAGTTGCCTTAGACTCTGATAACCTGACTTACAGATGATTAAAATTGAGCCAGGTGGTACCAACCTCTAGCATTGTTGGGCTGTCATTAGCTTAAATACATCCAAGACTGCAATGAGGGTCACAGAAGCACCCGGGCTCCCATTAGAGTTCTTTACCCACTCAAGAGATGCTCATTTCCCCGATAAAACAATCATGGAGATGAATGCTGTATTTGCTGCACCCAAAATGGTGCAATTATAAAACGCAGTAATTTGCTGTTGATGAAATACAAACACCGCTTCTTCCGTTCGTGCCTCCCCTGTATTGACTTTTCATTACACGACATCCCCTGTGACTGATCCTCTCGTGGCTCTGCCGTTCAGCAGGTGTAATGAGGATCCAACACACGCTCTCCGCTTCATGCTCTGGAAGTCTCCATCCTCACACCAGCCCATTTTCCTTCAGGTGAACGGGGAAATAGTGTGAAAAATCACAAAACAAGCCAAAACCATGCATGAGAGCCCTGCCAGCCGGTACAGCTCACACCGCACTCCTGTTTGCTCATGGTGGAGCTCGGCTGGGGCAGGTGTGCGCCGCCAAAGCTTATTGTATCTCGACAACAATTTGAAGGTTGTTTTAGAGGTTTAACCTAAGAATTCAAGGTTAATGGACTTTGCTGATCTCTAAAGCACAAGAATCTTTCAACTGTTTACCTGGTAGTTTCTTGAGGGCAGAAGAATATGAGTCTACCACAAGTCTCTTGGCCAGCACACCACAGTGAACTCAAACTACAACCGTCCCTTCACCTCATCCACATTTTCTAGAAAATCCCAGCTACCCTCTCTGAGCTCATGCCCTGACCACAAAGACCCTTATAAACCACCGTGTTACCCACGTGGAGGGGTTTATTTCCAAAGAACAAAATCAGAGCTCCTACATCTGTGACTGCTGAACGTAACACACCTGGGTGCTCCAAAAAACACAGATAGGGATGTAGAGGGGGCACCTGTGAGCCATCAGGGTTCACACCACCACCCAACAGCATCTGTCTCCTCCACCTCATCTCCTTTGATGTCCCAGGGACAAACTGCACATTAAGAGTGCAAACAGATGATCCTTTATCTTAAAGGACATGTTTACAGGGGGATCAAAGACCAACAGATATCTCTCCAGAGTGCCCAGAAAGAGCAGGTGATTTCTGCTGTGTTCTCCAGAAATCACTTTCAAACACAGAAATCTTTTGCCCTATTCCAGGAAAACGTTTGTGTCACCACTGAACACAGGTGATTAGCACAGCGGGAATGCACCCCCAGCGCGGCGTCTGCTTCAGCGGGACACAGAAACACCATCCGTGGCCGCTCTCCTGGACAGGCCGGTGTTCACAGGCCGAGCAGCGGGCGCAGGGAGCGCTGGGCTCTCCTTCCAGCGCCAAGGCAACACTGCCCCGCTGGGACCGCGCACAGAAACGTAACACAGACACCGCTGATTCTCCAGCAGATTTTGCAGCCGCTTTGACTCTTTGGGGAAGGATCGGAGAGCAGCTCTCAACCTTGGCGAAAGACATCACCGATCCTTTTATTCTTCCGGACATCTGACGCACGCATCTTCCAAAGGTGCAGATGAGGAGCAAGATCTTCATGGCTGCACAAACACATGATCCTTTTCCCCAGCTTCTCTTCCGGCAAGAAGGCCGCAGCGCTGCTTTGAGAGGCGGCATTCTTGCCTTTCAGGACAGCTGTGCCAAAAGCAAGCTTGCAACGCTCTTACTACTTACTACCCCCTGTCTGCAAGGGCTCACAGACTTGGTGACCCAGCAGTGGCAGGAAGAGTGTCACTGAGAGCCACGTTTTGCCCCTCCGCTCATGTTTTGCAGATCATTACATGACTTGTGGAATAAATCACGGAGAGAGGTCACCCTGTGAGACCCGGTCCTTGAAAAGCTGGGATGTGTTGCGGTCCTTGGGGTGACAGCAGATGACGGTGAGATGAGCTGCTGCCTCCCAGAAGTTCCTGTAGGGCCAGACCTCACAGAGCAGAGATGCACAGCTCAGCGTCCCCCCCCGCCTTTCTGCACCCGATTCTGTGCAGAACCTTCACCCTCAGACAACCAACGCAGAAAAGCCAATGACCCGTGCTGAGAACACGCAAACCCCAGCAGGCCTTTGCATCCTCTTGAGCATTCAGCTGAAAACAGCCCCGTTCCCTCAGAAAGGAATTTCCTTAAAACCCCCCTTCCCCAGGCAGGGACCTTAGTTTTCTCCATTTTTCTGAAATTTCTTACTCTAGGTAGCAACAAGCACCCACATTGACAATCCCAAAACAACCCTCTTGTTGCAACACCCAGATCAGTCCCCAAAGTCCACCGAGCAATTTCTGTTTCTGTTTCTGTCCTGGCAGCATTTTTCACCCCTGCACTGTTTCAAAGACAACAAATTTCAAAGAATGTTGATAAATTCCCCCGAATTAAGCGTTCGAAGGCACAAAAGGGCTGAGATAAATGTTCAATCCACAGCGTTAAACAGTGACCTAGCCGGAATTGCGTGTACACACAGAAACACAAACATGCACGTCAGACCTGGGGAGGAAGGTGCGTTTTCAAGTAATTCCGGAGCAAAGCGTCTTCCAAATACTGGTTCCCAATCTCAGGCTGCTCTTGGAAGAGAGGCTCAGTTTCCCTCCTTGCAAGGGGCGTTTTTGGCTCTTCTAACCGTGGTTTCTCCCACATGCCGACCTGTTGCCCCTGCCCCGCGGTCGTGTTGACTCCTCTGGGCGCTCGGCACCTCTCCCCGCAGCGCCGCAGCTGCCAGGGCTTGCAGGTAGCGCTGGGTCCCCACCAAGGCAAGCGACGGGGAAACATGATCCTGCAAAGCCCCCGGCGTGCCACACGGCAGCTCGCACCCCCAGACCCTTCCCGGGTTGACAGCGGCACAAATCCTCTTTTGGTTTAATGTTGTGACGCTGTTCTTGAAAAATCAATTATGTCTTCTCCCCTCCCTCTGGGAGGGGCTTTCCAGCAGCTTGTTGTCAACGGAACTAGGGAAAAGGTTTTTGGAAAGAGATCAGAAAACGGCCTGGAGAAACACAAGCGCTCAGAACGCTCCCCTGGCAGCCGGGCAAACCTTCGTAACCAGTCCGACCAACATTCGCAAGGCTGGGGGAGCCAGGGCTTGTTCGCACCAGCGTCCCCCTGAATTGCCTGGGATGGTAACAGGGTAGAGACAAGGGAAAAAATACATTTCCTAATCTAAAGAATGACAAAGTGCTGGAAAATAGGAAAAAATAATTCAGGCAGGTTATTGTGTAAATAAGGTACTGGTGAAATAGAGAATTCATCCTCCCTGCCTGGGTTGTAACAGCAGCTGCGAAATAATCTGCCTGTTACAAATCCCTGGTGCCTTTGAGCGGGGATGTTTAGTCTCCCTTTCCTGGTGCCTTTGAGCTGGGATGCTTCCCAAGGGAAGTACCAGAATGTTCTGAGAATGTGTCTCCTGCCTGAGTAATTCAAAACCTGCACCTGATTTAGGGTGCTGTGCTCCTAATGAGAAGAGCACTTCACTTTAAAGAGATTTCAAACAGGTGTGATAGCCCCGCACTGCCCCTGCCATGGCCGTGCTGCTGTTTCTTGCCCAGGGTCACTCTGTTCTGCTTCAGCTCCTAAGGTGCAGCATTGGACGGCTTGCAGGCCCCGGGGAAGGCGATAGAAACGTCCCCCGGCCTTGTGCAGCGCCGTTTCAGCGCTCACAGGACGCTACCGCTGCCGCCAAAGGGTTTCATTAAGCGGCTCCCGCCGGCCGCTCCTCCCCAGCCGGGCCCGCCATGGCGCGGCTCCGGGCGGGAGGCGGGGCGGGCAGGCCGGGCGGACAGGCCGCAGCCCACAGGGACAGCCCCGGGACGGCGGCACCGAGGCGAGGGCGAGCGGAGCGGCAGGGGGAGCCCGCGGAGCCGGGGCTGGCGGCGGAGGTGCTCGGAGAGCCCGGCCCGAGCAGGGGAGGAGGCGGTGGATCGCTCAGGTGGATCCTGCGCCTCAGGGACCCCCGAGCCTCGGGGGCTCCAGCGCCTCAGGGGCGGCGGGTGCCGCGGGGTGAAGGGCAGGACGCGGCCCCGGGTGGGGCCGGCTGGGCCGGGGCTTCGATTAAAACAACAACAACAAAAAAAAATAGAAACAAAAAAACCCTAAACCCAAACCTTTAAAAATAACATTTGGAGACCCGAGTTCCTTTTTAGGGCCTGCTCATGTTGTCAGGAGACGTTCTCCTGCCCCTCTGCTCTGCCCTGGGGAGACCACACCTGGAATCTTGTGTCCAGTTGTGGCCCCTCAGCTCCAGAAGGACAGGGAACTGCTGGAGAGAGTCCAGCGCAGCCACCAAGATGCTGAAGGGAGTGGAGCATCTCCCGTGTGAGGAAAGGCTGAGGGAGCTGGGGCTCTGGAGCTGGAGAAGAGGAGACTGAGGGGGGACTCATTCCTGGGGATCAGTATGGAAAGGGGCAGTGTCAGGAGGATGGAGCCAGGCTCTTCTGGGTGACAACCAGTGACAGGACAAGGGGCAATGGGTGCAAACTGGAACACAGGAGGTTCCACTTAAATGTGAGAAGAAACTTGTTCCTGGTGAGGGTGTCAGAGCCTGGCCCAGGCTGCCCAGGGAGGTTGTGGAGTCTCCTTCTCTGCAGCCATTCAAACCCGCCTGGACACCTTCCTGTGGAACCTCAGCTGGGTGTTCCTGCTCCATGGGGGGATTGCACTGGGTGAGCTTTCCGGGGCCCTTCAACCCCTCACAATCTGGGATTCTGTGGTAAGAGTTGAGGTGTGGACTGAGAGGGTGAAGTCCCTGGGGAGGGATGGGGGTTCCAGGGCCTGCAGGAGCTTTGGTTTCTCACATTTAATATTAATTTCCTGGTACTTGGCGTTAAAATGGCTTCAGGGTGGGAGAGCCAGGGCACCCCTGTCCTGAGGAGCAGGGCCAGGCTTGGCTGAGTCAAGATTGTGATGCTGAAGCCTTTCCAGATCCCCTGTATCGAAACAAGCAGATCAGAGTGGATAAGCTCAGCCCAAGTGATGTTTCCTTTGCACAGTAAATCAATTATAGGCGTAGCATGTAGAAAACATGTTTTCTTATCTCTCTGGCTTGCTCAAATCAGCTTTATTTAGCTAATAACCTCAAGTTGTAATAATGCCTTTGTCTGCTTTAATTGTATTCCAGTCTTGTTCACTGTGCTTTGCCAATCATGGCTTTAAAAAAAAAAAAACCTTCTCAAAATATTTAACATATTAAAAATTTTGCAGGTGTATATTTGTTTAATATACTCCTATAGCTGTAATCTGTCCTCATTACTAAATGAAGTGCTAAATTTAGCATAAAAACTGTCACCATGTTCCAATCAACGTGTCTTAATGACTGCCAGCAAATGGAAATGAGGCTTGCATGGAAAAAAAGCTGAAAAGGTACAAATGCAGAACAAGATTAAATCAGCTGTTTCGATAAAAATCCGCTGCTCGCTGCATTATGTCCTGATTTAAATCAGCCCATTGTGTTTATGCTATTATTTTAATTGTTGATAGAGATATTGACGAGCTGCAGCCAAGGCGATGCTTCCCTGGGGATGGGATTGGGGTGTTTCCTTTCCTCAGCGTCTCCCCGGTAGCAGCTCCATGGTGAGACCTCCCAGCGAGCCGTTTGTCAAGCCGGTTAACGTGTGCCTCGTTAATTCCAGCTAATGGAAGTTTTTAATCAAGGTGTCAGATGGTGCTAAATCAAGCACCTCACCAAAGTGCAGAACATGTCGTGTCCATGTTATTGCCTTTATCAATCAGCTTTCCATTCTTGTAAAAAGATTTTCCTCTTTAATCCTGGTTTGTCTAACAAGACCCACTTTCTTCCTTCTTTTTTTCTGTTCAAGGTGTCCCAGAAGAATCATTCCTTTATTCTGGCCAAGATCGATGTTCGTGTGCTTCCTGCTTACTCGCACTAAAATATTGCCTGCTGCTGGCAGACCTCCAGTTCTCTCCCATTCCCCCTTCACACTTTTTAATGGTTGTAGGAACTAACATTTTTTGGCTTGGAATATGAGAAATGCGTCTTGATGCAGCGTCAGCTGACAGCAGGTACAGCTGTGGCCCTGAATTTCAAATACTATTGATCGTTTACCAGTGAACAAGGATCTTTCTCCCTCTGCAGGCTCTCGGTGCCATAGAGTATCTTTGCTTTGGTGGAGCTGCTCTGACTGGCAATTGCCTTTTAGACCTGAATAAGACTGGAGAATCTCATTTTTTAGCTTAAGGAAGGTGAGAAATCACAATAACTCTGTATTTTCCAGGTGTCTCATGTATTTTTCATTTTTATTTCCTCCCAGGTTTTAATTACAAGTGGAAGGCAGATCTGTGAAATACAAGATGGCTACTCAACAGCTTTTACAGACTAGGCAGAAGAAAAAGCCCTCTAAGGTAAAAACCTTGAAATGCGATGGTACTGACAATCAGATATCTCAGTTTTGGACGTGGCACGGCTGCACCTGCTGAGGTGGGAACACCTTCGGTTGGCCGCACTGTTCTTAGTTGGGTTATTTCCCCTTTAGTGTGTCTGGGAAGATCCAGCACAGGGCTTTGACTGGTATCTGGCTAAAGAAATGTGGGCTCAATCGGTGTGCGCAGAGCTTTGTTAGCAGGAAGAAAAGCAGCAAACTCGTCGAGGAACTAAATTTAGTATGCTTTCTGCCGAGATTATCATCTTAAAACCACACGGTGGTTAGCGTTTACACGAGCTCCAATCGCAGACGTGCACTGTGCACAACTCGGCGTTAAAATCCCTCTGAAAAGGAGGTCTCAGGAGGAGCTGTTTCAAGCAGGGAACACCACACCAGCACGGACACCGTTTTGGCTCCGCAATTAACTCTGTAGAGTTAAGCTGGCAGAAAACCATCTGCTGTTTTATTTGCTTTTGAGGGAGGTTGGCTGTTAAGTGCCAGCTCTGGTGCAGCGGAGGGGGTGGGAACGTTCGGCAATGACCCAAGGGGAGGGAACGACCAGCGCGGTCTGCAGCTGAGTGGATCATCCCAGATCTATTAATAACTATCCTTAAAACATTTGATCCCACCCGTGTTAGACATGAGTCTTGGCGATGTACTACAAAACCAGAGAAACGTTAAAATTCCATTTCTAACTTCCCTTCTTTTTCCACCTGTTGAAAGTCATTTCTAAATATGATCCCAGTGTTATGCTTAAACGCTGCTGTTTTGGGCCTTGCTCCCCTTTTTCAGGAATCGGTGCTGTTCCCCACCACAGTGGCCACGGAGCAGCAGTCGGCGGTGCTGGTGAAGAGGCTGCTGGCCGTCTCCGTGTCCTGCATCACCTACATGAGGGGCCTGTTCCCCGAGAGCTCCTACGGAACTCGCTATTTAGATGGTGACACTTCCAGTTTGTGCTGAATTCTTATTTCTGTTGGCTATATTTGATCTATAATCTGCTTTATGGGTTAGTTTCCAGCTGCCCGTGTAGGGATGAGTTTGGTTTTTTAGGAAGTTGGCTGATAGGCTGCCTGACGTTTGGATGCAGGTGGTGATTCTGCATCAGGTAGAGAGCTCAGAAGACAACCTAGAGCAACCCATGGCTTTTTTGTTAGTGTTTCTTTTGGTTTATGATCATTCCAGCCCTGGGAATGATGTCCCAGAGTCAGGATGGTGACTTAAGTAAGTTTTTAAAAAATGGATTAGTGTGTTTTATAACGCTTTGGATTTTTGAGCCCTAGAGGTTCACATTTTCAGCTTTCCCTGCAAGACTGAAAGTAGATTTGTCTGTTTTATTCTTTTCTGTTTGGTTTGGGGTTTTTAGTTCTGTGAAAATGATCTCGCATAACCACACATGCTTTGGGAATCAGGAAAAAAAAGAACTTGAAGGACCGAAGTCTTGTCATAGGATCACAAGAATTAGCAATGCTTTGATTCATCAGTGTCTTTGGTGTTCACTCAGGATGTGTTGGCAGGGTGTGAAATGGCTTTCCCTGCACTCCGCTCTGTTTCCATGGTTTACTTATGGGGTTAGTTGTCCTGAAATATGGTCACACACAGTTTGTACATTTGGTTGAGGGTGCAGGAGATCCCAAGCTGGCTCTTGGTCACATAACCCTGAAAAGCCACTGGTCTTTGTAGTCAAGTGTCAGGTCTTTCAAGTGCCCCTTTGATCAAGGATGTTAACATTTGGCCTTCTCGCACCCTTGAGGGCTCTTTCGTGCAATCCTAACGTGTTATTAGTTCACCTCTTCATGTGCAGGACGGGTTTCCTCTTGTCATTCTGACTGCCTGAAAACAGAGGTAGAAGGAACTCTGTGGAAAAGCTGAACAGAAATAGTTTTTTCTGTCATTTACCTCCTGTTGGTGAAGTCTGAATGCAGAAGTGAAGGTGTTGTTAGGGAACGGCGGAATAAGTGGGAGTAGGGAGGAGGAGGGAGGAAAGGACAGAAGCTGGTGGCTCTAAATAAAGCCATAACTCTAGAACTTCTTCTGGGAGAGCCCAGAGCATCTGAGCAGAGTCTTGACATTTGAAAATGCAGCAATAAGCTTGTGTCAGCCCACCTGGGCCTGAGTGGAAACCCAACATTTCCGCTCAGGAAGGACCTCCAGATAACGCGTTTTATCAAAAAAGGGGAGGGTGACTGGCTTAGTTTCAGTGTTTGCCCAACAGCAGTGATAAGGATTGTAACTATGTGCTAAATCTGGTTCTGCAGACCTCTGTCTAAAAATTCTCCGAGAAGATAAAAGCTGTCTGGGATCACTGCAGATAGTCAAGTGGTAAGTGAGTAACAGCGAAACTAAGACAAGATTGTGCTGAATAGCAAGACATCTGCCCCTTGCACTCTTCTTCCTGAATTTGAAGATATTGTGCCCAGTAGCGCTGTTGGCTGTGGCAGCGCAGCTCCCGCTGCCGCGCCGCCGTACCCAGCCCTGTGCGTAAGCGGGACAGAATTAGCTGACCGGGATCATGTGAGTTCAAGGTCTGTTAAGTGTTGGCTGCACTGAGGTCATGGTCAGGCCCCAGAGCACACACAGGCTGCGTAGGCACAGAGAGGGAGTGAAGAGAATCATGAGGTCGATCCTGTTGTTGTTTAGTCTTTTCTAATTTCTTTTATTAATATAAGGATTCTTGTAGCTTTTTTTTTCCACTTTCTACAATATTTTATCTCCCTGCATAAGGCCCGTCCAACTTTCTTGTGTGATATTTAGGGTGTATTTCAGAGCTGGCACTTTCCCAGCAAGCAGAGTCTGACTTTGATGCGTTACGGAGATACATAGCTGCACATCCTTTGACTCAAAACGCAAATATCTGACCATTGCTACCTCCAGTAATGTTTACTACTTTGACAAAGTCCATAGCTGTAAACTATGCATCAGATAAGAAAAATTTACAAGACCAGACATGTCGGGCTGCGTTCAGATTGGAGTTTCAGGCAAGCTCTGTACGAGGCCAATGGGAAAAGAGCTGAGTGCTGAGCCAGCTTGGGCCGCAAGTCCCTGTCTTGTCAGGCTTTGAGTGATGGCCATAAATGATGCACAAATGCAGAGGGGAGGACAGTGCCTTGATGATGATTGACCTGAAAAGGACTTTACGAGCCCAAAATGTTGCTAGCTGCGTTGTCTTAATTCCAGAAAAAATGCACTTTAAACTGTATCTAATGTGGGTGTGTTTACAGATCAGGAGATAAATGTTGCTGGTTACTATTAACATGTTTTTCCCTTGGCAGGATTCAAGGTTGTTTTGATGCTTTGGAGAGGCAGTATGTAAGTTTTTTTTCATGTTTTTTAATGGAGTTTCCTATTTCTTCATAAAGTGTGGACAAAACTGTCTTTCCATTCCTGTTTTCTCTTTCTGTAGCGATCTTGCATGCACACAACACACATTTACAGCTGTGGGACAGGGGGAAGACCCTGCCCTGCGTATCTGCGTGTGAGATTTGGGATTCTAGTCCATGAGCCCAGTTTTTGATGGCTGTTGCTCTCTGGGTTTTCCTGTATGTGGCGTAAGAACTAATTTGCAGCCTGAAATGGATTTTCCTTAGTTCTGTGTCATACGTTTGCATTCTGGATAGAAACACAGCAAATCAGAACTGAGATCCCCATCTCCATGCCTGTTTCCTTGAGAGAGGTTCTTTGCTTCTGCTTTCCTTCACCTCCTTTCCCCCAGCCTTTTCCCATCTTCTCATCTGCTCTAACCCTCCTGGCTTTTCCCTCGAGTTCAGCATTTATGACTTTTTTTTGGAAAGAACTTCATCAAGTAAGATATCTAAGTGGTTCCAGGACAAAATCAGTTAGTAAGTAATCATATTCCTTGCTGATTCTCACATAAAAACTGCTCTGCACAGGAAAAAGCCCCAACTGTTGTCATCTCTGTCAGCGCAGTTTGTCAAACCAGCTCTCATCTCGATCAGATGAAGTGGTGTTAGTTTTGGCACTGATGATCAGATGGGCTTGTACATCAGCACAACTGTCAGTGTGGATAAGATAATTCAAAATGTTGTGAACTCCGTTTATTGCTCGCTGACAGTTCTAGGAGGTATTTAGTTCTGTGCTATTTTGGGGAGACATAAATTAATTGTTATGTGACAGGGATTAAAGGAAAAAAATGAAATATTTAATGCATATTCTAGGATCGTTTTCAAGAGTTGTCCCATGTACATTTTCTCACTATAGGCTAAATCAGATAGCTTTGAGGGTTTTCATAGCAGAGAGCAAATATTAGTCTTCAGTAGGGATGGGTGCTCTTGTAAAAGAGTTTTCCATTGGGGATTTGTTTGGGAAAAGCCCCAAGAGACAAGTCAGAGCACCCAGTTGTTCTCTGGGGAAGCTGCAAGTCAAGCCAAGCGAACTGGCCACTAGGTGTTGCTGATGCTGTGCTGTGAAGCGTCTGCAGAAAGGTTTTAATTTCTCGCATGTATCTATTCCTTCACTGTATGCAGGCTGTTAGATTTTGAGAGGTCTTTGCTTTCTTTGCCTGCTAAGGTTAGATTTTGATTTTGTGTTTTGTTTCCTTTTCCCCCCGTAGTTACACATTGCTGCCCTCGCAGTAAGTAAATGAGCACAAGGTGTTTTTCTTCCCCCACCCTGCTTGAAAAGAGAGATGGAGTCAAGGTTGTGTCAACCCATCTGTGCACTGTTTTTTAAGGCAAAGTCAAAATGCTTGTGGGTTTGAAAAGAGTGGTGACCTTTCTTAAATATGGTTAATATGACCCTCCTAGGCTGCTTGGGAATGTTCTCGGTACGTCAGACTCCTGGCTGAGGCCGTACGTGCACCCTTGAACTCCTGGAAGCACTTTCCTGTGCTTTGTATCATCACTTCCTTTAACCTCTTGCCTCCACCCTTGGAAGCTGCTGTGTCTTTTGCATTTCCCTCTGCACAAGTCCTCCTTATTAATCTGATACCAAAAAACCCACACGCTGGTGGTTACGTAGCAGGTCTTTTGCCTCAGTCTTTTGTAAAGCCCAAGAGCTATGCACCTATTCTGTGCATAATCTGAGTACGTCAATCTCAGGCATCGAAAGTTGCCTGTGAGGGCTGGAATGGGAATTAACTTCATTCCTCCACAATTACACAGATGAGTGTCTTCTACCTGTCTTTGAAGTGGTAAGTGTTGGCTGCTGATAGAGGACGGCTGTTTCTCTGCCATTCCTTTCTCTGATCCCACGCTAAAGATAGCACAAACTCCGCTGTAAAATGAAAATATCGTTATTTAGCCACTTTTCGGTGGTTCGGGTTATCCAGGGGGAGAATGCCCTCACTGTGCTTTCTTCTAACAGATTTACACCAATCCCAAGGAACCGGAGGTAAGAAAGAGTCTTAATTAATCTTTGAGGCCACTGAAGGCATGGGTGAGTAGATTTGTATTCAGAGTGGACTTGTGGGCTTAAATTCTACCCTGACATAGCTGCGTGGTGACCCCGTTTCTCTTCTTCTGCCTTCAGTGCCGAATGACAGTTCAGTGAGCTGGACTGTGATCAAACGCTCCCACCAGGCACCAGGCTCTGGGCCCTTCCAGGGCCTCCAGCAGGGACGTTAACAGGCAGCTAATGGGCACATTGGCCATTTTGGTTTTCTTTGCTGAAGGGAAGGAATGGGAAGTTCAAAATAATTCTTTTATGAACCATCTATTTAACAGCAGCATTGAAAAGAGCTGGGTTTTTTTGTGCAGATTCAGGATAGAAGTCGTTAATCGCTTCAGACCTGGGACGTATGAGTTGCATGGAGCCTGTACTTATCTTGACAGTGCTCTTTGTGTTTCTATTTTGTCTATATGCAGCTGGGACAGGCATACTGGGTAGTGCGGTATACAAACGAGATTCTGCATCCAGGCCGTCTCCACAGCTTGCAGCTCTGCTGTGTCACACCTCAGCATCTGGGAGAGAGCAAGAGCTTAGGCCGGGCCAAGGCTGGGATTTGTAAGGAAGGCTCAGAGTTAAGGGTTTAGCTCCTACTAATCAACCTCATTGTCTCTGGAAAAAGTGAATTACAGGCGTGGAACTGGATGACAATAGATCCCTTGTGGTGAAGTGGTCTGTCCTGCCTAATCATTTCATTCTCTAGAATCATGGCACATCCTTTCCTTTAAAATGGAAAATCATGTCGTTTTTTTATATCCCTCAGGAATCTCTGAGACCACTGAAATGCAACAACTTTTGCCCGTGTAATATTAATATTGTCTGTATTTCCTAAGAAGAAGAGTCCTTCAGGCCGTGTCTCCCTACAGAGCACTGGGCCGGGCTTCCTCGTGCATTACTGTGAAGCTTCTTACATTTTCCCTTTTCGTAAGGGAGGACACACGTACATTGTGATGGTTGAGTGGCCCCGGTGCCCCGTTAGAGATTTAGGCTGGAGACTCTGACCCACAGAGGAAGTGGAAGGAGGAAGCAGGAAGTTTGTAATATTTTTGTCATTCTTTCAGTGCTAGGTAAGCTGTGCTTGTTAAGAAAATTTGCCAAAGCCTATGCAAGCAATGATAGAGTTAAAGTTGTTGTGTCATTAAATTAATGTTGTGCTCTTGCCTATAGTTGTAAAAGGACACTGCTAAGTTCAGGATGTATCTTTACAGTTGTCACTGAAAGAGACCTGTTTCTTGTCCCCTCTCGCTGAATCTCTAGACAGTGACTGAACTGTACCAGTTCAAATTCAAGTACAAGAAGGACGTGCCCCAGATGGACATCATCAGGTAATGGTTTGGTTTTATTGCTCAGAGTTACGCTGTGAAAACCGCTCTCGATGCATTAAGGAGAAACTGCACTTTGTGATTAAGAGCATGTCCGAGTCGCTCAGCAGCTGTAATCATCATCAGAGTTGAGGATGGTCGCCCAACAGGATATGAACTGGCGAGCTGACGAGTGGAAACGCTGTTACGTAGCACGGCGAGGCACGTCAAGTGCAGCAGCACCGAGTCAAGGACGGTTTGCAGAAATGGTGCCTAATCAGGGCAGCGATGCAGAAACCGACACCATGGTTGAGCTTGCTGCTGTCTCAACTAATGCTGAGTGTTCTTCCCCTTTCACAGGACAGGCTGGTGCTTTCACCTGAAGCTTTGGGTCCCTTTCACCATTGTCCCGCACCCAGAAGTTTTTTCCTTGGGCATTTTGCGTATGTGGATTCTGCTTGAGCAGTCTTGCGTGGGTGACCTGAGAGAACTTTCGCTTATGCAAAATGTTTGGCAGGAAGCAGCAGCTTTTTGCATCTTTTTGGCTGTCTGTTAGATATTTTAAAGCTGTGTTTAGTAGGCCGTAATCCTGGCCAGTTTAAAATAAATATTATCAAAGGCCATTGGCTATAACCAAAGCAAAGAAAAATAATTAACCCATTTTTAGTTGGATTCTGCAGTCATCATTGGTGAAAGATGGACTTTTGGGCCTTGGAAACCTGTCTGTACAACAAGAGAGCTCTGCTGCCTCGTACGCTCCTCAGGAAACTCCTCAGTGCTCCTTTTGTGTGCCATTGGCCGCTCTTCCTCTGAACACATCCACATAGTTTGTAGTATGTGGCAAAGTGACTTTCTGTTGGGAAAATCTGAACTATGTCTGGTCTGGAGTGTCCTGTTGACTGTACTTTGTGCTTTGAAGCTGCTGTCAGTTCTCCTCACCAACCTGAGCGAGAGAGACCTTTGCGATCTGGAAGACAATAGATTGCTCTTAATTGGCCCTACTCAAATCAGTCATTAGTTCTGGAAATAACACCAGTATCCAGGTGGAACTTGGCATCTCTTGGTGTCACCGTACTGGCTCAGAAAAGGCGAAGTATTTTTACTGCTGTCATGTGCAGCCTCTGGGTTAATCATTCCGTGAGAGCTGGTTTGTAGGTCTGCACCTCCGTATCGGAGTGGTGAAGGGAAACTTTCTCCTAGATGGTCGCTGCCTTATTGCAGAAGGATTTTGAGGAATTCCTTGCCATGGATCCTGGTTGGTCAGAGGGATTCAGTTCCTCAGCTTCTACCTTTTGACAAATCCCTGTATCAAATTCACAATATTATTCCCATATTGAAACAACAGTGACCCTGTTAATTCTGATGGAAGTCTCATCTCTTTTTTGCTTGTACTCTTTCCCCTTGCCATTGCTATTCGGCTAATCCCAAGACTTCTAAAAGTGATGTGTAAGAGAAGGCCTCTTTACTCTGCCTTAGGCATTACCAGCATTTGTCCTCTCGCTCGATGTACATTTCTGAACATACAGGATTTAATCCAATAGCACAATATGCTCAGCACAGAGTTTTATTGGCGGTTTGGAGCCAACAAAACCATACCCGGCGTACCCTGGGAATTCAAGCTGTTCTACAGCCACTCAATTTTCATGATGAGCCAAGAAGCTTCAACTGGAAGGTGAAATCAAGTCTTAACAAAGCTGTTCCTGCCAGTGCTTTAGTCAGTCAAATTCAGCCCTGGGATCCTCTCTGCTCTCTTGCATTACTTAGGGCTCTTGAAGCAGTTTGGGATGATCATTGAGGAACCATCCAGCCTGGATATGGTGTCATCCACCTGCAGTGATCTTCCAAAGATGTCATAAGCAGCTGTGGTTTTTTTAAGGCCCCTTCTCATTGAAATCTGAGGAAGTTTAGGTTCCTTAGTCACGTAGTGATTCATCTAGTCCATCTTCAACCGTCTAAAGTTAGCTGGCTGATCTAAGCCACTCATCTACCTCTGTAGTCAAGAGAAACAAACTCCTCCGGAGGGCAATTCATCCCACTCGTATCTCAGTCTAGACGCCTTGCTGAGCCCAGCCAGCTGACATTTGGATGGCTGAAGGAGGTGAGAGGAATGCCCCTTAGTCACTGTTGAAAAATGTGCTTCTGAGCTAGTTTTTCTGACATGGAATTGAAGTGAGAGCGTGCAATTCACTTCTCTTCAAGCTGCAAAATGGACTTGAAAATGGCCCCTGTGGTGAATCAGCTTTAGATGGTATTCTCACCTCATTCCTCTCATTCCTGAAATTGCTTAGGTGAAAGGCACTTGTTTTATGGTCCTTTGATCCAATTTAATCATGTTCAAACAAGTGAGTCATGACATTTGTATAATGGGGTCCATTGCCCCAGCTGCAAAGGCTGTTCAGATGTAAATGCCGGAGCTCTCAGTTTAGTGCCGTTGTTTTGCTGATGCCACCTCATCCCTGGAGTCTGTTTCACTTCCCTGTTGATCTGGAAATTACATAAAGACATTGTAGCTGCTTTGCTGGTCGTTTCAGACAAGTCAGTGGGCGCACTGTATTTGTAATTAGATCGTGAATATTCATGACTGAGCAAAACAAATCTGTTATTCTTCTTCCGATTGTAGCAACCAAATGAACTTTGTGAATGGGGTGTGCAGCGAGGACATCAAACAGGCCAGCAGGCTCCTGATCCGTAAACTCTACCTGTTAATGCAAAACCTCGGCCCGCTTCCCAATGACATCACCCTGACCATGAAACTCCTCTACTACAATGATGGTAGGTGGAGAACAGTGTGTGCTGTGGGGAAAAATTCCCTTCCCATCCGTTGCTGTGCTGATCATGAGTCCCTGGAAGACAAGTAAAGCAAAGAAAGGTGAAATGGTAGAAACTGTTAACTGATAAGAGCAAGAAATGGTGTAAAACCTTCTGACAATCAGGGATGGCAGATGCTTTTTAAGAAGGGGTTGAACATTTGTGTAACAAGTACAACCACGCAGTGTGAAAAGGAGGCATCCTTCTCCTTCACGGTTCTGGTTTGGGTTTTGTTGTTTATTTGTTTGCTTGGTTTTGTTTGTTTGCTTTTTAAGGAACCGGCATCCTGCAGTTGTCAAGTTCTGCTCCAGAAAGTTGAGCCCATTAATGGTGTCTCAGCACCCTAAAGTCATTATTTCTTTGAGCTCCCTGATAACATTTGCTCAGCTCATTTTTTTCTTTGCATTCTCTCCATTCTTCCTGAAAACAAACAAACAAACCAACCAGAACATTTTTAGAAGTTGCTCTTGTTACTCAAGGCTGGTATCAACTTGTTCTTGATAAATCAGATTAAGGAGAGGTGGAACTTGATTCCTCTGACATGAGCAGATTCTTTCTCCCTGTGCAGTGACTCCCCAAGATTACCAACCCCCAGGCTTTAAGGAAGATGAGAGTCCCGGTGACCTGCTGTTTGACGGCGATCCTGTCAACCTGAGAGTAGGCTCGGTCTCCACTGGGTTCCACCTCATGAAAGTCAGAGTGACCACAGAAAAGAAGAGAATAGAGACAATTGACAGCAACCTGATCCAGAAGAATGGCCCGACGGAGATCTCCCATCAAGGGTTAGACTGTGATGAAGAGGAAGAGGAGGGGAGCACAAAGGTATAGAAAAACAAACAAGCAAACGAAACAAAATAAAACCCCAACAAACAAAACACCAAACCAAAAAAACCCACAACATTTTCTCAGAGTTGTAGTTTAATACGGCTTTCAGCTTGTGTAGGGTTTCAGCAGAGGATTGAATGCCAAGGCTGCAAGTCCATAGACATAAAGTGAATTTAATTCTAGCCTATCCACAGACTTAGTGAGTCTTGCGTGTTCTCCCAGAAGAGGGCAGTGATTGTACAGAGACACACGACACACGCGTGTGCACACACATGACACACACGTGTGCACTGGAGAAAACTGTTTGGATTTCCACTTGACGTTTCTCAGGACTAAGCCACGTGTAGTTGAGTGGGATTCCTTCCCCATGCCTCCAGCCATCTAAAACTCATGTCTTTTGTCTCATTTCTCCAGGCCCCCCTCTGTGCTTAGTGAGGGAGGCACCTTTAGCAGGTAGGTGAGATAATTTCCTGAAACACCAAGGTAGGCTGGAATGAACGGTGCTCTGGTGCTCCCTCCCCAAAATCACACAGCCTGGGCTGGTAGCTCAGACTTGATTTAATTTCAGGTGGTCAGTGCCAGGGAATAAACCCCAACATAACTAACTTCTGAAGATAGGGAGCCATTTAGATCAGAATTCTGGTTTTTCTTAGAAAATTTCTCTCTTGAAAGACCTGTAGGCTTGGGAGAAGGACGGCCTGGACATGGAGGAGCCGTGAAAATCTCACCCCCAGTAGTGCTGGGTTTGTGCATTTCCCACCTTGGTGTGTTTTTTAGGTTATACTGTTAAGACAAAGCATCATTTGCCTTACAGAATCACCCTCTCCCTGTCAGAGCAGATTCAAGTGAGCGCAGAGAGGACAAAAGCGACACCGGTTCAGCCTGGAAAACAGAAGCATCTTTTTGCATTCAAGATGCAGGTAAACACCCAGTGTCAAAACTGAAGGAGCTTATTCTTGTGCCTGTATATTAGGATAATATTTAGGTTTTCTCACTGTGGAATGGATGAACAGAGTTTGTCGGGCTGCTTTAATTTTGTATCAGATCAGATTGAATTATAATAGAGGGCTGCTTGTATATGCTTGGTTTATTAACAGAAACGTTCAACTTTTTATCAATATCTTTCCACCTCTTTATCTCAGCAGCTTTTTTCAGCTATGGAGGAAGTGCACAGTTCATCAATACTGAGCTACGTTATCTACATTTTCACCCAAGCTCTTTTCCTTTAGCTGTTACAATTTGATTTTGCAAACGACTTCCATATGTGAAAACACGCATGAAAATACATGAAAAAAGGCTTTTATCACTCTCCAATCAACCCAGCTTCTGCCATACCATGCCATGTTTGACCTTTGAGGCTCCCAGCTATAGCCTGTGGAACAATACCATCTAGTGACAAAATGGTAAATAGCATTCCTGAGATCCCCAAGCAGTGGGATGAAGCGATGAAGGCACCTTTTCAGGTCCTTCTCCTGCAGATTCACCGATGATTAATAAGGGGTGAACTCACACTGCTACCTTTTCCACTGTGGGGATATTAACAGGATTTTCCTCCTCTCACCAGTTGCCTGTTTTCATGAAACTGAGGCAATTTGGGACCACTCCATCAAATTTTACTAAAAATCCTGCACCACACCCCCACTGGGTAGAGCACATGCAGGCCTAAGCTTTGTTTTCTTAGGAAACCAGGTTGAAACGGGTTTAAGTTTCATTTACAGGAACTGCAGCAAGTTGATGTGTCGCACGTCAGATGACGCTTTATTCTGAAATCTCTGTTTTCCAGGAATAAACTGACCATGTTGGCAGGGCCTGAGAGCAAAGGACACGCAATTAGGAGACATAATTTCAGATCAGAAGTGGCATCTTGCCACAACTTCTGGATTTTATTTCAATTAAATGGAGGGGTTTAACTTCAGAGCAAATTTTGATTTGATGTTTGGATCGTAGGTGGAAAGAAGAAGGTGGAAATAAAGGAGATGGGCAGGATGCCTTGCTCAAGGGCATCTCAGCAGGTGAGCATGTTTGAGTGGCTCTGAGATACACCAGGTAAGGTGGAATTCATTGCCCTGGAACGTTATGTCATGTAGGATGGCACAAGATTCAACTAATATAAATGGATTTATTGTGCAGTATCAAAACACACAGAGGCTACCGAGTATTATGGCTCAAGGATATAAGCATGAACTAGAAACACTTAGGAAGAAACTTGCTATGGTCAGCTTATTTCATGCATCCTGTACAGGAATTTTGTCCCGTTTTCTGGAGCTGGCACTGTGAATTACACAAATGACTGAATGTATCGATGTCCCAGCCAGGCTGGTTTACCTGTGTGTGGTTTTGGATTAAGGTTCTGAAATCACTACTCTGGTTGAGGTTTGAAGGGCGTGTTTGTCGCCTGAGATGGTCTCCACCTCACCTTTCTTGCTTCCAGACTATCCTTTCGTGTGAGTCACAGGTAGGAAGAATTATCCCCCGGAGGTGCTGATCTCTTTTTCAGTGGTTGTTGGGGCAACCCAAGGAGCTAGGGTAAACCAGACATATAATTTTAGATAAGTAAAGTTATGCAAAATTAATTCCATCCTGAAGGCTGCCCAGGCCAAACCCTGAGTCAGAATCAGAGCTCAAATTCATGGGCTTGTGCAGAGGGTTTTTCTGTGACAGAGCATATCTCTGAACACCACCAGACTTGCCACTTGATCCTCCTCCCATTCAAATTAGTTGAAAATCGTGTGAGCTTGAACGTTCAGAAACTGAGTCTTTACAGAGTAAGTTAATGAGAGTAGGAAATTGCTACTAAAATTTTCCCCGCCTCTGTTGAAAAGAATCCCGGGGTGTCTAACCCAGACGGCAACTGGAGACTACAACTTAACGTGTCATTCAAAAGGCATCTGTGAAGTATTTGCCTTGACTCTGGATCTTAGAAATGAACTTCTGTGCCTAGGCTGGTATTTTTCAAACTTTAACCACATCTTTTTTTTGTGTCACATCCTCCAGTTTCCTTCTGATCGTTGTTTATTCTGTCGTCTGTGTGAAAACAGGAGCCTTTTTTGTTTGTAACTCGTGGTCATCCCACTGATTCATGCTCTGACATTCTTCGGGGTCTGTCACGATTGTGAGCAGAGCACCAGACACCTCGCTCTTGCAGCATGTGAATTCAATTAGAATTCGGTAGCAATAGTGAGAGTGTCTGAAGGTGGTGGAAACAGCATTCGTTGCTGAAAAATGCGAGAGTCACTTTATCCATTGTACGTGTCCAAAGACTTAAAATAATAATCCCAAGCCCTCTGCCTGGTGAATTCTACATGACAGAGGGGTTTTTAATGTATTCCTTGATACTATTTTTTAAACCGTGGTAGCTTAGAAGTTGGCTAATATTTCAGTCAGTTTAGGGAAAAACAAAGTCAAGTCAGTAGTTTAAAAAGTGCAGATCATCATTGTAGAGCCAGTGCTAATATAAATTTGACACTATTTTCCATATGAGAGGGACTTTCCCGTCTTTTCGGAGGGAAGTGGTTAAAACAAATGACCATTGTGTATTCCACTTGAATCAGGAAGCCAAACTGGTGAGTGAAGTTTGTCTTAAGAAACGAGGACAAGCTTGGGTGGCTGGGAAGTCTGAGTTGGGTGTTATCTGATAGGGTCAAGTGTAGGTAAGATGGGTAGAAGTAGTCATGTGCGAAGGCAAACACCTTGTTGCTCTCCAGACTACAGTCAAGTAATTGCATTTTCCAACCGTGTTTGGGAAGCTCTCTGCTTTAAGGGAGTCGTAAGATCTCCAAAATGACTTTTCCTCGCTCCTGAATTTCGGAGTTTAATCACGTTGATGTGTGAGGGGCCTTGGGGCACAGACACCTCCCTTTATTGGGGCAGAAATGAGCCCTTAGACTCGCATGGCACGTGACTTCGAGTGTTGGGTTTCCACCAGGAGAAGATCCCTTGAACTAGTGCAGCGAATAATCGCTGACATACCAGCAATACGGTGAGGAACAGGCAAAGAGGAGACCTGCCCTGCTGGTGACAGGCGGTGTGAGCTGTTCATCCCCCTCAGGGACGGGGGTTTAAAGGTGGCCAGTTTAACTGTCCAGATAACCATTCAGGCCGAGGTTTTCAGACCTAACTAAAGCAATTTGGAACGTCCCAGAATTTGTGTTTGTGCAAGGATTTGATAGTCAGGAAGTGCAGAATTCAGGAATGGTACCCAAGCTGCACAAGCTGCTTTTGGAAATATTTATGAACCCATGACTGCTCTTCATCTGCCGTGAACCGCTTTATTCTTTCTGGTTCCTTGGTTATCAAAAATAAAACTCAGTTCCAACAGCACAGATTTATTGGTCGTTATCTTCCTGACCTTCAGGAAAACCAGGAATGAAAGTATTAAAGGTTTATTTTTGTTTAATCGACATGGGGAGATGCATATCTGCCAAAAGAGGAGCCGCCGTCCCTGTCCAGGTAGAACTGTAGCTGGTAACGGCCACGGCAAGGCAGATGGGAGAAAAAATTACCTGTGCTCAACTGGCTCGTTATCTGCAGTCTCATGATTGATGATGCTTAGGATCAAATGAGAGGTTGCCCTTTCCCAGCAAAGCATCTCTGTACTTAATCATCCCGAGTTAGACACCAGCATGTAAATTAGCCTCCTCTGCTGGCTTCGGAGGGTTCTTCTGATTGCATCAGCCAAGGATTCGGCCCAACGTGCTCTCTTTATGTGTCCTGCTGCTTTCTACTGGTGTTCTAGGGGCTGTGAAGAGTTGGGTAAAATAGGGAACTGCTGCCCATTGGTTTAGCTGATAGAAATTTCCTGATGAGAATGGGGTTCTGCACTGAATTTAGGATAACTTCTTGAATTCTTCAGCATACTCCTTTATCCTCTTGCAAATCCTTTAATGTTCTTGCCCTGCAAATTGGTTTTGGTGAGCCTTGTCTTTGTGTGAGCAAACATGTTGCAGTGCACTGAGTTTGGAATGAAAGGGAATTAGAAAATGAGTAAAATGTGAGCATGTGGACGCCTCTGCAGGCTTTTATCTCCCATCAGGAAGCTGTGGGCTGAAGTTCTGGGGTGGTCCTGCGAGCACAGTCTCGCTGTACGGCGCAGCAGCCGTGCAGAGAGCCCTGAATTGCCCCTGACCGAGCCTGTGCCAGAGCTGGGAACGGTGTGGCCTTGTCAGCACAGCACAAGTCCCTTGTGCCTCCCAAGGTTCTGGCTTCGTTAGCTGGGGCCAGACACTGTTGTGCTCCTGGATGCTGCGGGACGTGGGGAACGTGTTGACACTTGGTCTGGTGTGGACACGATGGGTTTGGATGGATGCTCAGGGCTGTGCGCGGCCGCGCTGCCTGCTGCAGGCCTGCTCCTGCCGTGTGGGTTAGCTCTCTCAACGGGAGCTGTCTGGAAATGAGATGTCTGGGGAGAGGTTCATACCGAAATGTTGTAAATCAGAGGTGGGTTCGGCCTCCGAGGAGAGCCTGTCTGGGCTCCAGCTGCTGCTCCCAGGCAGAGACTTGGCCACTTGGCCACATTCTCTGAGGGACTGTCAGTGATGGAAGCCAGGGTGACCCATCTTTCACAGGTGACACATTGTAATATTGGCATGTTTGCCCGTGATCAGGTGCCACGGTCACCCTGACGCAGATTCTTGTGCCTTTGCTGGGCTTCCGTGTCATCCGCGGCTTCTGTCTGAGAGCGAAGGTCAGCGCATGGATCCAACTGCAGAATAACAGCTTGGAGATCAAGACCTTTGTTGTCTGATTTTTCCCAGGCAAACCGTTTTTAAAATTGCCAGGACAGAAAGCAGTTGAAGGGTGAAGCCTGCCATTTGCAGAGCAATAGGAGAGCATTTTTCTGTGGCAATGTCATTATCTTGAACTTTTGCAGAAAAGAAAGAAAAAAAGCTTTATCTCTAACTGTCTATCAAGAGCTGTATCTGATGAGAAGTTCCCAGAACATTTTCTCCTCCAAAACCAGCTGAGGCTACACAGACCCAAACAATGAAGAGAGAAGGATTCGGAGATGAGCTTGCCGTGCTCCTTCCTGTGAGCTCAGGCCATGCTGGGAGGAGTGAGCCAGGGAGGTCAGGAAATTCCTGACTTCTCTCAATTCACGTCAGATCCTTTGCTGTATCTTGGGGCCATTCATCCCTTGCATGAGTTATCCTTGTCTAGTGTGTAGGAAACAGTTTCCGAGTGATCTCTTCATTCGGAGGTGAGACCTGTCACCCCGCAGATCCGGGGAGATTTAACCCTTGCACCCCTGACAGCTGCCCAGGGACATCACGGGAAGATGCGGAGCTCCTGCGCTGGCTGATCTTATATATGTTCATAACGTACATACGAGCAACCAGACGCCAGAGACATCTGCATAAATTACAGTTGGACAGATCTAATGTCCCATGAGGGACTAAGCTGGGCAGCAGCCTGGTAGGCAGGAGCGTCCATCGCTTTTCATCTCTGTTACAACCCTGTGACCTTACGGGGAAGGCTTCCAGTTTTGGAAGGTGTATTGGGTTGTGATCCAACAGTCAGAATGGCCGAAACAGCAGCATACAGTGTGATTGAGGGCCCTGCAAGAGGGTGTGAGGAGAGGGATTGGTTTTCTGTTTGTTTTTTCAACAGGTATTTTTGAATCGTTCATTAGTCCTTTAAACGCTACAAGATACATGAGGTACAGAGCAGGCCTGCGGGACTCCCAGTTTGCAAAAAAGAAATGGCGCTGAATGTCAGAGATGTTAACAGTGAGCCATGGAAAAGGCAGGGGACTGGTGACAGTCAGCGATGTGTTGGCATGGCTTCCTGGGGACGAAAACGTGGCAAGTTTCCACAGAAGCACCACAGAGAGTGTCTTTCATTCCTCCACCTGCGTAAATTTGCTTTCATGCTAACCAGCATGATTCCCCTCCGCTCGTGCAGACGAAAATCAGGATTAATTCCACTGATGTCAGTGCCATCGCTTTACTGGAAACTGATCCGAGACCAGCGCTGAGCCCTGCGCCGGGCGTTCAACCGCCGTGCCGCCTCCGCACAGTCACCCAGGTCAGAAGGGACAACTGGAGATCGTTGTGCCCAACTGCCTGCTCAAAGCAGGGTGAGGTCAAGGAGGTTTCTCAAGACCTTGTCCAGTCAGGTGTTGAATATCTCCAAGAACTGAGACTCCACAACCTCCCTGGACAATTCGTGCCAGGTCTTAGGGGGTTTTTGAAAGCAAGAGTTTGCTGTGCTATCGGATCATCGTTAGCTGCACTGAAATCACAGGATACATCAGGCACTGGCCCTCTCTGATTAAAGTTTCCTGATGATGACACATGTCCCCTGACACCTGAGGATCCTTTTGCCTTATTTCAGCAAAGTCTTGTATCTCAGTCCTTATTCTTCTAGCACGCTTGATGGAACTGGATTTCTTTTGACATAAAAACGCTTCTGAATTTGTCTGGATAGTTACAAGGTACCAAAGTAAACACTCCGTGTCCCTGACAAAGGGAACTCTTCTGAGGGCATGAAATTTGCCAAGCGCCAAACCTCAGCATGGGGCAGGCTGGGGACAAAGAGGGACACAGTCGGATGCTCTTGTGCAATTTTAGCTTTTCTACATAGGATGCCTCGGGAAGCAAAACACATGTCAGAAGAGCTGTAAATTTGCTTCAATTTATGCTGGGAAATTTTAGCTAAAATACATGGGGACGCTGGGGATTGAAAATTGCAGAGCACAAAACTAGGTCCTGATTTTGTCTATCTAAGAATAGCAGCGTAGCTGTGGTCTGCTCATTCTGTTTTGTCCACCAGTCTGCCTTGGGAAGGCTTTAATCTAAGTCGAATCTATTTTTAGCCTGATATCTTCTCCAGACAATGTGCAGCTGTCCTGTTAGTTTTATGCCAGAAATTAGTAACACTTGCATGATTCACAAGTTAACTGTATTTTTTTACCGAGAAAATCTGTGGCAAAGTATTACTTTTTTTACACGTAGCGCAGTGTTGTAAAATAGGAGATTCAAACTCACTGTGTGCTCATGGTTGTGACCTAGACCCAGACCTAGGCCTTGGACTAAGGTCATGGGTCTGTTCCCATCCTTGCTACTTGATCTGGACTTGTCCTGGTGTCAGTGTCATCCCTGGGCAGGATAAACCTTGTC
Source organism: Patagioenas fasciata (assembly GCF_037038585.1). Taxonomy (NCBI): domain Eukaryota; kingdom Metazoa; phylum Chordata; class Aves; order Columbiformes; family Columbidae; genus Patagioenas; species Patagioenas fasciata. The sequence goes on from NC_092536.1 coordinate 12,836,108, forward strand.
CTGTGGGCTTTTATAGCACCTGGCTCGTCAGTGGCGCCGAGGGCCTGTAGTGGTTGTGTAAGACAAAAACTCAACATTCATGCAGTGCAACCTCTCCCATTAGTTATTCTAAATGAAGTATCCCAATACGTGGGAAAAATTAGAATTAATCGGCTTTTGGAGGCTTTGATTGTATGTTTAGTCAATGGGAGGGATTTCCTGCTTTTCACCACACCGTTTAAAAGGTTTACTTTCTGGTTCAAGTCAAATAAATATACGTAGGATCTGACTTAATCCCATTTAGAACAACAGCTCTGGAGAAGAAGTTTGAGTGTTTGGTTAAGGATGGGACCTGGAAGTTGGACTTGGGGTCTGGGTTCCTACGTGACCTTGTAGCTGGGCAGGGGCAGGACAGGACATGTTGGCTTCGGTGAAATACCTTGCACAGTTGACATCTTATTCACTCGGCAGATGAATAGCGCTTATCTCGAGCACTTGATGGCTTGCATGGATGTTTTTACTGTTCTCGGTTTCCTGTTGGGTGCTCGTGCTGCCTGTGGTGAAGGGCAAGAAAACCGGGAGAGTCGCAGTGGATTCTGCATGAGCAGCTGCTCCCTGTGGCTGGTTCCCCCACCTCAGAACTATCCCATCCACGCAGGAAAGTCAGGAGGAATAGCAAAGGGTTAAAAACTTGACTGAGCAATTGTACTGCAGAAGATCCATTCCTCCACAGAGGAAATAAAAGCACCAGCTCGAGCTGATGCTCTCTTTGTGTGGTTTGGGCTAAAACAGGAGAGCTGCCTTTTCCAGGTGACCGGGGACCATCGCCTCACTTTATTGTGTGGCCAGCGGGACAGGGCACAAACCCTGCAGCTGTGTTAGCACCGCAGAGGTTTTCAATGCAATGTTTCCCCGCTCTGGGCCCTTGACTTCAAAAAAGGAAGCAGACAGGTTAAAACAGTGCCAGGGAGAGGAAAGTAAATAAGTGCCTCAGATGCCAGTTTAGGCAGCTGGATGTCAGGTCAGGAGTGGTAACACAGATCCACTCATCACTCCTTCCTCAAGCAAACCCGCCTTGGGCAACGCTGGAAGTTTTGTCAGCCTGAGCGTGCCGGATGGAGGAGAACCTGCCCAGCCCACTTTGGCACATTCTTTTCTCTGTTTTTATGGAAAGGAAGTTGTACTTTCTGCATTAAGCAATATTGTGTTGCTCATAATGAAGAGGAGGGAAGAGGGGCGGAAAAACAATTAGAAACACGGTAGAGAGGCAGAGTGAGGCCGTTTCAAAGTGTTTTGCTGTTAATCCGTAATCAGGGTTATTTCACACATTAGAAAGCCCATTGCTATGTACTGAAGCCTCATACCAAGGTCAGAGAGAAAGCAAGCCGTGATGACGCGGGTGGGGAATTCTGTAATGACCACAGCTTGTAATCTGGAGACCTTGTGCTTGTCTGCGGGATGCATTCTGGAATATCTCTTTATTAACTCCTTGCTCTTTATTAACTCCTGCTTCAGTGACAGGATTCCTCATGTTTTACAATGGAACTAAAGGAAAGTACTCCTGCTTTGGAGCAGGAACTCGATTAACACTCTTTTCCCTCTTCATTCACCTTGTTTTCATCCAAATGAACTTTCTCTTGGAGGCAGATTTGGAGCGATGTGCTGTGGTGTGTCCCTCCAGCTCAGCCCCAGCGAGAGCAAGAGAGGTTACATTGCCAGACTGTGCGCTGTGTCCCTTCTGGGTGGGCAACAACACACGTTAGTCTCTGCAGCTCCAGATTATTATTGTAAAAATGCAAATATGTTATGTGATAACGAGAATAAGTGATTCTGTCACTCGGCCCAGCCAACGCTTCAGCTGTTGTTCTGGCCGTCCGGCTCTCTGTGGTCTGTCTGAATTGCCTGTGCCATTGACCCATTTTTATTCTAACACGCGCTTATCCGTGTTTTTAACCTTTTGGTTTGTAAGCCCCTGAATATTTTGGGGGAGGTTTGTGTCTCTCTAGAGGGAAGTGAATCCTCTTGGAATAAAGCTTACTTTGCTTAGTTATTTTTTTGCAGCCTCACAGGTAGTGTTTGAAGTCTGAGACCGACCACGTCGTGTTGAATTTCCCTGATGCAGAGGTACTGTGTGTCTCCTCCTGAAAGGCTGTTGCCAGTAACTGCAAATTTGACATAAGTGCCCCCCTTCTCTTACATATTTTGTGATTATCTGAGGTTGCTGAAACAGTTTGTGCCCTGTAAGCTATTATATTTCTCAAAGGTTTCCTTGCTCTTGTTGTTTTCTGTCAGCGATGGGCAGATGGGTGCTGTTCCTTGTGCCACCAAACCCATTCTTTGTCCCTGTTGCTTTCACAAATCTCACAGTCCCAATTCCATCCAGTATTCCAGTTTTGGTTCCTTGCCTAATTGCTTTTCTGGAGAGCAGGATCACACAGAACAAAGCCAAGAGGATCCAGGAGAACACATGGTCGTTTTGGAAGCTATATTCTTGACTCATCTAGCAGGAGCCTGCACCGTGAGAATGATCAGTGTCTTGATGGTTCTTACAGATAAGCTGCCTGAACCTTGCGTTTAGCCAGGAAGAGGTAACCGGACCCGCGAAGAAAAGGAAGGTCAGCGAACCAGAGAAGCTGCTTCTGGAAGGCAGGAAATGATGTTCATTCTGACACACAGAACATGTTGGAAGGTGTGAGTTTGCATTATCATCTGACTACTAAAGACCTTTACTCCCTTCCAATATTTAACTCTTCCACGCACCACCTGTATTTCTGCGTGTCTCTGTGTCTAGTGAAAGCTCTGGGTTGCAAAGAGACAGCAAACCCCAGAGTTGTCGTAACGATGTCAACCACCAGCACTTGTTTGATGTTCTAAAGTTGAGGATTTATGATTCCATGTGAACTGTGTCTGTGTGCTTCTTTCTCTCTGTCTCCCTCACACGCCCCCCTCCCAGTGGCTGAATTTCCCCCTCTGTGGCTGGAGCATCCTTTGCCAATATGTGATCAATATTTAACGGCACTGTTTCAAAAGGATCTCTGAGTTATCAATGCCAGCAAGCAACAAGTCTTATGATTCACTAGATTGTGCTTAACTTCATCCTATCTGCTGTTTCCGGAGCATAGATTTTTTTTTTTTCAAGAAGAGTTTTTATCTATATTGAAAACAGAGATAAATCTATACACAATTTCTGCTGGTGCTGAGTCTGCAAGTAGTGTTGCTATGACTATGTTATCAGCTTATTCCTAAAACAGCAACCCATGGTGTACCGAGGGGCTTAGACGTTGTACGATATAATTTGTGTTGCAGTACACCACATTTAAAACATAACTTTCACAAAGGCGCCTTGTGGTTGTAAATACAGGTAAGGAGAACAACAGCAACAAGAGGAAAATAATCTGTGCCACTTGGAGCACAAGTGCTGTGCTTTGTGTTTGCAGGTTGCCTGGCAGGCCCTCTGTTAGGACCTTGTGGTTATTACTAGAGTGGGAGGAGCAAAATGGTCTTAATTGGTCTTAGACATTTTATAAAACACGTTCAGGATTATTTTATACACACCACAACAGCGATATTGAAATATTAAATGGTGAAGAAGGAAGTGTCGGGCACCTTCTTCCCAACCTTGCATTGGTTGCCCGGAGTGATCACTTGTTCTGGTGATGGGGAAATAGAAGCACGAGCGTAGGACGCAGTGATGCGCTCAGCAGTGTAGCACATCCCTGGCACTCCAGATGTGCATCAGAGGTGTTTCAGGACAGGCCTTGATGTCCAGCAGTGGATTTGGATGTAGGGTCTTTCTTTCATGGTGTGTGTCAGATGGCTCCATAAAAAGCAGTGAGGATCACTTGGAGGATGTCTAGGGCACCTGATTGAAGGATCCTGGCCACCAGTGCTGTCACTGGGCACACCCTGTCGCCATTAATACGGTGACGTCCTCTGCTATGGCAGCGCTCAAGTTTGGCTCCAGCGGTCAGGGATCTTCCTCGCTGCTGAAACAGTGATCTTGCCTTGACTAGAAAAAAACTACCAGGAGGTGGGGCGTGCTGCATCTCTCTTCTGTTTTTACTCTGCTTGGCCAGAAGGATTTGAAAGCCGAAGTGGCTGACTGAGTAGAGATAATGCTGAAACAGAAACCCCAAGATGTTCAGCCGGCCTCCTTTTCCAGGTAGCTGCGTAATGCAATCCCGGTGCTAATGGCACAGCTGGCCTTGCTCGGCCTGGGGCAGGCAGAGCACCGGCTGTCCCTGAGCCTGCACCCGCGTCTGGCCTGTTCCATGGCTTGATGCCTGTTTCACAAAACTTGTAGAACGTGGGAGTTCTCCATTTTGTCCTCACTTTCAGTCCTGCGTTCTCACTTTTGCACCTGCGGCCTAATAAGCCAGTTTGTTCACGTGCCAGAGCGCACCGGGAACCTTCCTTCTGCCCGGGTGTTGTAATGGTGTTTGCTCTGACGCCTGCACATCCACGCGAGGCCCGCGTTCCTCACCACGCAGCGCGGCTCCGGACCTGCCTTCACCTGAACGCTCTGCCCTGGCCCTGCCAGAGCCCGTGGCTTCCGTGTTCCTTCAGCCCATGGCTCCTGCCCAAACCTCCTCATGCCGGTGCCACATATGGGAGAAAGTCAAACGTGTCTGTGATGGTGGCTCCTCCAGCGCGTTGGTGTTTCTCCTCCACGCAGCACTGCGAGGCTCAGGGGTGCGCCCGCCCGCTCGGTGCACATGGGACGGTGCAAAGCGTCGTGTCCCACAACGAAAGTGAAGTAAGCGCTCTTGCGTTACCGCATAGTAAGAGTGTGCGCACAGACACCACCGGGTAAATCCACAGCTTAACTGGCTTCACGATGCCTCAGTCTTGTAGCCATGGCCAGAGACTCACTGTCTCACTTCACATTGGCCGCTAACCAGCTATTTTACGGTAATGACTTTTAGACATTTTCATTTCAGGCTTGGTTAGAAATAAAGTAACTTGTCATGAACTGCCACAGTAAGCGTCTGATTTTTCTTTCCCACAAACCTGTGGTTACCATCAGATTCTAAGAAAAGTCTTTCCACTGCAGATTGGAATCATATAAGCCACTTACACATATCCTTTTATTTATTAGCAATTCTGCTTGGCTAGCTAAAGGTAAAAAACCTTTTTTTCTGGTGTTTCAGTCGCATTTCTAGTTAATACTCATTAACTGACTTAATGTATGTTACACATCATCAACCTGATTCACTCCTGACATAAAACAGAAGCAATTCGTTAGTAACGGTCCCTTGCCAATTAGTGAACTAAATTACGTTTGAACAATTTTCTTCAAAGATTCTCCTCCTCCCCCCTGCATCGTTTGGCAAGTCCCCTGAATGCTTACAGTAATTATGTGCGTGCAGTGAAAGGAGACTGTTACCTCTTCAACCAAAATAAATGAATATGTGATCTTTGTGCTAATGTAACAGTGAGTAATACAAAGAATCGCAGACATCCTCCCTTTGATCTCCCAAAGATACCAGCAGCAATTAAGATTACAAACTGCTTTAAAAACCAGAATATTGGGAACATTCTGTGAGGGGAAAGTGAATGCTTCACAGGGTTTTTCAGAAAATGGGCGAAGAAGGGGAACCCTTACTCATTTATCGCGACCACAGGCTTTTTAATAGATGTAATGTGGATATCCTTAACCTGCCAAGCCGCAAACAGGTTGGCGGCGCTTCTGAAAATCTTTCCTTGTTTCTGGGATAGTGTTTAACAAGAAGAGTAGTATCTCTGTTTCAAACTGAAAGTCAAACCGAAGTCAAACGGAAAATGCATTGTCTCAACCACATCCTTAAATACCCTGTCCTCGACAAGAAAATAACCCCAGCCCCTGGTACTGCACCGTGATCTTATTGACAGGTGTCAACATTCGTTTTTCACCTGAAAACAGGATTCTTTTGGGATTTCCACTGCGGCGTGTGATCTAGGAAATCATCTGATCTGGTCGCTGCTGCTTTCGGTTTTGGGAGGAGAGTGGAGAGAAGAAATGAAACACAGCCCGGGAGTAGGAGAAATGAAGATTCTTTCACGCTCGAAACAGGGGTTAGAGTTTTGCCATTGGTTTCAGTGGAGCGTGGAGGGGCCTCTCTCCACGGTGATAATATAAAAATCATATTGTAACACCGTCCCAATGAGCTCAGCCATCATTACTTTCCTCCAGTGGATTTCTGAAGTGTTACCAGTGAAACACCCTGGCCATACCTTGCTATCAACATGATTAGACATCAACCGGTATTTTCACAAGTATAATTCCAACCGTAAATCTTTACTTGAAGAGCTGTTCCGTGAGATTACCACCTCGGGATTTTGGCTGGGACTTTAATTTTTCGTAGGTTCTACATTCTTCCTCTTGAGTCAGCAGGTGAAGTATGTGGTTGTGGCCGCTGCAGCGGAGCGCCCGTGTTTGTCATGCCACCGGCTCGCCGTTCTCAGGGGCCAAGGGCCTCGTGCCAAAAGCATAATGTCACCCCACTGGAATCCCACCCACTCGTGTCGCGGGGCAAAGGCTTATTTTTTGTTAATGGGTGAGTAAAATTTCATCAGGCTTTTGTTGTCATCACGAGGGAAGTAAGAGGGATTTGCATCTGAGCTGGCACATTTTCCACAGCCCGTTTCCAAGGGTAATTGAAGTCAGGCTGGCACGTATATCTTTCCTTTAAGCGGAGGCTGAGATTCCGAAGCCTCACAGGACTTTTCCATAGGAAACGCCGCCCTGGGTATCTGTGTGCCAGACGTGCCCCTGTGGCATTTCCCGGAGCATCAAGGACCTACTGTTCTAATGCAGAATCGATTGGCCACCTTGTGATGCCTTCTTAATACCTTGCCGTGGAGTTTGTCATTTATTTGCTAGAAAAATAGGAATTAAGACACCCAGAAAAATATGAATTACAGAATCACAGAATCCCAGAATGTGAGGGGTTGAAGGGCCCTGGAAAGCTCATCCAGTGCAATCCCCCACGGAGCAGGAACACCCAGCTGAGGTTCCACAGGAAGGTGTCCAGGCGGGTTTGAATGTCTGCACAGAAGGAGACTCCACAACCTCCCTGGGCAGCCTGGGCCAGTTAAGACACTTTAGTGATTCTGGCTGTAACAGAAATAACACACCTGTCCCCATTCTTTGTTTGTTTTGGAAGGGCTTAGGAGTCTCTGTGTGTGTGTGTTGATGGGTTTTTTTGTCTGATTAGCTAATGGTTAGCTCCTTTTTAAGGAGGGGATCTTTGCTGTGGAGACGCCATGCCCTGGAGCATAGCTCAGGAAGGTTCGAGACCTTTTGCTGCTGTTTACAAGAAAGTACCCAACACCTGCCCTGGAGAACCTGCGAAAGCGCTCACCAGTGGGAGAAGGGCGCTGTGGTAGGCAAATACAAGGTACCGGTTTCTTTTCCAAACCTGTCATGATATACTCTTTTCTTGTTACTTGTATTTCTTTACAGGACGTGCAGTGAGGGGATGTTTATTCTGATGAAAGTCTAGGCTTGATAACAGGAAACCAAGTCCTTTGTGCAGTAAATTGACCTTGAATCACACACAGACTTTTTTTCAGTGACAGAGGGTAAGACTGTCTAAAACACAGGAAAATGGTGTCTCTAGAAAACAAAGTGGCATTTTGAGTTGGCTAGAATCTACCCAAGGCTTTGCCAGCCTCGGAACCGTGAATGTCAGCCCGAGCAGGTGCTGGAGATGCAGCCATGGGTCAGGGCCTTGTCAGGAGAGCGAGGGGGACAATTGCTTTTTGTACTTGAACACTTCTTCTTGAAGTTCAGTCTAACCAGTCAACTGGGAGTGCGTGTCCCTGTGGGTAAGGCACAGCGCTGGGATGCAGGAGGCCCCTCTCTGTGCCCTGGCCTGCAGTGGTGTGCTGAGTGATTCCCTCCCTTCCCCTCTTCCCCCACTTGGAGAGCTCTGGCCTTTGGGGACAGGAACCCTGGGCCCTTGCAGAAGCTGCCATTACAGGGCTTTGATCTCATCAGATGCCTCCACAGCATTAATAAAACAGCATCATGGGACGCAGTTTCATTAATGACCAGTCTTTCTGGGACAGAGCTTTGGTGACTCCTCGCTGTGTCCCCTGAGCAGAGAGCTGGGAAGGGACAGCACAGGTAGCTTGTGACCCCTGAACTACCTGATTATTTTCCTAAAAGCTCAGATCAACTACATTTTCGTTGGGTTACTTTTCAGCCAGATCCTTTCCCTGATCCGACTCACCCTGCGGTCAAGAGGTGGATGGAGAATGGTGACAACAAGCTCAGGGGCCGTGGGGCAGGAGACACTGTCCCTGGAGGTGTTTACAAGGTGTTTAGATGAGGTTCTCAGGGACATGGGGCCGTGCCAGAGTTGTGCTAGGTTATGGTTGGACTCGATGATCCTGAGGGTCTCTTCCAACCAAAATGATTCTATGATTCTATGACAAGGACTCGGGTTTTGGCACCGACCTCCAACGTCAAGCAGGACACTGCAGCCAGGTGCCCAGCAAAACTCCCCCAAAAAATCTTGGTGTTATTCCATGGCACAAAGGTTCTGAATCAGTGCAGGCTCCAGAAGCGTGGAAGATCGTGGTAAGCACGACATCCGGACAAGGCTGCCTGTACACAGCCCAACATTTCCTTCAGCTTGTGCTTGTTTGGCTGTTACCTGGTTTCCCTGCTGATGCACTGGAACTACACTGAAGTAAGAGAAGAATTGGGCCAGTTGCCTGACAGCACTTAATTTCTATTTTCAAGCTGCTGTACCCAGAGTTTAACCCAAGGCTTTGGACAAGAATATGTATTAAAAAAAAACCAAACCAAACCAAACCCTCTCAGCATCTCTATACGTTTTGGATAAGGCCAGATGCTGCTTGCTTAAAGTACGAAGAAGCTTCATGTGCTTAAAAGCTTTGGGTGACTTGGAAATCGGACCCACAGCCAACCCATGGTGTTTCTGCAAGGGAGGTCCAAGCGTGAACAAAGATTTGATGCAGATGTGTCAATTATTTCCTTTAAAAGAGATGTCAGTTTGTAAGTAAGCTTGCCATGTCGGTGGCGTTTTGGAGAGCCATTACCTACTTATTTTCAGAAATTATTTAGCCGATTGGCTGGCCGGCTTCCTTTTTCCCAGGCTGTTTGAGAGAATGTAAGAGCTGAGCTACTTGGCTACAAGAGATTTTCTTCTCTGAAATTGGCAGCTGCTCATTCCGGAAGAGAATCAGCATATTTGGCCACTGATTGCAAAGGAAAAGGGAAAAACCATTATTTTTCCATTTCGCTTATTTAACTATCCAGTGGGAGACATTGACTCTATTTGGGTGACCCTCATTGCTAAGGCACTGCTAAGGCTTCCCTCCTCTGCCCTTCGCTTAAAAGTAGAAGATAAAAATATTTAGTTCTCGAAAGCGCATATATTCTCCTTGGCTGGATTAGGAGCGAGCGGGTGCCAAGTCTCTCAGTGTATCAGGCCTTACACAGCAGTATATTCAACGTCTTGGCTTCATGAGTCAGGATTTTCTGTCTGAAAAGGATCACGTCAAGAAACCCCGGACAAAAAATTCCCTATAGCCCAGCAACAGCGCTGGCTGTGTGAGAAGCTGTGTTAGGAAAGAGAGCGAGATGTGAGAGGCAGATATTTCTGCCTGGGCATCCTTCCACGTTGGACAAAGGAAGGACTCAGTGCCGGTCAATGAGGCTTCTCATGACTCAAGTGCTTCCATAATTGCTCCTGGAGCGGAGTGTGTGAAACTGCACAGACCTGCGAGACCTGCTGGGAACGCCGGCCGTGGGTTTGCTGATGTCACCCCGTGTTTGGTGACGTCGCTCGGGTCCCTCGCAGCGCGGTGGCCCTCGCTGGGGCTCGCCGTGGCGTCACCTCCGCGCGTTACGTCACGAGGACGTTGCTGGTGTCACCGGCAGCCCCGCGTGCATCACTGCGGCAGGAAGCGCTGCCCGTGGGCAGACTGGGATTTGTCACTGTCTTGCAACTGGTATTTCCTCCGCTTTCTGACGGCAATTCCATTAATCCGTCCGTACTTATTTCATCCGCGGATCACGAGGCCCTTTGCAAAGGAGGGTGAGCATCTTTGTTCCCACTGTAAAGAGGGAGAAGCTTAAATTCAAGCTGGAAGTGACTCTCCCGAGGTCACACGTCTCTGCCAGGAGTGATGTGGCAGAGGTCTCAGTTCTTCAAGGTGCTGTCATCAGATGCTTATCTGGAGTTTCTGATGTTGCATAGACTTCTGTTAAGAATTTCCTGTGTAAATCTGCAATATTACTAGAGAGCCTGGTGAAACAGGGCTTTGGGAAACAAAGCTTTTGCTAAATTCAGCTCTTTGCTGATGCCATCTCACTTTCACCTTTGGTTTGCACCCTTGCCATGTGTTCTGGTGACATTTTGTATTTGAGGGAGGCATCTAAGAGAGGTCCCTATAGGGGGATGTTTTGCTGAAGCTGAAACCCTCTCTAATGGTGTATTCACCCTCATTCCAGGTGCTTGAGGGGTTTAGCTGAAGGCCAACGGCCCTAAACGCCGTATTTGGTCAATGAAGAGAGATCAGCTCTTCCCCAGGATGATTCAGAGCAGAGATGGACTCGTCTTCTGAATCACTCCAAAGGAAGTCTTTCATCTCTCTTTCTCCGTTATCCGTGGAGGGACCGTTTCCCCGCTAACGTTGGTCGTTGAATGAGCTGGTGTGAATACCCTGAATACCGGTCCACATCACATTGTTCTTGACTAGCAAAGCCCGGGAACTCGCTCCTGTGCCCTTGTATGGGCTGATGAGAAGTCAGATCAGCTTGCATTTGTGCACCAAGAAGGCTTTGCACCTTCCTCTGGAGCATCTGGTGTGTTACTGCCTGGGGCACAGCCTGGCTGGAGGGGTTCAGGTCTGAGTCCTTTCATCTAAAATAAGGTTTAACCATCGCTTACTGGTGCAGGAAGGAGGAGGATTTTGCTGGCTTCACTCTTTCTGCAGCCTTTAGAGAAACAAAGAGTCACTTTCTGTGGGTTTGCTGATGGCAGAGATTAGAGTTGATCCCCTAAGTCCCGCGGAGCATACAGCATTCCCGGAGGTGTGTAAATCCCGCAGTGTGTGTAAATCCCGCAGTGTGTGTAAATCCCGCAGTGTGTGTAAATCCCAGCGTTCCTGGGAGAGGTGCATGGGCTGTCCTGCTCCTCGGGTGGGTGCAAGGCTGGGGAGAGGTGGACAAGATGATTTGGCACATGACAGCAGAGCAAAGATGTAGTGAAGATGTATGTTCACAGGTCTGAGCTTTGGGTTGTCTTCGGGTGGTTTTGGTGACTCCCATTCCTCAGAAACTCAAATTTCTGCTGAAAAAACTGACTCACAGAGTATTTACAGGAGTTGTGCCACACTTGAGGGGTGGATTTTCGAACCTCATCTACCCGCATTTTCTGAAGAAGATAGTGATGAAATTCCCCCAGCTCCAGCCTTGTGCTGCGCTGACCTAGTTAAGCCAAGGAAGGAGGGAAAAACCTTCATTCTTGGGGCCCACCTGCTCTCTTGCTGCTGTTCCCACAGCCAAGGAACATACCTTTGCTGAGGAAACGCATGAACAGGCAGCTCTTTGCGAGGAACTCCAGCCGTGTGCGTGGGCCGGGAGGAAGAGGGAGGCCAGCCACAACAGCTGCCCCTCCGCTAGGCACGAGCTTACAAAGGAGCCCTGATGCCGTCTGAGTAAGAGCGAATTCTTGAGCAAAGCAAGGGTGCAAGTCTGTTCTTGGTGGGAAGTTCCTTCTCGGAGCCTCACCTGGGGAAGGAGAAGGGGATTATGGAAATTGCTGGGCTGCGTGGGGCCATGGCAGGTCCAGCCCTGTGGCGGTGGCTTCTCTGGGATGTCGGGAGCGAGGTCGCTCTGTGCCCTTGGGCTTTGGGGCCAGACATTTTACCCTGGGCCATAAACGCACAAACAGTTTTGCAAAGAGGGCGGAAGACCTGGGATTTCCCCTCACTCGGGTGCCCAAGCCGCTCCACTCCCCAGTGCTCTCCCATCTTGAGTCAAAGAGAAGAAGCTACCTAGCTCTTCCCATCATCCTCACAGCAGTTTTCCCGTACCTAAAGGGGACCTGTGAGAAATCTGGAGAGGGACTTTTTACAAGGGCACATAGTGACAGGACAAGGGTGATAGATTCAAACTGAAAGAGGGGAGATTTAGGTTAGAAATTGTCACCCCTGAGGGTGGTGAGAGCCTGGCCCAGGTTGGGCAGAGAGGTGGTGGCTGAACCATCCCTGGAGACATCCCAGGCCAGGCTGGACGGGGCTCTGAGCAACCTGAGCTGGTGAAGATGTCCCTGCTCATGGCAGGGGGGCACTGGGGGAGCTTTAATGGTCCCTTGAACCCAAACCATCTGTGATTCTATGACCTGGGCACTTCACTGTGTCCCCGCGTCGAGGGTGGGCAGCACTAAACAGCTTTCTCTGCTTGTTTCCCCTAAAGCAACCGCAATTCAGGGCTCAGAGAAGTGCCCCAGCTCCAGGGAATGACAGGGCTCTACGCGGTGCCTCCCTCCTACCCCGCTCCTCAGGGCTGCCGCTTGCTCCATGCTGACATGTTTCATGCTTAGACCAAAATTCTGGGCTCTAGACCAGGCTCAGGGCCTGTGCCAGCCCATGAGCAGGTCTGGGTGTCTCCCAGGACACTGCAGCCAGGGCTACGGGCTCACCCACGGGGCTGCGCTTGCGTCTGCCATCCCTGGCCGGCACATCACCACCGACGGGCGTTTTGGGCTGGGACGGAGCATCCCCCGCTGCCCGTCCCTTCCCAAGGAAGCACCTTTGCAATTGGGAGCAGCGAAAGCGGCGGACACGTGTCCAACCCCTCCGGGCAGCGGCGCAGCCACCGCCAGCCCCGGGCGGCCGCGTTTCCTTCCCCTCCGGCTCCCGGGAAGGGAACTGCAGCGCCTGTGCCCTCCGGTGCTGCCCCACAACGTACCCATCGGCAAAACCAGCCTTGGGGTGCTGTGGGGGCACCCCAGAGGCCTCGCCGGCTGTTGGACCAGTCCCAAAGGAACTTTGCAGAGGTTACCCCAAAAGGGGTGAGCAGCAGGGTCAGGGGAGCGAGGGAATTTTGGAGATAAAAGGGGGAGTGATGGGGCTGGGGAGGGCTGGGTGGGGAGAGTTACTACCTCAGGTTATTTTTTTGGAGGAGTTTGGATATTTCTAAGGAACTGCACTGCCTGTGTTTTCTGCCCAGCTGTCTCCCTCCTCCCCTGTGGTTATGAAAAGATGTTTTTCAGCCAAAAAATGACTTGGTTCCCCAGCCCCTCTCCACGAGCCTTGTGACACTGCCGTTAGCGGAGGCAGCGTGGTGATCGGTGCTCAGTGCTTTCCCACAATAGCCTGGACACCGCTGAAAGGAAGCCAAAAAAACCTTCCGGCTCCAGATGGGATTTAGACCAGCAAACCCATTCTGCTGCCTGATTTCAACCCCTCACCCTGGATATCTCCAAGCGGCTCTCGCCTCCGCCTGCTTGCAACCGAACCGGTTGCACATCCCGGCCGGGAGGTCGAGATTGGGAGGAAGTCTGTGGAATTGGGAGATGCTGTGGTGAGCAGCTCCTCCGCTCGTTCTGCATCCCCTCCTGCCTTGTCCTGGGCTCTTCAACGGGCAGCAAACCTAGCACATCCCCAGCAGGACGTGGGAAGAACTCCCCTCAGCACCTCGCACTGTGTTGAAGCCCAGGGTTTCTTGTCCCCCCTCCACTGATGGATAACACCTCTGCCCTGCTCCGCCGCAGCCCCTGCACCTCCCACCCCACCTTTTCCAGGCGAGGCGAGCGCCGGGCTTTTCCATCCTCTCTGGCAGGCTGTGCTTCCCACGCTGGCCGGGGCTGCGCTTTCTTGAAGTGTTCGGATCATCCCATGCCAGATCACGCTCACCCCTGCCCTGACACCTGCGGGCGCCAGCCCCGTTTCCCACCGCTCTCCCATCCTCCGGCACCGTTTTGGTGCTCCCCATCCAGCTCGCACCCTACACCTGTGCCGACACCTTGCCGTCCCCTGGTGTCACCAGTAACCGAACCTGCGCCCAGCGGTTCCCTCCGGCTGGATGCCGCGTGCCCGTGGGGACAAGGGCGGCCGCTCTCCTCCCAGCTGGCTCCGGGCGCTTGCTGCGCAGCGCTGGTGTGCAGGCAGCTGGAGGAAATCAGAGGAGCTGGTTACAGAAAATCTGGGCAAAGGCAAGGGAAAGAAAAAAAGAATCCTGGGACCTGGCAAGATCCTGTGCAAGTTTCCATGAGAAATCCAATGTGGCCATCACTGGCCCGCGGCCGCGCTGGAGCCCGCCCAGGCCTCTCCCGGGGTCCGCGGCGCTGCCAATGCCCACCCAACCTTCAGCCGGGTCCCAGCCAAGCCTGGTCCTGTGCCCGCAGCTCCGCCGGCCCCTTGTCCCAGTGCCGCCGGGAGGGGACGGTTCCCAGGCGCCCGGGGAGCCGCCTGCCTCTTGTTGCTCCCGTGACATATTTATTGCTATCAGAATAGTCTTTTAATTTCCTTTGTTTCAGAATATCTGACGGCGCAATTAAGAAGGCCTGGAGGGAAGCGTGTGTGCTCGGTCATCAGCCCTGCGGTTACTGTCTGTCTGGAAGCGGCGCTGGAGCCGGGCTCAGTAACAGCTGCCAGGCTTCCAGGCTTGTTTTCATTTTCTGAGAGGTTAGCTGAACGCCCGATGTGAAGAGACACCCATACACGCCCAGAAACCCCGCCACACACACGGAGCCACACGCACACATACGGAAACACACACATAAACACAGATGCAGGCCGACACGCGGAGACATAAACAGACCCATGCGCGAAACTGGCCCCGGGGACGTGGGATGGGACCCGCACTATCAATTTTAACAGGTCACGGCGCAGCGGGACGGTGTTGCCACCGGCTCAGCGTGGGGAGCGAGGAGCCTTTTGCTCTTTGCATCTCCCAGCCAGGAGGTGCAGCTTGTTCTGCCCGGGTGAAGGGTGAAGGGCAGGTCCCTCCCGCAGATTGTTGAGACCTTCTGGGGCAAGAGCCCGGTCATGGTAGCTGTGAATGGGCTCGTTAGTGTCTCATCCTCCTGGGCTCGGCTGCGGGGCGAGCATGTGAAGATGCGCCTGGGGTCCGGGCTGTGCAGCTCTCCCTGCCAAAACTGGGAGCCCGGCTGGTCCCCTCTGCCAATGTGTGCTGGAGGGGGTGAAGAAATCTTCAATATCTGCAATATCTGCAGTATTAATTGCAGCAGGGTTAGAAAGAGAGAGAGATTTCGACTTTGCCCCCAGGGGATGGTAGAACCTGGTCCTGGAGGGGCTGCGGCTCCTGGTGCCCTGAGGACCAGTGGTGATGGGGACTGCTGGTGATGGGGACCAGTGGTGATGGGGATCAGTGGTGTTGGGGTGTTGGGTACTAGTGGTGATGGGGGCCAGTGTTTATGGGGTGATGGGGACCAATGGTGATGGGGATCAGTGGTGTTGGGGTGATGGGGACTAGTGGTGATGGGGACCAGTGGCGATGGGGTGATGGGGACTGAGGGTAATGGGGTGATGGGGACCAGTGGTCCCAGCATGATGGGGACCAGTAGTAATCAGGTGATGGGGACCAGTGGTACTGGGGTGGTGGGGCTGGGTAGTGCTGAAGCGATGGGGACCGGTGGTGCCAGGGTGATGGGGACCAGGAAGAGCCCCTGCTACCCCACATGAGACTGCCAGACAGCAGCGCCCAGGTGGGGCGTTTGGCAGCAGAGTTTGGCAGCACCGAGGTGGGGTGAGCGCATCTTCCGCCTGGAAAACCCCATCGCTCGGCCTGGCGGGCATCTCGTCTCAGATGCCAGGAGGCGATGGACTTCACCCACCCTGCGCTGCCCTCCCTGCCCCACAGCCATGCACAGAGCCCACGTGGGAAATGCCAGGCTGGGAAAAATGTTTAAAAAAGTAAACAGAAATCTTTCTAGGAGCAGACAAGCTGGGTCGGGTGTGTCGTTCCCGGCAGGTTGGTGCCCCGCGGCGCCCCGGCTGTGGAGGAGGAGAGTCTCCGGTGGCTGGTAAAGCTGGGTTCACGCTGCAGCTTCCCTGCCGCCGTGGGGGCTTGTTTGGGGCTTGCTCCTCTCCAGCTCCTGTCTTCACAAGACCTGTAGGAACCTCCTATCTCTGGAGCCTCAGGCCCTTAGTCAAATGCGGTTGGCAGCCGCAGGCGCGCACACGCTCGCCCAGCGGGATCGCACGCACACCTTGTTTTCTTAGGAAACGAGACTCCAAGAACCGGTCGCTGGGAAGAGAAGAGCGTGACCTGTGCCAGGTAGCACTGTCCGTGCGCTTCGTTTTGCTGCAATAAATTCACATGTCAACTGTCCTGGCCCTAAAACATATCCCAGATGCGGCTAAAGCCGGGGGAGACGCTTGGCATCCCTGCAGCGAGCTTGGCACCCGGGTGAGGGAGAAGCTCAGCGGGGACGGCAGGACGGCAGGACGGCAGGACAGCAGGACAGCAGGACGGCAGGACAGCAGTATGGCAGGACGGCAGGACAGCAGGACAGCAGGACGCCCATTGGGGATGAATTGCTGCCCTGCTGCTGACGTGGGCTGGGGGTCCCAGCGGTGAGGCCCATTGGGGTTGGGTGAGCTGGTGCTATAGATGCTATAGGGATGGGCATCCCCCAGTTCTAACTGAGAGCATCTCCCCCTCTCCCCGTTGCCAGTGGGTTGGAGGTGGGAGAGCAAAGAGCAGGTGGAGGCGCCAGAGATGGGCAGATTCAGTCTCAGTCACAGCCATTCTCTTCTACCATCTCCCTTTAACATAGAAAGAAATCTCTGCTTTCCATTTTTCTGTTTCTCCAGGAATCTCCACCACCTTTGCTAATTTTCTGGCTTTGCCTCGTTGAGAAACAGGACAGGAGAGGCTCCTCTTCCCACAGAGCCATGCTGATGGCACAAAGATGGCACAACCCCTTCGCTCTCCAGGGCTGGGGACCAAAAGCCGTGGCAGCAGGAGGGGTGTGGGGGATTTCAGCAGCGGGTGCACCCCGGCTGTGCCGTGTTGTGTCACCAGGAACCCTGGGGAGCTGCCGCGGGTCCTGCTCACTCCTGGGAGATCTCCTGAGATCTTCTCCTCCAGCCCTGATTTTCCCCATCTCCAGCCAGGGGGTTTGTAGGCTCAGACCATCTGAAATGCCTTTGTTCAGGAGATGCACCTCAAATGACTACAGCCCCGCAGGTACAGCCACATTTTGGGCTCGTGGTCTGCAAGGGAGACTTGGAGTCGCATGGACCCTGGGCAGATGTGGAAGAGCTGGGGCGTTCGCTCCCTTTCGGACACCGCCTGCTGTGTGCTCTGCACCCTGCCTGTCTGGTTGGGGTGCCAAGTGCTTTATCGAGCTCCTCCATCAGTGGCGAGAGCCCCTGGAGCTGCGGAAGCTTCTCTGTCTTCTGTTTGAGGGCGATAGCAGTGCTGAGATAACCCCCATCAGATACCCGGGCCCTGCGCATCACTCGCAGCGAAAGTCAAGGCAGCGCCTCCTGTCCTCAACGGAGGGCGATGGAGAAGGGTCCCCTAAGCCCGGTGCCTGAGGGTTCCCCATCAGCCCCAAACTGGGGTGCAGCAAGGACAGACCCGCAGGGCCTGGATTTGACCCCACTCCAAGCTCACCATGGGACTAAACACTTGCCTAGCAAAGCTGCCGACAAGGGTCTCGGGGGACTGCTGGGGATGTGTCATCCAGCTCCCGAGCCAGCCCCGAGCTCCAGTGGTGTCACACAGCGAGTGGCTCCGCCGGGGGGTCCGGATCCGGCCCCCGTCCTCCCCCTGGCTCTTGCCGGCCCGTGCCAAATCCCCCGCCGGGCACGGAGACGACTCTCAGAGCTGGGTCCTGCGACAGAGGTTGCGTTCATCTCGCCTCCAGCCCATTGTCTTGTTTATTTGTTACGGTTGGTCTCCAATTAAGACTTTGAGCCGTTCAGGGCAAGAACTGTTTCTTCCCATGCGAACGTGCGGTTCCCGCGCTGCCGAGCTGTGATGTGGTTGGGGACCCGCAGGAGCATCTGCTATTGCAGCAACAGTGCCCGGGGACAAATGCGTTTCAGATGGACTCGGCATTTCTTTCCGTGCTCGGGCCAGTGGCCAGCCCGAGATGGTGAGGAAGAGCCGCCGGCCGGCCCTTTAGACGCGATGTTCCCCTCCTCGGAGACCCGCTGGGACCTGGCGTGGGGCCAGAGGCCTGCCAGGGACATCGTTACCGGCAGAACACCATTCCCGAATATCGAGCCCTGGGGGCACCTCCTGGATGGGGAAGGGGCTTTGCCATGGGCACCAGCGGGTCAACCCCAGCCAGGCGGACGCAGGGGCAGGTGAGCTGCTCCAACCCAGGTGTTTCAGGGAACGGCCCGAATGCTGGGGTGACCCTGGTTGGGATGTGACACCGGCCCTGGGGACGCAGCGCAGGGTGCCCGTGGGGGATGCGGGACTGAGGGTGCCCCAGCACCGCACCTGCGGCCCACGGACGGCAAGTCCGGTCTGGCCAGTGGCCGCGGGGCAGCTGTGCGGACCCGTCCGGCCGGGTTGCGCGGCGTCAGTCAGCACATGATCCGCGCCGCGGGGCCAAGGGCTGAGGTCAGTCAGTCACACCCAGGCAGCGGCACTGACTTCACCGCGGGCAGGAGCAGCTCCTCACGTACCGAGCTCCCCGAAGGCAGCGCTGACCTGCCGCTCGGGGCCCATGGTCAGACCGCTCCGTTATCGGGGCGCGGGCATCGCTCCCATCACAATGAGTGGCTCCCCAGAGCCCCCTCCAGCTCTTCCCCCAGCCAGAATAGTTCTTGTGGTCCTGGGGCCGAGTGGAACGGCTCAGAAGGCTCTGCCGGTCCCGCGGGGGAAGCCGCGGTGCCGGTTCCCCACGGTGCTCGCCGTCCGGCTCGCGGGGCTGGCCGGTTTCCCCGAGCGCCGGCTGGGTGGGATCGGCCGCTGGCTGAGGTCACCGAAATCCCTTTCCATCTCCCTGGGTCTGGGGCGGCCGCTGAGCGCGGGGCAGCATGTCCTGGCTCGCGGGAGCCGGGGCGATGACACCAGCCGGGGCCACCTCCAGCCCCAGCCCCGAAACCCCAGGGGAGGGTGAAGGATGAGGTGTTTGGAATTTTAGGGTCTTATCCACACTTCAGCAGGACCCGTGTTTCCAGGGAAGGAAGAGTTAATCCCCCGCTCGCTAATGAGCCTTAACTGGGAATGACCCGACCCCAGGGAGAAGTGAACCCATTGTCCTCGCCTGCGTTTGACTGTCTTCCAGGGAGACTCATGAAACGCAGAGCCCGGGCGTGAGTTCCCAATTTATGTCAAGAGGCTCTGATTTATTCTATTTATTTATTTTTGCCATCTGGTTGAGGAGGGACGCTGAACGCAAGCGTGAGAAATCCAGATGTGCACAGCTCCTCGCTGCTGCGCAGGACCTCGTCCCCAGCTCAGCTCCCGGCCCTGCCGAGCTCGACCCGATCGCCCGGCCACTGTCACCCCCCAACCCTCGGGGACAGGCCGGTGACACCCATGGGCACCCACTGTGTTCCTGCAGGGATGACGTGTGGGTATTTACACACAGATGGGCTCAGCCTGGGCACCCAACATATTGGCCATATGCTGGCCTGGTGGCGATAGCAATGAGGACACCTGGGTGTCCCCAGCTGTGGGGACACGGTGACCCTGGCAGCTGCCACGGTGGCACCACCTGTTGCATGGCCTGGCCCTGTTTCATAGAATCATAGAATCATTTTGGTTGGAAAAGAGTTTCATGATGCCGGTCCCAAACATGATTCTGGCCCCTCCGAGGCTGTCACCATGCTCACCCCTGCGTTTCTGGGGGTCGTAATGGTTTGGGGATGTGCTGGTAGCACGGTGCAGGCTGGAAACGCACCCCACAAATGGGCTCTGACCCTTGGCACCCGCCAGGACAGTGGCACAGGGGACACCCAGGGTCCCTTCCCTGCTGGCAGGGTGGAATGGTGATGAAAGCCACACCGTGCCCAAGGGATCAGGGATGTCCCTGGGTGCCTCTGCTGCGGGGCAGGGAAGCTGGAGCTGTTTTGGGGCTCAGTCACCCCCATGAAGGGACAATGGGACTGCAGCTGGGCACCGCCTCTGCTGTCCCCGTCATCGCTGGTGTGGCACGAGGCTGCCTGCGGCAGTGCCGTTTTGGGGACAAACGGATGCTGCGAAACCTCCCGCAGGAGCCGGGGGACACAGCCGGGCAGCGCGACCCAGAGGGGCAGAGAAAGAGAGGTTTTGGTGGGGAACTTTTGAATTTTTGCGATGATTTTTCGGTCGGGGCTCCTCTGAGACACGAGAGATGATCACACAGGATCTTAGCTCATCCGCTTGCTGTCTCATGCCTGGGAGGTTTGGCCGCAGGCCCGAGGGCTCCGGAGGAGGAGGAAAATTTCATCATCCCGCTCCAACGTCTCCTGGATAATCAGCCTCTTGTTAACCGATACGGCCCCATGCGAGATGCTCGCCGAGGACCGGGGCCCTGGAGGAGCCTTAGGTGGTCTTGGCCCCGGCGAAGCTTTGCTGAGCCTCTCCCAGGGCTGCCTGGGAAGCGGCAGCAGTTTTCTCTGGCTCTCCCTGCAGATGCTCGCTCGCCTCCCTCTGCCTCTTCCCAGCCGGCTCCGGCATTTCCATGCCGAGATGCTCCCCACGCCGAGATGCTCCCAATGCTGAGATGCTCCCCACACCATGATGCTCCCCACACATGGATACTCCCTGCACCATGACAGTCCCCACACCAGGCGCTCCGTGCACCCTCCCAGCGCTTCTGAGCAGCTGGAAAGTGTCGATTTAAGCATCCCCCGGGGGGGAAAATGCCTTTGCAATCAGCCATCCCATAGCAGAGCAGGAGAGAAGGAGCGAGGACAATGACCACAGGCCCCAGAAACGCTTGTGGGTGTTCGGGACAGCCCGGGGGTGTTTAAGAGTGAGCATGAAGGGAACCCAGCAAAGAGGAGCCAAATCCAGTCTGTTTCTGTCGGTTTATTTAAAAAAGGGGGACAAGAAGTATAAAAAAATAAATATTTAAATAGACTTCTATATATATATATTACCACAAATCTTATTATTAATTATTATTATTAATTATTATTATTAATAACATTATTAAAAGTCAGGTCAGAGCACTCGGTGCATGCTGGGCTTTCCACCGAGGCAATAAATAACCCTCGCAGCCGCTCCGGTGCCAGGAGCGAGCCAGCGCCTCCTGCCACCGGCCCGGGGCCCGTCCCCGCACCCCATGTCTCTGCGTCCCCACGTCCCCGTGCCAGGGATGCGTGTTTGGCCGTGCACAACCCAGCGCTTGGCTGGGCCACTGGTACATTCAGAGCCCTTCCGACATGAAAAGCACTTTTCCGAAGGGGAGAGACGAGCTCTCCCTGCCCCGCCGTGCCCGTGCGGGGCGGATGGTGCTCCCCAGTGGGGCGGATGGTGCTCTGCGGTGGGGTGGATGATGCTCTCCGGTGGGGTGGCCACCAGCTCCGTTCCCAGCAAGTGGCCTCGTCCGAGATAGCGGGACCCAGCCCCGACCACTGCGGCCACCCCGATACCCTCAGTTCAGCTCCCTGT
Organism: Patagioenas fasciata; assembly: GCF_037038585.1. Taxonomy (NCBI): domain Eukaryota; kingdom Metazoa; phylum Chordata; class Aves; order Columbiformes; family Columbidae; genus Patagioenas; species Patagioenas fasciata. The sequence continues at coordinate 12,857,643 of NC_092536.1, forward strand.
AGGGGAGCCCAGCCCCAAAAATGTGCATGGGGAGCATGTCCCCGTGTCCCCGTGTCCCCACCAGCTGCAGAATCCCGGTGTCCTTCATCCCAATCCTTTTTCCCAGGGAAGTACAGGCTTTGAGATGATGCTCGAGAATGTCCATTGGGTCGCTCTCCGTGATGGAGGAGACAGGCCATGGGGGACAGAGTCCAGCCCCTCACATCCCCCATGTCCCCGCATGCCGTGGGAGGACAGGGATGGCCCAGGCGCATCCTGGGACCGGCCCGTGCCCCGGCGTCACCGCTGCTGCTGGGACCAGGGATGCGCTGCCTCGTCCCACTGGATGCCAGCCCCCCGGGTTCTGCTCCACCCGGGACACACCGGGCTGTGAAGTTCACCCCAGAAGGGCCAAATAAATCGCCAAAGGGTGGATGGGGCCAGCGCAGGGTCCAGGGTAATAAATAGGAAGGCAGGAGGTCAGGAGGCAGCGGTGCGGGGACGGCACGGCCGGCTCTGTGTCCTCACCAAGTGCTGGGGGTGGGTGGAGGAGCGGGGGCGGGCGCTCAGGGGGGGCTGAGATGAGGTAGGAGGACACGGGCTGCCTGGGCGATGACCTGCACGTACTTCCTGAGCACCTGGCAGCCCTGCTGCTTCTTCCTGAAGGTGCCCTTGCCCTTGGAGCTCTCGCCGTAGCTGACGTCCACCTGGAAGATGTTGTAGTTCTTGCAGAGGAGGCAGGTGAGGTTGGAGATGAGGCCCCGGGTAGTCTTGGTGGTGTTGTGGAGCCGGTCGAGGAGCTCCTTGGCTGTGGGGTTGAGCTCCTCCTGGTCGCGCGTGATGTTCCCCAGCGAGGCGTTGAGGAAGGCGAAGAGCTGGTACATGGCCACCATCACCTCCTTCCTCTCGCTCGTCCGGTTGACGCGGAATGGCGGGAAGACGACACCGCTGGGGTTGCAGAGCTTGTCGGCCTCGCTGCTGAACGGCTCTCCCTGGCACTTCAGCTGGGGAGAGAGGCCAGTGTCACCCCAGTGTCCCCTGTCCGTCCCCCCACCTTCTGCCACCATCCCTGCGCCATCCCCAGCCCTCCCCCTTTGTGCGCTCAAAGCAGCAAACAGCGTCCCCATGGCGTCCCCAGCCCTCCCTCCTCACACACTTGGAACAAACAGGTCCCGGCCATTCCCGAATGTCACTTACGTAGAGGCTGAAGAGGTCCTGGGCGGTGGCGTTGAGCAGCGCGACCTGCCTGCGGGTCTGCTCCTGGACGTTGGAGCGGCACAAGCCGTGGCCGGGGCAGCTGGAGCCGGTCACCAGCAGCGCTCGCCCGGCCACCGGCCGCCGCTGCAGCAGGAGCAGGGCCACGAAGGGCACGACGCCTGTGCAGGGAGAGAGGGGACGTCATGGTGGGCACCGAACCCGTGCTGGTCCATGATGGTGCAGAGCATCCTCCTGGGGTGCCCCCAGCCCTGGCACCCCAGGGCAGGGCGTCCAGCCAGAGCGGGGACCCGTCCTGCTCAGGTCAGGGTCCGTTTCGGCCGGCAGCCCCAGACCCCCCACTTTGCCGTCCCGTCGCGCTGCCGTTGCCCTCACCTGCCCCCCGGCAGGCGCTCCCCCGCCTCCCTTCCCGGCGGGGCGCCCCGTGGCATTCCCACATTTCGCAACCGGCCCGGTGACGACCTGTTGGGTTTAATCAAATATGCAAAGCGCTTTTCCCTCCGTTATCCTCGGCCGGGCCTGCGGGAGCGAGGCCCCACCCCGGCCCCGGCTGACTCAGCGGGGCGCCCGCAAGGAAACCTGCCTCCGGCATCCCCCTTCCCTCCCGCCTCCGGCCCCGCCGCCTGCCTCAGTTTCCCCGGCTGCGAAGCGGGCGCAGCGCCGAGGAGCCCTGGGGAGAGCTGCCACAGCTGCCAGAGACGCCGGCCAGCAACTCCCTGGACGCGGAACAAGGGGACCCTTGAGCTGCCCGCAGCTGGGTCACCCCGGCATCCCCTTCCTGCCATGGGGCGAGAGCGGGGTGCTCCAGCCCCCCATCCATGGGGACCCCCCAAAGCAGCACCCCTGCTCGGGGAGGCCAAGCCCATCCAGAGCCCCGCCATGGTGCTCTGCATCCTCGGGACAGGTCCCTGCGGGGTCCCCGCTGGCGGGTGACCTGACCGTGTCCCTGGGGGGCCCGGAGGCTGCGGGGGTGCTGCCAGGTGACGTCCCCGGCCGTGACAAGCGCCGAAGCTGCCCACACTTGTCAGCGCCTCCGACGTGCCGCCGGTGCCGGGTAATACAAACCTTCCTTTATTTACCCTGCCCAGGTGGGAAAGGACTTACCTGGGCGTGTTGTGAGCCCTGACCCGCCGCTCCCCCCTGCGCGGGACGAGGACGGGGGGACCCTTCCAACCCGCACCCCCATGGGACACGGCTGCCCTGACCCCCTGCAAGCCCCTCTTGCCGTGTCCCCACGTCACAGCTGGGCAGAGTGGGGTTCAGCACCCATGGGTGCTGGATGGGTGGGGGGTCCCGGGTGGGTGCTGGCCCATGGGAGCCCCAGCACGGCCTCTGGGGTGGCGACCGCTGCTCCCACCCCCCGTCCTGCACTTGGCAGCCTCCCCATCCCTCCGGTGCTCCCCAGGCAGCGCAGCTCGCGACATCAAGACACCCAGCAGGAGGAAAAGCAGGAGGGGGGACCGAATTTAAAAAAAAAAGCCAAAAAAGCCCAAATTAAAACAAAAAAAAAAATCTCCCCCCTTGTCTTTTTTTTTGTTGTTTTGGAAGCAATTCCAGTTATATAAGTGTCCAGATGTGGCTGCACCGCGCCAGCGCCGCGCCGCGCTCCCGCTGCCAATTCCCAGAGATGCTCGTCCCGGGGGAGCGCGGCGCGGCGGGAGCCCTGGCTGCGGGTACCGCGACCTGCGCGCCCGGGCATCCCCGTGGAAAGGGGGGGGAAAGAAAAGTGGGGAGAAGGGGAAATCGTTGCTCCCAAGTTGGAATTCTGCTTGCTTGTTTCTTTTTTTACCTGCCGGTACGAACTTCATTGTGAGCCGCGTCCCGGGAGCAACTTAATAGAGATTGGTGTTGGCAGAGGACGTTTTCAGAAATTCATGTTCATACTGGGGGACTTCTCGGGGTTTATATACCGGTCCGGCAGCCAGCCTGTGTTGTAAGAAAGGGGAGGAGGGGGGGACGCGGGGGGGAGCAGCACTATCGTTACTTCTATTGAAACTGGAAATCAGGAAGTCGAGGGCTTTGGAAATCCTGAATGATTCTTAGAAATAAACTTCTGATAAAGTTGATGTCACCGGGATTGTGGGTTTTGTGTTTTTTTCACGCGCGGGGTCGGGGAGGTGCTGGGGAAGTGGGTGGGAAGGGGGGGGGAAATATGAATTGCTGTGCCCTCCCGGGGAGGCGAGCGGCGGCACGTGGGGTTCGGGGGCGTCGCGGGGGGCGGCGGGTGCCGCTGGTGGCGTTGAGGCGCGATGGCGAGCGCGGCCGTGACTCACCCAGCCACAAGCACTTTCACCCCCGGGTCCCCCTCCCCGGGCCGGGGCTTCCCCGTCGGCTGCTGGAGCAATCAATAAAATAAGAGGGGGGGGAAAAATTGATTAGGGGTTTTTGGGCGGTTTTGAAGGGGTAAAAGGTGAGCGGAGGTGATGGTGGGGTCCCCGGAGGGGTGCGGGAGCCCCGGTCGCGGTGGGATGGACGCGATGATATCGGTGTCCCCCAGCCCACCAGCAGCTCGTCCCTTTGGGTGAAAATATGAAAAGTAAAGGGTGGGTTTTCTCTGGGAAAAAGAAATGGACAAACCCACCAGCGGGGAGAGGCCGGACCAGCCCCCAGGGTTAACCCTTCCAGGGCAGGCAGGGCAGCGATGGGCTGGTTGGCGAGGTCCTAAGATCAACGTGGGGCAAACACCCGAGCGGGGGGTCAACCCTTCATGGGGGTCCCACAGGGCCGTTTGCTCCCTGATTTGGGTGAAAAACAGGTTAAAGGGATTTTTGTTTGTTTGTTTGTTTAATATATATATATATTTATTTTTTCTCACTGAGGGTACGGCCCGAGCTGCAACTTTTAATCAGGTTTAGCGAGTTTGTGCCCTGGGTGCGCTGGCAGCGTGAAACCACCGGCGTGACAGTCGAGGAACGGTGACGCAAGCGCTACCACGACCCCGACTGCCCCCGGTGACGGGGGGGGACACATCGAGGGGGGACACCAGGACCCCCCTGTGCTGGGAAACAAGGCAGGGGAGGTTGGTCATACAGCTACTGCCTCAGTTTCCCCATGCAGGAACCTGGGGACCAGCCTGGTTTGCCAGGTGACATTGATGCCCCAGCAGCCAAAGCTGGTTTCAGCCCAGCCTGGCCTTACTGGGCTGGGACTGGGAGCCAGGGGGCTGTGGAGGGGGGGACCAGCCGTATCTCACCCCCTGCAGCCTCACACCTGGTTTTATTGGGGCGCAGTGAGCAGCACCTTGTGTATCAATGGATACCTGCTGGCCTGACAGCACTTAATTAGCTGTGAAACTGGTGTTTCTTAATTAATGGCACTAGGGAACGTCCTCAGCAGGGGCTTGTGCACAGGAATTGCCGCAGATTTGCTGTTTTCTGCCCTTTTTCCAAATTTCTCAGCAGCGATGGAACGTGGAGATGGGCAGGGTTTGGGGGTTCATTTTATAATGGCTTTTTCGGGGAGGATAAAAAGGTGGGGGTGTCCCCTCTGCAGAGGGGGACGCTCCAGCAGGAAAACCCGAATCCTTGCTCCGGGCGGGCTGGACCGGGGCAATTTCCCAGGGATGCCCAGGAAAATCCCCTTCCCCATTGCTTGGGTTCGGGAACGTGCCTGTATGGACACCCCTGGGGACAGGCAGCAGGAGCCTGGCGAGGTGGTGACAAGGGTGGGGGTCCCAGGGGGGGACCAGAGTGGGGATCCAGCCCTCCCCATGGCAGGGGCTGTGGGGATGGGAAGCTGGTGGGGTGTTCCTTGGGTGCCCCCACTTTGGGGACCCCAGGAGCAGAGTTGGGGGCAGGTTGGGCAGGAGGCAGCGGCCCTGCCTGGCTGAATGCTGCGTGCTGTCCCTGTTGTCCCTCTGTCTCTGCTGTCCCTGTTGTCCCTCTGTCCCTGCTGTCCCTGTTGGCCCTCTGTCTCTGCTGTCCCCCTGTCCCTGCTGTCCCCCTGTCCCTGCTGCCATCCCAGCTGGCGACATGGGGACATGGCCAGGAGGGTCCCAAGGCCACCGCTGCCATGGTGCTGCTCTGCTCCCCCCACAGCTGCCTCTGGCCCATCCCTCGCCAGAGCTGCCCCCCCCGCCCCATCCCTGTCCCCTTGTGTCCCCCCCGCCCATCCCTGTCCCCATGCTGCCCCCTGCTGCCCCAGCCCAGAACTGACCACTGCCCATCCCATAATTGCCCACCGCCCCATTCCCAGCCCAGAACTGCCCCCCATCCCTATCCTTGTCCCAGAATTGCCCCCTGGCCCCATTCCCACCCCCAGCCTGTCCTCTCCATGCCAGAACTGCCCCCTCCTGCCTCGTCTCTATCCCATAATCGGTCCCCCGTCCCAACCCCATCCCAGAACTGCTCCATCCCACAGTTGCCCCATGCCCATCCCATCGTTGTTGTGCTGTCCCTCTGAGACCCCTCCCTGTGCTGTCCCCAGGTTGGGGGACACACTGAGATTTCAGCCCTCACACCGGTTTGGGACCGGAGCCGGGGAGCTGTGCTGGGGGGTGACTAAGGCTGGTGTCCCCTCCCCGGGGAACCCCGGAGCTGAATAACGGCCAGGACCGAATTCCCCTTGGACTCCCCATGTTCCCCTGCCCGGGGCTGCCTCCCACCTGGCCCTGTGCCCCACCGGGGTCACCCCACTTGTGTCACCCCACTGCTTTCCCTCCCAGTCAGGCGGTGGGTCCCCATGGCTGTGGGGTGAGCAGCTCCCTTGGAGACCTCAGCCAAGGGACGTCCCCACCGTGGGGTGGCTTTTCCCAGGTGGCTCCAGGGTGGGCAGCAGGGTCACTCAGGTGGCCCTGACCTGCGGGGGCACTGGGGCCACCAGCATCGCTCTGGTGACACTCAGTCCAGGGTGCACCCACATATGGGGGTCCCCCCACCCCTCCACACCCTTCCCTGGGTGGGGTCACATACCTGTGCCCTCCCCTCCACAGCCCATGCAAGCCGTCCGCTCCTCGGAGCCAGGTGGGTGGCTCGGCAGCTGGCGGGCGGTGGCACCGTCACAGTCACGGTGACCCACAGCACGGCAAGCCAGCCCGGGCTGCTTCATGGTGACATTGTCCCCAGCAGGAATGTCCCCAAATGGCAGCAGGGGCCAGCGCGGCGGTGGCCGTCCCGGCGGCGATGCTCCCTGCGACTGACTCAGGCAGTGGTGCCGGGCAGCCCGGTGGCACCGGCACACGCAGGAACGAGTGACTCTGCGGTGCCACATGACCGGGTCTTAGGATTTTTGACTCAGCGGGGCCGGTGGCAGAGGGGTGGCCTGGTCCCCGCAACGGCCCGGCAGCTGTGCCGAGTGGCACACGGGGCTGTGTGACGTGCGGCATGTGGTGCCATGCAGTGTAGTGCCAGGCCATGCCATGGGATGTCACGCCTTGTCACGTCGCGTGCCACACCGCACCATGTGCCGGACCGCACTGTGCCATGCGCCATGATGTGCTGGATGCCACGTCTCATTGGGTACTGTGTGCCATTGTGCTGTGCCACATCCCGTGCCACCACTGCCATGCCACATCCCCTGCCACCTGCCACATGCCCTGGCGAGGACAGCGGGCACAGCCCCGCTCTGCCCGTGGACGCACGGACACCCAGACACCAGGACACAACCACTCAGTGGCCCGTGGGCCCAAGTCAGCTCTTTATTTCCTCCTGCCATTATACAAAAAGTATGGGGGTGCCACGAGCCCGGGGTGGCCACCGCCCTTCTCACAGTACAAAATAATCTTGATATTTATAAATAACACCTTGTTACATTCATCGTTTAACACAATACAAAAAAAAGTTATCACAAAAATAGATATTTATATATTAAAAACGTCCTTAAATATTTTTTCTCCCACTGCAGGGATGTATTAAATTAACCCCAAGATTCAATAAATATCACAACCACACAAATATTAATGTATAAATTAGTGGGGAGGGGGTGGGTGCTGCCACCCACTGTCACAGTGCAGTGGCCAGAGCCGAGCCCCTGCCCGACACAGCCCCAGGGACTTGGGGACACAGGGACGTGGAGGGTACAGGGACACTGAGCACAGAGGGAAGAGCACGGGGGTCCCTGAGGACACAGGGATGCTGGGAGCATGGGGACACCAAGAGCAGGGGGTCACCCAACACAGGAGGGTGAGCACAGGGACACTGCACAGGGACACTGAGCACACAGGGACACTGAGAGCACAGAGACGAGCACAGAGGTGCTGAGGGTCTGGGGATGAGTGTGTAGGGACAAGCACAGCAAAGGACACAGGGACATGGAACTTGTAGGGACACTGAGTGTGCAGGGTCGTGGAGCTCACAGGGATGCTGAGCTCACAGGGACACCAGGCTCACGGGGACCCCAAGCCTGTAGGGACACCAAGGTCATGGGGAAACCAAGCTCACGGGGACATCAGGCTGCAAGGACACCATGTTCACAGGGACACCACGCTCACAGGGACACCAAGCTCAAAGGGACACCACACTCACAGGGACACCACACTCACAGGGACACCAAGCTCACAGGGTTCTGCTCCCAGACACTTCCTGGGGTGTGCAAACCCCCGAAGGTGCAGGCAGGGCGGTGCAGGGGGTGACAGTGCCGGTGGCACACACCGGTGCCGGCAGCACAGCTGAGTCAGGCTGGGTCACCGGACCCGCTGAATCACTGGAAAATCCATCAGGACTCGGTGACAAAAAACGGCTCCATCCCGCAGCATTGGGCACCCAGGAGACACCCGAGTGAACCCAAGTGTGTGACACCCACCAGCGCTGCTGAAATGTGGAGCAGGACAAGGGGGAGTTGCCAGGAGCAGGGCTGTCCTGCAGCCGTGCGGTGGCACGGGGCCAGCCGGGTCCCCACGGTAAGCCGAGGCGATGGACGATGCTTCAAGCGCACTCGTGTCCTCACCCCTGGAAGCTCAGAGGGTGCCTGAGGAGCGTCCCCACCAGCGAGTTGCCATCTGGGGATGGGGGTGAAGATGGAGATGATGGAGATGGGGACAGCTCTGGTGACACCAGGGCTGTGCTACGAGCGTGTGGGTGGCCGTGGGCCCCGGCGGGATCTCCGCTTCTCCCGGCGGCTCCGGGCCTCGAGCCGGGCGCTGAGCTTGGCCATGAAGCGGGCGTAGCTCCAGAGGATCTGGCACCCCGCCAGCTTCTGCCGGAAGATCTTGGTGGGTGCTGTGGGGCCGGGGGGCGGCCGGTGGCCGGGGAGGGGGCTGGGGGCCGGGAACAGCCCGTCCAGGTTGCTGAGGAGCCCCCGCACCTTCAGGTGGGTGCTGGCCAAGCGACGAAGGATTTCGGCACCGGGGGGGTTGAGGTCGCGCTGGTGGCGGGTGATGTCCTGCAGCGCCTGCGCCATGCGGGTCATGGTCCCTCGCAGCTCCCGCAGCCCCCCGGGGCCCAGCACAGGTCCCCGCAGCCACTCGGGCGGGCGGTTGGTGCGGCAGAGGTGGTGGATGGCCAGGTGCTGGTTCTCCTCCTGCCCAGGGACAGGGGGGACAGTCAGGGACACTGGACTGGAGCAGCATGGGACCCCCTCGCCAGTATTATCCCCCCATGGAGGGGACAGGCACGGGACTCACGTAAAAGGTGAAAAGCTCCTGCGCGTCCTCGGCCATGTGTCTCACCAGCGCCTGGATCTGCTGCAGGGTTGGGGGCGGCAGGGGCCGTCCCCCCTGGCTAGGCACTGCCCAGAGGATGAGGAGTCCTTTGGTGACAGCTGGGGAGGAAGAGGAGGGACATGGGGGACATTGGGGCGTTGCCGGGTACAGGGAGGCTCCAGCCCACCAGCCCCCACATGCCCATCACCCTGGTGTCAAGCCTTGAGGTGACACCAATGCGTGCCAGGTACATGTGCCCCCCTGCACCGGTCCCTGGTCCTGCCGCAGGGACAAGCCAGTCTCTATGCCAAGAGCCTGCTGGGGACCCGGCAGGGAGGAGGAGGAGGATGGAGATGCCCTGGAGCAGCCAGGGACGCAGCCCAGTGCCGGTGGCTGTCCAAGCAGCTCCCCCGTCAGCACAGGCCACCACAAAGGAGGGGACAGCGGTGACACTCCTGGATTCGGCCCCTTGGCTCCAGCCTGTTGCTGTCCCAGCCCTGCTGTCACCCAGAGCCATGTGCCAGCGGTGACTCAGGAGGTGGCACTGGATCAGTGCACAGCATCCAGCCACTAGCTCAAGGGCTTCAGGGTGTGCAGGATCCATGCCAGCAATCTGACCTCTGACCCTCTGCCATCTGTCCCCAAACTGACCCCAGCGCGTGTCCCCTCCTGCCCACCCCCTCCCAGCATCCCTTCTGCCCTGGCATGAAGGCAGCACCCCTGGGTGCCCATCGCTGGTGCTCCCAAGCCCACACGCCATGGCGGGGAACATCCCCATCCCCCATCAGCACCCTTGGGAGATGACACCGCAGCAGCACAGGGAGGGACAGCCTGGGTGACACCATCAGCCGCAGCACGCCGACTCCATCCCCACGCGGGCCCCACCGTGCTCTCCCCGTGGCTCCCGGCGCGCGAGCGAGAGGGCGGTTTGGGGACGCGGCAGCCACCTACCTGCCAGCATGCCCAAGGGCCACCCGCCACACCGCATGGCCGGGACGGGGTGTCTGGGCGTGGGGCCGCCAGGCGCGCAAGCCACTTCCTTACTGCCGGCCTGATGGGGAAGCTCGCCTTTTAAAGTGCACCCATTTGCCCCCACCTCCGCGGGAGGCACCCGGACCCAACGGGAAGGCAGCGAGAAGTGAAGCCACGGCCCCAGGGCCAATGAGCGGGGTGAGTCACCCCGGCGGGAGGAAATGATGCCAGGACTGCCCGTGGGCTTGTTCTTCGATTCAGTTCCTCGAGGGAGTCCCAGTGGGTCCAGCCCATGGTCCCCACTGCTTGGTCCCCGGTTTCTTGGGACAGGGCGGCTCCGAGTCGCTCCAGGTTTGCTGCTCGGCACCCAGTGGGCTGGTTGAACTGCAGACAGCCTGTCTGCCTCAAAACCCAAATGCAAAAGAAGGTAATGGTGATGGCGGTAGCAGGGCTGGCATTTGGGGACGTTGGCTGTGTGGGGACACCCATGTCACATCGTGAAGGGCTTCATGCACCAAGTCCAGACATGAGAGCAGAAAATCCAGCCTGGGAAGGAGGGAGGTGGAAACTCGGTAAGTGCGGAGCATCTGGGCACGGCTGGGTACCGCACCCCGCCGCGGCACTGGGTGATGCTCCCGAGGACGCTCTGGCCATCCGTCCCCTCATACCCACCTCTCTGGGCGACAAATTGGGGTGCTGACTAAGCAGGGGACACAGAGCAGCACGGTTCATCCCAGCAGCACCCATGGGTGACCCCAGGGAGGAATCACAGCCGCCTGGTGCCAAAAGGCCACGCTGGGACGTGCGTGGGGCCCCGGGTGTTGCCCAAGGGCGCAGGGCCGGGCAGCGGAAGCCCGTTGTGGGCAGCGGTGCCGGCAGCTGTCCCTGCTGCCGTGGCAGCCTTGTGCAATGCCACCGCGGCACAGCCCGGCGTGCACAGCACCCAGCACAGCGCCCAGCACAGTGCCCAGCACAGCCGGCAGCACCCGCTGCAACCCCCGTGCACCCCCAGCTCCCCTTTTCCTGCAGATGAAGCCTGGCACTGACAGGGGCTTTTTCCTTCCTATAAAAATGAATGTATTTCATCAGCTCTTTGAGAAACAATGCAATCCGGTTGATGTTGGTGCCCATCACAAGCCGCCCCACGCTCAGTTCACAGGTTCCGAGGGTTTAGCAGCAGCATGGGCTGACAACCCAGCCATAACCTCTGCTCCGGGGTGGAACGATGCGGCCGTGATTCCCTTTCACAAGAAGAAATGTTGTCTTTTCCCAGAATTTCCCCTCCCCAGCCACCCCACGAGCTCCAGGATTCCCTGCTGGGGCGCGCGGGGCTGGTGCTGCTTCCTCCCCCAGCCGCCTCCTCCTCCTCAGGGTGTCCCCAGCAGAGGTCGTGGCTGGGCCAGGGGGCTCAGGGTGGGCAGGGCTGTGCCTGGGGGGTGGAGGAGCCAGGAGAACATCCTTTTCTCCCCAGCCTGCCTGGCTGAAGCAGCTTGTCCATCCGTCTGTCTGTCTAGGCGGTCTGTTAGCCAGCTGTCCATCCATCCATCTGCTCATCCACCCATACTTCTGTCCAGCTGTCCAGCAACCTGTCTGTCCATCATCCATACAATGATCCAGTCGTTCATCCACTCGTTTAGCTGAACGCACACACATCCACCTGTCTGTCCATTTATCCATCCGTCCGTCCATCCATCCATCCGTCCATTCACCTGTCTGTTCATCCATCCATCCATCTACTCATACATGCATCCACCTGTCCATCTTTTCATCCGCTTGTCCATGTCCACCCACCCATCCACCCATCCATGCATCCATGCCTCCATCCGTCTCTCCCTGACCACAGGGACCCTCCACCGAGCGTGACGCTGCAGCAGGACCGCCGGACACCCTGACCAGGTGAGCAGGACCACACAGGTAGATTGCACCCACTCTCAGATCCCCACAGCCAGAGGTGGCCCTGGTCCCTCTGCACGTCACTGTCACCTCCCAGGGGGCGCACAGGGTCCCTGCTGGGCTGGGCAGTGGCCGCCTTGCTGGAGCAAAGCGGGTGGCTGTGCAATACCCAACAGGGACAAAAATAGCGCCGGTGACCGCATGGCCCGGCTGAAATTTCTTCATCACTTGGGCGCACGTCAGCAGCATCTCATGACTGCGGACAACAGAGCGAGACAGGAAAGAAATGCCCGGGGAGGTGGCAGGAACCCGAGGGGTGACGCGGGGGGACACGCTGGGACCCGCGCACGCTCCCGCCTGGTGCACAGGGACGTGGGGCTGGTTTTGGAGGACAGGATGGGGGCAGAGCCACGTTCGCCAAGCACGCTGAGCCCTGCAGAGCTGCCCGCCCTGGGGAACAGAACCCAAAGAGGTTTCTGCTGTGCTTGTGCTCCTGACGAGCCGTGGTCCCCAGGGACACCCAGTGGCTGGGGACATGGGGGACATGGGGGACAAGGCCACCACCACACAGCCCCAGCCACCAAGGGGGTGACAGGAGCTCCAAGGCACCCCAGGAGGTGACAGCCCTGACCCCACGCACCCCACTTTGCCGGGGGGTGGCAACAGGAGAGGATGTGGGGACAGAGTGGCAACACAATAGGGGAATCCCCAGGCCTGGGGTCAAGTTCGTCTCTTTGTGCCTCAGTTTCCCCCAGAGCTGGGAGCTGGTCCAGCATGGGGCAGGGCAGAAATGGAGGAGCAGGGCCTGTGCCTCAGTTTCCCCAGGGCTGGTGATTTGCTGAGGGCTGCAGCCTTTGCCCTTTTTTCCCCAAGAATGTGGCAGGTGAGCTTGTCCTGTCCTGGTCACCTCACAGTGGGGACACGGGGAGTGCCACATCCCCCTGTCACCTCCCAGCCATTCCCATCCCGCCCAGTGCCACCACCCTGGGGACTGGCTCTGGGCCACCCCCCCAGCCACAGAGACATACAAATAATAGAACTTTTATTGACTTATTAAAAACTATGTGAAAATACAGCTTGGAAGGAGTTCGGGGGTCACCATTGTTCCCCCTCAACAGGCCACAGCCCAGGCAGGGGCACAGGGCCACCCCGGAGGTGACACCAGGCTGGGGCTGAACCACAGCACCCCCATTCTCTGCCTGGGAGATTTTCGGGGTGCAGGGGGACCTGCAGCTCTGGGGACATTTTCACCCCCCATGAGGCCAGACCAGGGGGGCCCTAGAGCATCACAGCCCCACTCTAAGGGATCACCCATGGGGACACACGCAGGGCGTGGGGACATGCCCTGCCAGCCCCGAGCTGTCACCCCAGCACCATGGTGGCACATCACTGCTCTCTGGTGTGTCCCCCAACCAGCAGGTCCCTGGGGACACCTGCTCCCCTCCTGAGGGGACAGAGGGTGGCAGGTGCTGCCCTTTGGCGTCCCCCACGTGGTGGCACAGCAGGGACAGCTTGCCCTCCCACAGGACACTGTCCCACCATCACTAGGCCACTGGGTTCCTGAAGCCACCATGTGTCCATGTCCCCAGCAGACAGGGAGTGACGCTGCACCCAGCTCTGCCCCACACTGCAGGAGCCTCGAAATTAAAAATAATGAATGGGGGGGCAGGTAGCAGGGGACCCCACCATGCCACTGCCCTGGGCCACCCGGCGCGGGGACAGCAGCCACTATCTGCCACTGTCCTGGCGCTGCTGCAGCAGCTGGATCACTTCGGCAATGCCCTCCTCGGGGACCTGCGGGGGACAGAGGGGTCAGCCCTGGGGACACCCCCGGGTGGCGGGTCCCGGGGAGGCGCAGGGGCTCACCAGGGCGTGATCAAAGTTGAAGGTGCTGATGTAATAGGCTGAAATGTCGGCGGCAGCCAGTGGCTCTGCGATCTGCGCCACGATGCCACACTCGTCTGGGGGAAAAGGGATCCCGGGGTAAGCGGTGGCCCCGGTGGCACAGCCCCAGTGGGGGTGGCACAGGGGGGACATGGCCACTGTGGCCACACTCACCGAAGCCGAGGGGCTGCCCCCCTATCCGCACCATGCGCCACAGCTCCCCCGTCGAGCTGGTCAGCAGCAGGTCGCTGGGGAACCTGAGAGAGGGGGTGCTGGGTGTGACCCCAACCTCCCTGAGCCCCCAGCCCTGGGATGGACAGACGGACACACAGACAGACAGACAGCACCTACCGCTTCTGGGTTTCGGCGTCCATGACGATGGAGATGTAGCCCTCGATGAGGGAGAAGGCGAAGAAGGTGATGGAGTCGAGGTCCTGGCTGGTGGCACCGGGCTCCCGTGGTGGGCTGTGGGGAGGGGGAAGGAGCCACAGGGAGCGGTCACAACCCCCAAAACTGGGAGAAGGGTTTGGTGGTGGCACTGGGTGTCTTAGGGGTTAGCTGGGGGGGGGCAGGAGAAGGGGCTGGGAGCGGGTGCTGATCATGGGGTGTGCAGCTCACATGGGGGGCAGCAGGTGCTGGCCACACACGGGACAGGGGTGACGCTGGGTTTTGAGGCATCCCCAAAGTGGTGCTGTGCCTCCGGAGCGGGACAGTCCCACTAGAAGGGACCTCACCCAGGGGACACGGGAGGTCCCAGCCAGGAGCATCCCCACACCCCAGCGCAGTTCCCACCAGCCTTTTGTAACCCCCCACCTCCTGTTCTGCACTGGGGCGCTTGTCCCCACGTCACCTCGGGGCTCCCATCTCCCCCAGTGCCACGACTGCAGCCTCCACGCTTGGGAGGGCAAAACCAGCTTGCAAAACACACCCAGAGCTTGAAAAGCCACTGGGAGCAAGAGGGGAGGACATGTCACCACGGTTCAGGTGACATGAGGCAAGAGGCCACCGCCATGTCCCAGCCCCTGGACCCACCTATGGGAGTAGAAGAGGACGTCGATAAGCATGGTGGCGATGGCGGGCAGCGTGTCGGGGGCCACGGTCAGGACGCAGAAGCGGGTCTGGGGGCTCTGCACCGGGTGCAGCGTGGGGCTGGCGGCTGGCAGGGGGACAGGCACCCGTCAGGCTTGGGGACAGCGCAGGGACAGTCCCGCAGTGCCACCCCGTGGCCACCGCCGCCACTGCCCGGCATCCCTCCGGGTACACGGGTGGCCCGGGGAGTAAGGAACTGGGTACCAGCGGTAGCATCCTGGACAGGACCAGGTGGCCCTGGGGATGGGGTGACCCTGGGGACATGACACCCGGTGTCACTCACCCGGCTTGGGCTTGAGGAAGCCATTGCTGACATCGTCGCAGGTGACAGGGACACACTCGCCGCTCTCCTCCTTGTAGATGTCGAACTCCCCGGCCAGCGTGTGGATCACCACCGGCAGGTCCCGCTCCCGCACCTGCCCGGGCGCAGGGTCGGGCTGGCACTGCCACCCCCAGGGACAGCGGGGTCCCCACCCACCCCCGCCAGAGCCACCAGGGACCCCGTCCCCATCATCCCCAGCGCTCACCAGGATGAAGTCGGTCTGGTACGTGGAAAGCATCAGCACCGAAACGTGGTGCTCAGCCAGCGGCGCGATGACCGATCTGGCGATTTTGGTGACACCGGTGGCCTGGGAGCCAGAGGCGGCCCGGCCGTTGGAGACGACGCTGAGCACCAGCCACGTCGAATCCGCCACCTGCATGAACTCGGAAGGCGGCAGCTCTGCGAGGGATAAAGGGAAACTGAGGCACAAGGCTACCTGGGGCTCGGCACAGCCGATGCCGTGAGCCTGTCCGTGGCACGGGGCCGGCAGCGGCTCGGGCACCGCGTGTCACACTGTCCCTCGGGAGGTGAGCTGGCCCGGCAGAGCCAGGACAGGATCAGCCCCTGGTGTGGGGCTGGAGACACTGGTCTGGGGGCACCGACCAGCCCCATCCACACCTGGAACGAGCCAGAAAGGCTCAGCCCCTCCATGTGCTGAATTTGGCCACAGGGACGAAGAGGGGTGGAGGCTCCAACCCTCAGGCCCAGGACGCGTCTCTCTTCCCCATGTCAGCACCCTGGGCTGGATGCAAGGGGTCGTTGGGGTGCTCTGTACCCCAAAACCGGCACAGCCAGGCCCTGGGACTGCTCGGCCCATCCCCTGCACCCGGGGACCCTCCAGCCCAGCATCCAGCACCAGGGACACGCTGGGGGGGACACGGGAAGGGGAACCGCACTGTCCCAGGGGTGCCAGCACCTCGTGCCACCCTGGTGGGAACAGGCCAAGCCCCAGCTGGTGGGGCCAGCGCTGCCTCCCAAAAAGCGGTTTTTGTTGGCAGGGGGGTGCACACTGGCTGGTCCGCTCCTGGCCCAGGATGGGGGGCACAGGGGCTGCAGTCGTCCCCCCCAGCCCACCCACCTGCCCAGAGAGGGGCTGGCACTGCCGGGGTGCCCCAGGATTCATCCCAGCACCCCCAGTCCCTGGCACCCCCTTCTCACCCCCACCCTTGAAGGGACAGGGTGGGGTGGGCACCCGAGGGATCTCCAAACTGCTCTCCCCACTCAGCAAAAGCAGCACCCATGGGAGACGGCCCCGCACCAGCACCCAGCCCAGCTGAGAAGGCAAACTCATCACACGCAGCGGGGGGACATCGCCCCAGGGAGGGGTCTGGCACCCCTGGGGGGTGACCCCACGAGGGGATGGGCTCTGCACCCCCCTCCTGAACCTCGGCTCGGGGCAGGGCCGCATCCGGGCCCTTAGCGGGTGTTTCCAGCGCCTGTTCCTGTGCAGGAAGCGCCAGAACAGCCTCAACTCCAGCTCAGGGCCAAGTGTTGGGGGGGACACTTGGGGACATGGGACCTGTCCCAGCATTCGCTGCTTAATCGCTTTTCAACACCACCCTGGCCGAGGCCGTGAGGCACAGCGGGGGACCCCACTGTCCCCTGCCACCCACCCCCGGGATTAATCCCAATCCCCAAGGGAAGAGAAGGGACAGCTTTCCTGGGGGGCCCCTCTCCCGCCCCACAGTGGGGGGACACTGGCAGCCCCCCAGCCCCGGGGCGGGGGACACAGCACAGCGGGGCTGCCGGCTCGCAGGACCATTGTTCGCCGCTTCCCGCCCTCCCCTCGGGATTGAGGAATATTTGTCCGCAGGCCCTGAAATAAAACAATACGTGGGGAACAGCTCTGGCTCTGCGGGGGGAGCCCAGCCCCACGGCCCCATCTCCGAGCAAAGGGCCGGGGAGGGAGGTGGGAGCTGGATCCGGCCAGCGAGTGCCCCATGGCCGCAGCGCTGACCATTGCTCCTTGGGGCACCGCCAAGGTGATACACTGCGGCTGGTCCCACGGCCTCAGCAGGAAGGTTTGGGCGTGGGAAGCTGGGACAGGATCCGGCCCCCCCCAGCACGACCCGTTGGGCCGGTAGCCCCGGCAGGACCAGCGGTCAGGCTGATGCACAGGCATGCGCTGGGTCACCAGTGGTGGGGACATCACCGAATTACACCTTCTAGGGACGGGGACTAGCCTAGGGTCAACTCAGCCCCAGGACAACCCAAAACCTGGGTCCTGCTGCCCGCAGCACCCCCAGGCAGGGTGCACCCCTGCCAGCCCCGGGGGGCACAGAACTGGCCCTGCTCTGCTGAAACGCTGTCTGGTCCTGGCCCTCACCAAGCAGGGGGACAAGACAACAGCGGCCAAGGGACCGACGGCAGCAGGTCTGGCAGCAGCACCTGGTGCAGGCAGAGACCGGGGTGCTGCCCGTGGGGATCCTGGGGGTACCTGCCCCTGGTCTGGAGCAGCTTCAGCTGGTGCTGGGGTCCCACAGACCGTCCCCGCCGGTTCCACAGCCCAGTCCCGTGAGCTGGCGGAGACGCGGCTGCAGCTGGGAAAGGGGTTATTAGGGCAAAGGCGGCCAGGCTGGGAGAGCATCAACTGGGCAAGCTGGTACATCTCCGGCGCAGGCACTGCAGGCCGGGAGCCCCGGGGATGGGCACGAACCCAGGGAGCCTCGCTACAAGCCGGGACTCGCTCCCCGCGGCCCAGGACGGAGCATCGCTGCGCTCGGGTGGGCTGAGAACGGGCACAACTCGTGTCTGCGGTGCCAGCCCACCCTGCGAGGGACGGGGTGGCCGCAGAGGCCACCGCACGGTACCTTTGAAGCCTTCCTCGTCCAGCATGATGGTGTAGTCTTCGGGGGTCTCCGTCAGGCTGAAGAACTTGCACCTGAAGAAGAAACCGGCGCTGTCGACCCCGCGAGGGCTGCGGGGCTGGAGCGGTGCTGGGCACCGGCGGAGGAAGGAGAGGGAGGAGAGGAAGGCCGGTACCTGCAGCGCTGGGGTAAGAAGAGCAGCTTGAGCAGTGGGTGGGTGTAGAGCCAGAGCCCGCGGCGGGCCAGGCTCAGCACCCGCACCCGGTGCTCCAGGATGTGCAGGTCCATGGCGGCCGCACCGGCCCCGCCGCCGCCACCAGCGCGGCCCCGGCCCCGCCCCGCCCGCGGGAGGGAGGGGCGACCGCGGCCCCGCCCTGACCCCCGGCCCCGCCCCGGCCCCGCTGTCCCGACGGGACCGACCCGGACCCGCCCCGACCCGGAGCACCCGCCCCAGCCCCAGTTCCGAGCCCCGGGCTGCGGGACCCGGACCCGACCCGGAGCCCCGTGGTATCCGAACCAGCCCAAATTCCGAGTCCCCGGGATGCAGACTCGGACCTGACCCGATCCGGAGCTCCGGGACACTCAAAACAGCTCCAATTCCGAGCCCTGGAGTGACCGACCCGGACCCGCCCCAAAGCCCCGGAGCACCCGCCGCAGCCCAAGTTCCGAGCCCCGAAGCGCCCGACCCTGGGCGGAACCCGCCCAGGGGCCCCAGGGTACCCGAACCAACCCAAATTCCGAGTCCCGGACTCCCCGCACTCAGTCCTGCCCAGCTCACCAGCACCAGTCAGGCTACTGGGCGCCCTGGGAGCCCAGTTCCCGCTGTACCCATCGCACCCCGGCCGGGCTCCCCCAGCACCCCCCGTGCTCGGCCCTGGCCCGGGCAGGACGGAGCCCAAAGCAGCCGCGATTTACCAAAACCAGGACAGCGGTTTTGGGGGGCAGAGGGGATCCCCAGCACCAGGTGTGTCCTGCAGCCACCCCCGGGAACAGGGAGGTTTGGAGGGAGGAACAGAGGTTCGGGCAGAATTCCTGCCTGCGGGAAGCACGGGGAGGGAGGGAGGACCTGGGCACCATTTTGTGTGAGGAAAAAGTCAAGTTCTGGGGGGTCATGGGGTCAATGAGGAGGCTCCTGGCTCTGTTGGGCCACAGGGGCTGTGGCACTGGGAGAGGGAGCAGATCTGGGTGCTGGGAAGGGCGCTCACCCCCAGGAACCCCAGAGACCCCAGGGCCTGGCAGCCACCACGGCTGTCACCAGCTGGGGCAGGCCTGAGCGTCCCCCCATTTACACCCCAAACACGGGCAGCTCCAGGGCTGGGCGAGGCAGCAAGGCCGGGTTGGGGCTTGGCCACCCTTGGTGGCTCCCCTGGGGCAGTGAAAGAGGTGACAGCAGCAGGAGCCTTCCCAGGACCCCCCATAGCACCTGTCCCCCTGATCACCCAGTGACACGGGGCCCATGGCAGGGTGCGCCCCCAAAGCTGCTGCAGCAGGAGGTGGGAGATGATGGGGAGCACCCACACCCCCATCCCCTGCCCCGCTTCAACCCGCAGCACCAGAGGGCGACAGGAAGACACGCTGGGAACGGAGGCTGCGCCTTTACACAATCCTGCTTTATTTACCCCTTTGTACAAAACCATTTTCCCCGCTTTATTTTACAAAGCCACCCCTGGCAGGGGGGAGAGAGGGGACCCCATAAGCAGGGAGCACCCGGCCGCTCACCCACCCCACGGGCACCCTGTCTCACCTCCGCCAGGGCCCCAGGGTGGGGGGCAGCGGTGGGGAGAGCCCCAGCAGGGTGAACAGCCCCCCGGAGCCATGGGGAGCCCAGGGATGGGGAGGGGGGGGCTTTAGCCTCCCGGTCTGGCATCAAATCCCGCTGCCCGTGGCACACTGTGCCCGCAGCTCCCACCCTCGGTCCCCGTCCTGCACGGTTACTGCCACGGAGGAATAATAAATAGGCTCAGTGAGTAGGTAAATTCGGTAACTACATATAGGGCTACAGCTCGATACATCCTCACTAGATAAAGAGGAGGGGGGTGAGGGGTCCCCCGGCTCCTCACGTACCCCCAGTCCCCCTGCGCCAGGCGCAAGGGCTCAGGAACTGGGTCTGCCCAGTGGGCAGGGAGTGGGCAGAAGGGTGGGGGCTATGGGGGCATCCCAGGGGCAGTGGGTTGAGGGGCTCTGGGACAGAGAGAAGGACCCGTGGGGCAGCCTGGCCCCCAGCTGTGGGTTGGGAGCTTGGGTGGCTCAGCCACCCCTGCCAGGGCTCCCACCGCTCGTGGTGCCAGCACCCTGCAGGGTGGGCACCCAGCGCAGAGCGACAGTGGCCCCTTGGGCCACCACCCCGGCCAAGCTCCCACAGGTGCCCCTGGCTTTGAGCCCACCCCCATGCACAGGGCCCACGGTGTCCCCATCCCTCGCGCTCAGAGCGCCGGGCACTCCGGGTCCCCGCACAGCCCCCTCGGTGTCCTGGAGCCCGGGTCCACGCGCAGCCCAGCTGAGCCTGGGGTGCAGACCCAGCGCCGCGCTGGCCCTACAAGTACGTGTCCTCGCTCTCCCGGGAGCTCAGGCTCTCCTTGGACTGGTGGTGGGGGGACACCTGGGGGTGCAGCAGCTCCTTGGCTGCACCAGGCGCCCCATTACCCTCAGCCCCGGGGCCGTTGGCGGGGCTGGCCGGGCCCTTGTCCCGGCTTTTCTCCTTGCTCTTGCGGGCCTTGGGCACGGGGGCGGGCCCAGGGGGCACGATGATGGAGGGGACAGGCTCCAGCGCCTTGCGGGTGGGGGGCTCGGCCTCGCTGATGGCCTTGGCGCCGTGCAGGCGCGGGGGGGACTTGCACTGCAGCTCCCCGTGTGTCTCCCGCCACTTCTTCAGCTGGATCAGGTGCTCCCGCTCGATCTGACGCTCCGTCACCGGCAGCTCGATGACCTGTGGGGGGACACACTCGGGCCATCAGTGTCTCCCCCAACAGCGTCACCCAGGGCTGGCTCAGTCCCCTGGGATACCCCCCTGCACAGAGGAAACCCCAAATCCAAGCCTTTTGGGGACTGCTCCCCATCTCTGCCCACCCAGGGGCATCCCAGTCCAGCAGCATGGCCAACTGGGTGGCACTGGGCCCCCAGCCCCCCAGCACCTCACCTCCTGCACCAGGAAGGTCTCCTGCATGATCTTGGGGCTGAGCGCCCGCAGCCGCTCCATGGTCTCGTACTGGCCCTGGCAGGACTTGAGCTTGTCCGAGGAGCCCAGGGTGTGTTTGAGCAGCACCAGGCCCACCCGGAAGATGATCTTCACCCCTGCGAGGGGAGAGGTGAGGCAGCAAGTGCCCGGTGGGACAGGGTGATGCTGTCACTGTGTCCCTCAGGTGCTGTGGGACACCAGATCCCAGCCCCGCTGGCAGTCAGGATATGCAAGAGGGGTGGATTTGGGATGCACGTGCCCCTGAACCCCTAGGAAAAGAGCCCAGTCTCTACCCCAGGTATGTGGCTGCCCCAAACCTGCCCTACAACGGGCCCCATGTGCCACAGGGGCTGCAGGCAATGACCCCGAGAGGAAGAGGAGGATGGTGGGGAGCTCCTACCTTCGCAGAAGAACATGTCCCAGACGCGCAGGACAGAGCTCCAGGGGAGCGTGCGGGAGAAGGCGCACATGAACCACTCTGTCATGTACAGGATGGGATCGATCTTCTGCTTGCTCAGGTGCTTGTAGGCCACAGGTGAGACCTTGTGCAGCAGCGAGAAGAGGATCTGTCCGTCCAGTTGAATGGCCTCCTGCAGGGACAGCAGTGAGAGCCCCCGTGAGCACCTTAACCCTGGCCCAGCCCCGGGATCAGCTCCCCCAGGGAGCAGCCACCCCCGAGACCCAGCTATGGGAGCAGAGCTGTGCCCCACGGACCCCGGCAGCAAAGCTACACCGAGCCCCCACCCCTGGGGGTGTTCTGGAGGCTGTGAGAGTAGCAGGATCTGCCCAAGCTCTTTCTCCAGAGCTTAGGGCCTGGAGCCACCCCAGGTCCTGCCACCACCAACGGCACCGCGGGCCCCTCACTCACCAGCTTCTCGCTGTAGTAGCCGGGCAGGTACTTCTCGCAGATCTGCACCAGGCACCAGAATGCTTGCTGCAGGCCAAGGGACAGCAGGTGAGCACCCAGGTGTCCCCAGGAAACATCCCACAGTCCCCACCCCACTCCCCAGGACCAAGGGAGGAGGCAGAGCATACCCAGGGCATCTCCCTGCATCAGCCAAACTTTGGGGTACACGGGTGCTGTGAGCCAAGCACTGTGCCCACCAGCAGTACCCAAAGAGACCCCCACCCTCTCGCCGGTCCCCGCTCTGCAGCCCCCGGGTCTCCCCGTCCCCCCAGCTGTGTGCTCGTACCTCGGCCGGCATGTGCATGAGCAGGACGGCAGCGATGGGCGCCTGGGCCTGGCAGTAGCCCTCCTCCGGGCGGTACAGCGTGTACGCCTTCAGCACCCGAAACAGGTCCTGCTGCCTGCGGAGACCCAGGGAGGGAGAGGTGGAGAGAGGGCATGGATGTGGCCCCGCAGCCTCCCCCAGGGACCAAACCAGCACCGGGCATCACACGGTGACCCCGCACTGCAGCCTGGCCACCAGGCCTCCCCACGAGCCTGGGTCAGTCCGTCTTCACACAAACCCAGGGATACGGGACACCAGTTGGGGTGTTCAGCCTGGAGAAGCTCCAGGGAGACCTTATTATGGCCTTTCCGTATTTAAAAGGGGCTGACAAGAAAGATGGGGACAGACTTTTGAGCAGGGTTTGTTGTGATAGGACAAGGGGTGATGTCTTTAAACTAAAGGAGGGAGATTCAGGCTGGACATGAGGAAGAAATTGTTGTCCCTGAGGGTGGTGAGAGCCTGGCCCAGGTTGGCCAGAGAGGTGGTGGATGAACCATCCCTGGAGACATCCCAGGCCAGGCTGGAGGGGGCTCTGAGCAACCTGAGCTGGTGAAGATGTCCCTGCTCATAGCAGAGGGGGCACTGGGGGAGCTGGGAAGGGCCCTTCAACACAAACCATCTGCAATTTTATGATAACCACAGCTCTGCTCCGGGACACTCTGCCCATGGAGGCCCCATCCTGCATGGATCTGAGCAGCAAGGCCGGGAGATGACCACCTCCTGGGGATACCAGCTCAGGGTGAGCCGTGGCCGGGCAGGACACAGCCGCAAACACAGCGGCAAAGACACCCCCTGACACATGGGGAACAGCATTTCCCTGGTGAGACAGAGGCCACAGCCGGGCACCTCCTCCAATCTCCTACCACAGCAATTCCCACCCCACCAGTGTCAGAGCTGGTGCCAAGGGCTGCGACACACACCCCCAGCTCCTGGGAGGCTGTCCTGTTCTCAGCCCAGGGCTGGATGCCCCATGAGCTGGGTGGTGCAAGAACTACAGGGAACACTGCAGCGGACACCGCAGGGGACGAGTGTGACTCCGTGAGCTGGCTGGCCAGTGCCCACCCCACAGAACCAGTCCAGCCCGCTGGCTGCCGAGGACCAGACATGCAGCAGCTCCACTCACCCATGGCCTCCGCGTGAGACAAACATCTCGTGGAAGGGGAACTGCCGATGGAGATCCCGCTCAATCACGTCCAGCCACTTCGGGTCCCCCGGCAGGAGATCCAGTTCCTGGAGAGGGGAGAAGCGAGGTGAGTAACACCCCACAGCAGCACGGTGCTGGCCCCACTCCAGCATGTGGGGCCACTGTGACCCCAAGGGAGCTGGCGGAGCAGCCATGGGGCTGGTCCTGGCTCTGCCCGAAACACAAGCCCACGCCGGCTGGGACACCAGCACCCTTGCCCCCGCCAGCAGGAATAAGCAGAATCTGGGACCCCAACAGACACCGCAGCCCCGGAGGGAGCAGGAGCCACCCCAGCACTGTCCCCCTCGCTCAGCGCAGGAAGGTCCCCGGCGGCACTCACGTCAAACTTGCCGATGTTCTGCTCCAACTTGACCTTGCTCCCAGAGAGGTACTGCCAGGCACGGCCCCGCAGCGAGGGCGGGATGCCCTTCTGGCACCGCAGCCGGATCTGAGGAGAGACAGCGTCATGGGTAAAATCACTGAACGTGGGGAGCAAAGAGGCCCCGGGGCAAGATGGGAGCCAGGCCTGGCAGCATGGTCATAGGCTGATCCCCTGCTGCCTCCCTGTACAGGGGACATGTCCCTGCGCCCCTGGGGACAGGCTGCCCAGTCACACATCCCAAGACAGCTCCTGGTGTCACAAACACTGACAGGATGGCATGGGGACCTGCGGTCCCTGCTCACCCCAGCACCGCTCTCACCACAGCAGCTCGGCTGGATGGAAGTGGTGTCCCTCAGGGGTCCGTACTGGGACCAGTACTGTTCAACATCTTCATCAATGACATCGGCAGTGGGATCGTGTGCACCCTCAGTAAATTTGCAGGTCACACACCTGAGGGACTGGATCCATCCAGAGGGACCTGGACAAGTTTGATAAGTGGGGCCATGTGAACCTCCTGAGGTTCAACAAGGCCAAGTGCAAGGTCCTGCACCTGGGTCGGGGAACACCCGGTATCAGTCCAGGCTGGGGATGGAGGGATGGAGAGCAGCCCCCAGGAGAAGGACTTGGGGTGCTGGGGGGTGAGGGACGGACGTGACCTGGCCATGTGCACTTGCAGCCCAGAAACCACCAGTGTCCTGGGCTGTGTCTCCAGCATCCAGTTCTAGAGTCAGGACAGACATGGAGCTGCTGGAGAGGGGCCAGAGGAGCCCCAGGAATGATCCGAGGCTGGAACAGCTCTGCTGGGGGACAGGCTGAGAGAGCTGGGGTGTTCAGCTGGAGGAGAGAAGCTCTGGGGAGACCTTAGTGTGGCCTTTCTGGACTTAAAAGGGGCTGATAAGAAAGATGGGGACAGACTTTTGAGCAGGGCTTGTTGTGATAGGACAAGGGGTGATGGTTTTAAACTCGAAGACGGGAGATTTGGACTATACATGAAGAACGAATTGTTTGTGCTGAGGGTGGTGAGAGCCTGGCCCAGGTTGGGCAGAGAGGTGGTGGATGAACCATCCCTGGAGACATCCCAGGCCAGGCTGGACGGGGTTCTGAGCACCCTGAGCTGGTGAAGATGTCCCTGCTCGTGGCAGGGGTGGCACTGGGGAGCTGGGGAGGTCCCTCCAACCCAAACCATCTGTGATTCTGTGACAGCAGCTGGAGCTGCACCAGCGTGCAGGAGCTGCCGGTGGTGCCAGGAGCCAGCCGAGGTTTTGTGCTTTGCAAGCAGCTCCCAACAAGCCCAGCCCTGCCTTGAAGCTGGAGAAGCAAACGCTGGAGCTGAGGTGGGGAGCGGGTGGCTCCCCCCACCCAGCACAGCCCATGGGAAGCACTGGGGATGCAGGGGGGTTCCCAGCCCCCCAGCTCACCCCAAGCACAGGGCAGGCCTGGTCACAGCCCCACACACCACCCACTCCATACCCACAGCTGGCTCCCAGCTTCCCTGGCACAGGGCACCGGCCAGGACCAAAGTCCAGGTGAGGCAGCGCTGCTGGTTCCTGCCCCGCAGTGAGAGCCGAGCCGGCTTAACCCGCCACTGCCAGCACCGCAGCACGGACCAAACCAGAGACCCCCAGCTCCTGGAGCGGCAGCAGCATCTCCCTGTGGTCCTTGGCAAGATGGGGACACATGAGATCGCTGCTTTCATGGCCTCCAGCCCTCACGTTCCTGCTCTGATGGCACACGCCAATTGTTGGAGACGTGCCAGGGCTCTACATCCATGGCCAAGAGCTCCCAGAGCCACCCCGGTCCCTCCCGCCTGCTCACAGCTCCTATTCCCCGTTTCCCGGTGTAACTCGGGAGCGGGCTGTTTGGTTTCCAAGCAGCCTGGCCCAGCGTGGTGGCAACACCACGTCCCCAGGAGGGTTTGCTGCTCCCCACTGCAGCCAGGCTTGTTTACCCCGCAGGTCCCAAGGGGCCTTTGTGCTCACAGGAAATACAGCGGGCGATGCCCGGGGCTGCGGGCAGCTCTGTGCTGCTGTCAGCTCTGGGATCGAGCTCGCTGCCCTTCCTGCTGGCTCTGCTGCCAGGAAGGAAACCACCTCATAGAATCACAGAATCATTTTGGTTGGAAAAGCCCCTCAAGATCATGGAGTCCAACCATTCCCCCACCCCTGTCCCTGCCCCATGTCCTGAGAACCTCATGTCCGTCTGTCCAGCCCTCCAGGGATGGTGACTCCAGCACTGCCCTGGGCAGCCTGTTCCAATGCCCCACAGCCCTTTGCAGAAGAAATTGGTCCCCACATCCAACCTCAACCTCCCCTGGCGCAACTTGAGGCCGTTTCCTCTGCTCCTGGCGCTTGTTCCTGGGGAGCAGAGCCCGACCCCCCTGGCTCCAAGCTCCTTTCAGGCAGTTCAGAGATCAGAAGGTCTCCCCTCAGCTCCTGTTCTCCAGCTGAACCCCCCAGGTCCCTCAGCCGCTCCCATCACACTTGTGCTCCAGCCCCTCACCAGCTCCGTTCCCTTCTCTCAACTCGCTCCAGCACCTCCAGGCCTTTCTTGGCATGAGGGGCCCAGAACTGCCCCCAGGATTGGCGGTTTGGCCTCCCCAGGTCCCAGCACAGGGACGGTCACTGCCCTGGGCCTGCTGGCCACACCAGTGCTGGCACCAGCCAGGATGCTGGTGGCCTCTTGGCCACCTGGGCACACGCTGGCTCATGTTCAGTCGCTGTCACCAACACCCCCAGGGTCTTTTCGGTCGGGCACTTTCCAGCCGTTCTTCCCCAGCCTGGAGTGTTCATGGAGTTGTTGTGACCCAAGTGCAGGACCCGGCACTCGGCCTTGCTGAACCTCAGACAACCTCTCTGGGTTTTGGCTTGGCAGCCCCTCCAGCTGCCCACAGCTGAACATCTCATTCCCTTGGTTCTGTACCAGGTTCTCCAATCACCCCCATTCTGGGGGTACCCAGCCCCCAGGGTCCCCCTGCACCCTTCCTGAGTGATTCTGAAAGCAAAGAGCAGCTGGAGCGCTGCTGGCCCCAGAGAGCGATGGGAGCTGCCCACACGTCTGTGTGTCCTCCATTGGTCTGTCTGGAAAGGCCAAGGATCGGCATATGGTGCTGGCACGGCTCAGCACCACATCCCCGCTGGGATCCGGGCCAGGCGGGCGAGGGAGGGAGCATTTTGGGATCCCGGAGCGGTGCTGGTGTGAGTGAGCCCGGCAGGAGCTGGCCCAAGAGATCCTCAGGCCACGAGCCAAGCCGGGCAAGGCAGCCAGGAAAGCATCGGGATTTTCAGCGGCACGGGGAGCTCCTCCAGAGCAGCAGCACCGGCACCGCGCTGCACGGCCCTGGACCAAAGCAGCCGGGCTCCTGCCAGAGCTGGGATGGTCACCAGCAGCCTGCCCGCAGCAGCCCCAGGGCTCTGGGCACCGAGCAGCTCTCCAGAGCAGAGCACAGAGGCTCTGGGCAAGGACTGTTGCTGCAGGACAGATTATACAGCACACCAGTCCCTGGGAGCTCAGCCCAGGCACGAGGGAGCTCCTGTGCCAGGCGTGCGGCTGTCGGAGCACCCACCCGAGCCCGGGGCCACGCTGCGACACAATGGCAGAACAAAGCGCCCGCCTGCCGTGTCCCCAAAATCTCTTCCAGATCCTTTGTGAGTGGCCAAGAACCAGAGGAGGGATCCCTGTGTCGGTCACCAGGCAGCGAGCAGGGACAGCGCCCTAGGAGCATGGCACACGGAGCGGTGCCAGGAGGCCCTGCCAGCCCAGGGGCAGGAGGAGGAGGAGGGAGAGCAGGAGGAAGGAGCCCTTTGGCCACCCTCAGGCACTGCTGGGCTGTGCCAGCAGCCTCATTGCTTCCAGACACACAGCAGCAGCCTGGGACTTGCTGCATCCCATCCCTGTCCCATTCGCAGGCTTGGGAGCTCAGGGAGAGCCAGCAGACCAAACCACAGAGCCACCCAGCACACGCCACCATGAGTCCCCTGGGGACCCTACTAGCAGAGCAGCGTCACACGCATCAGGCTCAAACGTTTCCTACCCAGAGCTTTTTTGGTCTCCGAGATGCTCAGACCAGAAGTTTCCATGACCGAACAATTCCCCCGGCTGCTGCAGGCAGCCAGAGAACCCTCGGAAGGCTCCAGCCCGGCGGGAGCAGACGGGAGCAGGACAGGCTGGCTCGGGGACCGCAGGCACAGCCCCCGGCTCCAGCTTCCCTCCCACTGTGAGGAGCATCATGGGGAGGGAACAGCCCATTCGAGCCAACAGCATCATCCAAAGGCAAAAAGTCTGTCTGCGGGGACTTGGTGACAACGCAGGCTGCCCCAAAGCCTCAGGGGGACATGGCTGCACCCAGCTGTCCCCGCTGCCACCTCCTCTCACCCACACAGCTGTCCCTGAGCAGTCCCAGGGGACACAGCTGTCATTCGCCCACCTTCTTGTGTTTTTTGGCCATCCACTTGTCCCAGTTGTTGAGCATATCCAGCCATTTGGACTCGCGCTGCCGCAGCACCTCCAAGGGCACCTCCTCCAGCCTGGGGACAGGGGAGAGGCCGGTCAGCATGGTGACAACCACGGCAGAGCGCCCTGTCCCCTCCAGCACCCTGGCTGCCCTCCCCCAGGTGCCGAGCCCGGCTGGGACACGCTCCAGAGCGCCAGCGTTTTGGCAGCTGCTCAGCACTACTGGAAGCGCTTACCACCTGTGAAATCCCCACGCCAGCGTGGCCCCAGCTCAAACCCCCTTGGGAGCAACCTGCAGTGTCCCCACCATGTACCCCAACACCCTGGGGACCTGTGCCCGGGGAGGGGTGCGCCAGGAGGGCGAGGAAGTGGGGAGCACAGGCAGAGCCGAGCGAGGCCCGATCCCCCGCAGGCGCTGGCTGCAGACAGAGAAATCCGTGGCCGCGAGCATCATGCCATCTGCACGGCCCCGGTTGTGCTCGTGCCCCAAAACCCTGGCGCTGCTCCAAGCCCGGCAACGAGCCCAGCAAAGGGTCCCCCAGGAGGGAGGGGAGTGTTTTCCAGCAACAAATGCGATTTAACCCTGCCGAGGCAGGCAGGGATGCTGCCGTGATGCTGAAGCCAAAGCTGGGGCCTCCAGCGCCCCCAGGCACCCTCTGCCTTTGATCAGGGGAGCTGGGGTGACGGCAACTTGGTCAGGCCCTGGGCACAGACACCCCGGGGGTGGCAGAAGCTCCTTCAAGCTGTCAGTAGAGCCGAGCTGTTTTAAGAGGACTCGATACCTCCACAGGCTCAGCTCTGCACTGCCCTGCCACCGTGCTAATCCCAGGAGCGGCCTTGAGGACACAAGGACAGCGGTCTGGACAACAAGCACCCCTCAGACGGGTGCAGAGCCCCTGGCCCCGCTGCAGGACACGCAACCCCTGTGTCTCCCCAGACCCCTCCATGGCAGGAGCCGGAAAACCAACAGCACGGCAAGCCCAGGGCCGCGTCCAGCTGGCAGCGCTGCCCGCTCCTGCCCAGCCCTTCCCGCAGCGTCCCACCCGCTGCACAGGGTCAGCCGGGGCCTAGCGCCATTGTTTTGGCTGGCAAATCCTCTCCAAAGGGATCCGCTTCACTCAGTGCGGCCACCTCACCTCCCCGGTACAGGATGGGAATGGCCGCAGCTCTGCAGCCGAAGCACAGCCCAGCACGGGGATGGAGGGAGCGCTGGCCCTGCGCCAGGGCTGCCGGAGCAGCCGGGGCTCTCCGAGGCGTGGGAAGCTGGGGAGTGCGGGACGCTGGACACAGGAGCTGGCAGCAGGCCCGCTGGAGCCTGGCCAGCCCAGACTGGAAGCTGTTACCAGCTGATGGCTGCTTGGCAGCGGGCACGGCACAAGGACTGGAGGCATTTCAGATGGCCGAGGCGGGAGGATGGGGCAAGGGCACCCCAGGCCAGGGGCAGCGAGGTGCCTGACACAGGGAAGGTGCTGCCCCACACCTGTGATGCTGGTGACAGCCCCACAGCTCAGCCCTTCCCAGTCCGCCTGGACTCTCCAGAGATGCTGTGACACCCGCTTGCCCTCCCCGTGCCTCCTCAAAACGCCTCCAGCCAGAGGGACCCCAATCTGCCAGCCATGGAGCGAGGCCACGTGTTCCCGTTTATCCATCGTGGGGGAGTCGGGGAGTGGATAAAAGCCCCGAGCGAGGGCAGAACAGGGCCCCAGTGCACCTGCAGGGCATGGGAGGAAGACTCGGTCCCCAGTGAGCACACTCATCACACCCCCACCTGCCTCCAGCACCAGGAGCTCTGTCTGCAGAAGCTGCCACCTACTGAACCCTGGGGACAGGGACACCCACCCTGGGCACTCAGGGACTGCTATAGAGTGAACAGCTGGG
This sequence comes from Patagioenas fasciata, assembly GCF_037038585.1. NCBI lineage: Eukaryota > Metazoa > Chordata > Aves > Columbiformes > Columbidae > Patagioenas > Patagioenas fasciata. The sequence continues at coordinate 12,887,679 of NC_092536.1, forward strand.
ACACCCAAAGTGTCCTCAGAACAGTGAGTGGCTGGGACAGGGTGCAGCACCCTGAGCAGGAGAGATCACCCTATTCCTGTGGTGCTGAGCTGTGGTCCTGGTGTGCGGGGTTGGAGTTTATCACCCAGAGCGACACTGCTTGCCCAGCCCCAGCAACCCTGGTGCCTCCTCCCCTGGAGACCCACCGAGTAACGCCCGCAGGTGAGCACCGTGCGCCTCACAGATGGGGAAACTGAGGCACGGGGACCAACTGACAGCAGAGCGTGCAGGCGGGCAAACCGCAGGGGAGGTAACGTCCCGGGCAGAGAGGAGCGGGGCTGCCACGCGTCACCCCGGGCGTCGCTGTGAAACCACGGCCAAGAAGGCAAACACCAAACACGCTGCCGAACCAGCTCTCCGGGAGCACATTCCTGGGTGCCGGCACCGCCCCGGGGCGCAGCGCTGGTTCGGGCTGCCCGGCTTCCTCCCGGCGCTTCCTCCCGGGGTGAGGCCGCTGTCACCCCCTGTCCACAGCGCCCTAAGCCGGTTCCCTAGCAGTTCGCCGAGCGACGGCTCGGCCTCCCCCGTTTGACAGCGGCCAAAAATCCGCCGGAATCCAGCGCTTGGAGGAGAAGAGGCCGGAGGGTGACCAGACACAGCCCCGGGTGCCGCCAGCGGCCCCGGCCGCCGCTCCCGAGGCGGATGCTGCTCCCCAGATGTTCCCTGATTGGAGATGGGGGTGGCTGGAGCAGCTTTCGGGGCTCTCGATGCCATCCCGGCTGCTGTGGCCCCCGCGATGCCCCTGGGGAGCAGCCCGGGCACCGCGGAGCTGCCGCCCCGGGGGTTTGAACGCCCCGCGGTAGCGCTGCCCGGCGGGGACGCTGGGGACGCGCCGGCACCACCGGGGCGGGGAGGCCGGGGAGGCCGCGCTGGCTCCTCTGCGGAGCCGAACCGGCCCCGGAGCGGCCGCGCTGGCGCCCACCCGCACCCCCAACCCGCCCCGGGAGCGGTCGCTCCTGCGGGTACCGGCCCAACGGGCCCAGCGCCAAGGCCGGGGGCGGAGAACAACCCCCCCGGGGCGGGAAGAGCCGCTACCGGCCCGGCCCAGCGGCCGAGGCGCCGCGGCCCGGCCCTGAGGGGGCTGCTAGGCCGGTGGCGGCTCCAGCTGGGCCCAGGGCGGCTCCAAGGAGCGCTCAGCGCCCCGAGACGCGCGCCCCCCGGCCGCACCCCCGGCCCCACTCACGGCCCCTCAGCGCTGCGGCTGCCCACGATGAAGCCGAACTTGTCGACGCGCCGCTCCTCGGGGCCGCCGCCGTTAACCTCCGAGTCGGAGCCGAGGGAGCTGAGCTCGTCGCCGCCCGGCTCGGCCAGGCTCTCGCGGGTCCCGGCCAGGCTGTGGTGGCCGCCGGGCGAGCCGGGCCCGCCGCCCCCGCGGCTCTTGGCCATGGCGGCGGCTCAGCGGCGGCGCGGCCGCTCCTCCATGCCGCGGCCACGGCGGCGGCCACGCCCCCCGCCTGCCGGGCCGCACCCCGCCCAGCGCCGCTATTGGGCGGGAGAGGCGCTTCCGCCAATCGGCCGCATGGAGACCGACGGGGACGGCCCGCCCCGAGAGGAGATTGGCCAAGCGGTTGGGAGGGAGCTGTCTGTCAGCGCTTGTGCCCGGCCCCACGGGTGCCAGCAAGCGGGGAGGGGCTGCAGGGGGCGAGGGGCGGGGCCGGACTGGGACCAGCCTGAGCCCACAGCGGGCGCCAAGGCTGCGCGGGGACTGCGGGGGCTGCGCCCTGTGCTTACTGGGACAACACTGGGGGTGCACTGGGCGCACACTGGGATGGGGCTCTGGGAGGATCAATTTCCCATGGGGATGCCCATGCTGCACTCAGGGGACAGTTTGAAGCCACAGACGTTACTCCCTGTCTAAGCACATCACCCCAAATCTGCCCCAGCCCGTGGGTCCTGCACATGGACCTGCCCTTGGGTCAGCACAGCTCCAGGCAGCACCACAGGCTGGGGCAGAGCGGCTGGAAAGTCCCCGATGGAAAAGGCCCTGGGGGTGTTGGTGACAGCGACTGAACATGAGCCAGCGTGTGCCCAGGTGGCCAAGAGGCCACCAGTATCCTGGCTGGTACCAGCACTGGTGTGGCCAGCAGGCCCAGGGCAGTGACCGTCCCTGTGCTGGGACCTGGGGAGGCCAAACCACCAATCCTGGGGGCAGTTCTGGGCCCCTCATGCCAAGAAAGGCCTTGAGGTGCTGGAGCAAGTTGAGAGAAGGGAACGGAGCTGGTGAGGGGCTGGAGCACAAGTCTGATGGGAGCGGCTGAGGGACCTGGGGGTTCAGCTGGAGAACAGGAGCTGAGGGGAGACCTTCTGATCTCTGAACTGCCTGAAAGGAGCTTGGAGCCAGGGGGGTCGGGCTCTGCTCCCCAGGAACAAGCGCCAGGAGCAGAGCAAACGGCCTCAAGTTGCCCAGGGGAGGTTGAGGTTGGATGTGGGGAACAATTTCTTCCCCAAAGGGCTGTGGGGCATTGGAACAGGCTGCCCAGGGCAGTGCTGGAGTCACCACCCCTGGAGGGTTGGACAGACGGACATGAGGTTCTCAGGACATGGGCAGTGCCAGCGGTGGGGGAACAGTTGGACTTGATTATCGTGAGGGTGTCTCCAAACAAAATGATTGTGTGATTCAATTCTATGATTCTATCCCTGTAGCTGGTGCTGTGCCCAGTGGTTCTTCATCATCTCCAGCACAGACAGGTGAAACCAGCCCAGATCTTCTCACAATAAACCACAAAGGAGGTGTAAGTGACTGGGTGACAGCGCTGGCTCCAGGTGCTGTTGGGACCTGCCTGGTGAGGCCTGGCAGGAGCAGGTTCTGCAGGGAGCGAGGCCCCGAGCTCCATCCCACCTCCCGGCACTGAGCTGAGCACTCGATTTTCTCCCTTGAAAAGCAAAGAATCGGGGTTTTATTAGAGCCAAGACCCCTCTCTGTGTGGGTAAATTACCAAAGGACCAAATCTTGTTAACATCAGTAATAACTCAACCTACTTCCAGGTTTCTCCTGCATCCCCAGTCCTGCGGGTCCTCCCTACACAAGGGGAAAGCTCCGGTAACGGTTGTTTCGTACAAGACAGACACACATGCCGTCTGTTACAACATTTTCCACTAATATTTAGAGAGAAAGGGGCTGGTGAGGCTCCACGAGCTATTTCTAGTGGGAAGTTTTCCTGCCAGAGCATTGGGCTGGGAGCTCAGTCCTGCCTGGCTGGTAATGGGCTTGGCTGAAAGTGTCACCTTAGCCCCAGCTGGGGACATCGGGGAAACACGCGTCCCTCGGGGAGCTGCTCGGGCACCAAGTGCCGCGGTGGGTGCCGCCACCGGCCACAGCTGGAGGAGAAAAGCTGGGTGACCTCAAGCAGCCCCATGACGTTTGGGCCCCACACCGGATGTAAAAGTGTGACTTCTGCATTTCAGAGCTTTCTCTGCAGTTTTTATCAGCTCTGGAAAACACCCCTCACTGCCCGATTTTGTGTTCTGAGATCATACCTATTGTCTAGTTTTTAAAAGCAGAAGGGAAGTAATTATTCCACCTTCCTGCAGGATCCACCCCAGCGCCGTGCGGCAGGGACAGGCGCAGACACGTGGGCATCTGTCACAGCAGCTGGGGACCAGCGGCCACCTGGGCTGGGCCAGCGCCAGCCAGCGGCACCGCGGCTCGGGGAGGCAGGAGGATGCTGGTTCTTCCCGCTTGCTGAATCTCTCCCCACAAAGCGCAGAAGAAGGTAAACAGGATGTTTGTAACACCCGACCATCGCTAAAAATAATAAATCCATGGCTGTGGGTATCCAAAAGGAGAGCAGAGGTACCCAAATCACACAGCTGCTGGGGCAGCAACAGACAGTTTCCTTTTCCTTGGTGCCTAATTATCTCACTGTAGATTAATTGTGCTCTGCGTTTTGTTTGTATCAAACTGCACCACAGCTCTGCCTGAAGGCACGGCAATAACCCATTTTCCAGACCTGTGTGCTCTCCCAAAGCAAGAGGGGCCGGCTGCTGAGGCGGAAAACACGATGTCCAATACAATTCTCACTAAGTGCAAAGCCCACCCTGCCCAGACATGAGCTTTTCATTGAAGAGTAACTGTGCAGCCTTAGGGAAATTTTAATAAAACCCTTTTCTTGCAGCCTTTCCTAAAAAAACCAGAAGTATTTCCTATTTTAATTACAAAACCCCAATGTATTTCCCCAAAACCCCAGTGCACATCCCTGTCTAAAAAACCTAAAAGCCAACGACCAAGAGCTGTGACAGACTGAACCCTGCACCGAGACGCGTGTTTATTAAAACAAACCACAGGCTGTACAGAGGCAGCGTGAAGCTGTTCAGGGTACACAGCCCCACGTCTCCTCTATCGCAGGAACAGCCGCGTACACTCAGGCCGAGGGAGGATAAATTTCCAAGTCAGGGTCAGCGCGAGAGGCTCTTGCAGATAAATCGGAGACAGAGAAAGAACAAGGGGCTTAATAAGTACATTGAGAAGGAAGAAGTTTTCAATTAGAAGAAGGTTAAATGAAGCAGCAAGCACTGCGGTCAGACAGCTGATGTTCTTGGTCGGGGTAAATCCCTCAAAGATGGATCTAGACTAAGCTGGGCATGACCTCGATGTCGCTTCCCGAGGGAATTCAACGGGGAGCCAGCACTCAGGCAAAGCATCGATCACTAACGGACTGCTGTGGGTACATACTAGGTCACTCACTACATTTACACAACTTTCAGGGCTCCATCAGCTTCCCCTCCCTTATTAACCACCCAAAAGCGTGGTTCACAGTCCCTTTTTTCAAACTAGAGTTGGCAGGAGCCCCTAAAGGGCTGGAGGATTCGAGGGGTCGGGGTTACACACAAGCAGCATCGCAGCCGCGTCACATCTCTGGGCTCCATGGCTCCTATTTCTTTCTGCCTCCTCTTTCTTTCAGTGCCAGGTGGATCAGAGAGCCACTCGTCATGTTGTAATAAGCCAGGGAGTTTGAATCCTTGATGAAGATGCCCTGAGGGGAGGAGAGAAAAATAAACCAATAAAGAAATCAAACAGTCACAGCAGAATATTAACGCTTTCTTCCCACAAGCCCCCCCCTAGACAAAGCCCTCCTGGCCCTGCTCTTGGAACAGCATGATGACAACACTGTGGGCTTTGAAAAACCCCAGAGAGACCCCAGTGCCTCAGCAGATGGGCACTGGGTATGCTGGGAATGATGCAACAGTACAGAGACAATGCACACTATAAACCTCTACAAATATATAAAGACAGTCACCACAACAAGGGAAGAAAAACCAAATCAGTGAAGCCCTTCTCGCTAAGGGTTAACACAGTCTCTGCCCACAGATGAACCCTGAGGAGGTGAGTGCACAAAGTTCACTGCTTAGGCAGCAGGTTGTGCCTCTGCATGACTGGAAACAAGTTATGAAAAAGGAAGGGTGCCTTTCTGCAGCTCCCGTCTCCAGAGGAAGAGAGAGAGCTCTCTTCCCCCCTGTGCTTTGTAGACAATCTTGTCACAACTGCCAGGGCTTCAAGGTTCGCTCGCCCACCTTCCAGAGCACAGGCAACAGAACGGTGGGAGCAGACTGCTGCATTTACGTGTTAAAAAAAGCCAAGAGAACAACAGGCTGATTTTGGAGAGGTCTGTTCTTCGAGGCCTCATCTGCCACAGCAACAACATGAAGATCCACAGATGTCACCTATTGAAGGCCTGGCCCGCTCTAACTGTGCTGGTCTGTCACCAAGTGTGCTGTACAGACAAGACAGACACCACTCCCCACTCTGCTCTCCCCAATATCTCAGTGGGTGCCTTGCAAGTTTTTCTTGTAAAAAGTCAGTTTTTATGCAAGAAAGCACTGAAACAGTGTTTGTAGGGCTTATATTCACCTCATACTGCAACTTCTGTTTCCCAGCTGGCATCCCTGTGGCCTCGTGGATCTTCACCTTTATAACAGACACCTGGGAAGAGGCAAAGAGCTTGTTCAGACTTTTTTCCCCCAGGCACAAGCCTGCAGCAGGGGGAACACCCCGAGTTTTACAGCTGCTGCCATGCAGGTCAACTGCTGTTCCCAAAGCACAGCAACACCACAAGAAAACAAGGGGTAAAGGCCGGGTTAATGAGCTACGTGCCTGGTCGGAGAGCGGCAGCGTGAACACCAGCACTTGGCCGTTCAGCTTCCATTCCGTCTTGTCCTGCATGTTGGGAACCTGGACTTTGACCGTGACTGGACCCTGGAGGAAACAAAGATAATGTCTCTTATAGGCAAGGAGGCTCAGGACTCTGATAAAAGAGCAGCAGGGGAATTATTTATAGAAATTCAGCGCCAGCAGACAAATTATTTATTTCCAAAACTAGCCACGTATCTTGACTTCTCAGTAAACACATGGAAATATATGTGCCTCAACACTGAGAAAGTTACTCCACTGTTAACAAAATAAAACATTTAGTTGGGTTTCTCACATTAGTCTCTCCTTTGTGTGCCATTCACCAAGCACCACACGCATTCACAGTATCACAGAGAAAAGGTATGAAGCACTAAACATGAGACAGTTTCTCTGTGCTACGTCCAGGAAAACCAGATAGTCTTTCTTAAAGGACTTAAACCTCAACCCACGACGACGGCGCTCCTCGGGAGGGAATTCAGTCTAACGTTTAGTTCGTGTTGTTACAGAATACACCACGCTGCCACACTATCATGCTGACATTGATATACCAAAGCTCCTCGCATCTCCAGCTTAGCAGTCCTCTGCTTAAAAGCTTATTATCAGCTTTAGTTCTTTACATTAATATAAACCTACATCTCACTGCCCTTAATTACAGAAGAGTACTATCTTACTGACTTCTGTCTGCAGTGCTGCGCTGCTCTTTCCAGTCAAATACAGAGCAGTTCTGTTTGCTCAGGAAGGAGCCAGCTCAGAAAGTCACTCCCTTGAAGGGCTTTTGCACATCGGCTCCATCTGTGCAGTGAACTGGCTTTACACCCCATTTGGGAAGAGGAGCTTCGACAGCCCAGCAGAGACAGACTTCTGAGCAGGGCCTGTTGTGATAGGACAAGGGGTGATGGTTTAAACTAAAGGAGGGAGATTTGGGCTGAACATGAGGAAGAAATTGTTGCCCTGAGGGTGGTGAGAGCCTGGTCCAGGTTGGGCAGAGAGGTGGTGGATGAACCATCCCTGGAGACATCCCAGGCCAGGCTGGACGGGGCTCTGAGCAACCTGAGCTGGTGAAGATGTCCCTGCTCATGGCAGGGGGGGGCGCTGGGGGAGCTGGGAAGGTCCCTTCAACACAAACCCTTTTGTGATTCTACGACAGGACACTTCTCACCAAGCCGCCGGCCCGCAGCCGTACCTTGTTCCTGCGCAGAAATTCCTCCTCTGGGATCAGGCTGTCTTCGCTCTTCAGTTTCTTTGAGACCGGCTCATCTTCCATGGGCGGCGGTGGGTGAACTGGAGGCATCGGCGCTGGGGAAGGAACCGGAGCCACAGGAGGCGCAGGAACAAATGCTGAAAAGGGACAGGGAGGACACAAAACAACCTGCAGTCATCCACTGGGTAAGGCAGCAGACACTCCCGCACACAAAAACTCCCTTCAGCAGGGCAGTAAAGGCTGAAAATAGATGCCACGCTACACAGAGGAAGTTAACACAACCAGCAGTAACATGCAAACTTCAAATGTTAGGAGATCTTTTGTATTGGGAACCAGTCCAGGAAAAGACAACAAGCAGCAGAAGAGCTTCCTGCAGATCTTGCAAAAAGGAAAGCGCTCTCAGTTTGGCATGCAGCAGTGCCAGCATCTTGATTAAAAAAAAATTAAAAATTAAGAATTGTTTTTTACATTGTGTTTTGCAACTTAAAAGCACTTAATGCTACAAAGGGGCCAGGCAACTGCTTTTCCTCCTGCAGCAGCAACTTCTGTCACAAGCTGTAACAGCTGGCAGTTCCTCTTCACCCTGGTTCCTTTTGGAAAGCAGCGTGAGTTCTTCATCTTCCCCTGGGCAGGCACCCAGGGACACAGACACGAAACAGGTGAGACACAATTCTCTGTATTTCATGCTGCAGGAGCAGCCTTGAGCCCAGAAGTTGTGTGGAATACCCCAAAATTCTCAATGATAGGACTCAGGGTCTGCAATCCCAATTACACACCATTATCAGAGGCACAAAAAGAAAAAAGAATCAAAGCTCAAGCCCAGGTTCGACAGGAATTAGCTGACAATGAGCCAGAGAAAGCTGAAGTTACCGACCTGTGGGTACTATCATGGGAGGCGGGCGGGGGCTCATGATGGGAGGAGCGGAGGGCGGCATGGGGACCACGTTGATGCGCGGGGTGTGGATTATCGGTGGCATGGGGGTGGCAATGACAGATCCAGGAGGCAAACGGACCACGGGCGTCATCGGGGGCCGAGGCATGACTGGAACTGCAGAAACCACAGCAGCGCGAACGGGAGGGGGCATCTGGAGAGAGAGGGTAACTGTTCTTAGTGGGTACGTGCAGCAACACTCGGTGCTGTGCACAATCCTGATTAAAACAACCCAGACAACAGAGGATTTCTGCTGGCCAGGACTTGCTGCAGACCTCAGCAAGCAGCTCGAGCTGCCTGTACACGGGGACAGAAGTTTCATTAACACATTAAATGGTTCTTCCTTCCCTCACCACTCAAACCACGAGCATGTGGCCATCTGAAAGAAGCTATTTCAGAGTCACGCAGCAGAACCCTTGGGCAGGAACACCAGGCAAGTGAGTCACCTGCGAACATTTCTTGCCTGCAGGTACTTTTGTTCTGCATTATACGCTTTTCTACACCTAAAAAAAGGCCTCACCCCTCCCTTTGTTGGCCATCCACCCTTCCTCCACTATCTCACTGCCCAGGTTCCTCCTCTACCCAGCTGATCACATCTGTTCGGTACCTCTGAAGACAAAAAGCTCCACATAAGTCTTATTTTCCATTTCTAACAGCAAGTTCAATGGGGTTCTTCTGTTGGTTTAAGGATCATTTGGAAACATGAACTTCACTCAAAATCTGCTTCCAAGCCAGTGCCCCGCTGTTATAACCCTTGACCTTCATCAGGACTCCCTTCTAATTAACTCCAGTCACAGTCACTTGCGTCTGGAAGCCCAAACACTTACGGTGGGTGGACGAGGGACGGATGTGATGGGCGGAGCGCTGGCCGGGGGATTCGAGGCTGAAGAAGGAGGGGGTGGCTGGGGGATTTCATTGGGTTTGCTGGGACCGATCTTCTCCTTGCTGTCATCTTCTGGCACCAGGCCCTTGGCCTTATGGATGGCTTCGATTTGTTCTTGGAGAGTAATATTGGCCTGAGCAGCCTGTTGTGTGCGGGCCATGCTGCCCGAGTGGCCATCCCAGGTCACCTGAGAGGATAAAATAAATCAGAATAACTCCAGCCTGGCCAGACTGCAAATAAATCAAGAGAGCAGCTTCACAGCAAGAATGAAGTTCACCTGCCTCGTGTCTCTCTGAGCATTAATACTACAGGAACCTGCTAACAAACACAGTTTTCACTCTACCTTTTCCTCTGGTTTCTGGATTTCTTCTTCACCAATCTTTTTACCAATGGCAGTCTCTTCTACACCGAAGATATCAGTACGGCGTTCTGCCAGCTGCTTCAGGCTGCTTTCAATATCCAAACCTGCAGGCAAAAAGAGAAATTGTCTTATCTCAAGTGATATAATCAAAGGCAAACATCATCAAGCCTTTTTTAATGACCTTTAAACTGTTTGGTACCTAATGGCTGATTGCTGCTCTTTCTAGAAAGAGGTTGGAACTGACGGCTGGCCAGCAGCAGTCAATGCTCTTTGCCTTTAAATTTACAGAAAGGCTTCAATGTACTAATGACGAATGCATCCACATAATCAGCACACTAAGAACATCACACAGAAAACCATATTTAAGATCTTCTTCCTCGGTGGGAGCTGGGGGGAGTGAGGGGGCACATGAAGAGTTCACAGAACTCATGTAGGAACTCAGGGTTTCCAAGGTGCATTGGGTGCTCGAGCTGACCTGGGGCATAGACCTCGTCATCGCTCTGCTTTTCACGGATGGATCGATCACGCTGCTCCAGCCACCGAGGATCCAGGAGGCCAATTCGCATGTGTTCTTGCATTTTACTGGCAGGAATTTTCTCTCCAGTGATGGGGGAAACAAGATACTCATCTGGAGCTGGGGCGGGTGGTAATGGTTTTGAGGCTAGAAAAACAAAACCACACTGTCAAAAAACACACCAGAGGATGCAGCCTAGAAACAAATGCTTTTGAGATTATTCAGGGAGAAATAAAAGCTTCTCTTCACCAGCCTGATTTACCTTTGGGATCGTAATCTTTCCGCACAATGACTTGATCTGGTGTGGGAGGAAGAGGTGGTGGCATCGGGGTTTCTGGAGGAGGAGGAACCTTCTGACCTTCATCTTCATCATCTGAGCCCTTATTTAGGAAAAAGAAATCATAATCAAGTTCCTGTAGTCAAATATCAACAAATAAGATTTGAGAAAGGTCTAAAATTCCTATGCAGGGCTGGAAGAAGTGATGATGCAGCTCCGAGGCAATAGAGTCATTTTGCCTCCAGACACCTATGCTACAGTGGTTCCTCTGGATAATATGACTTCAGAAATTCAGCAGAGGCAGAAGAGGAAGCAAGTGCTCCTCAGCTTCCACATCACAACAGCACAGCAAGCAGGGGCATAGGGTTAAGCACGCTCATGTTCCTTGTAACCAGAAAACCAGCTTACAGGAAGAGTCTAAAATGAGTCATCTTTCAGTGTTCCAGACCCTGTGCAGAAAAAAGCCCAAAAGGCTTGATCACAGAAATATAAACCCCACACCATTAGGTGACAGAATTACTGGATTTCTCTCTTGGAAGTCATATTGTCATGGAAAATATTATAAATAACGTATTCCAGCATTCCAGCAGGAACAAGTTGTCTTGGAATTCCATCAGAAGGAAATCTCATTTCTTCAAGAAACTGAGGAACTTCTGACCGTGAAAGTGAAGGGGACTGTAAACCACACAGCCTGCACTGGACAAAGGTAACGCTGATTCTGTTGGCGAGTTACCTCATCCATATCCTGTACTTGTGTGTCTTGATCTGGCTGGGCTGGGGGCTCCTCTGTTTTCTCTTGTTTCTCATCTTCTTCATCTGACTCCACCTCCATCTCTACTTCCTCACTTTCCCCAAACTTCTCGTAACGCTCCTGGATCAGGATTCGAGCTCCCAACTCTTCTGGAGTGGTGGGAGGAGGGAAATTCCCTGCAAGGCAAAATGCAAAGATGCTGTTTCTCTATCCTGTATCATTCCTCAATGCATCAGTTTCTTGAATGAAAAACAGTTTCTCTACAAAGCAGTGGCACTAAAACCTCCTGGATGCCAAGGTGTTTAAGGAGGAATGGATGGAGTCTACACAGACCAACACCAGCAAGACACATGAAGATGAAGGTACTTATAGGTGAAAGCATCACTGGAAAGTGGGACAAGTTCTGCTGTGCTGGCAGAAAAGCAGACACTAGTGCAGTCCTGGACTTTGTGCTGACTTCAGAGAAACACCCAGCCCTGCACACTGTCACTAGGCGGCTTTCCCTTTTCTCTTTGACAGGTACACAGCTGTAAAACCCCACGCCTGTCCAAAAAGGGCGTTTCCCTACTGAAAGGGAGCAGCACGTCAGAGAGGTCACAGCGCTGAACTCCAGTACCTTGCTCACTGGGCTGGAAGTCGACTGTTTCCACGACCACAAAGTCATGCCAGTCAATCTGGGCGTAAGCAACACGCTCCTTTTCCTTCTCCTCCTCTTCCTTCTTTCTCTCTCGCTCCTGGAACTTTGCCCATTCCACTCTGTAATACACCTGCATGAGCAGAGGCAAAGCAAACACCAGATGTCAGATGAGAAACACATCACTGTCATCTCTACAGCATCCACAAGTTTACGCTACCAGCCCTTTCAGGGCACTCACATAAGTGCTACTTCAGAAGCCTGGCACGACAAATATTTCTATTTCATTTAAAACTACAGGTTTGCCCATTGAGTAAAGCACTGCATCAGCTTTGTAAAGTGGCTTTCTGCAGCTGGAAGTGCAGATTTATTGAGCCAAGACCCAGCCACACAAGTACAACATGACTCAGGTACCGCTGCAGATTCACAGTCAGCAAACAATGCACAGACACTTCATTACAACCCCGTAATGTCACCTTTCCAGAGCAAAACTAGCCCCTGTAACAGAGACAGGTGGCCAAGTAATAAAGAACAGCTTGGAAGGACTTTAAGTGGCTGAGGTGTCATGGCGAAGTTGTCTGAGGGAGACATTCTGCTTTGTAAAGCGTTTGGACATGGTGCTGTGCAGTATCTATGCCTCTGTGGTGTCACAACTAACACTAATTAAATTAGTAGTTTAAAGACACACCTGGGTACCCTGTATCCAGGTGACTACACAGGACACATTCATTTTATTCTCTGTATGTTTTTGTTCGTTGCCAATAAGTCAGAAACGTGCGAAGAGAAAAAATTCAACACATCTGAAATGCTTCAGCAGTTCTGCAAATTCTTCATGCAATACCTGATCTAGGACTTCCTTGGGATTTTCGGCCTCTTTCTTGAGTTTGAGCAGTAAGCCTTTCGGTGGGATCAAGATCTGAAACATATTTTGCATGACAGTTGGTGACAATTCTTTTTGCCAAAGCCTCCTTAACAGTAATTATTCTCTTTCCACACTGATAAAAACACCCGCAGGCCCCTGGGGCTATGTTCCATTTATTCTGTTGCAACCCTCTCACTACTGATTGCTCATACTAAAAAACCAGTAACTCCTGGCCTTCCAACTACTGTCCATATTTAAAACCCCACAACTATTACTTATATTACAGTAGTGTTTGCTACATTTAAGGAGCAGCTCACTGTGTTCAGTGCCGCACGTTGCCAATAATGCACAAGACATCCGCCCAAAGAGCAAGATTTAAAGGATGGACTCCTAGACCTGCACATATTCCAAGTCTGTTTTGTAGGGCTTCAAAAACCAATATTGCTGCTGAAAGAATCAACCTGCCAGGTAAAGTGCCAGGAGTACCTTTGTGTACTGCTCCACCAGCTTCGTGAAGTAGTTGAAGAGGCTGTGCTGGGGGCGAAGGAAGTCGAACTGATAGTTGCGCTGCTCCTTCTGCATCAGCTGAGTCAAGAACTGGCGCCCGTTGCGAGCCACGAACTGCGCCGTGAGCTTCACCACGTCCAGGTCGAAGGCCGAGATGGAGGGAGGATCCGCAATGAACTCGAACTCCGGAGGCGGCTCCTTTGGAACAACCGTCTCCTGGATCACCTGGGCCTGCACCTGCAGAGCGGAACAGAGACAGCTCAGTAACTGAAGGAATAAATTGTTACCAAACACTCCAGAGTGCCCATTTTTGCTTCAGCTGTTGTGAGAAAGCAACATCGGTCTAGATATCCTGGTAGCTGCAAGGATGGGAAGACTTAGCATCACAGGATATAACTGGATATCTGTATTTAGGCCCACTGGAAAATAAATGTTTCCCCAACAGCTAACAGAACTGGAAACATCAGGACTTGCTGTGATTCTCCAGGACAGTCAATAACACACAAAGTGACTGCTGGCCATACAAAGTGTCAGAGACCCCGACTCAGTCAGCGCCCTTTCTCCATCCAGCAGGTATAAAGGCACAGGTAAAAAAATTTAGCAACGTTTTGTACTCCACATTTTAAAGTTGATCCTTCTGGCAGAAAAAAAAGGAATTATTTCTAGAAACTAGTGCATGCAACAAGCCCAAACTGAACACCAAGGGATTCGAAGGTACTTGCCTATGGAAGGAGTCCTGAGCTCATATGGTTTGAGCGATCGCTAGTGTACATAGCACATAAATCAATATACAACTAAACGTAAATATAACAGACCGAGTATAATTAGATAACTTGAAGTTATATGTGAAACTTAATGTTATCAGCAACTGGAGGATGCACATCTGCACCAAAACAAAGTCCCAGACACCGTCTAAACCTCTTGGTGCTGTCTTTTTCGCAAATGTATAAATAACTCAATTTGTCTGGTCGTTGAGACCTTCTGCTTAACACCAGGCTGTGACACCACCAGTAGCAGCCGAGTTCTCGACCGAAGCGACAGGAACACTGACCTTCTGCGGGAGCTGCTGCTGAGCGCTCTGCTGCTGCTGCATGACCTTGGGAATGGCAGCCGAGGGCTCCTGGGCTTTCCCCTCCTTGAACTCGCTGACTTTGTGCCGGTAGTACGCATGGTAAGGGTCGTTGGGATTCAAGAAATTGAACTTGGGGTTATTTATTTCATTCTGACGAATTCGAGCTTCAAATTCCGGACCATTTCTGGGGAGGAAAAAGAGAAATTGTTTAGATAAACGAGCATCAACTCAAGTGTAAATGTCTATTTCTTTTATAATACGACATGCTGATGTATCAGCCCCTCAGAAGACAATTTTCTCTCCCACGTGGAAGGAATTTCCCTCTATGAAACTCATGCCCAGCACAGCAGCCAGTTGTACACACACAAGTTAAAGGCATTTGCCCTAATTTAGTCTGTAATGATTTGCAGTGAATATGTAAGACACTTAAAACCTCATAAGTGTTCCACAATCTCATAGATCATTTACTGGATTAGACAATTTATTAGATGAAATTTACAAGTTACTTATTAGACCATTTTTATTTGCTCTATTAACAAGCTTTTAAGACTAGTTTCATTCATATAAAGGAAAAATGCAGGTAATGGTCAGCATGTCCAGACACTGATCACATTTGAGTGCTGCATTTAGGAGAGACCCAAGTTTTAGTGGGGTAACGTCCCTTCCTCCCACCCAAAGCGCAAGACATTGATTTCGGGGTAGTTTGAGAAAATTAATGCTGCCGTATCACATTTCTATTCACCTTCTCTGGAGGCCTCTAGGTCTTGTTTAGATGCTGAGGCCTCCTTGTTTGGAGCAGGCTTTACTATACCAAAGGATAAACAGCCCCTTCCTTATGCTCAGAGGAAGTCAACGCTCCTTGGCAGCACTTCAGAGAGTAGTTACACAATAAGCGTCTCTGGCTAGACCAGCGTTTTGGAATTGTCTGACACCCCCAGCTTCAGCGAGGTGAAAGCACACAGCGCTCAACCTGTTCAGGGGCTGCAAAGGTGAAGAATTTGCAGAGCCACCTGAGGAGGTATTTACCTTCTGTGCTATTTGTACGCTGCAAGACAACCAAGATCCAGCCCCCTGAGACCTCACATAGTGATAGAACAGCCAGAAATACTTAAGCATTAACAAAACCCACAGCGGAAGACGGCCCAGCTACCATCAACAGCTTGCACTTGTAGAGTGATGACATCAGGCAAACAGAAGACGCGTAAGTGAGTAAAATTTATTCAACTTTTAGACTCTTGCCCTAAATTTGACATCAATACTCACGCTAATCAATTGGCTACAGTCAACAGGGGAAAAATATTCCCATGTGGCTCACGGGCAGCTCATCTGTCCTCAGGGAGCACACACGTCTCTCCTCCTGGCTGTCACAGGAGAGAAATGACCAAGGTTTGTATGAACACCCACCGAGCTGCACACAAACAAGGGCAGGATGTCACCTCAGGGCCTGACAAACGTGAGCATCCTTGTTTTGGGAAGTTCAACACCTACACTCTGTTCAACACCTACACAGTGACGGCTCCTTGTGGCTCCTGTTCTACCTGGAATGTTGTTTCCCCTTCAGTTCACTCAGAACAGGAACTGTCACCTGGTTATTGCAGCACATGCCAAGAACTTTATTTAATCAGTTTTTCTAGCAAAGCGTGGCTTAAACCTCTTAAGTAGAATATCCTTCCCCACAGCCTCGCGGGTTTAGACTCAATCCTTAAAATTCTCCATGTCACGTCACAGGAGCGTGACCTGCTGCAGTTCCTGGAGCTGCGCAGAAGAGAACTGTGGAAACCTAAGGACAGATGAGGTGACACCAGTGTCACTTACCTGGCTACGAAGCTGGCAGTCTTGTCGACAATATTCCTGACCTCTGGGGGAGGGTAAATAATCCCTACCACAGGCTTGGCTGGTGCCGCCGCTTCCTCTTTCGGCTCCTCTTCTGGCTATAATAAAAATGAATATTTACAAATCTATATTTTTCTTACAGTTCTCTGCAGTGCTGCCTCACAACTGCAGCAAATATTCGAAAGGTGATGAGGTGGTGGAATGGGGAGGCATCTTTCATTGTGCTGTCTGCAGTCAAAGAGCCTAAATCAAAGCTGAGAACAAAAGCAATTTCAAATAATATCGAGTAACATGCTACATATCAGCAGGTGAGACCAAGGCCCGGTAGGCGACAAACCCAAATTAGGTTTATTTTGAGTTGGCTGAGTTGGAAAATTCATCTCCCTTCTCCCTCAACTTCCTCACCTACATTGGAAATAACAATCCTAACACACCATAACAGATTGTTCTGCGACCCCATGTTTCACGAAGGCTGCGTAAGAGTTAATTATTCCAAATGGCAGGCAGCACTGCCAGTCCTCCTCCTCGCCCCCAAAACGATCTGATTTGCCTGAATCACCCATAACAGTCCCACAAACTCCCCAGCTTCTCTGGGTGGGAGACGATGTTTGGCATCTTTTCAAGGGCACTCGCCACACGGCCACTCCATGGGAAGCAAAACAAACCCTCCTGGGGTTTTTACTAACTCAGCCTTCACCCTGAGCAGGTTTATAAATGCCAAGACCAGAGGCAGCTCAGGGGAAAGCCTAAAAAACACATCTGGGAGTAACTCAGCACTGCTAAACAGGCTGGGAAATTAGGAACGTTCCTAGAGGTCTGTGGGACTAGAAGAAACTAGAACCCGAACGATTAACTCATTAAATAACACATTGTTTTTAATCCCGTTGTGGTTGCATCAAAATTTGTTTTGTAGAGAAAAAATCTGCAGGGCACTTTTCCCATTGATATTACAGGAGAATCTGAACTAAAATCCCAAAACCCTCCCTGGGGGTGGCTTTATCCTCCAGCCAGATCAGAAACTGCTCTTTGCATGACACTAAAGACGTCCCTCCTCTTTCCTCACCAAGAAACTTTCACAGAAAAAACTGTTATAAAATAAAAGATGTGTATGGGAAATGTCTGTAATCTTAACCCAGGATTTTCACTCAGAAAAAGGCTCTCAGGGACTGATGCTGCAATGGGAACCACTGGAACAGCTGGGGAGGGAACAGCTGTGCCACATTTTGGGGTGAACCCAGCTGGGACAAGAGAACCAGGGTGTGGTCAGTAGGTCAGAGAGGTTCTCCTACCCCTCTGCTCTGCCCTGGGGAGACCACACCTGGAATATTGTGTCCAGTTGTGGCCCCTCAGTTCCAGAAGGACAGGGAACTGCTGGAGAGAGTCCAGCGCAGCCACCAAGATGCTGAAGGGAGTGGAGCATCTCCCGTGTGAGGAAAGGCTGAGGGAGCTGGGGCTCTGGAGCTGGAGAAGAGGAGACTGAGGGGGGACTCATTCCTGGGGATCAATATGGAAAGGGAGGATGGAGCCAGGCTCTTCTCGGTGACAACCAGTGACAGGACAAGGGGCAATGGGTACAAACTGGAACACAGGAGGTTCCACTGAAAGATGAGAAGAAACTTGTTCATGGTGAGGGTGGCAGAGCCTGGCCCAGGCTGCCCAGGGAGGTTGTGGAGTCTCCTTCTCTGCAGACATTCAAACCCGCCTGGACACCTTCCTGTGGAACCTCAGCTGGGTGTTCCTGCTCCATGGGGGGATTGCACTGGATCAGCTTTCCAGGGCCCTTCCAACCCCTCACATTCTGTGAGATTCTGTGAATCGTGGAGGTCCCGCTGAGCCCAGGCCTGTTATGCTCCCTCACACACCGGGCCGTGTGCTGGATCCCTTCCCAGGCTCCTGCGGGCGGGGCTGTCCCCACAGCTCCCGGCAGCCCCGCACACCCAGCGCGGTGCCGCTGCCGGCAGAGGCCGCAGCCCCGTCCCCAAACACCCACTCCAAACAGCGACAAACGGCAGGAGAGAACCGCAGCCCCCCACCCGTGCCGAGGGACCAGTGTGGGAAGGCAAACCTCACACCGACCTCACACCGACCCCGCGGGCCCGACTCCGCCGCGCCCAGGCCCCGATCCCCTCAACGCGGCCCCCCCGCCCACGCGGCTCGCACCGGTTTGCTCTCCGCGGGGGGCGCTGGCTGCGCCGGGGGCATGGCCTGCACGGGTCCGGCCGGCATGGTGCTCCCGCTGAGGGGCCGGGACGGGCGGGAAGAGAAACAACAGAGACACCAGAGAGACCGGAGACCCCGACGCCGCCGCGGACGAAATGGCGGCCGGAAGTGACGGAGTGCCCACGAGCAGGCGCACGCGCAGACTGCGGGCTACGGGCCACCCGCGGGGGGGGATAGCGCGCATGCGCCGGAAAATACCACAAGGGAGGGGGTTTCCCTAAAGGAGGAGGCGGCAGCAGGAGGAGCGAACCATTGCGGCTCGGGGGGGACGTGGCCTGGAGGCGTGGCCTCCGGGGGGCGTGACCTGAGCGGTTGCCGTAGCAACCGCCGGCGGCGCGCGGGCAGGGGAGGGCGTGACCCGCGTCCCCTCACAGGCCCCGGTGCCGCCGCCGCAGCCCCGGTGTCACAGGTGTCGCCTGTCCTGCCACCCCGGCGCCATGGCGCAGCTGCTGGGCCATCCCGGCTGCATGGAGAGCCTGCGGGCCGACCTGCGGGACCTGCAGGCGGCCATCGGCGACGTCTGGGCCCGGGCCGGGCCCGTGCGCTTCCCCTCCTGGAAGTTCCCGGACCGCGTGTCGTGCGAGCTGGACGTGCCGGCGCTGCTGGAGCGGTACAGCCACCGGCACGGGGACCCCCAGTTCAGCCAGCACGCACACGTCGCGCTGCTGGAGCTGCTCATCGACAGGTGAGAGGGCACGGCCAGGCCCGGCCACCCCGCTCCAGGGACCGGCAGAGCGACTGCTTGTCCCCGCGGGAAGGGTACGGCTGGGTGTGCAACCTGTCCAACGTGGCCAAACGTTCTGGATGCTTCTTTCCCACGTGTTTCCATGATGAGTGATGGAAACAATTACCTTGAAAGGCTGAGGGAGCTGGGGCTCTGGAGCTGGAGGAGACTGAGGGGGGACTCATTCCTGGGGATCAATATGGAAAGGGGCAGTGTCAGGAGGATGGAGCCAGGCTCTTCTGGGTGACAACCAGTGACAGGACAAGGGGCAATGGGTGCAAACTGGAACACAGGAGGTTCCACTTAAATGTGAGAAGAAACTTGTTCCTGGTGAGGGTGTCAGAGCCTGGCCCAGGCTGCCCAGGGAGGTTGTGGAGTCTCCTTCTCTGCAGACATTCAAACCCGCCTGGACACCTTCCTGTGGAACCTCAGCTGGGTGTTCCTGCTCCATGGGGGGATTGCACTGGATGAGCTTTCCAGGTCCCTTCAACCCCTGACATTCTGGGATTCTGTGAAATAAATAGGCCCAGGCAGGATGTCTCAGCAAAGCATGTTTTAATAATGATTTTGCAGGATCAAGTGTTCTACCTAAAGGTGGGCACACCTGAAAGGACCAAAAGCCCCTGCTTATATCTGCCTCAAATGTCGGCCACAAATTCCCTCCCCTGTTCCCCATTGGTTGGGTACTTCAGGATTTACAGACTGATGCCTGCCTCAGTTTACGTATTTCATTCATCTAATCCGAACAATACCCTTCTCCTTTTCGATCTATTTAAAATATGGGTTCCTGGCTCTTTGGCTACCCTTCCCCCTAGATTAACTTGTAAATACAGATATCAGTTTGCATTCTGGGATTATTTCAAAGAGACTTTGTTTTACATCAAGGATTCATAGTCTGATGTCTCTCGGTCCTTTCCCCCTGCTGGGGTCAGGCTCCTCAGTTTTGTAAAAACAACATTCCTTCGTTAAACGTTCCTTACAATGCGCAGTGTGCCGGCACCTTGACACCTCGGCCTCGTGCTCCACAGCTTTACGCTGAGTTTTACATGCCACTCGTCTCCCCGCACAGCACTCAGAGCTGCCAGCACGAGCACTGGCCGCAGCGGGGCAGAGCAGGTCGCTGCTGCACCCGGGAGCCGAGGACACCCGGACAGACCGGGACAGGCTCCTTAAATTCCCCCCGAGCCTTGGAAACACTCAGACAGGGCTGCACCTGCTGACCTGGGGCGTGAAAGCGCCTTTTGCAATCTGGGTGAAATAAATACAACTTGATTTCAAAAGACAAGCCGTTCCCTCAGGGCTGTTGGCCCTGGCAATTAGGGTTTGATATTGGCAGCGTGAGTGCCCCAGATCTTTCCAGTGCCCCAGATCTCTCGGGAGAGCTTCACTGCAGCCTCTCTGAAGTGCTGCAGGAGGGTTTTCATCCCACCGCATACTGCTCTGAGAAGCAACTCAGGCCTGGGAGGGTCACAGGGGCACTGACACCTGCCCTCTTTTGCCAAACTCGCTTTGTCCAGGGCACGGGGAGGGAAAACCTCCCTGCCTCACACTGGCCCTTCAGGCTCTCCAGGGGCACTTTCCTCATTACAAATACTCCGTTGCTCTAACCTGTGTTTCGTTTCTATCGAACAAGGCTGCTGCTGCTGCTTCAGAGCTTCACGGGCTACGCAGAAAACCTGCTGAGCGAGCGAGATGAGCCCCCCGGGCAGGCAGTGGGACCCGGCATGTCGGCGGGGCTGACGGCGAGGAGATACTGGTGCAGCATGCTGAAACTGGGGGCCTTCTGCCAGCAGCTCCTGGCCGAGGTGGGACATTTGGGGGCCCTGACACTCCCCGAGCTCAGTGTAGGGGACATGGAAATGACCTTTGTCTCACCCGTCATGATTTGGACCATGCTGAGGTCACGATCCGTCTCTGGGACACTCCGTGACACGTGTGGTGGCCACACCAGTTGTGCTCCCAGCTCACGACCCTCGGAGCACTGAAGTGTGTCAGACAGGACACATCTGTCCCACCCCGAGTCTCTTCCCTCTGACCGCCCCTGCGTGCCACTGGATCCACCGTCCTCCGGGATCTCGGGATGGGGGAGCTTGGCTGCCCGTATTGCTTGGGAAAATATTCACCTGCCAACGTGCTGCAGCTCTGCCAGCCCCGTTTGTGGGGCTGAGCTGCCTCAAATCCGTGAAGTAGTTTGTGGTAAAAACACTATACCACTACCCTGCAGTTTTTTCCCCCCCTTTTGTGGCAAAGTCTCACAGTAATTCATCTGGCATAACCAGGAGACAGCACAAGGGTGGGAAAGACGAGATGGTCACAAAGGGAGCTGGGGAGCAGGTTTCCCTGCCGAGGCTTCATGTCGTGAAACCACAGCTCTGCTAGAGCAGCGGTGGCTTGTAAAAGTTCAATTACTCCGTACTCTGCATCGGGCTGTGGGGTGCAGGTTCATTTTGCTCGTTAGCCGTGTGCTGCAGCTGTAGTGACACAGAGTGAACAGGAACTGAGCACTGGGCTCCTCTCCTCCCATCGCTGTGAAGGTCTCTGCTCCCAGGAGAAGGGCTCACTGCCCTTGTCACCCCTTCCCTACGCTGACATCCCGTCCCCACGCTTCACACCTCTGTTGTTTGACTCTTACGGAACATTTACTGTGGGTGCTGTTTGATCCAGGCCCTGTCTCTGTTCTGTGCTCTCTTCCTCAGAAGAAAGCTGGCAAGGAGGAGCTCCCTGCGCTGCAACCCACTCCCCAGGCTGGGAATGCTGAGAAGAAGCACCCGAAACACAGCTTGCCTGACGTTTTGGAGATAAGGACTTCCCCAGAAGTTCCCAAGTCCACCTCTCCGTGCCCGTCATCGAGTGTTAGAGGGTCAGACAGTGTCACCCCGGGCAGCTCCGTGCCCAGGGCTGCCGGCAGCGCAGCCGCAAGCAGCCACAGTGTCCCCACGCAGACAGCCGGCTCAGCCCCGGGAGCCTGCGACACCTGCGCCAGCGCCCAGGCCAGCCTCCGCCAGGTCGGCAAAGCCATCACCAGCGTCTGCCAGAGCCAGAACATCCCCTCAGCGCTCAGCAGGTTCCAGGAGATGGTGGAGGACCCCACAGGTCCTTCTCGGACCCTCTCTGCAACGGACCTGAGCTACTGGGCCGTGGAGCAGAGCAAGGACCTCGCCCGGATCAGCAAACACCTCCAGACGCTGCTGCAGCAGGTCAACCCTCTGAAGTCCGAGCTGCAAGAGTCGCAGAAACAGAAGGACGAGCTGCGAAAGAAGGTTGAGGACTTTTCCCGGCTGCTTCAGGCGGAGAAGGAGACCCAAGCGCAGCAGAGGAGGAAGGCGGAGCAGAGCCTGAAAGTGAAGAACAAAGAGCATTTAGAGGCTGTAGCCAGGCTGGAGCGGGACAAGGATGACCTGCGGAGAGGTACAGTACTGGTCCCTCCATCTCCGCAGGAACACCAAGTCCGTGGTCAAATCTTGGTTCCTCTACCATGAGCAGCGCTTTTGCCCCTGGTTTGGGTGGGCACTGGGGCTGCTCCCCACTCTGAGAGCTGGTTGTCCACGTCCCCTCCCTGCATGGCAGAGCATGGTGCAGTCACTGGATGAGAAATGCCTTGGTGCAGCCATTTGCTGCCTCCATGTTTTATTTTCTTTGAGGAGCTGTTTAATATTGAGTAGTGGTTTTGTGCTGGTTTAGGAGCTGCTCTGCTGGAAGAGCGACTTTCAGCGCTGAAGGAGGAGCTGGCTGCAAAGCAGGCCGAGGTGCAGGAGCTGGGTAAGGACCTGAGGCTCATCCGGCTGGTGCATCTCCCCAACCCTCCTCTGGACTCATTAGTGTTTTAATACACTGACGGAACATCCAGCTCCCACAGAATCGATCAGGTGTGGTGCTGGTGCCCAAACATCTCCCAGCACCAGGCAGGGCTCGTGCTGCTGGCGATTCAGGGGATCACAGCCCTCCTGGCAGAACTGCTTCCCCCTTGCCAGGGCCTCTGCGGGGTACAGGGCACTCCCCAACACCTCCGCTGGGAGCTGCTCCCCCATCCTGCCCAGCTGGGCCCAAGTCATAGAACCACAGAATCATCTTGGTTGGAAAAGCCCCTCAGGATCATCAAGTCCACCCATAACCCACCCCTGGCACTGCCCCATGTCCTGAGAACCTCATGTCCGTCTGTCCAGCCCTCCAGGGATGGTGACTCCAGCACTGCCCTGGGCAGCCTGTTCCAATGCCCCACAGCCCTTTGGGGAAGAAATTGTTCCCCACATCCAACCTCAACCTCCCCTGGCGCAACTTGAGGCCGTTTCCTCTGCTCCTGGCGCTTGTTCCTGGGGAGCAGAGCCCGACCCCCCTGGCTCCAAGCTCCTTTCAGGCAGTTCAGAGATCAGAAGGTCCCCCCTCAGCTCCTGTTCTCCAGCTGAACCCCCAGGTCCCTCAGCCGCTCCCCCAGCTCTGTTCCCTTCTCTCAACTCGCTCCAGCACCTCAAGGCCTTTCTTGGTGTGAGGGGCCCAGAACTGCCCCCAGGATTCATGGTTTGGCGTCCCCAGTGCCCAGCACAGGGACGGTCACTGCCCTGGGCCTCCTGGCCACACCAGTACCAGCTGGGATGCTGGTGGCCCAGGACACAGAGCTACTGTGTTTCCCTAGAGGTGACCAAGACAACCTTGCTGGAGGAGATGAGGACCATGATGGTGGCCAAGAGCCAGGTGCTGGAGCTGGAGGAGAAGGTGCAGCTGCTCACAGAGCAGCAGGAGAGCCTGAGCCAGGAGCTGAGCAGCACCAACACCCAGCTGGAGAAGGAGAAGGCCAAGGTGGAGAGCGTTCTGAGGCATCAGGAGGTACAGCCGGCCCTGCCACGCGTTGGGGAGCGGGCTGAGCTCCCCGGCGCTGCTGCCCCACGTCGAGGTGGTGAGAGGTGGTTTGGCAGCCCCATGCAATCCTGCCTGCCCCGTGCAGTCCTTGCAGAGCAAGCAGCAGGTCCTGCTGCAGCAGCTGGACAGCCTGGACCAGGAGCGCGAGGAGCTGCAGGCCCAGCTAGGGGAGGCCGAGGAGGACGGGGCCCGTCTGGCAGAGCAGCTGGAGCAGAGCCGGGAGCAGCTGCAGGCACAGCAGGTCAGTGTCACAGCCACCACAGGAGCCACCACTGCCCCAGCCCACACCACAGCCCAGGATAGGGGCTCTGGGACTCGGTGTGACATTCAGCGTGGAGAACAGGAGCTGAGGGGAGACCTTCTGATCTCTGAACTGCCTGAAAGGAGCTTGGAGCCAGGGGCGTCGGGCTCTGCTCCCCAGGAACAAGCGCCAGGAGCAGAGGAAACGGCCTCAAGTTGCGCCAGGGGAGGCTGAGGTTGGATGTGGGGAACAATTTCTTCCCCAAAGGGCTGTGGGGCATTGGAACAGGCTGCCCAGGGCAGTGCTGGAGTCACCATCCCTGGAGGGTTGGACAGATGGACATGAGGTTCTCAGGACACGGGGCAGTGCCAGGGGTGGGGGAACTGTTTGACTTAATGGTCTTGAGGGTCTTTTCCAACCAGAATGATTCTGTGATTGTTGGTGCTGTTGCTTCCAACTCACCCAGGGACCATTCAAGCTGAGACCCCGCAGTTCATCACACCGTGGGACACTCTTATCGCATAAGAGCAGCTTTCCATGGTGGTCCCAGTGCTCCTGGGGGGTTCCCCCAGGCCGTGCCAAGGGCTGGGATTGCTCTGCAAACCTCCCCATCTCCCTGCTGTGCCCACAGGAGCTGCTGGACGTGCTGCAACAGGAGAAGCTGAGCCTGGAGCAGAACGTCTCAGAGCTGCAGGCAAAGGTGTCCAGGCTGGAGGAGCAGGTGCAGGAGCTGCAGGAGCGGGAGCGGCTCCTGGTGTTCTTCCCCGAGCTCCATGTCCCCAGCGAGGCGCAATTTGAGAGTAAGGGGGTGGGCAGCAGCACCTGCCTTCACCACAGCGGGCTTGGGCCTTTGGGCTCTCCTGGGGCTCATGGGGGATCCAGTGTTACTTGTATGGCACCGTTTGTCCTACTAAGGGCCAGGAGGGGCCAGGCCCTGGGCTGTGCTGCGCCACCACCATCTTTCCAACCCTCCCTGTGCAGGTGCTGCTTGTCCCACCCCCAGGACAGGAACTGAAGCAGGATCCGGGCCAAACTGTGTTTGCCCTTGTGGTTGCAGTTTTGGGTCCCAGTTGCCCCTCTCACGTTGGGGTGGACTCCTTCCCAGGGGCAGCCCCCGCAGGCTGGACGTGAGGAAGAAATTGTTGCCCTGAGGGTGGTGAGAGCCTGGCCCAGGTTGGCCATAGAGGTGGTGGATGAACCATCCCTGGAGACATCCCAGGCCAGGCTGGACGGGGCTCTGAGCAACCTGAGCTGGTGAAGATGTCCCTGCTCATGGCAGGGGGGGCACTGGGGGAGCTTTAATGGTCCCTTGAACCCAAACCATCTGTGATTCTCTGCTCAGGGCAACGGTGGGCTGAGCTCTGGCTGCACCACAAGACATTATATATTTTGTCCACAGGCAGCGGGAGCGTGACTGAAGACATGGAGAAGCAGCTGGAAGCCAACAGCATCCGCATCGGCGTGCTGGAGCAGGAGAACGCGCGGCTCCGCTCCGCGCTGGCCAAGGTGCAGGTGGCGGCTGCGCAGGGTGTGCTGAAGGTGAGGCTGCACCCCGGCCGGGTGAGTGGATGTCACCACAGAGAGAGTGCAGGTGCCAGAGGGGTGCTGCGTACCCCAAACCCACCCCATGGGCCCGGGCATTGTCCCACAGCCCCTGGGGAGCATTTTGTGTTTGCATGTCCTTGCAGAGAAGGCTCCAGGGAGCACAAGCCATGGGGCTCCTGGCACAACGTCCCCTGCAACACCGCAGCTGTGTCCCCAGCCTGTGTGGTGGGGACTGTGACCCTTTGCTGTCCCAGGGCCTGATCCTGCCCTCAGGAGCTCACCTCAGCCCCAAGGCCACCCCCACCTCCTGCCCCCCATTCAGTTTGGACCAGCTCTGTGTTTTTGGGGTGTGCCCACCTCATTTGGGCCAGAGCCCAGGCTGCTGTGCCACTGGGAGATCAGTCTGGTTTAACTGGTGTTGGTGGGGAAAGCTGCCCAGCCAAGGTGTCCAGGGCTGGTTCCTGGCTCTGTTCCATCATTGTGCCACTGTGTCACTGTCACCAGCTCAGTGGGAATGGCCGCCCAGGGCAGAGGCCGAGGTGTGCAAGTGGAGCCGAGCACGGGGGGAAGTTTCAGCCCCTCTTCTCTCCCCCAGCTCATCCCACAGACCCACCTGTGTTCCCAGCTCGGCAGCCAGCGCTGCGGGGAGGATGCAGGGTGAGTAAGAACCCCGAGGAAGCCACCAGGGACCTTCCTCCCTCCTCTTCCTCCCATCCAACCGCTATCCCCACCCACAGGCCGCCCAGCAGCCGAGGCAGTGAGGACAGCGCGGGGCCGCGGGGCTGTGCGGGTGAGCGCCAGCAGCGAGCGCCCAGCAGCCAGCGGTCACAGCCGCGCTCAGCCGGGCCCTGCCGCTCGCTGCCGGCCGCGGGGCTGCTGCTCAGCCCCCCCGAGCCCAGGGGCAGAGGCACGGCCGCCCCCCGGCCCTCCCGGCGCAAATGAACTCTGGTGAGATGCTGAAGTGAACCGTTTGGCGAGCAGCCACCTACCCTGCGCCGTGGGAGCTCGTTACCGCTGTGTGCATCGCACAAAGGTTTTACAAAACCTTTTCTACCTCTTGCAAAGCCGCTTTCCCTCCCTGCTCATGGACTGTGTGTATTGCAGTTCTGTGTCAGCGCTAAGATGGGGGAATTGTTTCAGCATTCTAGCTTGAAATACTATTGGAGAATACTTCAGTCACTACTGTTATCTATTATTTACTAGTTCTTAAATTATCTTTTTATATTTGTTGTATTTCCAAGTATTTTTTCCTGACTGCTGTGCTTTGAAGAATATGGTCTTCAAACATGGGGTGAACAGCTGAAGTGTTTCAGGTGGATGAGGTTCTCAGCAACAGGGGTCAGTGCCAGTGTCGGGTTAACATTTGGACTTGATGATCTTAAAGGTCTTTTCCAGCCAAAACAATTCTACAGTTCTATGATTCTGTGGCCACAAAGGTGCGTTTGCTTGGGAAACCCACGCTTTGCCCATCCCGAGCCTGCTGGTGGTGGCTGTGGGGAGCTGGCCCCGCAGTGGCTTTGCCACATGCTGTGGCTTCACGTTGTTTTCTGCGTGACCGCAGCACCCACCGTGTCTGTGCAGGTTCCCCTTGTCCCTCTCTGTCAGGGAACGCTGTGGGTTGTTACGGTAAAGCCACTGGTGATGGCGCAGAGACTATGGGGTGTCCCCATCTCCCCTCCCTCGGCACAGCAGCCTCAAAGCAGCCCCCGCTGCAGAACCCGGCTGGAGTGACCCCACACAGGCTGGAGGGGAGAAAATGCTCCCATGGCGCATGGAGCTGCCCGTCCCATCAGACGAGTGGGGCCAGGGCCGGTCCTGGGTGCTGGAGCTCAGTCACCCATGGCTAAGCCACTGCCGGTGTCCCCGGCACAGCTCTGCCGGTGCTACCAGCCGGACACCATCTGGGCACAGCACAGGTTCACTCACACCAGGAACTGTTCCCCAGAGGTGACTGGGACATGGCCACCCTGTGAGGAAGGGCTGGGGACGAGGAGTCTGAGCCTCTCTCAGCGCATTGGCACTGCCGCAGCCTGGCAAAGCAGCCACGAGCACCCAGGGGACTCTCGAGCCACCCAAATGGGACACCCTGAACCCCGAGTACCCTCCTGAGCCTCGGAGGGCAGTGAGGGCCATGTGACAGACACCGAAACAAGCTGCCCAGGGCAGTGGTGGAGTCACCATCCCTGGAGGGTTGGACAGACGGTGATGAGGTTCTCAGGGACATGGGGCAGTGCCAGGGGTGGGGGAACAGTTGGACTCCATGAGCTTGAGGGTCTTCTCCAACCAAAACAATTCTATGACCCCGCACACCAGGGTGGCCTCTCCCCACTCTGTATTTCATGCAGACGGACACGTGCGACGCTGCAGCCCCCGGTGACCGCAGGGAACAGGAGCTGGTCAGGGCTCATGGCACATCCCCAGACACCGCGGCACATGCATTTGGTCTCTGCAACTGACTCGTGCCGTCCTTCCCAATAAATTAGTATAAATAAAGCGTTCGCCCCTTGCCCTCCCGCGGCGAGCGCCCAGCAGCTCTGCCAGCGCTGTCCCGGCGGCTCTGCCACAAACACACCAGGTGCAGAGGGGCCCACGCCACAGCCGGGCCCTCCACCGGGTCTGGGTGCAGCACAGCGCTGAGCCAGGCTCTGCCCGCCAGCAATTAGGAAAAAAAGACAAGATTTAGAAAAATGACTATGATCAGGGAGAGGGTCCAGGCAGGACAAGGCTCTCCCTGCCTCCGTGCCCACCCCACTACACCCATGGGTGCCCTCGTGGCTTCCTTGCCTGGCACCCACGCCCCCAGCCCCTCAGAACTGCTGGTCTGAACCCCCCACCCCTCTCCTCACGCCCAGCAGGGAGAACCCTGAGATCCCTCCCTGTGAAGGGCCGGGTGCTGTGGTGGCACAGCTGCACCGACCCCGCTCCAGCAGCGCAGCACTGGCCGAACGCCCCCTGCCCCCCCTCCCTGTGGCGGTGCTGCGTCTGTCCCCACAGCGTGTCCGTCTGTCCGGCTAGCTCTCCGTGCAGCAGTTCCCTGGAAGGAGAAGGACAGAGGCCATTGCACGGGGAGCCTTGGGGGCTCCGGTTCCTCCCCAGCCCTTGCCCTGGTGCAGCTCCGTTCCCTGGGTGCTGCGGGGACCCCGGCGCGGCTCTCACCCAGGATGTTGCGCTTGCAGAGGGGGCAGGTCTGCCGCAGGAGCAGCCAGGGGTCCACGCAGTCCCGGTGGAACTCGTGGGAGCAGGGCAGCACCCGCAGACACTGTGGGGGAAAGCGGAGACATGTGCGGAACTGGGTGATCGCGGCAGCCCGCCCATCACCATGCTCCCCAGGGACAGGGACGATCCTCTGCCAGTCCAGAACCGCCGAGGGGAGGCTCAGTAAAGGGACAGCATGGGTGGCACCAAGTGGTGACCAGGCCAGGCTCCAGGCCTCCCAGTGCAGCACCAGTCCCGCCCAGTCCGCACCTGGCTCTTGTGGAACTGGTCCAAGCAGACGGCGCAGCTGTCGATCTCACAGGCCCGGCTCCGCAGCGCTTTGCCGGGATGGTAGCGCCGCGTTTTCAGTGCCGACAGCCGCCGCCGAATGTGCTGCTTCAGGTCCAGCTGCAGAGGCGGAGCAGAGGGTCAGTGCCCAGCACGGGGCTCCCTGGCGAGGGGCAGAGCGGGGCGGTTCTCACCTCGGCATCCTGCTCTGACGGGTCCTGCCGCGACTGGCGCTGGGCCTGCACCATCACACCGGTGCAGAGCAGCAGGGCGATCAGCAGGATCGTGTTCCACAGCTGCTGCAGGTACTTCTGCAGGACAGCACCAGTGGGCGCTCAGGGACGGGGGAGAACCAGAGACCCCTGCCTCCACTCCCGCCTGTGCCATCGCCGCTGCCGGCAGCACCAGCACCAGCCGGCCCCAGTGCCCGTACCTGCACCTGCGAGCTGCTGTCCCCAGGGCAGATGACCCCCTGCCACTCGCCATAGAGGCCCCCGCGGGAGAGGCCGCAGGTTGACCAGAGCGTGAGGGTCACTCCCTGCAAGGCAGGAGACGGCGCTGCCAGTGGCCGTGGCGGCTCATGGCACCGCCCGAGGGGGCCCCGCTGTGCTGGGGGCATCGCACGGGTCCAGGGGAGGAGGAACCGCTGGTGGCTGCTGAGTGCTCTGCTTCTGCGGACACAGTCTGGGGAAACTGAGGCACCAGCAGCTCCAACAGCCATTGGTCGGGGAAGTTCAGCTGGACACCTCCATGGCCCTGCCCGCCCCCCAGGAGAGCGGGGAGGAAGAGGAGGAGGAAGACCTACGTACCAGGTTCTCCAGCAGCACCGCCTGGTATGTGATCTTCGCCGTTGCCCGGAGTCCCCTGTGAGCAAGATGCCAGAGGAGAGTCAGCCCTGCGGGCAGAGCAGGACCGGGCCTGCAGCACCCCAGCACCAGGGAGTCCCCCACACTGAGCCAAGGGAGGGAGGAACACGCAGGGGAGGTGACAGCGAGTGTCCCTGTTCACAGCCGTGCCCAGCCCTCTGAGAGACCCTGCACGTCCCTTCCTTCCAGCCCCATGCCTCAGATTTCCTGTCTGCAACACCACACATTGATGCTGATCTCCCACATGGAAGGAACACCGAGGGGATCCTAACACTGCAGGTGGCAGCAGCACAGGCGGTGGGGACATCAGTGCTGTGCTAATAACCAGCTGAGTCTGACCGATTTGTACTGAGAGTCCTACATATCCCGATCGAGGCCATCGCCAGCCCCTGTGGTGACATGGGGACCCGTGGATGGGCTCAGGCCCCCACGAAGGTGTGGATCTGACGCACACCTGCCCTGGAAACCCACGTCCCCTGCAAAGGGTGAGCTCAAAACCAGCCCAGCAAAAGCAACATGTGGTGTGCGAGATCCCCCCAGGGCAGCCCCTGGCTCACACAGCCAGGCAGGGGACAAGGGGCCAGGCAGGGGACAGGCACAGAGCTACAGCTCTCACCACCGCCCTAGCCCGTACCGCAGCAGCGCTCCCAGCAGCTTGGTGACGTTGTCCGAGGACTGGATCACGATCACGGGCTTGGCCAGGAGCTGGGAAACGTCAAGCTGCAGCAGAGAGGAACGTGACAGCTGTCAGGGAGGCAGGGGACCAGGTCGGGGACCTGCTGCCGAGCCTCACCTACCTCCCGGATGGCGTTCTGGTTCAGCGCCAGGATGAGCAGCGCCGAGGCACCCAGCACCAGGGCTCGCTTCATCTGCAGAGACAGAGAGCACCAGCTCAGCGGACAATGCAGGCAGCTGGGTCTGAGCTGGGCTCCCCAGTTCAAGAAGGACAAGGAATTACTGGAGAGAGTCCAGCGCAGGGACACAAAGATGCTGAGGGCTCTGGAGCATTTTTGTGATGAGGAAACACTGAGAGAGCTGGGGCTGATGAGCTGGAGAAGAGAAGCTGAGAGGGATGTGATCAATGGATCAATAGCTCAGGGTGGGTGTCAGAGGATGGACCAGACTCTGTTCAGTGGTGCCCAATGCCAGGGTGAGGGGCAACGGGCACAGACTGAAACACAAGAGGCTCCATCTGAACATGAGCAGAAACTTGTTTGCTGGGAGGTGCCAGAGCCTGGCCCAGGCTGCCCAGAGCGGGTGTGGAGTCTCCTTCTCTGAGCCATTCAAACCCCCTGGACCCACCTGTGTGATCTGCTCTGTGACCCTGCGTGAGCAGGGCTGGGCTGGGGATCTCCAGAGCTCCTGCAGCCCAACCAGGCTCGTATGCTGTGGTTCTGTGTTCCTGCTCAGCTCCTGCCCCACTGCAGTGAGCAGGCAGCACCTGATGCTTTTGCCCGAGCTGAAGTACCGCAAGGGACCAGGGACCCAGGAGGGGCTGTCACTGCCAGGAAGCCCTATCAGGTTCCCCCCATCACTAGGGACAGGCCAGGACCCTCCACATCTGTTGAGGCAAGAGCCCTGTGGGCTCGTGATCAGCAAATGCCACTGTAGCGTGGGCCAGGGCAGCGCTGGGGGACAGCAGACGGGGACAGTCACCTTGCTGACGACGGCGGCGGTGAAGGACTCCTCCTTGGCACCGCGGGGCAGCTCGGCCGGCTCCTCACCCACTGGCACCACGCCGATCCAGCTGTCGGCAGCGCCCAGCTCCGGCTCTGCATCCCCCACCTGGGGGGCACGGCAGCATCGGGGGAGAGAGCCGGGGTGGGTGGCTGAGGCTCAGGGCACCCCCAAAGCAGCCCCAAGTCTCTGGGCAGCACTGGGCACCGTGTGGGGACAGGGACAGGAGCGGGGGTGGTACACGGGACAGGACCTGGTCCCTGCCGCCCCATCCCTGCCTGCACCTCCCCTCTGTCACCGGGCACCCCTAGACAGTGACACCCCCCACTGCCCCACCACACCCCCAGTGCCCATGGCCTCCCCAGTGCCCTCCAGTTCCCACTGCTCCTCTTTCCCCATTTCCCCCAGTACTCACAGTCTGTCTGGGTGCCCACAGCCCACTCAATCCCTCTCCCAGTGCCCACAGCTCCCTCCAATGCCCACTGCCCCCCACCCAGTGCCCCCCAGTTCCCACAGACCCCCAAATCCCTCTCCCAGTGCCCACAGCGCCATCAATGCCCCCCAGTTCCCACAGACCCCAATCCTCTCCCAGTGCCCACAGCCCCCCAGTACCCACTGCCCGCCCACAGTGTGCCCCAGTTCTCACTGCTCTCTCTCCCCCGTTCCCTCTCCAGTGCCCACAGACCTCCCAGCCCGCATTCCCGGCTCCCCTCGGTCCCGGTGCCCACCAGCAGCAGGCGGCCCCGGATCTCCTCCTCCTCCTCCTCCTCCCGAGGGGCCCCCCGGCCCGGCCCGGCCCGGCCGCCCCCCGCGCCCAGCACGGCCCCGCGCAGCGTGTAGGAGCCGGCGGGCCCCGCGGCCGCCCCCGGCCCGTCCCCCGGCCCCGTCACCGCCACCTCGACGCGGGCGGCGGGCGAGAGGCCCGGCCCGGCCCGGCACAGCGCCAGCAGCGGCGCCAGCAGCGCGGCCCGCACCGCCGCCATCGCCGCCTCCGCCCCGCCCCGCGCCGCAGCGCCCCCTGCCGCCGGGGAGGATCCGCCGCGCCGCACACCGCGGCCAAGGGGCGCCCGGGAGACAGAACCGGGACAGGGACGGGGACGGGGATGGGGATGGGGATGGGGACAGGGATGGGTACAGGGACGGGGACAGGGACGGGGATGGGGATGGGTACAGGGATAGGGATGGGGAGCGGTATGGGGACAAGGATGGGGGCAGCGATGGGGGCAGCGATGAGGACAGGGACGAGGATGGGGTCAGGGATGGGGAACGGGACAGGGACAGGAATGGGGACGGGGACGGGGATGGGGATGGGGAGCAGGATGGGGTCAGGGATGGGGACAGGGATGGAGACAGGGACAGAGATGGGAACAGGGATTGGGATGGGGTCAGGGATGGGGAGCGTGACAGGGACAGGGATGAGGAGCTGGATGAGATAGGGACAGCATCAGGGACAAGGGCCAGGACTGGAATGGGGACAGGGAGTGGGTGCGGGATAGGAACAGAAACGGGGACAGAGAGAGGCAGTGGGATGGGAATGGGGATGGGGACAGGGAGAGGAATGGGGACAAACAAAAGGGGTGGGACCAGGATGGCGATTGGGACAGGGACCAAAACAGACTGGGATCAGGACAGGGACTGAGACCAGGACAAGGACAGGGACAGGGTGTGTGTCCCCACAGCCCCCCTTCCCCGGGGACACAGGGGCACTCGGGGGTACCACAGGGACACAGGGACAGGTGTGAACACAGGGACAGAGCCACGGGTGTATGGGGACATGGGGACACGTGGGGCCCAGCAGTCACAGGCACCCCCATTCACAACCACAGCACACGCATGGGCGACATGAGCACCCCCTGACATCTGAGCACCCCAAAACACAGCTGACCCCCCACACTCAACATATCCCAACTGTCCTGTCCTGGCGGGTGCCACACAGCACCACCGGTGTCACCGTCCCGGCCCCCCTGCGGCCACGTGTGCCCCGCACATGTGCCGGGGGGGATTTGCCGGGGGGATTAGCTGCCGCACAGGCCCTGGCGCTGACCTGCTTTTGGCAGGGGCCACGCAGGGGACGGGGACTCGCACGGTGACATCTCGGCTTCCACGGCTGCCAGATGACCGCAGGACAAGTCTGGGTGTGTCCTCAGTGTCCCCCATGTCCCCAGCCGTGTTGCAACTGTGGGGGTTTAATGGCAGGCTGGGCAGGGCCCCTCCACCCATGGCTGGCACCTGGAGCCGGTTTAACTGCGTGGCAAAACATCCCGGTTGCTGTGGGTCCAGCTGTGCTGTCACCAACAGCCTGGCAGCCCGGCCAGCGCCGGGGACAGCCCAGGAGATGTGGTCACTGATGGGGCAGCCTGCACAGCTCTGAGGGAGGAGCCAAAAATGGGAGCTTGGGGGGCGACTGCTGGGAGCGCTGTCCCACAGAGGGGACACAGCTCTGGGATTGGCATCATGGGGCACACACAGGACGCGAATGGCTCTGTGGGACACCCTGGGTCTGTGGGATATGGGTAGATCCATGGGACATGTGCATAGAGACACGTGGGACATCCACAGAGCCAGGTGACACAGATGTCCCCATAGGATGTGTGCAGCTCCGTGGGGTATCCACGGCTCCATGGTCCACAGATGGTATCATAGGACATCCATGGAGCATCCATGGCTCCATGGGACTCAGGCGGCTCTGTGGGACATATATGACTCCATGGGACATTCACGGCTCCATGGGACACATTTGACTCCGTGGGACACATATGGCTCCGTGGGACATAGGTGGCTCTGTGGCACATCCATGGTTCTACGGGACACTCATGGGTCCATGAGACACAGGTGGCTCCATGTGACATACACAGCTCCCTGTGTCACCCACAGCTCCATGGGACATACACAGCCCTCGTGGGAGGGGACAGTGGGGACAGGGGAACCTTCTCCTGCTGGGGACCCCAACCACAGCAGGTCTGTAGGTGCTGGGCCCTCCTGAGCTGGGGTCCCCTCAGGGACGTCCCCTACTGTGTGAACTGGCAGTGGGAGGCTGAGCCCGGTGTCCCTGGTGCCTGTGCCCTGTCCCCAGTGCCCTGACCTTGCCCCAGTCCCTTGTGCCTCTCCCCCAGCCCCTGAGGCCTGAGCTGTCACCCTGTCCCCGCCTCCAGTCCCTGTCTTCACCCCTGTTCCCTGTCCCCTGCCCCTTGCCCCCTGTCCATGTTCCACCTCCTGTCCCTGCTCCCACCTACGCTTCCTGTCCTTGTCCCCATTTGTCCCTTGTCCCTGCCACCTGCCCCCACATCACCATTTCCCACTCTTGTCCCATGTCTCCCTCATACCCGAGTCACCCCATGCTCCCCATACCCCCATATCCCCCTCGCACCCCATTCCCCCTATACTCTCCATACTCCTCGTCCCTCCCTATATGCCCCATAACCCACTCCTCCCCATGCCCCCTATACCACTCCAATACCCGCTATGCCCCCCAGTCCCCCTGTGCCCCCATGTCCCCTATACCTTATACTCCCCATACACCCCATGCTCCCTATGTCCTCCCATACCCCCTCTGCCTCCCTGTAAGCCCCATAACCCCCCTGTTCCCCATACCCCCTATACCACCCCAACAACTCCTGTGCCCCCCAAGCCCCCATTCCCACTATATCCCATGTAACCCCTATACCCTCAATAACCCTCCTCTGCCACTATGCCTCCTATGCGCCCATGCTCCATATACATCCTCAATACCCCCTATACTCCCCAGACCCCCATACCCCCTACACCTTCCATAGCCCTACACACCCCACACCCTCCCAAGACCCTCTATACCCCCATACCACCTATAGCCTCTGTACCCCTATGCCCCCCAAGTCACCCCATGCCCCCATATTCCACCATCCCTTATAGCCCACAAAGCCCCCATAGCCCTATAGCCCATATACCCCCTATAGCTCAAAAAACGTTATACCCTCCAATACCCCCTATAGCCCACATACCCCTTATACCTCCCCACTATCCTCTGTGGCACCCACACTTCCTATACCCCGCCAATATCCCCTATAGTCCACATATATTCCCAATATCCCCTACAGCCCCTATATCCCTTATACCTCCCCAATATTCCCTATAGTCCACATAACTCCTGTACCCCCCCAAATACTCCCTATAGTTCCCATATCCCCTATACCCCCCAATATCCCCTATAGCCCCCATAACTCCTGTACCCCCCAATACTCCCTATAGCCCCCATATCGCCTATACCCCCCAATACCCCCACAGCCCCCAAACCCCCTATTCCATCCCAACACCCCCTATAGCCCCCATACCCCTTATACCCCTCCAGTACCCCCTATAGCCCCATATCCCCTATACACCCCAATATCCCCTATAGCCCCCATGACTCCTGTACCCCCCAATACCCTCTATAGTCCTAATATCGCCTATACCCCCTCAATAGCCCCGTAGCCCCCAGAATCCCTATACCGTCCCAACACCCCCTATAGCCCCATACCCCTTATGCCCCCCAATACCCCCTATACTCCCCAATACTCCTGTAGCCCGCAGACCCCCAATACGCCCCCAATACCCCGTAGAGCCCCCAGACCCCTTATACCCCCCCGACACCCGCTATATCCCCAATTCTCCGCTTACGCCCCCACACTGCCCGGGGCGCTGACCGGCCGGCGAGGGGGCGGCGGGCGGGGGCCAAGGCCGGGCAGGGGCCGGCCGGGCGGGCAGGGACCGGGCGGGCGGGCAGGGGCGGGGCGGGGGAGGCGCTCCGGGGCCTCCGCAACCTGCGGCCGCCTCGGCCGCCTCAGAGGCGGCGCGTCCCCCCGCCGGGCCCGGGCACCATGAGCGGCCGCGTCGGGGAGCTCAGCCCGCGGCAGGCGGAGGCGCTGGCCCAGGTGAGGCGGAGCGGGGATGCCGGGGGGGAGCGGGGCCGGGCCGCCGGGGCCGCCCCGATGCGCTCCGGCATCCGCGGCGATGGGCATCCCCTCCCGCTGCCTCCAGCACCCGCCCCCAGAGCCCCAACCCACGGGCTGAGCCCCCCGTGGTGCTGCCACCGTCCCGGGTGGGTCCCGGGGGTGTCACCTGGTGGACTGTCCCACTGGAGGATCTGCGGGACCGGCCACTGGTGACCCCTCAGCCCTCTCCCATCTGTCCCACTGGTGGCCGGGGACCCTCCTGTCCCACCGCAGGGTTTGCGGGGCCAGGGGTGTCCGGCTGAGCCAATGGTCACCCACCGGGGTGGCCGTGCCACGCATGCCACCCAGTGCCACCTCCGATGCCTCCCTGGGCATCTCACCGGGCTGCCAGGCTTTATCCTGATTTATTCCACCCAGCTGAAAGGGCAACGCTGGCGACTTTATCTTATCACCGCTTTTCCGCCCCAAACCAAACTCCAGGCACGGGCAATGACCCCACGGCTCCGGGGGCCGGGGGGCAGGAGCTAAAACCTCCCGGTGCCAAGGTGGCAATGGCTGGGCAGGAATGGCGAGCTGCGAAACCCGTCCGCCAGCACCTTGTTTTTCTCAGGGTGAAGAAGCTAATCCCGGGTTTAATTACACCTAAATTCAGTGGGAGATAATCTAATCAGCCTCATTAAGGGGAGGTCCCAGACTGGTACGGAGATTTGGGCCGCAGCCCGGCCGGGGTGAGTGGGCCATGTGCCAGGGGTGCCCTGGGACCCCCAAATCCCCCCGGCTCTGCACCCTGACACCCTCCTGCCTGTGCTGGGATGGCCGGGCTGTGACTCGCTGGGGTGTCACTGGAGCAAGGGGACACGTGGTGGCCGCCTGATGACCGGCTGCATCCGGAGGATGCCACTGGTGATGGCAGAGGGGGAACTGGTCCCCTGGTCCCTGCAGGGCGAGGGTGGCTGGCAGGACCCTCCCTGGGGGGAGCTGGGTGGGTCACAGCCCCACTCGTGCCCTTGTGTAAGGCAAATGGCTTGGGGACAGCCAGGCCTTGGTGGCCAGCTTGGGGGCAGTCCCCTGCCAGGGGGAGAGCAGACACTGGCTGCTTGTCACCGCTGTGCCTGCTCCACGGGTGCCAGCGACGGGTGACGGGCATCCCTTGTCTCCGGCAAAAAAGCCCTGGATGGGACGGTTTTTTAGGGGAGGGGGCAGCAGGGGACAAACCTCCAGCCCCGGGGGATTTCGCTCCACAGGGGTGTTAGCAGGGAATCCCCTGCTGACGGTCCCCCTTCTCAGTTTCGGGAGAACCTGCAGGACGTGCTGCCCTCCCTGCCCGCCCAGGACGACTATTTCCTCCTGAAATGGCTTCGAGGTAACCCCGGGGTGGGGGACACGTGGATGGGGGGGCTGGAAGACCCCCTGGGGGGCTGCAGATTTGGAGACACTGGCGGGGCTGAGCTCTCCGCTCTCTTGCAGCGCGCTGCTTCGACCTGCCCAAGGCAGAGGCGATGCTCCGCAAGGTGAGAGGGGGCCTCCACTTTTTGGGGGGAGCCCCCTAAGCTCCCAGTTGTCACCTGGAGATGGGACAATGTGCCGTGGGTGACCACTCCTTCTCTCTCCTGATGACCTGCCCCTGTGGTGCACCCCATCCCATGGGATTGGGGGGGTCCCCAAATCCCCTCACACCAGCTCACTGTGCCCCCCCCGCAGCATCTCGAGGTACGGAAGCACATGGATGCCGACAACATCATCGCCTGGGAGGCCCCCGAGGTGGGTGACCCCCACCCCGGGATGGGTGTCCCTGCAGGGGACTGTCCTCCCTGGGGGTCTGTGGTCCCCCTGACCCCCCATGCTCCCGCAGGTGATCAGGAAGTACATGGCGGGGGGCATGTGCGGCTACGACCGGGAGGGCAGCCCCATCTGGTACGACATCGTGGGGCCGCTGGACGCCAAGGGGCTGCTGTTCTCCGCCTCCAAGCAGGACCTGCTCAAGAACAAGTTCCGCGACTGCGAGATGCTGCGGCGCGAGTGCGAGCGCCAGAGCCAGAAGGTCGGTGCCTGCTGCCCATGCCCTGCCTGCCCCCAGCCCATCTCCCCATCGTCCCCCCAGCCCGTGTCCCTGCCAGCCCCACGTCTGCTCCATGCCCACCACCCAATGGCCATTCCACCTCCCAGCCCGCGTCCCTGCTGTCCCCAGCCTGTGTCCCTGTCCCAGCCCCACACCAGTTGCAATGTCCCGTCTCCCTACACCAACAAGGCTCTGGCTGGGGGGATCAGCCTGTTGGGGACCAGCCCATCCCTGGGGCTGGCCGGGAGCCCCCCCGCCTGAGGTCCCTGCAGGGGACCGGTGCCACCTGAGCCCCCCTGTCCTCCCATCCCAGCTGGGGAAGAAGATCGAGACAGTGCTGATGGTGTACGACTGCGAGGGCCTGGGCTTGAAGCACCTCTGGAAACCAGCCATAGACACCTATGGGGAGGTGAGTTGCCCCCACTTCCCCGGACGGGACGTGCCTGTCCCCGGGCTCTCATGGTGACATGGTGACACAGGGATTTGGGCTGATTTATGGCCCTGAGGGATGACGCAAGAGCAGGTCCCTGCCAGCGTCCCGCACCCCCCGCAGCATTTTGGGTGGGAGTCTCAGCCTGTGTCCTGCCGTGCTCCCCCCATGCTGTGGTTGGTATGTGGGACGGGAGGGTGATGTGAAGCTGTCCCCATCCTGCAGCTCCTGTCCATGTTTGAGGAGAATTACCCCGAGTCCCTCAAGCGCCTGTTTATCATCAAGGGTGAGTTCAGCCCCCGGGGTCCCACTCCCCCTGCCGGCTGCTGATCCCATCCTAACACCCCCACCTCCCCCCAGCCCCCAAGATCTTCCCCGTGGCCTACAACCTGGTCAAGCCCCTCCTGAGCGAGGACACCCGCAAGAAGGTCGTGGTGCTGGGATGTGAGTCCTGATCCCTCCCAGGGCGGCCCTGGCTGGGGGGTGCGGTGGAAATGGGGCGTCATGTCCCCCTCTATTGTCCCACCCAAGGATGAGATCTCAGCCCTCGGGGGGGTCCCTGGCTGGGCTGGGGGTCCCCGCAGGTGTTCCAGCCCCCCTGAACCCTGCTGTCCTCTCCCCCCAGCCAACTGGAAGGAGGTCCTGCAGCAGTACATTGACCCCGCGCAGATCCCGGTGGAGTACGGAGGCACCCTGACGGACCCCAACGGGGACCCCAAGTGCTCCAGCAAGGTAGAAGAACCCCCCGCCAGGTTCCTTGACACTGCACGGGTGGTTCCCCCCTTGCCCACGTCCGTCTCCATCCCCGTCCCCTTCCAGATCAACTACGGGGGGGACGTGCCCCAGCACTACTATGTGCGGGACCAGCTGTCGCAGCAGTATGAGCACACGGTGGTGGTCAACCGCGGCTCGTCCCACCAGCTCGAGTACGAGATCCTCTTCCCCGGCTGCGTCCTCCGGTGAGGAGGGGGCTCCACGCCATGGGGGGGACATGGGACAACACCGGCAGGTGTCCCCAGCCCCCACGCAGGACCCTGCTGGCTCTTTTCCCGGCACAGGTGGCAGTTCAGGTCAGAGGGGGCTGATGTGGGTTTCGGGGTGTACCTGAAGACCAAGGTGGGGGAGCGGCAGCGGGCGGGCGAGATGACCGAGGTGTTCCCCAGCCAGCGCTACAACGCACACATGGTGCCCGAGGACGGGTCCCTCACCTGCTCCACCCCTGGCATCTGTGAGTGCACCCCCTTCCTCGGGGCCCCCCCTGTCCCTGACACCATCTTCTTGATGGGGACAGACTTTTGAGCAGGGCCTGTTGCGATAGGACAAGGGGTGATGGTTTTAAACTAAAGCAGGGAGATTCAGGCCGGACATGAGGAAGGAATTGTTGCCCTGAGGGTGGTGAGAGCCTGGCCCAGGTTGGGCAGAGAGGTGGTGGATGAACCATCCCTGGAGACATCCCAGGCCAGGCTGGACGGGGCTCTGAGCAACCTGAGCTGGTGAAGATGTCCCTGCTCATGGCAGGGGTGGCACTGGGGGAGC
Organism: Patagioenas fasciata; assembly: GCF_037038585.1. Taxonomy (NCBI): domain Eukaryota; kingdom Metazoa; phylum Chordata; class Aves; order Columbiformes; family Columbidae; genus Patagioenas; species Patagioenas fasciata. The sequence goes on from NC_092536.1 coordinate 12,928,213, forward strand.
TGGGAAGGGCCCTTCAACCCAAACTGTTTTGCAATTCTGATTCCCACAGACGTCCTGCGCTTCGACAACACCTACAGTTACCTCCACGCCAAGCGGGTGAGCTACAGCGTCCAGGTGCTGCTGCCCGACGCCTCTTCCGCTCAGCAGATCCAGCAGCTGGGGGACAAGCTGGGCGAGGTGGCCCTGAGCCACAGCCCCTAGCCAGAGCCCTGGCCCCCAGCCCGCAGGGGACCCCACAGCTGGGCAGGCGGCTGCTTGTGCCCCCAGGATGGCTGGGAGGATGGAGAAGGGGGCTGAGCCCCCCGAGCTCATGGACCAAGGGGCGACTGAGTGGGGCCGGAGGGGCTGAAGCGCCTGGGGTCCCCCCTCTCTGTGCCTTATATGTGGGTCCCGTGTCCCCCGCTGCTGCGTGGGCAGGGAGAGTAAAGGGATGGAATGAGCTGGGTCACCTCTGGTTTTTGTTCCCCAGCCACATAACCAGCCCCTGTGGGTCAGCAGGTGCCATAACCAGCCCTACTGCCCCGTCCAGCCCCATAACCGGCCCTGCTGCCCCCACAGCCCCCTAGCTGCCCCATAAACAGACCTGCTGTCCCCCCCAGCCCCATAACCAACCCCTGCTGCACCCTTCCAACTCACTACCAGTCCCATAACTGGCCCTGCTGTCCACCATCAGCCTCATACTCAGCTCCTGCTGCCCGCAGCCCCATACCCAGCCCCTGCTGCCCCCCAGCCCCGTAACCAGCCCCATACCCAGCCCCATAACGGGCCCTGCCCCACACCCCGCCCACGTGACCACGGGTGACACAGCGCCTCGCGAGCGGCCTCGCCGCCGGGCCACTTGCGCAGCCAGGCCCCGCCCCCTTCCCCGCCGCCATCTTTCAGCCGGGCAGAGGCCGCGCCCGCCGGTTTCCGCCCTGCGCGGGGCGGGGTTTGGTGACGCACGCTCGGGGGCGGGGCGGCCTCGTGCGGCGGCGGCGGGAGCGCGCGCCATGGGGGCGGAGGAGCCCGACCTCTACCGGGACACGTGGGTCCGGTACCTGGGTGAGCAGCGGCACCGGGCACTGACACCGCGTACCGGGCACCGGCTCTGGGTAACCGACACCGGGTACCGCACCGTGTACCGGGCACTGCGTCGGGTACTGGGCACCGGAGGCTGACACCGGGCACTGACACTGTGCTCTGCAGCGGGTACCGGCACCATGCACAGGGTGCTGACGCTTGTCCTCGGGCTCTGCACCGGGTACGGGATTTGATACCCCAGCACCGACACCGGGTACCGGTTCTGGGTACCAGCACCGCACACTGGGCATTGGTACTGCACACTGTGCCGGGTGACAGCACCACGTCCCAGTCATCAGTACCGCACACCAGGCACACCACTGGCACCAGGCACTGCGCGCTGTCACTGGGCACCGGGCACTGTCCCCAGCAGCCTGGCTGTCCCGGGGGCAGCGGGGTCCAAGGTGACCTGGCTGCTCCAAACTCCCCGTGCAGGGTCCATCCCCACTGCCAGTGCCTTGGGGACATGCTGGGGGGAACATGGGGACACAGCCAGTCTCCATTCCCACTGACCCCCCTGACCTCCAGGTTACGCCAACGAGGTGGGCGAGTCGTTCCGGCCGCTGGTGCCGGTGTCGGTGGTGTGGGCCAGCTATGGCGTGGCCACCGCCTACGTGACCGCCGACGCCATTGACAAGGGCCGCAAAGCTGCCACCGTGAGTGTCACCCCCTCCCCACCCCCCGGCCGCTCCTCCCCCGCACTAACGCCCCGTCCCCTCAGGCCCACGCACAGGACCCTGCACAGGCCACGCGGGTGGGGGTGGCCGTGGTGGACACCTTCGTGTGGCAGGGCCTGGCCTCGGTGGCCATCCCCGGCTTCACCATCAACCGCCTGTGTGCCGCCTCGCTGGCCCTGCTGGGCACCCTCACCCGCTGGCCGCTGCCCCTGCGCCGCTGGACCACCACGGCCCTGGGGCTGGCCGCCATCCCCTTCATCATCACCCCCATCGACAGGTACGAGGGACATGCGGGGACCACCACCCCATCCCTGCATCCCTGCGCTGGAGTGCTTCTCCTCCTAGGGAAACTGGTCCCAGTATGGGCTTGGGACTGGGTGGGGGAGCACAGGGTGACCCAGGGGCAGGGGGGATATGGGGGGACATGGTATGACCCAGGGGCTGGGGGGATATGGGGTGACCCAGGGGGTCCTCACCTCAGAGGGGCTTTGCCGAGGTCTGGCCAGGACATGGCCCCGCAGGGATGGAATTAGCAGGAGCTGGTGCTGAGCTGGGATTAGTGAGGTGAGGCTGCGCTAAGCCTGGTTTTGGGAGGGCTTGGGCCTCAGTGACATTAGGGACAGGGTCCCAGGGGGATTTGGGACAGCTCCATTCCCCCCCCCACCTGTCGTGACCGATTAATCATACCCCTGGGACCCCCTGTCCATCCCCAGAACCGTGGATTTCCTGATGGACTCCAGCCTCCGCAAGCTCTATGGGGCACCAGGAGAGCCCCCGGCCCCACACTGAGCCCCCCGCTGTGGGGAAACTGAGGCATGCTGCTGACTTCAGGGTGCTGTGACCCATCTACTGTGACCCCTCACTCAGGTGACGGCCCCAGAGCGGCCACCCTGCCACATGGCTGGTCCCAATAAACCATTTCAAGCTTGACCCTGTGCGCTGGGTGTTGCAAAAGTCGGTGGGGACCCACTGTCCTGTCCCCAGCTGAGGTGACACATTGATCCAACTGGGTGTCAGCCCCCAGGCTCTGGACCCTATGGGCATCTCCATGCTGGGATGAGCAGCCCCGATCACCCCACGAGCCACCCCAGGTCCCAGCTGGAACCACTCCATCCCTCCACAGCCCCATGAGACACCCCTGTCCCCAAGGAGCTGCCACCATGGCCAGGACCTTCAGTGGTGTCTCTAGAGACCCACATTCCCCCAGCCAGGAGCCTCCAGCACCAGGGGCTGGGGACACATCACCACATCTGGAAGCCACAGCTGGTGACATCTGGTACCAGGAGCTACCCCTGGAAGGTGCCACTAGGAGATGTTGCTTCCAGGCACGGTGACATGTCCCCAGCTCACGGTCACACCCACGTGGTACCACCCTGAGAAGCTTTAGAGAAAAGAAAACCACATTTATTGGGGGAGGAGGGGATCGTGGGCTCACGCTGAGCTGTGTGCCCGGCTGCCATGGTCTGGTCCCACCTCTGCCCCTCTCTCCAGCTCCCTGGGGACCAGGGCCCGCACCACGCTCTGCAGCTCGGCCTGGAAGGGACACTGTCGCCTTGCCCGCCGCCGCCCCCGCCGTCTGCCCGCGTGCCAGGTGGCCACGGCCAGCGCCAGCAGCGCCCCCACCAGCGCGGCTGCCACCAGGGCACTGCCCAGCAGGGCCAGCCCGGCCAGCAGGAACCGCTTCACAGTGCGGCACGGCCCTGGGGACGCCAAAAAACACCAAAACGAGGGTTTCAGGGGTGGCTTTGGCACCTGGGGTGGTGGGTTTGGGGCCATGGGGTGGTGGGTGGGGTTGTCCACTCACCTTCGTACCACGGCACCTTCTCCTTCTGTACCAGCAATGGCCCAACCGTCTCCCGGTGGAGTGTCCCCTCTCCTGGGAAGGCTGCAGAAGAACATGGTCTGTCCCAGCCCCAGGACCCCAACAAGATCCCAAAATCCTGCAGGGCCACCATAGCCCACCCTGGTACCTGGAGGCTCTCCAAGGAGGGTGTCACCTGGGGGACAGCCGGTGTCACAGCAGTGGCACAGGGCACTCCAGGAAGGGTCCTCCGCGTTGTGCCAGCTAGGAGGAGAGGACACAGCTGATGGGGAGAGGTCTGGAGATCCCCAACCTCCACCCCAAGACCTACGTGGTGCCATGCCAGCAGGTCCCTCCAGCATGGCAGGTCTCAGCCACCAGGGGACACCAAGCACATCCTCAGTTCATCTGCACCTGGAGAGAGCTGGGATCTGTGGTGTTGTCACCTCGCTGCCACAGGAGCAGCGGTGTTCAGACCACGGTGGGGTGGCTTGGTGCCCCAGGTGGGTCCCCTTGCCCATGGGTGCTGGGATTGGGGTGCCCATACCAGGGCTGAGCTCACCTGGCCGTGGCTTGGCTGTAGAAGCAGGACCTGTCACCGTGTCCCCGGCCAGGGCCCCACGCCGTCAGCAGACAGTGCACGTAGACCTGCCGAGACACCAGCCCCGTGTCACCAGCACGTTCTTCTTGGGGACCCCGCTCTGCTCCCACCCACCCCTGCAGTTCGCATCATCCCAGTGCGGAGCAGGATGCCCCGGGGGGAAGAGCTCATTGGGAGCCCAGGTCACCCATCCCACCAAAGAGGACATCAGCACAACCTCACCTCCTCCTCCTCCAGCTCCTCCTCCAGCATGGGGGCTGTGATGGTGAGCTGCAGGACAGACCCCCCGCTCCGGTGCTGGACAGACACGTTTCCCAGATTCTGCCCGTGCAGGCACCTGGGGCAGGACAGTGACATGGGAACATGCCCAGGCTGTCTCCAGGCCATGGATATCCCTCCCTTTCGGGACATCTCACAGGACCTCAGGGTGCCCGGAGCAGGGTTCTCCACCTCCCACCCCGCCAGGCACAGACCCGTGGCTGTTGACCACCATGAAGACCCTCCGGGAGCGTCCTGGCCGTCCCGCGCGGGTCCCATAGCACTGCTCCAGCCAGACCTTCAGCGAGGTGCCAGCACCAAAGTCCACCCTGGCCTCCAGGCGGACGGCAGAGCCGGGGCTGAGCACCAGCGGCTGCTCCGTGTCCCCTGAAGGAGGAGGGAGAGTGGGCTCAGTGTGACACCCTGAGCCCATCCCACCACAGACAGGGACATCAAACACATTCCAGATCAGCACCCATGGGTGTCTTTGCCTCTGCCCGCGCAAGGTGAGTGCCCACCTGCAGCTCCCCCACTTCAGAGCCCACCCCCCATTCCTGGAAGCCCAGAGCTGTCCTGGCTTTGTCACCCCAACCTGGTGTCCCCACCTGCTCTCCAGAGCTACAGCACCTCCCTGGTCCCCACACCATGGAACCAAGAGGGGTCATGTCACCCATCGGGCTGACAGGGGCAGCTGACCCCAAAAAGCTGATCGTAGAACCATTTTGGTTGGAAGAGACCCTCAGGAATCATCGACTCCAACTCATGGAGTCAAGTGACCACCTTCTGGTGGGTCCTAGTGCTGAGGCCACACAGGAGAAGGCACTGGGTGCTGCTGCTCAAGCTCAGGGACTTTGGCTGGACCCATCCTGTGGTCTCATCCCCCAAAGCTGCTGCCCAACACAAGACCCAGAGCACTCACCATCCAGGAGCCTCAAGGTGAAGTTGACGCTGGGCTCCTCAGAGCAGGGGTGAGCACGAGCCCCTCCAGCAGCAAACCCTGGGGACACTGCCCTTGTCCCCAGGCCCAAGGACACCACTGAGGCCACCACTGTGTGACTAGAGGACAGTGAGGCGGCTGGAGCCATGGTGGTCCCTGCAGCAAGGGGAGTGTTTAGCCAGAAGGACTGAGCATGGAACAGGATGTCCCAGTGAGGACATCCAGGTCTTCAGATGTCCCCAGGACTCATGAGGGGCAGATGGACACAGCACAAGGATGGGAGAGCACTGAGGAGGTCATCCCTCCAGGGATGGTGACTCCAGCACTGCCCTGGGCAGCCTGTTCCAATGCCCCACAGCCCTTTGGGGAAGAAATTGTTCCCCACATCCAACCTCAACCTCCCCTGGGCAACTTGAGGCCGTTTCCTCTGCTCCTGGCGCTTGTTCCTGGGGAGCAGAGCCCGACCCCCCTGGCTCCAAGCTCCTTTCAGGCGGTTCAGAGATCAGAAGGTCTCCCCTCAGCTCCTGTTCTCCAGCTGAACTCCCCAGGTCCCTCAGCCACCCCTCATAAGGATCTGGCACGGACCCATTGCAGTGGTGGGTGCTGGAGGAAGGGGGTGCTCCACAAGGGTCTCCACAACCACCCTAAAATGCAAGATTAAGTGTCCCCAGCCCAGGCACACCTGGGAGTGTTCCCCAGCCAGGGCTGGAGAGGGACCAGGAGCTGCTCATGGGATGGAAGACCATTGCCAGCAACCACCAGCAACTCCAGGCCCCCACCTAAACCAGGTCCTCACAGACCTGCTGGGACTGGGGGACAGTGGGAGCTCCTGACAAGTCCCCCTGCCCCACACCCCAGAGCACAGGAGCCATTTCAGGAAGGTTCTAGGACCTGGACCACCAAGTCCAGGAGGACACCAAGAACCAGCACCAGGCAGAACCAAGGGGCACCCACCACCCTCCCACACTCAGACATGGGTGTCACCACCCCCCTCCCCAGTACAACTGTCGGGGAGACCAAGGGGAACAGCCAGGGGGTCCCGGTCTCACTCACCTGCCACCCCCAGCACAGCCCCACACACCAGGACCCACCAACACAGCCCCATCCTCAGCCAGCAATAACTCCAGCACCTGAGGACCCTTAAAGACCAGGGTGGAACCAACGGGCCCCAGCTGGAGCTACTGGGTTTGGGGATTTGCTTGATTTTCTCTACAGTTCCACCTGTGGGGCTGGTCCTACACACTGTCCCGGTCCCACCATCAGTTCCTGTCCCATCAGTCCCACTACGCAGTTTTGGTCCTGCATGGAGTCCTGGTCCCGCCACTTTGCTCTGGTTGCAGTTGCACCACATGATCTGGTCTCACCACTTGGTCTTGGTCCTACAGATGCTCCTGGTCCCATCTCATGATATTCGTCCCACCACACAGTCCTGGTCCAGCCACATGACCCTGGTCCTGTCATGGTCCCTGCCCCAGTCCTACACATGGTCCTAGTCCCACCAGACAGATCTGATGCCACCACTCAGTCATGGTCCCATGTGTGACCATGGTCCCACCACACAGTGCTGGTCCCCAGTGCCCCATTGGTCCCATTATGGTCCTGCTTTGGGTTTTCCATCCCCCTGTCTGCAGAGGAAGCTGGTAGCTGGGATGGGATTTGGCACCTGCTCCCAGCAGAAGACCTCAGCATGCCATGGGAAGCAGTTGCAGGCCTCAGGGACAAGGCCTGGGCTGTGTCCCCAGTGCCTGTTCTGGTGACCGTGGGCAGCACCGTGGTGGCCCCAGTGGTGGCTCTGGACCAGCCATCAGAGTTCACGCCCACCCTGGTACCATCCCAGGCCACGCTGACCATGGGATACACCTGCCAGCAGTGGAGCTGGGACCTGGTGACACAAGTGAGTCGTGTGACCCATGATGGCTGTCCTGAGGGTCTGATGTCCCTGCGAAACCCACAGACCTTCCTGGTGGCACCTGCAGACCCCGGAGGTCTCACGGCAGCACAGGTGGCTCCAGCGATGGTGGGGACAGACCCAGGTGCCCCACTTGCACTGGGGAGCTCGTTCCTCAGCACTTCCTGGGGGACACGGGGGTCCCCACCCCCATGGGCTGCCAGGAATACCAGACCGGCCAGGATCTGTCCCCAGGGGGAGCAGAGACCAGCAGAGCATCCGTGCTGGAGAAGAAGCAGATGGATGAGACTGGCTGGACCGTCCTTCTATAAAAAACTGCCCAATGTACCATTATCTTACAAAAGTAGAACAGCTTTTTTATTTCTGGTCTTTACAAAGGGAGCAGAACATGGGCTGGGGGGCCGGCGGGGGTCCCTACGCGTGGGGGAGGCTCAGCCACCTCCTTGCCCGGCCAGGGCTGCTCGCGGCAGGACGCACGTTGCCGGTGTCATCCAGCCCGGCCGGGACACAGAGGGCTGTCCCCTGCACAGGGGGAGGGATGGACCCCCATGCCTGAATCCCCCCTGCGCCTGGGGCATGGCGTCACTGGGACAGCAGCTGCCAGACCCCCTCCCCATCTCCTCCCCATGCCAGTTCTCACCAGACCCCGTGGGCCTCCTGGGATGTCCCCTGTGGGGACCGGAGCCACGGAGACCTCTAACCGGGATGATGGGGCTGGGAGGGGACCCTCTGCATGGACACCCTTCACCCGCAGGGAACACGAGCCCGTTGATAAATGCCAGGGCTTGGGGTGGGTTTTCCGTTCTCCAAACCCCAGCGCAGCAGCCACCACCACGTCTCGGCTGGCTGCGCGTCCCGGCCAGCCAGGGGCTGCTGGAAGGCTGAGAATGTGCTGCACTCATTGCACCCATGGCTGGGACCCACCGGAGCAGGCACACAGCCCCAAACCAGGGCTCAGGGGGAAGGGGGGCATTCGAGGAGCCTGTGGGTGCACGGGCTCCCCACCAGCAGCTCTGCCCACCCCAGACAGGGAGAACCCCCCATTCCCACTGCCTGACAGGTCCCTGCCCGCACTGCCTGGCCCATGGTGTGGGGACGGACATCCTTCTCCTGCCATGACGAGGCCACGTCCTTCATGAACACCTTTCCGTGGGGAAAGAAGAGGCAGATCCTGCTGGAGAAAAGCACCCCCAAGCCCCCAGTTCTTGGCCCCTTGTGGGCTCTGCCCTCCCCCACAGGCTCCTGCCCAAGTGGGGACTCAGGGGGAAGGTGACGAACAATATCCTTGGTCCCCACAACTGTTCCCAGGCGCCGGAGCCTCCAGCCAGTTCTGCTCATGTCCAACCAACAGACACCATGAGTAAGAAAAAGGAAAAGCACCTGGTTCTTCCCTGGGGGAGCGGGGTGCCCGCCGGCCCCTACCACTTCAGGAAGTCCCGCACGCGGCTCCATAGCTTGGTGATCCAGAGGTTGACCCCCAGGTCGGTCAGGTACTGGAGTTCGGGCGTCAGCATCTTGCGGCACAGCTTCTGGTGCTTCTTGTTGATCTTCTTCTTCAGGTTGTAGCCCAGAATGGACTTCTCCCCCAGCGGCTGCCAGGGCTGCATGGAGGACTCCTGGATGGCACTGGCGTCCACGGCCTGTCCCCCATCGATGCAGATGCTTTTCATCTTCTCATTCTCCCGCCGCAGCTCGGCCACGTCCTTGGCCATCCGCTCCCTCCCGTAGGCCTCCACTTTACGCCAGAAGGTGGCATTAAAATAGCGGTAGAGCTTGGCATCGATGAGGTTCCAGGAGGTGGCCTTCTCGTAGAGTTCCGGTGTCAGGTGAGAGACCGTGGAACCCTTGCGGGCATTGAGCTTGAAGTAGAGGACATCCTCCAGCTGCCAGCACAGCAGGTCCTTCAGCAGCACCAGGGACTCGTCAAAGTACTCGAGCAACATGACGAGGTGGAACCGGCGATCTATCTCCTGGATGTGCTCCTCCACCAGCGGGCTGTTGGCGTTCATGTTGTTGTCGTAGCCCAGGTCGAAGAAGAGGAGATTTAGGAGGTAGTGAGCGTTGAACCCATTGGGGTCGTAGTAGTGCCAGGGGTCCCGGAGGAACTCGGCCAGCTTGTCCTCTCCTGTCAGCTTCCAGGTGAGGGGGATGATGCGCCCAAAGTAGTGGAAGGAGGACTCGAAGAGGTAGGCAGGGTCCCGCAGCACCGTCACGAAGGTGGTGTCCGCCGGCAGGAGCTTGCGCACCTCCTCGTAGTGGAAGCGCATGTGGTTGCCGATGATGTTGAAGCAGGCGCCCGGCCGGTAGTGCTGCACCTGGCTGCGCTCAAAGTAGGAGGGGTAGTAGAAATCATTGCGGCCGTTGGGGAAGGCAAATCTCAAGTGATGCTTCTCGCCGAAGCGGAATAGGATGTTGAGGATGGTGCTGCTGGCCGTCTTGTGGGTCTTCATGAACATGATGTTCCGCTTGGGCAGGCAGCTCCGTGCCGAGGGGCTGCCCGTGCCATTGGCTGCTGGCGGCACCTGGGCAGGGGCTGGGTAGGAGGAGCAGGAGGAGGGGACGGGGATCCTGGTGGGGAGAAGAGACAGGACACCGTGATGAGGGCAGCTTGGCCATTGTCCTACCTGGAGGAGCTGGACATGGGGAGGGGTGCTCACACCAGCGGTGGGTCCTTGCCCCCAGCACCCCCTGGGCTCCCTGTCGGAAACAAGCCGGGCTTTGGGCAGAGCCCTCTTCACCCCCGGCCATATGCCCAATGGGACTGGGATGCCCACCTGGCCCGAGTCCCTTGACAAGCAGAGCAAGGCCCACTGTCCCCATGAGCCCCCCAACATCAGCTGCACCTCTGAGCCACCAAATCGAGCTTGTCCACCCCCTGGACAACCCCAGCCACCAAGGTTGTGCTGCTATGGGGGTCTTCATGATGGTCAGTGCCCAGCAGCTGCTCAGCACAGCCCGAGCAGGGCGTCCCCATCCCTCGCCATGGGCACAGCCGTGGTGGCCCTGGAGCAGGCGACACTGAGATGTGCACCAAGACAAGCTCCACGGCAATAGCTCCAGGCACCTGGAGGATCCAGTACCTCAACTAAGAAGGAAATAATTCCAGCGCATGGCGCTGCAGGCCCTTGGGGAGCATGGAGAATAACATGTGCGTTATCTGAGATGCCTGAAGCAGGGAACAGAGACCACAGCATCGAGTGACTTTGGATACCATTAATGAAGTTGGAAAGCTGATCCTTGATAACACACAAGTTATCATGTTGCTTATGAAACACCTGTGGGCGGATCGGTTATAAACCCGGTGACAGATTCACTACTGGGAGGGAGGGCCGGGAGCCGAGCCCTGCTGAGCGCTGGCTTTTGCTGCGACAGGCAGCAGGAAGCTTTGAACCCACTGTGATCACCACTGTGGCTCTGATTGTTCTGGAAGGACAAGCCCTTGATAAAGAGCACCTGAAAAACTGCTCTTGGCTCCTGGCTGCTGGGGAACGTCTCCTGTGACACTTTTCCTTCTCTCAGGGGACACCAGGGAACACGAAGCTGCAGTGGGCAGGGAGTTTCCTGCACCTCCTCATCTTCTCCATCATCCAGGAGCTAAGCACCAGCCGCCATTTTGCAGTGGATCCCCCTGGGGTGATCATCCCCAGCCCCCCAGGGAGTTGGCGTTCACCTTCCCTCCCAGCCAAGGGACAGGACATGGTCTCCAACAGGAGCCTGTAGGAAGGGGACATCCTGATGTGAAGCCACCAGAGCCTGGAAAGTCCCAGCATCCTCGTTTGGGTGTGCCCAGTGTGCAACGGGGCGGCCGAGCTGCCAGGGGACACCGGGGGACCCCACACTCACTCTGTGACGCTGACTTGCAGCGGGGTGATGGCGTAGGAGTAGAGCAGCAGCATGAAGCTGGTCAGGAGGGTCCCCAGGATGAGCCCCTTGCACATGGACCTCCAGGGCTTCCCATGGTGCAGCATCCTGGTCACCTGTGCCCGGTGAGAGGAGAGGAGAGGAGAGGAGAGGAGAGGAGAGGAGAGGAGAGGAGAGGAGAGGAGAGGAGAGGAGAGGAGAGGAGAGGAGAGGAGAGGAGAGGAGAGGAGAGGAGAGGAGAGGAGAGGAGAGGAGAGGAGAGGAGAGGAGAGGAGAGGAGAGGAGAGGAGAGGAGAGGAGAGAGGAGAACCATTAGCACTGCGGTGAGTAAACGAGGACCAGGGGGACTGTGTGACACAAATGAGAGGCAAATAAGGCACAGGGACGCCCCAGGAAGCATCTCACTGTGCTTTTTGGTGCTGGCACTGCCAGGAGAGAGGTGAGCCAGCGCCAGGTGTGTCCCTGGCCATGGGCACAACGGATGTGTGGCCAAAGAGCAGCAGCTCTGCCTGCCCTGCCCACCCTTTCCCCACCTTGAGCGATACTGGGGTGCAAGTCAAGGCCTGCTGCAGCAGCCGTGGGGCTGGGCACGGGGGGAGGAAGGAGCTGTGCCATGGGGCAGCGCAGCTGCAGGGCGGGCACCTTCTGCCAGGTAGCACCGGCAGCTCCCAGCACCGAAAAATCACCAACATGGGCCGGAGCTTCCTAAGAGCGGCCAGGATCCCATTTCCCAAGGAAATCTCCAGGCTGGACCAGGAGCCACATCAGCCAGGAATGTGCTGGTGCTGTGACACCTGCTCAGGGCAGCTGTGCCCATGTCCCCTGGCCCCTCCAGCAGCACCGGTTGCAGGGAGGCTCATGACTTCATCCCCTGGGCACCCGCACCTCTGTGTGGCTCAGGGAGGGGCCAGGGGCACAGAGACCTGCTGGACAAAGGGGGTCCAGGGAGGGATGGCACCCACATGTGCAATGGCACATACATCCATATATGTGTGTGCACAATTGCACACACGCACACAGCCAGCGGGCACGTGTGCACACACACCTGTGCGTGCACACATAGGGACACACATAGCCGTGCACATCCAGGCGTGCACACACACGGGCACGCTGACACATGCCTGTGCAGGTTCATGCGTGTGCATGCACACACACATCTCTGTGCAGGTTCACGCACCCACGTGCATGCACGGGGACACACACACACTCATGTATGCGCTCATGAACCCCCCCCAAGGACACAGACACGTGCATACACACACACTCACACCCCCCTCTGCACACACAGGGATACAGACACATGTAGACACACATCTATACATCCTCCTGCGTGCCCATGAATGCACAAGGACACAGATATACACGCATGCCCATGCGTGCTCATGCATGCACACACATGCACACTCATGTGCACATACACACACAGCCGCTCCACGGGCAGCCCCCTCCCTGTCCCTGCCCCCAGCCCCATTGCCCCCCCGTGCCCGCCTCTCCCAGTGCCGCTGTCCCCCTGCAGCCCCCGTGTCCCCCGGCAGCACCTGCTCGGCCACCTGCCACTGCCGCTCGCCGCAGGCCGGGGACGCGGGGGGCACCGGCAGCTCCGGCACTCCAGCCACTGCATTGCAGCAGGGATGTCCTCTGCGGCAGGATGAGGGGACGCGCCATCCGTGACGGTGGCACCCGCTGCCGGGGGCTGCGAGCAGAGCCCAGCGACCAGGAGCACCCCCCGAGCTGAGGGCAGAGACCCGGCCACCCCCCCAGCCCTGCACCCCCATTTAGCAGCTGTGGGAGCAGCATTTGCCCCCGAGCTCCCGCTCGCTCCAGCTGCCCCGGCACCGCTCTGGCTCCCGGGCATCCTCCAGCCCAGGCTGCCCGCATCCAAAAAAAAACCCCAGAAATACCCCCCCGCCCCCTGTGCCTCCCGCCACATCAACCCTCAGAGCCTCCCGCGCTCCAGTGGATAATCCTGAGATTAAATCCCAGCTGGGAGAGCTGTGATTTACACCCAGACACATTTTAGCCCCCCCGACTCCCACGTAGCAAAGACTCTCCTGGATTTCTAAGTTGAACCCCAAGCAGAGAAGTTACCCGGCCAGCGCGAGGGTGCCTGGGGCACGGTGAGCCGGGGCTGCTGCTCCCGCCTGCCTCCCCCTCTCTCCGGCCCCCCCGGTCACGTCCTGCCGCTGAGATTTCCAGCTCGATGAATAATGAACGGAAAATGCAACCGGAGCTCGTGGCCGTGGCCAGGTGCTGGGCACCACTCGCCCGGCACCCCGCGCAGCAGCTGGGGATGCCGATGGGGCGGCACCTGGTGACACCCCACAAGCGTGCCCAGCGCTCCCCCCGCCCTGCAGCAGGGCTGCCCAGGCCAGGCAGGGCTGGCTGCATCCAGCCTCTTCCCAGCCGGTTTTCTGAGCCCCTGCCAGGCGCGGCAGGACCAGAGGGATACAGGGTGTGCAGGGTAACCACGAGGGGAGCAGGTGACTCTGACCCTCACCAAAATTGCAGCACAGAGGGTTTTGCATGTCTGGGAACAGCCGGGGTTTGGTTTGGTTTTAAGCCATGGCTGTGATGGCGCTGCAGTCACCATCTGCAGTGCCAGCGCTGGCATCACCTGGAAATGCTGCCGGCGAGAGCCCGGCAGTGCCGGAGGGGCCGCCTGCCCGTGCGGGCGCTGCCGGCCGGGGGCGAAGCTGCATCCCACTGCTCCACGCCAGCCTTGCTGCTGTGCCATGGGCACAGTGCCAGCACTGACCCTGCCAAAGCGAGTGAGACCGCACCATTAACCCACCTCTTGTTTCCAGGCGTGGCAGGGGACCTCGCCATCCCCCCGGCACCCGGCCCCGCGCCCCGGGATGGCGAGAGGATGTCTCGCTCCACCCTGGCTGGCTCCTGGGCTGTTTCTGCAAACAGGTCCCAACCCAGCTGCTCTATTGACTTTGCCTGAAGTGAGTGGCTTAATTATTAATAGCTCACCAGGAGAACTGCGGCAATCAAGACATTTGTCCTGGGGCTCCCATTAGCGCGGGGTGGCCGTGGCGCCAGCTCTCAGCCTGCCGGTGCGAATTCCCAGCCGCAGGACACGGCCGCGCTGGCCATTTCCCCACAGGCCAGCCCCGGGATGGCCCAGTCCACAGGGCCCTGCAGCCCTGTCCCCATGTCCCAGCAGATCCCCCGGTCCCTGGGGACATCCCCGAGCTCTCTTCTGGGGTTTCCCTATGGGAGCAGTTTCCTTTACGGCCAGACCCCCGTAGCTGCTGGGCACGAGGCACATCCACCAGCTCGCTCCTCCTGCCCCGCCAGCCTGCGGGCACGATCTGTTCTGCATGTGCCCCGTTTCACACGGACACCGTCCTTCCTACGGCCCTGTCCCCCTTGCGCACCCCCCGTGGGTGCAAACACCTGCCCCACACGCCCCTGGCACCCTGCCCCGTAGACCTGCCCCCACAAATGCCCTGAATCCCCCCCGAAATCACCTTTTCCTCTGTTTAAGCTGCTCTGGGCAAGCCGGCCCTGTCCTCTGCGGGGCTGGCGCGGGGCAGGGGGGCCGGTGCTGCTCCGACATGGAACACGCTGGTCCCGGGCAGCTCCCCGCAAGCGCTGGTGTTTCCAAAGCCTCCCAGCAGCCACGGCCTCTACGGCATCACCGGGGCCCGACCGCGTGTCACCGGCCTGGCGAAGGGAAGAACAGGGAGGAATGAGAGCGGCTGTGGTGCGGGGCTGGGCCGGGCACTGCCCGGCTCCCCGGGACGGCCGGGCCAGGCCCAGCTCCCGCTGCCACCCCGGGCACCCGTCTCCCCACCCACTGCTGGCAGCACAGAGGGGCCATTCAGCCCCTGCCTGCCCGCTGCCTGCCAGCGCCCAGAACAACGGGGACGTTTGTCTCCATCTGCGGTGACGGCCTCAACGGGGACATTGTTACCATGGTCCCTGGCCCAGCCCCTCCGCTCCCCTGCACCGCCAGCCCCCGGCCCGGCCTGGCCTCCCAGCCGGCACCCGCAGGGTGGGAGCAGGATGGCGGGTGATGATGGCTGTCCCTCGGGATGGCTGTCCCTCGTGATGGTTGCCCCTCAGCAGTGGCATCAGCTCCTCTCTGCCCCATGGGGCCAGTTCTTATGAGCCACTGTCCTCCTCCCGTGGGACGGCTCATGGCCAGGCTGTCACACCCAGTGTCTGGGCTCACCTGGGGGTGGGAGCACTGTAGGGGCTCAGCCCCGCACCCTGACCTGGCCACCTGCTCCCCGGGCCTCCCGGCAGCACCTGCCGGCTCCTCTCCATCCCGCCCACAGCCGCCCCCGCCCCGCTGCCGCCATAGCGAAATGGCTTTTATGGCCCTAGCGGCAGCAATATCTGAGCTTCCCCACCCTCAGCACGACAATCACAGCACCACTGTGCTGCCACCGGCCTTTTTCTACTTCTCTTACTTAAAAGTATATAAAAGGGGCTGATAAGAAAGATGGGGACAGACTTTTGAGCAGGGCCTGTTGCGATAGGACAAGGGGAGATTAAGGCTGGACATGAGGAAGAAATTGTTGCCCTGAGGGTGGTGAGAGCCTGGCCCAGGTTGGCCAGAGAGGTGGTGGCTGAACCATCCCTGGAGACATCCCAGGCCAGGCTGGACGGGGCTCTGAGCAACCTGAGCTGGTTCACCCTGGAAGAAGGGATGTGAGGGCAAGGAGCCGTCCCACCCACTCTCCACGGGGAACGTCTCTTAATTTCATGCTTCCCTCTTATCTTAGGGGTGGCGTTGGGAAGGGTTTCCAGCTGGAAGAGAACCGCAGTGAGCTGGACGTGGCAGCTCAACCAAGGGATGCTTGCAGCCTCGGGGTGTGATTTTAACAAGCTGGAGAGCCACAGCGCCCCATCTCCTGCACCCTAGGGGTGCAAACCGCCCCCAGCAGGGCCCCACCATGATGTCCCTCACTCCCCATCCCCTGTCCCCCCACCTAGGAGTGTGCAGAGCAAATCCCCCCCCAGATTTGGAGGTACAAATGAAGCATTCACGCTGAAAGGAAAGCCAGGAAAGCACACGGCAGAGCTGGGGATCCCGAGGGGTTTGGTGAGGAGCCGAGCGGCGGGTCGGAGGGACGGACGGCACCGCGCGGCACGCCCGTCCCGCGAGGGCTTGGCCCCACCAGACACGCATTGGCTGAGTGTCAGGAGCCTTTATCAGGCAGAAAAGCTGTAATTAGTGCTGGTGACAGAGGGGGAACTGGTGGTTGGTGGGGCAGCATAGCTGGTTTGTGGTCAGCCGGGCAGGCAGCTCGGCTGCAGGGCTGCTCCTGCAGCTGGTCCTGCACACCAGCCCCACCGCCCGGTCCTTATCGGCCACCCCGCATGCCACCCAGGGGTGCCCGGGTGTCCCACAGGTGCTCTGGGTGTCCCGTGGGTGCTCTGGGTGTCCTGCAGCTCCCGTGGGGGTGGGAAACCACATCCAGGGTCTCCTGCCCCATGGTGGGACCTTCGCTCTGGGTGCAGCCCCAGCAGGTCCCAAGTGAGCGAATCTCCCCCTGGTCTGAGAGGTGAAGGCAAGAAATGGGAGAAGAAGGAAGAAGGAAGAAAGAAGAAAAGAAAGAAGAAAGAAAAAAAGAAAAAGAAAAGAGAAAAAACAGAAAGAAAAAGACGAAAAAGGAATCAAAAAGAAAACAAAGAAGCAAGGAGCGGGCCGGCCGGCGCGGGCAGGCCTGTTATCGGCCGTTCCCTCTGCGCTGTTGTTGCTCCCCGCAGTTACTGACCCCGGCGCTGGGTGGGTCCATGGCCACACCTGTGTCCCCACGGGAGTGTCACAGCCCTCACCACGGCTGGGACAAGGTGTCCCCATAAAACCGCGTGAGATGCCAGAACCTTCACCACAACTGAAGACAAGGGCGTCCCTTTAAAGCCCCATGAGTTACCAGAGCCCTCCCCATGGCCGGAGACAAGGTGTCCACATAAAACCCCATGAGATGGCACAACCGTTACCCCCCAATGAAGCCGTGCTCACCAAAACCCTACAAAAACCCCACTGTGAGCAACCCCACCTTGGGACACTGCTTCTCGTCTCCAAAATGAGCCAAAAAAGGGCAAACCCCCATAAATCTTGCACAAAAGGGCAATAATCTCTTCCCAGGAGGGTGACAGCCATGAACAGGCCTCAGGGCCATTTGTGGGCCCCAGCAAGGAAATGCAGGGGGGTGTCTGTTTTGGGATAAAAAAATGGGATTCAGGGGAAAGGGTGAGGGAGTAACACTGCCGATGCCAAATCCACCAACCACGGCAGCCCTGGTTTTTCTGTGCATTGCTTTATCTCAGACAAGAGCCCCCAAATAACCCCTCCTCCACCCCAAAAAATCACCCCCCTGGCCTCTTGCTGGAGGAAGGTGGGAGCAGGACAGCGAACCCCAAAAACCTTCATCTTGTGCCTTTGCAGGTAACTTAACTGCATCCCAGCGGGGTTGGGGGCACCCTGAGGGTCACCCAGTCCAACCTCCCTGGTTACAGTAGCTCCATAGATGGGGAATTCACCACCTCTCTGGGCAACCTTGTGCCAGTCCTTGACCACCTCCATGGTGAAGAAGTGATGTTCAGGAGAACCTCCCAGGTTCCAGTCTGTGCCCATCACGTCATGTCCCAGTGCTGGGCATCGCTGAGAAGAGCCCAGTTTCATCTTTACAGCCAATCCCTCTGTATTTATACCCATTGATACCATCTCCCTCAATGCTGACTTCTCTAGTCCCAGCCTTTCCTCCTAGGAGAGATGCTCCAGTCCCTGCATCACCTTGGTGGCCCTTCCCTGGACTCACTCCAGTACGTCCATGTCTCTCTGGCAGTGGGGAGCCCATCGCTGGACACAGCCCTCAACCAGTGGCCTCACCAGGCTGAGGTGCAGGATCATCTCCTCGTGCAGCATCATCAGCCCCCTTTGCTCTGAGGGCACGTTGGTGGCTCATGGTCAACGTGGTGTCCACCAGGACCCCCAGATCCTTTTCTGCTGAGCTACTCTCCAGCCTGGTGGTCCCAGCGTGTCCCCAGGGGCAGGACAGAGTCCCAGAATGTGAGGGGTTGAAGGGCCTTGGAAAGCTCATCCAGTGCAATCCCCCCATGGAGCAGGAACACCCAGCTGAGGTTCCACAGGAAGGTGTCCAGGCGGGTTTGAATGTCTGCAGAGAAGGAGACTCCACAACCTCCCTGGGCAGCCTGGGCCAGGCTCTGCCACCCTCACCAGGAACAAGTTTCTTCTCATATTTAAGTGGAACCTCCTGTGTTCCAGTTTGCACCCACTGCCCCTTGTCCTCACTGGTTGTCACCCAGAAGAGCCTGGCTCCATCCTCCTGACACTCACACTCTATATATTTCTAAAAAATATATGTTGCACTTCCCTTGGTTGAACAAAACACGCTCAGTGCTGGGTCTCTGCCCCCAGCCAGGATGGAGCAAACCCAAACTCGGCACTGGGAACAAGGACTGGCAGAGGGTGACAAGGAACAAGGTAACACCCACGGGTTGTGCACCTGGTGCAGGGACCAGGTTCTGGCCCTGCTGCTCCACCTCCAACAGCTGCACCTTCTCACCCAGCAAGGGATGAGGAGGCACTTCCAGCCCCGCACTCGTCCCAGATGAAGCGACTGGCACCTCTGCTGCTGCGCCCAGCACCGGGCAGAGCCACGGCCGGGAGGGAACAAACAGACACCACAGGGAAGCGTCACCTTCTTTAATTAAAAATAACAATACAAGAGAAGCACGGTCTGTCACGCGGCTGTGGGAGGACAGCTCTGAGCTCGGCAGAGGACGGGCTCCCTCTGCCGTGGACCACCAAGGCTGGGGCAAAACCCCACTCTTTGTGCTGAGCCTCCAAGACACTCTGTAACACCACGCTGGGCAGCCCCTGGGAGCTCCTGCTCCTTTGCCCAAGGCTGTGCAAATTAAAAAGGAACAACCCCGGAGGGATCTGCAAGAGCCCCGAGCTCTCTGTGCCCTCCTCCCTCACCAGCCCCGCAGGCCAGGAAGCAGATGTGGCTCCAGCGTGAGGACAGTCCTGGTGACACTGACCCTGCAGCCCGGCCCAGGATGGGCAGTGACACCGGCAGAGAGGAGGCGAGGGAGCCCCAGGAAAGGCACAGTGGGAGGTGTATTTACAGATGGGAAATGTTTAAATTTAGCATGTCTGTCCCAAGAGCACAGCTGAGGGGTTTTCACCCAAAGGTGATGGTGTCTGCAGGGTACAAACAGCCCCCGTGGGGACCCTTGCACCCATCATGCTCGTCGCGCCTTCTTGCTTTTCTTTTTCTCCTCTTTGACGGCAGTGTCGTGGGCTTTCCTCTTCGCAGCGAGTTTGTTCGCCTGTGGACAAACCCCCAAGACCCGTGGTCAGATCAGGCTGCAGACATCCAGGGTGCTCTGTCCCAGCCCCACCAAACCCTCCAGCTTTATGGGGGGAGATGGAACCATCGGCTGCCAGCACTGGGTGTGGGGCACAGAGAGGGTGGCAGCTTCACTTGCTGAGCGCAAACTATGGCCCCAAGGGAGCACGAGGGGCTCTGCCCTGCGCGGGTGGAGCGAATGCAGCCTGGGGTCGCCAGGGAAGGGGCTTGTGGAGCTTCGCACCTGCCCACCACCGCTCACCACTGCTCCGTGCCCTCACCCGGCATGGGGAGCAGCTGAAGGGGCAGCCCAGCACTGGCAGGGTCTATTGGAAGCAGAGGCTGCTCCATCTCCCCTGAGATGGGTACAGACTTGGCCACTTTGAGAAAAGCGAGCACCAGGATCCAGGCAAGGGCCCTCAGCCAGAGCTGCCCAATGCTCCTACCTCTCGGACTTTGCGCTTCTTGCCAAACATGATCTTCTTGTAGAGGTATTTCTCCCTTTTCTTCATCATCATGATGGCCAGGCGCTTCTCCTCGCTTTGCTGCTCCTGCTCCAGGCGCTGCTTGTCCTCCAGCCGCACCTTGCCGGCCGTCACCTTCACGGGAAGCGCCTGCGGGGGAGCGAGAGCGCTCAGGATCCTGGACACCAGGAGCTCACCCACCCTTCCCCAGGGACAAACATTTCCATGCCATTCAGTGGGACCACAGAAGAGCCGCAGCAGCCTCCGGAGCTGGTGTGAACGGGAGCTGCAGCTCTTGAACGTGGGCCCAGGACCCAGTAATGTGGTGGCTGCCGCAGGAGCAGCACGGCCACTGCGCTCCCAGAACAGGGACTCGGCTGGGACAACCCACAGCGACCCCAGAGCCGCCTCCTCCTGCAGCTCCCACCCCATTGCTGGGAATCCCACCTTGTTACTCTGAGTCTTCTGCTCTTCCATCTTCTTTAATTTCATCTCCTCTTCCTTTTCAGACTCATCTTCCTCCTCCTCTTTATCGTCATCTTCCTCTTCCTCCTCTTCTTCATCCTCCTCCTCACTCTCATCATCTACAGAGAGGCCACCGTTACCCACAGCAGCGCAGTCGCTGGCCCCGCAGCGGGTTCAGCGCTGCCCCCCAGCTCAGCCTCTGTGGCCTCGGGGCCCCGCACACCTGGGTTCTCGCCCCGCTGCAGGGCCAGCAGCTTCAGCTTCTCGGGAGGGACGTAGTCTCCTTCCTGCTCCGTCACGAAGGGCGAGAGGTGTGGGGGCAGCAGCACGCCGGGGAAATAATCGGCCACGGGGAGACACAGCTTGGCATTGACCGAGTCGAAAACCCACTGCGGCTGCAGGTAATACCTGTGGGGCAGCGGGACACAGGGTCAGGCCCTGGAGCCTGGGGGGTTGTGAGGAAAAGCAGGCATGGGACAGCCAGGGACACTTGCTAGCCCGGGTGGCCATGCTGGGGACAGGCCGCCTGGCTCACCCACCTGCCCACAACCTGCGGCTCCACCCGGGGCCGGTCGACAATGTGGTGGGTGATGGAGGGGTCGGTCACGTCATAGGTGGCACCGATGCAGAGGGACTTGTCCCAGGAGACCTGGCCACCAAAGCACCTGGAGCAAAACCCACCGAGGAGTCAGACAAACAGGAGGGACTCTCAGGGACATCAGGCAGATCAGCCAGCGGGGCTGCGAGGGACAGCCTGGCCAGCACGCACCGGATGACGAAGGCCAGTGGCTCTCGAGGCACCTCCCTGTTGAGGAAGAAGCGCAGCCCCTCGAACAGCTGCTTGTGCTTCTCCAGGGCCTCCTGCTCCTGCTTCCTCGCGTCCATCTGCTCTGCCGTCTCCTGCTCAGGGCAAAGTGTTCAGAGAGCAGCCCCCGCGGAGCCCCTCTCTGCAAGGAGGTGCTGTCCCCGTCCTCCTGCCAGTCCCTCCCAGCACCACCCCAGTCCCTCCCAGCCTTTGCCTGGCCACAAGATGCCACACACAGGACCACCCAAAGCCAAGGCTGAGCCCCCAGCAGCTCTTACCCCCTCCACCGGGAACTCGTCCATCTCCACCTCGTCCTCGTGGGCCGGTGCCAGCACACGGGCCAGGCTGGCGCTCAGAGCCGACAGCTTCTGCAGTGGGAGAGCGAGAAGGCGTCACACCCAGCCAGGGCTTTGGGGACTGAACAGGGGCAGCCCTATGGTGGAAGGAGGAGGCGATTTCTCAGAGCAAGAGACCAGACAGACATTCAGGCTCCCCAGCTCTGGGGCTTTGGAGGGACCCTCGCTGTGATGGTGCAGGCCAGTGGCCACCCAGGGCAAGCACAGCTCTGCCCTTGGCCAGCGTTTGGGGACAAGGAGTTTGGGACCTGTCCCTGCCACCATGCAGGGACCAGGCTCTGCTCCTCACCCCCCAGGCCCAGGAGGGTCTGTGGCCAAGACACAGACACTGTAGTCACGCCCTTGTGGCTACGAAACCTGGGCCAAACCTGGGGTGTGTGAGGAAGAGTGTGAGCAGCAGGTCAAGGGAGGTTCCTCCCCCTCTGCTCTGCCCTGGGGAGGCCACATCTGGAGTCTGTGTCCAGTTCTGGGCTCCCCAGTTCAAGAAGGACAAGGAATTACTGGAGAGAGTCCAGCACAGGGACACAAAGATGCTGAGGGGTCTGGAGCATTTTTGTGATGAGGAGACACTGAGAGAGCTGGGGCTGTTGAGCTGGAGAAGAGAAGCTGAGAGGGACCTGATCAATGGATCAATATCTCAGGGTGGGTGTCAGAGGATGGACCAGACTCTGTTCAGTGGTGCCCAACGCCAGGGTGAGGGGCAACGGGCACAGACTGAAACACAGGAGGCTCCATGTGAACACGAGCAGAAACTTCTTTGCTGGGAGGTGCCAGAGCCTGGCCCAGGCTGCCCAGAGCGGGTGTGGAGTCTCCTTCTCTGAGCCATTCAAACCCGCCTGGACACCTTCCTGCGTGATCTACCATAGGTGAACGTGCGTGAACAGGTGGGTTGGACTATATGATCTCCAGAGGTCCCTTCCAGCCCTAACCATTCTGTGACACCAAGAACACACTGGGCCCAGAGTGACAGCAGTGTCCCTCACCTCCAGGTAGCTCTCGGAATCCATGGCGTATTCTGTGCCCTCTGCGGGCTTCAGCTCAGTGTCAGTCTGGCCATCGATCTGGGGAGAAACAGCAACATGAGGAGGCAGCTCCCAAACATCCCAACCTCCACCACCCTGACTCACTTCCCACCACCACCCTGGGGGTCCCACCAGGCTCTGGCAGCGCGGTGCATCCCCAGGGTGGGTGGTGGCCTCACCTTGGGGGGATAGACCAGGTTGAGGGACTGGTAGAGGCGAAAGTTCACAAAGCCCAGCAAGGTGGTGTAGAACTCGGTGAAGGTGGCCATCACCCGGTAATCCACATCTGTGGGGTGCTGTGGGCACAGGGGAAGGGTGAGGATGGGAGGAGGAAGGATCAGAGCCCTCGGCAGGGACAGGGAATAGGATCCTGTCCCCTTCACAGCACGGTCTGGAGATCCATGGCCAGACCCTGGCAGGGTTTGATCTCCAGGCTGCTACCCGGTGGGGGCCCTGTCACCCCTGTGGGAAGGGACCTGCTCAGAGATGGAGCAGCTCATCCCACCAGGGCTGGGGACCTTGGTGGCTTGGGCTGGGGACTCTGCTCTGGCAGGTGAGATGAGGCCAGGGCAGAGCAGAACAAGGAGCTGACACCTGGCAGGGGTCAACAGCCCCACAACAGACAGGACTCAGGGAGCGAGGAGCCGCTGTTGGGAAGGACGGGGCTGGCTGAGGAGATCATAGATCACAAAATCATTTTGGTTGGAAAAGCCCCTCAAGATCATCAAGTCCACCCATAACCCACCCCTGGCACTGCCCCATGTCCTGAGAACCTCATGTCCGTCTGTCCAGCCCTCCAGGGATGGTGACTCCAGCACTGCCCTGGGCAGCCTGTTCCAATGCCCCACAGCCCTTTGCAGAAGAAATTGGTCCCCACATCCAACCTCAACCTCCCCTGGTGCAACTTGAGGCCGTTTCCTCTGCTCCTGGCGCTTGTTCCTGGGGAGCAGAGCCCAACCCCCCTGGCTCCAAGCTCCTTTCAGGCAGTTCAGAGATCAGAAGGTCTCCCCTCAGCTCCTGTTCTCCAGCTGAACACCCAGGTCCCTCAGCCGCTCCCATCACACTTGTGCTCCAGCCCCTCACCAGCTCCGTTCCCTTCTCTCAACTGCAGGGCTGAGCCCCAGCACAGGATGTGCCAAAGGCCACACGGCTGGAAAGCCTCAACCCAAGCACCCCGGAAAATCCTGGAGTGAAACGAGAGCGCAGCTTCTGCGCACCAAGGATCTCAGCAAGGTGTAGCACAGGATGCAGCTGTCCTGGTGCGGGGACAGTCACAGCCCTCCCCTCACCCTGCACCACAAGCAGAATCTCCCTGGCAGAGCACACATCTTCTGTGCCACCAGCCTC
This sequence comes from Patagioenas fasciata, assembly GCF_037038585.1. NCBI lineage: Eukaryota > Metazoa > Chordata > Aves > Columbiformes > Columbidae > Patagioenas > Patagioenas fasciata. The sequence continues at coordinate 12,952,114 of NC_092536.1, forward strand.
ATTCCTTCAGGTTAATCTTTAATTGCTGATTAAGGCACATTTTAATAATTGACAAGAAGAAATGAGGAACCAGGGAGACTGGTACTGCCAGGCACAGCGGACACGGGTACGGCCATCCCCGAGAGGGCTGTGTCCCCGCACACCTCCCCAGCCGTGTCACCTGTCCCCACACAGGGTGGCATGGCTCTGGCTGCCTCTGAGTACTAGGGACACAGGACAGTCCCTCAGCCCTTTTTGGTAACAGGGACAGGAGCAGTGAGGGTCCTGCACGGATCCTGCTGCACTGGGCCCAGGTACTCACGTCGTGGGCGAAGGTGTACGGGGTGATCCAGGTGACGGGCTGGCCCAGCACCTCGGCCTGGTAGTAGATGCCTTTGATGGAGAGGAAAACCTGGCAGAGAACAGCGCAGGGCTCAGGGGCATGGAGGCCACAGGGGCTCTCTCGTCCCTGTCCTTGTTAACCCTTCCCTCACCAGCGGGCTCCGCAGGGCAGTGTCACTGCAGAATCTGTTCCCTGCCTGAAGCTGCCAGCAGGGCACAAGCCCCCTGCCCCTACGGTCCCCCCAGGGCAGGGAGGGTTTGTCCCTGTCCCCGTCCCTCCCGCAGCACCCACCTTGCGCAGGGAGCGGGAGGCGATGACATAGTTCATGAACTCCACGGCCAGGCGCCGGCAAAGCTGGATGGTCTGGACGTGGCACTTGCCCGTGCGCGGGAAGGTGGAGAAGAGGAAGCACATGGACAGGGCATCGTCCAGGTCCCGCAGCGCGTCCACGAACGTCGGGTACCTGTCCGGGCAGAAGGGGGATCGCATGAGTCCCAGTGGCCTCCGAAAGCTGCTGGGGCTGCGGGAAACCTTGCGTGAGAAAGGACCAGGCACCATGGAGCACCCGTCTCCTCAGGTCCCCCCAACGTTGGTGATGCACAGGGACAGGGTGTCCCCTCGGGTGCTGAGGAGCCGCAGTCACACAGCTCCTGGGGTTCAGGAACCCCCCAGTGAGGACTGGCAGCATCCCTGAGTGCAGGGTGGGTGCACGTGGGTTTTAGGGCACCCACAGTCCCAGCTCGGAACCGCTGCTGCCCCATAGGGCTTGGGGACAAGTGTGTGTGACCGGATCCAGGGGCACCAAGTGCTCCTGGGCCAGGTGGATGAGGCCACACAGAAGCTGAAGGACTCAAAATGCTGTGGCTGGAGGAAGAAGGCGCAAACCCGGAGCTCGGGCAGCTGTCAGGTGCCCAAACCACAGAGCTTGCTGTGGCAGCATTGGTCCCTCAGTGCCACTTTGCGCGCCACACTGGCACAGCGAGGTCCAGGTGCCGCTGGGACAGGAGCCAGTTCCCTCCCTTCTCTCACTGCCACCAAATTCACCAACTCCTTTGGCATGATCCACCCTCCAGCGGCACGTCAAGGAAAACACCGCTCAGGGCGAGGAGGAGGGGAAGGAGCAGAGCTCTCAGCGCCTTCCTGTGGATCCCGGAGCCACCTGGGGACAGCCGGACACTCCCTGCTCACTCACACTTCTCCTCCAGCCCAGAAACACCCATTTCCGTCAAAACGCCCAGAGCACACACAGGAGGTGGATTCCTGAAGAGGGACGGACACGGTGAAGGCTCCACAGGCCAGGGGGGGCAGGAAGAGATCCCCCAAAGCAGCCGGCTCACCTCTCCTTCACGATGTGGTCAAGCTTGTAGCTGGGTTTGTTGTCCTTCAGCCGGTCAACCGTGCTCCACTCACTCTTTCCGTACGCCTTGCGCAGCTTCCGCACAAACACCTGTGGGGACAAGGGGAGGCAGGGGGCTTCGTGCAGGGCGACGAGTCCCGAGCGGTGCCTCGGGCAGCGCCCCAGGGGTCCCGGGTGGGCTGGTCACCTTATACTCCCGGAATTTGTTGACAATGGGCTCATGCAGGAGGAATTTGATGTCCTTGAGGAGGTAGAAGGTTCTGGGTGCGGTGGAGCCTTTGTTCACCTTCTTCTTGTGCTTGGGCTCATGGGGGTAAATGCCCTTCAGGATACAGAGACGCCTGGGGGGTGAGACAGAGGGTGAAACGTCCCAGGGTCTGTCCCTCCATCCCAGAGTCAGTCCCTCCGTCCCGGGGTCTGTCCCTCCGTCCAGTGTGTCTCTCTGTCTGGGGTCTGTCTCTCAGTCCTTACGTCTGCCCTTCTGTCTGTCTCTCCACCACAGGGTCTGTCCCTGCATCTGGGAGTCTGTCCCCACATCCAGGGTCTGTCCCTCTGTCCAGGGGTCTGTCCCTCCATCCTGGGGTCTGTACCTCTGTGCAAGGTCTGTCCCTTTGTCCTGGGGCCTGTCCCTCTGTCCTGGGGTCTGTACCTCTGTGCAAGGTCTGTCCCTTTGTCCTGGGGCCTGTCCCTCTGTCCTGGGGTCTTTCTGGCGGGGGGGACACCCCAAACCTCTGCTGCCTCCCACCCAGGGAGGCACCACCCATTTCCTACAGAAAGGGCCACTCCCTGGGCCCGAGCCCCTGTTTGCCAGGCGGGATCTGGGGTGCGGGGCCCGGGAGGGGCCCGAGGGGTTTCGGGGTCCCGGGCGCACCTGAAGTCGGGCAGGCTCAGCTGCAGCTTCTTCCGCGCCCGGTTGCGGGTGATGTAGTTGGTGGCGGATCCGCGCTCGTACTGCGGAGAGAGGGGGATTGGGGGGTCGGCACGGGACGGGCAGCACCGGAGCCACCGGGGGGAGGGGGAACGGGAACCAGCGCGGGGCGAACGGGACCAGCGGGCAGCGGCACCGGGGGCGTGGGGCACGACACGGGCGGGCACCGCTACCGGGGTGGGGTGGGCGTGCAGGGCACGGGCGGGCGCGGGTAACGGGGCAGCTGGGGGGCATGACCCGGGAGGGCACCGGGGCCGTGAGCGCGGCCGCCGGCGGGGGAAGGAGCGGGCCGGGCCGGGCCGGGTCGCTCCATTTCTCCGGTACCTTCTTCTTCTCCAGCCCGCCCATGGCTCCGCCGCTCCGCGTGCTCCCGGCGCTCCGGAAGCCCCGGCCTGGCCCCGCCCCGCCTGCGCCGGGCACCGCGACACGCACCCGCCGGAGCCTTCCCGCGCCGCGGCGGCCAGGGGGACAGAGCGGGCAGTGCGGGTGGCGCGGGCAGTGCGGATGGCGGGGACAGTGCGGGCAGGCAGCGGGGCCGAACTCGGGCAGGCACGACTCGGGCAGCCCGAGCGCGCTGGCAGAGGGGGTCCTACGGCGCGGTGCGCGCTGGGATATAGCGGGGCAGCGCCGGGCATGTCGGGATGCACTGGGGCAGTGGTGTCGCGGGGCTTGCAGGCCGGGTCAGCCCGGGAGCGGTGACTGCGGGGCTGGCGGGGCTCTGGCCGGCGCTGCACAGGCCCTGGAGGCTCCCGTGTCCATACAGCTGGAGGCAGCTCCTGGGACCCGGCCCCGGGGTCACAGGCCCCTGGGTGCCGCCCGGGGCTGCGGGTGCGAGTGGCTCTGGGGTCCGGTCCGGTCCGGCTCGGTCCGGTCCGGTCTGGTCAGTAGGTCAGAGAGGTTCTCCTGCCCCTCTGCTCTGCCCTGGGGAGACCACACCTGGAATCTTGTGTCCAGTTGTGGCCCCTCAGTTCCAGAAGGACAGGGAACTGCTGGAGAGAGTCCAGCGCAGCCACCAAGATGCTGAAGGGAGTGGAGCATCTCCCGTGTGAGGAAAGGCTGAGGGAGCTGGGGCTCTGGAGCTGGAGAAGAGGAGACTGAGGGGGGACTCATTCCTGGGGATCAATATGGAAAGGGGGAGTGTCAGGAGGATGGAGCCAGGCTCTTCTGGGTGACAACCAGGGACAGGACAAGGGGCAATGGGTGCAAACTGGAACACAGGAGGTTCCTCTGAAAGATGAGAAGAAACTTGTTTGGGGTGAGGGTGTCAGAGCCTGGCCCAGGCTGCCCAGGGAGGTTGTGGAGTCTCCTTCTCTGCAGACATTCAAACCCGCCTGGACACCTTCCTGTGGAACCTCAGCTGGGTGTTCCTGCTCCATGGGGGGATTGCACTGGATGAGCTTTCCAGGGCCCTTCAACCCCTCACATTCTGGGATTCTGTGATCTGGGCCTATGATCCCTGAGCTGGGATGCGGTGACTCCGGGATTCCTGAGGGTCCCAGTCCCATCCCGGTTTGTGTGATACCACAGGGGCTCCCAGCAGCACTGGGTTTGCCTCGCTGGGGGCTGGGCCCCCCTGAGGACTCAGCAGTGGGTGCTGTGCGCTGCCCTCCCTGGTGCTTCACCCACCTGAGGGGTCCCTGGTTGTTCCCCATCTGTCCCCTGTGCCCTCGGGACGTTGGCTGCTCTGGGCGATGGCAGGAGGGGACAGGTCACCTGGCTGAGCTGTGCCTGGTGAGGGTCCCACTGTGTCCCAAGGGGTTGGCAGCTGTAAGGGCTCTAAGGGGGCAGGAAGGGGCTTGTCACCCCCTTCTGAGCCCAGGTGTCCCCCAGCAGTGCCCGGGGACCCCCTGCTGCAGGACTGAGCTCCTGGGGTTCAGCACCCCCGTACCCGCCCCTGGTCTGCTGAGCTGGGCTGATCAGTCCTCATTTTCCTTCTCAATAAACTCCTGTTCCAGGCAGGCAGTGGTTGTTGCTTTCAAGGGCTGGGGGGGTGGAGGGTTTCATCTTTCTTTCTTTTTTTGGCTCACTGACCGGTGAGTTTGACCTGAACATGAGCTGTTTGGGTCTGGGTGCCCCAGCCGTGGGGCGCAGGGCAGGGACACCCGGTGCCGGTGGGTTTGTGCCAGGAGGGAAGAGCGCCCGTCAGCACCTTATCTCAGCCCCGCTCCCCTCTGCTTTGCCTTTGCCAAAGTTCTTCCCTGTTTCTGCTGACTTAGCCCCTGTGTGCGGAAACAGCCCCTTGTGACACCTTCCTGTCACCGGCACCGTCCCGGCCGGGCTGTGCCTGTGCTGGGCTGCCCGCCGTGCCGAGCTGTGCTATGGCAGCCGCTGCCCGCTGCGGCGTGTGGCTGCTGCTGCTGCTGCTGCAGGCTGCGGTGCCGCCGGCCCGGCCCTGCGGTGAGTATGGACACAGCCCCGCACCCCCACGTCCCGCCGGGGGGTCCCCGGGGAGCGGGGCTGGGTGGGACGGGCACCACTCCTTGCTCCAGCCCCAGGGAGGGCGTTTGCCTCGTGTGCCCCCTCCTGGTGATGAGTTTTCCAGGGCTGAGCTCCCCCCAGTGCCCACTGGGCTTAAACCTTATTCCTGTGCCCACAGCTGCCCCATGACACGGGTCCCTGGGGGTCTCCTGGGGACAGGGGTGTCACCCAGCACCCTGACAGCCCCTGGGCGCAGTGGGATGGTGCCCAGGCATTGGGTTCTCCATGTTCCTACTTCATGTCACGTCTCTGTATTTTGTTTTTTCCTTATTTTTTGCGGAGAGACTTGAGGTTTTGGGACCCAAGGTGGGAATGCAGAGGGTGTGCAGCAGGGGTGGGTGCTGGGTTTCCAGGGGTGTGGGAGCTGCAGGTGCCACAGGGCCAGTCCTTGGGGTGTGCTCAGCCCTTCCTGCCCCCCTCACCCTCCACTCCCCGGGACTGGGGGGGTGTAGGAGCCCCAGAGGAGGCGCAGGCAGCAGTTCGGGCCCTGAGTTCCCGGCTACTGGGGCTGGCGGGGGACCCAGCGCGGGACCCTGACCCCAGCATCTACCTGGCGCTGCGCCTGGCCAGCGACCACGACCCGCGTGGGGAGGAGCGGTACCTGGCGCGGCTGGAGGATGCCTTCCAGCACCGCTATGGCCGGTAGGTCCCAGGCGGGACACCAGGTCCCCACATGTGCCTGTGGGCTATGTCCCCTGTCCCCCACGCTGCCCTGGCAGCCTGCTGACACCGGGTCCCCGCAGGAGCCTGCAGGCAGCTGTCCGGCCCCATGGCCACCATCAGCAGGACGCAGCAGCCACTGAGAACAGCACGTATGTGTGTGTGTCCCGGGCACAGTGACAGCCCCCAGTGTGGTGTGGGGGCTCCAGCTGCCATCCAGAGCTGCCACGGTGTCTTGCAGGAGCACGGAGGGGCCGGAGACGGGGCGGCTGGCGCTGTATCTGCTGGGGCTGCGGGCCACCTGTCCCCCGCCAGACCCCAGTCCCCAGCGCTTACTGGTGACGTGGCTGAAGTACTACCTGGAGGAGGACTGGGCAGGTGAGAGCAGCCCCACGGGGTGACCATGGCCACCACCCACCTGTGTGCTGGCACATCCAGCCGTGGGGCCACCAGCTTGCCCTGGTGACCTGACACCTCGTCCCCAGGCTCCCGGCACCACGGCCACCCCCTGACCAGTTACTACCAGTACAGCCTGGGCGTGCTGGCACTGTGCGTGCACCGCAAGCGGGTGCGGGAGGAGGTGATCCGCCGACTGCTGGTGGCCGAGCACCATGGCAGGTTCAGGCACCATGGAGGCAGCGCCATGGGTAAGGGACCATGGGGCCAGGTGGGGTGGTGGCACCCAAGGTGGGCACATGGCACCGGGGTGACACTGCATCCCCGCAGACACGGAGGCGGTGGCAGCGCTGGCCTTCACCTGTGTGGAGCGGGAGCGGCTGGTGGGGCCTGGGCTGGCGGCTGAGCTGCGGGCGGCCACACGTGGGGTGAGGAGGAGGCTGGTGGAGGCGCAGGGTGAGGACGGCTTCTTTGGCAACGTCTACAGCACCCCGTGGGCCATGCAGGTGGGTGTCAGCGCAGCGGCCTTGGGGGTGCAGGAGCTGGTGGGGGTTTGGGACATGGGTGTGGGGGGCACGTGTGCAGGACAGGGTGTGGGCTCAGGGTGCAGGTTCATGGTGGGTGCCAAGGTGAGCATGGGTTCAGGTTTGGGTGCAGACATGGCCCAGGGCCATGACCCACCTGTAGCTGCTGTCCCACCACCTTCCTCCCTCCTGCTCCCAGGTCTTCATCGCCACCAACACGTGCCGGGCACAGCTGGCGTACGGCCGGGCCATGGCCGCGCTGCTGGAGAACCTGGACACCTTCAGCACCGCTGCAACCATGGCCCAGGTGCTGCCGGCGCTGCATGGCCGCTCCTACCTGGACATTGCCACCATGCACTGCCACGAGGAGCTGAGTAGGAGCCAGGGGGAGCCGGGATGGGGTTGGCACAGATGCCACCGCGCTGGTGACTCAATCTCCATCAGTGCCACGGTGGTTTTCTACTTGCAGACACGCTGACGCCTGCTTTCCTTGAGCCTTTGCCTGAGGTGCCAGGGAACATGACGGTGTGGCTGGTGGTGGAGTGTCCTGAGCCGCGGTGTCCCCAGGGCCGGCTCTATGACCAACCGGTGCCCGCGCCAGCCGGTGTCTCCCTCCTGGACGTGCTCAAGGCGGCTGCTGCGCAGGGACCCCACAGCTTCACGTATGTGATCCCGGGGTGGGGGGACCCTCCAGGGTCCCTGGGTGTCCATGTGTCCATGTGCCCTGCACCTGTGCCATGGGCTCACCCAGTCCCCACCGCCCGGCCCCCTGGGCCAGACCCTCACGGATCCCCCATCACCCACAGGTTTGACACCCAGGACACCCCCCAAGGCCCCTTCCTGAGCCGGGTGCTGGGGCTGGGGCCCCGGCGGCACGAACGGAGCTACTGGCAGCTCCTCACCGCGCCCAGCACCAGCCTGCAGATGGGTGAGTGACAGGTGGGGTCCTGGGGGGGTCGGGGGTCACGGGCAGCCCCCACAGCAGCTCTCCCAGCCAGGCCGCTGTCCCTCTATTCGCAGGTGTTGCTGACTACAGACCCCAAGATGGGGAGACCCTGATCCTGCGCCTGAGCCACTGGTAGAGGGAGGGGGTGATGGGAATGAAATGGGGGCGATGTCAGTGAAATAGCGGTGATGGCAATGAACCCCGTGCCCTGGGCACCAGACCTGCTGCCTTCTGCCTCGTCCTTCCCCTGTGTCCCCACGCCGGCACCCCAAACCTGCGCGGGGAGGAGCGGCTGGGACACGGTGGGGCGGGAGCACCCAGACCGGCAGCTCCTCCGGTCCCCGCTTCACTCGGGGAGCAGCCGCTTTTGGGGTGCACAAAGCAGCCGGTTTTGGGGAGGCCGAGCTCGCCCCTGGCAGCTGCCGGCCGGAGCCACCCCCTCCTCAAACCCTCCGGGGTACCCCGCCCCTCCCCACCGAGCCCCCCCTCCCCGAGCGCTCGGGGACCGTGGTGGTCCCAGTGCCACGCGCGGCACGAGGGGACCCCCGGGTGTGTCCCCAACCTGCGCGTCCTCGCCCTGGGATTCACGCCACCTCCGGGGAACGCCCGGGGCAGGGGCGGGAGGCGGGGCCGGCGCTGGCACGGGGCGGGCGATGGTCCCGGTGCGGTGGGAGCGATGGCGGACGCTGTGCCCGCCGTGACTCAGCCGGGGCTCTGACGCAGCCCCGCTGTCGCCATGGAGGCCGCTCCGGCTGCCGGCGGAGCCGCTGCGGCGGGATCCACGGGCACGGCTTCCAGCAGCGCCCGCTGCGGCGGGGGCGTCCCCGGCCGTGCTGTCCCGGACCCCTCCAGACCCCCCGCACCCCCGGACCCCGCGACGGGGCCGTGACGCGGCGGCCCCGCGGGGAGGAGCCTCCCCCGCCCCCCTCCGCTCCCGCCATCGCCAAACTTTCCGGTCGCCGCCGCCGCCGCCTCCCTCGCACTTGGCACCGGGGCTGAGCCCCCGACCCCGCCCCGCAGCGGGTGACGCCGGCAGGAGCTGCGGACCCGCTGCCGCCACCGCCGGCACCACCGCCGGGTCCCGGGGCTGCCGGCCGGTGCGGGAGGACGGGTCAGAGCGGCGGGGGGCGGCGGGGGGGAGCGGAGCCGGTGCCCATGTGCCCGCGGGCCCGGCGGGGCCATGAAGCGGCGATGGCGGCCGGCGGGGGGACCCTCCGGCCCTGGAAACCCGACCCGGGGCAGGCGGACGGGGCTCAGCCGCCCCCGGGGCCGTCGCTGCCCCTGACCCTCACGGTCCTGGCCTGGCTGGGCACCGGCAGCACCATGGCCGGCCTCAACAAATGGATCTTCGCCACCCACGGCTTCCGCTACCCGCTGCTGCTGTCGGCGCTGCACATGCTGTCGGGGGTGGCCGTGGGGTACCCGCTGGGGTGGGCGCGGGGACCGGCCCCACCGGCCCCCCGGCCCCGCGCCAGGATCTACCTGCTGAGCCTCACCTTCTGCACCAGCGTGGGCCTGGGCAACCTGGGCCTGAGCTACGTGCAGCTGGACGTGGCGCAGGCGGTGGCCACCACCACGCCGCTGGTCACGCTGCTGCTGTCGGGGCTGCTGGGCGGCCGGCGGCACCACCCGCTGCAGTACGTGGCCATGGGGCCCGTGTGCGCCGGGGCCGCCTGCAGCATCGCCGGCGGGCTGCGCTTCCACCAGCCCGGCTGTGCCTTCCTCCTGGCCGCCACCGTCCTCCGCTCCCTCAAGTCCCTGCAGCAGAGTAAGTGCCACCTGCATGTCCCTGTCCTGCACGCCGCCCCCCCTCCCCTGGCATGCACGGGGCTGCTGGTGCCACCCCGGTGCCACCCTGGTGCTGGTGCCACCCGCTGCCCATCCTGGCACCAGTGCAGCTTCATTGCCGCCCCAGCCCTCATGGCACCCTGCGCCCCAGTGCCACCCCCTGTCCCATCCCAGTCCCAGAGCCACCTGCTGCCCCCTTGGCCCTGGTGTCACCTCAATGCCTCTTTAGCTCCAGTGCCACCCCAATTCTAAAGCTACCCCATTGCCACCCTGGCCCTGGTATCACTTTCTGCCCACCTTGGCTCTCGTGTCACCCCAAGTGTCACCTCAGCCTCAGCAACACCCTCTGCCCACCCTGTCACTAGTGTGATCCCAGTGCCAACCCTCCCCACCCTGTCCCCGATGCCACCCCAGGATCACCCTCACCCACCCAGATGCCCCCCCTTGGGTCTGTGCCATGGTCCTCGCCCTGAGGTGACCCCTTTTTATTAGTGATGGCCAAATGCCTTGGTATCCCTTTGGTGGCCCATGGGCACCGCTGGCTCCCAGTGATGCTGTTCCATGTCATAGGGGGGTGACAGTGCCTGAGCCTGGCACAGGGACACCCAGGCTGCCCCGTCCTCACCCCATGGGCTCCCTCCCTCAGTGCTGTAGGTGTCTGGGTCCCCTCCAAGTCCCCGTGCCGAGTGCCATTGTCCCCATGCCTGGCGACTCCAGCAGCCTGGGCCACGATGTCCTTGGCAGGCGGCAGAGAGGAGCCAGTGGGTTGTTTTTCAGCTGGGGAGGGAATATTGGCTGTACCAGGGGACTGTGGCCCCCCGAGGCACATCACCACCCAGCACCCACCCTGGTCCCCTTGTCACCCGTGGGACATGGAGGGTGGTCCCAGGGGGCTGCTCCATCCGCCTGGGCCATGGCACATGCACGCCGGTGCGTGGCAGCCAGCCCAGCTCTGCCTGCTGTCCCCGGATGACTTGGAGGGGACACGGGGACACAGAGGGGACAGGCCACATGCCCTGAAGTTTTGCTGCCGGCTGCAAAATCAGCCACAAAAAAGAGGATGAAGGGAGGGGTGGAAGGCATGAGTGCTCCAAAATGGGGTGGGGAAACCGCCCCGTCCAACCCTGCCCTGTGGTGCCCTGGACACCCAAACTAGGGTGTCCCTGAACTGGGGTGTCCCCACGAAGCAGGGCACCCCCAGCCCCATGGAAGGGGCTGCCCCTCACCATTGACCCCCTTCTTGGTGACATTTCAGTTTTGTTAACCACTTGGGCACGGAGCGGGTGCTGTGTCAGTGGCTGTCCCTGCCGGGACACTGTGGGTGTCCTGCTGACCGTCCCTGTCCCCGCAGGTCTGCTGCTGCAGGAGGACCGGTTGGACGCGCGCCGCCTGCTCTGCCTGACGTCCCTGCCCAGCTTCTGCCTGCTCTTCGGGGCGGCCGTGGCGCTGGAGCTGGGCCCCTCCTGGGAGGGCGTCCTGCGCTATGACGGGACCCTCTGGGCCTGCGTCCTGCTCAGCTGCCTGGCCTCCGTGCTCTACAACCTGGCCACCTTCTGCGTCCTCTCCCTCACCTCCGCCCTCACTGTCCACGTCCTGGGCAACGTCACCGTGGTGGGCAACCTGCTGCTGTCCCGCCTGCTCTTCGGCACCCACCTGAGCGGGCTGGGCTACCTGGGCATCGCCCTGACGCTGGCCGGGATGTTCATGTACCACCAGCCGCACCTCATCGCCGCGCGCTGGGCGGCACGGCCAGGACGGGGGCACCCCCGGCCAGAATAGGGACCTGCGGGGGGCCGGGCACGGGGGTGAGCAGAGCTCTGCTGTGTGCACCGGGCAGGGCGTGCGGGTGTGCGCAGCTCTGCGGTGCACGGGAGGGCTGGTGTGCACATGTGTGCCGGTGTGCATGGTACTACGCACACGGGTGTGCAGGCGTGCGTGGCTCTGTGTGCGCATATGTGCATGGTATTGCACACATGGGTGTGCTGGTGTGCACGGCTTTGTGTGCATACGTGTGCTGGTGTGCACACGTGCTGCTGTGCACAGATCTGTGCCGGTGTGTGCAGGGCTGTGTGCCCATGTGTTTGCCGCTGTGCAGGGAACCTGTGTGTACACGTGCTGGTTTGCACAGCTCTGTGTGCACACGTCTGCTGGTGCAGATGGCACTGTGCACGTGGACATGTTGGTGTGCACAGCCTCTTTGTGCACCCATGTGTTGTGTGCACAGCTCTGTGCACACGTGTGTTGCTGTGCGTGTGTCTACTGATGTGTGTGGCCCTGTGTGTGTGTGTGCTGGTGTGCATGGCTCTGTGTGCACGTGCTGGTGTGTACAGCCCTGTGCACGTGTGTGTGTTGATGCGCACAGGCTGTGTGGTGCAATGGGTCTGTGTGCACGGCTCTGGGTGTGTGCGGGCATGTCTGGGTGTGCACAGGCCCTGCAAGTGTGTGGGGGTCTCTGCGTGTGGCTATGCGTGCATGGGGCACGAGTGTGTTGGTGCGTGAAGGCTCTGTGTGTGCAAGCAGGTCTCACACATGTGAGCATGTGTGCATTGGTGCGGACTCTGTACGTGTGAGCATGTCTATGTGCACGGCTCTTTGTGCACGTAGGCGTGCATGTGCTGGTGTGCACAGGTTGTGTGTGGCTGTGTGTGCAGAGCACGTGTGCACACGTGTTGATGTGCACAGGCTCTGTGTGTGCGTGGGTCCCTGCCCACAGCTCTGCATGGGGCACGTGTGTGTTGGTGCGTGCAGGCTCTGTGCAAGCAGATCTCACATGTGGGCAGGTGTGCTGCTGTGCACAGGTACTACGTGCACAAGCGTGTCAGTGCAGAGCCTCTGTGCCCTCGTGTGTGGTTGTCTGCACAGATTCCACGTGTGCAAATGCACCTCTGAGTGTGCCTGGCTCTGTGTGCAGGGGGTGTGTGTGTGCAGGTGACGGGGCAGCTGTGCACACAGGCTCTGTGCGGGTGAGCAGGGACCCGTGTGTGCATGCACTGTGTGCACACACAGGCTGGGCAGGCACAGGGCCGTGGCTGTGGATGCACAGATCTGTGCACCTGAGTGCTGTCCTGCCTGGGGAAACACAGAACAGTACGTGTGTGTGTGTGTGTGCGTGTGCGTGCATGTTTGTGTACCCGTGTGTGTGTACACGTATGTGTGTGTCTGTGTGTGCACACGTGTGTGTACACGCGTGTGTGTCACTACTGAGCTCTGCTGGCTGGAGTGAACCCGGGGCTGTGCGCACACACGGTTCTCGTGGCCAAACAAGATGCCCAGGGATGGGGTGGGTGAGTGTCCCCTTTCCTGTCCCCAACCCCACCGTGTCATCCTGATCCCATGGAACTGCCAATGGCACTGCCGGCGCTGTTGGTGTCCCCACCATGTCCTGTCGGCCACCACGGCTCCAGCTCCGGCCGCATCTCCCACCTGGCTGTGGTTGAGCAGGCAGGAGCAGGCAGGGCTGCCTCACACAGCCCAGCGAAGGGGACGGGGACGGCTCAGACCCACCCGCCATCGCTCTGGGACAGCGCTGGGCTGCGTGGCAAAGGGACGTCCCAGCAGGTGTGCGCCCTGGCACCAACACCAGCACACACGTGTGTGCCCAGCCCGGCGGGCGCACCGACACCACCGCACGCGGTGCTGTGGTGGCTGCTGCTGCGCTCACCGTCTCTGCGCCGGGGCCGATGGACCCAGCTCTGATTGCACTTGTCCTGAAATAAAGCTCTATTTTTGTCGTACTCCACCCTGGGCTCCTGGGTGATCTCCCATCCAAAGCGCTCGCCAGCATCATGGCAGGAAGGGAGGCACCGCCCGCTGTCGGGATGGGAAACTGAGGCACAGCAATGCCTCGGGAAGCCCAGCTCGCCGGGGGAAGCCAGCGCTGCTGTGCCCACCGCAGTGGTGTCTCTGTGCTCTGTTCTGGGACAGCTGCGGTTTGGCAGCCGCAGGCCTGGCGCTGGGACCCTCGCGCAGGACACGGGAGGGACGCGGTGACAGGGAGAGGAGCCACCAGCCGCACTGTCCGGAGTAGGGCCAGCCCCGCCCTGGGGCAGCATCCTGTGCCCTGTGTCACCATCCGGTCCCTGTCCAGCCCGTGACTCACGTCTCCCCACACCCACAACCCGCAGCCCGTGGAACTCCTGCTGGCTCCCGCCCTCTGTCCCAAACAGCGATTTTCTTCCACTCGTCAGGATGGTGAGGTTGGGGCTGCTTCTCAAAGTGTCCTGGGAACGGCTCCTGCCCTGGCACACGGCAAAGGACGGGCAGCTTGCCGGGCTGCCGCGGTGTGCCGGGTACTGCGTGCCTGCCGCCGGTGCCACCTTTGCCGGGTGCCCCAGGGCCACAGCTGGAGCGGAGCCTGTCCTGCGAAGGACAAAGGGCCCTGAGTTACCAGCAGGTGTCCCCTGCTCTGGGCACGAGTGTGGCAGCCGCCAGCCTGCTTGCTCTCTGGGCTCACATTTCAGAGGCTTTTCCATGACGGGGAGGGCTGAAAGTTATTTTGGTTTAACGGTTCAAAAGGTGAGTCCTGGGGCAACCCCAGGGGTAGGGCTGGGGGGAACTCCCCTCCCGGGCATCACCAGGACCTCCCACCTGCACTGTCCCCTGCAAGGGGACAGGAGAAGGGGGACCAGCAAACCAACCCTCGTGCTGCATTGCCGGGTCGATGGGCCCTTCCCTGGGCAACGCGCAGTTGTTCTGGCCCCCGACGTATTTATTGGCACTGGGGTCTGCCTGGATCCTGCACCTGCGGCTTTGCCCTGTCTGCCCCGCGGGTTCTGTGTGTCCTGGTGCTGGCCCCGTGCCCTGCTCAGGGACTGTCACCTGCCACTGCCCGCTGTCCCTGTGCAGGGGGGGCTGGTGCCGGGCTGGCACGGGGGTCCTGTGCCCACGGTTTGTGCTGGGCCGGGGGCTCTGGGGTTCCCATGAAGATCCTGGCAGCAGCGGGCAGGCTGGCCTGGCGTGGTGGCCCTCTCGGGTATTTCAGGCCGTGATCTCAGCCTGGTGGCATCCGTTCGGCCAGCCGTCCCTCACCCGGCCTTCCCTCCGCCCCAGCTCCAGGAAGGATTGGGTTTCCCACAGGCAGTGGCCCATGTGCCGGGTCTGGCACCGCTCCGGCTGAGCCGGGCGAGGGAGAGGCAGCCCAGCCCCGCTGCTCTGCGGGTGGGGGAGCAGACTGGGGCACCTCTGACACCTTTCTGGGCAGCAGACCCTGCAGCACGGGGCAGGACGAGCGCAGCGGGAACAGCGGAGGACGAGGACAGCACAGGTGTCCCCAGGCCTCAGCCTCCCCGGCAGTCAGTGACTTCCCAGTTCCCCTCACCAACCCCGGCTCCCCGGGCCCCATTTTGCCATGGTGAGGGTACCAAGGTGGACTATCATCCTGGTCTAAGTGCCACGACTCTGCTGCTGAAGCCCCCGTGGCTCTTGTGCCCCCAAACGTGGGGGCCTTTCCTCACCCATGCATCTCGCCAAGCATCCTCTGGTTCTCAACTCTTTAAATAACGTGGACTGGGAAGGTCTTGTAACCCTCACACCCCCATTCCAGGGCTCATTAACCCCTGAGATGCCGCTGCCCAGGGTTTACTATACAGCAGGCACCTGGCACCCAGCCTGGCCTTCCCACACGGGCACTGCCCTCGGGTTTCTGTGCTCCCTGTCCTGAACCACATGGGGGGGACCAGAGATGTGAGGGGTGACAGCTCTGAAGCTGCTGAGGGGACACCTCCACATGCTCAGTCCCACCATGCTGGAGCAGCTGGCTGACAAGGAGCTCCAGGTGAAGTGTGAAAGGCTGATTCTTCTGGATTTGTCCCTGAGGGTGGTGAGAGCCTGGCCCAGGTTGGGCAGAGAGGTGGTGGATGAACCATCCCTGGAGACATCCCAGGCCAGGCTGGACGGGGCTCTGAGCAACCTGAGCTGGTGAAGATGTCCCTGCTCATGGCAGGGGGGGCACTGGGGGAGCTGGGAAGGGCCCTTCAACCCAAACCATCTGTGATTCTATGATCTGCTGTTAGACCACTGCTGAAATTACCCTCTGAGGTGGTGATGGAGCACACCAGGGAGCGAGCTGTGAGCCACTGCCCTTGAGGAGGAGCAGCGTGTCTCTGTGCAGGGGAGAGGAGACCCAGGGTGGCTTTACTGGGTGCCTGGGCACACAGGGTGGAAATTTTCTGTGTTTCAGGACAGGGGATTAATTACTGCCCTTGGGGATGATGGGAGGTTTTACTGCATTGGCACAGAGGAACGCGGATCTGCAGCGGGGAGGCAGTGAGGACAGACACTTGCTAAGCTGGGAGCCTAAGTGGGTAAATGGTCCTTCTTTCATACGCCAGGTTGGGGTCTTGCAGCTGCCACATCAGTTTTCAAATGGTGTCAGGGACCAGCCTGCTCTGGAGCTGAAATTGTGGCAAAACCTTTCTTAGGGTAGCCATAGCCAGGCAGTGCAAGAGGCTGCCCAGGGCAGTGCTGGAGTCACCATCCCTGCAGGGCTGGACAGACGGACATGAGGTTCTCAGGACATGGGGCAGTGCCTGACCCAAGCATAGATGACATGAAGAGTGCAATGTCCCACAGCAGAAAGCATCTAAGGATGCTTGAATCTGCCAAAGGCTGGTTGGAGGCCAGGAGTTGGACAGGATGTCCCTGCCAGGCTCATGTTCTCTGCTTCAGAACCTAAAAACCCCTCCAGAGTTTGCTCTTAACCATGTTGGGGCAGGCTGGCTGTGCTGGTGACTTTATTGCTCTCTCACTAGGGCATGGGCTCACTGCTCTTTGTTTTTATAAAATATCTTCACTTTACATCATAAAGTTTTGTTACTCACCACAGCTGTCACTTGAGCTGCTTTGACACCTGCCAGGTGTCAAAGGTTGGTCACTGTGGGTGTGGAGGAGCACTCCCAAAGTGCCACCAGTGTCATACACAATCACAGAGTCACAGAGGCATTTTGGTTGGAAAAGCCCCTCAGGATCATCGAGTCCAACCGTAACCCACCCCTGGCACTGCCCCATGTCCTGAGAACCTCATGTCCGTCTGTCCAACCCTCCAGGGATGGTGAGTCCAGCACTGCCCTGGGCAGCCTGTTCCAATGCCCCACAGCCCTTTGGGGAAGAAATTGTTCCCCACATCCAAACTCAACCTCCCCTGGCGCAATGTGAGGCCGTTTGCTCTGCTCCTGGCACTTGTTCCTGGGGAGCAGAGCCTGACTCCCACATCGTCACAGCCCCTCACACTGACCGGGGCCGTGGGACTCTTCACGCTGACCCGGGGGCCGTGGCTCCTCTCACACACACATCAGCCCGAAGCCTCCTGCTCCCACCTGAAATCTCTCTGTTATTGCCACTCCAGACTTGCTGGAGCTGAAAGATTCATGCTGTGATAAACCAGAATTAACACACGGTTTGCTGTTGAGTGGTGCCAAAGCGTGCCCAGATCAGACTCCTAGTTTATAACAATGCGATGACCTCGTGCCATGATCCACACTGACAGCAGGCCCCCTCCTCCTGCTCCACCTTGGCTTCCCAGCTCTTCCTGAGCAGCTCACAGCTCACCCAAATAACCACCGATCTCCATAGGGAGGCCAAGGCACCTTCGGAAAAATGGTTGGGGCAATCAGGTGGGGGAAGAGAAAGGGTCAGATAGCGGAACGCGGGACACCCTTGCGCCTGTCCCGGGTGGGGATGCTGGAGTCTGTGCTGTTCCTGCCCTCTCTGGAATGCAGATGACTGGACTTAGGGTTGCCGGCTCAAAGCCCTAAGTCATATTCCAGCCAGGAAAAACAGCCATTGGTGACACTCCAAACACCCTGACTCACAGCTAGTTTGTGTCCTGTACAAGCACAGTTTGTGCTGGAATAAAACAACGCTCTCCAAACACGTGATGGTTTCAATGTTACTGTCAGGACCCTGATACAAATGATGTGTGAAAACTAACTGCACAGCTCAAACTGTGCTCATTTTATTTATAGTAAACTCCACTGCCGGCTGTCTGTGTTGTCAATCCCCGTACTCTCAGCTGCAGACCCCTTTAGACGAGGAGATTGTTTTCAGTGCTCGGGTGTGGATCTGGAAGAGCTGCGCTGGCTTTCCCGTGGGTTCTTGCCAAGAGGCCCCAGGGGCTCGTTTGCACTCAGAGCAGCAGCATTACCCTTACCACATTTTATAAACACCGGTATTGCCGGTGAGCCGATCATTCGGAGCCTGTTGGCACTGAGGGCTCTGTGCTGGTAGGGGATGTGCTGCTGCCAGAAGCTCTTGTTGGG
Source organism: Patagioenas fasciata (assembly GCF_037038585.1). Classification (NCBI taxonomy): domain Eukaryota; kingdom Metazoa; phylum Chordata; class Aves; order Columbiformes; family Columbidae; genus Patagioenas; species Patagioenas fasciata. Next base: position 12,969,768 of record NC_092536.1, read on the forward strand.
TCGAACGATGGGTGGCAGGACCCGACGCAGGGGTGGGTGTGTGTTGGGGACATGGAGTGTGTTTCAGGAGATGGGCCAGGCAGACGGTGGGGACCCGCTCACCCCAGCAGTGCCATGCAGCAGCATCCAGCCTGTCCCCATGCTCCAGATCTCAGCTGAGATGGAGTCGGAGCAGCTGGAGGTGCAGGTGGTGGGGGTGTCCCTCATGGGGACACACAGGCACCTGATGTCAGGACAGAGGGCTTCACCACCTCCAGGGCACAGGAATGACCCGAGGCTGGAACAGCTCTGCTGGGAGGACAGGCTGAGGGAGCTGGGGTGTTCAGCTGGAGGAGAGAAGCTGTGGGGAGACCTTAGTGCAGCCTTTCTGAACTTAAAAGGGGCTGATAAGAAAGATGGGGACAGACTTTTCAGCAGGGGCTGTTGCGATAGGACAAGGGGTGATGGTTTAAACTAAAGGAGGGAGATTCAGACCAGATATGAGGAAGAAATTTTTTATTATGAGAAACACTGGCCCAGGTTGGGCAGAGAGGTGGTGGATGAACCATCCCTGGAGACATCCCAGGCCAGGCTGGACGGGGCTCTGAGCAACCTGAGCTGGTGAAGATGTCCCTGCTCATGGCAGGGGGGGCACTGGGGGGGCTGGGAAGGTCCCTCCAACCCAAAAGTGTTCTATGAGTCTGTGAGTCTATGATGGTGCTGATGCGGTGGGTGAAGAACAGGAGGTGGCTGTTGGTGGCCACCTTGTCCCCGAGGTAGAGGTTGGGGTGATCCATGACAGGCTGCCTGGCCGGGGGTGTCGGGGCAGGGTGGGGACGGCTCCTGGAGCCACCACCATTGGGGCACCCCAGTTGTGACTAGAAATACATGTAGAAACACACCCAGCCCTGTTCCCTGCTGGGCCCCGCTGCCCGGTAGCCCCAGGGAGTCGGGGAATGGTGGTGCAGCCAGGCCGGGCCCCACGGCAACCGCTGCCATGCGCACAGCGGCGGGACCGGGGCCATGGAGGAGCGGGGCGGCGGGAGGCCTCGCCTCACCTTCTTCCCACCGCCACAGAGCCGGCAGCTCGGCGGGCCCCGGTGCGCGGCTGGGGACCCTCACACTGCCCTGGGGACCCTCACACTGGGCTGGGGGACCCTCACACCATCTGGGGCTTCGGGACCCTCACACTGTCCTGGGGCTGGGGACCCTCACACTGGGCTGGGGGACCCTCACACCATCTGGGGCTTCGGGACCCTCACACTGTCCTGGGGCTGGGGACCCTCACACTGGGCTGGGGACCCTCACACCATCTGGGGCTTTGGGACCCTCACACTGTCCTGGGGCTGGGGGACACTCACACTGGGCTGGGGCTGGAGACCTGCACACTGGGCTGGGGCTGGGGGACACTCACACTGAGCTGGGGGACCCTCACACTGAGCTGGGGGACCCTCACACCATCTGGGGCTTTGGGACCCTCACACTGAGCTGGGGGACCTTCAGAGCAGCTGGAGATGGGGCACCTCATACATGGGCTGGGGGTTGGGGAAAGAGGTCAGAGGGGTGGGCTCGGCACCCCCTGCACCCCATTTTGTGTGACACAAAGCCCCTGTCACCCGGAGCAGCCCTGTGGACTCGGACCTCGACACTGACAGCCATTTGCCCGGCAGCTCCTCCGGCCGTGTCGGCTGCCATGCCCTGCTGCTCATGGAGAAGAAGGTGATGGCCTCCACTCCCCCTTGCCCCTCCAGGGCCCCCAGGATGGGGGGAACCCAGGATGGGTTCACAGCCCCCTCCAGCACAAGGGGAGGGTTTGTTCTGTGTTTGGCTGTCAGTGGACCAGCCTTGGAAAAGCAGAGGGAGATCCTCCTCCCCTGAAGCGGTTGGTAGTGAGACCCGCAGGTGACACGAGGCTGGAGGGACATCTTGTGCAAACACTTGGGTCTCAGTTCTCCAGAGTCCTTAAACCATTGCCGAAGTCTGCAGCCCATAGGTCTCCAGCCTGCTGGATCGGGGTGTGGGTGCCACGTTGGCAGGCAGCTATCGGCTCTTGGGCTGCCTTCGATGAGAATGGTTGCACCTCCATCCTGACCTCAGGACACACTTGCCATATCCTATCTGCAAGTCAACTACATTTGGAACAACAAGCTACAGGCGTTTTCAGTCATGGGCTTAACTGGGACTCAGATGTCATTCCTGCGATATCGAAGGAGACCAAGGGTAAATGATTAGAAATGGGAGAAGTGCTGATGTGTGACCTCCCAGCAAAGGGGACTAGGCAACGGTTTTGAAACATTTACCATTCCGATCCCCCTTTTTGTGCCTCTCGCTTTGAGTCCAGCAGTAGCGGGTCCATTAGCAACAGCAGGTGAGATAGTCTCTCCTGCGGGAATGTGCGGGATGCCAGGTTGAGCCTATAAACTCAGGATGAGGATTTAGGGTGGCGTGAGACACACCTGGACCCTCAGGCACTGGGTAGCTCCCTTCAGCTCTCCTCTCTTGCGCAGCCGGGCTTGCTGCCCTTAGCGCCCAGCCAGCACCACCTGAATCCCCTCCCCTCACCTTCCTTCGGTCAGAAAAACCAGGCATCTTGATTTCAGCAGTTTTTCAGGTTAAATCAAAGTTTTGTCACACGGGGTTGCAGAGTCTGTCCTCTTGCCTAGAGTGTTCCTGGCAGGAACCCCTGAGACACGAACTGGTGATGCTGACAGGTCCTGACCACAGGTTTCTTTCTGCTGCCATGGGGATGACAGCCCCGTGAGGCACAGCTGAGGTGGCCTTTCTGGGTTTGCTGTTCCCCAGTCCCTCACCTTGGTGGTGCCTCGGGGCAGGTGTGTGCGAGGAGATCCTCCTGGCCTGCGGACATTTGTGACGTGCGAGTTTCAAGAGCTCAGGGCAGCGTTGGCTCCAGTCCACACCGAGCTCCAGGCAGTGCCATGCTGCCGGGTTTGGTCCCGCAGCCCCGATGTGCCCCGCGTCCGTCCCACGCACAGACGGGTTTCTGTTCACAACCAGGAGACACAGGGGCTGCAAACCCCTCACGGCTGGAGAAACCACACACCTGCAAGCGACAGGACACAAGGAAATGGCCTCAAGTTGCGCCAGGGGAGGTTGAGGTTGGATTTAGGAACAATTTCTTCCCCAAAGGGCTGTGGGGCATTGGAACAGGCTGCCCAGGGCAGTGCTGGAGTCACCATCCCTGGAGGGTTGGAAAGGCTCATAGACGAGGTTCTCAGTTACATGGGTCAGTGCCAGGGGTGGTTATGGTTGGACTCAATGATCCTGAGAGTCTCTTCCAACTGAAATGATTCTATGATTCTATTGAAGTCCCTGCTACACCTGTGGTGCACAGGTGGCACAAAGCTCGTCAGCTTGCCCAGTAATGTTCTGTTAAGGTCCCATTCAAACCAGATGACCACATTGTCATTGGTTGGTTTTATAACAGAACTTTTTGTTATCCATGTGTTGGACTGGGTCTGAGATGCAAAAGTGCAACACAGTGTGACTGTTGTCCTTCAGACTTGCTTCTTACAGCAGTGTAAAATGAATTATAGATAAGGAGGCAGGATGATTTGAGTCATTTTTGTCAGACCAATGTTTAGAGTGACGCTTATGAATTTTGAAGCTTCTTTGCTTGGAGGTCACCTTGAGCACAGTGTAGATGTGGCAGGATGTATCTTCCCAAAGCCAAATATCGCTTTGGGTTTCCTTATTTCATGGTTAGGGTACTGGCTCTGAGGTTTAACGTTTGTTTTTGTAAAGGTAAAATACTTTGAAGAGGCCAAAAAGAAGACCGAACACTTTCACGAAAACGTGAGGCAGCAGTTTCTGAAGGAACAGGAGAGAAAGGTGGCGCGGTGGAAGAAGGCAAGGGACAGGTTCGAGAAATCCCTGGAGGTGCTCAGCCGCAGGAGCAGGAAGCTGTCTGGCCCTTCCACCCACGCTCCGTCTGTGAGCGAAGCGATGCCCTGGGAACACGCAGCGGGACCGAGTGACACGTCTGGCGAGCTCCTCCCGCCCCGCGCTCCGGCCGCCGCTGCCAACCCGCGCGGGTTTTCAGCTTGTCCTCGATGAAACCATCGCTCGGCCCTGTCGCAGCAATAAACCAGCACCACCGCTGACCCTCGTATTGCCGCCACTCAGCTTTAAAACGGACGGGGCTGCTGCGGTTAGAGGGCCATGGGCTGGGGACAATTCGGGGAGTGGCGTGACGGCCACAGGAGTGAACTGGCTCTGCAAAGGACCGGGCTCCTCTGAGCCAACAGAAAAGTGATGTCAAAGGAGCAGAGGTTTTTCCTGGCTCGTGCCTTTAGAGAGGATTTAAACAATATGTTTCATGGCTAGTGGGATTTGCAGAAATGTTATTGGAGGTTCAGGTAGCAAAATGAAAAAGGATCGGAGACTTAAGAAGCTTAGGATCAAGAAAAAGAGCTGGAGTATTGAAGGAGGGTGCCTCGAGGCGCTGAAGAAGCGGGTGTCAGCAGCAGATGGGGAGATGGCTGTAGGCAGGGAGAAATTACCGCCTTGATTCTTGGCTTTTCCCAAAGCAGAGACACCCGGAGCAGGCGCTGGGCGCTGCGGTAGGACAGGACACGGCTCACCGCGGGAGCGCAGAGCGGGGGACGTTCCCGTCATCCGCCCCAGTCCCCGTGTTGCTGTAGCATTAAGTGTATTTTGACTATCTTTGCAAAATGTTCATTTAACTTGTTTTTAAAACACTTGTAGTAAAGGAGATGCTACAGTTTCTCAAGGTGGGCTGGTTGTTCAGTGGTGAGGTTTCCACAACATAAACCTGTTTTGCTTGAAATGAAGTGGATCCTCTTTTATGTCTCCCAGTGTCCCTGCGGGAATAAGTGGATGCTGTGAGATTGCTGTCACATCCACACTCAGTTTTTTCTCCCCTGGATTAAAAAATGCTCAGCACCTTCAAGCTATCGCCCTCGGTTGGGATTTCTAGAGAGAATTTTCCCAATTAATGCGAAAGGTGTACCTCAGACATCAGGACAGCACCCTGGCAATTCACAGTCCAGCGCTCAAGAATCTGGAGGCATCAGGCATTGACGATAACTCATTGCTTCATAGTTTACTGTAAGACTATTTTAAAGAGAACAGCAAGCTTTTGCCTAATGTCTGACTCTTGGAAACAGCGAATTTTAAAATATCTTGTTCCCTAGAGCTTTTTAAATAGTTCAGCCAGACTCAGACACATGGCAGCATTACACACGGTGATAACTAAATATCTCAGGCTGGAAGGCAAGCCTGACTTTAGGGCAGCACTTTCCACCTCTGGGACACCCCGGCAATAACACTGCTATGGCCCTGCCTTACGAGGGCTTGCAGCTAACGAAGGTGTCCACTCCATCTGTCTCCAGAGGATGCTTCACACACACCATCCAGGTCCCGAAGGGCTCTAGAAACACTGACTAGAAGATCGGCTTTTGGCAGCTGCCTCCACCACGCTGCCACCTGGGTCCTGCACCAGCCCCCAGTGACGACGTCCAGCTGGAGAAGGAAATGACCACCAGAGATAGCTGCCTACCAGCCTTGCATCTGCAGCTTTTGCCAGGAAAGTGTGGATCTGTTGTTCCCCGCGACCGCTGCTGGACAGGACAGTAGATGCCTCTGGTCACACCGGCGCCAATGACAGACTGGTGTCTGCCTACATCGTGTGGCTTGAGTAGCACTGAAGCCCCAGAGGAGATGCGTTGAGGTGAAAAGGAAACGCCAACAAGGACAGAAAGTACATTTTTAGAGAGGAGCCTGGAGGTTGTTACCCAGCTGGCCTGTGCTGATCAGCCCTGGGGTTTTCCCTGTGGGAACATGCTGTGAGAAACAGCCAAAAGTGCTCCCAGGCGCCGCAGCCCATCTCTGCTCCCGGCTCTCCGCAGTCTGAGTTGCACAGACCTGCCCCCCACGGCCCTCGGACCCCACACACGGCTCTGGGCTCCATGGCATCCCAGGGCAGCGAGACTCAGTGTTTAATAACACCATGTGAAAAAGCAGCTCCTTCGGTTTGTTGTAAACCTACTGTCTGGGTAAATTCAGCACACGTCCCCAGGTCTTGTGTTACAAGAAGCTCGTTCGTTGTCCCCCCGTTTTGTGATTTCAGAGTTCTCGGCTTTGTTGCTTCTCCATCAACATCCTCTACAATGCCCTTCGTTTCATCCCGGCTCTGCTGTGCAGCCAGCCCAGGAGCGGTTCATCCCCGTTGCTACGGTAACAGCTGCATCCATCCATCATCCATCCATCATCCATCCATCATCCATCCATCCATCCATCCATCATCCATCCATCCATCTGTCTCCCAAACGGCACCCACCCTGGGTGTGGGGTCCCTGAGTGGTGCCTGGCACCCTGTGAGGAGGGGGATGTCCCTCCCCTCTTGCTGCAGCAGCAGTGGGGCTGGGGGCTTTGCCTTACGATGCTCCTCTGTGCGGAGGCTGCAGGGCCAGTGCTCAGCCCCTCTGCGCATCTCCCCGTCCTCCCTGTGCAGTCTCAGACCAGTCACCTGTTGTTCTTTCTCCAGTCCACCAGTTCCTGGCAGCACAAGCAGTCTCTGCTCCGTGCTGGGTGCTGTCCCTGATCCCAGTGTGCCCATCGCAGGAGTCAGCCCTTGCACGTCCCCGGTATGAAGAGCGCCGGGCGTGGGGTGATGCTTGACCCGTTTGCCTTCTCCTGCCTCCTGAGCCTCCTCAGCGGAGCTGTTGGAGAGGAACTGTTTGCCCGGGTGGGCTGTGGTGTTCACTGGTTCCTAGACCAGGCTCTGCAGGGCTGGGCGCAGGCGCTGATTGAGCCCCAGCTGGGCCAGACCCACTCGTGTTCCCGCTCGGCGGAGCAGGAACCAGCTGACATCTGTCTGGGGTGCTAAGAAGTGCTGCAGACTCAGCAGGCAGGTGCTGATCAAAATCACTCTCTAACCTCAGTGCTTCGACATCCGCAGGGAGATTTTCCTCTGGAAAAGCTGGTCCTGTCGCTGCCCACAGTTGACTGCAGAGGGTGCTGCTGGCTGAGCCAGCTCCCTCTTCACAGAGTCACAGCATCATTTTGGTTGGAAAAGACCCTCAAGATCATCGAATCCAACCGCTCCCCCACCCCTGGCACTGCCCCATGTCCTGAGAACCTCATGTCCGTCTGTCCAGCCCTCCAGGGATGGTGACTCCAGCACTGCCCTGGGCAGCCTGTTCCAATGCCCCACAGCCCTTTGGGGAAGAAATTGTTCCCCAGATCCAACCTCAAGCTCTCCTGGTGCAACTCGAGCTCACGCTTCTGCCATACAGCTCCCAGTCTGGGGCTTGCAGGCTCCTTGCTTGGCACAGCCAGCTCAGCACCTCCAGCCTTCCCCCCTCTTCCCCCTTTTAAAAGTCAGTTTGCTCAGAGCTTCCAATAACCCCACCACACTTGCCTCTTCAGCAAACTCCTTACGGTAAGAACTCACTGGTTTCTGTGTTCGGGCAGAGCAGATGTGGAGGCGATGGTGATTTGATCAGCCCCAGCCCCCCGCCGTGGGGAGCCCCGTGGACTCTTCCTGCCTTCTCCTCGTCCACAGGCTGCTCTGGAGGGCAACCAAGATGCTGAAGGGAGTGGAGCATCTCCTGTGTGAGGAAAGGCTGAGGGAGCTGGGGCTCTGGAGCTGGAGAAGAGGAGACTGAGGGGGGACTCATTCCTGGGGATCAATATGGAAAGGGGCAGTGTCAGGAGGATGGAGCCAGGCTCTTCTGGGTGACAACCAGTGATAGGACAAGGGGCAATGGGTGCAAACTGGAACACAGGAGGTTCCGCTTAAATTTGAGAAGAAACTTGTTCCTGGTGAGGGTGGCAGAGCCTGGTTCAGCCTGCCCAGGGAGGTTGTGGAGTCTCCTTCTCTGCAGACATTCAAACCCGCCTGGACACCTTCCTGTGGAACCTCAGCTGGGTGTTCCTGCTCCATGGGGGGATTGCACTGGATGAGCTTTCCAGGTCCCTTCAACCCCTCACATTCTGGGATTCTGTGATTCTGTGATTGTGTGAGGGAGAGGGCCCTTGGCACAGCCTGGCGAGGTCTGTGTTTTCAGCCAAACCTGTGTCAGCACAACGCTCGTCGCTCGGAACAGGCAATGCCTGGAAGAGAGGGGCTGCCCACACCTCCCTGGGAGCAGCTAAGCCAGGGCCGTAGGGCAGGTGCATCAAGCTGTGCTTGACTTACCAAGGCAGCCTGGGGCACCGGCACTGGCACAAACCCACGTCTGCCCTCCCCGCAGCTCTGGTCCCAGCTCTGGCACGCAGAAACAAGCAGCCGGGATCTGGGCAGGGATGTATCTACAGGCCCTTTTCTCACTGTTGCAGTTTATCCGCAGCCGGCAATCACAACCATGACAGCCACCCACTCACTCACTCCCCGCCCTGCCCCCAAATAGGGGAGAGAATTGAAAGGAAAGGGAGAAACTCATGAATTGAGATAAACAAACCTTAATAAAATAACAAAATAATACTAACATACTACTATATATAAAGTGGAAAATAGAATATGAAAGATACCCAATGCAATTCCTCACAAACTCCATCCGCACCGAGCAGCCAGTCCTGCGAAGAGCAGCCTGGTCCTGAACCTGAACCTGATCCTGGGGGAAGAGCCAAAGAGACAGAAAGGCCCAGAGGTCACTGCAAAATGGCAGGAGGGCAAAAGGCTGAACTAAAACAGCTCCTGCACAGAACTCCACTGAAACTGAGCAGAACTGGAACAGGTCTCCATCTCCCCAGTCGGAGAATCCAGCTCTTCTTAAACATGAAGGATGATGCCAATAGTATGGAATATTCTTACAGCCGTCAGGGTCTGTCCCATCCATGTCCCCTTCCCAGCTGCCTCACACCCATGAGCAGAGCTCAGAGACCTTGGCTCCCAGACAACAACTAAGGTAACAGTAGTTGTTACATTCTCGTTATTCCAAGTCAAAGACACTGCCAATTTACTGATGAAAAAATTAACTCTGTCCTGGGCTGTTATCTCCTTGTTCTCAAACTAAATCCAAACCACAACTGTGCTAGCTATGAAAAAGGTTTCTAACTGCATGAGGAAAACCAGCGCGCTCACCCCAGTGGCTCCGAGGGGTGAAGGAGCTGACAGCGCGGTTCGGCACTCTGTGCGGTGCTCACCGGTGCGCCGGGGCCGGGACACAACAGGCAGGTGACAGCGGGGACACAACAGGCAGGTGACAGCGGGTGGGCGGGTTTGGTTCAGCCCCATCCCAGGACAGCGCTGCCTGCACTTGGTTTGGCAGGCGGCTCCCTCGCCTGCCCATGTCCCCGCGCTCGGACTGCAAATGTAATTATCAACAGTGTCTGCTCACCAAGCGCTGAATCACAGGAGCCTGCACTGACCTGGAACGAGCTCTGTGAACCCTTGAGATGAATGTGCAGCTGAAAAGCAATCGCTCCTGGTGCTTCTGCCGAGACCAGCACTGCAGCTTCACTGAGCTTGGTTTATGTGTGTGCTGCATTGTTATTCATGGCTGCATGGGGTGGGTAGGAAATGGCCCAAGAAGCAAAATGTGAGCTGCTGGGACAACTCCTGTGCCAGAGCTGTGTTCCTGCCCAAAGCCATGGAGGCAGGACAAGCGTCGGCTTTTCATGGGGGTCAGCGTTCACCCCGATGTCCTGGTCAGGAAAAGCAGCAGGTCTCAAAGTCTCCGGGGCTGCTTCTCTGCTGTGACGATGCTGTGTGCACTGGGGGAAACATTGGTGGAGGGCACATCACCTTTGTAATCTTGTGGCCCTGCTGTGCTTAAATCCCACGTCTCCTCATCACCCTACTGTCCAGAAATCATGGACCTGCTGGATCTGGATCCAGCGCGATCAAAGATCCCACCTGCCAAATAGGGGCATGAGAAGTTGTTCCTGGACAGCTCTGTGCTTTGGCTGGAGGCTGAGGGGACAGCCTGTCCCCAGTTTGCAGTTAGAGCTGCCCCTTCACAAAATCCCAGAATGTGAGGGGTTGGAAGGGCCCTGGAAAGCTCATCCAGTGCAATCCCCCCATGAAGCAGGAACACCCAGCTGAGGTTCCACAGGAAGGTGTCCAGGCGGGTTTGAATGTCTGCACAGAAGGAGACTCCACAACCTCCCTGGGCAGCCTGGGCCAGGCTCTGACACCCTCATATTTAAGTGGAACCTCCTGTGTTCCCATTTGCACCCATTGCCCCTTGTCCTGTCACTGGTTGTCACCCAGAAGAGCCTGGCTCCATCCTCCTGACACTGCCCCTTTCCATATTGATCCCCAGGAATGAGTCCCCCCTCAGTCTCCTCTTCTCCAGCTCCAGAGCCCCAGCTCCCTCAGCCTTTCCTCACACGGGAGATGCTCCACTCCCTTCAGCATCTTGGTGGCTGCGCTGGACTCTCTGCAGCAGTTCCCTGTCCTTCTGGAGCTGAGGGGCCACAACTGGACACAATATTCCAGGTGTGGTCTCCCCAGGGCAGAGCAGAGGGGCAGGAGAACCTCTCTGACCTACTGACCACCCCCTTCTAACCCACCCCAGGTACCATTGGCCTTCCTGGCCACAAGGGCACGCACGTCCCAGCGGCTGAAGCCGATGTCTTCCCCAAGGAGTCGACCCAGCAGTGCTCCTGCAAGCCCCCATTATCGCATCCAAAACCTACGCCATGGAAAGAAGCAGTTTGCTGCTTTTTAAAGATCATGCAGCTGCAGTGGTTGAGTTTCTTTAACAAGCAACACAGCTAAAGTAAGAAGATCACATGCATATAGCAGCCATACTTAGGCAGTAGATAGAACAAACAACCTTTTCCTGCTCTGTTCCTTATGAGGTGCTCAGCAGAAACCTGCTCCAGCTCTTAAGAACAGATTAAGAATCACTGCTTTGTGTTAAAGACGGAAAAGAGAAAGGCACAGGCTCCCCAGCACCACGTTTATCTTCACACGCATTGCAGAAGCTGCTTTAAGCTGCTGCGTGTGCCCAGACAGCGCTCGCCGTCTAGAAAGATTTGGAGAATTAAGACTATTTTTAGGGCATGCAGGACCTCCCCCTGAGTCACTGCGGGGATGTACATCGACCTGGCCGAGATTCTGAAGCTGAAAGACAAACGGAGCAGGTCCCTTCCCGCACCTCTCCTGAGCCGCGGCCCCGCTCCTCCCCACTCTCCTCTCCCGATCCGTGCCCTCCGTCGCCGAAGTGGCGACCCACTGCCCTCCCTTCTGCTCGCCGCCGCCGAGCTTCTCATTGGACAGCCTTGCTGCCCATCAAGCGAGTGGCGACGCTGAGTTGTGGGCGTCGTAGGGCGCCGGGCAGACGCCGATGGCCATAGGCTGTCGGGAGAAGCCCCGCCCCCGTGGCGGTTGCCGAGCAACCGGAGGACTCTGGCGCTTGCGGGGCCGGGGGCGGAGGCGAGCGCGATGGGGATCGGGACCGGGATCGGGATGGGGATGGGGATCGGGACCGGGGCCGGGATCGGGATCGGGATCGGGATCGGGATCGGGATCGGGATCGGCATCGGCATCGGGATCGGGATCGGGATCGGCATCAGTTTCGGGACTGAGGGCGCTGCAGGGGCCGGAGGTAGCCTGGAACCGACACTCCCCGGGATCAGATCCCTGAGATACTACCCCCGCCCCCGGGATCCCCGCTGTCCCGCCAGCCCCGGGCCTCTCCTCAGAGGCGCCCCGGATCCTCCTGCCTCGGCCCCCCGGCCTCCTGCCCCGCACTCGGGGATTCCCCTTGGACCTCTGACCCTCCCACAAGCGGGGATTCCTGGTTTCCCCTGGCATGCCCTCAGTCCGACCTGTGACCCCTCGCTGTCCCCACCAGCGCAGCCCCTCCAGGCACCCGCGCCCCCTCTCCCACCCACCCCTGGTCCCTGGCAGCCCTGCCCTGCCCAGCGCTCTGGGCACCGCGTGGCTGTGGCTGTGCCTCCGCAACTGCTCTGAGAAGCGCTCAGGAGCCTTCTTCCCACCACCCTACAAAGGCAGGAGTCCCCTGCTCTCCTCCCTCCCCGTGGGTGTTTAGCGGGCTCCCTGGGACACACACCAGTTCTGGTGCACGACCCCGCGTCCTGACCTGTGTCCAGACCTGGGGAGAACTCATCGACTCTCCTACGTTTTCCCAAATCACGTTGTTTCTTTAACGTTGTCGTCACATTTTCCTTTTAGAGATAGAATACGAGGCGGAAGAATATGTGACAGAAGCAGCAGAGATGCTCTCTGACTGAGTCCCACATTGTGTAGGAGACGTTGTGTCCCTTCTAGACCTCAAACCACCCAACACACAGGTGTTTACCTGAAGCCATGGCAACCGGGGATCCAGATGTGTGCCGGGTATCATCACAGGATGGAAAGCAGAGAAACAAGCCCCTGGTGGAGGACATGGCAGCTCCAAAGAAGGCAATGAGCACGTCAAATGCCACAAGGACATTAGATCCACGTCAGTTAAAACCTAATAGCATTGAGACAGAAAGAATCACAACTGTCTTGGATGAGACGATTGCCAAGCTGGAGCTGAGCAGTTTAATCCGACATATTATCAGCAGTCTGGATATATTTGCCGATACGCTGGGACCGGAGATCACGAACAAGCTGATCCAGCACCAAAAGCTTTCAAACGAAATTGAGCACCTGCTCGCCAGCTCTGAGGAAGGGGACACCGTGAGAGCTGAGGAGCAACGGGGCTGCCTCTGCTTGCTAGAGCAGCATTTCAGCCGTTCGGTTAGAGACATCCTGAGGCTCTTGCTGGCCAGCCCTTCACTTTGCAGGGCTCTGGAACAGGAATCCTGGGTGAGAGAGTCACCAGCTGAAGAGTTTATCAAAGCCTTTGGGGAGTTCAGGAATTTAATGCTTGAGAGACTCCTGACTAGTCCCAAGGAAGAGGAAGAACGGATCCAGTTCATGCAGGACATCTCCCTGCGGATTAAGAAAACCTCCGAAACAGTCAGGGGTTTAGAGGCAGAAGTGGCAGCAGCGATGCAGACTAGGGAGGAGGAGGTATGATGCTGTGGGACTGTGTTTCCAACAAAGCGTTACTGAAGTAAAACTTTGGTCAGCTAAAAAACGATCCCTTCCCTGCAGACCCCGAAGAGGAGGTTTCAGAAATTTCTAAACCAGATCCAGAATTTAAAGATACTATATTCATTGTAAAATATAATGGAAAATGCTTATTGCATTGTTAATTTTTTCTAAACTTGACTTTGGCTCCATTTTAACCTGTTTTCACTGATGAACTTGAATGACACAAGTCACTGAGTTTAAAAAGGAGCTGCAGGGCAGGCACAAATTGCTGCGGCAGCGTTTTGGCAGCGCTGCAGTGTCAGCTGCCAGCACGAGGCTCCGCTCGCTGCTGATGAAATGACAAAAAGTCATCCCAGGCAGAGAATGCTCTGATTAAATCCATTTTTAATATCTGTTCTGCCTTCGCTCTTGCTTAAAACCAATGTTTCTGTGACTTCCGACTCTGTGATGCTGGCTGCCATAGACCATTTGTGATTAATAAGCGATTATACAAATTGTTCGTTTTCCCAGCAAAGGCCGCTGAGGTGCAGATAACCCAGCGGGCATTTCCCAGGCTGTGTCTGTGGGCGCGTGGGCTGTGCCAGCACCCAGCCCTGGCCTCCTGACAAGCAGCCCTTTGTTCCACACGTACGCTGCTCTCCCTCCTTTCTGCGAGAGGGGTCACAGGGGATGCGTTTGCCATGCGCTGGCTGCGCTGAATGGTGCTAACGGGGACAAGGGGCTGCTCTCCGCACTCCCTCCGCCCCTTGGAGATCCGTCACTCGAGACGCTTGAGACTTTCATGTGCCGTTTGGCAGCTTGTCCAGGGCATTGTGAATGAATCTGGTCCCAGCTGAGGATTTCTCTCTCAGCCAGTGCACTGAGCCACGTTGCCCGAACAGTCACTCTGAGCTGAATCCAAACCCGACGGAGACACAGCGATGGTCCCAGTGGCTCTAATTTTGGCTTTTCCTCAGGTGGCACTGCCGTCTAGTTTCTGTATGGCTTGTTCATTCTCCACCTTCATTCACAGGCTGACAAAGGAGCAGCGGGGAAGGTTTTCCCAAGCACCTTGTGTAAAGCTAACGCTGTTCCCTCAGCCAGCAGGTCCCTGTCAGTACCCGAGCGCCGGGGTCTCTCCTTCATTCTCCTCCACCTTTGCAAGGGCTTCTAACTATTCCTGTGCACCTTACACCTGACCAGCACCTCTCAACGGTATTTCTTTCTCTTATTTTCTGGGTCTAGATTGACAAGAGGGTCAATATGGTCCAAGACCTCAAAACCAGCATGCAAGATCTGACTGAAGACAGCAAGGCCAACATCCAGCAGACCGAGCAGGAAGGAAAAAGACAGCAAGAAGAGGAGCTGGAAGCCTTCCAGGCCAGGTCTGCCAGGCTAGAGGAGGAGGCTCAGGAGCTGGAAGCACAAGTTGATGCACTTATAGTGGAGCACCGAGCATCAGAGCTGGCTCTCAGAAAGGTAAACAGGAGGCGAGCTCTAGAACCAGAGATTTAAACCCCTTTGTGGTGCTGTCAGGTCTGGCTGCTGCCTGCTGCAGGTAATGACTTGGTTCTTGCTGTAACAGCTTCTGGCAGGATGCACATGCTGGTTGTCAGCGTCCCTGCTCCGTCCTTGCGCTCCGCTGATTCCAGCGAGCGCAGCCCCGCAGTGACGGCGGGGAAGGCGCCTGCACACGGGTCCTGGTCCTGCCTTGCGGGCTCAGCTCCAAAAACACCTCACCCAGCACTGGGACTGCACGCCTGAGAGGCTGTGCTGCAGTCAGTGCGCAGAGCAGCAGGGCTACAGCCAGATAGGCACGGCCTATGTTAGGAAGGGATTTGGTGTGCGCAGTGTTGTCTGTATATAAAGCCAGCTTTTAGAGCTGATTGTCATATTCGAGGTTGAGCGCAGCTGATCTTGCGAGCTGAGCAGTTCCTGCTCTCTCTGGCACTTTGTGAAGATACAAGCCAAGGGTTTGGGTTGAATGAGAGGGAAATGGGATTTGTCACAGTGTGAGCAGGTACAGGAGAGGAGCAGCAGGCAGGCTCAGGCACCAACAGCTCTGCCCTGAGCTCAGCCTGCTGGGACACAGGGCACAGAGAACCCAGAACTGGAAAAAGTGCATTTTTTTCCCCTCATTTTGCTCCTACTTGGCATTTATTTCCCACAGGGCAGGACACACACACGGGTAAGGGGGCACTGCTTGATGTAAAGCAAATTGCCAGTATGCCCGAGCACTACGAAAGCACCAAATGCAAAAGTTAGAGCTGCAGTACAAAACCCCAAATCCACCCAATTACACCCCCTTTAACGGAGGGGCTTTATCGGGCAGTTTCCTCCAAGGCTGCAGCCCTGGCAGAGCTTGTTGAGCTCATCCTAAGGCTCAGGCAGGCTGAGATTTACAGACCACAGAGGTCACCTCTCTTGCTCCTCCGCGTGTGCGCTGGCCCTGGGTGGCCCCAGGCAGTACTTGTGGTCCAGACAGCAGAAGTCTGAGCTCATGGTGGCTCTGGGGACACCCTGGGTCAGTGTCACACAGGAAATCCTGTGGCTCTTGTGCTGATCTTTCTCTTGATGATTCCACAGAGCACTCACATGGCAGCTTGGGGTAAACTGCCCGTAGCAGGTTATACTGCAGCATAGCCACTGTTAAACTGTTGTACAGCTAGAAATATCTCTTTGGATTAGAAGGCTCCATCTTTTGCGTACTTTCTGCCCTGCTTTCAAGTTTAGAGGTCCTCTATTCCTTCTATTTTAGAGTGGTTGCCCCAGCTTGTCGATGACTTGCCACATTCCATCAGACGTGTTCATTTCTTACCGCAGAACACACTTCTCAGATGCATTTCAACCCTCAGCCCTCTCCCAGCGTCACGCTGTAAATTAAATAAGGCCCTTTTGGCCTTGGGGAATGTCCCATGGGACTCCCCAAACCAGGGCAAAATAAAGATGTGTCAGCTGAAGGAAGCTTGCCACAGGGAGGAGGTGTTACACGCACTTACAATGGTGCTGGGGCTCAAAGCTGCACTGTTTTCTAACTCCGGCTACTTTTCACCAGGCTGCGGGTGCCCACAAGGAACCTCTCTTGTATTGTGTTTCAGAGAATCTGCAGAGCAGAGATGGAAATTGCGAACTGGGTCCACAAATACGATGCAGACATGGCAGAAAAACAGGTATCCACTGTAAAGTGCTTTGCTTTCCCATGAGGTGCTATGTACAGGTAGATTCCTGTCCAAAGGGCTCTCACACAGGAGGCCGTGGAAGTGAGGGGCAGTTTTCCATCCAGAAGAAGTACAGGGTTTAGAGGGAAAGCCAGCTTTGTCCTGCCTTGAGTTCAGTTGTTCGCTGTTGCTTTGACTTTTCCTGAAGTTACATCGACTGCTAAATCCCACGGTATGTGGGGACAAGTGAGTGGCCACATTCATCAGACAGGCCCACCTGATGCTAAAGAGCAGGTTGTTCAGTTTTGATTCAATCCCGTTGTCCCTGTCTGGTGTCCAAATCACACTCCTGCTCCTGCTGGTTCCCTTGAGAGGCTGAGAAACCGAACAGCTCATGTCCTGCTGCCTTGGCATCCAGCCTCACCACAACGGGCTGGAACCACATCAACACCCCCGGCCCCGCTTGCTTTCCTCCTTCTTGCCCTATTTAAGGGAAGAGTAAGAGCTGCTGGATCACTCACAAAGCAGAATGTAGGCAGCTGCCTGCTAATTGTAAGAATTCTCCCCACCCACCTTGCGAGGTGTTTAACAATGTGATTATTTTGGTTTTCTGTCTGCTGGGTGGCTGGAGCTCCACATCAGATTTGGGGCAGACACACACCTGTGCTGCTGGTTCCCCCAGTCTCCCAGCCCCATGTGGGTTCTTCAAAGGCATTAGGAAAGGGATAAACTGCCACTGAGCTGGCAAGTGCAGTAACACCCTTAATCCCACCTGTCCCTGGGCTTTTCCTGGCTGATGCGGTCTGGCTCTTCTTGTGCTCCCAACAACGGCTCATCAGCTGGGCTTGGGCCACTCACCTGAACAGCTTCTTAGCCAGGTGTTAGCTTAGGCTCAGCCTTACCCCAACACAGCGATATGGCCTTTTGCTCAGAGCACAGGCAGGAACGGCTCTGACCCGCGTGTGTTACTGCTGCGAATTCCCAGCCGCGGGAGGATGCTGTCTGTGACACAGGGAGAGCTGCAGAGTATTTTTCAGAGGGACAGGAAGGTACCAGGACCTGGCGCCTCGTGAAATCTCCTGGGTAGTGGGCACATGGCTCTGAAAGGCTCAGCTCAGCTCCCAGTCCTGGTTCTTTCTGGATTCGGGGTGGGTTTAGGAAGCCTTACCTAGGGCTGGACAGGGAGGAGCTGCTGGATGCCCTCAGGATTGCTGTACCCGCCCTCTGCTGTCTTGCCAGGCTGAGTATGAGGAGGTTGAAGCTGCTTACAATGAGGAGAAGGCCCAGCTGGCCCGTCTGACAGAGAAGCGCAATCTGCTTCTTCAAGAGTATTCCCAGATTCAGGAGGAGCGCAGGAGACTTAAGGAGAAGGAGGAGGAGGCTTTGAAGGAGTTGAACATCAAGACCCGAGCTGCCACCTGCATCCAGGCCTACTGGAAAGGCTACTTGGTCCGGTCCCTCTACAGCTCCAAGAAGAAGAAGAAGAAGGGCAAGGGCAAGGGCAAGGGCAAGAAGACCAAGAAATAAAGCACCAGATTTATTATTTATCCTCCTGGCAAAGCTACTGACTCTGCTGGGGCTGAGCTCTTCCAGATACAGGCATTAGATTTGAGAGAGCATTTGCATCAAGGCCCAAGCTCACAGAGTCCCAGAATCCCAGGATGTCAGGGGTTGGAAGGGACCTGGAAAGCTCATGCAGTGCAATCCCCCCATGGAGCAGGAACACCCAGCTGAGGTTCCACAGGAAGGTGTCCAGGCGGGTTTGAATGTCTGCAGAGAAGGAGACTCCACAACCTCCCTGGGCAGCCTGGGCCAGGCTCTGACACCCTCACCTCAAACAAGTTTCTGCTCAGATTTAAATGGAACCTCCTGTGTTCCAGTTTGCACCCATTGCCCCTTGTCCTGTCACTGGTTGTCACCCAGAAGAGCCTGGCTCCATCCTCCTGACACTGCCCCTTTCCATATTGATCCCCAGGAATGAGTCCCCCCTCAGTCTCCTCTTCTCCAGCTCCAGAGCCCCAGCTCCCTCAGCCTTTCCTCACACAGGAGATGCTCCACTCCCTTCAGCATCTTGGTGGCTGCGCTGGACTCTCTCCAGCAGTTCCCTGTCCTTCTGGAACTGAGGGGCCACAACTGGACACAATATTCCAGGTGTGGTCTCCCCAGGGCAGAGCAGAGGGGCAGGAGAACCTCTCTGACCTACTGACCACCCCCTTCTAACCCACCCCAGGTACCATTGGCTTCCTGGCCACAAGGGCCCAGTGCTGGCTCATGGTCACCCTGCTGTCCCCAGGACCCCCAGGTCCCTTTCCCCTACACTGCTCTCTAATAGGTCATTCCCCAACTTATACTGGAACCTGGGGTTGTTCCTGCCTGGATGCAAGACTCTACGCTTGCCCTTGTTATATTTCATTAAGGTGGCAATACAATCATTCCTGGGGGCAGGATGAGGCCCTGCACATGACAGTGTTTATCCTCGTGTGGATTTGAGAGCCCATGTCTCTTTCTACAGGAGGCAGCTGCAGCACCGTTGCTTATTGCTGACAGGAGGGACACAAGTCCTGAGTGGGCATCGCCCCGGCAGTTTGCATTTTTGAGCAGGGTGGGATCTGACACAGTCCAGCCTGTGCCCTGCTCCTGATCCTACGGCTCGCTCCCTGAGCCAAGCAGCAAACTGAGCCTTGTTTAATGTCAATCCCTGTCTTGCCAGGATGCCCTCCTCCAGATCCTCTGGTGTCTAATGCCGCGAGAGCAGCTGCAGCCTTTCCGTTTCACAGGGCCACGAGTCAAGTGTTTCTGTTTCCTCCTTGGCTTCTCATTTTCAGTAGCCATGTGGCAACTTCATGCCAGGGAGCTCTTTTCTGCTCTGCCTGCCTGGGCTGAAATTGGGCACAGACACAGCCACACACAGCACACCACCTCTTATTTCAATTTCCTGGGAAACTGGGCTGTTACGTGTTACCATAAAGGCCTGTGAATCACCTTTCACATATTCTTTGCATTCAATAAGGCTGAGAGCAAACAGCATTTTGGATCATAGAATCATAGAATCACAGATGGTTTGTGTTGAAGGGCCCTTCCCAGCTCCCCCAGTGCCCCCCCTGCCATGAGCAGGGACATCTTCACCAGCTCAGGTTGCTCAGAGCCCCGTCCAGCCTGGCCTGGGATGTCTCCAGGGATGGTTCATCCACCACCTCTCTGCCCAACCTGGGCCAGGCTCTCACCACCCTCAGGGACAACAATTTCTTCCTCATGTCCGGCCTGAATCTTCCTCCTTTAGTTTAAAACCATCACCCCTTGTCCTGTCATAACACGCCCTTTTAAAAATCTGTCCCCATCTTTCTTACAGGCCCCTTTTAAGTACTGAAAGGCGCAGTAAGGTCTCCCCAGAGCTTTCTTCTCCAGCTGAACCCCCCAGCTCTCTCATCCTGTCCTCCCAGCAGAGCTGTTCCAGCCTCGGGTCATTTCTGTGGCTCCTCTGGCCCCTCTCCAGCAGCTCCATGTGTGTCCTAAATCCTAGATCCAGACTCCCAGGGACATTTCCTCATTCCCAATTTCCAAGGCCGTTCCTCTCAGCCTCTGTTCCCAAGAGAGGGCAGTGACACCATCTGTAAAGCCCAAATAGCCCCCAGGCCCCATGTGCCCCTCTGCCTCTGCTCATACATGGGTCCCTACAGCTAAAGGGCTTGAGGTGATTTATACCACCAAACTGAAGTGGAGAGGGGACCATTTTGCTGAGGACAAAGAGTGGCTGGAGATGTCCAAGGACTGAGCTCACTGTGAGGGGGAGATCCCAACACAGGACCTGGCACATTTGTCCTTGACTCTGTAGTTGGTTACAAGTCACAGGGCTGGTGTGATGTGCCTGTAGCACCCTGAGTACAAATGGCAGGAGTTTTACCATCTGTGTCCAACCCAGTTCTTGCTGGGGAGTCACAGGGATGAGGTGCAGGGTGAGCTGAGGCTCCTCTCTCTCTGGCACAGCTGGGGATGTGGCTTCACCTGTCTGCAGCCACAAGAGATGCCAGGATCCGTGGAGACGTTCAGATACTGGTACCCACGGGGGTTGTTTGGGATGTATTTACGTTAAGAGGGACACTTCATCTCTCAGGAGGCCTTGGTGGTGAGGATCTCCCTGGACTGCTGCCTGTTCTCCCCTGGCAGGGGCCGTGTCTCCATCTCCCCAGGAACAAGCGCCAGGAGCAGAGGAAACGGCCTCAAGCTGCACCAGGGGAGGTTGAGGTTGGATTTAGGAACAATTTCTTCCCCAAAGGGCTGTGGGGCATTGGAACAGGCTGCCCAGGGCAGTGCTGGAGTCACCATCCCTGGAGGGCTGGACAGACGGACATGAGGTTCTCAGGACATGGGGTAGTGCCAGCGGGAGGTTAACGGTTGGACTCGATGATCTTGAGGGTCTCTTCCAACCAAAATTATTCTGTGTTGGGGTGTTGCAAGGCCTTTGGTCATGATTTTGCAGAACGATTTTGATGTCTCAGTGTCTCACAGTATGTCTAAAACCTCCAGAAGTCAAAGCCTATCTGGAGAGTCTGGGTGACAGACTGAGAACACCCTGTGGTGGGAGAACACCAGCCTTTGGAGTCCAAGGTGCTCTCAGACTGTTTCCAGACGCAGGACTTGCCCTTCTGAGCTGCCTCAGTGTCTGCTGGTGCTCGTGGCTGAGGGACCCTTGGGGCGTCTCTTTAGAACGGGGGGAAGCGCTCAGCGAGCTTCCGTCGGGCAGAGCAGCTTCTTTCTTCACCCAAGGAGCTGCCTGGCGTGGATCCTCAGGCTTGGAGCCAAGGGTGCTCATCGGGGATGTCCCCGGGGTGGGTGTTGGGCCCCTTCGCGCACCCCTCGGCCCCGACCAGGCTGTCGGGGGCTCTGGCTTGGGTTGCCCCGCCGGCAGGGCTGCACGTGCAGGTGATGGGGAGCAGTAATGCGATCAGGGGATCAGGCTGGATTAGGGAGATCAGAGGAAGGTGATCCGGGTGCTGGGAAGGTGGATGCGGGGACGCTGGACAGGGCGGCAGCTGCCACAGGTGCCATGGCGGAGGGGGATCCCCACAGACGTGACCCAGCTCATCACACCAGGGCTGGGGGTCAGGGTGTCTCCTCCCGACCGGGCAGGTGGCCCAGGGGGGTTTTGGGGTGAGCTGTGACCGCCGGCTGGCACTGCTGCCCTCACACTGCTCAGCAAACAGGCTCACGGGCTTGTTTGCCGGCTGGTTTGTGTTCTTGCCCAGATCAGCCTCTTCCTAAAACACCACTAAGATTTTTTTTTCAGTGTTTTTAGAGAGGGGCAATGGGGCAATGGCACAACCGGGGCAGGCTGTGGGGCTCCTCAGGCTGTGTCTAAAACCCCCCCAGCTTTCTGGAGCCTCCCTTGACACCTCATAGAGGCACCAGCCACTTGCTGTCCAGTTGTGGCCCCTCAGTTCCAGAAGGACAGGGAACTGCTGCAGAGAGTCCAGCGCAGCCACCAAGATGCTGAAGGGAGTGGAGCATCTCCCGTGTGAGGAAAGGCTGAGGGAGCTGGGGCTCTGGAGCTGCAGAAGAGGAGACTGAGGGGGGACTCATTCCTGGGGATCAATATGGAAAGGGGCAGTGTCAGGAGGATGGAGCCAGGCTCTTCTGGGTGACAACCAGTGACAGGACAAGGGGCAGTGGGTGCAAACTGGAACACAGGAGGTTCCATTTAAATCTGAGAAGAAACTTGTTTGAGGTGAGGGTGTCAGAGCCTGGCCCAGGCTGCCCAGGGAGGTTGTGGAGTCTCCTTCTGTGCAGACATTCAAACCCGCCTGGACACCTTCCTGTGGAACCTCAGCTGGGTGTTCCTGCTCCATGGGGGGATTGCACTGGATGAGCTTTCCAGGTCCCTTCAACCCCTCACATTCTGGGATTCTGTGACCGGCCGTACATGAAATGTAAGCGCACTGAGGCCTCGGCGGCTGCGGGGCCGCGAAATGGCGGCGGGGGCCAAAATGGCGGGAGCGAGGGGGGGCACGGGCTGTTCCCGCCCCGCCGCCAGGGGGCGCCCGCGCCGCGCCGCCGCCTCACGTGCCTCTCCCCCCCTTTCCCCCCCTTTCTCTTCCCGCCCCCGCGTCACGTGGTCGCGTCCCGCCCCCCGCGGTCCCGGCGGGAGCAGCCGGCGGAACGGGCCGCGCCGCGGGGTCTATGGGGAAAGCGGCCGCGCTGTGCGGCGGCGGCAACGGCAGCACCCGCGGGCTGGTGTCTCTCCTCAGCGCCGTCCCCTGTTTGGCCTGCCACGAGCTGCCGGCCATGAGCGGGGAGCCGGGGGGCCGGGGCGGCGGGGGAGCGGCGGGGGGGCCGCCCGCCGCCCCGGGCTCCGACACGTACAAGGGCTGGCTCTTCAAGTGGACCAACTACCTGAAGGGCTACCAGCGCCGCTGGTTCGTGCTCAGCAATGGGCTGCTCAGCTACTACAGGTACCGGCGAGGGGAGCCGGGGGGACGGACCGGTACCGGTGCCGCGGGGCCCGGGCAGGTGCGGCCGGTGGCGGGGGCTGACCCGGCGGGGATCGCTTTGCAGAGCGAAAACCTCTTCCTTTGGCTGAGTTTGGGGTTTATGTATTCTCCCCCCGCCCCTGTTTGGAAGCGGTGCTCGGGGTTCGATGTGATAGAGCCCTGCGGGGCCGCCCCCTCCAGCCCCGGCCCTGCGGCAGCTCCCGCTGCCCGGTACCGCAGCCTCTGACAGCACCGCCGGCCCTTTCTCGCCGAAAATCGATTTGTTTTTGTAACCGGCTTCTGCTGCTTTTTCTTTGTCGGGCAGGAGACCAGGGGCTGGACACATTGTCCGTTCCCGGGAGATGCGGCTGGTGCGACCGTGTCCGGGGAGAGGGAAGAAGTTGCAGCCCTCACCGGGGACTCTGAAGCCCTTTTCTTGCCGCCGAACGCGGTGGTTTTGACCCAGACAGGCTGTGGTTTCAGCGGGGAGGGGATCGGACACGGCGAGCGGTGATGACAATGATCTGATGCTGTCTTAGGGTCTCTTGCATTTCTTGTACCAGCTGAGTGGTAACAATATAAACATATGGGTGTTGTAGCATTTTGGTGCTTTTATCCTTTAGGAAGGGTAGTGTTTATTGTTGTCGTTTGGATGACAAGCGCTCCGTCACCTTGAGAATTGTGCAGTAAATATTGGCTGTATTTCAGAACGTGGAGACGATCCTGAGTGTTAGAGCTTTGTAAAACAACACGTATTTAACGTACGAAACCCTGCGAGCGTGGATTTCTCCATCAAGGCTGCACAAAAGCTGACACAAAGTTCATCATCTGGTTTCCCCTGAGGCAGATCCCTCAGCTTCTGCTCACTGCTGGGTGTTCATATCCTATAAATCCTCCAGCTCTAAAGAGGGATCTGGAACCAGGTCCTGGGGTTGATCACAGCAGCTCCCAGCTTAGCAGTTCAGTCCTATCTTTATCTATGTGGAGTTGTTTAAAAAAAACGCTGAAAACTCAACTCCAACAAAAATGCTCCATTGAAAATGCTCCCAAGAATATAGCTACCTGGCAGTAATTCAGCCGATTTACCGATCCTTTCTGGAACGCTCATGCTCTTCAGTCCAGATCTGCACGAGCAGAGCTACGTGGCTTGAAAAGGTTGTTGAAGTTCAATGCTCCACTTGTAACCATGTCAGAATATTTTTTCTGTGTCAGTGCCAAGTCTGTCATGCGCAAACAAGTGGTTTTCTTCCATTATTTTAGATCGGAGTAACTAGGTTTATTTTAAGACAATTTGATCTCTTTTAGGCTGGAACAACAAACAGAAGCACCCAAGGAAATTATTCCGAGCGGCATGTGAATGGGTTGAAAGCGCGTTACTTTACAGAGCTTCCAGCCCTGCAGCGGCTGCATGGGAACAGCGATGCTGAAGGGGTGTGTGTGTTTTTGGCAGGAATGCTTTAGTCACCCTCAACTGCCCCATCTTCTTTTCATCGCCGGGCTCACCAAGGGCTGAGTTAGTTTGGTTGTGGGTCAGGAGTACAAAAATACAGCACAGAACACACGGGAAGGTTTTTCGTAAATGGAAAATAACCCCACATACTCTTCCAAACCAACGCTCTGAAACAGCGGCCATGCCGCCCCGTCCAGTGTCAGCTCAACTTGCTGCTGGCAGAGCGTTCCATGGGAGAATCCAGGTAACCCGGCGTTTTTAAGTTAATATGACTTCTGGCTAATTGGCAGGAGCACGGGAGCTCTGACTGTCGGATGATGCGTTTTGCATGACCCCTTCTACAGGCAACTGGGCTGCTGGGTCTTTTCTACACAGACACCGTAAGGAATAACCTCTGTAAAGGTGTCCTGCTGTTCTGTGAGCCTCGTGTTCGGTTTCTGGGGGGGCTTGGTCCCATCCCAGCTCCGAAGGTGCGTGCCAGAATTTTCCTTCTCCGCCTCTGCTGCTTTGCAGGTTGAACGGTGCCCTTGCAGGTGAATTGCTGTGCGCTCCGTGGCTTTTGATGCCCTTGTAACTTGAGTTTGGGGGGTGGTTTCACTGTCACGCAGCCGGGGTGATTTAACCTGATAGAAACTTCATTTCGCTTGTGAACCAGCTGTCATCTTAATAGGAAAAACTGCAGCGGGACGCCCAGGTGGCCTCTCTGTGTGTATTGATTTAGTTCTATATTGAAGCTTTTTTGTTTCATCCTGCTGCTCGTTGTTTAGCTTACTTTTAAAAAAGCCCGTGGCGTTGCTGGGTGATGATTGCAGGTGGGTGTTTTGTTCGTAGAGCGGAGCTCTTACGCTGTTCCGTGGCCCGGCGGGAGCTCCGGTTGGGATGGCCCGTGGTGGGTGCGGAGCCGCGCGAGGGGCCCGGGGCACCCACATGCGACGCCCGTTTTCCGCCAGGTTGATTTCCCAGGGACAGTTTGCTGAGTTAAAGCTTCTCTTTAGAGTATTCCTCCCAAATGGTGTATTTAAAAGCCTCCTGTACCTTTGCAACATTTATGAAGACATCAAGCATTCCTGCCGGTGACGCTTCCCTGCACGACCTGTGCTTTTGGTTCCTGTTCCCTGCTCTGAGCCTCTGCAAAATTGTATCAGCTGAGAGATTGCTGAAGGTTTCCTCTGCAGGGAGGCGTGTGGATTTAGGAACTTCCAGGGGTTGCACAGAGAGATAATTGGACCGTTTTAATGACGCTTGGTTGTCCCTCTTAGGTTATTTCTAGTTTTTACTCCTTCAGCTGACATGGGGATCTGCAGCCCAAAGGTGATGCTGCTGTTGGAAGCAGTGTGAGCAGGGCACAGCGAGTCTGCTTGGCTCGCTAACGATCAAAACTCTCTTTCTAAACTCCTCTGGCAGGCTGCCACGGAGAGATTTATCATTATCTATAATTAGCGTGTCTCTACAGGAGAATCTAATCACCTTGAACAGGTAAGTGTTTTCAAGGAGATTAGAGAGGATCTTCAAGTAAGTATTAATTAACTAAAGATGGGCTTTGCCTCTCGTGACCAGTGCTATAGGAGTGTGTTGTGTTCTCCAGGCAGGTTTCTGGTGTTGAGAAGACCTCGAGTTCTGTGCTCTCCGCTCTGCAGGGTTGGTGCATGGCCCGTTATATATATGGGGTGGGTGTCCGAAGAGCCATCGGCAGAACTTTGTGTGCTTGCAGGACGCAGTCGCTAAAGTGGTGACAAGTGGAGAAGGGAAAAATGCTTCATGCTGTGTGTGATTTGGTCCTGGCTGTGAGGCGCGAGGCTCTTTGTGGTGAGAACCCGCAGCACTGGGTCTGCGCTGAGGGGTGGCGGTGCCTGGCTGGTCTGGCTGCCCTGTCCTGCCAGGGTGCAGGGTGGGCAGCCCCTGCCCTGGAAAAGCCTTTCCCAGAGCAGCATTCTTCACTGACTCTGTCCATCCAGCGGTTAATACTCTGTTAGCGCTGTGAAGTCTTGAGTACAACCCCAAGGGGCTTCTTCCTGCTTCTTGTGGCCAGGAAGGCCAATGGTCCCTGGGGTGGACTAGAAAGGAGTGGTCAGTAGGTCAGAGAGGTTCTCCTGCCCCTCTGCTCTGCCCTGGGGAGACCACACCTGGAATATTGTGTCCAGTTGTGGCCCCTCAGTTCCAGAAGGACAGGGAACTGCTGGAGAGAGTCCAGCGCAGGGCAACCAAGATGCTGAAGGGAGTGGAGCATCTCCCGTGTGAGGAAAGGCTGAGGGAGCTGGGGCTCTGGAGCTGGAGAAGAGGAGACTGAGGGGGGACTCATTCCTGGGGATCAATATGGAAAGGGGCAGTGTCAGGAGGATGGAGCCAGGCTCTTCTGGGTGACAACCAGTGACAGGACAAGGGGCAATGGGCGCAAACTGGAACACAAAAGGTTCCACTGAAAGATGAGAAGAAACTTGTTCGTGGTGAGGGTGTCAGAGCCTGGCCCAGGCTGCCCAGGGAGGCTGTGGAGTCTCCTTCTCTGCAGCCATTCAAACCCGCCTGGACACCTTCCTGTGGAACCTCAGCTGGGTGTTCCTGCTCCATGGGGGGATTGCACTGCATGAGCTTTCCAGGGCCCTTCCAACCCTGACATTCTGGGATCCTGTGATTCTTGCACTGAGGCTCCAGCTGGAAGCTGAGGTGGTAAATTCAGACAGGAACTTGAAAACTGGGGCTGATATTAGAGCTGTGGAGGAATTTAGGGCCCTGAGAGCTCTGATCCAGCACCCAGTGAGGTTGCTCAGGACCTTGAGGTGCTGAGGTTAGAATATCTCTGAGGTATGAGGGGAAGGAGGTGAAGCTGTATGATCAGCGGCTGCAGTCACTGAGTTCGTTCACCTTGGAGAAGAAGAGACTGAGGGGAGAACTTGTGGTCTACAGCTTCCTCAGCAGGGGAGCAGGAGGGGCAGGGCTGAGCTCTTCTCTCTGTGACAGTGACAGACCCCAGGCAATGGCGGAAGATGTGCCAGGGAGGGTCAGCTGGACATGAGGAAAAGGTTCTTCCCCCAGAGGTGCTGGACACTGAACAGGCTCCCAGGGAGGTGTCACGGCCCAACCTGACAGTGTTCAAGAAGAGAGTGGACAGCATCCTCAGACACACGGGGTGACCTGTGGGGTGTCCTGTGCGGGACAGGAGTTGGAACCGATGATCCGAGTGGGTCCTTCCAGCACAGGACATTCTGTGATTCGATGAGATGATGCAACCTCTCTGGCCCCTATTCACTGCTGGAGCAGCCTTGGGGGAGAATGTTTCCTTATATTCAGCATTGTACCTCATGAAGTGAGGAGAGAGAGGTAGTCCAAGAATGATTTGGCCTCAGGTTGCGCCAGGGGAGGTTGAGGTTGGATGTGGGGACCAATTTCTTCCCCAAAGGGCTGTGGGGCATTGGAACAGGCTGCCCAGGGCAGTGCTGGAGTCACCATCCCTGGAGGGGTTTAAAGGGCATTTAGACAAGGTTCTTAGGGACATGGGGTAGTGACGGAGTTGAGTTATGGTTAGACTTTATGATCCTGAGAGTCTCTTCCAACCGAAACGATTCTATGATTTAATAACAGCTTGTCCCTTCACAGACACAGGAGTAGCTGAATGTCCTTGACTATTTGTCACCCTTGGGCTGTCGGAACACACAGGTTTCGAGGACAGCCCTCCAACCGCATGGTGACTTTGAGCTGTTTGTTTTTAAACATCGCTTTAATGACTCGTGTTCCCAGTCATCTTGTTTTCACACAGCACTCCCTTTATCCATATGGCGCTTTGCTGTTGATCATTGTTCATCGTTTGCCTGGTTTTGAGTCAGCTCGTCTCCTGTGCTGTGTCACGGGGGACGTGGTGCTCACACGGCTTGGCACGGCTCGGCATGTTGGAAAAACACTTGAGAACTGCCACGGTGCAAGACCAGGGATGCTCCTCACTGTGCTGCTTGATGCAGGTTTGATTCTCTGCTCCCAGTTCAGTGCTGGGGTGGGAGGGTCGGGCTCACCAGACCCCAAACCACTGCTAACAGTGCAGAAGAGCTTGAGACAGACCCTGGGCCTTATGGGTGTTTTCATCACAGCCTGATTATTAGCGCTGGATCAAGATTTTTGTATCTCTTCCTTCAGTTGTAGAATTCTTCCTCGTTCCGTTTGCTGATTGCAAACCGCCAACAAGAGCTATGAGCTGTCTCGATCCTTTGTTTCTACCTGTGTAGTCTTAAGTGTGTTGGCCCAAGTGCTTCATTTGATGGAACTGTAGCAGAAGGAACTGGTTTGTCTTGCGCAGAACTGAATTTTCAGGGGCGGTGTGTTCTGGTTTTGTGCAGCCCGTGTTGCTGTCTGAAGGCTGATTGCACGGTGAAATTTCAGGTAGCATAGCTCACGCAGCAGTTGTAGTTTCTGGAGCTGTTTGCAGGTATGAAGTGTGTGCACGGGCCTGGCGCTGAGCAGGTCGAGCAGCGGTACGGCGTCTCCTCTGGTCCGGGCACGCAGAGGTGACCGGCGTCACCTGCCTTTGGCTGCAGCTCCTGTGCCTCACTTTTTCCAGGTCATACGGATTCAGTTCTGACTTCTTTTGCTCCAGTTACAGGTGTAAATTTGTGCTTGTGTGTTCTGTCGCCCTGTGTCCCCACAGCGAGTCGGTGCTGAAGGAGCTGATCTTCCTTGCCAGAAGCGATGTGAGAGGCCTGCCGTGTTTTCCCGTGCGATGTCCCTTTCAACCTGCCCCATTTCTTTCCAAGGAGACGCTTTCAATCAGTGCAACATGCAGCGTTTAGAGCACTGTGACTCCCTCCTGAGTGACCCGGGCTGTCGCTATCTGCGCATTGATTTTTCTGTTACAGCAAGCTGAGCCGTGGAGTTTCTTCTCTGTATTATTTTGTGCTTATATATAAATTACATTGTAGTTAGGTAACGTGGCCAGGTAGTTTTAGGTAACTTAAGTACACGGTGATATCAGAGCCCGTTGGTTCTTGTGGATCTCATCAGATGTGGTGCTGATGGCCAACAACTCGGGTCGTCACCCTGAAATGTGAGTTGTCCCAGCCTGCGGCCTGAAGGACGGGCGGCTCGCCTGGCAGATTTATCCCCTAAATAGGATAGTGCTTCAAAACCTGAGCTGGCTGGAGGTGTTAAGTGTCCCCTCAGGTCTTCATGAAGCCCTTCAATTCTTCTAATCGTTCCTATGGCACCTTGGCAGGGATCTTTCTGCGCTTTGCGTCAGCCTCTGTTTGGTTTTGATCAGAAAGCTTGTTTAATAATGAATGGCTCAGTATTTCTGTGTCTCGGCAGGCGCGGGGAAAGCCGGAGGATACGCGGCTGAAGCGGCTGTGTGCTGACTCATGGGCACGAGGCTGCTGCGGATCGGCTCCGCAATTACAGATGCAGATGCAAAGCTGGGTACCAGAGGCAGCCCTGGGAAAAGAGCAGAACAAATTTCCTCCCTGATCCCGTTCCAGGCGCTCACACGATTCCCGTCCCCTTTGCGAGCCCGGGGCTGCAGTGTGGGTTGTTGCTCTCAGTCCTGCCGACCTCCTGCTGTCACCAGATGATGTTGCTCGTAGCTCTGTGACATTTCTTCGCTGCTGCTGGTGGGTTATGTTGTGCGGTTCACACATTTCTGCTGTGTCAGCGGCTCTGGCTGCCTTGCCCTGGTGTGTGACGAGCTGTGGCACGAGGTGCTGGCCCCACACCCCCCAGCCCTTCCCGTCGCACCGATTTCTGCTTCAGAATCTCGGCCAGGTCGATGTACATCCCCGCGGTGACTCAGGGGGAGGTCCTGCGTCCCCTAAAAATGGTCTTAATTCTCCAAATCTTTCTAGACGGCGAGCGCTGTCTGGGCACACGCAGCAGCTTAAAGCAGCTTCTGCAATGCGTGTGAAGATAAACGTGGTGCTGGGGAGCCTGTGCCTTTCTCTTTTCCGTCTTTAACACAAAGCAGTGATTCTTAATCTGTTCTTAAGAGCTGGAGCAGGTTTCTGCTGAGCACCTCATAAGGAACAGAGCAGGAAAAGGTTGTTTGTTCTATCTACTGCCTAAGTATGGCTGCTATATGCATGTGATCTTCTTACTTTAGCTGTGTTGCTTGTTAAAGAAACTCAACCACTGCAGCTGCACGATCTTTAAAAAGCAGCAAACTGCTTCTTTCCATGGCGTAGGTTTTGGATGCGATAATGGGGGCTTGCAGGAGCACCGCTGGGTCGACTCCTTGGGGAAGACATCGGCTTCAGCCGCTGGGACGTGCGTGCCCTTGTGGCCAGGAAGGCCAATGGTACCTGGGGTGGGTTAGAAGGGGGTGGTCAGTAGGTCAGAGAGGTTCTCCTGCCCCTCTGCTCTGCCCTGGGGAGACCACACCTGGAATCTTGTGTCCAGTTGTGGCCCCTCAGTTCCAGAAGGACAGGGAACTGCTGGAGAGAGTCCAGCGCAGCCACCAAGATGCTGAAGGGAGTGGAGCATCTGCCGTGTGAGGAAAGGCTGAGGGAGCTGGGGCTCTGGAGCTGGAGAAGAGGAGACTGAGGGGGGACTCATTCCTGGGGATCAATATGGAAAGGGGCAGTGTCAGGAGGATGGAGCCAGGCTCTTCTGGGTGACAACCAGGGACAGGACAAGGGGCAATGGGTGCAAACTGGAACACAGGAGGTTCCACTTAAATTTGAGAAGAAACTTGTTCCTGGTGAGGGTGTCAGAGCCTGGCCCAGGCTGCCCAGGGAGGTTGTGGAGTCTCCTTCTCTGCAGACATTCAAACCCGCCTGGACACCTTCCTGTGGAACCTCAGCTGGGTGTTCCTGCTCCATGGGGGATTGCACTGGATGAGCTTTCCAGGGCCCTTCAACCCCTCACATTCTGGGATTCATGTTCCTTGTTTCAGTTCCTCAGGCTGTTCCCTGTGCTGTTGGGTGACGAGGGGCTGTAGGTGCCGCCGCCTTTTCAGCAGCGCGGTGCTGACTCGGTGCTTTGTGCCTGTCACTCCTCCGAACGCAGAATTAGAGTCTTTGTCACAACAGAAAATATCCATGGCAACTAATCCACCATCTCTGTGAATCTTCACGATTTTTGAAGTTTCTCTTTTCCTGTGAAATGCACAGGGGTGGTTCCACGAACTTTTTTGCAGGTCTTCTGCAGCTGTCAGGAGTGACGGCTCTTGGAAACGTGTGAAAAACACACCGTCCCGGTTCAGGAGATGGGGCGAGTTTGGGTGTATTTGGCTCCCAAATGGACTGACGTGTGCCCCTTATCTCCAGATGGACTCTGCAGGAGTGGGGATTATGTGATTAAATAAGCACCTTTTTGTCTTATAAACGTGGAGGTGATGTGCAGCAGGGGGTGCCGTCTGTGCCTGCCGCTTGGTAAGAGTTCATGAAGTCAAGTTTCAGCCTGAAGTTTGGGTTTGAAGTCCTTTTCGGAGGCATCTGGGCGGGATGACCGGCTGTGGGGCCGTGTACTGCAGAAGCCCCATCCTGTAGTTCTAAAAGACCAAGATCTCCAAGCTTTGCTGTTCCCAACTGCGTGCGTTACTGTGACCGATGCTGGATGCTCTTAATTCACCATTTATATTTCCTGAGCTGCCACTGGGGTGTTTCCAGCAGAGCCTGTAGAGCAGAAACTACCACAGGTTTATAGCGTGTGGTGAAACGAATGCT
This sequence comes from Patagioenas fasciata, assembly GCF_037038585.1. NCBI lineage: Eukaryota > Metazoa > Chordata > Aves > Columbiformes > Columbidae > Patagioenas > Patagioenas fasciata. The sequence goes on from NC_092536.1 coordinate 13,001,414, forward strand.
TTATTTTCTCCACGCAGTTTTTCCTTCCGTGTCGGCTGGCTCTCTGTGGTCTGTCATGGGGAGGCTGCTGCAGCTCCCAGGCTTTGGGTCCCTCCTGGAATGTAATTTTTATGAGCAGGAGGACAGAGTGCTCAAACCCAATGTAATTTTGCAGTGGTATGAAAGGTGCCTGTGCAGCTTGATATTTCTGTGTAGTGTTTGGATGTATAATTAGATTTATTTTTTTATAGACATGATAAGATTACACCACATTAATCCCAGTATTTGCTCTATAATGTCTTTATGGATGGGTGGGTGCGCTGGCAGCCGGTCTGCGGAGCACCGAGGTTGCTCTGGGTTTCAGAAGGACCATGGCAGGCTGGAGAAACAGGACGATGGGAACCTTTGGGTGTTCAGCAGAGTTGGGCACAAGCCCTGCCCTGGGGTGTCTGGCTAGCAGGCCACACAGAGGGATCTGGAGCAGCTGGATCGTTGGGCTGAGGCCAATTGTCTGAGGTTCAGCAAGGCCAAGTGCAGGTCCTGCGCTTGGGTCACAACAACCCCATGAACGCTGCAGGCTGGGGCAGAGCGGCTGGAAAGTGCCCGACAGAAGCAGACCCCTGCCCAACTCTCCAGCCTGCCCGGGTCTCCGGGTGATAGGGGGGGACGGGCACAGGGATGTCCCCGCCGGGCTGAGGCTGCTCTGGGCCTCATGCTGCAAAGGAGCAGGAGCCACTTAGCATCTGAAAAGCCGCGTTGGTGTGGGATTGGGACGCTGGTGCTTCCAGCACAGTACAGACAACACCATGTGCTCTCTGCTGGTTCTCACATTGGTATTTTAATCATACTGAGCATTTGGCTTTGTAAAAGCTGCCGTTGCCCATCCAGCGCTCGACTCCTGTGCTGCTTGTGGCTGCACTACTTAAAAAAAGAAAGAATCAGTATGGTTTTGTTCTCTGAATTTAAGTTGGCCCCTAAATTGAGGGAAGGACTTCTACCTGGCACTGGGACAGCCTGAGGATTGGCACACCAGTGCAAACACGTGCCTGAAATTTATGATGTTATTAAACCGTGCTTATGGTTTTCTTTGTTAAAGCTTACAATAGATACAGTGTTTTGCTGTGACGCTTGGAGAGGGAAAGACTTGGTTGGTTTCTGACCCCTTTAGGGGTGAGGTTTGCTGCAGGAGCTGACAGACAGAGGTTTTTATGATTTCTTACCTGTTTGTGTTTGTCTGCAGTGCCTGGGCCGCCCCAGCTCAGATGCTGCCCTTGAGCTGTTCCCCTGGGCATCTGTGTTTCTATGTAGGTAAATCTGAGTGTGCCCCCTTCATCTACCCCACGAGAAAAGCAGCAAAGAAGTCTGCTTTGCAGGGGAAAGCCTATGGATGCAACTCCTTGGGAGTTCACGTTTAAATCTGGAAGCTGATGTGCAGAGGTCTAGGTTGTCCTTAGCCCTGGAACAAGCCAGGTTTTTCCCCCCGTGGGCATCGAGCCCTGGATTCTCTCTGTAAGGTCCTTTGGGTGATGCAGCGCTGTATCTCGGCACAGATAAGGTCTGCAATTACAGGATGAGATTGAATTTACCTCAAATCTGCAGCCCTAAGCTGCCTTTACCGCGCAGTAATGAAATATCTCTCTGGCTGCCCGTGTCCGTGTTCTCCATTTGGAGGATGTTAATGTATTACCTGTCATCTCCTGCTTTAGGGGCGGCATAAAGCGCATGCTGTGGGAACACAGCTGATTTCATCAGGATTTTCACATTTGATTTCTAAGTGCACGATACCTGTAACGGGCTTAATGATTGCGAGGGTCCCATTCTACCGTCAGTGTACGAGGCATGGAGAGATTTGGGGAATAATCACAGAATCATAGAATCATTTTGGTTGGAAAAGCCCCTCAAACTCATGGAGTCCAACCGTTCCCCCACTCCTGGCACTGCCCCATGTCCTGAGAACCTCATGTCCGTCTGTCCAGCCCTCCAGGGATGGTGACTCCAGCACTGCCCTGGGCAGCCTGTTCCAATGCCCCACAGCCCTTTGGGGAAGAAATTGGTCCCCACATCCAACCTCAACCTCCCCTGGCGCAACTTGAGGCCGTTTCCTCTGCTCCTGGCGCTTGTTCCTGGGGAGCAGAGCCCGACCCCCCTGGCTCCAAGCTCCTTTCAGGCAGTTCAGAGATCAGAAGGTCTCCCCTCAGCTCCTGTTCTCCAGCTGAACCCCCCAGGTCCCTCAGCCGCTCCCATCACACTTGTGCTCCAGCCCCTCACCAGCTCCGTTCCCTTCTCTCAACTCGCTCCAGCACCTCAAGGCCTTTCTTGGCATGAGGGGCCCAGAACTGCCCCCAGGATTGGCGGTTTGGCCTCCCCAGGTCCCAGCACAGGGATGGTCACTGCCCTGGGCCTGCTGGCCACACCAGTGCTGGTACCAACCAGGCCGCTGGTGCAGGGAGGTGCTGATGCATTTGCAGTGAAATTCTGAGCGTGATGCGGAGTTTTCCTGCCTGATGTCGCTGCTCTGCCCCCAGTTTCGCAGGATACGACTGGGCGGTTGTAATGGGGGTAAGAACCACGTAATCTGTAACGTAGTTGGGTTTTAATCTTGTTGTGAAGTTGCTCCATGGTGTTTCTGTGGTGAAGACTTGCATTCCTGTAGTTTGAGGAAGAGTTCGTCAAGTAACTGCCTGAAATGCCAGCAGTAAGCTGGCTTCTAATCGTAGCAGGTATTACCCCGAATCAGGGCATCGTCACCGGTATGGAGGGAATTCCGTTTTTGTCTCACATTCAGCACACCATTCTTTACATATTTCTGCCGTTTTTCATTCGCTTGTAAAGGAAGTTAAATCTAGCAATCCCTTTGTCCCATGTGTCATGTAAGTAAACCCTACTTTTACCACAGGTATATTTTTAATTTCCAAGTTGTGATTGATTTGTGGAACTGCTGGTTTGCCTGAGCTGTTGATTATATATACAGCCAACCAAGTGTTCCTGACCGCCGGGGCGTGTGTTCCCGTGAACCACACGCTGCCAGCAGCAACGCCTGTAAACGTGTTTGTTCCCTTGGCCGAAAGGGACTGTGGGATAAGGTTTTGTGGGTCAGACTGTGCTGGTACCTTGGCCTGGGTTGGCAGCAGGACGAACGGAGCTCCGGGTCCCATGTTGTCGTGCTGGGGTTGGAGCCCCAGATGTGCAGATTTGATGGAGGAGAAGTTGCCAGGTGAGCTCGGGTGTCCCTCCTGCTCCACATCAGCAGAGGTTCCCCGGGGAAAATTGCTTTAGGAAAAGCCACAAAACCCCTCTTGGAGCGTTTGGAGTTGCATGGGAAATAGTTGATATTTGACTTGCAGAACCGCTGCCCTTTTTCCCCTCTGTGCTGAGTGTATCCTCATCAGATGGCAGGAGAACAGGATAACATGCAAGACTCAAACCTGTTTTTGTGGGATCTACCAGGGGGCTTTGGGGCTTTGCTGGGTGTTGCAAAGCTGTCTTTCACCCTAAGTGTTTTGACTCTACTTGCTAATGGGAGAAAATGTGGGGAGTTTTGTTTGCTTTGTATGGGACAAAACTGAATACAACACCATGGTGGTGATGTGTGGGGTGTTGAGGGTGAGTTTGTAACCTGGGGGATGGAAACCTGGCAGAAATGCTTGAAATCACTGTTTGGTTCTAGTGCACTCCTGTGATTGAAATCAGTGAAGGCCCAAGAGGTTGAAGTTGGATCTTGGAACAGTTTCTTCCCCAAAGGGCTGTGGGGCATTGGAACAGGCTGCCCAGGGCAGTGCTGGAGTCACCATCCCTGGAGGGCTGGACAGACGGACATGAGGTTCTCAGGACATGGGGCAGGGACAGGAGTGGGTTATGGTTGGACTCGATGATCCTGAGGGGCTTTTCCAGCCAAAATGATTCCATGATTCTATTCTTGATGCAAAGTGCAGTTTTTCTCTCTTTAATACAGCACCGAGAGTCGTGTTTCTGCTCTAGCAGGTCTCTGCAGAGAGAATCTGCTCCCGTGTCCAAGTGGTGTAGCCTCAACAGCTTAGTTTGGTCCTAAGCCAGCGTAGAGGTGATGGGATCCAGGTTGCGGCATTGGGAAAAGAGCAGTTTAGTGCTTTTTCACTGGTGCGTACTCCTCAACACGCTGGTGTGAGACCATGGCAAGATTTCCTGCAGCGTCCTGCCTTCTGTTCCTGTTACAGCAGCGCTTCTTCCCTCTGGGAAAAAACCAAATTGAAGGCTTAAACCTGCTTTTCTTCCCACCCTCCTTACGGGAATGACGAAGTAGAAATGGGCTTCAGAACCGGCTTCTTTGTGGTGCTGAGCTGCACTTACGGTATTTATTTTCCATGGTGTAACTCTGTGCATCCCGCGCCCCGCTGGGAGCGGGTATCGGTGCTATCGCTGCTCAGGCACACAGCGAATACCTTTCTGCTTTTCTTGGTTTTACTTTTGTGTTTTCTGCACCAGCAAAGTAACCGGCTGCTGCCCCTGTGTATGTAGCGCTTCACTTGCTCGGTCCAGTTTAAATTTTCCCGATTAGCAAACAGAAATCTCTTTGTTCTGTCTCAAGCACCCTAATTTTGAATTGGCGAGTGGGGCAGAGGGGGCAGCGTTTAGAGAAGGTGCTTGAAGCGTCTCCTATGGAAATGAATGCTGCTGAGGTCTAAAAATAAACTGTTCCCAGCCCTGTCCCTTTGCGGGAGCTGCTGGACACGAGCCCTCGGGGTTGGTTTTAATGCCGGTTATGAAGCCCTGGACCTGCAGTGGGGCTGTGGGACCTGCCGGCAAAATCCTGCGGAGCCGGGGTGCTGGGTGGGCTGGGGGTCACCCGGCCCCGCAAAGCGCTCGTTTGAGCAAAATGTGTGTTTGCTCGTTAATTGTCCATTTGTGGTGAATGTACAGTGGGTTCCTGTGGAGGTGCCTTGGCTGCAGAAATGAAAGGTCGTGACTTTGAGTGGATGCTGCTGCTGCTGTCGCGGCTGGGAGGCTGTGCTGGGTGGAGGGGAGGGTGGGTGGCACTGACCCCAGGCTCGGCTGTGACCGGGAGCACGGGGCTGGTGGGACGGAGGGCAGGTCTGCGCTGTGCCAGACAGCTGGAGTAGAGCTTGGGAGCTCTGGTGGACAACACAGTGACCATGGGTCACCATTGCGCCCTTGTGGGCAAGAATCCAACGGTACCTGGGGCGTGTGAGGAAGAGTGTGAGCAGCAGGTCGAGGGAGGTTCCTCCTGCTCTGCTCTGCCCTGGGGAGGCCACATCTGGAGTCTGTGTCCAGTTCTGGGCTCCCCAGTTCAAGAAGGACAAAGAGTTACTGGAGAGAGTCCAGCGCAGGGACACAAAGATGCTGAGGGGTCTGGAGCATCTTTGTGATGAGGAGACACTGAGAGAGCTGGGGCTGTTGAGCTGGAGAAGAGAAGCTGAGAGGGATGTGATCAATGGATCAATATCTCAGGGTGGTTGTCAGAGGATGGACCAGACTCTGTTCAGTGGTGCCCAGCACCAGGGTGAGGGGCAGCGAGCACAGACTGAAACACAGGAGGCTCCATGTGAACGTGAGCAGAAACTTGTTTGCTGGGAGGTGCCAGAGCCTGGCCCAGGCTGCCCAGAGCGGGTGTGGAGTCTCCTTCTCTGAGCCATTCAAACCCCCTGGACCCACCTGTGTGATCTGCTCTGTGACCCTGCGTGAGCAGGGCTGGGCTGGGGATCTGCAGAGCTCCTGCAGCCCAACCAGGCTCGTATGCTGTGAATATTTCTCCATTAAAATCTCCAAGCATCTTATTGCGCCATGGAAGTTTTCTTGCAACACAGTGCACTGAACAAACACTGAAGTCGGGTTTGAGCAGTTGGGAAATTCGCTTCAAGCTGTAACTCGTCCTTGCCTTGGTGAGCACTGTGCCTTGTGAAGGTCACTGGCTTTGCTTTCCCTCTGGGCCACACGTTTAACTCCTGTGTTCCTGGTGCCCCACGGCAACATCTGTGAGATCTGTGCAGAAAACAAATCGCCCCTGGACACTGAGCCCAGGGCTATTGTTGTCACTCGGGTCCCAAGATAAATTTCTGAAAGCACCTATAGGTGCTTTGTATGGTTGGTTATTCTTGCATGCAGACTGGAGGGAATGTGGTGTCCATACTACCCGAACAGTCTGTCTGTCTGTCTGCTCTTCCTCTGAAGAATATAAATACAGTAACACAGTTTTGCCCAGTGCTTGCTTGTTATTTTAGAGTGTTGTCAAAAATTTTATGATACAATTGCAATTACATGTAATAATACAACTAATATGATGTAATAATGCAATAATAATTGTGCCGAGGGAGGTTGAGGTTGGATCTGGGAACAATTTCTTCCCCAAAGGGCTGTGGGGCATTGGAACAGGCTGCCCAGGGCAGTGCTGGAGTCACCATCCCTGGAGGGCTGGACAGACGGACATGAGGTTCTCAGGACATGGGCAGTGCCAGGGGTGGGGAATGGTTGGACTTGATTATCCTGAGGGTCTCTTCCAAACAAAATGATTCTGTGACTCTATGATTCTATATTACTGCTAATACAATATATATGACACGATGTAGCATGCATGCGATACAATATAAATAGATTCTATCACATATATACATAAATCAGATATATATAAATAAACCCTCTCTGATGGTAACCACAAGGTTCGGGGGTCTGGAGGCGCCAGGGCTGGAACCCGCGTGTTGGGACTCGCAGGTGAAGCCGCTGGGATGCGCCAGCTCTGTCCAGACGTGCTGGCCAATGTCACTGGGCATCCGCAGGGTTTGGTCCAAGAGATGTGTCCCCATCACGGCCCAGTAAGCACTTAACTCGATTTCTATTTTAAAATAAGCTCTTGGCATCTCCCGTGGCTGAAAAGCCAGCTGCCAGAATTGCTTGTCTTTTGGGTAATGTTGTAAGGAATGGGAAAGGTCTCACGTTGTGCCACACTGCCCCATGCTCTTACATGGCAGGGATGTTTTAAGCTCCTGCTTGTGTTTGCCTCTCTCTGTTTCATCATTTCTTCTGGAACAAATTACTCTTCACTGGCCTGAGAACCTCTTAGGAGTGTGTCCTTGGAAGGTAACCTCATGATTTAATAGGTAATGGGAATTGTGGAGGTACTTTGTAGACACATATAAGAGCCTCTTGTGTTTTTCAAGTTGCTGTTCCCCTCTTCTGCCAAGACGTGGGGAGCAGTTTTACGCCCTCTGCGGAACGGGCCCAGCTGCCGAAACGGGATGTGCTGCTTCTAGAACGTCTTTTAGTCATGGAGTGAGGTTTCGGGGTGGCTGCGGGAGGTTGCTGTTGTCACTGACGTTCATATTTATCCTGAGCAGAAGCAGCTGCTTGTTGTGTTTGGTGAGAAAATGCAATGGCATGAAGCGCTGTGCGTATCTGGGCACAGCTGGACACCGACCTCACGCCACACAGTACGTAAACCTGTAGTAAGGTGGTTGCTGTACTGAGGAGCTCACAGTCAAGGGTTAGATCGGGTTTTAAATATGAAGTTTTAGCTTTGTCTTCTTGTGCCCAGGCCTTAAAATAGAAGAAAAAATACAGCTGTGCCCCATGCAGCCGTTGTACCTACATCTCAGTGTTTTGTACAGAAAGAAGTTCTGCGCTGTAATTCTAGCGTTGTTCCAAAGCTGGCAAAAAGTCAGAAGCGCGATGACTTTAAAGCAGCGTTCGAGGTCACAGGCTGTAATTTATGTGGTGTCGCTGAAGACAATTTATTTGGGCCTTGAAACATGAATGCTGATGGTAAATTGCATGAAGAGAGCTGCTTGAATTCTTGGAAGCAAATTCTTCTGTCCATGCTTGATCTCGGAAGGGCTGGGTAAGGCTTGTGCTCAAAGCAAACACCCCCAAACTCGCTGCTCTGAAAAAACACGACGTATTTATCAATCTGAGCTGTTTAGGGCTGATCTTTGTTCTGATCACTTAACGCAGTTCCCCAGGCTGAAGGACCAAGCAAGGCTGAAAAGCAGAGGCTGTAAAAAGCAGCAGCGCTGCTGGAGGCTCTCGTCTGCTCCACTCATTTATTTCAGCCGCCTTGTGCGGTAAGAGCATTTGTCAAATTAACCTTGTGTATTGTCATTTGTTGTTCGCTCTTGCTTATAAATGAGTTGCCAAGCATGTAAATGGTGCGTCGCCCACGTCTGGGTTTATATTAACCTCTGCGGAGATGATGGGGTTTGGACCAGACCTTCCATAAACTTGGAACTGATGCAATAAACTTGGCAGCCGTGCTGCCCACAAAGCTTGGTGGGATTCTTCCCCTCTGGATCTTCAGCATTTTTGCTTGGGAAGTAAAGGAAGCGGTAAACTGGGGTGCTCCCTCTGGCGCTTTTAGAAGAGGTGAGCAGGGTTTGTAAGGTGATTCTGGATCGTTGAGCTCCAGCTGTGAGCCCGGGCTCTGCTCCCACTCCTGTGTGTTTGTAGTCACCGCGTACCCTGAGCCGGGGTCTTGTCTTCGGGAACCACATCTGGGCAAAGAGAGAAGAGCCTGAACAGCAGGAAACCCAGGGTGATCAAAATAGAGGTGGGGGAGTGCTGAGGGTGTGCCTGGCGCTGCAGGAAACGCTGTTTTCCCCAGGGGCTTTTTGTCCTTGTGCCTGGGGCTCCTGGGGACAGCAGGGTGACCGTGAGCCAGCACTGGGCCCTTGTGGCCAGGAAGCCAATGGTACCTGGGGTGGGTTAGAAGGGGGTGGTCAGTAGGTCAGAGAGGTTCTCCTGCCCCTCTGCTCTGCCCTGGGGAGACCACACCTGGAATATTGTGTCCAGTTGTGGCCCCTCAGTTCCAGAAGGACAGGGAACTGCTGGAGAGAGTCCAGCGCAGCCACCAAGATGCTGAAGGGAGTGGAGCATCTCCCGTGTGAGGAAAGGCTGAGGGAGCTGGGGCTCTGGAGCTGGAGAAGAGGAGACTGAGGGGGGACTCATTCCTGGGGATCAATATGGAAAGGGGGAGTGTCAGGAGGATGGAGCCAGGCTCTGCTGGGTGACAACCAGTGACAGGACAAGGGGCAATGGGTGCAAACTGGAACACAGGAGGTTCCACTTAAATCTGAGAAGAAACTTGTTCCTGGTGAGGGTGTCAGAGCCTGGCCCAGGCTGCCCAGGGAGGTTGTGGAGTCTCCTTCTGTGCAGACATTCAAACCCGCCTGGACACCTTCCTGTGGAACCTCAGCTGGGTGTTCCTGCTCCATGGGGGGATTGCACTGGATGAGCTTTACAGGTCCCTTCAACCCCTCACATTCTGGGATCGTGTGACAGTGTTACTGTCCCCAGTGAAGTTGCTGCAGGAGGTGCAGCTCAGTCTGCAGAGCCCAGCTCACTGCAAACCCCTGCCTGGCCGTATGGCAGCTCTGCTGAAGCTGCCAGCATCGTCCTCTGGTTTTCCTGGCTGAGATGGACACCCACATGTCACATCTCTCGAGTGCCCAAACAGGACACTCAGCACCCTGGTACATACTTGCTGGGTTTCCTTCTGGCCAAGTAGAGGATACTTTCCCCACCATATACACTTCATTTTGCTTTCCCTGTGCTGAGTTCCTTTGCAGCCTTTAATTCTGCTTCTGCTGGAAGGAGAAGGAGAAAAAACCCCATTAGGAAAAGGTTCTTTCCCCAGAGGTGCTGAACACTGAACAGGCTCCCAGGGAGGTGTCACGGCCCAACCTGACAGTGTTCAAGAAGAGACTGGACATCGTCCTCAGACACACGGGGTGACCTTGGGGTGTCCTGTGCGGGACAGGAGTTGGAACCAATGATCCGAGTGGGTCCTTCCAGCCCAGGACATTCTGTGATTCGATGAGATGATGCAACCTCTCTGGCCCCTGTTCAGTGCTGGAGCAGCCTTGGGGGAGAATGTTTCCTTATATTCAGCATTGTACCTCATGAAGTGAGGAGAGAGAGGTAGTCCAAGAATGATTTGGCCTCAAGTTGCGCCAGGGGAGGTTGAGGTTGGATGTGGGGACCAATTTCTTCCCCAAAGGGCTGTGGGGCATTGGAACAGGCTGCCCAGGGCAGTGCTGGAGTCACCATCCCTGGAGGGCTGGACAGACGGACATGAGGTTCTCAGGACATGGGGCAGTGCCAGGGGTGGGTTATAGTTGGACTTGATTATCCTGAGGGTCTCTTCAACTGAAATGAATCTATGATTCTATGAAAACCCGTTCTGGGAGGCTGCAGCAGTGCTGGTCAGAGCAGAGACCTGCATGCGGCTGTATGGTCATGCCAGCGTGGAGAATGGCTCTCGCCCTACTGAATGGTTTATTTATATATGTGTGTATATATATATATGTATGTATAAACAGTTTATATATATATATGCAATCAAACTCTTCCCCAGTGCTTTGCAAACTCCTTCCCAAGGCCTCACAGACGCGGTGCCCAAACCCAGCACACAAACGCAGCCTCCAGTGTAAGACTCGCAGCTCCAGCAGCAGTTTCTGTGACATAAAGTCCGGAACACGCTGACGCTCTCCCTGGGCAGTGGGGGAAGCCGCTCGCCCACCCCGGCACCTCCCGGCTCTGTCTGTGTGTCCATGTTTACCGGGCCAGTGCCCTTATCAGCCGCGGCCACCACCGGCGTCCCCAGGGTGCGAGCAGATAGCGCGACATGGGGGCGGGAACGGGGATGCTTTACTGGTAACTTTTTAATTTAAAATTTATTTTTTAATCTTTGTTAATGAAAAGCCCAGCACAAGATCCCTTTCCAGACTGTATCTTGCTGATCTCTGTGTGATGCCTTGGAGTTTGGTTTTTCTTCTTCCTCCTGACCACTGCTGAGGTTTCCTGGCAGAAAACCTGCCCTGTGCACCTGCATCACAGGCGTGTTCTGAAAGCCCCTTCTGGATGTGTTATAAAGCTAATCCTGCCGATGATGTGCCTGGATAGATTGCTTTTAGAGTCTCCTTCTCCTTGGAGCGGCAGGCCCGGTTGTGGCAGCGCTGTGCAAACAGAACGTGTCCTCTTTGGGGAGCACGGGAAGGGAACCGGGGTCTGCGCTGTTCACTGTGGTTCTGCTGTTAGCAGCAAAAGCGTTCACAAGTCTGTGTGCATTTCTACAGGCTTCACGTGCTGTTTTCTTAGGAAAAAGGGCCCTGTACCCAGGCACTCTGCTTGGGTATATTATATATTTGGAGGAGATTGCCTGTGGACAAGCCGAATGGGGCCGGCTGTGCTGTTCGACCATCTCGCCTGCGCTTTTATTTCAGAGAAGACGCGGGGGGAAGCCTGGGTGTTTTCATGGTGTTGTTGGTTTTCTCGACCCGACCATCTATTCAATGTGCTTGGCCAGCAGTGAATTCTCCGAGACTCACTGTTCCACCCACGGCGCCTCTGACCCGGCGTTGGCACAACGGCCGGGGAGCTCTGCGTTAGACCTTCATGGCACACGCGGCGAGCACCGCAGGGCGTACCTGAGCATCTCCCGCCGACCAGTGATCTCCCCGAGCCCCCCGGAAGGGTTTTGTTCGCTTTGTGAAGCCTGGAGAGACACGGCGTGGTTGTAAACGATGCGGAGCAGAAGCGTCTTGCAGAGGCTCGCCCTGCACCAGGGGCGTCGCGGCCAAACCGAGATGGCAAAGCACTGGGGAAAGGAGCGTGAAACCCAGAGTTACTCGCTTAATGCATGCGTCTATTTATAGGAGAGGTTTTCAGTTAAAAATAAATCCTTACTCGTGCAGTGTTGCAGGCTCGTTGGTGTTGGAAGCTGCTGGATGGCTCATGGGGAATATTTGGGTGATGTGCTGAGCTGCACCATCCCTGCGGCCGGCAAGGATCGCAGCTTTTCCCCTCAAACCTCATCCTTACTAATCTGTGCCCATCCCGACTGCAGCCAGCTGCAGATTAATCGCCCTTTAAATAGAAATAAATCGTGTCTTTTTGCAGAAATCTCAGCGCTTGCCATATGCTTGTTTGGCTTTGTTTGCAGTTCGGTAGGTTTGGTGAAGGGAAAAAGAGGAAGGAAATTAAAGATGATGAGAGCTGTTTGTCCCGTGGAGCTCGTGGTGTGGGAGGGCTGTGCTGACCCAGCGCGCGATGCCGAACGGGGACGGCACCCAATGTGGGAACCACCCCTGAGCCAGCGCCTGCCTTCTCCTGGGTGCTCATGTTCTGGAATTGGGTCGCCATAAAAACCTCTTTATTCCTGAACGAAGGGGGAGCAACAACCCCAAGGGGTTTGGTGCCCACGCTTACATCCTCCGGCTGCAGGCGTGTGGGCTTTCGGCCTCAAAATAACACCCACTTTTGAGTGCGTTTTGGAACTTGTCACTCATAAAAGTGAAGGCAGAAAATTCACTTTCTACCCCTGTTATCCTGAACAAAGGATGTGCAATGCAAAATCTCAGTGTGTCGGGAAACGTGCTATGAAGCGCTTGTACAGATGGGTTTCTGTAACCCAACTGTGGGGCTGCTCTGTATGAGATATTCCCAGTGTTCCCACGTTGAGGACGGGTGATGGTGACTGTGAAATCAAGCACCAGGTTTGAGTGGGGATGAGCTGCTGGGGCTCAGGGACCCCGCACTGGCAGCTTCGCAGGGCTGGAAACTGGTGCTGAGCTGGGGCCGGGGCTCCTGGCCAGTGTGGGTGATGCTGAGGACGTGGTGGTGGCACAAGAGCCTTTGACTGGTGTGGTGAGATGTGGAGCTCCTGGCCCTGGGCTGGGGGGGAACATGGGCGGGCGCTGGTTGAGCTGCCGGGGTCACTGAAGGGTCAGAGAGCTTGATCTGATGCAGAGAGAATCACAGATGGTTTGTGTTGAAGGGACCTCCCCAGCTCCCCCAGTGCCCCCCCTGCCATGACAGGGACATCTTCACCAGCTCAGGTTGCTCAGAGCCCCGTCCAGCCTGGCCTGGGATGTCTCCAGGGATGGTTCATCCACCACCTCTCTGCCCAACCTGGGCCAGGCTCTCACCACCCTCAGGACAACAATTTCTTCCTCATGTCCAGCCTGAATCTCCCTCCTTTAGTTTAAACCATCACCCCTTGTCCTATCACAACAAGCCCTTTTAAAAAGTCTGTCCCCATCTTTCTTATCAGCCCCTTTTAATTCCGGAAAGGCCACACTAAGGTCTCCCCGGAGCTTCTCTTCTCCAGCTGAACACTCCAACTCTCTCAGCCTGTCCTCCCACCAGAGCTGTTCCAGCCTTGGATCATTCCTGGGGCTCCTCTGACCCCTCTCCAGCAGCTCCATGTGTGTCCTGTGCTGAGGACCCAGAGCTGGACCAGCACTGCAGGGGGGTCTCACCAGCGTGGGGCAGAGGGGCAGGATCCCCTCAAACCTGCTGCCCATGGGGCCGGGGATGCAGCCCAGGGTGTGATCAGCAGCCCATGACCGATCTTTCATCCACTGTATAGTCTCATTAGGCTCCACATTCTCCATGGAAAGTCCTTGTGTACCATCCGGATGTGGTTTGTGGTTCATGAACGTGAGCAGAGAGCAGCGTCCCCTGGGATGACGGAGCTTCACTGCTCGGCTGTGTTCAGATGGGCGCCGTGGTTGATCCTGTACCGTGGCATCTTCTGTGCTGCCCCCACTCATGGTAATGAAACAAAATCCCCCGGGAGAAATTTCCATCCTCAAGTAATTAAGAAAAGGACCTGCCTGATTACCCTTGTGGGCCTGCATCTCTAAAAGAAAAGGGTGCTGAGAGTATTTCAGTGCATTGGTGCGTGGTTTTATTGTGGAGCAGGCAGAGTACAAATCCATTTGGTATCTCCTCTCTCCTCTCCCCATCTATTGCATCGCCCAGTTCTGCTGCTGCTTCTTTCTCTTGTAGGGGGGACGTGAGTTAAAAAAGTGGCTTTTGTCTGAACTTCTGATTATTTCCAGGTTGTCATATAGCGGAGAAAGCGAAGGCGGAGATGGGGCTGGTCCCTGTGGAAGCAGGTGTGGAGGGATAAGGAGCATCAAGCGTCACATCGGCCACGTGTTGTGCACAAGGTTCACAGAAATGGAATAATCTTCATGTTCTACAAACATGAGCTTGAGAGCTCTGCGTGATTTCTGTATTAAACGCCAGCCTTGTTTCAAAATACTGCTAGAAATACAGGGTGTTTCAAAACAATGGACGCAATGTGAAATCACAACTGCTTTGAAATTGGGTCCCTCTTTTTGGAGTCCCCTGCAGTAGCAATGAGCAGACTCAGCCAGTGGGAAGCTTTGCAGCCGTTTATAGTTGGGTTTGCTACCCGTTCCTGGTATGTACCGCTTCTCCCTGAGAAAAACTCCCCGTGTAAATGAGTTTCAGTGTGCGTTTGTTCTTTCCCTGGTAGTACCACCGCTCCCGGCTCTGGCCGTGCGGTGCCGGGTGGGAGCACAGCGATCAGCACCCGTGTCCCACAGCGCTGACTGTGCTGTGCGGGGGTGATCACGGCGTCACAGAGTGTCAGGGGTTGGAAGGGACATCCAGTACAATCCCCCCGGAGCAGGAACACCCAGATGAGGTTACACAGGAAGGTGCCTTTTTCCTTTTTCCCTCCCTCTGGGATTGGCTTTAGCACCAGGTGCTGCGGCCTGGGCCTACCTGCTCGCCTGTGAACAGAGTTCGTGAGGAATTGCTTTGAGTATCTTCAATTTCTATTTTACATATATGTATTTACTAGTAGTGTATTAGTATTTAGTTATTTTATCAAACTGTGTTTACCTCAATCCAAGTTTCTCCCTTCCCTTTCAATTCTCTCCCCATTTTGGGGGGTGTTGAGGGGCTGAGTGAGCGGCTGTGTGGTTGTATTGCCAGCTCGGGTTCAACCACGACACCGCTCAACACCGCTGGGCTCTGCAGCCCTTCCCTTGTTATCTCAGGAAGACAACGAGGATAAACATTTCCACGCTGATCTGTCGAGAGCGAGACGAGAAACCCGTAGCACAGCAGATGGGCTGCAAAGCAACACATGCAGGAGCTGCATCCCTGGTCAGACACCGAGTCCTGTGTCTGCACAGGGCTCCCCACAGCCCGTGTCCTCCATGGACAGAACGTGAGTCTCCAGCGTTCACAGCCAGGAGCAGCAGCTCAGCACATCCCAGGCCCAGGAGACACGAGAGTTTCTGTGCAGAGGTTGTGGAAGAGAATCACCCTGGGGACAGCAGGGTGACCATGAGCCAGCACTGGGCCCTTGTGGCCAGGAAGGCCAATGGTACCTGGGGTGGGTTAGAAGGGGGTGGTCAGTAGGTCAGAGAGGTTCTCCTGCCCCTCTGCTCTGCCCTGGGGAGACCACAGCTGGAATATTGTGTCCAGTTGTGGCCCCTCGGTTCCAGAAGGACAGGGAACTGCTGGAGAGAGTCCAGCGCAGCCACCAAGATGCTGAAGGGAGTGGAGCATCTCCCGTGTGAGGAAAGGCTGAGGGAGCTGGGGCTCTGGAGCTGGAGAAGAGGAGACTGAGGGGGGACTCATTCCTGGGGATCAATATGGAAAGGGGCAGTGTCAGGAGGATGGAGCCAGGCTCTTCTGGGTGACAACCAGTGACAGGACAAGGGGCAATGGGTGCAAACTGGAACACAGGAGGTTCCACTTAAATTTGAGAAGAAACTTGTTCCTGGTGAGGGTGTCAGAGCCTGGCCCAGGCTGCCCAGGGAGGTTGTGGAGTCTCCTTCTCTGCAGACATTCAAACCCGCCTGGACACCTTCCTGTGGAACCTCAGCTGGGTGTTCCTGCTCCATGGGGGGATTGCACTGGATGAGCTTTCCAGGGCCCTTCAACCCCTCACATTCTGGGATTCTGTGATTCTGTGAACTGCAGTAGATTTTCCTGTAAATGCGATTTAAATTAGAGCATTCCCGGTTGGCAGGCAGCGAGCGATACCCTGGCAGTTGTCTGGCGTGTGTGCTGCCGGTTGCCAGGGCTGTGGCTCACAGCAGATCCCTGTGAAACACTTGTGGCTGCTCCCCCAGGAGCACAATGACTCAGATGCTGCTTGTGGGCCCTGCTGGGTTCAGCATCCTCCTTACGCTGCGGGCGAGTTCGCTGAAGCGTGTGCTCAGAGATGTGGAGGTTCAGATGCAGCCTCTGACGTACATGCTCAAATTTTACCTGTTGTTGTGTAGCTGCAGTGGGTGAAACCCCCCGGCGAAGGACGCGCTGGGATCGGAAGGATGAGAACACGAGTCTGTGTGTCACTCGTCCTGTGCTTTGCCATCAGCGCGGGGACACGTTTGGGCCCTGCAGTGACCCACATTCACACTAGGAAGCAGAACAGCCCTAAGAGTGATGACAATTGAGCATTTAAGGTGCAGAATCGGGTGTGCTGGTTACTGGGGATGATTGCGAACGAATGATTTTGAGATAATGGGGGAAAGATATTGAGGAAAAGCCAGCGAGCGCACTTCAAGAGGTCGTTTTTCTGGGTGTAACTGGTGTTTTATTTCTCTGTGGAGGTGCTGGTGATCCGGAGGGACGCAGGCGGTGTTGGCCCTAGGAGAGAAGCCTCAGGTCAGTGTTTGCATAGCGTCCCGTTGAGATTTTTGTGGCTAAGCTGGTTTGCAGAGCTGTGCACTCGCTAGCCTGAGTGTTTCAGCACACGGTGCAGCAGGATGCTCCGAGCCAGGACGTGGCATAACCAGCTCCCTACTCCTCTCGTACCTGTGCTGCTGAGTGGATCCAAAGCAGCTCTCGAGCTGCCGGCGTTGCAGACGTGTGCTCTGGTTTTGGAGCTGGGTTGTGCTCTCCCTGACCTCCCGCTGGGTGCTCACGCTGTAGAACACCCCCAAGTGCAGCCTGGAAAGCGGGTGCTGTGCAGAGCTGCCTTGGTTCTCTTACAGGGTCTGCGCCCAGTGCCGGCTGCACTGGGAGATGAGAACAAGCTGGGTTTTAGGGGAGACGAGGCTGCTCAGAAATGATATGGAGCCTTGGGGAGGAAAGGAAATCTTAGCAGAGCAATTCCATGAGCATCCGCTGTGCTTGCCTGTTTGAATGAACATGCTGGGGTTGCTCATGGCTTGCTGCGTCCTATCAACCTCCAGCAGAGCTGCACAGTTACAGCTACAAAATCTGTGTGAGCAACATCTCACCAGCACCTAAAGGTAAATCTCTGCTGTGGTATCACCAGAGTCAGAGCTGCGGAGCTGGTAGATAAAAACGTTTTATTATGAGAGAAGGGAACGGAGCTGGTGAGGGGCTGGAGCACAAGTGTGATGGGAGCGGCTGAGGGACCTGGGGGTTCAGCTGGAGAACAGGAGCTGAGGGGAGACCTTCTGATCTCTGAACTGCCTGGAAGGAGCTTGGAGCCAGGGGGGTCGGGCTCTGCTCCCCAGGAACAAGCGCCAGGAGCAGAGGAAACGGCCTCAAGTTGCGCCAGGGGAGGTTGAGGTTGGATGTGGGGACCAATTTCTTCCCCCAAGGGCTGTGGGGCATTGGAACAGGCTGCCCAGGGCAGTGCTGGAGTCACCATCCCTGGAGGGCTGGACAGACGGACATGAGGTTCTCAGGACATGGGGCAGTGCCAAGGCTGGGTTATGGTTGGAATCCATGAGTTTGAGGGGCTTTTCCAACCAAAATTATTCTGTAATGTACTTTTTCACCCTCTTCAATCTGTTGATAAATGTGTCTTCCGAGCTCCTACAAAGGAATTTCATTGTATTATACGTAGCAGAATTTCTTACAGCTGTTGAAAAGCGGGAGCATCGTTCTCTTGCGTGGCGCTGCCGTACCGTAGCTCCAGTTTTCCTTCAGAACCAGAACGCAGGTCTTTAAATTGAGATGTTTTCTGTCCTTCGACTGCTCTGTGGTGCCCGGCTGCTCTGTCGCGCTGCAGAACGTCACCTGCTGAAATGTGGGCTCAGGGTTTTATACCGAAGGCCTTTTTGAGTAACTGATGCTGGTCAGTTGTCTTGTCAAGCTCTGTTTTGATTTGTGATATTAAAGCAGCTGAAGCAGCTTTTCCAGTAAAAAAACTAGAAGAGAGAAATGCTGCAAATAATATTTTAACAAAGAAGATCTTGGAAGGTTTATCCAAAATCCGGCATTCTGCAAACTACTGGGATGTAAGAGGTTTGCTGTACTTGGGGTAGGGAGCCTGAGCGATGATGCTGATCTGAAATCTCCGGTACCGTGTCCTACGTGCTGTTGACATTTAATTTAATGTCTGCAAGGGATGCAGGGCCGTCCAGCCCCCATCGCTCCCGTGCACCGCTGTAGTTTTGTATCTCATCCCATCCATTGGCTTCGTAAAGGAGCAGCAAAAACCCTCAGATACTCGGCAGCATCCAGCGCTGTGTGGTCCCTGTCCAGGTTTAACCTCCCGTCAGTTTTCTCGCCTGCCCCCGTGCTCTCCCATATGTGCAGCGCTCAGATTAGCGCAGAAAGTTGAGAATCAGGAAATCTGCCCGGATCACATTATGCAATAGTTGAGCTGCCAGCTGTGAATAAGCACATTGGTCTGACCACGAGGGCTCTGAAGGGCACTGCGGACTTTTTCTCCTGTGTGCAGAGGTCGCTCAGGGCTGGGTCAGGAGCCTGTGCCATGTGTAATGAAACAGAACAAGGACAAGTGTAGAGTCTTGTATCTGAGCAGGAACAACCCCAGGTTCCAGTGTGAGTTGGGGAATGACCTATTAGAGAGCAGTGTAGGGGAAAGGGACCTGGGGGTCCTGGGGACAGCAGGGTGACCATGGGCCAGCACTGGGCCCTTGGGGCCAGGAAGGCCAATGGGACCTGGGGTGGGTTAGAAGGGGGTGGTCAGTAGGTCAGAGAGGTTCTCCTGCCCCTCTGCTCTGCCCTGGGGAGACCACACCTGGAATATTGTGTCCAGTTGTGGCCCCTCAGCTCCAGAAGGACAGGGAACTGCTGGAGAGAGTCCAGCGCAGCCACCAAGATGCTGAAGGGAGTGGAGCATCTGCCGTGTGAGGAAAGGCTGAGGGAGCTGGGGCTCTGGAGCTGGAGAAGAGGAGACTGAGGGGGGACTCATTCCTGGGGATCAATATGGAAAGGGGCAGTGTCAGGAGGATGGAGCCAGGCTCTTCTGGGTGACAACCAGTGACAGGACAAGGGGCACTGGGTGCAAACTGGAACACAGGAGGTTCCACTTAAATATGAGAAGAAACTTGTTTGGGGTGAGGGTGTCAGAGCCTGGCCCAGGCTGCCCAGGGAGGTTGTGGAGTCTCCTTCTGTGCAGACATTCAAACCCGCCTGGACACCTTCCTGTGGAACCTCAGCTGGGTGTTCCTGCTCCATGGGGGGATTGCACTGGGTGAGCTTTCCAGGTCCCTTCAACCCCTGACATCCTGGGATTCTGGGATTCTGTGGGTACTGATTGACGGGAGCTGATTTCCCATGCTGATTGGCACGGGGAGGTGACTTAGGGAGCAAAAACCTGCACCAAAACAGTTTGCTTGGGTGGGGAAGCAAGGCTGTTTAATATGACTTGAATTGATTTAGTGAAGTCACCTTGGAGACCTTTGTTCTGTGTAGAAGAGAAAATCAGTTTAGCAGTTCTCTGCAGGTGGGAAGTGTAATCTCTCCTGGGCACACGTCAGTACGTGCTGCACCACAAGGAAGACGACTTTGGAAATTAAAATCGGTACTTGATTTCATTTGGAGCCAAACTCACCCCCCTGCAAGCAAACACAAGCACGCTGCACATTGGGTTTGAACTTCACGTGGGTGCTGGGGGACACGAACCATGAGCTCTCAGGAGGAGCCAAGGGGCTTTTGTTCTGCACGGCTCCTGTGTCTGGATGTGGCCCCGGTTCAGTCTGTTCTGCAGCAGTGTCAGGGCTGAGCAGGTGGGAGAAGTCCTGAGAATAACGTAGCTGGGGCGGTGAGGAACAGGGGAGCTGAGTTCATGTTCAGCCCAAACGGCTCCCTCTGCCCAACACAGCTCCAGCAGTGAGGGAGGGGTGAGGATCGCCCTGGATCGCTGCCCGTCCTCCCCTGGCAGGGACCGTGTCTCTATCTTCCAAAGAACAAGCGCCAGGAGCAGAGGAAACGGCCTCAAGTTGCGCCAGGGGAGGTTGAGGTTGGATGTGGGGACCAATTTCTTCCCCCAAGGGCTGTGGGGCATTGGAACAGGCTGCCCAGGGCAGTGCTGGAGTCACCATCCCTGGAGGGCTGGACAGATGGACATGAGGTCCTCAGGGACATGGGGCAGTGCCAGGGGTGGGTTCATGGTTGGACTCGATGATCTTGAGGGGCTTTTCCAACCAAAATAATTCTATGATTCTGTCCCATGATGAACTTTGTCTTTCTGAGAACAACTCTAGGCCACAGCTGTAAAACCTGCTCCTAGACACCTGGAGCCTCCTGCCTGCTGGTGTGTTCCCTGGGGAGCAGGAGCACGGGGAGCAGGGCCAGAAGCTTTAGGAAGCCCATTGTGACTCCTTGGTGGCTTTTACAGATGTGGCGTGTGGGCCGTGTTGGTAATCGGAGATTCACTGTGGCACGTGATGGGGCTGTCACCGCGTTCAATGTGCAAATGGGCTTGAACCTCTCAGGAATACGTGGAGATGCTCCTGGCACCTGGGAATGGTCCGGTACTTTGGTTGGGCTGCAGGAGCTCTGCAGATCCCCAGCCCAGCCCTGCTCACGCAGGGTCACAGAGCAGATCACACAGGTGGGTCCAGGGGGTTTGAATGGCTCAGAGAAGGAGACTCCACACCCGCTCTGGGCAGCCTGGGCCAGGCTCTGGCACCTCCCAGCAAACAAGTTTCTGCTCATGTTCACATGGAGCCTCCTGTGTTTCAGTCTGTGCCCGTTGCCCCTCACCCTGGCGTTGGGCACCACTGAACAGAGTCTGGTCCATCCTCTGACACCCACCCTGAGATATTGATCCATTGATCACATCCCTCTCAGCTTCTCTTCTCCAGCTCAACAGCCCCAGCTCTCTCAGTGTCTCCTCAGCACAAAGATGCTCCAGACCCCTCAGCATCTTTGTGTCCCTGCGCTGGACTCTCTCCAGTAATTCCTTGTCCTTCTTGAACTTGGGAGCCCAGAGCTGGGCCCAGTACAGCAGATGTGGCCTCCCCAGGGCAGAGCAGAGCTTTTAGGGAATGCCCTGGTGAAGCTGGCTGAAGATGAGGAGGATTCTGTGTGTAGAGGGGGATCAGGGTCAGGGGGACTCATGTGGCACCACCATGTGGAATCAGTAGAGACATCTGCCCAGCTGGAGCACCTGAAACCCAGGTGAGGATGAACTACCACCTTCTGGGTCTGGGCGAGCCATATTTTTGGGAGCAGATAGCTGGATTAAAACATGTAGGGTAAAGAAACAAGGAAGAAGTGGAGAAAAATAGCAGAAGGGTGTTGGAGAGACGTGGGGTTTGAAGCAGGGCTGTGTAACCGGTGATTCCAGGCTGTGGGCAAGGGTGATTTTCACCTTCTGGAGCCTGAAGCAGCCTCGTGCATCTGGGGCGAGATTGGCTTAGTGTTTGATGCTTTGTGATGCAACAAGTAGCCTTGAAGCCTTCAAAACCTGTTGGAAAACAGTGGTTTTTTTCCCCCCTTCGTTTGTCCTGTTTGGGAAGTACTTCAAGTAACGAGGTTGAGGTTCTGTAAGAAGCACTCGGGTGCGTGAGGGGCCGCAGTCTTCACCGGAGCTCACGCTCCAGGTTACTTACTGCCCGGAGTGAGGGGTTTTGGGAGGATCCTCCTGACACGTGGTGCTCACAGCAGCTACCCCTGGGCCATGGAAACTGCTCTGTGAAACACTGAGGGTGATGAGGGTGATGGGCCAGGGCCTGACCTGCCACCGGCTCCTGCGGTGTCCCCGGGGCGGCTCAAACAGGCGTCTGTCCAGGAGAGCTGAGGAATGACAGACTGGGGGGACATTCCCGAGGAAGGGCTGTGCTGCTGGGCTGGGGGGAAGGAACAGAGCCCGTAATTCCTGCAGTGACTGAGATTCCTCCTGCATGTCAGGAAAAGGGTCGGAGAGAGGACTCCGGAAATGGCTTGGACAAGAGACATTTCAAAGTACATGAGGTCATATATCCTGTGATAGCACCGTCCTGCTCCCGTCTCGTTCCCCAGGATGGCCACCTGGATTTGGGGGGTTTAAGGTCTTTAAAAGTCTTCTAGGACCTTTGACTAGTGATGTGGATGAACATGCTGGGCAATATTAAGTTGCGTCATGGGAAGGAAAATGAGAAAGAACTGAATTTTCTAAGTGTTAATCATGTCTGTTCTACATCTACTCTTTAACGGGGTTGTCCAGGAGGGTCCCACCTTGCTGTGCAGTGTAAATGCAAGGGGGTGTAAATGCGAGGGGGTGTAAATGTGAGTGGTCCGTGGGTGCTGGAGTGGAGCATGGAACGTTTGTGGACCCAGAAGTGGCCAAGTGACAAGTGTGTTTATCGCAGTCCTGCTTTCTGGGCAGTGTGGTCAGGGGGACGGAGCGCTAAGGACACGAAAGGTGTCCGAGCGGGTGAGGAATAAGGAGTCACCATCCCTGGAGGAGTTTAAAAGGCGTTTAGTTGAGATTCTTAGGGATGTGGGCCAGTGCTAGAGTTGGGTTATGGTTGAACTCGGTGATCCTGAGGGTCTCTTCCAACCGAACTGATTGTATGAGTCATGTTCTAAGAAGCGGCTGTCGGTTTCCGTGTGGCTCTTCCACAGCTTGTGTGCTCCGAACAGACAAAGCGTCTCTGGGTGAGGAAGCAGCTCAGCCAGCGCAGTGACGATTGGGCTTGGATCTTGAGGGTCTTTTTCCAGCCAAAATGATCCTGTGAGTCTGTGATACCTGCTTGGCGAGTGGCGGTGTGTGACCAGCAAGAGCTGGCAAGGCAAAGGAGGAAAACTAGTAAATAGAATAATTAAGTGATCACTTCAGCTTTGCTAAAGCTGAACTGTCTACAACTGCCTGAAAGGAGCTTGGAGCCAGGGGGGTCGGGCTCTGCTCCCCAGGAACAAGCGCCAGGAGCAGAGGAAACGGCCTCAAGTTGCGCCAGGGGAGGCTGAGGTTGGATGTGGGGAACAATTTCTTCCCCAAAGGGCTGTGGGGCATTGGAACAGGCTGCCCAGGGCAGTGCTGGAGTCACCATCCCTGGAGGGCTGGACAGACGGACATGAGGTTCTCAGGACATGGGGCGGTGCCAGCGGTGGGTTAATGGTTGGACTCGATGATCCTGAATATTTCTTCCAACTGAAACGATTCTAGGATTCTGTAAAAGCCCATGGAGAGCTAAGAACATCTGAAGACATAGAAATCCTTTGCCGATGGGGAGAGCAGCAGCTGCCGTGGGTGCTGGAGGGTCCTGGCTTGGAGGGAACGGGACTGGGAGCAGCAGACCCGCGGTGTGGGGCAGGAACACCCGGCAGTGGGATGGACCGGGGGCTTTGGGCCTGGCCGTGGCGCTGGGGACAGCTGTCAGCTCCGGGGTGAAGGTTCTCCTGGGTTTGTGCTCACGGACCGGAGCCCCAGGACAGGCCCCTGCTCCACTGTGTGAGCCTGAAGAAGGAGGGAGCAATTCTGCCAGCGATAAAGGTGTTTTAATGACTCAAGAAGGGTTGTGCTGCTTTCATTTGCTTTACTGTCGTGGAATGGTGATTTAGGGTCCTGCGTGCTGCGATATTTAGATCAGTTAAAGTGCGACTTAAGAGTCTGGTGGCATGGTTCACGCTGTTAATGCGTGGAGGAAATGCACCAAAAAACTTGTTTAGAGTGTTTTAGAGGGATTTCTACGGGGACAGGAGATGTGAAAGGGCAGAGGGAGACCCCCGCATTGCGTCCCGAGGGTCAGAACGGGGCCTCTTGCTTTCTAAACTCCTCCTCAGAGAGGAGCCTGGGTGCAGGTGGATCCCAGCTTAGACCCAGACTAAGGTTCACGTCTAAGAGACACAGAGGGTAAAGGAAAACAGGGAAGGAGTTATATGTATTTATGGCCAAAGGGTTATATGTGCAGACCTGATTTTTTACATTGCTGGGCGGGGAATTCAAAGTTCCATCGTTGTCCATCTCAGCCTGCTCATGACAGAAGTCCCTGGGTTTTGTACCCTCACGGACCCTTCACCCGCCCCTCACACCGTGATTTGGTCCAGCCGCGGTATTTGGGGTCTTGTTCTCACTGGATCCTTACAGTGACCTCGGACAGGCGCTCGTCTTGTTTGATCGCACGTGTTGGTGGTTCGTAGCTGCTTTCAGGGTGTAATTTTGCCCGGGAGGATCCTGTTTGGCTCAGTAAGGTAGAAAACAGGCCTTATCTTGCAGGTGGTGGTTTGTAGCTGCTTTGCATTGCTCAAGCAGAGACAAACTTGTTAACTATGAGCAGAATATGAACAGATTTCACCAAATTTACCTACTAAGTAATGTAAAGTGGGTAGTGTACTAAAAATCGTATGACATTATAATCCTAAGTTATCCAATCTATTAAAAATGTACTTATTTAAGCTAAAAATGATAAATATAAAACTGAAACGGGGCTCATGCAGTGGTGTGTGAGGAGCAGGAGGTCGGCACCGTGCAGCCGGCTCGTTCAGCAGGGACAGCTCGCGGTTGCTCACCCAGGCTGTCGCGTTGATGGAATGAAGTGGCTGGCTCGTAGTCCAATTGCAGATGGTGGGAACGGTCTGCACCAGACCCCCTGCACCCACAGCTTACCGGGGTTCCCTGGGCCGTTCTGCTTCTTGGGGGTTTCCTAACAGGAGTTTTGGGCCCGGCTGTGGCTTGGGCCTTTCACTCCTGTGGAGCCTGAACCAAACCCCTGTGGTTTGCCTGGGGGGTCACGTGCATCCCTCACATTTGCAAAGGGAGATCTTGTCGCAGGGGAGTAATTTAGGGTTATAGCTATAATGTATAAATAAAATATGTATAATATATGTCGGTCCTGTGATGAAGCAGAACGGGTCTGCGGTGCAGGTTCCACCTTTGAATTGGGACAACTTCAGTGTCGCTTTGCGGGTGGAGGGGCCGAGTGACCCCAGGCTCCTCACAGCAGAGAACAGGGACCATGAGCAGAAATGGGGATTTGCAGGATGCTCTGAACTTTCTGTCTCGGGGGAGGAATTTAGGGTTCTGCTCCCTACAGAACAACGTTTAGATTTCTTGAAGAGAAGTTTGGTGGTGGGTTCACTCTGTTGTTTCCTGCATGGGGAGCTGTGCCAAGCCGAATGCTGTGACCCGCTCCCCAGGCCCTGCACCCGTTCACAACGCGAACGTCGGACGGGGCCGTATCCGTCGCGGTGCAAACTTGAGGGCTCTTCCCTCCCTGCCGGCGTTCCCTGCGCAGTCTGTGTTTGGAGCTCCAGAGGCAGCGCTGGGGGGCGGCCGGGGCCGAATGCAGAGCAGATGTCAGGAGACTGAGCCCTCGGGAAGGAGAAGGAGATTGGAATGGAGCGGAGCAGCGGGAGGGCCGGTTCACGCTGGGACCTGCGCAGAGGTCCCGCCCGAGCACAGAAACTACAGACTCGATATCTTTGCAGACCATTCAGACCATGATTCAGGCCAATAACAATATTTATTTCACTTTGGGGTCTTCTTGCTTGTCATTGGATCTTTTTCTGTGATTCCACGTGGGCCTTTGTTTTGTTCAGCTGTGGACGTGGTTTATTGTCCATGGCCTGCAGATACTGTTTTGATGAATAAATCCTTTCTTCTCAGGAAAGTGCAGAACAGGCCCCGTTTTGCAGGTGTCTGTGATGTCTCCGAGTTAGCCCTGGGTCGCTGTTTCCCCGGTCGGCTCCGTTTTCCCCAGCAAAGCACAAACTGGACCTCATCTCACACGTGTCCAGTGGAGTTTGTAGTTGCTTTTGGTGAATATGAGCAGAACTTTACAGCTTAAAATTCTAGCAAATCCAGCTTACCAAGTAACATGAAGCAAAGAGTATATTGAAAATCATACAACCGTACATCTCTAAATAATTCATTATATTTAGCATGCATCTACTTAAGCTAAATGATTAATATTGGACTTGAGTTGTGCTCATCCACCGACCTGTGAGCAGCAACCCCATTGCCATACAGCTCACTCACGGAGCAGGGAGCTCGCAGTGGCTCCTCCAGGCTGTCGTGGTGCAGGATGCAGCGGTTGCCTCGTGGTCGCTTGCAGAGGTGGAAGGGTCTGCACGAGACTCCTGCGCCCGCTCGGCACCGCGGTTCCGTTCCCTTGGCTCCCCCTGGGTGTCCTGGAGGGGGTTCTGAGGTCCTGGCCTTTCCCTCCTCTGGAGCCTGTGCCAAAGTGCTCTGGTTCGCATGGGGTTGAGTGCACCCGCTACAGATCTTTGCTCGAAATATCTTCTCACACCCAGGCAAAAGACAGGGATTGAAGGGAGAGGGTACAGAGAGCCACAAAGTCCTGGGTGCTGGAGATGAGGCAGCAGGGAGAAGGGAGAAAAGCAGCAATGCAAGTACAATGAGAGAGGCCAGTGTGTGCAGTTGGTAGTTTGACTTTTAGGGCAACCAGAATCAGCTCAACAGAATGGGAAACCAGCAGCCTCAGTGCTGGGGATGGTAAAAAGTTTCATCCAAATGCGGCAGCACTGTCCTTATTTTTCTGTTTGAGGAGCTTCTGTGGCTGTGTGGGCTCACTGCCCACTCGGGATGTTCCTGTGGGTCACAGCATCCCAGAATGTGAGGGGTTGAAGGGCCCTGGAAAGCTCATCCAGTGCAATCCCCCATGGAGCAGGAACACCCAGCTGAGGTTCCACAGGAAGGTGTCCAGGCGGGTTTGAATGTCTGCAGAGAAGGAGACTCCACAACCTCCCTGGGCAGCCTGGGCCAGGCTCTGACACCCTCACCTCAAACAAGTTTCTTCTCAGATTTAAATGGAACCTCCTGTGTTCCAGTTTGTACCCATTGCCCCTTGTCCTGTCCCTGGTTGTCACCCAGAAGAGCCTGGCTCCATCCTCCTGACACTGCCCCTTTCCATATTGATCCCCAGGAATGAGTCCCCCCTCAGTCTCCTCTTCTCCAGCTCCAGAGCCCCAGCTCCCTCAGCCTTTCCTCACATGGGAGATGCTCCACTCCATCATCCTCGTGGCTCTGTGCTGCACGGAGACATCATGGCTGGGGTTTTGGGGACAGGCTGAGGACTGACGCTCCCTTTTCCCTCTGTTCCCATGCAGGACACAAGCAGAAATGGCCCACACGTGTCGCGGGACCATCAACCTGTCCACGGCTCATATCGACACGGAGGACTCGTGTAACATCGTGCTTTCCAACGGGGGAAGGACGTACCACTTGAAGGCGAACTCGGAGGTGGAGAGGCAGCGCTGGGTGACGGCGCTGGAGCTGGCCAAGGCCAAGGCCATCCGCATGAGGAACAACCAGTCAGGTACAGCGTGTTTCGGTGTGCGAACCTGCAACCGGACCCTTCTTAAAACCTCCTCGTAAACCTGCTCTTCTGTGCTTGCTAAATTGTGCAGAAACCCTGGCAGATACTGTTTCATATGCAATTAAAACTAGCTGAGGGTTTCACAGAGACACAAAGGGTTTTGAACAATACTGTGTGCACCAAACGTCATCGCGTCTGGTCGCACAGCATTGAGCAGGTCTTTAAAGCTCCTGGTGATGACTGTAATTTGTAGAGAGGCAGTAAAAATGACCTAATGATGCTTCTGGAACGCAGATATATGTGCCTTTCTCCTGGAGCCTTCGTGTGGGTCCGTGTGGATGGAGAAGTGCTGCGGGAGGCGCCGAGCGCAGCGCCCGGTGGCAATACAGGAACACCAGTTCACAGCAAGGCGCCAGAGCTGTGCCTGTTATTCACCCGTGTCTTCGGATAGTTTGTAGATGAGTGACAGCCGTATTTAGCTGAGCTGTTTCTCTGTGTACGTCTCTTCCTCCTGCGCTGCGCGGTGTGTGGTGTTTGTTGGTGTTCGCTGGGGACAGCGCGTTCCGTACCGGGGCAGAGCCCCGTGCCCCGCGCGGCTCCTCCCCTGTGTCATTTCGACGGCTCCGTTGTGTGATGGGTTGGTTAGGTGCTTAACCAATGGAGTATTTTAGGGATATTTCCTCGTTCAGAACTCTTCTGGCATGAACACTTGCTTTTCTTCCACAAACAAGCACGGCTTTGAGTTGCAGAAAACAAACATCGTGAATGTATTAAAAAGCTGGCTACCTCCTCTGTCCTAAAACAAAACCGCTCTTGGATCTTACTTTGCCATGCTGGAAGTCGGGCTTTATGCAGGGCAATTGATGTAGCAAACACCAGATTTTGTAATGGTCTGATTAAAATGAAATGTCGCTTCAGAATGTTTTAGAAAGGGAGCGAGGGCGGGGGAGCCGTGCTGAGGTTGCACTCGCTGTCCCGGGCCATGTTTAGGCTGCGCGGTCGCCAACCGCTTTCTAATGCTGCTGGCTCGGGAAAACACGCAGTGAACGTGCAAACCGGTGTGACCGCTTTGTGGAGGGCATCGCGTTGACGTTTGTGTCTGTGCAGCGGGGCCCGTGGTTTGGGTGCTGGTGCCCATGGCACCGCGCGCGCAGGGTCCGTGCGGCACGTCGTGCTGTGCAGGGAGCAGCAGAGCGCCAGAGCCTGGCCTTGCGGCAGAATAAACCCCCAGTCCTGCACCGATGCAGGCTGGCTTTTGTATAATTAGCTGTCCCACAAGGTCATTCAGAAGTTGATTAGTGTGGGAACCACTTACCCATTTCCCATAATTGTTTCGGTACGCTGTGTTCCGGAGCTCTAGCGTCTACAGATTTAATTACATGAAGTATTGTGAATGCTCTGCCCCTTAATATTTCAGCTCTGTAGCGTGTGTAGATGCCGATGGAGGATACAGCCGGCGGAGGAGATGGTGGAAGTTGGCGGGCGTGCTCGGTTTGCCCGGCAGCGCTGTGGGGGGCGGGTGCGCTGCTGTGGGTCCTGCGACCGTCACCCGCTGTGGGAAGCGGGTCCTTCGGCCGGGCTCTGGGTCGGGATCTCGCGCGTGGGAGAGGTGGTTGTGCCCCTTTCCCTGCAGCTTTCCCAGCACGGGGCCGTGGGCGATGCGGAGGCGTGCGGAGCCGCAACGGGGCTGCGGGAGGATGCGGCGGCGCTGCCACGCGGTTATTTTGCTTGGTGTCTTTACCCAAAAATAGCAAATGTAGAGATTTCCTGTTGTCAGGCTCTGGGTGTGCTGACTTCCTGAGCGGAGCAGGCTCAGGCCGTGGTTTCGGGGTGTCAGCGCTGCTGGTTTTGGGTGCAGATTCTTGTTCCTGCGCCGCCGGGCAGTGGTGCTGACTCAGCTGTTTGTAGGCAGCGCTGTGATCCGGGCCAGGGCGCTGATGGGAGCTCAAAACCGAACCAAACTCCCACTTTTCCAGGTGTTTCTGATAAGGAGCAAGGGGATAAACACCCTGTAACCAGACGCTGAATCCTTGTGCTGCAGAGTTAGAGCTCATCAGTGAATTGCTTTACACTTCAATGTTCCTCTGGCTGATGGTGTTTTGTCCCAATTAGAGATCTTTTCATTAAGATAAAGAAAGAATGTGCGTTAGGTTTGCCTGTTTTACCTGAATCAAAATAAGATTCCCAGCGTTGTGTCCCTGTCAGTGCCGGGTGTTGTGCAGAGCCCCGGGGTGGCTGTTCCCTGGTGCAGGGACAGGACCACGGGTTTGCTGAAGGAGTCGCTGAGTCCTTCAGGGCTGTTCATGTGGGGAGTCCCCTCAGTCGATTCCTGTGATCCTGAGTGATCTGCAGAGCCCAGGCTGGTGCATTGGGGCTGTCTTGGCTGGTGGGTGTGAAGGGTGACGAGCAGCTGTATGGGCTTGTGCCGATGAGGGACCATCACAGAATCACAGATGGTTTGTGTTGAAGGGCCCTCCCCATCTTCCCCAGTGCCCCCCCTGCCATGAGCAGGGACATCTTCACCAGCTCAGGTTGCTCAGAGCCCCGTCCAGCCTGGCCTGGGATGTCTCCAGGGATGGTTCATCCACCACCTCTCTGCCCAACCTGGGCCAGGCTCTCACCACCCTCAGGGCAACAATTTCTTCCTCATGTCTGGCCTGAATCTCCCTCCTTTAGTTTAAACCATCACCCCTTGTCCTATCACAACAGGCCCTGCTCAAAAGTCTGTCCCCATCTTTCTTATCGGCCCCTTTTAAGTCCAGAAAGGTCGCACTAAGGTCTCCCAGAGCTTCTCTTCTCCAACTGAACACCCCAGCTCTCCCAGCCTGTCCCCCAGCAGAGCTGTTCCAGCCTCGGGTCATTCCTGGGGCTCCTCTGGCCCCTCTCCAGCAGCTCCATGTGTGTCCTGTGCTGCAGGCTCTGTGGCTCTGGGAGGACATGGCAGTGGTGGGTGCGTGAGGACAGAGAAGCGGGTTTGTGTCTGATGTGCCTGCCCGTGGGAAGGACACACGGGACTGTCCTTACAGCGATCTCTGTTTGTGGGCCCTTCCTGGGGATGTGGTAGGAGCCCGATCCTGTAATTCCCTTGGCTCTGCGAACGCGTGGTGGCTCTGCTGGAGGTGGCACGTCTGGGGAGGAGATGGTTGGGTTCGGATCAGCTGTTTCTGAGGTGTCTCCAGCCGATGAGCCCTGGGATGGAGCAGCTTCTCCGTTCCCATCACATCTCTGGTGCGGTGCGGGGCACCCGGGACAGGGACGGGGATGTCCCCGTGTCCTGCTGCTCTGGGGTGCTTTGGACTCCTTCTCTGCTTGCATCTAAGAAGGAGCAACGTGTTAGTGTGGAATTATGATGTTTTTCTTTTTTAAAGCTTGACCTCTTTTTGGCAATGTTTTAAACATGAGCCGCAGTTGGATCGGCGCTGGAGATGACCCACGCTCAGCGTGGGCTGGGTTCTCTGCTGGTCTGTGTCCCTGCAGTGCCCGGTCCCTCTCTGCTCTACTGTCAAAGCATTGCTGGGCTGTGTGACCCCCAAATCGGGGTAACTCACAGGTATCTTGACTGCTGGGAGACTGTTTTGGGGTGGATGAAAAGAACCTTTTCCCCCGGTAGTTCTCATGAAATGGATGCAGCAGCGTTTTTATCTTGACTGCTGGCTGAGAGATGCTGTTTTCACAGGACTGATCTGCATTTCTATTTTTAAGAAATAGCAAAACCTCTACCCAAAGCACGTACGGGACAGGAGACTTTGCTGTTCCCTCTCGCGTGTAACCCAAGGAGCTCTGGTTTCCCCGTGCCGGGGCTATTTTGGTGAGGAGCCAGGACGCGGGTCGGCACTGATGGGTGTGGGGTGAGAAAGTTCCATGTCCTCGTCCCCTTCTGTGTGAGCAACCTGCCCGGTGACACCGGCTGGATTGGTGGCAGAATGTGAGAGCGGAGCTGGGCCCCAGCTCTCTCCTCAGTTCCCACGTGGTGCTTAATTCCTCTAAAACACACATATAGTGTCACGTTAAGCCCCAGACCCGGGTGGACAGGTCACCTCTGACCTATGCCCAGCCCAATCTGCCATTCCTGTTCCTAGTTGGGTTTATAAAGCATTGATGAAGTTGTAATAAACTCAATTTGCCCCCGTGGTCCCCAATTCCATCACCCCATGGAAAGAGCAAATGTGCTCGATGTGGCCCTGGGCCCTCGGCCCTGGGTGGTCTGTCCTGAAAATCAGATTTCTGTCATCGCTGTGTCCGTGTTACTGTCAATCATTCCTGCTCTGCTTGCCGTATCGTACCCACATCAGCCCTTGGGTTTTCCTCATTGGCCTCTCGACCACTTCAACTTTGTAGAACAGCGGTGGCAAAAAAATGCTTTTATCTGCTGCTTGTGCTCGGTCTCCTCTGCAGTCACGGCTGGGGGATGTGAATGGAAAAGTATTTGATGACTGTGGTTTATATATATGTATATATATATGTATGTATGTATTTTTAACAGCAGTAAAAATATCCTTTCCTTTCAGCACAGTATCATGAGATACAGGAATGAATTACGTGAATGGTGAATATATGAGAATTCTTTTCTCGGCAATGTGATTAGGGGGCACTTTAGAACAGCCTGCAAGGGGGGGGTAGAAATCTGTTGCTGGTGTTTTAAACAGTAGGTGTTGTGTTGGGAAACTCCCCAGAATGAACTGGGGCTGCTCGGTGGCTGATCAGAGAGGTGAAGGAGTTGGTGGCTTCTCCTGCGCCCTGCTCAGGGGTTCCTGGCACAAGAGCTTGAGTGAGATCCGCTCTGGGATTCGGATCATCACCCAAACCAGTGCAGATTTCCGGCTGGTTGAAGGTGTTTGTGGTACTAAAAAATCAGGAGGTAACTGGGTGGGTCAGCGCTCGCTTCTGTGTCACAGAATCCCAGAATGTGAGGGGTTGAAGGGACCTGGAAAGCTCATCCAGTGCAATCCCCCATGGAGCAGGAACACCCAGCTGAGGTTCCACAGGAAGGTGTCCAGGCGGGTTTGAATGTCTGCACAGAAGGAGACTCCACAACCTCCCTGGGCAGCCTGGGCCAGGCTCTGACACCCTCACCAGGAACAAGTTTCTTCTCAAATTTAAGTGGAACCTCCTGTGTTCCAGTTTGCACCCATTGCCCCTTGTCCTGTCCCTGGTTGTCACCCAGAAGAGCCTGGCTCCATCCTCCTGACACTGCCCCTTTCCATATTGATCCCCAGGAATGAGTCCCCCCTCAGTCTCCTCTTCTCCAGCTCCAGAGCCCCAGCTCCCTCAGCCTTTCCTCACACGGCAGATGCTCCACTCCCTTCAGCATCTTGGTGGCTGCGCTGGACTCTCTCCAGCAGTTCCCTGTCCTTCTGGAACTGAGGGGCCACAACTGGACACAATATTCCACGTGTGGTCTCTCCTGCCAACCTCTCACAAAGGTGTCAGGGCTCGGGAGCCGCCGGTGCAGCAGCAGAGGTGGCCTGAGGTGTCAATGGGACACCAGAGCTGGCACTGCATCTGCTGCTGGGGCCTCTGCAGGGCCCTGGGGTTGGGGGTGACAGTCTCAGCTGAACTGGGCAGTCTGGTTTGTTCCTTTATCCGGCCTCACTTTCCAGTTAGCATCTGAAACCACGGGTGTTACAGGTTGTGCTGGTTTGACTGAAAATGAGTCAGTTTTCTCCATGCAGTTAGGAACCTTTCTTTTCCATGGCTCACACACTCAATGCTTGGGCTTAGTCTGAGAACAAGAGAGACCAGCCCAGCAGAGTTAATGTTCTCATTGCTCTGGTCTGAGAGCCAAGGACACTCTGAGCTCTGCTCACAGGTGTGGGGCAGCGAGGAAGGGGATGGACAGACAGAGCTGGACTGACACCCACACTGACCCATGGGAGCGCTCCAGCCCATTGGTGTCATGCTGATTATTCAAGGAGAGTTGGGATCTTCACCTTCCTCTCTCTCTCTCTCATGTTCTTCTTCGCTCTTTTTGCAGACCCAGGGGGGTTTGGTTTGGGATGTTTAGTTCAACTTTTTGCCATTTTGCAGAGGCCTTTCGGTCACTGAAATGCCCGGCTGTGCGTGAGCAGCTCTGCGTTCCTGCGGGCTCTGTCAGAGGAGCTCACATCGCCGCTGGCCTTGCTAAGCCGTCCTTGCTCTGATCCCGCCTTTAAGCTTGGCTTTTGGGGAGTGGATGCTGTTAAACAGCCGGTGAGTCCCAGCCCAAGGATGAGTCTCCCCTTGGCTCTTGCCCAGCGTGCGGCAAATATTCCCCACGAGCTTCAAAATCCCCGTTCCCGCGTGGGTGGCAGGAGTGGGAGGGATGATCCGTGTCATCACTTTGCTGCCGCGCTTGCTAATATTAGCTGGATTCGTCATTTTGGTGGCTGTTATAACGGGAGTCGGGATGCAGGTGGATGTGGATGGTCCCGCACTGACCGCCAGCGCTGAGTTGCTGATTTAATGCTCTGCGGGGTGGGATTTTAACTCGCTGTCGTTCCTCCAGGGCTGCGTGGTTGGTGTGTGTGAACCTGGCGCCGGGTGGGGTTGGGAGCAGCGGTTCAGCGCGGTCCTGGTCACGGGGATGCTCCCGACGGGCTGTGCTGTCCTTTAGGTGACAAGGGAGCCTGTGTTCGTAACGAGAAATGAACCAACGGCCAATAGTTCACCCCGAAGGCAGCGGAGAGCCCACCGACGGGCTGCCTGGGACCCCAGCCCTTCGTGGCGCTTCTCCAATGAAGAACAAGCCAGATCTCAAGTGGGGACATCTGGTCACATCCTGATTTCTGACCCTTGTTGCCCCCTGATAACGCCTCCCACACCCCGGCTCTCGTGTCCTGACCTCGTGCTGGGTGCTGGAGACACACACTTGTTACCTACATTTTTAAGGCAAGCAAGTTTCACCTGTAATTAGCTTTTAATACAGTTTTTCATAACGTAACAAGGATTTTCATATGATTGCAAGCACCAAGTGGGAGCATTTCCAGCTCACATAATTCAGTGTATTTTGGTGTTATTTTTAGACATTTAAAATTTCTAAGTGCTTTTTTTTTCTTAACTGGCACAGAAAAAGGCTGTTGGAGGAAAATCGGTTTTGAGCTCTGAAAACACTAACAATTACCGATCAGAAATGAGTCGTTAGATGAAAGTTGATGCCTTTGAAGCGCCTCTTTGGTGGCCGGTGCCGTTTGACACGAGGGGAACCCCTCATGGGGCTGCGTGTCTGATGGAGAAAAAGCTCCTGATCCACGGCATGGAGAACTGGGTTTGAGCTTCAGCTGGGCTGCGAATGACCCGTGCAGGGAACGGCGAGGCCCTCCGTGGTTCTCCCTGGGTGTTTTTTCAGGTTGGGTGCGATGGTTCCATTTGTTTCCCAGAGGTCATTGGGTTGGTGAGACTCACGGCATTGGTGTCCCTGGAGAGCCGTGTGTGGCTTCTCGGCCCCGCGGGATGTCTGATGTCCCTTGGGATGAGGTAGAGGGGACGTCTGAGGGGACGTGGGAGCTCAGTGCTGTCAGACAGGCCCCTGCAGAGTTTCATCCAGCACTGTCAACAAGGCCAAGTGCAAGGTCCTGCACCTGGGTCGGGGAACACCCGGTATCAGTCCAGGCTGGGGATGGAGGGATGGAGAGCAGCCCCCAGGAGAAGGACTTGGGGTGCTGGGGGGTGAGAGATGGGACATGACCTGACCATGTGCACTTGCAGCCCAGAAACCACCAGTGTCCTGGGCTGTGTCTCCAGCATCCAGCTCTAGAGTCAGGACAGACACGGAGCTGCTGGGGAGGGGCCAGAGGAGCCCCAGGAATGATCCGAGGCTGGAACAGCTCTGCTGGGAGGACAGGCTGAGAGAGTTGGGGTGTTCAGCTGGAGAAGAGAAGCTCTGGGAGACCTTAGTGCGGCCTTTCTGGACTTAAAAGGGGCCGATAAGAAAGATGGGGACAGAGTTGAGCAGGGCCTGTTGTGATAGGACAAGGGGTGATGGTTTTAAACTAAAGGAGGGAGATTCAGGCCGGACATGAGGAAGAAATTGTTGCCCTGAGGGTGGTGAGAGCCTGGCCCAGGTTGGGCAGAGAGGTGGTGGATGAACCATCCCTGGAGACATCCCAGGCCAGGCTGGACGGGGCTCTGAGCAACCTGAGCTGGTGAAGATGTCCCTGCTCATGGCAGGGGGGGCACTGGGGAGCTGGGAAGGTCCCTCCAACCCAAACTATTCTATGATTCTGATTCATCACCGCTGAGCTGAGTCCAAGGGGATGAGGAACTCTATAGAAATGACATTTTCTTGTGCCTGATTTTCTTAAACCACCTCCCCAGCCCTGGAGATCTGTTACTCCCCAGCATCCCATAGTGCAGGTCAGGGATGCTGCGGCAGCTGTTGGTTGCTCGGAGCCGGGCGATGCAGCAGGAGCAGGTTGCCCTCTCCTGGCGCGTTCTTTCCATGGAACCCTGGCTCTCCATGATGCTCGGCAGGGCTTGCGTGAGGCTCCCGAGCTCTCACTGAGAGCTGTCCCTGCAGACAGCCCGGCCTTGATGAAGGTGTTTCCTTGCTGGTACTTGACCTTGCAGCTGGCCTTTCAAGACCCTGCTCGAGCGCTCTCAGTGAGGCAGGAGATCCAGCTCTGCTGGTGGGGAGTTGGTGCTGCTCCTGTCCCAGCTCCTTCCCCAGCCCCAGGTGTGCATCAGGCTGCTCACAGGACACGGAGCCCCACAGGGACCCCAAAACATCCACCGCACTGAGAGAGCGGGGTGGGACCGGCTCATCCCACTGGCTGCGCTGGGGTCCCGCGGCGCCTCCTCTGCTCCCGGCGCTGACTCCGGCAGATGCTCCTTTGATTTTAGTAGTTTTTAAGTTAAAATGGTCACGCTAGGAAGTGAAGATCAGATTCAAGAGGATAAAATGCCACTTGTATTCTGCTTGGCTTTTTGTGTTATTTCAAGAACATCTCTCTTGCGTAGTGACCTGCATCGTCCTGCGCTGGCTCCATCGGCGAGAGGTGGGTTTGTGGAGAGGTATCTGGGGGGTCTGAGCCCCTGGGCTGAGCACGTCACATCCCACACCCCTCGGGAAGGCTCCGGGGTCCCCCCTGGCTGCGAGGGGAGTTGAGGGACGCAGGAATTGGGGCTTTACTGAGGTGGTGGAGGGGTGACCCTGCAGACGGGACGGCTCAGGGGTGCCGGGGCTCTACAGGGCAGGTGCAGCAGAGCAGAGAGGTGGCTCATAGTGTCCTAGGGCAGCAGGCCCTGGGGACAGGGCTGGATGGGTGGCGCTGGGCCTGGGTCGTAGCTCGGGAGCTTTGCTGAGCCCTTCACTGGTGGGTCCTGAGGCACGAAGCTGCATGGGAGCTGAGGTTGGCTGGCGCCTCTGGAGGTCACGCAGTGCTGGGAAACGGGTTATCTGCAATTGGAAATCCCAGCAGCTTCATCAGACATGGAGCGTGGCTGGCAGTTCTGGGCTCCCAAGTTCAAGAAGGACAAGGAATTACTGGAGAGAGTCCAACACAGGGACACAAAGATGCTGAGGGGTCTGGAGCATCTTTGTGATGAGGAGACACTGAGAGAGCTGGGGCTGTTGAGCTGGAGAAGAGAAGCTGAGAGGGATGTGATCAATGGATCAATATCTCAGGGTGGGTGTCAGAGGATGGACCAGACTCTGTTCAGTGGTGCCCAGCGCCAGGGTGAGGGGCAACGGGCACAGACTGAAACACAGGAGGCTCCATGTGAACGTGAGCAGAAACTTGTTTGCTGGGAGGTGGCAGAGCCTGGCCCAGGCTGCCCAGAGCGGGTGTGGAGTCTCCTTCTCTGAGCCATTCAAACCCCCTGGACCCACCTGTGTGATCTGCTCTGTGACCCTGCGTGAGCAGGGCTGGGCTGGGGATCTGCAGAGCTCCTGCAGCCCAACCAGGCTGGGGTACCGGACCCCTCCCAGGTGCCAGGAGCATCTCCACTTATTCCTGAGAGGTTCAAGCCCATTTGCACAGTGAACATGGCAACAGCCTCATCACGTGCCACAGCGAATCTCCGATTACCAACACGGCCCACACGCCACATCTGTAAAAGCCACCAAAGAGTCACAATGGGCTTCCTAAAGCTTCTGGTCCTGCAGCCCCAGCCAGGCTGGGATCCCGTGGCTCTGTGGCTGTGTCCTGGTGAATGAGCCGGGGGGTGCAGGTTGTCACTGCGGGGTTAGCGCTGACCCTGCGTCCTTACTTGAGGTGTTTGATTTTTTGCAGTGTGTTTCTTACAGGTCACAGCCCGTGTGATGTCTAAAATACAGCCTCCCGCAGCGAGCGCGGTGGTGGGATGTCGGCTCAGCTGGTGGATCCGCGTGTTGGTTGAGGGGTCATGGCCATGGCGCTGAGCCGAGCCAGGGACATCTGCAGCTGCGGAGCAACGGCTCCCGTGCTACCCAGGGGGGGAAGGTCCGTGTGTCCCTGCACGACCCGGATGGGCTGTGGGCCGTGGGATATCAGCCGCATCTGTCAGCCGAAGTTCACCAAAGGGAGCAGTGAGATAATTAATCACCTTTATCCTGGAGGCCTTGAAGCGTGTCTGGCTCATGAGCGGGATGAAGCAGACAGCAGGGCTGGCTTTTCAAGTGTTTTGCAAGTGCTTCCCACCTCACTGAACATCATCTGTGAAAGGGCCAGGAAGCCTTTGGGGCCCCAGGGCAGAGTGGGGCTCGCAGGAACCCCCTCCTGGGACCTGCCCCATGGGGCTGGAGGTGGCACCCGTCACTGGGAACGTGTCCCTGTCATGCTGGTGGCTCCGCTGCTGAACACCAGCTGCTGCTTGTGGGGATTTCCTCTTTGGCATCCCAGTTAAATGTCCATATTTTGGGATGGGTGCTAGAAAAAATCTCATGGTCTTCATCCAGAGCATGTTTTCCTGCGTGGAATCATAGAATGACAGAACAGTTTGGGTTGGAAGGGACCTTCCAAGGTGATCTTGCCCAGCCCCCTGCCACGAGCAGGGACACCTTCAACTAGAAGCCACAGCGGTTCTAATTAACAGACTGACCTGTTAATTAAAGTGATCTCAGTGAGCAGTGCAGACGTCCCACCAGCGGCCCCTGGGCGAGGACCAGCGATGCTCAGGGAACAGGAGGAGAAGCTGTTGTGGATATTACAGGACCCTTCAACTGCAGGTTAGGATGGAGCGAGAAGAAATAGGCAACCAACCTACAAGGGGGTTTTCGAAAGGCAGTTGAGGGGGTTTAAATAGGGTGGAGCACAAACGACGCTTACAAAAAGCGCTTTGCACTTGTGATGCTACAGGTTTGGTGATGCAGGAGATGTCATCTGGTAGCAGTGGGAGGTGCTCCCGCTGTACCCCTGGTTTTCCGGAGCACGGTGGGGACGGTGGGACCTGTGTCCCTGGGGTGGGAAGGGAATGCTGGATCTGAGCTGCCGGGTCAGCTGCGGTGGCGGATCGGGTGGTTCATGGGTGTTTTCCTCGCTGTGGTGGAAGGGGGTGGCAGAGGATGCACAGGGGCTTCCCCAGAGATCAGCTCAGCACTGAAAGCTGCCTTTTGCCGTGTGAAGTGACTTCTCACGGGGCTGTAATAACATTACCGTGGCGGGGATGCTGTTCGTGGAGATGAATAACCCGTGAGTTTTGACCTCGGTTATTAGATTTGTAGCTTCAACTGAAAATTCAGCTTTAAGGAGCCTTGCCAGTTCTAAACTAATCTCCTCGGGAGGAAGCTCTCCCTCCGGCACTAACTCATTCACGGGGAACTGAAATATTCATTCAGAGCTAAAGCTGGACAGGTTGTTAAGGGAAAACAAGGAGGAATGGAAGCATGACAGCGTGATAAAAACCCAATTTATGATTCTCCCCTGAATCATACTGATCGGAGCTTAAACTGCTGCCAGAGCCCTGGGGGGGCGGGAGGCGGTGCACTGGGGACGTGGCACAGCGGAGTCACATCCCACCCAGGGATGGGGAGGGGTGGCTCAGATCCATCGCTCCTCTTCCTTACGAAAGACTAGACGCGATACTCAAGGTCCGTAAATAAAAAGGTCCTCCTCTTCCTTTCTCCCTTTTGCAACTCTTGCATTTTATTAGAACTCCGCTCAGCAAGTGGTTTCATCCTGCCCTGCCTGCTCTGCGTGGACTCAGGGAGCCTTGACCCACAGAAGCATTTTCCTGCTCCGATTCACTGCTTGGCCTCTGTTAGTAAGCACCACAGACAAAAGATGCCGGAAGATTAATGTCTTGCTGGAAGATTAATGTCTTGCTTTAAAAAAGGAAGGATAAAAATAAGTCAGGTTGCCCCCTGCCTCTGCTCCCCGCCCGGCTGCAGTACGGATGTGCTCGGGCTGAACCGACTGCTTTGGTGCGAGCGTGGCGGCCCAGCGGGGCTGGACGCTCTGGCAGGACGTGGCTGAGCCCGACGGCCTCTTGGGACCATCCAAGGTGTTTGCTCATCGACACTGTGGGAAAGGGCTCCAGGGTCCCGGTCCACGTGGATGCCTTGCTGGCAGGACTGTGCTGTCCCGCTGGGGGTTGCAAGAAGCTGTGCGCTGGTGAGGCCTCTGCCTTGGGACCCTCGTCATAAGAAGGAGATTGAGGTACCAGAGAGAGTGCAGAGGAGGTGATGAAGCTGGTGAGAGGCTGGAGCACAAGTGTGATGGGAGCGGCTGAGGGACCTGGGGGGTTCAGCTGGAGAACAGGAGCTGAGGGGAGACCTTCTGATCTCTGAACTGCCTGAAAGGAGCTTGGAGCCAGGGGGGTCGGGCTCTGCTCCCCAGGAACAAGCGCCAGGAGCAGAGGAAACGGCCTCAAGTTGCGCCAGGGGAGGTTGAGGTTGGATGTGGGGACCAATTTCTTCCCCAAAGGGCTGTGGGGCATTGGAACAGGCTGCCCAGGGCAGTGCTGGAGTCACCATCCCTGGAGGGCTGGACAGACGGACATGAGGTTCTCAGGACATGAAGCAGTGCTGGAGTCAGGTTATGGTTGGACTTGATGATCTTGAGGGGCTTTTCCAACCAAAATGGTTCAGTTATCCTATGCTGTTGGAGCCGAGCTGCTCGTAGCTCCCACGGAGGCTGTTGTCATTGTTCCTGTGAGAGCGCTGGACCCAGCAGCCTCTGTCCCTTTGGGAGCCCTGGCGGCCGCTGTCCCGGCACAGCCCGGTGTGTCCGCGGTGCGGCCGTGGGAGCCGCCGTGGCACTCGTACCCGTGCTCCTGAGCCACAGCAGCCCCTTTTCTGTTCACACCCTTGCGGCCACGTCCCCACTGGAAACGGGCTGGGTTAAAGTGACACTGGGGCATTTGATCCCTGTTGTTCGGTGAGTCCCAGGCCCAGCTGCTCTGTGTGCCCATTGTGCCAATGCTCATGCAGATCTGCAGGAACACCTGGGGCGTGGTGGTGACACTGGTGGCAGTTCGGACAAACGCTGGTGGCAAAACAGGCTCAGCTACCCCAGAAAACTTTCATATCTCCTCTGGCGAGGCCTTGGTGCTTTATAGTCTCTGGATAGAAACAGGTGCTTCTGACCATTCTTCATTTTGCTGGCGAGTCATTCAAACCCCACTCAATGTTTCTAAACTTACAGAGCTTGTTTTACTAGAGTCAGCAAGCCGAGCTGAAGAAAAATGATTTAGTAGAAATACTAAAACGTGTTCAATCCAGTCCTGCAGCAATGCTGACAGACACATTGTGCTACAGCCCTTGCCACTGATCAGGTGCAATTTCACTCCTTTTGCTAGTGTATCGCATTAAAACACTAAAACCAGCCCAGCAAAATCAGCGACCAATAAAACAATGTTTCAGAAAACAACACAGTGTATTTAATGCTGGACAAACTAGATATCCAGGCTCCAGTTCCCATTCTACAGCCAAGACCCTTTATAATAACTGTTAATCATGTTGCTGGTAATGTCAAACTAGCACATAGCAGATTTTGTATATATACATTAATATAAATATGTATTTGAAAGGAAAAAGCACATTTACTGTTGATGCCTTGTAACATAAGCCACTTGATATTTCCCTCCTTCACAGTCAATGTTTTACAGCCGCAAGATCCAAAGTTAAATTAAAGCAACTTATCTGTGACACCTCAAAGCATAAACTAAAGCAAAAATTGCCTTATTTTAGATTTACTATCATTTAAGAAAAATTGGATGCTTCACAAGCTCTAAACCGGTTTGTTCTGACCCTTGCCAGAGGGGCTGGGAGGAGAGTCCGAGGGTGGAAGGAGTTTCCCAATGGAGGTCGCTGCCTTTGCCAGCTGTGAAGGGTCCGTGTTGGCTGGTTCATGTTAAACATCTCGCTTTCCAAAGGCCGAGCTGGTTGATCCCACCCGTGGGCACCTTCAGTGGGTCTGGCCGGGCTCTGTGCGGACTGAACGGAGCCCCTGGTGTGGCAGGATGCAAACCCCCCTCCCTCCTTCAGTATGGAAGGAGCAGGCACATCTCCCTCTGTCTCTGCTGTTTGAGGCTGACAGCTGCTTTTGTTTGGCCCCAGAGCCCCTGGCTGGGGCCATTAGGAGAAGGCAGCACCGAGGTGCCAGGAGCCGCTGGGCGCCCGCGGCCAGTGTGGGGATGTTTGGAGGCTTCAGGGGCACCTACAGCCAGTGTGGGGGTGCAGAGAAGCTTCTGGAATGCCCACAGTCAGGTCTGATCAGCCTATAAAAACGGGACTCTGGTCGAGACTCCGCCCATTGTCGCGGGTCTCTGGGAGCACGCGCGAGGTGCAGCCGCCGAGAGCCCCCCGGGACGGAGACTCCGCTCGCCTCGCCGGCACGGCTGTGAGTAAATTAACCCTCGCAGGGTTGCCAGTGTATCTGCTTTCCGTGCACATTTTCACGTGTATTTACACTTTTCATGCACATTTGCACGCGTACTTTCCATGCTCACTATGAGCGCGTGTATAAATGAATCCTCGCGGAATCGCGAGTGTATTTTCCTCCCGTGCTTCCACATAAGCACGTGTAGTATTCCGTGCACATTTGCACGTGTATTTCTGCTCCCAAGATTGCGAGTGTATTATAAATTTACCCTTGCAGAATCGCGAGTGTACACTTTCTGTCCTCAATATGAGTACGTGTACCCCTTAAAAATAACCCCACACCGTGTTCAGGCAAGCGTGGACTCTTCCCGGACTCAGGGACGGCTCCGGCATTGTTTTGGTGAAGCCACGTGCATGCACTCTGTGGACCTCCTGTTGCATTACTTGCTGCCCCTTAATAATTTCCTCAACTGATATCCAAACCTGTATTCAAGTCACTTTTGGAGTGCTAAAACCCTGTTTCTCACCGGTTTAATAAAAGTTGTTTTGGACCCTGTTGTCCCTTAAATGAACCTCGGGGGGCCTCCGTGACACCCGGTGAGCAGGAATATTGTCCAGACCTGCCCAAACCTGCACATCTGTGGCCGTTTCTGGTTGTGCCGGTGAGCTGTTCAATATCCACAGCTCAGACTGAGTTCGGCCATCAGTTTGTATGTTGTGCGAGTCACCAGTCAGCTCGGTTTTCTAGAGGTGAGTGCTGCAATCCCTGTTGCGGTTCAGGGGCTGTTTCTGGTGGACACGGGGCGGGAAGGTGCAGAACAGAAGTCTCCGCTTGAGAGGCCTTTCTGGGAGTGATGCACCCAGACCTGCCCCCAGGATTTGAGGCTTTTTTCTCCTACTGCTACAAACTGAGGTCCCGGAAAGGTCCGAGATTGGAAATGTAGTGGAATAATGTGATCAGCCTGAGGTTATTGATCAGCCGTGCTCGCAGGAGATGGCGCTGTGCCTGGTGAGGGGTTTCCCAGGCAGTCCTGGCCACCACCCAGAGTTGGTGCTGATGTTCCTCGGGTTGTTTTTATCCGGTGTATTTATCGATGCGCTTCAGCCTGTGCCAGTGTAAAGATGCTCATCTCAATGAGCCATATTCCCTCTGCCCCTTCCTGAATCGCTGGGTGGAAGGGGAATAAAGACCAAATCTTTGTGCACCGGGTGAAATGGCAGCGTTTGCATGAAGGACTTTGGCCGAGGTCACGGCCAGCGCTGTGCAAAATACGTGTGCGATGGAGATGATCGTCTCATCCACCCCGGGCTGCTTTTGCTCATCTTTTACAACATGCAGATAAGTTGCCTTCTTTAGAGCATGTCAGGGAGAGGTTATTTAAATCAGTTCATTTAGTGTGTTTTTCCCCACTTCCTAGTGGCACACAAGCCACCACGAGTGTTCCAGCGCTGTTTTTAACACACATATATAATGTGCCACTGTTCTCAGCGCTGGTGAGGCCACACCTTGAATAATGTGTTCAGTTTTGGGCCCCTCATCATAAGAAGGAGATTGAGGATGAGTTGAGAGAAGGGAACGGAGCTGGTGAGGGGCTGGAGCACAAGTGTGATGGGAGCGGCTGAGGGACCTGGGGGGTTCAGCTGGAGAACAGGAGCTGAGGGGAGACCTTCTGATCTCTGAACTGCCTGAAAGGAGCTTGGAGCCAGGGGGGTCGGGCTCTGCTCCCCAGGAACAAGCGCCAGGAGCAGAGGAAACGGCCTCAAGTTGCGCCAGGGGAGGTTGAGGTTGGATGTGGGGACCAATTTCTTCCCCAAAGGGCTGTGGGGCATTGGAACAGGCTGCCCAGGGCAGTGCTGGAGTCACCATCCCTGGAGGGTTGGACAGATGGACATGAGGTTCTCAGGACATGGGTCAGTGCCAGGGGTGGGTTATGGTTGGAATCCATGATCCTGAGTGTCTCTTCCAACCAAAATGATTCTATGATTCTATGTTCTTTTTCTTTGTGAGTAATACTATTAAAAAACCAAGAGCCATGGCAGTGAACCACAGCTTTGAGGTCCTGCCTGAGCCTCATGAACCAATTGACCGTAAAAAAATCGACTGGTGCCGGTGGCTGAATGCAACGATGGGAAACTAAATCCAGCCAAAGGGATGCGGGAGAGGGTCTGGGACACCGATTATTATACTGGGGTCCCTGTGCCCCTGTTCGCAGAATCCCAGAATGGACTGGGTTGGAAAAGCCCTCAGAGATCATCCAGTCCAACCCTTGGTCCAACTCCAGTCCATTGACCAGATCACGGCACTAAGTGCCATGTCCAGTCTCAGTTTAAAACCCTCCAGGG
Source organism: Patagioenas fasciata (assembly GCF_037038585.1). Lineage (NCBI taxonomy): Eukaryota > Metazoa > Chordata > Aves > Columbiformes > Columbidae > Patagioenas > Patagioenas fasciata. The sequence continues at coordinate 13,045,640 of NC_092536.1, forward strand.
CCGGTGAGTCCAGCACCTCCCTGGGCAGCCATTCCAATGCTGACCACTCTCTCTGCACAGAATTGCTTTCTAATCTCCAGCCTCAATTTCCCCTGGCAGAGTTGAAGCCCATGCCCCCTTGTCCTATTGCTGACTGCCTGGGAGAAGAGCCCAATCCCCCCTGGCTAGAACTGCCCTTCAGGTCGTTCTAGAGAGTGCTGAGCTCACCTCTAAGCCTCCTCTTCTCCAGACTGGACAAGCCCAGCTCCCTCAGCCTCTCCCCATAGGGCTTGTGCTCAAGTCCCTTCCCCAGTCTTGTTGCTCTTCTCTGGACCCGCTCCAGCACCTCAATCTCTTTCCTGAACTGAGGGGCCCGGAACTGAACACAATGCTCCAGGTGTGGCCTCATCAATGCAGAGTACAGGGGAAGGATCTTGTTGCTCTTCTCCGGACCTGCTCCAGCACTTCAGTCTCTTTCCTGATATTTCCCTCCAGCATTGGTACAAATGACTTCCAGCAAAATTAATTCCTTGTGGAGAGAAAAGGAATAAGAAAAGTTGAAGAGCCAGCAGAGTGAAGATGCAATTATATTTTACATTTTATTTGTTCTTTACTTTTTACTCCTTCAATAATTGATGCACAGGACAAGAGGGAAGGCGCAGTGTTACCTACCCTGTTTCCCCAAAAATAAGACAGGGTCTTATATTATTTTTGCTCCAAAAGATGCTTACTTTTTAACATGTGTAGCTGCCTGGACACTATTTAAATTGACTTTTTAAATTAACTATAACTAGGGCTTATTTTTGGAGTAGGGCTTATATTTCGAGCATCCTCAAAAATCCTGGGAAATCACGCTGGGGCTTATTTTCGGGGTAGGGCTTATTTTCGGGGAAATGTGTTAGTAGGCAGGTTTAAAATGCTAAATGTGTTTTCCTTTTGAGAGTCTTGAGAGTTTTCTTGCTGCGAATGACTTTTGCTGCAAGGGAGGAGAGGAACAGCAGAGAACATTTTGGAAATCGCCGAGTGGTCCGATGTCAGTAAGATGGAATTTCATAAAACCAGGTGCAAAATACTGCAAGAAAAGCCAAACGAGACTATTGGTTTTGGCTGGTTTAGTGAATTTGGTTTGGTTTTGTTTCAAGGGGAGCAGACGGTGGAGCTGTGGCGGGTGTGTGGCAGTGCCGCAGGGTTTGCACAGGGAAACGCGGCACTTTGGTGCCGGTGTCTGCAGGGGGAGCAGGAAACAACCACCGTGGGGAGGATGAGAATAACGGGGCTTGGAAAGTCGGTCTGGAAGCGGCTTTTCCAGGGTTTGACGGGTCGGTGTCGGAGGGGCTGTGGCTGCTTCTCAAATCCCTTCTCTGTCCTTATTATAGACGCCTTCTGATGATACCTGCGTGAAATGCTTTTCTTGATAGGATTCCTCGTTTCCTTGTAGCTGGATGAAACTTTCCCTGTTTGTTCTGTTTCTTTAGGTCTCGGCTATATTCGTATGTCTGGCTTTTGGTGTGTGTTTATTGGTTTTTCTTTCCCTTTTGCTTCGTTTCGATATATTTGGGCATTCCGTGAAAGGGTATTTCAATGCAGCGTTATATCCTGCAGTAGATTATTATAACTATTATATTATATTGAGTGTATTACATGGTATTTTGATGCAGGCAAAAGTCCGCAGAATTATTTTAAGGCAGTTTTGTTGTTGAAACGAAATGTGGCGAGGAGCCCGTTCTTGCCTGGCTCCCATTGCTCTCGGCACCCGGAGCTGCCCCGAGGTGTTCAACAAGAGGCTGGGACAAGCTTGGGAGCTTCTCCCTTAGAAACGTTTAAATGTATAGCAGCTGAAATTGCCAAAGTTTCTGTTTTCTCCGAGCCCATTTGGTGCCTCCCGTGTGCTGGGGATGCAGGTGCCTGAGTGTGGGTGTGTGGAGGAGGAGGAGCATGGAGAGGAAGATGAGGAGAAGAGGATAATGAGGAGGAAGATAAGGAGGAGGAAGACAAGAAGGAGGAGAAGAGGATAACAAGGAGGAGAAAGGGATAATGAGGAGAAGGAAGATGGGGAGGACAAGAAGAAGATAACGAGGAGGAAGATGAGGAGGAGGAGAAGAGAATAATGAGGAGGAGGAGGAAGACGAGAAGGAGGAGAAGAGGATAACAAGGAGGAGGAAGAGGAGAAGGGGATAATGAGGAGGAGGAGAAGATGAGGAGGAGAAGAGGATATCAAGGAATGTGAGGAAGAGGAGAAGAGGATAACGAGGAAGAAGGTGAGGAGGAGAAGAGGATAATGAGGTGAAGGAGAAGAGGAGGAAGAGGAGGAGGAGGAAGATGAGGATGAAGAGGAGAAGGAGGAAGGTGAGAAGGAGGAAGAGGAAGGTGAGGAGGAGGAGGAGGAAGGTGAGGAGGAGGAAGAGGAAGGTGAGGAGGAGGGGAAGAGGATAATGAGAAGGAAGATGAGGAGGAGAAGAGGATAACAAGACAGAGGAGAAGAGGATAATGAGGAGGAACATGAGAAGAGGATAATGAGGAGGAGGAGAAGGGGATAATAAGGAGGAGGAAGGTGAGGAGGAGGAGGAGGAAGGTGAGGAGGAGGAAGAGGAAGGTGAGGAGGAGGAGGAAGATGAGGAGGAGGAGGCACCTGAGCAGGGGGCTGAGGCGAGGGACGGGCAGAGATGCGGCTGCGGAGCATCCTGGGGACACTGGGCGCCCGTCGCAGCCCCAGGGCTGTGAGTCCCAGCTGTGGCTGCTCCCTGCCGAGCGCTGGATGAGGAGGCGGTGCTGCGGGAAGCGCGGTACGTGGCCATGGGTTCACCACTGCAGGCTGCCGGGAGGCGGGGGCTGGGCTCTGCGCCTCGGAGCCACCGGGACACCGCTGGTCGGGCCGTGCCCATTGGGCTGGGAAAGTGTGGAGAGACCCTGGAGCTGGTGGGACACTTACACCGAGGTGTACGTTCACAAGGCGATGGCTCTCCCCATGGGTGGGTGGTGCTCAGAGCTCGCGGGGTGCATGGGGCAGCCCCTCATCGCCCCACACTGGGGAAATAATTATCTCAATTGCTGCAAATAAAACATTTCTGATCAATTTTTAATGGATGAGCTGGAGCCCGAGTCGTTTTAGTACCACTAATCCTATTAGAGCTCTGGATTTTTAGATTTCATTTAATGTGTTTATTGGTTGGTGTTGGGAATGGATGTGGCACAGCTGCGAAGATGCTGGAAAATTAAGGATTGTGGGTGCTTTTTAAGTTGAATGATCATGATGATAAAAGGAAATGTCGCACTGAAGTGTGTGGACTTCTGGTGGGTGTGTGGCAGTGGCCACACGCGGGAAGGGGATTCAGACGAGATATGAGGAAGAGTTTTACGTGAGGGTGGTGAAACACTGGAGCAGGTTGCCCAGAGGTTGTAGATGCCCCATCCTTGGAAAAATTAAAGGTCAGGTTGAACAGGGCTCTGAGCAACCTGAGCTGGTGAAGATGTCCCTGCTTATGGCAGGGGTGGCACTGGGGGGGCTGGAAAGGTCCCTCCAACCCAAACTGTTCCATGAAAACATAAAATACTCAGACTAAAACCAAACTACAATCACCACCCTGCTGGGTTTTCTTCCACACAAAGTATTTGGAAGGTAGAATTACAAGGAAAGGTGTATTTTTAAAGCCTGATACAGTTTTCTGGCAAGAGAATGGTTTGATGTTGCTGAAGGTGGAGCTGTGGGGTGATGCGGGGACGCTGGGTGCCATGGGGACATGAATTGTCTCCTTTCCCATCATCATTTTCACCCTGGTCTGTTCTGCCCCCCGGGTGCCCCCCACCCAGCTCACCTCTGGCGTTCAGTGCTCAGCAAGACACAACGTCACGATTGGAGTGTTTGTCACGGAACACGAGCCGGATGAAGTCCCCCCTGGATGCAGAGCAGCACGGCCGGCGCCTGTTGCTGGTCCTGGGATGAAGGAACCTCCTGTTGTTGAGCGGAGTGAATTAAATTTGGGGATAAATCGGCAATCGGGTTTTAAACACTGACTCTCCGAGCATCTCGATGTCGGTGTGACTGAAATACCAGCAGGAGGAATTTGGTGGCAGCTGCCAGGAGAGACACAGAGCTGGCGGTGATGGTTTGTGAACGTTGGACTGGTGGAGAAGACCTTGGCGTTGCTGTCGTGATCCATTCCCACAGTTACTCCATAAGAGTAAATGCTGCTCAAGCCAAGAGTAAGGAATTTGCAAGACAATTGGTGGAGAAAGCTTTTCCCTAACGATGCAGGCAGTTACCCAGTGCATTGTGCCATGGTGAACAGCGGAGATCACCGAGTTACGTGCCATGGGTTTGTGTGGGGGGCAAGGAGACCTCACCAGGGATGGTACAGGGAGTTGAACTTGGTGGTCCTTACGGGTCACTTCCAGCTTGAGATATTCTCTGACTGTGTGTTTGACCCGGTGTCAGTGTGTCTGTGCGTGGGTTATGAGCTCAGCCGTGCTTGTCCTGCCTGCTTGAGCTTCATGACTTTCACTCCGTTCCACAGCAAAGCTCTGCAAGGCCCAGCTGGTCATCTCCAGGCCCTGCTCCCCTTGCTGTCCTCTGGAGCCCCAGTGGAAGGTTCTTACAGGTCACCGTGAACCCCCTGGTGTCTGCCCTGCAGGGGTGCAGGAGGCGCGGGAGGGAAAGCCGGGCTGAAGGACAACGTGGCATGGGCCGGGTTGGGTCGGTGTCACCTGCAGGGGCCTGGGTTGGAAGCTGCTCCTGAACTGATCCTAAATGGTTGGATTTTCAGGGAAATGAAGTGATTGTAGGAAATTCGGAGAAGGAAGGAAGGAAATTGAGAGAAGGGAACGGAGCTGGTGAGGGGCTGGAGCACAAGTGTGATGGGAGCGGCTGAGGGACCTGGGGGGTTCAGCTGGAGAACAGGAGCTGAGGGGAGACCTTCTGATCTCTGAACTGCCTGAGAGGAGCTTGGAGCCAGGGGGGTCGGGCTCTGCTCCCCAGGAACAAGCACCAGGAGCAGAGGAAACGGCCTCAAGTTGCCCAGGGGAGGTTGAGGTTGGATGTGGGGACCAATTTCTTCCCCAAAGGGCTGTGGGGCATTGGAACAGGCTGCCCAGGGCAGTGCTGGAGTCACCATCCCTGGAGGGTTGGACAGACGGACATGAGGTTCTCAGGACATGGGGCAGTGCCAGGGGTGGGTTATGGTTGGACTCGATGATCTTGAGAGGCTTTTCCAACCAAAATGGTTCTGCGGTTCTATGACTCTGTAGCTCTGCTGGTCATAGGCGCACACATGAGGTTTGGGTATTTGTATGTGAAAGATGAGTGTAGGAGATATATATGATATATATGATATAACTGTGTGTCTGTCTCTCTTGGCATGTATATATACATATACTGATATATAGATGTATGGACATATTGGCTCTGATCTTAATGTCAAAACACAGATCCTGGCTCCATCTGGTTCGTGCATCTCACAACAGAAACGGAAGAGCTCATTTCAAGCTAAATCCCATAATTTCAATACTGCAGTTCTCGTTGCATTCGTGGGACCTTTTTCCCCCCTGAAAAACTACTGCTTCATACCCAAAGCACAAGTCTGCATGGAAACAAGTCAATAACATTTTTGTGTGCATGTGCTTTGCCAGCAATGGTTTTCCCTGCCCCAGGTGCAGTGTGGTCATAGCTCGCTTTTCCAGAATTTGTGCTTTTTCCACCCAGAACACTTGCAAAGTCTCTTTTAAAAAAATATACATGCAGAGAGAGTGGTTGCAATTTAAGAGGTGGAATATACGTCTTTCCTTCGTTGCTCCAAAAGCCTCGCAACCCAGCTAAAATGGGAGAAAACTGTCCAGTGCAAACTATTCCTAGTTGTAAGTGCTCGACAGCGGCCGCATCTCCAGCTTCTCCTCCTCCTCTCAACTGTGATTTATGCTGCATTTTTCCTCTGGACTTTCTTGTCCTCCTGAGAGCGGTAAAGCATTAAAGGCAGGGAAAATCCAATTGCTCTGCAACGGAGGGGCGAGCAAATAGACATGGGGAGGACACGCGGCCGTGGAACCTCAGAGCTTCCGCTGCGGAGCTGTTGGGATGTGAAATGTTGCTGCGCGAGTACAAGGTATGGTGAACTTTCTGATAAAAATACAGAAAATCTGATGGGTGTTTTAAGCAAGTGTCCTAAAAATAACCTCCAGCAGCATTTAAAGGGACAAGCTTCCAAATGGCATCCTCCTAGCACCAAACCAGCACCGCTTTGGTTTTTGGACGGAACACCCGGCAGCGCGTCCCGCGTCGCTCCGGGGACGGCCCCGCCGGAACCTCCCCTTGCTGGGACCCATTTCTTTTTCCCCCCTTTTTTTGGCTCGCCGGTGCCTGTTTCTGGCAGAGATGGAGTTAAGGGCCGCTCCGTGGTGCATGCTGGTACGAGGGTGGTTTGATGGTCGCTGCGAGCCGGGTGCCGGGGTGCTCGGCGAGCGGCATGTGGCGAGAATTCATCGTGTGCGAGGTGGGACTGTGAGTGCAGCCGCGCAGCCGCCCGGGCTGCTGAACAAGGACGTTTTCGCTGCTCTTTCGTTCTCTCTGGTTCCCGAGCGGCGCTGGCAGCCATGTAGCGCGGCCGCTGCCAGGGGAGCCGCCGAGGGGATGAAGGGGAGGGGCTGCTGGGAGCCGGGATCCATCCGTTCCTTCTGCAACGCTGGCTGTCTGAATAAATTTCACAAGGGTTAGTGGCCCTCCCGGCGTCCTCCCGCCCGCGCCGCCCGACCGGTCCATCCCCGGGAAGGTCCATCCCCGGGAAGATCCATCCCTGAGAATCCATCCCTGGGGGATCCATCCCTGGGGGATCCATCCCCAGAGGGTCCATCCCTGAGGATCCAGCCCCAAGGGTCCATCCCCAGAGGGTCCATCCCTGAGGATCCAGCCCCAAGGGTCCATCCCCAGAGGATCCATCCCCAGAGGGTCCATCCCTGAGGATCCAGCCCCAAGGGTCCATCCCCAGAGGATCCATCCCCAGAGGGTCCATCCCTGAGGATCCATCTCCAGAGGGCCAATTCCTGGAGGATCCATTCCCAGAGGATCCAGCCCCAGAGGATCCATCCCTGTGGGATCCATCCCTGAGGATCCATCCCCCAAGAATCCATCCCTGGGGGATCCATCCCCAGAGGATCCATCCCCAAGAATCCATCCCTAGAGGATCCAGCCCCAAGAGGATCCATCCCCAGAGGGTCCATCCCTTGGGATCCGTCTCTGAGGATCCATCCCCAAGGATCCATTCCCAGAGGATCCAGCCCCAAGGATCCCTCCCTGAGAATCCATTCCTGTGGGATCCATCCCTGGAGGATCCATCCCTGAGGATCCAGCCCCGTGTGTTCCCTCCCCAGCCATGCGGTCCTTGGGGAGCGCTGTGGGGCTGTGAGAGCCCCGCGTGTGTCACCCCACACAGGAGCCCTGGGGGACACAGAACGCAAAGCTCCCCCCGCGCGGGTCCGTGGCCGCGTTGGCGTGGGACGGGGTCTGGGCCATGGCGTGCGGCGTCCTGTCTCGCGTTGCCTTGAGGTTTGTAGTGCGGGGCACTTGCTCTTCCTGCTTTATCAGGTGTTGAAAAAACAAGTCACCCACCATTCAGATCTACCAAGTTCTGCGGCTAAGAAGGTTACATTTGATGATAGTTGGTTCTTTTTGTGGGCTTTTAATATCAAAAAGAAGAATCAGTTTGTTCTCAATGGGTAAATCACTTCCTGCTGCGGCCTGTTCAGACCTGTTACTTGGTTTCAGTAAATTAGATAAATCTTTTTGCGTAGTTATGGGCAGTTGTGTTGCAGTTGAGATGCAATGAGAGCAGTTTTGTGTCCGGGTCCGTGCTTCAGTGGGATGTGTTGTGAGAGGCAGGGATGGTCTCCAGGAGACATTTCTTGGTGAGCACTGAGCACCGCGGTGCGTTAGGGAGCTGTAATATATATCATATGTAATATAAGTCGATCCTGTGATGAAGAACGGGTCTGCGGGTGCAGGTTCCACCTTTTAATTGAGACAACTTCAGTGTCGCTTTGCGGGTGGTGGGGCCGAGGGACCCCAGGCTCCTCACAGCAGAGAACAGGGACCATGACCAGAAATGGGGATTTGCAGGATGCTCTGAACTTTCTCTCCTGGGGGAGGAATT